>NC_089249.1:249772887-251051325 GCF_963930625.1 Muntiacus reevesi | reverse complement strand
CCCCTGTTAAAATCTTCCATGTAACAGATCAGAAACAAATGGGTCACTGACTCCCTAATTTGAAAGGTCTGTGAGTCTCAATCCTGTGGGACTGGCCAAGTTGAAGGTGTTGGGCACACACAGGTCACCTCTTTTTTGTCTCCTAATAACCGTATAGGCCACCCTGTTAAATCACTTGTGAATTATGAGAGAAGGGAGCTCATTTATCATCATTACTCTTTCTTTTTTAATTTAATTTTTATTTCATATTGGAGTAGATTTACAATGTTATGTTAGTTTCAGTTTTACAGCAAAGTGATTCAGTATTCCGTACACACACACACACACATTGTTTTTTAGATTCTTTTTCTCTATAGGTTATTATGTGCTTCCACAGGGGTGTTAGTGGTAAAGAACCTGCCTGCCAATGCAGGAGAGTTCCCTGTGCAACAGTAGGTGCTTGTTGGTTATCTATTTTATATACTGCATATATAATATACCGAACCTCTTAATTTCCAACCTCCTAATTTCTCATTGCACTGTCTGTGGAAAGGATCTGTTGACAGGCATATTCCTGGCTCAGCTAACTCAATCATCATAAATACAGGGTCCTTGATTACAACTACTGTGTCCTGAGGCAGGAGAACCAGCTACAGAAGCACAACAAGCCACGGTAGTGGCATCATCAAGGACAGGACAATTGAGATGTCAAATGGGCAGTTGAGAGAGGACTATTACACACGCAAGTAAGTGTTAGTCGCTCAGTCGTGCCCGACTCTTTGCGACCCCATGGACTGTAGCCCATCAGGCTCCTCTGTCCATGAGATTTTCCAGATAAGGATACTGGAGTGGGTTGCCATTTTCTTCTCCAGGGTATCTTCCCAACCCAGGGATAGAACCTGGATCTCCTGCACTGCAGGCAGATTCTTTACCTACTGAGCTATAAGGGAAGCCCAAGCTAGAATACTGTCAGAAGTGGGATTACACACTTATCCCCAGTCAATTCCATGGTTATCAGAAGAGTGGAAAGTTTTACTTCTATTCCTTTGGTTCTGTTCACTTCTAATCTTCATTGCTCAAGAGTCATTCAATTTCAAGTTATATATCAATCTCAAAGCAGTTTAAAAAAAAACACAAAGAAATACTGTAAAATATGTCTGTCAACAGATCCTCTCCATAGAAAGTGTAATGAGAAAATAAGAGGTTGGAAATTAACAGGTTGGGTATATTATATATACCATATATAAAATAGATACCCAACAAGGACCTACTGTTTAGCACAGGGATCATAACTCAGTTGGTAAAGAATCCACCTGCAGTGCAGGAGCCCCCGGTTCGATTCCTCAGTCAGGAAGCTCCCCTGGAGAAGGGATAGGCTACCCACTCCAGTATTCTTGGGCTTCCTTCATGGTCAGCTGGTAAAGAGTTTGCCTGCAATGTGGGAGACCTGGGTTCAATCCCTGGGTTGGGAAGATCCACTGGAGAAAGGAAAGGCTACTCACTCCAGTATTCTGACCTGGAGAATTCCATGGACTGTATAGTCCGTGGAATTGCAAAGAATCGGACACAGCTGGGTGACCTTCACTTGCACTCAGATGGTCTTACATGAGACTAACTAAAAGAACAAACAATTTGTGAACATTCTGACACATTAAAATTACATACTATCAGATGAAATCAAAGCCAGAGAATGCTTTTCCTTGTACATAGTTATTCTGGAAAATATGCAAGAATTTTACCTCATTCTGTGGAGGTAAAAGATGTTCTTCTGCTTCCCAGAAAGAAGCCAAGGCCTGAGGCAAGGGTCCCAGGTGAATTTCAGGGAGTGAAAAATGGAAAATGAGATCAGAGAGAGAAAATGTACACTGATGTCCTTAAGAGTTGGCTCTGTGTGGACTGAAATGATGTAAACACAGTTTTTTTACACTGTCTCAACTACATATGCAAGTCTGCCTCTCACTTATACAATGCCTTTGTGGCATTAAGAGGGGAAAAGCCAATTTATCTGCCTCCTCACAGCATATGAATTAGAAAAAGGCACTCCTTTATTTATATAGGTCCATGAAAAACAGGTTGTCTAGGATTGTGAGGCCTGAGGGGTGAACTTCATTCAATTCTTTTACCTTACAGTTGCAAAATCTATAAAAATCTGTGTGAGTGTGTCTGATTGGCTATTAATAATGATGCTAAAAAAAACTTGCCCTCGGTGCACCAGTGCTGAATTGAATCTCAGAGACAGAGTTTTGGGTGAAGTTTGGGTGTTAATAGAAAAGAATAGCTTTATTGCTTTCCAGGCCAAAGGAGAAATAGCAGGCTCGTATCCTCAAAAGCTGTGTCCCAACTTGGGTAGGAGGGAATTTGGTGAGGAGTTTTATAGCAATGATTCAAGGGCAGGGTTGCTGATAGGGATCAGGGTGTGTACAGATCCTGTACTCTCTTAATCTGGCCTCAGGTGGCCTTGAGGCTATCAAACTGTGTCCTTCTCTAGAATGAACACTTCATCAAGTAGTTAATATCTTCAGTGTTTTGGGGGTATTGGTTCTGTGGAAGAGCTCAAAGATATCTGTTAGGTGTATTCCTTGAGGCAGAGCCAGTACCTTGCCCCACGGCTGCACTATTGTTTCTTGACTGCTCCTCCTTGTCTCTGTATCCTTTCCCTTCCCTGATTAATGTTTGAATTTGCCCTTTACAACTCAGGGAAGGTCATGGAGGCTGAAGCGTGTTTCCTACAAACAAGAAATGGGCAACACAGAAAGACTTCCATGCCCAGGAGCCTCACAGCATCCTGTGAGGTTTCAGTAACAAATTGTTATCTCTGTGTGAAGGATTTGTACCTGTTTGCCCTCTTTGATGTCACAGGAATTGCAAAAAGGCTTTCTGTAGTAAAGAATTTGTTGTTCTTGTTTAGTCTCTCAGTCATGTCCAATTCTTTGTGACCCCATAGACTGCAGCAGGCCAGGCTTCCCTGTCCTTCACCATCTCACAGAGCTTGCTCAAACTCATGTCCATTGAGTCAGAGATGCCATCCAACCATCTCATCCTCTGTTGTCCCCTTCTCTTCCTTCCTTCCATCTTTCACAGCATCAGGGTCTTTTCCAATGAGTCAGTTCTTCGCATTATTGGAAAGAACTGGAAGTATTGGAGCTTCAGGTGCAGCATTAGTCCTTCTATTGAATATTCAGGACTGATTTCCTTTAGGATTGACTGGTTTGATCTCCTTATAGTTCAGGGGACTCTCAAAAGAGTATTTTCCAACACCGCAGTTCAAAAGCATCAATTCTTCGGTATTCAGCCTTTATGGTTCAACTCTCATAACTATACACGACTACTGGGAAACCGTAGCTTTAACTATATGAACCTTTGTCAGCAAAGTAATGTCTCTGCTTTTTAATACACTATTTAGGTTTGTCATAGCTTTTCTTCCAAGGAGCGCCTTTTTAATTTCTTTTAACCTTACCCAAAGAGATAGCTGAATTTTGCCCTATATTTCTGAGAGGTAATCTTTAAATTCTTGGATATTTTTGTTCACCTAGTGGATGGTATCATTGCAGATAGTTTAACAGTGTGATATAGGATGGGAACTTTGAAAGGGACAGTCGTGTCTGACTCTTTGTGTCCCCATGGACTATCGAGTCCATGGAATTCTCCAGGCCAGGATACTGGAGTGGGTAACCTTTCCCTTCTCCAGGAGATCTTCCCAACCCAGGGACCAAACCCAGGTCTCCCACATTGCAGGTGGATTCTTTACCAGCTGAGCCACAAGGGAAGCCCAAGGATATTGAAGTGGGTAGCTTTGGGTCACATCATGTCACCTCTGAGGGCCTGGAAAATGAGGTCAGCCATGTGGGAGGTCAATCACACTTACACAGTGGAGCCCATTAAACATTCTGTTCTCAAGGCTATGGCAAGTTTCCCTGGGTGTCAGCAAGCGTGTCAGCATGTTGTCACACGTCCATACTTGGGAAGTAATATTACCCACGACTCCACTGGGGAAGAACAACCAGAAGCTCTGTGTTTGGAAGTTTCTTGCACTGTAGTGCGGGCCTCTTCTCTTGCTCATTCTGATCTGTGTCTTTAGCTGTGATAAATGGTAACTGTGACCATAAAAGCTTTAGTGACTTCTCTGAGTCTTAGCTAATTTTTGAACCTCCAAGGGTCACCTCTGGGGCTCCAAAACTTTCAAATGGCATCAAAAATCCTGAGTCTCGTGATTGCTCTCCCTCTAACTTAACGGCGTTTTACTTTATGGCTTATTTGCTCCAGATCTTCTCTATCTCCTGTGATGCCCCATTCTCTAAACTCTACACACATAGAAATACACATATGTATATTCTATCAGTTAGCTTAATGTTGGCTTTTGTAATAAATAAACCCCCAAATATATAATGGTTTTAACACATGAGGAATTTGCTTCTCATCTTTTAATAATTTCAAAGTGGCATCAGTGACTTGAATTTTGTCATTCTTCAGCATGCAGCTTTCAGTATCTCTATGCTCATTTATCAAGTAAGGGAAAGAGTATTGGGAATAGCGTTTGGTCCAGGCTTGGGGCATAAACAGCATCTATGTGCCCAGGGAAATAAGTGGATGTATGAACAGCTAGCCAATGTCTGCCTTATACATTCATATTTTCTCTTCCCCAATCCCCTTGGGTCCCTCAGACTATCAGTAGTTAATAGAATAAATATAATATTGACTGTGTTAATTGGTGATTATGTGTTAATCTTATATATTTGTAATCTTACAGTGTTTCAACCCATAGAAGTGAACATTTTTAGAAGTTTGGGCCACCCAAATTTTTTGATCACTCTGTCATCAAGAATGACGAGGACAACCCTGTCATTCTGCTCACAGGAATGAAGCCTTAAATATAAAGAGTATTGTTAGCATGATGAAAAGCACAACACTGGATTGTGAGTATAAAATTTTTTCAGGACCATACTGTAGCCTAGGAGTATCCTATGATCAAACTGTAGCCTAGGAGTCAACCACTTAGTAGCTCTGAAGAAACTGCTCTGAAGAGGCAGGGGAAGAGCTGGTATCTATCTATCTATCTATTTCTCTCTATGTATATTTTTTTTCTGGGAGATTACGTGTAGTCAAATATAGCAAGCATGCATCTTGGTAAAAAAAAAATATTACTGTTAATCACAAGGAACAGATAGCTCAAATTAAAGTTTTTAGTACTTTTCTATGTATGGAAAGATACAGGAATTTGGATACACTGAAATTCTCCCTGAGATATGCACCTGACTCCTGAGGGGCCCATTTGTCCAAAGCACAGAGTTCTTCATTCTGGTATTTTTCATCCTAAAGTCCTTTAAATTTCATTGTTAGTAAGCTATTGCAGAGGATTGCATCACTTAACCACTGTGCAGCTTGGTGAAGTTTGAGATTTGTTATTGTTGTTGTTGTTGTTCACAGTGTGGTAATAACTTTCATTGAGTGCCTACAATGGGAATATGCAGATAACACCATCCTTATGGCAGAAGTGAAGAAAACTAAAGAGCCTCTTGATGAAAGTTAAAGACAAGAGTGAAAAGGTTGGCTTAAAGCCCAACATTCAGAAAACTAAGATCATGGCATCTGGTCCCCTCACTTCATGGCAAATAGATGGGGAAACAGTGGCTAACTTTATTTTTTTAGTCTCCAAAATCACTGTAGATGGTGACTGCAGACATGAAATTAAAAGACACTTCCTCTTTGGAAGGAAAGTTATGACCAACCTAGATGGCATATTAAAAAGCAGAGACATTACTTTGCTAACAAAGGTCTGTCTAGTAAAGGCTATGGTTTTTCCAGTGGTCATGCATGGATGTGAGAATTGGACTATAAAGAAAGCTGAGCACTGAAGAATTGATGCTTTTGAACTATGGTATTGGAGAAGACTCTTGAGAGTCCCTTGGACTGTGAGAAGATCCAACCAGTCCATCCTAAAGGAGATCAGTCCTGGGTGTTCATTGGAAGGACTGATGTTGAAGCTGAAACTCCAATCCTTTGGCCACCTGATTGCAAAGTGCTGACTTATTTGGAAAGACCCTGATGCTGGGAAAGATTGAGGGCAGGAGGAGAAGGGGACGACAAAGGATGAGATGGTTGGATGGCATCACTGACTCAATGGACATGAGTTTGGGTAAACTGCAGGAGTTGGTGATGGACAGAGGCCTGGTGTGCTGTGGTCCATAGGGTCGCAAAGAGTCGGGCACGACTGAGTGACTGAACTGTACTGAACAATGGGAAAGGCATTATTTTAAGAGTTAAGGATGCATTATTTCATTTAATCTTTTACAACAGCTCTAAGTAATAGACATTAGCTGGAAATTGTTGGTGCTGGGACACCAGTCAATATAGTTTGACTCAAAAACTTCACCACTATAACTATGCAATTTATCATTTCTTTAAGTGGACTGTGGGAATTCAGCTACTCTAATTTTTCTCCAAGTTAGAGAAATTCTATTTTCATTCTGAATTCATACCATAGGGGAACAAATTTTGCCATCCCAAAATGTGTCTCTTTGGCATGAGATTTAATTTAGGTTGATTATTTTTAAGACACATATGCATTAGGAAGTCTTTTTTATTTTACTTCCCCTTAGCTTCCTAAAGAACTTAGATAAAGGTTCTGTTTTAGTCATAGAGCTATCATCAGAGACAGATGCAAAGAATATGTTCTAGGTATGGTGGAGAAATTTAAGCAGGGCCTAGGGATCAGAGCCTACTCTTTGTCCTATTGTCTCTGCAGGGCCCAGCAAATCTTTATTTATCAAATATTTTATTTTCTGTGTGTGTTGTTAGTTGCTCAGTTGTGTCTGACTCTTTGTGACACCATAGACTAGTTTTCCATGCTCCTCTGTCCATGGGATTCTTCAGGCAAGAATACTGGAGTGGGTTGCCATGCCCTTTTCCAGGGGATCTTCCTGACACAGAGATCAAACCCAGGTTTCCTGCATTGCAGACAGATTCTTTACTGCCTGAGCCAAGGGAAGCCTGTCCCCATATGAATTGCCTTCCTCCCCTTTGAGGTCCCAAACCACAACCCTCTTTTGTCTTTAGCTTTAGATGGTATTTATGATGAGGACTTCGGCCATTTTGGTGAGTTACTCAGTTTTCCTGGGTCTCTTCCATTGTAAATGTTATCAGTTTTTGTTTGATATTTTCTTGTAAATCATGTCAATTTAATTCTTAGGACAGCCAGAAGAACCTAGAAAAGTAGAGGAAAATTTCTTCCTCACCAATAGTACCTTGTGTTAGGCTCAGAATCAACTACCTCCTCAGGTTCCATTCCTCGGTTACTGTCTTTTCTTTCCTTCATATCGCACATCCTTTCAATTCCCCTGCCTCAACTGACACCTGCTCTCCTGAAAATGAAATGTGGCATTTACCATTTATATTTGCTACACTCAGCAGTGTCCTGGAAAACAAACATAAAAATGACAGCTCCACTCCACACTATCTCTGGGTTTCACACTTTTGTTTCTCTCTGGAAATTTGGGGCAGTTCAGAATTTCTGTCAAAAAAGTTGTTGATGAAACATACTGCTTCCATTTTCTGACCTTTGCAAGACTCCTGCAGTACCTATCTCTTGAGGAGCAAAAAATGCAAAATAAAGCAACCACATAACCTCCCTTGAGAGAAAGAAGAATGTTATTATGCCTAGTCTATCATCATTATCATCACCGGATAGTGTTTGCTAAGCTTCCAGGAGCACAAGGCAATGGGGTGGTTAAATTGGCATCTTTTCCTCCTCCCAAGAGCTTTCAGTTTAAATAGAAACAGAACAGCAAAGACAAACATATACAAGGTCAGGTTGAGACCAACACTAACACATTAGCATACCCATTAAAATAGAATAGGGCTCATTATAATTCAATACGAATAGGACCAGCAAGATGTACTATGAAAATATGCTAAACTAGGAGTCAAGGGGCTTTGCATCATGCAGAACGTGTGGGTTTGGGCACATCACCTTACCAACCCTACGACTGATAGGCTTCCTGGGAAGGTGAACCAAATACAGACTAACATGGAAGTTTCTAAAATGGAAACTTCTAATATGGAAACAACTGAGGCTTAGAAAAGGCAAGTTCTTGCTTCACATCATTTTGATTCGAAAAAGCAGAGGCCAAACATAACTAAGGACAGGGACTTGTAAAGAATGAAATTACAGAAAGTTAGCCTTGGGGAAATGGGAAAGTGAGCAGACTCTTTCTTCTGCGTCTTTTTCCCTTGGGTTGTAAGGCTCATCTTTTGGCTCATATGTATAATGTAAATATATAAACACATGTATTCAGGGAATATTTATTAGAACTCCTACTACGGCAAGCACAGTTACATGGACTTAAGATCCCATGGTATACATGAGTATAGTGTAAACCCTGACAGTTGGATTTTCTTTTTTTTAACTGGCTGACATAAGCTTTGATTACTTGGATTACTTCAAAGATGGCTATCTCAAATAAACTCATTGCCAGTCATAGGACTAGATGGAGGCAGGCCACACACTTCCTACTATCTCCTCCCACTCCACCACCAACTCCTTTGTTTTAGAGATCATTGTAGGTTCCATTAACTAATTGTTTGAGCAACGTTTCCCCCCTCCTTCTGCTCTTTAAATTACACTGTTATGTTTTAAATTCACCAATAAAGAGTGAGGCCACCAAACCCTAGGATCCTACCCTCACCTCCAATAAAAGTAGAACCCCAGGCACTCACACCCTTTTTCACCATCTCTATACCCATGATCTCTCTATGTGGCCCCAGGTAAGCCATGTAATTTCCAGGACATATAAACAATAAACCTTTTTTCCAGTTTTCTGGTGGGTTGCTGAACAGCATCTTGCAGTCATAATAAGAATCACAAGAGCTGATCCAACCACAGCTTTGGTTACAGATAGGCTGCTGCTGCTGCTAAGTCACTTCAGTCATGTCCGACTCTGTGCAACCCATGGACTGCAGCCTACCAGGCTCCTCTGTCCATGGGATTTTCCAGGCAAGGGTACTAGAGTGGGGTGCCATTGCCTTCTCTGACAGATAGGCTGAGAAGGGCGCAAAACAATGAACAGTTAAGTTTCCCCTCTTTGTGGAGCTGCTGTTCTAGGAAATGTGTAGAGACAGAAGATAAGTAATCAAACACAAGAAAATACCAGATGAAAGGGAGTATCAAGTAAAGAATTAAAACAGGATCGTGTTATACTGAGTTATTAGATTTCTTCTTATATCCAGGAGTCAGGGACAACCTCTTTTTCATTTACTATTTAAGTTAAGAGTTAAATATTAACAAAGGAAAATGTTGAAGATAGGAAAGAAATAGAAGTCAACTAGGAATGAAATCCCTGAGATTATAGAAGAGTTTCTCCTTTCCACAAAGCAGCAGCACCCGCATGAGGCTCCTAGTTTCTGTCCCAGTATACTAGGCCATATACTAGGCAAAAAAAAAAAAAAGAGAGAGAGAGAGAAGCTAAAGGCAAAGGAGAAAAGGAAAGATATACCCAATTGAATTCCGAGTTCCAAAAAATGGCAAGGAGAAACAAGAAAGCCTTCCTGAGGGGTCAATGCAAAGAAAGAGAGAAAAACAATAGAATGGGAAAGACTAGAGATCTTTTCAAGAAAACTAGAGATACCAAGGGAACATTTCATGCAAAAATGGGCACAATAAAGGACAGAAATGGTATGAATCTAACAGAAGCAGAAAATGTTAAAAAGAGATGGCAAGAATACACAGAAGAGCTATATGAAAAAGATCTTCATGACCAAGATAACCACGATGGTGTGATCATACACCTACAACCAGACATCCTGGAATGTGAAGTCAAGAGGGCCTTAGGAAGCATCACTACGAACAAAGCTACTGGAGGTGTTGGAGTTCCAGTTGAGCTATTTCAAATCCTAGAAGATGATGCTGTGAATGTGCTGCACTCAATATGCCAGCAAATTTGGAAAACTCAGCAGTGGTCACAGGACTGGAAGAAATCAATTTTCATTCCAATGCCAAAGAATGTTCGAAATACCTCACAGTTGCAATTATCTCACACACTAGCAAAGTAATGCTCAAAATTCTCGAAGCCAGCCTTCAACAGTACATGAATCGTGAAATTCCAGATGTTCAAGCTGGATTTAGAAAAGGCAAAGGAACCAGAGATCAAATTGTCAACATCGGTTGAATCCTCAAAAAAGCAAGCAAGTTTCAGAAAAACATCTACTTCTGCTTTATTGACTATGCCAAAGCCTTTGACTGTGTGGATCACAACAAACTGTGGAAAATTCTACAAGAGATTGGAATACCAGACCGCCTGACCTGCCTCCTGAGAAATCTGTATGGAGGTTAAGAGGCAACAGTTAGTACTGGACATGGAACAACAGACTGGTTCCAAATCCAGAAAGGAGTACGTCAAGGTTATATATTGTCACCCTGCTTATTTAACTTCTCTGCAGAGTACACTGCCAGGGTCCAGTCCCAGCAGGATCCAGGGGGTACCCTTAGGATGAATGGTGTCGGCGAGAGAAGACACGTGAGACCAGCCTTGATAGGGCCAAGTCTGCGAGGGAGAGAGAGAGGAGAGAGAGAGAGAGAGAGAGAGAGAGAGAGAGAGAGAGAGAGAGAGAGAGAGTGACCAGACAGGGGGTGTGGCAGAGTCTGGCAATGCTTTATTTTTTACCATAGCTTTTATACCCTAAGTTAGTACATTTCTAAGGGGAAGATAGTTTAACATTATGTCAGCTTGTCCTTCACGAAACCAGGGTGTTTTCTGCATACTTCTTTGTTTATGAGGGTCTTGTACATTATCTTCTGGCCTTGGGGCCTATTAACATTTTATGCAGGTCAGTTGAATGTAAACCTATTTTCTGTTTCTCTGGTGACCTTAACTGAAAGGTAGCAGTCTCATAGGGCAACAAGACAGAGTAGAAGTATAACCTTGTTAACACAAAAGTTAATCCTTCTGCAGAAGTTGTCAGTTGTGTTTATCTAAGAAGTTTACCCCACACAGACTCTGCAGCTTCAGTGAGGCAGCCTCTGCCTAGCACTCCTGGCTGACAATTAGCAACCATCTCATTGTTGCCACACTAGGGCTAAGCTCTTATTTTTCTAGATCTATAGCTATATTAACGATGGTTTCTATAACACAACCTTAGCACATTAAGAGCAAAAACACAGCAAGCAAATGTTAACCCAGTAGCTACTTTTAGAATAATTTTTCTTGTGTTTTCTAATAGGACTTCCTCACCCCCTGAATGGCTCTATGTCTATTAGGGCCTTATATGATCAGGTTCTTTATGTTATTTTATGATTAGGGTATTATAAGCAATCATGTATATTAGTACCAAGGGCATAAAAGCATTTGCCAAACAAACTAAAATACCAGCAAAGGAGTTTAAATTAAAACACTTCTTTCACCCTGGATAATCTCATAAAATACCACCACCCGGGAAACTTATTGATTAAAGTTCTAAATTGATTCTTATTTGGAAAGAGGTCGGGGAAGGCCTTCTGCCTGTGTCACAGACATTAGGGAGTAGTCTATTGAAGCAAGCATCAGAAAGACAGATATCATCTTTAAGGTAGTGCCAGGGGCAGCTTTTCAGAATCCCTGAAAACCTGATCCGCCTTGCCTGTCAGATTTTCTCCCTCATGACCTTGTCATGGGTGGGATCTCATGTGCCGGCTCCCAGCAGTACATCATGAGAAATGGCAGGCTGGATGAAGCACAAGCTGTAATCAAGACTGCCAGGAGAAATATCAATAACCTCATATACACAGATGACACCACCCTTATGGCAGAAAGCAAAGAAGATCGAAAGAGCCTTTCGATGAAAGTGACAGAGGAGTGTGAAAATGTTGGCTTAAAACTAAACATTCAGAAAACTAAGATCATGGCATCTGGTCCCATCACTTCATGGCAAATAGATGGGGAAACAATGAAAACAGTGAGAGACTTATTTTTTGGGTTCCAAAACCACTGTGGATAGTGACTGCAGCCATGCAATTAAAAGACACTTGCTCCTTGGAAGAAAAACTATGACCAACCTAGACAGCATATTAAAAAGCAGATACGTTACTTTGCCAACAAAGGTCTGTCTAGTCAAAATTATGTTTTCTCCAGTAGTCATGTATGGATATGAGAGTTGGAAAGAAAGAAAGTTGAGTGCCAAAGAATTGATGCTTTTGAACTGTGGTGTTGCAGAAGACTCTTGAGAGTCCTTTGGCTTGCAAGGTGATCAAGCCAGTCAGTCATAAAGGAAATCAGTCCTGAATGTTCATTGGAAGGACTGATGCTGAAGCTTTAATACTTTAGCCAGCTTATGCAAAGAATTGACTTATTGGAAAAGACCCTGATGCTGGGAAAGATTGAAAGCAGGGAGAGGAGAAGGGGACGACAGAGAAAGAGATGGTTGGATGGCATCACCGACTCAATGGACATGAGTTGGAGCAAGCTCCGGGAGTTGGTGATGGACAGAGAAGCCTGGCGTGCTGCAGTCCATGGGGTCTCAAAGAGTCGGACACGACTGAGTGACCGAACTGAACTGTACTGATACTAGGCCACCCTTTCAACTAATCTGTATCTCACTTCCAAACTAACTAAATAAATAAAAAGAATATCTGATTACTCCAGATTGACTGTGGTAATGCAGGGTCTTTGTACTAAACAAACATGCAAAGGACATGTGGTTTCTTTTTGTTTATCTGTGACACATCTATACTTTATCTTCAGCATCCACCTCTTACTTCAGGGAACAAAGCAGATTGAAAATTAGACAATCAGGTTTGTACAGCTGATATATTCTCTTTGGGACAATGACTTATATGCAGTATTTTAAATAAGACAAGGATCAGTTTTGAAACTAGGCCTGAATTCAGATTAAGCAATTTCCAGAATAATTGTGCAGTACAGTCATCAGCAATTTGTAACATTTCCCCTACCCCAGCTTCTTGAACAAATAAAATAACAGATAATACAAATATGAGCAAATAATGTGAATCCTAGGGTAATTTTTTCCAGCTCTTAAGAATGTTGAAACGTTATCAAAATTATGAATTCTTATTTATTCTTTTTGACTCCCAACTCCAGAAAGTCTTATATTATTACTCAAAATCCATCCTGCAGTGGTCATCATAACCAGTGATGCCTTTATATCTTCAGTTTTTTATGAAGATCATCATGTTTTTTAAGATGATTATGCTATGTGATAGAATCATGTCTCTAAGAAACAAAAGGGTCAGAATTTCATCTGTTCTTCTTAATGTCAGAAGCAAAATATTAACTATTTATTCTTTCATTATTATAAATATTGCTCTAACAAGTTAATTGTCTAACATCATCTTGGATGCTTTGAACTCCCCAGGAAAATTGTCAAGCACATGGAAATGTGAAAGAGAAACAATAATATATTTTAAAATATTATCCTCTTATATGTTGTATACTCTTCCTCTTTCTAACAGGAATGACCTGAGATCCAGGCAACTTATTATATAAGTAACTCTTTCTAGGCAGTAAAGATGCGCAGCTTTAAAAGGGGGATACTTGTGGGGAAAGCATGGTGGGCATATAAAGGTTACCATATATTTTTATATGGCCTAATATGACTGAGTGATTAGAAAACTCATAATCCTAGCAATCATCACATCTTGTACTAGATTTTGCTATTACAATTTGAATTTTCACGAGAAAAGTTTGTCGACTGTGAGAAGCCTAGGTTTATCCCTATGTTTATTAATATAAAGTGATCTCTAACTAGTTGCAGTTCCAGTTCAGTCACTCAGTCATGTCCGACTCTTTGCGACCCCATGAACTGCAGCAGGCCAGGCCTCCCTATCCATCAGCAACTCCTGGAGTCTACCCAAACCCATGTCCATTGTGTCGGTGTTGCCATCCAACCATCTCATCCTCTGTCGTTCCCTTCTCCTCCTGCCCTCAATCTTTCCCAGCATCAGGGTCTTTTCCAATGAGTCAGCTCTCTACATCAGGTGGCCAGAGTGCTGGAGTTTCAGCTTCAGTATCAGGCCTTCCAGTGAACACCCAGGATTGATTTCCTTTAGGATGGACTAGTTAGATTTCCTTGCAGTCCAAGGGACTCTCAAGAGTCTTCTCCAACACCACAGTTCAAAAGCATCAATTCTTCGGTACTCAGCTTTCTTTGTAGTCCCACTCTCACATCCATACATGACTGTTGGAAAAACCATAGCTTTGACTAGATGGACCTTTGTTGACAAAGTAATGTCTCTGCTTTGTAATATGCTGTCCAGGCTGGTCATAGCTTTCTGTAACTGGGAGTTAGTAATTAATCAAGAATCTTCTAGGACAGGATCAGTTTGGAGGGAGAAGAATACAGTGGAAGGGATAGAAGCTGAACAGCTGACATGCAGGCAGTATAGGACTCTGCTCCCTTCACAACTGGGAATTGAGCCAACTCTGCACCAAACTCTGAAATTCTAAGCAGTAACATTCCTGTTGGTGAAATTAGACTCAAGGGACCATCTGATAAGAAGTGGAGAATGTCAGTCCCTAGGGTTGGCAGGAGCAGACCAATTAGCATCTCATTTTCTACCAGAGCTAATTAAGCTACTGCCTGCCGCATTCTACCTCAGCACGCTCTGTCTCAGAACCATGGTGCCTCTTAAGCCTGAGGCTCGAAGGTTGCACTTTACACTCTGCTTCTCTTCAGCTCGAAGTCACTTTCCCTCTTGAAATTAATGGAGTGAGACAGGTTCCAGTATTGCCAGGAACTTGTATGTGAGTGAATCATTTCCTAAGGGTACTGGTTTCATCAGAAGTGCAGAAATTCAACTGAGAACAGGTCAAGAAAGGATACTAAAGGCAAATTTGATGTTTAGTTTTGGGATACTGTATCATCCTCTGATGGTATTAATAACTAGGGTTTATGGAATGCATAGTTAATATGAACTAAACACTGTACTAAAGATCTTACCTCTTGAAGAAAGTGAAAGAGGAGAGTGAAAAATTTGACTTAACACTCAACATTCAGAAAACTAAGATCATGGCATCTGGTCCCATCACTTCATGGCAAATAGATGGGGAAACAGTGAGAGACTTTATTTTCTTGGGTTCCAAAATCACTGGAGATGGTGACTGCAACCATGATATTAAAAGATGCTTGCTCCTTGGAAGAACAGCTATGACAAACCTAAACAGCATATTTGAAAGCAGAGACATTACTTTGCCAACAAAGATCCGTCTGGTCAAAGCTGTGGTTTTCCCAGTAGTCATGTTTGAATGTGAAAGCTGGACTATAAAGAAAGCTGAGCATGGAAGAATTGATGCTTTTGAACTGTGGTGTTGGAGAAGACTCTTGAGAGTCCCTTGGACTGTGAGGAGATCCAACCAATCAGTCCTATCGGAAATCAGCCCTGAATATTCATTGGAAGGACTGATGCTGAAGCTGAAGCTCCAATACTTTGGCCACCTGATGCAAAGAGCTGACTCATTGGAAAAGACCCTGATGCTGGGAAAGATGGAAGGAAGGAAGAGAAGGGGACAACAGAGGGTGAGATGGTTTGGTGGGCATCACCGACTCAATAGACGTGAGTTTGAGCAATCTCTAGGAGTTAATGATGGACAGGGAAGCCTGGTGTGCTGCAGTTCATGGGGTCACAGAGTCAAATACAACTTAGCAACTGAAATGAAACATTGTGCCAGGAGTTTTTGTTCCAGTTGTTCTTTAGTTGCTAAGTTGTGTCCAACTCCTCGTGACCCCATGCACTGTAGCTCGCCAGGCTCCTCTGTCCATGGGATTTCTCAGGCAAGAGTACTGGAATGGGTTGCCATTTCCTTCTCTAGTGGATTTTCCCGACCCAGGGATCAAACCCGTGTCTCCTGCATTGTAGGCAAATTCTTTACCACTGAGCTACCTAAGAAACTCTAAGGAGTTTTACATGGATTATTTTATTTCATCCTAACAACCATCTCATAAAATAGGAATTTCCACCCTTTCAGAGTCTAGAATGTATTCACAGAGCTAGAAAGTTGTAGCCTGAAGGCAAACCCAGATGGGTTGAGCCCAGAGCCAGTATTCTATCCATGGCAGTATATGATCTTGGAATATATACATATTAAAAGCTCTGTCTCTTGATTCTCTTTAATCTCAGAAGCATTGGCTCTTTTTCTCCTAATCAGTTTTCAACTAATGATAAATAGCTGATTAAGAACAAGTAAATCCACTTTATCAAGCCCTTTAATATATACATCAAATTATCTATATTTGATATAGATCAGGTTATTACATATTTATTTTGTATATTATATATTTGATCCATATTGTCAGAGAGGGAGAAATTTCCCTCTCTGCTTTTCTTTAGTTCTTATGGTTGAACTAATAATAAAAACTGATACAAGAGAGATTAGCAAGAGAAAAATAAACAAATTTTAACTCATGTGCATGGAGGTCTCTTAGAAATGAGAGGGTAATAGGCAGGAAGGCCAGGGGTCTCCAAACAGAGGAGACCTGTTTGTGACCAGGTTGCAAGTGTCAGACATTTTTTATCTCTCTCTTAAGCTGCAGGAGGAAACAAACTAGTGCTACATTTTTTCCCCCTTCTCTATACAAATTTAAAGAGGTTTCTCTTAAAATTCTGTGTTGCCATAATGACACCTGTTTTCACCTGAACTTAACTTTTCTCAAACCTTGAGGTAACCAATGCATTTTTCTTATGGAAATGTTTGTCTTAAGCTTTCTTAATGTACTGTGCATTTACTCTAGACTATCTTCAAGTCCGTTCCACCTAAAGGCTCAGATTTAGGCTCAGAACTGACTTGACAAACCAGTATGTTATACATTGTTCACCTAATCTGTGTTAATTAAATTATATATTTGTATGGAACTCTGCCTTTCTTCACGATTTATGTCAATCATTTTATGACCCGGGATGGCTCACCTGGTGCCATTCTCTTGATTTTGAGACATTCCTTTCTCTAATTAGCAGACTGCTAGTAGCTATATAACATCCAGCTAAAGACTGGCAGGGGTGTACTCTTTCTGTCCCTTCTGACGTCTATGTCAGAAGCTTTCTCTATCTCTTTTATACTTTAATGAAACTTTATTACACAAAAGCTCTGAGCGAGCAAGCCTTGTCTCTAGCCCTGGATTGAATTCTCCCCCAGAGGCCAAGAATCCCAGCATCTTTCGTGGCTCAGCAACAACTTTTCAGAAATAGAACTTGAGAAGTGACCAAAGCAGGCAGCTTTCATACTATTAAACCAAGAAACAGTCAATTTGTGAGGAAGTGACAGAACAAAGAAACTTAGGCTTTGTTTGCTTAATTAGTGAAGAATCCTAGGTAGAGTTTGGGCTTGGGGTAGTAAATTAAAGAAGTAACAAGGTTTATTTATCCAGCCTTGTTTGGCTCCTCTCTCTGATGATGATAAGGGTGTCCTTTTACCTCCAGATGGAGGGAGCGTACCCTTGATTTGAGAGATTTATTTCCCACTTTTAAAGGAGACAGAGGAGGAGGCTCAGAACATCCTTCTTGCATCAGCTGCTTCTTGAGCAACTTTAAATCAAAATAATCAATATGCCATTGTGGCATATTTGGGGGTTATCCACTCTGAGCCTCATCTATCTCTCTATATATGGGGATTTTTATACAAACACATATGTATATGGCTTATACATATTCAAACATATACAAACACATATGTATATGGCTTATACATGTGTATGTATGCATTACATATATAAATGTATATTTCCTGTCATTACATTTTTAGGAGTAAGAGGTGAGAAAATCACAGCCAAAGCAACAGCTACAACTTTCAAAATAGGGAAAGTCAGTTTATTTAAGTTCTTAGCTGTTTCTTTAGGATAATTCAGTTCTAACTCATCTTTATAATGATGATATAAGGCCTTCCCAGTTATTTAATCATAAAAGATAATGTTAGACTACTTAAACGAAGGTCATTATAATAAGACTGTATGATTTATGAAGAATTTCAGTTAAAATGATTGAAAGAAAGATATCTATAGTTACCTCTTCAATACTCTTATATCTAATTCCCATACTCCATTTCTAAATCATTCTAGAAAATTAAAATCTTACTCTATGTGGTATATATGATGTATTTAAAAGTTCTTGCTCTTCCCTCCAATAAAACCTGTGTGGTAGTTTAGTCACTTAGTTGTGTCCAACTCTTGTGACCCCATGGACTATGGCCCACCAGGCTTCTCTGTCCACGGAATTTCCCAGGCAAGAATACTGTAGTGGGTTGCCATTTCCTTCTCCAGGGGATCTTCCCAAGCCAGGGACTGAACCCAGATCTCCTTCACTGCAGGCAGATTCTTTAAGCTACCAGTGAATACACACATAAGTGCATGTATAAATAAGTGTGTGTCTATGTGTGTTAAATAATGAATAGTTCTAACTCTGGTGACCATTAGATCTCAGCGTAAATCTCAGCTCTTCTACTAACTTGCTATGTAAACTCAGGAAAATTACTGAAACTCTGTAAGCCTCATTTTCTAAAAGCCATTAGAGTTATTGGAAGCATCAAATAAAATAACTGCATATGAAGCACTAAGCCTAGTGTGTGACTCATGATAAACAAACCCTTATTAGTTGCTGTTATTATTTTTTTTTTCTGGAATCACAATTTGTTCCACTTGCCCAGCTTATTCATGTTATAAAAAACTGGAAAGAATCACAAAGCTTTCTGACCTTTTTAAAAAATGTCATTGATGATGGTATAATTTCTTGTTTTCTTCCTTCTCATCTCTTCCTTTCTTTGCCAGCTCACTGCTTATGTTGCCATCAAATTTTCATATTGTTGAAAGAAAAAAAAATTCATATTGATGAAACAAAATTAGGTATGAGTGTATAAGCTATACCTTTTATTTTCTATGTTCTGATATTTTGACATCAGGAGTCTTGCTGACCCTGGAGGTACTGTCCTCCCAGAGTTAACCAGTTCCTTGACCTAGTAAACCACTCCTCCAAGAGCAGGCTTTTCAAATGTGCACCAACAAATCCAGAGCCCACATTCTCAACTACTCTTTCCTGGGGCTCTCACATTGCTGCACCACTATCCACTTGCCATAATCAGCCCAGGGCCAGGTATCAGACAACTAGGGACAGCTCTTATAGCCCCAGAGACCACCGGAATCATCCCAACCAGCCAAGCCTAAGTGTGCTTATTCCAGCTCTCCCATTCCTTCCCATAGAAACCTCTATGAAGACTCCAGTTCATATTTCCCTGTCTTCTCCTCCTCCTGACCAACCCCAGTGCTTTCCTAGTGGAGCCCACATGTGACATCATTGTTTTCTTCATTTTCTTGGGATCTGTGAGAGTAACAGATTCTCTCTTTAATGGCAGGTGTCTCCTGATCTCTTGGTCTCACTTTACCTAAAACACAGAGAACCTTGTATTTTAAAATAGTAAGCAATTCCAGATTTAGCAGCAAATAAAACTATCTCTGTCCTTTGACTAGAGGGACCTTGAAAAGAGAGATCATGTCTATGCCAACCAATTGATGCTCAGAAAATATTTGTTAAATGAATGAATATATTATATATCTAAAATGCACTGACGTATATCTGTATTTGGAGAAGATGTCTGCATTTTGAGAAGTTGAAAATGTATATTCTTGTATGTCTGCTAGCTTGTTCCCTAACAGGAGTTTGTTTGCCATTTAAATGTGCTTTAAAAAAAAAAAAAAAATTCTTATTAGCTATACCAATGGGGAAAACATAATGCAGAGTTAAAGGACAGTGCTGGCACTCTGGAAACTTGCCAGAATATGAGGAAGAAAGGGTTCAAGGTTAGGTGTCCTTAACTTTTTAATGGAGAACAGAAGATGCATCATATTCTATCAGACACTTAATGCTGTTGGCAAGCTTCCCAAGGCCACTTTCTATTAAGGTGATGTGATATATGACATACACACACACACACACACACACACACACACACACACACACACACACACACACACACACACACACACACACACACACACACAGTAGTTAGAAGAGGAAAAAGGAGTCCAGAATGGCAGTGGCTAAAAGACAAAGAAGGGAAAAGCCTGAGAAAATAGAACAAAGGAAGGTCGGAGGACCAGAGTTGTGGACCTCAGGTAAAACAAACAGCCCTCCTGGCTAGCTCAATTTACATAGGACAGGCTGAGGGGGAGGAGAAAAAAACATAAAAAAGAGAAGTAAAAATTGAGCCTGGGACTTCTCTTCTCTTTGTGTCTTTTGGGTCAGCCCACCCTCACACCTCCAGGATGTATTTTCCTTTGCCTCCCAAATAAAACTGAGCTGTAACATGGAGCTATAGCACTAGTTCATCTGTCACTCCAAATTTTTGCTGCAGCAAGACAGAACTGAGGAAATTACATGCTCCCCTGACATATACATGCTCCAGTAATTTGCATGTGATTAGGAAACCTCTTTGGCAAGAGACAAGTATATTAAACGAATCTGTGGCTCAAGGATTACCAGGGATTTTAGGGAAGTGTTTCTGCTTTGAAGTGTTTTATGTACACTCAATAAATTTGTTGTATTCAATAATTACACGTTTGACACACAGATCTGTGCTTAGATGTATCTTTTCTAGTATCACTTGGGAGACACCTGATTCATTAACATTTTCTTGCTAAGAAATTGAAATGTTTCTGAAGAATTCAAACTTATATGTACATATATACATGCAAATGTGTGTATATATGTATATATTTTAAGATATTTTAAATTGTTTTCTGCATTGGTTAATGCCTTTTATAAATAGTATCTTTAATGTAGCTTGCATATCATCATGTACATGCTCAAACTTATATTAGTTTTTAAAATTTAACATGTACATCAGGACATTTCCATAAAACTAAACTTCATGTAAAATAAGATTCTAGTAGGAGGAAAAACTATGAAAGATTGTAAATCAGCCAAAAGATTATTGAGTGTCTTGTTGAGTGTCCTGTTCCTCTCCAGATTATCTCTGCTTTTCATTATATTTGGGCTAGGCCTGTAAGTTGTGGCAAGGGCTTCCCTGGTGGCTCAGATGGTAAAGACTGCACCTGCAGTGTGGGAGACCTGGGGTTGATCCCTAGGTTGGGAAGATCTCCTGGAGGAGGGCATGGAAACCCACTTCAGTATTCTTGCCTGGAGGATCCTAATGGACTACAGTCCACAGGGTCACAAAGAGTCTGACACAACTGTGACTAAGCACAGCACAAGTTGTAGAAAGCTCATAGTTATGCACAGACTCTTGTCTATAGCAATGTAAATTGTGTCCAGTGGGGATTCAGTTGGTTTTTGACCTGTGCAAGTTGCCCAGCTGTGCCTGTTCTGCATCAACTAAGCTCATTTATCTCATTGTCCATGATGGGCCAATACAGTTACCTTCCTCCAGATTTGAGAATCTAAAGTAACATCTTACTCATTCTTTCCTTCAAGAGTTAAATATAAGCTTTGACATGTGTTTATTTTATATCTATTTGCTTTGATGCTCTTTTGAAAACATATCTTTCAGCACTGCTACTGCTGCTGCTAAGTTGCTTCAGTCGTGTCCGACTCTGTGCAACCCATAGACGGCAGCCCATGAGGCTCGACTGTCCCTGGGATTCTCCAGGCAAGAACACTGGAGTGGGTTGCCATTTCCTTCTCCAATGCATGAAAGTGAAAAGTGAAAGTGAAGTTGCTCAGTCGTGTCCCAATTCTTCGCGACCCCATGGACTGCAGCCCACCAGGCTCCTCCGTCCATGGGATTTTCCAGGCAAGAGTACCGGAGTGGGGTGCCATTGCCTTCTCTGCTTTCAACACTAGTACTATAAAAAACAAATGAAACTAAAATTAGATAAATAATGGTCAGTTTGATAGAGGTGTGAATTTTCCTCAGGCTCAACTCAGGAGTATTTTCTCGTACTAGGTATTGAAGCTTTTTCATTCTTGCAGAGGAAGTCTATTCCCTCAATAGTTTCTTTCTAAATGACTTTCTGGAGCTTACCCTTACAGCTTCCTTCCAAGGCTGCAGCGGTTTCTTTGGTGCCCCTTGAGTTACTTCCTCCCAATCATTTGAACAGTTTCCAAAATTACCTGGCTTTTAGAGGTTCCACTCTAAAAAAAGAATGCACTGCCTTGCATCGTCTCATGCACAACACCCTAATCCTTCAGCAGTTAAGGCAACAATTATCAAATCAATTCCTCTAGCATATTAGCTTTAGATATGGAAAGCCGTGGCTTTTGTTTCTGTTTTTTATGGAATCTTTTAAATTGCTGTGGTATTCCATTTAATTGTGCTGTGAGTGCCTATGATGATCATTAATGGTTTATGAAGTGGTGTATTATTTGTTCAGTGAAATTCAAAATGTGTTCTAAACAACTTCAAATCAGTGGTGTCTGACTGTATGGAACTCTGACAGATCTTTCTGTCCTTGACTGGGTAAATGGGCAATGAATTCAACAGCTACCCCTGGGCAGAATAAACTACATTTCTCTAAAATAAGATGTACTTTTCTTTAAATACCTTAAATAGACTTAAATAATTGAAGAAAATATAAAACTGAGCAGGTTAAGAGGGAGTTGTAACAATGATTGCTGAAATTATATTCTAAATAATGCAACATATTTATTATATTCTGGTGGGGAAATGTTGGACCTTGTTTGGCATTGGATGATCTTAGATTTAGTTTATAAATACTCCACTGATGAACTGTGGTAGATTGACATACTTCTAACTACTTTAAGCGTCAGATTATTCATCTGTAAAATTAAAATAACATTATTCATGAAGTTATATGAGGGTGAATTTATATAAGGCAGAAAAGTGTTACTTAACATAGTGTTTACATATGCAAAATGTACAGTAAGCACTAGCTATTTTTATTAATTAAAAATCCAGAGTTGAAGTCTCTAGGCAGGTGTCTCCATTGATTTTTAGTGCCCAGTGCAATGCCTTGTATATATATATAGTAGATACTTAATCGTATTTCTTGGCCAAATGAATAATTTATTTCATTACTGAATGGAAGAATGATTCCTATTCTTCAGTATAAAAGGGTTAAGCATTGACTGTAACACTGAAAGAAGACAGGGAGAAAATGAGACAGAGTACAAGTGTGATAAGCAAAGCTATATGTTCTTAATGGTCCTGGGGGATGATTTTCCCCAACTATCCTCTCAAGGTAATTGCATGTGACAGAAGGAGTCCTTTAAGAGAGAAGATACAAATGTAAGAAGTGGATGAAAGAGGAAGGAATGAAATACAAGGTATTTTTATTTTCTGGGTGAAATGCTAAAACAAATGACTAAATAAATTATTATGTTCTGTAATTAGAGTAACCTTTGTGACTTATAATTTCATGGGGTAAATAAGTTATACATGTTAAAATTAGCAACTACCTGAAGATCTTGTCCATTGTGTTTGTTTGGTGATAGCCTCATTTTCCAGTCCTTATTAAGGATACAGGTAGGACTTTAGTGTTAACAAACTAAAAGGCAAAAAGACAAATGACTTCAATGTAAAGGAATTAGAACATTGTGTCATGAGTAAAAGTTGATAGAGTAACAGATATTCATTTAGCTTGAAGAAAGAAAAACTCAAGATGAATGAGGTAACTCTCTGTAGATGCTTGAGGTTCTTAATGAGTTAAAAAAAAGTTTATTCAGTGAGACTCTTGAGAGGTAATTAAGAACTATGGATGCAATTTATGAGCTGATGAATTTCTAAGAATGAACACTACCCTGTTTTGTAATAAACCTACTCAGTGCTTAATAAATGTATTCTCATCAGAGATTCAAGCAGAAGCTGGACTGTCATATATTAGGGATATTGCAAGTTGGAATGGATGAACTTTGAAGGCCTTTCCAGCTCCAAGATTTTGTGTTCTGTGATGGTTTACTTCCAGCTAGTGTTGTCAAATTTGCTTTTTTCTACTTCCACAAAACAACAGAATATGTGGTCCAAACTTATTCCCTCTCACTTACTTCATACTTCATTCTTCATGACTTAAAAGAAGGGGGAGGTATTTGTCTGTTACACTGTCTGAATTTCTCACTGGGAAATTCTCATCTCACTAGGTTACTTTCTAAATAGGAGACAGTAACTTTTTCTTTCTTAGAATCACCCAGAGGGTTTCACTCAGCTTGTTCCCATACTGACTTTCCCTTTCCCCATGTATGACACTACTCATTTTTATATTTAGACACATTCCAGGCTACATCATAGGAATTTCTGAGTTTTGGTAACAATTGGAGTTTACCAATTGGAGGCATTAAATTCCGGTGAAGTAATAAGAGACAAATTGGGGGTGAATGATCAAATGCAGAGTGCTGGATGCAAGAGCGCAAGCCCTGATTCTAGCGATTGGAGGAAGCAGTGGCAGACAAATCTGTTTACTAAAGTTAGCTTCTTTCTCTGTCCACGTGATTAATGGTCTTTGCCTTGTTTTTCTTAATGTACAGTTTTGATGCTTAAACAAGCCAGTGTATTTGAAAACTTCCTATAAAGTATAAATTATTGCTAAAATATGAAAGATGTTGAATATAGTGATGTTTGGAATAGCCAATCAGTGAATGAATGCATTCTGTATAGCCTACATACAATATACTTTAAAGTTATATATGTTTAATATCCTATTTTTTTCTTTTGAGTAAAAAGAACTGCATTCAATTCTAGGCCTGCTTTTCTATGCTGTTAGACAAATTGCTTGAACTTTCTGAGCTATAATCTTCTTTTCTGTAGTAAGGAGAGATTTGCTGTTACTTTAGAAAACATAGAACCCATTCTTAACAGTTAAGAAAATCAGTAATGTGAAAGAGGCACAGTGCCTGGCATGTTATAAACATTCAAAAAATAATCATTAAACTTTGATCTGAAGTTTTAGCAGCAGTACATATCATTTGTAGCAGTATCTGGCTTACGTCCTGTAAAGAGGCAGTTTTTTTCACTACATTCATTTCAGTTGTTCAGTCATGTTCAATTCTTTGCAGCCCCATGGACTGTAGCACACCAGTCTTCCCTGTCCATCACCAACTCCCGGAGCTTGCTCAAACTCATATCCATCAAGTCAGTGATGCCATCCAATCATCTTATCCTCTGTCATCCCCTTCTCCTGCCTTCACCCTTTCCCAGCATCAGGGTCTTTTCCAGTGAGTCAGTTCTTTGCACCAGGTGGCCAAAGTATTGGAACTTCAGCTTCAGCATCAGTCCTTCTAATGAATATTCAGGACTGATTTCATTTAGGAAGAACTGGTTGGATCTCCTTACAGTCCAAGGGACTCTCAAGAGTCTTCTCCAACACTACTGTTCAAAAGCATCAATTCTTTGGTGCTCAGCTTTCTTTGTAGTCCAACTCTCACATTCATACATGACTGCTGGGAAAACCATAGCTTTGACTAGATGGACCTTTGTCGGCAAAGTAATGTCTCCACTTTATAATATCCTGTCTAGGTTTGTCATAGCTTTTCTTCCAAGGAGCAAGTGCCTTTTAATTTCACTATATTAGAGGTGAGTTGAAGCTATATTACTTTAATTATTCTTTCAGAGATTACTAAAATCCTAAGTATTCAACTGCTGGCTTTTTGTTTAGCAGCCAAATGGTAAGATGACTTCCTAGAAGCACAGGCAGCACACAAGGTAGCTTGTTGTTGTAGCAGCTTTAAAAGGACAGAGAAGCGCTCTCCTCCACCAGACCCCTTGTAGACACAGTACCATAATTAGTAAAGTAGATAGATTTCCTCTGTCTCCTTCCCATTTCTATCTTGTATTATGTATTTTTTTTTTCCTAGGGAAGACCCTGGCAAGCATCAGACTTTAGAAAACAATGATAAAAGGTGACCATAACAATGAAAATAATAGCAAGAAGTAAAACTATACTCCATTTTTAGGGAAAAATGAGTGCCTGACTTCTTGTTCCCTCTGCTTTGTCTTTTTAAAGAATATTACAGTCTGGCAGGGAGAGAACTTTCAGTGCTAATAGTAATGGCATTATTGTTGCTTTGAGATGTTTTGGCCCTTCAGAGTTTCTCCCTCTCTCTCTTTTTTTTTTTCCTTTAACAGGGAAGGTGACCAAATAAAGCAGCCTACTTTGTTGTCCGTTGTATGTTCATTGTCCATGTTAGAGCTCTAGTAGGAATGCAATCTTTATGACATGAGTGAACGAATGAAATGGCAGTGATTTATCTCAAAACACATGTTGCAAGAAGCAGAAAACTTGTTCCATAGAGGCTCTAATAGCTACTGTTCACAATAAGTTCAGTGTTAGTGAGTGGAACTTCCTGTTAGATTCTCCTACAGAAGAAAAGTAGAGAACCTGTGCAAATACATAATGTATAACAGCCCACACAAAGAAACACCCTAAATAATCAGAGAAATAAAACTTTGTATCTGAAAAAGATTTTATGTTAAATCAAGAGGGGATTATAAAAGCTGTCTAATCTATGAAATTAAAGCAAGCAGATATGAAGTGGAAAAAATCTAAAGATAGAAAAGTACATCTGATGAATAACACAATTACTAAATTGAAAATAAAGATAGAGAAAAATCAAATATGTATAGAAGACAAAATTGAGATAGTTACTGAGATCCACAGGATAAATATAAAGTTATATAATAGTTGAAAGACAGTAATATATACAAGTTGCAGTTTCTATGTATGAAGATGACTTAATTTGGGGGGATGGTGGGTCGTGTTTTAAAGAATGCACACAGGAGAAGTAATAGTCAATGGAATGATATGGCATACTTTAAATTTTCCTGAGTGGACAATTTGGACATACAGATCAATAAAATTCACAAAGTTTAAAAATTCATACCTAAGTATGTTATTTCAATTTTATTGAAAATTCAAGAACAAAGAAAATGTAACCATTAGAAATCAAGGGGGAAAAATTTACCCACACAAGAAAGAAAAAGGTTGAGAATTTTCTTCTGTAGCATGAAAGACTAGAAGGCAAAGCAATGTGATGTTGAGAGTTTTGAGAAAAAGAATTGTGACCCAAAAAGTCTGTATTGGTTTAAGCTGTCAACTTACCTGCAGAGATAGATGATAGATTATAGAAAACACTGTGTGTGTGTTTTTTTTTTTTTTCAGAAATCTTAAGGATAAGTTAAAAATCTGTATCTGTTATAAATCCTTTATGTTGGAAATACACATACATGCATACACAGCCTGAAAAATACATTTACAAATTTAAGATTGGGTAAGTGAGAGTATAAAATAGCTAATGATGTTGAATAAAGTCAAGTATTCAAAGTTCATGTTGCAGTTGATAAGGGACTATTCTCTTGGAATCTTAAGGACACTGTCCTTACTGAGTTAAACTGCCATCAATTTCACTTCCGATGTTAAGAATAAATCACCAAGCTTTTTAAAAGAATATTTAATTATAGATTTTAAACAATACAGCCTTCTCAGCCTTGTTGAAATTCTTAAGGGTCTTGCCATGGGAGGGTCTTCTTTGAATGGTGAGAGGTATTGAAAGTGCTGTATTGACCCAGCTCTGGGATCTCTATGGAAAGATGATTAGTGATAAGAGTATTATATAGAAAAGGCCTCTGAGCATTTATTTAAATAAAAGGATTGCTATGAAAAAGAAGTTTTTCAACTATATACTGTTTAACTGGGATACTTGCAAGAGGTGGCAAAACAACAAGGCAACTTTTCCAAATGTTTTGTATTCACAGAAACACCATGAATGGCTACAAAGTATGAGATTCCAATCTTCTTTGATTGTATAAAGAAATCCCTGCTTATGTTCAAAGAACTAAATAAATAGGGAGAGATATACTAATTTCAGACTCTGAGAAAGCAATTACTTCAAGGCTTCTGGACTTTGAAGAGAATTGCTTTTTTGTGAGGAAGAGAGGGAGGGAAAAAGAAGAGAAAAGTGGTGAAATAATAACTGCAAGCCCTGTCAGTAAAGGTATGTATCTTTAATTTACTACCAGGCTATGCTTGGCCAAAAACAAAATAAAAATGTTTAAACTTTTTATTTTGTGTTGGGATATTGCTGAGTAACAATGTTGTGATAGTTTTAGATGGACCGCAAAGGGACTTGGCCATACATGTATATGTATCCATTCTCCCCCAAATTTCCCTCCCACCAGGCCACCACATAACATTGAACAGAATTCCCTATGCTATACAGTAGGTCTTTGTGAGTTATCCATTTTAAATATAGCAGTGTGTACATGTCGATCCCAAACTCCCTAACTATCCCCATCCCCCCATCGTTCCCCCCATCAATCATAAGTTCATTCTCTAAATCTGTGAATGTTTCTGTTTTGTAAATAAGTTCATTTGTATCATTTCTTTTTAGATTCTCCATATAAGTTATGCCATAAGGTATTTATCCCTCTCTGTCTGACTGACTTTGTTCACTATGACAATTTCTAGGTCCATCCATGTTTTTGCAAATAGCATCATTTCATTATTCTTAATGGCTGAGTAGTAGTTCATTGTTTATGTGTACCACATCTTCTTTATCCTTTCCTCTGTTGATAGACGTATAGGTTGTTTCCATATATTAGCTATTGTAAACAGTGCTACAAAAAGCATTGGGGTGTATATATTTTTTTGTACCATGTTTTTCTCCAGATATATGCCCAGGAGTGGAACCACAGGGTCATATGGTACTTCTATTTTTAGTTTTTAAAGGAACCTTCAACTCTTCTCCATTGTGACTCTACAAATTTACATTCCCACCAAGAGTTTAGGAGGGAAAAAAAAATTTAAAGCAGGGTTTTTTTTAATACTATGACAAACCAAATTTTCCAAAAAGAATATAGTGGAAAAAATGCAAATAGAAAATGATTCTACTTCATCTTTTTAAATTAATTATTTTAATTGGAGTCTGATTGCTTTACAGTAGTGTGGTGGGTTTTGCCATGCATTGACAAGAATCAACCATGGGTGTACATGTGTCTCCCATCCTGAACACCCCTCCCACCACCCTCCCCATCCCAACCCTCAGGGTTGTCCCAGTACACCCGCGTTGAGTGCCATGTTCCATGCATCGAACTTGGACTGGTGATCTGTTTCACATATGGTGATATACATGTTTCAGTGCTAGTCTCTCAAATCATCCCACCCTAGCCTTCTCCCACAGAGTCCAAAAGTCTGCTCTTTATTTCTGTGTCTCTTTTGCTCCCTTTCATAAAGGGTCATCATTATCATCTTTCTAAATTCCATATATATGCGTTAGTATACTATATTTGTGTTTTTCATTCTGACTTACTTCACTCTGTATAATAGGCTCCAGTTTCATCCACCTCATTAGAACTGATTCAAATATGTCCTTTTTAATAGCTGAGTAACATTCCATTGTGTATATGTACCACCGCTTTTTTATCCATTCGTCTGCTGATGGGCATCTAGGTTGCTTCCATGTCCTGGCTATTGTAAACAGTGCTATGATGAACATTGGGGTACACGTGTGTCTCTTTTAGATCTGGTTTCCTCGGTTTGTATGTCCAGGAGTGGGACTGCTGGATCATATAGCAGTTCTATTTCTAGTTTTTTAAGGAATCTCTATACTGTTCTCCACAGTGGCCGTACTAGTTTGCATTCCCACCAACAGTGTAAGAGGGTTCCCTTTTCTCTGCACCCTCTTCAGCATTTATTGCTTGTAGACTTTTGGATAGCAGCCATCCTGACTGGTGTGAGATGGTCCCTCATTGTGGATTTGATTTGCATTTCTCTGATAATGAGTGATGTTGAACATCCTTTCATGTGTTTGTTAGCCATCTGTATGTCTTCTTTGGAGAAATGTCTGTTTAGTTCTTTGGCCCATTTTTTGATTGGGTCATTTATTTTTCTGGTGTTGAGCTGCATGAGCTTGTATATTTTTGAGATTAATTCTTTGTCAGTTGCTTCATAAGCTATTATTTTCTCCCATTCAGAAGGCTGTTTTTTCACCTTGCTTATAGTTTCCTTTGTTGTGCAAAAGCTTTTAAATGTAATTAGGTACAATTTGTTTATTTTTGCTTTTATTTCCATTACTCTGGGAGGTGGGTCATAGAGGATTCTGCTGTGATTTATGTCAGAGAGTGTTTTGTCTATGTTTTTCTCTAGGAGTTTTAGATTTACATTTAGATCTTTAATCCATTTTGAGTTTATTTTGTGTATGGTGTTAGAAAGTGTTCTGGTTTCATTCTTTTACAAGTGTTTGACCAGTTTTAATCAAAATATTCATAGAAACAAATGAAAACATGACAACCCCAAACCTATGGGATTCAGTAAAAGCAGTGTTAAGGGGAAGGTTCATAGTAATACAAGCTTATCTTAAGAAACAAGAGCAAAAATCGCATAAATAACCTAACTTTACACTTAAAGCAACTAGAAAAAGAAGAAATGAAGAAACTCAAGGTGAGTAGAAGGAAAGAAACCATAAAAATTAGGGCAGAAATAATTGAAAAAGAAACAAAGGAGACTATAACAAAAATCAACAAAACTAAGAGCTGGTTCTTTGAAAGATAAATAAAATAGACAAACCATTAACCAGACTCATCAAGAAAAAAAGGGAGAAGAATCAAATCAACAAAATTAGAAATGAAAATGGAGAAATTACAGCAGACAACACGGAAATACAAAGGATCATAAGAGACTACTATCAACAACTATATGCCAATAAAATGGACAACTTGGGAGAAATGGACAAATTCTTAGAAAAGTATAACCTTCCAAAACTGAACCAGATAGAAGTAGAAAATCTTATCAGACCCATCAAAAGCATGGAAATCGAAACTGTAATCAAAACTCTTCCAACAAACAAAAGCCCAGGACCAGATGACTTCACAGGTGAATTCTACCAAAAGTTTAGAGAAAAGCTAACACCTATCCTACTCAAACTCTTCCAGAAAATTGCAGAAGAAGGTTAACTCCCAAACTCATTCTATGAGACTACAATCACCCTACTACCAAAACCAGACAAAGATGTCACAAGAAAAAGAAAACTATAGGTCAATATCACTGATGGACATAGATGCAAAAACCCTCAACAAAATTTTAGCAAACAGAATCCAACACCATATTAAAAAGACCATACATCATGACCAAGTGGGCTTCATCCCAGGGATGCAAGTATTCTTCATTATTTGCAAATAAATCAATGTCATACACCACATTATCAAATTGAAAGATAAAAACCATATGATTATCTCAATTGATGCAGAGAAAGCCTTTGACAAAATTAAACATCCGTTTATAATGAAAACCCTCCAGAAAGCAGGAATAGAAGGAACATACCTCAACATAATAAAAGCCATATATGAAAAACCTACAGCAAACATTATCCTCAGTGGTGAAAAGTTGAAAGCATTTCCCCTAAAGTCAGGAACAAGACAAGGGTGCTCACTCTCACCACTACTATTCAACATAGTTTTGGAAGTTTTAGCCACAGCAGTCAGAGAAGAAAAAGAAAGAAAAGGAATCCAGATTGGAAAAGAAGAAGTAATACTCTCACTGTTTGCAGATGACATGATCCTCTACATAGAAAACCCTAAAGACTCGACCAGAAAATTACTAGAGTTAATCAATTAATATAGTAAAATTGCAGGATATAAAATTATACACAGAAATTCCTTGCATTCCTATACACTAACAATGAGAAAACAGAAAGAGAAATCAAGGAAACAATTCCATTCACCATTGCAATGAAAAGAGTAAAATACTTAGGAATAAATCTCCCTAAAGAAATAAAAGACCTATGTATAGAAAACTATAAAACACTGATGAAAAAAATCAAAGATGACACATAGATAGAGAAATATGCCATGTTCTTGGGTCAGAAGAATCAATGAAATGAGTACAATACCCAAAGCAATCTGTAGATTCAATGCAATCTGTATCAAACTACCAACAATATTTTTCACAGAACTAGAACAAATAATTTCACAATTTGTATGGAAACACAAAAAACCTCAAATAGCCAAAGCAATCTTGAGCAAGAGGAATGGAACTGGATGAATCAATCTGCCTGACTTCAGACTATACTACAAAGCTCAGTCATCCAGACAATATGGTACTGGCACAGAGACAGAAATATATACCAGTGGAACAAAATAGAAAACCCAGAGATAAATCTATGCACCCGTGAACACCTTATCTTTGACAAAGCAGGCAAGAATATACAATGGAGAAAGGATAATCTTGTTAGCAAGTGGTGCTGGGAAAATTATACTTTATTTTATGTAATTCATCTTATTAGTTTTAAAAGGAATCCTGAGACTCTTCTGTTAATTTTTCTTATAAGCTTGAAGATTACAGCTTTGAATAATGTAACTTATCATCTGCTCAATTTAATTACAGTCAGCAGTGTTAAACTCTCTGACAAATGATGATAACAGGTTTCTGACTCTGAAATTACTGGTAGAATTGCCCAACTCCTTTAATCAGATTGGGTGTCCTCATGTTCATCTAGCAGCTTGTCATCATCACAGTCTTTGGAGTAACCCCATTCTTCACTCATTGAGATCAAACTGCAGCTGTTTAAGGTTCATATTAAGTACATTTACCTCCATAAAACTGTATCCTACTTCTCTGTTCCACATGGACTTTTGCATTCTCTTATTTCTTAGTTGTAGATATCATTAGATTGATGTGATTTAACTGTTAACTGACTTCCATTAACTCAAGAGGGTTGTCCTTGTGTCCTGCCTTTGAACTTAAACCATACCACTTAGGAACTCCTTTATGTAAGTGATTCATTTCTTTCCTTTCACATTCTTTCTTACCTTAGTTTTCTTCTTTGAAATATATGTATACTGTAAATTAAAAATATACATACATTTATATTTATATATTGAGTTTGGCCCACAACTTGCACAAAAGTTTATAGTTTCCATCCTCTTTTTCTTTTCTCTTTCTTTTGCCCTTAATGAAAAGAAGTTCCAATTCATTTATTTCAGTGATGGGTAAATTGAGTTCTTCATAGGCAATTAAAATATATTTACAAGTTAAAAGCTAAAAGAAAAAGCATAGTAGTAATTTCTCTAGAATGCTAGACTTTTTTTAAAGCTCCTAGGAATGAATAATGATTCTGTTTTCATGGTAGACTTTATTTAAAGAGAAAACAAACAAGAACAAATTGTCAGCCCAAATTGGTATTATAACTTGTGTCAAGAAGGTAGTGTAGAAGAGTATGGCTTGGTTTCTCACTGTCAGGCTTAACCATGTACTGAATGTACTTCTATAGGCTAATTTACCTCCTTGATCAAGGGAAATCAGTGTAGCTAAGAATACATTTTGGAATGTTAAATAATTAAGATAATTTTGAAGGAGGTTTTTAGTATTCCTTTTCCCTATAATAAATTGCTTTGTTCAGATAAAATCTGGAATAGACACTCCCCTTTTCTTAGTGACAGGATTCCTTTCTCCTGCCTTCCCGTGGAACAACCTGCTTTTAAGGGGCAAATAATTTATTGAGGTGCTTGTAGTGAGAACGAGGGCCCTGTCAGCGTTTTTTCAGGTAATAGTGGTGGTAGTCACTAAGCTGCCTTTTTTAAAAGGGTAAGTGGTTGCATGACTTTGACTTAGAAGGCATATCATTTGGGGCTGTTGTTGAGTTGCTTGAAGAGGAGGTTATTGGTTACAGAGAAAAGAGCTGACAAGGAAAAAGCGAGACTGCTGTGGCTGAAAGCAAAAGACAAAATTGTGTTAACAAACATATATAATCTGTATTTTTAATAAGTGGTTATAAATATAACATATTAGTCTAGCCTCTCAGGTAATCTCCTTAATAAACCTTTTTTTTTTTTTTTTTGGCTCTGCCTATAGTCAGTTGTGGAGGGATTTTGAGGCTTACATCCAAAGATGTCCCTGATACAGGGTGATCATGCCTGTTGCAGTCTTCATGTCTGTTTTTCTGTGACAATACACAGCAATTCAAGGTCAGTGCAAGCAGAAGTAGAAACTGACAGAGGGAGTACCCCTATTGCTAACGATAGTTTGTCAAAGTCCAAGGCAAAATATACAACAAAAATGAAAATTTTTATGGGGGGTGTCTTCTCATGAGTACCCTCCTAATGCTTTGACCTACTTTTCTACCTGTATTCCCCTTGTGGGAGACAGATATTTTCTTTATATTATTATGCCACAACTCAGGGTGCTATACATAATAATTATAATTATGGTACTATTACTATATACTGAGTGGTTTTCTAATTTGTTCCAGTATTCAAATAAATTTCTACTATTTTTTATATCATCCTGAGTATCTACACATGGGATTTGGTCTTACGATAAGACCCATTCCTCACCCCTCCCGGTCCATCAGAAAGTCTGTGGGAAGCACACACACACATCAGCAGCAACCACCACCATCCAGAAGTACTGTTTCCCAAAGACAGACTTAGAGTTATTCATTCCAGAGTAATACCGTAGAAGGGTTCACATAGACGTTTAGGTGAGCTTCGGCACCTCAGGTCCTGTGGAACATTTAGCTATTGAGGCAGGCAGCAGACTTTCATTAATACAGCCAAGGAAACTCACAACCCGGGAGTTAATATTTCAGATGGAACGATTACAGAAGGGAAAATAAACTATAGAAACAAACCTTTGGTTTATATGTTTATAGCGGCAATATAACCACATTCCTGTAAAGAACTAAAATGTAAACCGATAAAAAGCCAAATGATAGCCGACATCTCCCTGTTTCAAAATTTTGTCCATAAGTTTTCTTCCTTGAGTGTTTTCAGGTATTCATTCATTGAATATTTTCTAAATTTTTGCGATAAACACAAATAAATAGAATAATCAAATGTGTTCTAATGGGGATTCATAGCTAAATGAGACCTGATCTTGTTTAAATCTCCTAAAGGTTGAAGTGACTTTTCAATAGAGCATTTCTGCCCTGGGATAATCTTTACTCACTTTATCAGTGCAGAGAGAAGAGAAGACTTAGTAAAGATATAAGACAGCAAGATGAAAAGAATATGTACCTCTTAAATAATAACAGTAGATGACATACAACAAATGCAAGGTAAATATGAATGCACTAGGGACAGCGCACTGAGATCAGCTTATGGTCTGGGCAGGGACTAAATCCTCATTATGGGCAATGGGAAATATTGGCCACCTTCTCTTACAGTAGCTAGAATATCCCTTCAAAGTGAATGCCTCTAGTTAATATTACCTAGAACCAAAGGGAGAGCATCTGACTTGTTTGTTGAAATCTATCACTGACTGTTTAATGTGAGACTGGAAATATTTACCTTGAAACTGGACTAGGAACCAATGGATGAAAATCAAATTTAGAATCTCAGAGTTATCCAATAGAAAATTATTCCTGGCTCAAGTACTAGTATTTTTCTTGGCATCTCTTATTCTTCAACCATCGAATGTCTCCATTGAAAACTACCTGACTTTAGTCCTCAAACAAAGATTGTAAACATATAATATCTAGCAGTAATTCTAGATGTCCTAGATCAGGTTTATAGGGTGATTATACATTGCCTGATGGCTAACAATATTGTTTGGTGAGGTCTGTGGTATTGTTGTTCTAAAATGATAGTTCTACAGAAGAGGGAATTAAAATAGACTCAGTTCACCCCATTATACCTCTGGTGGTGATGTATAGATCAGCTAAGATGGCTACGATATAGACTCAGTTTTATAATGGCATAATTGAACCCCTTTCAACACACACACACAGAGAATTCTTTAATAACTGAAATTCCTTTATAAGATATTATTGTTAAAGAATTTTATAAGCAATGCTGTTTTAAAGGTTAGAAAATGATTAAGTGGATGCCTATTAATTTTTTCCCTTTTTGATTCATGAATTGCATGGTGCTGATTAGCTTTCTTACATCCTCCAGATTGGTCTTCTTATTATATACCCTTCTCTCTGCCTCCCAAAGGCTAACTTTATGGATTTCTTATTCTCTTCCATTGGATTGAAAAATGGAAAGATGGATAGAGGGCATTAGGGGCATTTATTGTACCAAGTCTGTGGTTTCTCTTTGTCCTGACTGCATCCTGTAACTGAAAGTCGAATCTCTCCAGGTGGCCATCTCCACATGACACTCTGAAGAATTTCTTTATATAAGTGCTCTATCCACTTACCTCTTCAGGGGTGCAAACAACCCTGGTGTTGACCTCGTCACATCTCTGTTAATAGCCCTTTTTTGAACTCCCTTGAGTTATCCAATTTGAATATGCCATCTGTTTCCAACTGGTACCCTGACTAATGTGCACTTGATCAGATCTCAAAACAAAGTAGCACTAGAAGCTCCTGATGATTGGATCAGTTCAGTTCACTCACTCAGTTGTGTCTGACTCTACAACCACATGAACTGCAGCTTGCCAGGCCTCCCTATCTATCACCAACTCTCAGAGTTTACTCAAACTCATGTCCATTGAGTCAGTGATGCCATCCAACCATCTCATCCTCTGTCATCCCCTTCACCTCCTGCCTTCAATCTTTCCCAGCATCAGGGTCTTTTCCAATGAGTCAGTTCTTCGCAACAGGTGGCCAAAGTATTGGAGTTTCAGCTTCAGCATCAGTCCTTCCAAAGAACACTCAGGACTGATCTCTTTTAGGTTGGGCTGGTTGGATCTCCTTGCAGTCCAAGGGCCTCTCAAGAGTCTTCTTCAACACCCCAGTTCAAAAGCATCAATTCTTGGACACTCAGCTTTCTTTATAGTCCAACTCTCACATCCATACGTGACTACTGGAAAAACCATAGCTGTGACTAAACGGACAAAGTAGATGGAATAGTTGGCAAAGTAATGTCTCTGCTTTTTAATATGCTGTCTAGGTTGGTCATAACTTTCCTTCCAAGGAGTAAGCGTCTTTTAATTTCATGGTGGCAGTCACCATCTGCAGTGATTTTGGAGCCTAAAAAAAATAAAGTCTCTCACTGTTTCCACTGTTTCCCCATCTATTTGCCATGAAGTGATGGGACCATATGCCATGATCTTAGTTTTCTGAATGTTGAGTTATAAGCCAACTTTTTCACTCTCCTGTTTCACTTTTATCAAGAGGCTCTTTAGTTCTTCTTTGCTTTCTGCCATAAGTGTGGCCATCTGCCTATCTGAGGTTATATTATTTCTCCCGGCAATCTTGATTCCAGTTTGTGCTTCATCCAGTCAAGCATTTCTCATGAAGTACTCTGCATATAAGTTAAATAAGCAGGGTGACAATATACAGCCTTGCCATACTCCTTTCCCAATTTGGAACCAGTTTGTTATTTCCATGTCCAGTTCTAACTCTTGCTCCTTGATAATAATTCAGAAACTAATTCCAAGAGGTTTCTTCTATTTGACAAGTCACAGCCAATATAGCAAGGGTCTGCGAGACTTCTTGGATTGTTTTTCCCATTAGATATTTTCATCCTGTTCCTCTTATTTAATTTTTGCAGGATTTTCCAAAAGTATCTCCCTTTTAAATAAAAAAGAATTGAATACTCCACTTCAAGTCTTTTTATACCATCCATATACCACAAACACCAACCTTCACAACTCAATTTCTTTCTCTTCCTTCTTTGGAATTGCTTTAAATATCTTCACCTTTGAAAAGCCATGCCAGATGGTACAATATTGGGATCTGTGCCACTTTTCCATGTTTCTTTAATATTTTATATTTATTAGGATACAGCATATATTTTAAAATGTTTAAAGTGCCTGTGTAATTGCTACCAATATCCATATGTATATATATGTGTCTCCATGTGTGTGTGTATAAAATATGATACTCTTGAAGACAAGAACCCTGTCTTGTTCATTTGTGCAACATTGCATGTACCCCAGTACTGACCCATAGCAGTCACTCAGTACAACAGCCCCCCTTTGTCTATGGGGTATATGTTCAAAGACTCTCAGGGAATTCACGAAACCAGAGAGAATACCAAATGCTGTATGTATGTCCACTATGGCTTTTTCTTGTACATATTATAAAATTTGATTCATAAATTAGTCACGGTAACAGAATATCCAGATTGCCAGCATCAATACTCTTGTACTCTGTGGCCATTATTTAGTAAAACAAGGGTTATTTGAATAAAAGCACTGTGATACTGTGACAGTACATCTGATAACCAAGATGGTCCCTAAGTGACTGGTGAGTAGGATACTCTGGAGAAGGAAAAGGGTGATTCCCGTCCCATGCCGGATGAAGTGGAAGGGCTTGAGATTTCATCATGTTACTCAACATGGTGTGTAACTTAAAGCTGATCAATTGTTTATTTCTGTAATTGTTTATTACATTTTCCATGTAATATTTTTGAACCATGGTTCACTGTAGGTAACTGAAACCACAGATAAGCAGCAACTATTGTACTGTGGAATAAAGCTATGGGCATAGTAAAGTCGGATTGAGTTTACTTAGCATTTATCTTCAACCACAAACCCACCCCCTAGATTTAAGAAGATGCAATGGGGATTGTAGAACAGCCCAATTCTCTATGATCTTTGACTCCCCATGATGCCTGTATGTTGAGGGCTCAAAGTTAGTATTTGAACTGAGTTCATTAACGTGTTGAAGCAACAAGGAAAATTTAATGATTAATTTTTTTTTCAAATAAGTGATAATTTTTTTGTTACTGTTCCAGAAAGTATATCAGGATACCTAGATCTTTCCTATACCAATATTTCATTAGGGGCATATTTTATTTTCAAATCTGCACACAATATAGTATATGTATTTAATCCTAATGGAATTTATTTTTTCAGTAGCTCATTCTAAAATGCACTTGTAAAATCCCTCTCTATTATTTAGTTCACTTAAGGGGAAAACTAAAAAGCATCTGTTTTTAAAAATAATATTTTGCAATTTAGATAATTTATTTAAGAAATTGTTTATGGTAATTTGGACCTTGACATTTTTTCTTAACATAAGTCCTAATGTACCTAAGAATTGCTTAAAAAATACATAAACATATGAGTGCAATGAATAAAAACATGTAAGCAGAATGAGTAAATGAATAAGGTTTATAGAAGAAAATTTGAAACACCAGAATAACAACAAGATGGCATCATACAATTTGCCAGGTTATATAGGAACAGAATAAGACGTTGAAATATTCTTCCATGAATGTTCCAGTTCAGTTCAGTTGCTCAGTTGTGTCCAATTCTTTGCCACCCCATGGATTGCGTCACACTAGGCTTCCCTGGCCATCACTAACTCCCAGAACTTGCTCAAACTCAAGTCCATTGAGTCGGGGATACATCCAACAATGTCATCCTCTATCGCCCCCTTCTCCTCCTGCCTTCAAACTTGCTCAGCTCATAGTCTTTCCCAGTGAGTCAGTTCATCACACCAGGTGGCCAAAATATTGGAGCTTCAGCTTTAGCATCAGTCCCACCAATGAATATTCAGGACTAATTTTCTTTATGATTGACTGGTTTGATCTTGCAGTTTAAGGGACTCCCAAGAGTCTTCTCCAACACCACAGTTCAAAAGCATCAATTCTTCAGTGCTCAGCCTTCTTCTTCAGGGAACTCTCAGATTCCTACATGACTACTAAAAAAGCCATAGTTTTGACTAGATGGACCTTTGTCAGCAAAATAATGTCTCTGCTTTTTAAAATGCTGTCTAGGTTGGTCATAACTTTTCTTCTAAGGAGAAAACATCCATGAATGTTTAGATACCTCTTAAGTCTGCTGCTGTATAAGATTTAAGTGCAAACCTCAGCAGTGGCCACAGGACTGGAAAAGGTCCATTTTATTCCAAAAGCAAGACAGTGCCAAAGAATATTCAAGCTACAATACAGTTGCACTCATTTAACATGCTAGCAAGATTATGCTCAAAATCCTTCAAGCTAAACTTAAGCAGTATGTGAACTGAGAACTTCCAGGAGCACAAGCTGGATTTTAAAAAGGCAGAGGAACCAGAGATCAAATTTTCAACATCCATTGGATCATAGAAAAAGCAAGGGAATTCCAAAAATCATCTGCTGCATTGAGTACACTAAAGCTTTTGAGAGTGCAATCACAACAAGCTGTGGAAAATTCTTAAAGAGATGGGAATACCAAGCCATCTTACCTATCTCATGAGAAACTTGTTTGCAGAAAAAGAAGCAGCACTCAGAACTGGACATGGAACAACAAACTGGTTCAAATTGGGAAAGGAGTATGTTAAGGCTGTATACCATCTCCCTGCTTATTTAACTTATATGTAGGGTACATCATGTAAAATGCCGGGCCGGATGAAGCACAAACTGGAATCAAGATTGCTAGGAGAAATATCAACAACCTCAGATATGCAAATGATAACACCCTAATGGCAGAAAGTAAGGAAGAACTAAAGAGCCTCTTGATGAAGGTGAAAGAGGAGAGTGAAAAAACTGGCTTAAAACTCAACATTCAGAGAACTAAGATCATGGCATCCACTTGCATCACTTCATGGCAAATAGATGGTGAAAAAGTGGAAACAGTGGCAGATTTTATTTTCTTGGACTCCAAAATCACTGTGAATGGTGACTGCAGCCATGAAATTAAAAGATACTTGCTACTTTTAAGAATAGCTATGGCAGACCTAAAGAGTGTATTTAAAAGCAGAGACATTACTTTGCTGACAAAGATCCATAGTCAAAGCTATGGTTTTTCCAGTAGTCTTGTATGGATATGAGAGTTGGACCATTAAGATGGCTGAGTGCCAAAGAATTGATGCTTTTGAACTATTGCATAGACGACAAAGGAGATGCAGGTTTGATCCCTGGGTTGGGAAGATCCCCTAGAGAAAAAATGTCAACCCATTTCAGTATTCTTGCCTGGGGAATATCATGGACAGAGGAGCCTGGTGGGCTACAGTCCATGGGACTCTCTGACTGACTCGCAAAGAGTCAGACACAGCTGAGTAACTGAGTACACACACAGCACAGGTTTTATTCAAAGGATATATTTCCTTCTATTCAACCCTTTGATGGAATGAAATGGTCAGGGTTTAGTGGTTTAAAAACAAACAAACAAAAAAAAACCCTGCAAATTATCTCTTACTGCTTTAGTATCTCCTGGTGTTTGGCTCTCTGATGAGAATTCAGCTTGATCACAGGTATTAAAAATAGAAATAATGATTATTTAACCGCTACTCTTAACCATCTTGCATATTCTATTTATCTTTTTTATGTTACATCATTTATTTTTAGACAACCACATAACATAACTTCTACTCTAAATGTGTGATAAGACAGTCCATATTTAGGCAAATTAAGTACTTATATGATGATGACGCTCATGAATGGCAGATCAGACTGAAAACCATGCCCATCAAAGTTCATTGTCATATATTTATGCTGTAATATTTACTCTCTAGATTACTCTAGGCAGCTTTCTATGTCAAACCTTAATAGGCTCAGCTTCAGTTTCTTTCAAGCTTCATTTGTTTGTATACAATTTTCAAAATGTTTGTATGTATCATCAGTACTGCAACTAATGATCACTAACACACAGTGCCTACAATATTTTGGTCACTGTTCTGAGCACTTATTTGTATTAACAAATTTAATCCTCCAATAATCCTGTAGGTAAATATCATCTCTGCTTTGAACAGAAACAGGTTCCTTCCTAAAGAAGTTAAGTGACAGAGTTAGAATTTATATTGTTGTCCGACCCCAGAGTTTGAGTTCTTAAATGTTATGCACTGTTGCTTCTCAATGTTATCAAATTCTTAAATACCTTTATTAAATAAATTCCCTATGCATACATTTTATTTTAAAAATCTTTATTCATTTTCACTATAAATACTAAATATCTTTCTAATACTTTTTTAAAAATTATAGTTGATTTATAATATCATGCTAGCTTTAGGTGTATAGCAAAGCAGTTCAGTTCAATCATGCGCATATATATATATATATGTATATATATATATATATATAAAATCCCCTTCAGTTTCTTTTCCTTTATTGTTTCTTACAAACTAGTGGGTATAGATTCCTGTGTTATACAGGAGGTCCTTGTTGGTTATCTATTTTATATATATTAACTATGGGAAATAGACGGGGAAACAGTGGAAACAGTATCAGACTTTAATTTGGGGGGCTCCAAAATCACTGTGGATGGTGACTGCAGCCATGAAATTAAAAGACACTTACTCCTTGGAAGGAAAGTTATGACCAAACTAGATAGCATATTAAAAAGCAGAGACATTACTTTGCCAACAAAGGTCCGTCTGGTCAAGGCTATGGTTTTTCCAGCGGTCATGTATGGATGTGAGAGTTGGACTGTGAAGAAAGCTGAGCACCGAAAAATTGATGCTTTTGAACTGTGGTGTTGGAGAAGACTCTTGAGAGTCCCTTGGACTGCAAGGAGATCCAACCAGCCATCCTAAAGGATATCAGTCCTGGGTGTTCATTGGAAGGGCTGATGCTGAAGCTGAAACTCCAATACTTTGGCCACCTCATGCGAAGAGTTGACTCACTAGAAAAGACCCTGATGCTGGGAGGGATTGGGGGCAGGAGAAGGGGACGACAGAAGATGAGATGGCTGGATGGCATCACTGACTCAATGGACATGAGTTTGAGTAAACTCTGGGAGTTGGTGATGGACAGGGAGGCTTGGCGTGCTGCGATTCATGGGGTCGCAAAGAGTCGGACACGACTGAGCAACTGAACTGAACTGAACTATTTATTATATTAATAGTAGTGTATAAATGTTAATTAGGACCTAATATATCCCCCCATGCCCCTTTCACCTTTGTTAATCATAATTTTTTTTTCTTTGTCTCTTTCTGTTTTGAAAACAAGATCGTTTGTATTGTCATTTTTGTTGTTGTTCCATTTATAAGTGATATCATATGATATTCATCCTTCCCTGACTGCTCTACTTCACTTATTATGATAATGTATAAGTCCATTCATGTTACTGCAAATGAATTATTTCATTCTTTTTTATGGCTGAGTAATATTTCATTGTATATATGCACCACATCTTTATCCATTCCTCTGTCAATGGACATTTAAGTTGCTTCCATGTCTTGGCTATTAGAAATAGTGCTTCAATGAACATTGGATTGCATACATCTTTTGAATTATAGTTTTCTCCAAATATATGCCTAGGAGTGAGCTTTCAGGATCATATGGTAGGTCTTATTTTTAGTTTTTTACGCAACCTCCGTGCTGTTCTCCATAGTGGTTCTATCAATTTACATTCTAACCAACAGTATAAAAGGGTTCCCTTCTCTGCACCATTTCTCACATGCATTGTTTGTAGATTTTTTATAGTGGCTATTCTGTCTGGTGTGAGGTAATACCTTATTGTAGTTTTGACTTGCATTTCGCTAATAAATTTGTGATGTTGAGCCTCTTTTCATATGTTTGTTGGTCATCTCTCTGTCTTCTTTGGAGAAATGTCTATTTAGATCATACACCCATTTTTTGATTGGGTTGTTTGATTTTTAAATGAGCTGTATGTGCTACTCATATATTTTTGGACTTAAATCCTTGTCATTCTTTATAAGTGGCATCATTTGCAAATATTTTATCTCATCTTATATGTTGCTTTTTGTTTTATGGTTTCCTTTACTGTGCAAAGGCTTGTAAGTTTGATTATTAATAGGTCCCATTTGTTTATTTTTATATTTTGTTTTCATTATTCTAGAGATGGATCCAAAAAGATACTGCTGCAATTTATGTCAAAGTATATTATTCCTGTTTCCCTCTTGGGGTTTTATATTATCTGGTCTTACATTTAGAACCTTAATCCATCTTGAGTTTTAAATTGTATATGGTGTTGAAGAGTGTTCTGATTTTACTCTTTATGTGTAACTGTCTGGTTTTTCCAAATCCACTTATTGAAGAGACTGTCTTTTCTTCATTGGATATTCTAGCCTTCTTTCTTGTAGATTAATTGATCATAAGTGCCTGGGTTTATTTCTCGGCTTTCTATCCTGTTCCATTGAACTATGTATCCTTTTTTGGTGCCAGCACCATACTGTTTTTTGTTTTTAATTAATTTACTTTTTTATTGAAGGACAATTGCTTTATCGAATTTTGTTGTTTTCTGTTACACCTCAGCATGAATCAGCCACAGGTGTACATATATCCCCTCCCTTGTGAACCTTCCTCCCATCTCCCTCCCCATCCCACCCGTCTAGGTGGATACAGAGCCCCTGTTTGAGTTTCCTGAGCCATACAGCAAATTTCCATTGGCTATCTATTTTACATATGGTAATGTATGTTTCCATGTTACTCTTTCCATACATCTCACCCTCTGCTCCCCTCTCCCCATGTCTGTTCTCTATGTCTGTTTCTCCATTGCTGCTCTCTAAATAAATTCTTCAGTACCATTTTTCTAGATTCCGTATATATGCATTAGTATATGATATTTATCTTTCACTTTCTGACTTATTTCACTCTTTATAATAGTTTCTAAATTCATCCACCTCATTAGAACTGACTCAAATATGTTCCTTATTATGGCTGAGTAATATTCCATTGTGTATATGTATCACTACTTCTTTATCCATTCATCTGTTGATGGGCATCTAGGCTGCTTGCATGATCTAGCTATTGTAAATAGTGCTGCAGTGAACAGTGGGATACATGTGTCTTTTTCAATTTTGGTTTCCTCAGGGTATATGCCTAGGAGTGGGATTGCTGGGTCATATGGTGGTTTTATTCCTGGTTTTTAAAGGAATCTCCATGCTGTCTTCCATAGTGTCTGTACTAATTTACATTCCCACCAACAGTGCAAGAGCATTCCCTTTTCTCCACAACCTCTCCAGCATTTATTGTTTGTAGACTTTTTGATGAGGGCCATTCTTACTGTTGTGAGGTGATATCTCGTTGTAGTTTTGGTTTGCATTTCTCTAATAACTAGCAACACTGAGCATCTTTTCATGTGTTTGTTAGCCATCTGTATATCTTCTTTGGAGAAATATCTGTTTAGGTCTTTTCCCCACTTTTTGATTGGTTGTTTATTTGTCTGATATTGAGTTGTATGAGATGCTTGTATATTTTGGAAATTAATCCTTTGTCAATTGTTTCATTTGCTGTTATTTTCTCCCATTCAGAGGGTTGTCTTTTCACCTAGCTTATAATTTCCATTGCTGTACAAACGCTAAGTTTAATCAGGTCCCACTTGTTTAGTTTTTATTTCCATTACTCTAAGAGGTGGGTCATAGAGGATCTTGCTTTGATTTATGTCATCAAGTGTCCTGCCTATGTTTTCCTCTAAGAGTTGTATAGTTTCTGGTCTTACATTTAGGTTTTTAATACATTTTGAGCTTATCTTTGTGTATGGTGTTAGGAAGTATTTTAATTTCATTCTTTTACATGTAGCTGTCCAGTTCTCCCAGCATAACTTATTGAAGAGGCTGTCTTTTTCACATTGTATAGTCTTGCCTCCTTTGTCAAAAATAAGGTACCCAGAGGTGCATAGGTTTTTTTTTCTGGACTTTCTATCTTGTTCCATTGGTCTATATTTCTGGGGTTTTTTTGCCAGTATCATACTCTCTGGATGACTGTAGCTTTGTAGTATAATCTGAAGTCAGGATTCCTCCAGTTCCATTCTTCTTTCTCAAGACTGCTTTGGCTATTTGGGGTCTTTTGTGTTTTCATATGAATTGTGAAATTTTTTGTTCTAGTTATGTGAAAAATGTCATTGGTAATTTGATAAGGATCACAGAGAATCTGTAGATTGAGTTTGGTAGTATAGTCATTTTTGCAATATTGATTCCTCCTACCCAGGAACATGGATTATCTCCCCATCTGTTTATGTCACCTTTGATTTCTTTCATCAGGGGTCTTATAATTTTCTGTGCACAGTTATTTTGTCTCCTTAGATAAGTTTTATTCCTAGACATTTAATTCTTTTTGTTGCAGTGATGAATGAGATTGATTACTTAATTATTCTTTCTGATTTTTCATTGTTAGTATATAGAAATGCAAGTGATTTTTGTGTATTGATTTTGTATTCTGCAACTTTGCTAAATTCACTGATTAGCTTTAGTAATTTTCTGATACTATCTTCAGGGTTTGCTATGTACAGTATCATGTCATCTACAAACAGTGAGAAATTTACTTCTTCTTTTCCGATCTGGACTCCTTTTATATCTTTTCCTTTTCTGATTGCTGTAGCTAGGACTTCCAGAACTATGTTGAATAATAGTGGTGAAAGTAGACACTCTTGTCTTGTTCCTGATCTTAGGGGGAATGCTTTCAGTTTTTCACCATTTAGAATGTTTGCTGTAGGCTTCTTATGTATGGCCTCTGCTATGTTGAGATAGGTTCCTTCTATACCCATTTTTTGAAGAGTTTTAATCATAAATAGGTGCTGAATTTTGTCAAAGACTTTTTCTGCATCTATTGAGACTATCATATAGTTTTTATCTTTCAGTTTCTTAATATGGTGTGTCACATAGATTGGTTTGCATATATTAGAGAATCCCTGCATCCCTGGAATAAACCCCAGTTGATCATGGTATATGAGCTTTTTGATGTGTTGCTGAATTCTGTTTGCTAAAATTTTGTTGAGGATATTTGCATCTATGTTCATCACTGATATTGGGCTGTGGTTATCTTTTTTTGTGTTGTCTTTGTCTGATTTTGGTATCAGGGTGATGGTGACCTCATAGAATGAGTTGGAAGTGTTCCTTCCTCTGCAAATTTCTGGAATAGTTTTAGGATAGGCATTAGCTCTTCTCTAAATGTTTGATAGAATTCTCATCTGAGGTCATCTGGTCCTGGACTTTAGTATTTTGGGAGATATTTGATCAGAGTTTCAATTGCAGTGCTTGTAATTGGATTGTCCATAATTTCTATTTCTTCCTGGTTCAGTCTTGGAAGATTGAACTTTTCTAAGAATCTGTCCATTTCTTCCAGGTTTACCATTTTATTGCCCTATAGTTGTTCATAATAGTCTCTTACAGTCCTTTATATTTCTGCATTATCTGTTGTAACCTCTCCTTTTTCATTTTCATTTCTTCTTTTGTTAGTTTGATTCTTTCTTTCCTTTTTTTTTTTTTTTTTTTTTTTTGATGAGTCTGGCTAAAGGGTTGTCGATTATGTTTATCTTCTCAAAGAACCAGCTTCCAGTTTTATTAATCTTTACTATTGTTTCTTTCATTTCTTTTTCATTTATTTCTGCTTTGATCCTTATGCTTTCTTTCCTTCCACTAATTTTGGGGGGGGGTTTGTTCTTTTATTTCCAGTTGTTTTAGGTGTAAAGTTAGGTTGTCTATTCAATGTTTTTCTTGTTTCTTGAGGTAGGATTGTATTGCTGTAAACTTCCCTCTTAGATCTGCTTTTGCTGCATCCCATAGGTTTTGAGTTGTGCTTTCATTGTCATTTGTTTCTAAATTTTTTAAATTTCCCTTTTGATTTCTTCAGTAACCTGTTGGTTATTTAGAAATGCATTGTTTAATCTCCATGTGTTTATGTTTCTTAGTTTTTTCTTGTACTCGATATCTAGTCTCATAGCACTGTGTTCAGAGAAGATGCTTGGTATGATTTCAATTTTCTTAAATTTACTGAGGTTTGATTTGTGACTCAAGATGTGGTCTATTCTGGAGAATGTTCCATGTGCACTTGAGAAGAAGGTGTATTCTGCATTTGGATAGAATATCCTGAAGATATCAATGAGTTATCAATTAGTCTCATCTAATGTATCATTTAAGACTTATGTTTCCTCATTAACTTTCTGTTTTGATGATCTGTCCATTGATATGAGTGGAGTATTAAAGTCCCCTACTACTATTGTGTCACTGCCAGTTTCTCCTTTTATGTCTGTTATTGTTTGTCTTATGTATTGAGGTGCTCCTATGTTGGGTTCATAGATATTTACAATTGTTATGTCTTTCTCTTGGACTGATCCCTTGATCATTATGTAGTGTCCTTCCTTATCTCTTGTAATCTTCTTTATTTTAAGGTCTATTTTATTTGATATGAGGATTGCTATCCCAGATTTGTTTTGCTTCCCATTTGCATGGAATTTATTTTTCCATCCTCTCACTTTCAGTCTATATGTATCTTTAGGACTGAAGTGGGTTTCTTGTAGACAGCATATATATGGGTCTTCTTTTTGTATCCATTCAACCGATCGGTGTCTTTTGGTTGGAGCATTTAATCTATTTACATTTAAAGTAATTATTGATATATATGTTTTATTGCCATTTTATTAATTGTTTGAGGTTTATTTTCTTCTCTTGTGTTTCTTAATTATATAAGTCCCTTTAACGTTTGTTGTAAAGTTGGTTTGGTGGTACTGAATTCTCTTAACTTCTGCTTGTCTGTAAAGCTTTTGATTTCTCCATCAATTTTGAATGGGATCCTTGTTGGGTACAGTGATCTTAGTTGTAGATTTTTTTCCCTTTCAGTACTTTAAATATATCCTGCCATTCCCTTCAGGCCTGCAGAGTTTCTGCTGAAAGATCAGCTGTTAAATGTATGGGGTTTCCCTTGTATGTTACTTGTTGCTTCTCCCTTGCTGCTTTTAATATTCTATCTTTGTGTTTAGTCTTCATCAGTTTAATTAGTATGTGTCTTGGCATGTTTCTCCTTGGGTTTATCCTGTATTGGATTTTTTGTGCCTCTTGGACTTGATTGACTATTTCATCTTCCACGTTGGGGATATTTTCACCTATAATCTCTTCAAAAATTTTCTCATACCCTTTCTTTTTCTCTCCTTCTGGGGCCCCTATAATTCAAATGTGGTGCGTTTGATTGTCCCAGAGGTCTCTGAGACTGTTCTCAGTCCCTTTCATTCTCTCTACTTTATTCTGCTCTTCAGAAGTTATTTCCACCATTTTATCTCCCAGCTCACTGATTTGTTCTTCTGCTTCAGATTTTCTGTTATTGTTTCCTTTTAGAGTATTTTCAATTTCAGTAATTGTGTTGTTTGTCTCTATATGTTTATTCTTTAATTCATCTAGGTCTTTGTTAGTTGATTCTTACATTTTCTCCATTTAATTTTCAAGGTTTTTGATCATTTTGCTATCAGTATTCTGAATTATTTTCCAGTTAGTTTGCCTATTTCCTCTTCATTTATTTGGACTTCTGTGTTTCTGGTTTGTTCCTTCATTTCTGTAGTATGTCTCTGCCTTTTAATTATTATTATTATTTATTTTTTTTTACTTATTGTGTTTGAGGTCTCCTTTTCCTGGGCTTCAAGGTTGAATTTTTCTTCCTTTTGGTTTCTGCCCTCCTAAGATTGATCCAGTGGTTTGTGTAAGCTTTGCATAAGGTGAGATTTGTGCTGAGTTTTTTGTTTGTTTTTCCTCTGATGGGAAAGGCTCAATGAGGTGGTAATTCTGTCTGCTGGTGATTGAGTTTGTATTTTTGTTTTGTTTGTTGTTCAGACTAGGCATCCTTCACAGGGTGCTACTGGTGACTGGGTGATGCCAGGTCTTGTATTCAAGTGGTTTTCTTTATGTGAGTTCTATTTGATACTCCCTAGGGTTAGTTCTCTGGTAGTCTAGGGTCTTGGAGTCAGTTCTCCCATGCCAAAGGCTCAGGGCTTGATCTCTGGTCAGGAACAAAGATTCCACAAGTAGCTTGTTATGGCATTAAGTGAGATTAAAACAAATACCTGAAAACAAGAAACCAAAGGTGATCCTCAGGCAAATGACATATACAAAATCAGGAAAATGGAATATATAGATATACCTATACAACCATAGCAAAGTCAAAACTGTTCAACAAAAATAAAGTACAGTAGGTTGACCTTGCAAACAAAGGAAATAAAAAATTATATTTACCAGTTAAGAATAAAGCTAACTAAAGCACAAACTGGAAAACAAAACTAAAGCAAGGTGCCAAGTGAGGAATAAAGCAATGAAAACAAAACTAACAAAAATGTTGAGAGAAAAGGAGAGAAAGAAAAGAAAGAAAGAACAGATATTCAAAGTTAAATAGAGTTAGATGAAGAAGATCTATATACATTAAAGATTAACTGCAAGGGGAAAAGAACAGTAGGAAAATCAAGCAAAGGATTTAATGTAGAAAAAGTGTAATATGTTTAAAAATTAGAATTGTAAAATAGAGAAAAGAAAAAAGAGGAAAAGAAAAAGAAAATAAAGAAAAAGGAAAATTCCACAGAACTGCAAAAGCCCAATGTAGAGGCAGAGGTTTATAATAACAGTAAAAAGTGTAACTGAATATACACATATACATATACACCCATAAACAAAATCAAAACAGTCCAACAAAAGTAAAGTACAATAGATTGACCCAACGAACAAAGTAAACCAAAAATTATATCTACCAGTTAAGAATAAAACTAATTAAAGCACAGACTGGAATACAAAACTAAAGCAAGGTGCCAAGTGCAGAATAAGGCAATGAAATTAAAACTAACATATGTTAAGAGGAAAGGAAAGAAAAAAAGAAAGAATAGATATGCAAAGTTGAATAGAGGTAGATAAAGAAGTTTTATATACATTAAAGATTAACTGCAAGGGGAAAAGAACAGTAGGAAAACTAAACAAAGGAATAAATGTAGAAAAAATAATAATAGACTTAAAAAATTAAAAAAAGAAAAAAACCAAAAAAAAAAAAAAAAAGGAAAACTCCACAGAACTACAAAAGCCCAACATACAGGTAGGTTAAACTGTGACTGAGAAAACAGTAAAAAAATGTGACTGAGAAAAGAAAAGAAAAGCTTAATTAGATTTCATTGTGCCAATAAAATTGACAACTACAATTGAGGAGGGGAAAAAGGAAAAAAATGAAAAGAAAAATCCACAAGAATCTACAGAACAAGTGAAAAAATAAGATAATAAATGTTTTTCCTGAGTCACTGCTGCCAGAATCCTCTCCCTCGCTGGGAGTCCCAGTCCACCTCACCTCCCTAGGATGCCCTCCAACACTGTACTGATCGCTGGACCTGGTGTGGGAGCAGCTCAAATTCTTTGCTGGTCCTACTCCTGTGTTTTCTTGCCTCCAATGTCCACAGCTATCAGACCTAATGCGTTTTTCTTTTGTGGGTGCTCTCAATGACCTTTTATGTATTCCGTAGACACAGAGTCTGCCTAGTTGATTGTGTGAATTTAATCTTGAGCTTATACAGCTGGTGGGGAGCTTTTGGGTCTTCTTCGTTAGCCGTACTGCCCCTGGGTTTCAATTGTGGTTTTATTCCCACCTCTGCATGTGGGTCGTCCACTAGGGTTTGCTCCTGAGGCTGCCCTGGAGGACTTGGGTTTGCCCCTACGAGGGCCAGGTGTGGAGGTGGCACAGCTGCTTGGGTTGCAGGGGTTCTGGCAGCACCAGGTACTCAGGGAAGTTGGCGGCTAGGGCAGCAGGAAATATAGTGCTCTAGAAGGGCATGGCAACTGGTATTGGCCAATACGTTCCAGTATTCTTGCCTGGAGAACTCCCCTTGCAGAGAAGCCTGGCAGGCCACAGTCTGCAGGGTCACAAAGAGTTGGACATGACCAAAGTGACCCTGTGCTGCATAGATGCAAGACTTCTCTTGCCTGTGGCAGCTCGGCCCCAGTGAGGGTTGAGCATGGGACTGGCACAGCTGCTTGGCTTGCGGATAGCCTCGTGGTGCCAAGTGTGCAGGAACACCGACTGCCTCTGCCGTAGGAGTTATGGCCCTATCAGAGTCTCTTTTTGGGGCCTCTTGTAGCTGGCGATCAGAAGGCCTCTTTTGCCAGTCTTTGTCTGTAGCTCCCCCCATTCAGGCACTTAGAGGGTTCCCTTGCCTGGAGTCTTTATTGTTTGGCAGGTCAGGCACATAGAGGGATCCCCCTCCCCCCCGGCTGGGGTCCTACTCTGTAGATTGGTGCATCAGGCGCCAATCTAAAGGGGTGCCCTGGGTGGGATCCTACTCTGTCCTTCATTGCATCAGGCGTTTGATGGGCTGGCCTCTCTATTGTTCAGCTGCCATGCTGGCGTGTGGGGCAAGAGAGGCTATGGTGATGGCTCCACCACCTACATGTGAGTCAGCAGTATTGCCTTGCTTCCATGGCTTCCCAGCTTTCCTCCACAGGTATTTCCCACCACAGTCTCCTCCCTCACATCCCGTCAATGCGTCTCTCTGCAGCCAACAGGAGCCCTCACCCTGGGATTGCTCCACAATCCCTAAACTCCAACTCCCAGCTGCTGCTCCTTCCAGGGGACCTGCGTCCCTGTCAGGGTATGTATGGCTGTTGCAAGGACTGCCTGATTCTCATTCCATTTAGACTGCCACAGATCAGCTGTTTCATTCTCAGCCTTAAATGTTTCTCCTATTACTCAGACACTTGCCCTGAGGTGAGTATCAGACTCATGCTTCAGTTCCCCCATACCTCAAGGGCAGGCCCAGTTCTACTAACACTCCTGTTTTTCCCCCTAGTTCCTTTGTCCTACTGAGTTTTGCATGGTTCTGTATATTCTTTTCCACTGATCAGGAACTCCTGTCCACTCTCAGCTGGTGGTTCTGCATGTACTTCTGTGTCTGAAGGTGTATTCATGATGTATCCGTGGAGACAGAGGTTCTCCATGTCCACCTACTCCTCCACCATCTTTTCTCCCATACTGTCTTGATTACTGTATCTTTGTAGTATAGTGTGAAGTCAGGGAACCTGATTCCTTCAGCTCTGTTTTTTGTTTCTTAAGATGGCTTTGACTATTCTGGATTCTTTTTTTCAGTAGTTAAGTGACTATTTTTTTAAATTACAATGTATTTATTTTTAATTGGAGGATAATTGCTTTACAGTGTTGTATTGTTTTCTGCTATACCTCAACTTGGTTCAGCCATACCTATACATATGTACCCTCCTTGTAAATCTCCCTCCTGCTTCCCACCACATCCCATCCCTGTAGGTTGTCACAGAACACCAGGTTTGAACTCCCTGATGTTGTACAGCATTCCCCACTGGCTATCATTTTTACACATGCTAATGTATGTTTCAATGCTGCTGTCTCAATTTGTTCCACCCTAACCTTCCCCCACTGTGTCCACAAGTCTGATTTCCATCACTGCCCTGCAAATAGGTTCACCAGTACCATCTTTGTAGATTCTGTATGTATGTATTAATGTTCAAAATTTGTTTTTCTCTTTATGATTTACTTTACTCTGTATAGTAGGCTCTATGTTCATCCATCTCATGAGAACTGACTCAAATGGGATCTTCTGTGGTTCCATACAAATTGTAAAGTTTTTCATTCTAATTCTGTGAAAAATGCCATTGGTAATTTGATAGGGATTGCATTGAGTCTGTAGATTGCCTTGTGTAGTATAGTCGTTTTGACAACATTGATTCTTCTCACCCAAGAACATAGTGTATCCTTCCATCCGTTTATCTCATCTTCAGTTTCTTTCCTCAGTCTTAAAGTTTTCAGAGTACAAGTCTGTTGACTCCTTAGGTAAGTTTATTCCTAGGTGTTTTTTTCCCCCCATTTCTTTTTGATATGATGATAAATGGAATTGTTTCCTCAATTTCACTTTCTGATCTTTCTTTGTTAGCACAGAAAAGCAACAAATTTATGTGTATTAATTTTGCATCCTGCAACTTTACCAAATTCACTGATGAGTTGTAGTAGTTTTCTGGTAGCATCTTAAGGGTTTTCTTAGTATATTATCATGTCCTCTGCAGACAGTGACTAGTTTACTTCTTTTGCAGCTTCAGTTCAGTTCTTTTGCAGCTTAGATCCCTTTTATTTCTTTTTCTTTTCTGATTCTATAGCTAGGGCTTCCAAAATTATGTTGAATAAAAGTGACGAGAGTGGACATCCTTGTCTTGTTCCTGATCTTAGAGGAAATGCTATCAGTTTTTCACTGTTGAGTATAATGTTAGCTATGAATTTGTCATATATGGACTTCATTATGTTGAGGTGTGTTCCCTCTATATTTCTGGAGAATTTTTATCATAAACTGGTACTGAATTTTGTCAGGAGCTTTTTATACATCTATTGAGATGGCCATATGGTTTTTATTCCTTAATTTGTTACTATGGTATATCACACTGATTGATTTGTGGATATAGAAAAATTATTGTATCCACAGGATAAATCCTACTAGATCCTTTCCTTTTAATATATTATTGAATTTGGTTTGCTAGTGTTTTGTTGAGGATTTTTGCGTCTACGTTCATCAGTGACATTGGCCTGTGATTTTCCTTTTTCCTTGTATCTTTGCTTTTGGTATCAGAGTGATGGTGGCCTCACAGAATCAGTTTGGACATATTCCTTCCTCTGGAAATTTTTGGAATAGTTTGAGAAGGATAGATGTTAATTCTTCTCTATATGTTTGGTAAAATTCACCTGTGGAGCCATCTGGTTCTGACTTATGCTTGTTGGGAGTTTTTTAATCACATAATCAATTTCAATATTTTTACTTCATTTGTTCATATTTTCTATTTCTTCCTGGCTTAGTCTTGGGAAATTCTAATTGTCAAAGAATTTATCTATTTATTCTAGATTGTCTAATATACATTCATATAGTTGCTTATAGTCATCTTTTACTGTGAATAATTTTTATCATGAATCACTTCCTTCAACACTTACATAATGCCAAATATTTACATTATCTTATCTTTAAATTGAAATTTCATTTGTAGATTTTTGTTAAACAGCCATAAAAGCATGAATCACAAAACTCATCCCCCTACCCTGGAATAGGGTGTTAGTCAACAAACTTCCTCTGCTGGATCATCTCAACATATATGCAACATTGGCTTTTTTTTTTTTTTTTTTGCAACATTAGCTTTTGTTTTCTCTGTATTGCGAATATTACTCATGACACAAATCAGATGCTAGAATTGTAATTCTGATCCATAGCAAGTAAGATCAGTCTTGTGGAACATTTTGCTGTAGATGTGAAAGTACAAATACCATATACCAATAGACATTAAACAATTTAACTATAACAGTGACTGTTTAAATGACAATTTTTTCCTCAGGATTTCCTTCTTAGTCTCATTTACAGCAAAGATAACAAATGGGTTTCAACTTTTGTTTTAATTCTGATTACTTTGTATATTGTAAGTACATTCCCTCTTGTGCACAGCTCCTAAAATCAGTGTTTATTACTGCCCAGAACTTGGTAGGTGCTCAAGTAATGTTTATTGAAGGGATGAATAGGTAGATGAATAGTGCTTGATAGAGAATTGTCTTGAGAAAGAATTTTTCCGCATCCTCTAACCTGAATGTTAAAGAGTGATACTACCTTTTTATATAGGCAGAAATAGTGAAATTTACCTCCTACATTTGTCAGGCTTGTAGAACAGTGCTTTCTTCAACATGTATATACAAATGAATCACTTGAGGATCCTACTAAAATGTAGATTCTAAATCCATAGGCATGAGGTACAGTCCCAAATCTGTTGATTTAACAAGTTACCATGGGTTCCCAAAGTTTCTGGTTTTAGGCAACACTTGAGTATCATGAGCTAGACTGAACAGTGGTCCTTGTTAAAACCCAGATTGTCCCACCCACAGAGTTTCTGACTCACTGAATTTTCAGTGGAGCCTGATAATTTGCATTTCTAAGAATTTATGAGCAGATGCTGATGCTGCTCTTTCTCTTACTATGCTTTGAGAATCATGGATCCAGCATATGTGGGTAAGAAAGAGTGGAATCTACTCCCCTCCACCCCCAATAATGATATATGAATCAACAAGTTTTATGACATATCTTCTTGAATTTTATGACCCAACTTGGGTTATTTCCAGTTGCTGGTGTTTCCTTTCTCAGCACTCCAGAAAGAGTCCTGGACTGTCATCCATTTAAAAGATTTCTAAGAAAGCAATAGCATTTGCAAACTAACTACTTGTATATATGTTGAGGATGATGAGAGAAATTATTTTCTCTCTACCTCACACATTTAGATATTATAGAAATTCCCCAGGGTTTTTTGCTAAACCATCTGTCCGCCTAAAGAGAAAAACAATCTGATATCTGTAGCTATGTGTCAGTCACAGCTCAGGACACTTTTCTTCTGCTTAGGGAGCTTTAAATTAAGCAAACAAAACAGAGTCCTGAGCATGATTGTATCTGGCATTTATCCATAATGAGTTATCTATAGCTGAGTTGATGAGGTATCGACTAACCTTTTAGAAAGTTTCATTTATCACTCTTCTATGAACTGTGAAATCGTTTTCAGAATTTGGTGCATCTAGCTTTGTGGTTTGTCATTTATCATCATAATATTGGGAAAAGAAAGACCACACTGTGCCATTTGAATCCCTAGAAAAAAAAATTAAAGTGATAAGAAGAATCTGATGGTTTCTGGGAATGTAATTTCCATAGGGCAAGAGAAAAATACTTTATGTTCAAAGTCCAGGAAGCAAAGGGTTTGTCATCATTTATACTTTGATGGCCAAATTTTAATATCTTTAGAATTTGAGCATTTATGAATTAAAATGTATTCTTTGACATATCTGTAGGTGAAGGGGAAGGTCCATTTGCATTTGTAATTTGAGATCTCACAATTAAAATAAGCTATTGATTAGAGTTGCTTTTTAGATGACTGAGAACAATAATAATTTCATGGGTTTTCATCCATTAAATACTTGCTGGTGAAGCATTCTATATTATATTTACAATGCACAGATTTTTATATATGTGATACCTTGTTTGGTCAACCTTGCCTAGCATTAGAACCATAGGAAGAGCAATTAGCAAGTTTCCTTTAGGATTCAGTTTTCCTTTCTAGTGCAGAATAGCAAGTTGTTAAATAACTCATGCATACTTACTGATCAATTATGTTCATTTGTACCTGCTATATTTCTTTTACAGTATGGATGCAGGTTCAGGCAGCATTTCTTATACTAATGCCTGTGAAACAGGCTAGGGCTTTGATTATATTCTCTGATAGTACAGGAAAAAAGAAATCAGTGGTGCTAGATTTTAATCTTGGGTCTGGCACTTTTTAACTATAATGCTGGCCAAGTCAATTTAACTTTCTGTCTTTATCCATAAAATGGGAACACCAAAACTCACCTCACTGTTGCAAAGACTAAATCAGGTTGCTTATTAATGCCTATAGTATAGTACCTGACACTTGCAAACCCTCACTAAATTATAATTGTTACTATCTTTGCAGTATTTTTCCCCCCACAGAGGCATTTACAACCCCAACAGATTAATTCTCTCAGAAAGGCACTGTAAGGGAAATATAAGATTTTTGAATCTCAGGGTCTTCAAAATGTTGCTCTGATTTGAAAAGCAGTAGGCATTCTTCCCTCACAGCATATCAGTGTATTATTATCTTCCTATGCGCAAAGCTATATATAAAATCCATTTTGAAGTATAAACATATAAATAATCAAATGATTTCTTGCTTTCTCTACAATTTTATTGTGACAGAACAGGTACTAGTAAGGGACTAGCTTTTAAAATACAAGCTTATATGTAAAACTGATCTCATTGCTTATTCTTTTAGAAAGGAATGTTTTTATTGCAAAATTTATGTTTTATTCCTTTTTTATAATAGATAGTTGTATATCTCCTTTTTAGTTGACATAATTAATGGAATATCCTATCATTATAAAGCATAAAGAAATGACATTTTGGTGAGAGTTCCAGAAATAAATCATAAATGTTAGAAGTGAACAACTTATAGAACATTACTTCAATCAGTGGAGATATTTGATAACACCTTAGATTTTTCTGTCTTGAATTCCTGGAAATATTTTGACTGAAAAAGAGACCTTTTAGAAAAATATGCTTAATGGATTTTGAGATTTTTCTGATTTTTTTCTCCTAGCTCAGGAAAATTGGGCATGGTCTATTATTAATAGTATATTTTATCAACCCTTGCCAAAAGCCTCCTGGAAATATAGCTTGGAAATCATGAGACCAGCAGCTGAAAATGGTGCCCCACTACTTATATAAAATAAAACTGTCTATCCCACATACAGGTAGACAACAGTTTTGTCTACATGGATTGCTTGTAGAAATTTACAGAAGAGAAAATTAGAAGATATGGATAGCTTAGAAATGTATTAAACAGTTTATGAACTATTTTAAAATAAGAGCTTTATTATATCGAGAAATGCCACATACCTCTTTAAAATCAACTAATCTTTATTAGAAATATGCCTCAGTTGCTCAATAGTGTCTGACTTTTTTCGACCCCATGGACTCTAACCCACCAGGCTCCTCTGTGTCTGTGGGATTTTCCAGGCAAGAATACTGGAGTGGTTGCCACTTCCTGTTCCAGGGAATCTTCCCAACCCAGGGATCGAACCCAAGTCTCTTGTGTTTCCTGCAATGGTAGGTGGATTCTTTACAACTTGCACCACCTAGGAAACCCCAGGAAATATACCTCAGGAAGCACAAAAATAAAAATTAAAATATAAGCCTTAACAGTAAATATTTACTTTCCATTTGGATGTTAAAATGTTTTAAGAGACTATTTTCTTCGTGATAACAACTACAGCAACAAAACTAAAGAAGCTACAAAATCATCATCAAAAGGAGAAAAAAAAAATCTAAGAATTGAGTATTCAGAACAACAATACCAGAAAAGCATATGAACTCAAGTTCAGAAAATGTTGAATCCCTTTAAAGAGGGGAAAGCCTGCAGTTGCTTTGATTTCTGGTAGAGAGAGAGGAGGATAAGAAATCTTCCAGAGAGAAACATTTGGAGAATTTAATAAACATTTAATTGGCATTTGTGGGCTGGTTTGATAGAATACTGAGGAGCTGCAGCCACCGAGCTGATTTCATCCTTCGACTTTCTACAAGCTACCTCTTTAGGCTGAGGCAGGAAAAGATAGTCAAGGGAGATCCACTCCTCAGCCCCCACCAGAGGTACTTTTCTACGTGCAAGGCAACAGCTTACTGAAGCAGAACAGGGTTGAAAAGCTGAGATCAGTCCCTGAGGTGCAATAGACAGAAATTGTGTGTGCTCAATTGTATCTGGCTCTTTGCGACCCTGGGCTTCTGTGTCCATCTGATTTCACAGGCAAGAATACTGCAGGGGGCTGCCATTCTTCCCTCCTGGGGATCTTTCTGACCCAGGAATTGAACCCAGCTTTCCTGCGTCTCCTTCATTGGCAGGCAGATTCTTAGCACTGAGCTATCTGGGAAGCCCTTGAGGTGCAATAGACTATCCTCAAATCCCAGCTTTCCCAAATGCTGGGAAGAGGGTAGGAAAGCTGAGATTAACCCCTCAAAGGTAGCCCTCCAAATCTTCTCTGAATGCACTGTAGCAACCTTGCTGAAACCCCTGCAATTCTGGTGTTTGCTGAGAACATTGCAGTGGTGCTCTAAAGGGTTAAATGTAGATTAAAGGTTAAATCTGTTGCACTCTGCTCAGTTGTGGCTGAAGGGATAGGATTATCTCATGTAAGTAAATGTATTACTAAGGCCCATCTATTCATGTGGTAAATGGTAATGTGTAAGAAGGGAGCATGAACTAAGCAAGAAAGATGTATGTATTGCAAAGTTTTGACCTCATAATGTTGTTCTGTGTACCCAACAGTAAAGTGTATATATGATGCAAAGCGGAGTACCTAACCCATCAGTTCAGTTCAGTTCAGTTCAGTCGCTCAGTCATGTCCGACTCTTTGCGACTCCATGAATCGCAGCACGCCAGGCCTCCCTGTCCATCACCAACTCCCGGAGTTTACTCAGACTCATGCCTATCGAGTCGGTGATGCCATCCAGCCATCTCATCCTCTGTCGTCCCCTTCTCCTCCTGCCCTCAATCCCTCCCAGCATCAGGGTCTTTTCCAATGAGTCAGCTCTTCACATGAGGTGGCCAAAGTACTGGAGTGTCAACTTCAGCATCAGTCCTTTCAATGAACACCCAGGACTGATCTCCTTTAGGATGGACTGGTTGGATCTCCTTGCAGTCCAAGGGACTCTCAAGAGTCTTCTTCAACACCACAGTTCAAAAGCATCAATTTTTCGGTGCTCAGCTTTCTTCACAGTCCAACTCTCACATCCATACATGACCACTGGACAAACCATAGCCTTGACCAGACGGACCTTTGTTGGCAAAGTAATGTCTCTGCTTTTTAATATGCTATCTAGGTTGGTCATAACTTTCCTTCCAAGGAATAAGTGTCTTTTAATTTCATGGCTGCAGTCACTATCCACAGTGATTTTGGAGCCCCAAAAAATAAAGTCTGACACTGTTTCCACTATCTCCCCATCTATTTTCCATGAGGTGATGGGACCAGATGCCATGATTTTAGTTTTCTGAATGTTGAGCTTTAAGCCAACTTTTTCACTCTCCTCTTTCACTTTCATCAAGAGGCTTTTTAGTTCCTCCTCACTTTCTGCCCTAAGGGTGGTGTCATCTGCGTATCTGAGGTTATTGATATTTCTTCCAGCAATCTTGATTCCAGCTTGTGCTTCCTCCAGCCCAGCATTTCTCATGATGTACTCTGCATATAAATTAAATAAGCAGGGTGACAATATACAGCCTTGACATACTCCTTTTCCTATTTGGAACCAATCTGTTGTTCCATGTCCAGTTCTAACTGTTGCTTACTGACCTGCATACAGATTTCTCAAGAGGCAGGTCAGGTTAGGTCTAGTATGCCCATCTCTTTCAGAATTTTCCACAGTTTATTGTGATCCACACAGTTGAAGGCTTCGGCATAGTCAATAAAGCAGAAATAGATGCTTTCCTGGAACTCTCTTGCTTTTTTGATGATCCAGCAGATATTGGCAATTTGATCTCTGGTTCCTCTGCCTTTTCTAAAACCAGCTTGAACATCTGGATGTTCTTGGTTCACATATTGCTGAAGCCTGGCTTGGAGAATTTTGAGCATTACTTTACTAGCGTGTAGTTGCACCTAACCCATAGTAAGACAATAATAGGTTTTTTTATAATCATAGTAATAATAGTTGTTTTAAAATATAAGAGGGTATATAGCATGGTGTGAACATTTTTTAAGTTCAGAATATTTGCTTATTCTTTTTTCCTCCATTAAAAAAGAAAGATAACTACACAATGTAAAGAAAATTGTTTGATAATCACTATATCTTTTTGTTGACTTGAATTCTGTTTTTATAGCATCATTTGAAGGGTGGAATAGTTCAAAATAGAGCCATATCATAAGTATATGCCCTACTCATGTCAAATATGTTGAATATATAATAGAACAGTTAATCTAGAATAAAAAGAAAGTGTATGATTTCCTAGAAGTACACTTCCAGTCTGTGTAACCATTTTTAAAAGATAAGCTGGGGCAAATTAAAATTTTCAAGAGTTTGTTTGAACAAACATCAATCAGAATCCACCAGTGCCAAACAGAAAGTAGTTAGGAGCATACCACCTGACAGGAACCAGGGGAGAGGTTTTTATAGAAAGAATGAAGAAGCAAAGCAAGGAAACTGTTGATTGGCTATCACTGAAGCTTCCCAGGTGGCAGAGTAATAAAGAATCCACCTGCCAATGCAGGAGATGCAAGAGTCGCAGGTTCAATCCCTGGTCAGAAAGGTCCCCTGGAGGAAGAAATGGCAACCTACTCCAGTATCCTTGCCTGGGAAATGGCATGGACTGAGAAGCCTGGCGGTCTACAGTTCACAGGGTCTCAAAGAGTCAGACATTACAGAACACAGCACAGTTACAGTTGTAGCTGAAGCAGTTGTCTTATTCGGGAAAGCCCAGGTAGCTGTGATTTTGTGAATGGTTGTCTTTTCATTTTCTTGGATTCACGTGCATTGACTCTGCCTTAGGTTTTGGTTTGCTCAGTAGTCTGCCGAAGTAATAGAGCCATCCCAGTCTGACAGCTTCCTCCTTTAATTAGTTTTATACCAGCTTTTGCTTGATGTATATGCTCCTCATTCTATGAATCATAAAATAGCTGTAAACAGCATAAACATGAGTAGTGCTTTTATAGTGGTGAAGAAGATGGTACATAGCTGGACTGAATAAAATATTTCGACTATTAGGCCATAATTTTCTTCAGGGCTGGACATATTTTGTTCCTTACTTTATCTCATCATTCAATAAAGTGCTGGTATGGTGTAGGTACATATTAACTGTTGTTATGTAAATTTAAGACATTGCATTTTCCTTTGTCCTGCTTCACGTATTCTTTATAGTGGACATTTGAAGATTACCTCATGGGATTTTGAGAAACTTATAATGAAATACCTCACATTGCCCCTCTTAGTTTATGTGGATAAAAAATTTTAATGTATTTTATTCAATGTTAATGGAATAGTAAATGAGAAAACTAAGATTACAAATAGATCTTACGACTGTATACTGAATGTTCTTTTCATACGTTTAAAGATGCATGAAAGTTAATTAAAATAATTCCTAATTTCCCCAAAAGAGAAATCTCCACTGAAATTTTAACTAACTTTCTAAGAGACCCCATAAAGTGACATTAATTCTAAGAAGATACATAGAAACAGAAATTATTTATTTTTATATATTTTTTTAAAATTGAAGAATTGTTGCTTTACAATTTTGTGTTAGTTTTAGGTTTACAGTAAAGTGATTCAGTTATGTGTACATACACACACATGTACATAGACATAGATATATATACACACAGTATTCTTGCCTGTAGAATTCCACTGACAGCGGAACCTGGGAGGCTGCAGTCCTTGGGGTCACGAAGAATGGACCATGACTGAGAGACTAACACTTTCATTTTTATCACATATGTACATGTATATTTATACATATCTATACACATGTGTATATTCTTTGTCAGATTCTTTTCCAGTATAGGTTATTATAATATTTTGAATACAGTTCCCTATGCCATACAGTGGGGCTTCCCTAGTGGCTCAGACGGTAAAGAATCTGCCTATAATGTGGGAGACCTAGGTTCAATCCATGGGTTGGGAAGATTCCCTGGAGAATGGAATGGCTATCCACTTCAGTATCCTTGTCTAGAAAAGTCCATGGACATAGGAGCCTGGCAGACTATGGTTCATGGGGTCGCAAAGAGTTATACATGACTGAGTGACTAACATGCCACGTAGTAGTTGATTGCTGGAAACAGAAGTTCTTGATTTGAAAACTCTTATTACTATACAGTATGCTCACTAAGGGACCCACTCACTGCATGCTGCATTTTAGAAGAGCTAAATTAAACCTTACCGAGCTGTATATAGGTTCATTGATACGTATATATTTACTACGTCTGTCGTATATTTTCTCTAATTAGTATAACTGTTATGTCATTCTGCAAATAGCAGGCAAAATGTTCTTTGGAACGATTTTCACTAAATCATTCCGCTTCTCAGTAGTATTCAGTGACACGCTGTCTTAAAAGAACCCAACTTATCAAATTATCTCGTGTATTAAGCCCAACATTCAAGATCCTCCTTCAATTACTCTATTTCTCAACCTGTCTGTTCTTACCTCTTGTGACATCCTTTATTCCCACAGAGCTTATTTACTTCTAACTACGTATTTTGTACATACTTTCTTCCTCTAATCCAATACATACTCACTCTTTAACACCTACTGAAATCTTCCTCAATATGACATTAATTTCTTGATTAGCCATTGTAGCAACCTTTGTTGTTTCTACAGCTTAAAATTCTACTCTCTTCTTGGAAAACCTATTAAATATAATCTGATTGCCAATGTGAAATTGGGCTCTTTCCTATTCTGAATCAACTTATTTCTAGTGAATCTTGTTAATACTAAATGAATATGGTAATCAGAAGTGATATTTGTTCAAAAACCTGAATGATTAAAAAAGTATCAGTTTCAAAGAGATCTGAGGCTTTTTACTCTACTGGAATGATGTTATTCCATGTATAGAAAAAGACAAGGGCAAAGGCTTTGAGGCCAAAATGGATTTTGCATTTTTGAGCAACTGAAAGAAGACATAGTAGGTGAAGCGTGTAGTGAATGACTTGGGAATGGTGGGAGGTGGGATTGAAGTTTGCAGTGGTGTTGATTTAGTCACTAAGTCATGCACAACTCTTGCAACTCCATGGACTGTAGCCACCAGGCACCACTGTCCATGGGATTCTCCAGGCAAGAATACTGGAGTAGGTTTCCATTTCCTTCTCCAGAGGATCTTCCAGACCCAGGGATCAAACCTGGGTCTCCTGCATTGCAGGCATATTCTTTACTGACTTAGCTATGAGGGAAGTCCCATGTTCAGTTTCTGAATTTTATGTTATGAGTACCAAAATCTACTGGAAAATTTTAACTTTAAAATTTAAATTTTAGAAAGTCTATATGATCAGACATATATGGATAAAAATCAACTTGAAATTGAGGGGAGAATGTGTTAACGGGTGTTACAGTGTAAGTCTACCTTCTGGTTTTGAGTGAGCACTCTACTATTGTCAAATGAGGGTAACAACTTCACTCAGTTCAGTTCAGTTGCTCAGTCGTGTCCGACTCTTTGTGACCCCATGGGCTGTAGCACGCCAGGCCTCCCTGTCCATCACCAACTCCCAGAGTTTACCCAAACTCATCTGCACTGAGTCGGTGATGCCATCCAACCATCTCATCCTCTGTCATCCCCTTCCCCTCCTGCCTTCCATCTTCCCCAGCATCAGGGTCTTTTCTGAGTCAGCTCTTCACATCAGGTGGCCAAAGTATTGGAGTTTTAGCTTCAGCATCAGTCCTTCTAATGACCACTCAGGACTGATCTCCTTTAGGATGGACTGGTTGGATCTCCTTGCTGTCCAAGGGACTCTCAAGAGTCTTCTCCAACACCATAGCTCAAAAGCATCAATTCTTTGGCACTCAGCTTTCTTTACAGTTCAACTCTCACATCGATACATGACTACTGGAAAAGCCATAGCTTTGACTAGACGGACCTTTGTTGGCAAAGTAATGCCTCTGTTTTTTAATATACTGTCTAGGTTGGTCATAACTTTCCTTCCAAGGAGCAAGTGTCTTTTAATTTCATAGCTGCAGTCACCATCCGCAGTGATTTTGGAGCCCAAAAAAATAAAGTCAGCCACTGTTTCCACTCTTTCCCCATCTATTTGCCATTAAGTGATGGGACCAGATACCATGACTTTAGTTTTCTGAATGTTGAGTTTTAAGCTAACTTTTTCACTCTCCTCTTTCACTTTCATCAAGAGGCTCTTTAGCTCTTCTTCACTTTCTGCCATAAGGGTGGTGTCAACAGCTTCACTAGGAAGAAATAAATATGGTCTTTTATGAGAAATATTTAGGTGAGGATGTGATAAACAGTAATGATATTAGAAAAGATCTTGGAATTTGTATAAAAAATCTAATGTAATGGAAGGAGCCTAATGTCTAGTCAAGAAATCAAAAGAGTTGTATAGTAAATTATATAAGTTATTCAGAATAACAGAAGGAACAAAGGAGCAAAATATTTTCAGCTGAGCAAACTTCCTAACTCTTGGGTTTCCCTTGTCCTTGATATGATTTATGCCAGCGCCCTGATGTCCTTGTACAACACCGGCCACATGGATATGGCTCAACCACAGTGACACAAGCCTTATCAGAATGCCCTGTGTGTCTTCAGAAACAGGGGGAGATAAGCAGTGTTGTGAGGAGCTGATTCTAAGCAATTTTTCATTCACTTCCCTATCTTGAGAGAAGCTTTCACAGGGCAGTTTCTCGTCTGTCTCTCGATGGACATGAGTTTGAGCGAGCTGTGGGAATTGGTAATGGGCAGGGAAGCCTGGCTTGCTGTGGTCCACCACATTGTAGAGTGGACATGACTGGGCAATTGAACTGAACTGAGGGCTGGCAAATTAGAGAGGCTGGTAACTCAAGCAAAGATTTTAGGAAGCATATGTACTAACACTCAGAGGCCAATCCCTGAACCAGTTAAAGAATTGTTGGCTTTTAAAATTCTAGCAAACAAAAAGACGGCCCAGCATCTAATAGGCCTATTTGGGTATTGGAGTTAGTTTATACTTCATATGGAGACACTACTCAGCCAGTTACATAAGAACACTGAAATGACAGCCACTTTTGAGAGAGGCGGCGGCCAACACCAGACCCTAGAATCTATCCACCAAACTGTACACACACGAATGAGCCTTTACTCAGAATTATGTGGATTGGAGTTTATGGCAAACAGTTTTTCCCACTAAGGCAACAGTGCCTCCTGGGCTTTTGGACACAGCACGTGCCTTCCTCTGGTGCTTGGTAAACCTCACTGGGTGACAGTTATTGATTTGTTCCTGGATGTTGGTGGAGACTGAGAGACTAAGCAACAGCAGATTGATGCCTTGACATCTTTATCTGAGCCTGGGGCTTCCCTGGTGGCTCAGATGGTAAACGATCTGCTTCCAATGCAGGAGACCCAGGTTTGATCCCTGGGCTGGGGAGATCTCCTAGAGAAGGGAATAGCAACCCCCTCTAGTATTCTTGCCTGGAGGATTCTATGAATAGAGAAGGTGGTCCACATGAAAACATCAGTGAAAAGGACATTGACCAGTAAGCATCTATTTTAAATGGAATTAGTATGTCCAGAAAAGAGGTAAGCCGAGGATTAAACAAAGCTACATTAAAAAGTGCCTAGGCACCCTCAGATGGGACCATCTCAAATGCAGGGTCTACACTGGTCCTTTTATTCTCTGCATTCCTCCTCCACTCCTGTGACTCCTCTTCTGTATCCTTCCATGCCAAGGAATTTGGAGGTGTCCTTCCTGGCCTCCCTTTCCTGATGGCCATTGCCTATGCCTGGTACTCCTACAGCCCCAGTGAATTGAATCCCTCCTGTGTTCTATTATCTCAGGGGCCTATTCTTTGTTTACTAGAGTGTTTGCTGAATTCATGTCTATCTTCATGGTAATTAACGTTAACCAGTCTAATGCATTACCCAGTCTTTCTCCTTTGTGCTTCTTTAGGGCTTTTAAGACTAAAGTACTTACTGATGTGGTAGATTTTAGACCTGGTGACAAAATAGTAAGGGAAATTTTTCCCTGCCCCAAGAGGGATGGTATCTTCCTCTATTCCTTCTTGCTTTCCATTATAGAGTGGAATGTGTGGTAAGAGAGAAAACTTTACAGAGAGAAGCAACGTCAGCACAGCCCAGAAAATACAGGACACAGGGCTCCACCCACAGCCCTTGAACCGGAGCACCTGCTGCAGGTCACGTCCTGCCACCCCTCTTGTGTTTTAAGGCACCCTTCAGGAGATTCTGATGTCTTTTCAAGTTTGAGGATCACTGGGATAAATTCATAGACAGATTTAGATAAAGTGTTTCTAACTAATTTGTTTTTATGTGGTATTACTTTTGTCTGTAGTCAAGGACAATTTTTCCAGCAAATAGATGAGAAATTTCAAGAAGAAATGCAAGTTTTAAGACTCAGTTTTTTCCATAGTGCTATAACTCACCAAGCCAAAAAATGTTATTGATACTTTCTTCTTGTTGTTTGAAATAAGTGTTGTGTTCACTTTGAGACTCAGGTGTGACCTCCGAGGTCTGGTTTCTGGGGTGGACTCCATCAGGGGCCTGCTGTGAGTAATAATTGTTCCTCATCTCTCGTCTCCCGTTCTCTCTCTCTTCACCCTCCGCCCCCTTTCAGCACTAACCTACTCTAAAATACCTTTAAGGTAGCAGTTACATAACTTGAGTTTATACCAAACACCTGTGGCTCCCCGTTTATATATGCAATGGAAGGGTTAATACTTATTTTACCTCTCCCACAGGTTTTTCAGAAAGCTGAAATAAAATCGCATATGTGAAGTTTTTTATAAACTGTGACGTGCTTTGCAATCATAAGATGGGCATAGTAATAGCATGATTCTAAGCTAGACTTTTTTAACTCCAAGAAAGCAGAATTCTTGCTTGGTCGATTGATGTGTAAATTTTTAAGGTGACTTGATTACAATAATAGTTTCTACTGTGAATGCTTTCACATATTGAGAGAAAGAGGGAAGAAGGGAGGGGAAAAGGGAGGGAAAAGGAGAATGAGAATAACATATTGCAAAAAAAAAAGGTATTTATTTTCTTATTTCAATAGTTTAGTTTCCCTTCTGGTATTGAGAATAGGAGGTAAAGCCTTCACAAGTATTTAGCCTGGAAAGATGTCTCCGGTTTCTGTCTCCTCCTAGGCACAACATTAATAAGTATTAGTGAAACCACCCACCCAAGAAAATGAAAACTGGTCTTTGTGGACTCTTAAATTCATCTCAGTATTCACCAGGCCCTTCATAGAGGCATACTTAGCAGTTGGGTCATATTTTTCAACAATACCAACTGAGTCAGAATATAACTGATCGTGGCCCTAGCAGAGGGAGGGGAAAAGGAACAGTTTGTTAATACCAGAGCCAAAACTATGATCCTGACTCCCCCTCACCTCCAGAATTGAGCCCATCTGTGGCCTCAATGGATGGAGGAGCCTGGTAGGCTGCAGTCCGTGGGGTCGCTAAGAGTCAAACATGACTGAGCGACTTCACTTTCACTTTTCACTTTCATGCATTGGAGAAGGAAATGGCAACCCACTCCAGTGTCCTTGCCTGGAGAATCCCAGGGACGGGGAAGCCTGGTGGGCTGCTGTCTATGGGGTCACACAGAGTCAGACACGACTGAAGTGACTTAGCAGCAGTGATGATTTTAAAAATGTATCATCTAATTCTTTGATACTCTTCCCTTGAAGTGGTCTTGACTTCGTATTTGTGTCTAAGAAATAAATGAAGCAGAATTAATGGTATCTTGCAATAAGCTATGGAAGCACTGGTGCTTCTGCTCTTGGGTCATTTTCACTGGGGAAGCAAGCTACCATGTTGCTTGCTTTGGAAAACAGCCTGTGAGGACTGGAGGCTTGCCAAAAACCAATTGGGCCATGAGACGTTAAACATTCATTTTAAAATACTAATTCGGGGGAAAATTGGTTACACAGCAATACATAGCTGACACAGTATATCTTGATACAATTGAATGATTATTTAGGTCTTTTGCTTTTGCTTCATCCCCCGTTGACTGAGCTTCCCAAGTGGCACTAGTGGTAAAGAACCCGCCTGCCAATGCAGGAGGCACAAGAGATGTGGGTTCGATCCCTGGGTCGAGAAGATCCCCTGGAGCAGCGCATGGCAACCCACTGCAGTATTCTTGCCTGGAGAGTCCCATGGACAGAGGAGCCTGGTGGGCTACAGTCCATAGGGTCGCAAGAGTTGGACATGACTGAGGCAGCTTCGCACACACAGATGACTGGGAAGGTATTTTACGACAGGAATAGACGTGGACACTTGTTCATATTCAATTCAAGGACTTTTTCTGCGAAGTATTTCTGCTAAAAGATTTGAATCTTCAAAACTAGCTTTTTATTAACTGAGGCATTTTAAAGGCAGAGCAGTTTTAGATTCACAACCAAATTGAGAGGAAGATACAGAGAGGTCCCATATCTTTTCTCCTCCCACACATGCAGAGCCACGCTGTTTATCAATACCACCACCAGAGGGGTACATTTATTACAATTGATAAACCTGCATTGGTGTATCATAATCACCCAAAGGCCACAGTTTAGGGTTCACTCTTGGTGTTCTACATTCTATGAGTTTTTACAAATGTGTCAAGACATGGATCCATTACTGCAGTATTATGCTAAGTAGTTTCACTTACTTCAAAATCCTCTATGCTCTGCCTATTTATCCTCCCCATAGACCACAATCCCTTTATACTATCTCCATTGATCTTTTTACTAACTCCATAGTTTTGTGTTTTCCAAAATATTGTTTAATTGGGATGATGCAGTATGTAGCATCTTCAGTGGCTTATTTTACTTGGTAAGAATATGCATTTAAGGTTCCTCCATGTCTTTTATTGACTTGAAAACTCATTTCTTTATAGCACTGAATAATATTTCATTATCTGTATGTACCACAGTTTGTTTATCCATTAACCTACTGAAGGACATCTTGGTTACTTCCAAGCTTTGGTCATTACAGATGAAACTACTATTAACATCCATATACAGGTTTTTGTGTGGACCTAAGTTTTCAACTCCTTTGGGTAATACCAAAGAGAAGGATCATATAGTAAGAGTATGTTTATTTTTATAAGAAACTACCATCCTCTCTTACAAACTGGCTGTACCATTTTGTATTTCCACCTGTGATGAATGAGAGTTCCCATTGCTCTACTTCATAGCCAGTTTTGGTGTTGTCAAGGTTCTAGATTTGGCCATTCTAGTGTACACCGAATGGTATCGTATTGCTGTTTTAATTTGCTTTTCCCTGGCGACGTATGAGGTGGAGTATCTTCATGTGCTTTTTCTGGCATCTGTGCATGTTCTCTGGTGAGGTGTCTGTTAAGGTCTTTGTCCCATATGACAATTGGTTGTTTATTTTCCTGTTGAGTTTTAAGGGTTCTTTGCATATTTGAGTTAACAGTGTCTTTTGTCTTTACGATGTGTCTTTTGTCAGTATTTTTTCTCAGTCTGTGGCTTGTCTTTCCATTTCCTTGATAACTAAGACTTCTTGAAAAAAGTCTCATGACTTTTGTGTCAAAACCTGGGCCCAGGAGCTCATCCTTACTTTGCTGCAGTGAAGGTTGTTCTGAGCACTTATTATTTATTTAGTGGGCAAGGTTACTTATGAGCACTTAGGATTAGACTGAACAAAACAACTAGCAGCCTCCATTCAGCATTGATCACCAGGTCTGATTTTCCTTTACCCAATCACTAGAATTTTCAAAGCCATCATGACAAAATTTGTATCACATTCCTCTCTCATTTTCTTTACCCTCACCTTATAGGAAAATAGTCTTCAAGAAAGGAGAGAGGTCATATTTGTGTTAGTTGGGGAACATGGGCATCAGAAGGAAATGACAAAATTTTATCCTTGGGTGAATATCTATTTCTTTCTAAATACAGATGAAATAGCATTTGTTTGTTTATTTTATTAAGCAAGTGATACATATTCCTCTTGAAAAACACAAGTACAAAATCAAATATTATATATAAGCACACAAAACATGGTAGTAATTACAAGTTTTTTCTAATTCTGTCCCTCCATGTGTTTTTCTTTCCTCGTATCTTTGATGTGCATGTGTCTGAATAGGTGTAGAATAAAATATTCTGGTGAATCCTTGCATTGACATAGTGCTTTATGGTTTAAATATTGTTTTAAATCATCTCTAATTGCTCAGTTAATAGTCACTGGACTTTGAAGCCTTTAGAGGCAGAGAGCACATCTTCTACATTTTCCATGTCTGTCATAGTTCCTTAACATGTATATGGATCTAATCATTGTTGAAAGTGTTATTCCTATTTTATATAAAGTAAAATGACTCAAGGATAAAGCAGAGGGCATATTCAAGGCATACTGTTAGTTCTCAATATACTCCAGAACAAGAGCTACTGTAACTGCATGTTTAAACTTCCTCTTTTCTGGGAAGGCACATGACTGCCTCTGGGAAGGTGAGGTGCTCTCTTGGGAAATGAATTAGTGGAGAGAATGACCAGACCTTGGAGATCAGAGTGCAGGGGCCTTTTAAGCCTGGCTTTCCCTTGTAGTTTTGAAAACCTGCAGTGTTTTACCCACAGTTAATCAAAGACCCAAGTCCAGTTAGAAGTGAGAGATGACAGGAGAAAGACCACACCATCAGAGTCTGTTAGATGGGTGGCTTTTGGAAAAGTATAGTGCTTTTCGTTTCCAGAGTATGTCTGCAGACGGTATAGAACAGAACAGTTTAGGATTTTTCATGTTTCGTTCACAAAAAGCTATTTCAGAAATCATCTCAGTGCTGCTTGCTCAGTCTTTCATTCACACCAGACAGAAATTCTGTCAGAACTTGTCACTTTTATTTAAGCAAGGCCCTGACACAGAGCAGCTTTATTCTAATCATGTTCACATTCAGTTTGACACTTGCAGGATATCTTGTGTGTCCAGTGTACATGCTCAGATAGATAATTTATCACTAAACATTTCTCTTTTGCCAACTGATAGATTCTTACCTTCTTTTAGCTCAATTTCTGGGAAGCAATAAAGTCTACATTAAAAAGTATCCTAGTTTTCCAGTTCTCTGTGGATAGTATGAGAAGACATATTATAGAAACAAACACAGTTTTCTTTGTTGAGGAGCAGGGAGGGGGTAGGCAGGAAGCCAGTGGAAACTTGTAGAAAAGATGTAGTTCTCACAGAGAACTGAATCCTGAACGTTCTGATTTTCTCTTAGAATTCTGTTTTCCCAAAGGAATAGATAACATTCATTCGGTTGGTTTTGTTGGAGTTTACAAAGCACATTAAAATGCAATTTTAAATGTTACATTAATAATGATATGTAAACTGAATTTTCTTGTCATAGCTAGACTTAAAAAAACTAAAGCTTAGAAGAGGACATTGCTGAATAATCAGCTTTCATTGGTGCTGTGCGAAAAACATTTTCATAATAATATTAGTATTTATAATTTCTTGAATGTGTATTAGGGCTCAAGCTTTCTATTTGCTTTTATACAGTATTTCATATATCTTTTCATATACTCTTTGGGGCATTATCAGCTCTATCTTGCAGAAGAGGAGAATGAGCCTTAGAGAAGACGGGTGTCTTGTTCAAGGTCATTCTTTAAAAAGGTTGTTTCAGGGAGATGGTCATCCCTGAATTTTCTATGTAGACAATTAGGTAAATCTGTAAGTATTTTTTGAGAGGTGGGGCACAAGTGTGTGCCTTGTTATGGGCCAGAAAACTGATGGGGAAAAATGATATGAATGGACTCTGACTAGCAGCCTTTCACAAAGTATCAGTCAACAACACACTTCAATAAATGAGGAAACTAAAGAGTGATTTCCCATGAATTGCAACACCTAATTTGCACCTGTAGTTATGTGTGTGTTATCACTCTCTACACCCAAACCAAATTTTGGGTGGGGGTCCCTCCTGTCTCTGAAGGATAGCCAGATTATCTTGTATGTTTCCTAAAATGGGGATAATAGCATCTCTTTTGAGAAGTTATTACAAAGGGAAATAGGAATTTAGTGCATCGTCTGAAAGTCTTACTTCTTACTGCAGAGGGGCGTGGTCTTAGACCAGACCCCTGGCTTTCAGGTGACGCTCCTACCCCCGCTCAATTCAGGTTTCTACTTAGATGTCACCCATCAAATAGGATATTCTAACCACCCCAGCTTATGCAACATCTCACACACCTTTCAGTACAATTCTCCAAATTAATACTGCTAATATGTTTGCACATGTTCTAGTAATTTGTGAGAGGAAAAAACATATGGTTTGTTTTTACTTGGTAATACCCGATTAACTGTGTAGCTCTGAATGTGGGTATGATTATGGAACTGATATGTGCACATCTATGGTTCCTTTTTTCTGATAATAAAAGTAAACCATGTATGTTGTCTAAATTTAAAACCATACATACAGGTAGAAAGAGTAAAATAGCATTCCCCTTCCAACTGTTCCTCCTCCTTCCACCTACCTACCTGCCCTCCCTTTTGCTTCTCTTCCTCTCTCCTGAATGTCCTTCCTCTCTTTCCTCCTCATACCCTAAACCTGACATACTGTGCTGAGATCAGCATTCTCAGGAATTTAGTGTAAACCCTTACATATTTGAAAAATATTTATTTATGATGCAGTGTTTCTGTATATATAGGAGTAGTATGCCTTCTTTACATATGGACTATAAGTGCAAAATGCAACTTTGTGACTTTTATGTCTATCTATAAATAGATATCATTTTATGGTGTGCTTTTTCCACTTACCAATGTATTATGGATTTTGTTAATGTCAGTGAGCTTAGAGCCACATCTTTATTTTAGCTGCTGCATAGTAGCATATTACATGGGTGTATGTTGCTTATAATAGTCAATCTTTTCTTAATGGCCGCTTCAAGTTTATATTAACATAACTTCAGCAAGGCAAATATTATATATTACTGTATCCTTTATAAATCTGTGTGGACATTATGTTATGCTCTGGTAGACCAGTAAGTAAATAGATCAGATACAGATTCTGAAAATAAATATATATTGATATTGTGTGGCAGAAGAAGAATATACATTTTTTTAACTTTTAATTTTATATTAGAGTATAGCTGACTAATAATGTTTTGACAGTTTCATGTGGACAACAAAGGGACTAGGCCACACATATACATGTTATCAATTCTACCCTAAACTCGCCTCCCAGCCAGGCTGCCACATAACACTGAGCAGAGTTTCCTGTGCTGTAGAGTAGGTCTTTGTTGGTTATTCATTTTAAATGCAGCAGTGTGTACGTGTCTATCTTAAACTCCCTAACTGTCCCTTCCCCCATCCTTCACCCCGGTAACCATAAGTTAAGTCTGTGAGTCTGTTTCTGGTTTGTGCATTAGTTCATTTGTATCGTTTCCTTTTGGATTCCACATGTAAGAGATATCATACGATGTTTCTCTTTCCCTGTTTTACTTCACTTGGTGTGAGCATCTCTACCTCCATCCATGTTGCTACAAATGGCATCATTCATTGTTTTTAATGACTGAATAATGTTCTATTGTATATATGTACCACATCTTTATCCACTCTTCTGTCAGTGGACATTTAGGTTGCTTCCGTGTCTTGGATATTGTAAACGGAGTAACATGTACTTTAATGTGGGAAGTAATTGGTTCATGGATAATTTTTTGAATTAAGCAGTTCAGCATATAAACTAAATCCTTTAAATCACATAAAAATAAATTCCAATAGGAATAAGTAATTTAAAAATAATTAAAGTTACAGAACGGTTACAATTAAGTATACAAATATAGTTTTCATTCACTGTTTAGGGAAAACTTGCTGAAAAAAATACAGAAACCTAATTACAATGAATTGAAAACTTGCGTATGCCACAACAGAAAGCTTAAAACACAGTGGACAAACTGAGAGAAGATACTAACAACATCTACACATTTATAACAAAGGCTAGCTATGCAGACCACACAAAAACAAAGCCTGCTATGAATAAGATCAAAAAGAAGAATAAAGACAGGCGAGATACGAAGAAAACCATATGATATATATGAATAGCTGATTTACAAAGGAGATTTGCATGATCACAAAGATAAGGGAAGGTTTGGAAACTCATTAATATAAAAGAAATGCAATTTAAAACAAAGCACAATATCACACCCAATAGCTTAGAAAAAATATTAAAAATTGTAAGGTACTGTGTATCAGCATGAGTATGAAAACATTATTCTCTCCCATTTTTTTCTGGTGAGAGTCTAAATTGATGCAGCTACTTTGGAGAGAAATGTTAGTAGATAGGACAGGATGAACATGACTACCAACATTTCTTTCAAATCATGTACACTGAAGGTTCTTTTTTGATTTGAGTTGGAAAAAAATACACACAAGTTTAGAGAATTTACAGAATCCCTGTGATCTAACCCTTAATATTCTAGGCTATTTATTAACTTCTGTGCCAGGGACCCCTGGTATATTATTTCCTTGTCGGAAACAAGGAAACATTATATAATAATCATCTAATGACTCGCAGAGTCCTTATGGGAGACTGTGAATAATTTAGATACCTCAGAGCTGCTTGTCAAGCAAGAAATGGAGCTTTCTATGTTGTAATTCACCGGTGGTAGAATCCTAGCTGAGAGACGGATGACTGACTGCCAGAGACTGAAGTCTGTGTACCTCCAAAATCTGTACGTTGAAAACCACTCTCCAGTGCAGAGGTCTTTGGAGGTGGGCCATTTGAGAGATGACCAGGTCCCAAGAATGGAGCCCTGCTGGACTGGATTAGTCCTCTATACAAGGAGCCCCAAAGAGTTCCCTTGTCTCCTTCCACCATGTGAGGACAAAGTGAAAGGATGGACATCTTTGAATCGGGAAGTGAGCTCTCACCAGGCATAAAATCTGCCAGCACCTTGATCTTGGATTTCACAGACTCCAAACACAATGAGAAATAGATTTTTGTTGTTTATAAGACATCTAGTCTACATTATTTTGTTGTAGCATCCTGAATAGACTATATATATTTAATTATCCAGGAGAAATCAAAACACACACACACACAGAGAAAGACATATAGAGAACAGAAAGGCCTGTGAAGACAGAAACAGATATTGGGGTTATGCAGGCAGAAAATCAAGAAAATCCTGGAGCCACCAGAAACCAGAAGAGACAAGAAAGGATTCTACCCTAGAGCCTTTGGAGGGAGCATAGATTTGTTGACAACTTGATTTGGACCTTCTGGCCTTGTGGATTGTGAGAGAATTAATTTCCTTCATTGTCAACTGGAAAACTAATTCAGAGTGAAAACAATTTAACTTCTTAGGGCTAGATGCTCCCAAGTGCTCAGGTTAAGTGATTAGACAGTAAGTCTGTCTTCTGGATACTGGTTAACTCTGCTTCAGACCATAGTAACTAACCCCATCCTGTCAAATAGCCCTGAAAAATTTGACCACAGTGCTGTCTATCCTTTACAACTAGAGAAGACTAGAAAATTCATATAATTCAGTGAGGTATTTTGGCAAACATGTTTGGTAATTTTGTCTTAGAGGTAATTTACCTTTGACTAACTTTTTAATTTTTGTTGAGTTACTTAAGTCTATGGGTCTCCCTTTCTTTGTCTGTCAAATATAGAGGTGACATAAGGGAGAACAAATTATAGCAGGAATCAAAGGAATTTCATGCAGAAAAATTTACTTTGTTTCTCTGGTTCTATTTATTCTTCTGTACCAACACATTTGCTTTATGAGAGCACAGTGATTCTTGGTTTTGAGAAACCATTCCAGGCATTTACACCTTTCTAATCAATATAAACATTAAGTTAAATAATAAAATCATTTGAGGAGTATGACTTTCAGCTATGTCACTGCTTATTTCACAAGTGACATTTGCAGATCTTCCTATTGCTGCTCATCATTTTCTGGAGAATTAAATGTCTGACTTACAGCCTTGCTTCTCTCTCTGAGTCCTAAAACCCTCTCAGTTTCTATATGGATCACTCATCCAATAACGTAACTTGAGTCTTTATCAGTTCTTAAGACCTTTGATCTCAGTTAACACCAGTAAGCTGGACATTGCTATTTTCAGTATCTCTTTCCTCTGATCTCTGTAGTCGTGTTTCATCTCTTTCTCTCACCTGTTCTTTTTAGTGCCAACTAAGTCACTTCCCAAATGCTTCTTCATGAATCAGGAAATGTTTCTATTTCATAAAAATTATTTAGGATGTTGTTTAAAAGTATAATCTTTAGGTTAGATGCTCAAGAGATTCTGATTCTTTGTATTGGGATTGGTGTTTGTGAATTTGTGTGACTTAGATTTATTCTGTGAGCCTTCACCATCTCCATCAATATTTATTGCCTTCCATCTCCTTCCTGGATCTTACGATACATCAGGTGCATGATATCTTTTTGACAAACGGCACACATACCTCAGTACCAATCTTTTGTTGTTCTTTTTCAATCATGAAGTGAATGGCATTTTCCTTCACCTGTATATCAGGTCCCACTACATTCAGTCTTCTTAAGAATCTGGGTCATCACTGATAAAATTCATTTTCTTAGTCTTTAACCTTTTCTTTTCTTTGTGTCCTTCCCAACAGTATTTAAACCTGTGAAATTCTCTCCCATTTTTAAAAGATTAAACTTTCCCTTCACCTCCTTTAGGCTGCCTAGAGCTATTTTCTTATCTCTCTCCTTCCCTCCACATCCCAGTATCTTAAAGAAGTTGCCTACAATTGCTGTCTCTATTTTTTTCACCTTGCATTTGTGCTTCAGACAACTCCAATCTGACTTCTGCCACCTCCACTCAGCTGAAATTGTTGTTGATAAAATCACTGTTTACTTCTTGGCTACTAAATTAAATGGGAGCTTCTCAGTCCTAGGTTGAGTTAACCTTTGTGCAGAATCTGATCTGTTCATGAACGTCTCCTTGCATCACACTGAACTTCAGAGGGATTGAGGTTGCTGAGATTCTACACATTTCTTGCTGTGTCCTACTGGGCTTCCTTGTAAGAATTTTCTTTTATTTTAACTCAGGGTTGTTCTTTTTTTTATTCTAAACACTTCAGTTATCATATCCATTCCCTGATCTTCATGCATTGTTTTATATTCTAATAATTTAGACTATACTTTTGTCTCATTTTCCCCTTCTTGGCTCCAATCTAAATATCTCAGATCCAAGCATCTACTGTGTTATCACTACTTGGATGATAATGCTACTATTAAATGTAAAGATCATAATAATCTAGAAATAACCATGGACCAAGCTCTCTGAAATTTCCATTTCTTGAGTTATTTCACCATAAAGTGTCCCCACTTTAAGATGAATAAACTGAGTCTTGAAGATGTTTAATAAATTACTCAGTGCATACAGCTAGAATCCAGATATGTTTGATTCCCCATTCCTTACCATTACCCATTTTTAATACTGCTTCTAATGATAAATATGCAAGGGTTTTTCCATAAAAACTCAAATCCAACAGATCCTAAACTGAAATCTTTCATTTATTTTACTATTGCAATGATTTTCCAATCTCCTTCCATCTACTCAAGCAAGAATTTGTGTCTTACAAACCATATCTAGTAAATCACAAATTTTCTAACTTCTCCTTCCCTAATACCTTGAAAATACAGCACATTCTACTTATCCCCATGGTTCAAAACACTATTAACCGCTCCCCCCAGAATTGGTATTTCAGCTTCCTAGCTGGTGTCCCCGCTTCAGGTCATGACCCCTCCAATCCATTTTTCACAATGCAGTCTGAGTGATTTTGGGAAGTCAGATCCAATCATGTCATTTCCTTGCTTACTTCAAGCCTGTCAATGCCATTCTGCTGCCCTCAGGATAATGTCTGCTCTCCTTACCAGGGGATGAAAGGTCATTCGTGAGTGACCTAGCATCTTTAAATCTATTTCTTCTTCTCTGTCCGACTACTTACTTCATTCTAAGCTCCAACCTTTGGACCCTATATGTAGATCCCTACAGGGTGCACTTTCTTTTCCATTCTAAGATTTTAAAAAGATTTTTTTTTTCCTCCTGCCTAAAATTTTTATCCTTCCTCCTCCATTCAGTGAGTTAACTGCAACCCATCCTTCATGATTCTGTCTAGATGGAGTTTTCTGTTACAAGCCTTCTCTCTCTCTAACCAAGATCCCCCTGTGTTCTTCCAGAGTGCAGAGTCATTTTCCTGATAATAGAATGCATCACCCTGCAGTATCATTGCCCATTTTCTTGTATGACTTTGTAACTACACTTTATCTTCCTTCAAGAATAGGCATCATGACTTTATTTAATTAATTTATTTATTTTATTAGTTTGAGGCTAATTACTTCACAACATTTCAGTGGGTTTTGTCATACATTGACATGAATCAGCCAGCAATCCCACTTCTGGGCATACACACTGAGGAAACCAGATCTGAAAGAGACACGTGCACCCCAGTGTTCATCGCAGCACTGTTTATAATAGCCAGGACATGGAAGCAACCTAGATGCCCATCAGCAGACGAATGGATAAGGAAGCTGTGGTACATATACACCATGGAATATTACTCAGCTGTTAAAAAGAATTCATTTGAATCAACTCTAATGACTTTATTTTAGCCTTGTTTTCTTTAGGAGAATAGCCTTAAAGAAGGATTATTCAAGTGCAGATAATTTTGCTGGTGATCTTGGGAAAGTGGAGACAATAAGGAAGTGAAATAGGGAAGCTAAGTAGACAGTGAAGACTTCAAGTGCATTACCACTCTGGATAAGTGGATATTAACATGTTGAGGCATTCTGGGAGCCACTTTAAAATCTGTGCCTTACACAGGCTAGGACAGAATTGGCATATTCACATACTATCTTGGTTATGTTACACTTTTAGCACAGGGTAATCCCTTTGTCCTAGATAAAATAGTGTCATTAATCACCCTGCCACCAGCTCCCCTCAGTTAATGTTTGAAGGTAACTGAGAGGAGGTCAGGGAATTGGAAGAGAGGACATTAATTTCCTAACACTTGTGACCTACTGTGTAAAAAACAAAATTAACTCCAATAACCAACCCAAATGCACCCAGGCAAAGAAATTCAGGAGCTGACAGTTGAAGGCTGGGCAAGTATACAATATGTATAGATCTCTACCTTTGCTATAGGTTTACTATTCTAGACTTAACGCCTCACAGTGTATCATACACAGCATGTACTCAGTTAGTTATTAAATAATGGAATACTTTATTTTCTAAAAGAAGAAGCCCATTTCTGTGACTTTATTATTCTGCCCTCATCATGGAACATGACCTCTAGCACTTGTGTGTGTTCATTCACTAAGTTGTGTCTGGTTCTTTGCAACTCTATGGACTGAGGCATGCCGGGCTTCCCTGTTCTTCACTACCTCCCAGAGTATGCTCAAATTCATGTCCATTGAGTTGGTGATGCCATCCAACCATCTCAGCCTCTGCAACTCTCTTTTCCTTTTGCCTTCAATCTTTCCCAGCATCAGGACCTTTTCCAGTGAGTTGGTTCTTTGCATCAGGTGACCAAAGTACTGGAGTTTCAGCTTCAGCATCAGTCCTTCCAGTGAATATTCAGGGTTGATTTCCTAGAGTATTGACTGGTTGATCTCCTTGATGTCCACGGTATTCTCAAGAGCCTTCTCCGACACCATAGTTCAAAAGCCTAAATTCTTCAGCGCTCAGCCTTCTTTATGGTTTGACTCTCACATCCATACATGACTACTGAGAAAATCGTAGTTGAGACAATGCAGACCTTTCTTGGTAAACTGATGTCTCTGCTTTTTAATATGCTTTCTAGGTTTGTCATAGTTTTCCTTCTAAGGAGCAACTGTCTTTTAATTTTGTGGCTGCAGTCACTATCTGCAGTGATTTTGGAGCCCAAGAAAATAAAGTCTGTCACTGCTTCCACTTTTTCCCCTTCTATTTGCCATGAAGTGATGGGACCAGATGCCATGATATTAGTTTTTTAAATGTTGAGTTTAAAACCAGCTTTTTCATTCTCCTCTTTCACCCTCATCAAGAGACATCAAGAGATTCTTTAGTTCCTCTTCACTTTCTATCATTAGAGTGGTATCACCTGCATATCCAAGGTCATTGATATTTCTCCAGGCAGTCTTGATTCCAGTTTGGGATTCATCTAGCCAGGCATTTTGCATGATGTATCTGCATAGAAGTTAAATAAGTAGGATGACAATATATAGCCTTGTCATATTCCTTCCCCAATTTTGAACCAGTCTGCTGTTCCATGTCCAGTTGCTTCTTGACTTGCATACAGGTTTCTCAGGAGACAGGAAGTGGTCTGGTATTCCATTCTCTTTAAGAATTTTCTAGTTTGTTGTGATACACACAAAGACTTTAGCTTAGTTAATGAAGCAGAAGTAGATATTTTTCTGGAATTCTCTTGCTTTTTCTGTGATCCAGCAGATCTGTGGATCTCTGTTTCCTTTGTCTTTTCTAAACTCAGCTGGTACATCTGGAAGTTCTTGGGTCATGTACCACTGAAACCTGGCTTGAGCATATCCTTGGTCACTGCCTTCTGTATAATGTTATAAAGCTCTCTCCATAGTTCTTTTTTCTATCAGATCTAACCCCTTGAATCTATTTATCACCTCCACTTTATAATCAGAAGTGATTTGATTTAGGTCAAACCTGAATGAACTAGTAGTTTTCCCTACTTTCTTTAGTTTAAGCTTGAATCTTGCTATGAGAAACTGATGATCTGAGCCAGCCACAGTTAGCTCCATTCTTGTTTTTGCTGACTGTGTAGAGCTTCTCCATCTTTGGCTGCAAAGAATATAATCAGTCTGATTTCGGTATTGACCATCTGGTGATGTCCATGTGTAGAGTCTTCTCTTGTTGGAAGAGGATGTTTGCTATGACCAGTGTGTTCTCTTGGCAAACTGTTAGGCTTTGCCCAGCTTCATTTTGTACTCCAAGGCCAAACCTGCCTATTACTCCAGGTATCTCCTGACTTCCTACTTTTACATTCCAGTCCCCTATGATTTAAAGGACACTTTTTTTGGTGTTAGTTCTAGAAGGGCTTGTATATCATCATAGAACAGTTTAATCTCAGCTTCTTCAACACTAGTGGTTGGGGCATAGACTTGGATTACTGATACTGAATGGTTTGCCTCGGAAAGAAACAGAGATCATTCTGTCATTTTTGAAATTGCACCCAAGTACTGCATTTTGGATTTGTTTGTTGACTGTGAGGGCTCCTCCATTTCTTCTAAGGGATTCTTGCCCACAACAGTAGATATATTGGTCATCTTAATTAAATTCACCCATTCCAGTCCATTTTAGTTCATGGATTCCTAAAATGTCAGTGTTCACTCTTGCCATCTGATTGACCACCTCCAATTTGCCTTGATTCATGGCCATAACATTCTAGGTTCCTATGCAATATCGTTCTTTACAGCACTGGACATTATTTTCACCACCAGACACATCAGCAACCGAGCACCATTTGTGCTTGGCTCAGCACCTTCATTCCTTCTGGACCTATTAGTAATTGCCCTCTGCTCTTCCCAGTAGCGTGTGGGACATCCTCGGACCTGGTGGGCTCATCTTCCAATGTCATACTTTTTGCTTTTCATACTGTTCATGTTCATGGGATTCTCATGGCAAGAATACTGGAGTGGTTTGCCATTCCCTCCTCTCTCTGACATTTTGTCATTACTCTCCACTATTTTGGAGAGTATTTTGGGTGGCCCTGCATGGCATGGCCCATTGCTCCATTGAGTTACACAAGCCCCTTGCCAAGTCAAGGCTGTGATCCATGAAGGGCCTCTAGCACTTAGTAAGTGCTTAACAAATACTTTGAATGACTGAAAAATTAAATAAAATCCTCACTGCATGAAGTAGATGATTTTCAAGGTCCTTGTAATATTAAAAAAATAAAAATCAATATGCACCTTCCACTGTGTCCTCTAAACGCGTCACTTCATTATCTCTGTGTGGGTACCATGGAGGGCTAAGCACACTGCTTAATCATTCTTAAGCAGTCCACATTAGGGAAAAGGAATGTTGCAACATTATTCCATCGGCCTCACAGCAGGGTAGCTGTGACTAATTGGAGGAGGGCTACCATAACCCAGTTTTGGGGCCCTGTCACCGTAGAAACATTTAACACCACACTGTGGGATGGTGGAACACAGACCGTTGCCACATGAGCCCCCCTAGTGATGGGAATGAGAGGAGAACTCTGATCTCCAGAGCTATTACCCTGGTTCTTCCCTTCAGCACGTTCTGTATTTTTCAGAAAGAGAAGAATGAAAGTGGAGGTGTGAGTGTAGGAAGGGCTGTCTTCAAATAGCTTCTTGAAATGCCATCTGACACAGGAAGGGCCTGGAGAAGAGGACAAAGGGAATATGTGTGAGCTATAACAGAAAGTGAATGTGCTCTATTTCTGGTTTTCAGAACATTGAACATTTAAAGAAACTCTTTCTCTTGTATGTGTGGTTTTGTGTGTATGAATATGTATGTACCACTGCAGTCTGCTTTACCAGAAGAGTGTCTTGTTCTCTAAGAAAGTTCTTTTCTAAGCTGACTACATAAAATGTATTTTTAAAATCTAGATTTTATCACAGCAGTTTTAAAATTTAAAGACATCCCTTTTCTGATTATAAGATTAATTCATGTGAATAACTGAGGAATTTAGAAAACTCAGGTGAGGATTTTTTTTAAAAAAGCAATAATCTCCAATGCCCTAAACATCATAAATATTTTTAGCATTTTTTCTTATAACTTGTCTGTTGTCTATATCAATCTATCTGTCTAGCTAACTAACAAACTTGGAAGTTATCTTTATGATTTTCTGATTTAAAATACACCAGGTGGTCTACTCAGAACTTTGAAGTACCCAGTGTTAGGATCCCAGAAAAGCTGCAGATCCTGATTTGCTTTGAACATTCGTGACTTTCACAGTTCATTTTGGGATGGGTGGCAGAAGTCTTGATTTTCCTTGGAAAGCTCTCTCTGAAAGCTGACCTTCAAAGTGACTAAGATCTTGGTGCAGCTCAAGGGTCATGTGACTCTAGTCAAGGGTGATAAGGCTTTTAAAAGGTGTTATGGCTGTGAATGGAGAAAACAGATATTTCGGGTCACGTGAGAAAATGACAATTTTTATGTGCCTAAATCTGGTTGGCAAATGTATGTAGCGCAGATCAGGGTAAATAGCATTAAGGGGTTCCTCATCTGGTCAGAGTTCATAATCTCAAGCTAAGAAATGAAGAATGGATATGGATATACGTATATTTTCACAATTTGATTATTCTGTTTAAATATCTTTGTAGAATATTTTCCAACTGCTAAAATATTATTTTAATTTTGTTCTACATGGAATTGTATAGTAAAACTTGTGACCAGTACAAGAACTGCATTTTGTAAAGTTAACTAGTATAAATATAAATAAACATAATAATAGGTCTGCTGATAATGAACTATATCCATCCTTTTCATTCTTTTTCAAAGGAAGTACCAATACTTGTGATGTTTATGTGAAATTTCATCCATAGTTTATATATGATATAAAAGGTAAACTTGGGAGTTCCATGTGGTCCATATCTCTCATTAGAAAAGTTTGAGCCTATTTTCCACCCCCTAAGGTTATAATGCTTATTTACTTGTAAAAAACAGAGATGGAATAAAATTGATTTCATTTTCTATCAAGATCCTTTATACTGTGCCCCATGGAAACTTCTCATATATTGGATCTGAGAAGGGGTAAGAATTTTGTAATCAGAATCATTAGTTATGCATTAATAATTCTTACTACTTACTGAATTTCAAATTTAATACTTTTTGGCATGATATGGTAAACTTTATACAGACAAGGCCTATGCCGTGATAGTTCCAAAGCATAGTTCAATGTTTGGCAAACGATGGGTGCTTAATGTATTTACTGAATTGAATCACATCTTCATCACTTTCCAAAGGGATCAAGTCTTTTTGGGGGGGAGGGGGAATCAAAGAGTGAAAGGGAAGACAGAGTCAGTAGATGTTTAGAAGAGGAAAGGAACTAAATTGAAGTACAATGTAGACTTGCCCAGTCTTCTGTTCAGGAGGGTTAAAATCTGGTCCTAATGAGGACTTACTTCCTCTCAAGACTTTCAGAAGAGTGAGGACTCTGCTCAGTGAGGCAGCCATAGTCTTGTACATGGCTGGACACTAGGCTCAAAGAGCCTGTGAATTTATCTGGTCTCCAAATGGTTCAACTGTAATCACTTTCAGTTAAGTTATGTCAATTAAGTTTTAATTGCCATTTTAATTGCTTAATTTAGTCATTTTGTTTATATAAATAAGACTCTGGTTTTGCTATTTTTAGCCTTGAATTCAGAATTGTATCCTTGGGTTCACACTGACTCAGAAGCCTTGCTATTTTAAAACTGAGCAATAGCAAATGAGAAATACTGGATCAGAAGGTCCACTCTCTGTAAAACATCTCCAGGCTGCTTTGGACTGCAAATCACTGCTTGACTTGGCATCCTTGCCATGGGGCTCACCAGAGGGCCATAGCTATTAACCCACATTAACTCCCAGAAAGCAGTTTTCTGAAGGCATTTGCTTGATGGTTGTAAAGTCAGTTGGAAAGTTATTTGTGTTGAATAGAATACATGGTATAAAATATATGGGTCTCTAGAATTCCACTGTGATTCCTTTTAACAATTACTTTTTTCATGCAATAGAAACCATTGAAATGACATAAATATCACCTTTATCATCAGAGAATTATGATCACTAGTATACAAAACAAAGAGACTGTGCTATATGTGCTAATTTGGGGAGCGATTTTCTGGATAATTTCCATCCATTCCTCCAGACTGACTTTCTAGCTTTCTCACTATGCAGTATGCCCCAGTGAGGCTAACCTCTGTTGCCCGCACTATCTGAGTGGATTTCCTTGTCTTCCACTATCTATTTGGTTTGACCAACTGATCAAATAATGGGCTGCCCTATGAAGGAGAAAAGAGACTTCTGGGTAATTATCCTCACCTCTCTCTGTCTGACCACTGTTGGCACTGGCTGTATCATTGTCCAAAGGCACAGGTCCTGTTGGCCTGTTCTGCAGCATGTTCTTGGTCTCATTACTGCTCCTTTCTCTTGCTCTTTTTAGGACCAGTGAGGTATGATAGGCAGAATGACTGTCCCCCAAAGATGCTCATGTTCTAATCCTCAGAATCTGTGAATGAATGTACCTTATTTGGTTTAAAAAGGGGGGGGGGCAAATCAGTTTGTAGGGTTTGGAGATGAATAGATGTAAATTGTTCAGGATTTTTGGGTGCTGGTATTTGGGCTTCCCTGGTGGCTCAAACACGAAAGCCTCTGCCTGCAATGAGGGAGACCTGGGTTCGATCCCTGGGTGGGGAAGATCCCCTGGAGAAGGAAATGGCAGTCCACTCCAGTATTCTTGTCTGGATAATTCCATGGACAGAAGAGTCTGGTGGGCTCCAGTCTATGGGGTCACGAAGAGTCAGACATAACTGAGCCACTAACACCAACTGAGTGACAAAGTTATCTCAGCGGTTCTTGCACGTCAGAGTTCAGAGCTAGAACGGGACATGTGAGGAAGGAGACAGGTTGTACTGATGTGATTGCTAGCTTTGAAGATGGAAGAGGGCCACTAGCCAAGAAGTGCAGCAAGCCTTTAGAAACTTGAAAAGCAAAAAGCATATTCTTCCTTAAGAGTATCCAGTAAAAACTCAGCTTAGAAGATACTTCTGTTGTAGCCGGTGAGACTTCCACCATTCAGAGGTGATGATGCATTCGTGCTGTCATTGATCCCTACATTTGTGGTTATCTGATACAATAGCAATAGGACACTAATTCAGATGGTAATGATGGACATGAGTGTGAGCAAGCTCCAGGAGTTGATGATGGACAGGGAAGCTTGGAGTGCTGCAGTCCGTGGGGTCACAAAGAGTCAGACATGACCGAGCGACTGAACAGAACTGAATGACTTTCCATTCCTGTTAGACCCATGGTACCACCGCATCCTTTTACTGGTGGATCTTAACCTTGCTCATAACCTTGCAAATAACCCCTCCATTCACTTTTCTTCACTTATCTGAGTATACCTTCTGGTTTCTGCTGGGACTCTGTTGAATGCTTATGACTTTATGTTCAGCAAAGCCAACTGTTGGTATTTGTTCTATGAAAATTCTGGGAAATATGTAGCTATAGCTGAGATATATGTAGATATTGATTGTAGAATTATTTATAAAAACAAAAATAAACAGAATAGGGACTGGCTAAATAAATTATAATATAGATGTATGATATAATAACAGAATGCCAGAAAATGTTTGTTAATTCATGCCTAATTGTATGAAAAATCAGGCTACAAAACATACGTATTGTGTATTTTTACCTATGCTTCTATGTACCTATTGTAGTTATCTATCTATCATTTATCTATCTGTTTAAATACATAAAGAAAACTGAAAAAGGAGAAGAAGATAAATGATGCTTTTAGAGGTTAACTCTTGCTAATGGATAAAGGATAACATTTTTTTCTTTGTGCATTTTCATATTTTTCAAATTTTCTACAAGGCTTTCCTTAGTAGCCAGAAAGAACGCTTTAATGGAATGCTTTGTATTACAGAGGAAATTTCTGATTTCACCCTCAATTAGAACGGTTCCTTCTATCTACAACTATTTTGCACAGCTTCATTATATTTACTTGTATTCTTATCTGACTCCTCTATCATATTAGGGACATTTTGAAGCAGACCATGTCCTGAAATGTATCTTGTCCTACACTCACAGTGACCTGTGTGAGGCTTGCAATATGCATTTATTGAAAGCTTTATACTAAATTGCAATAGATGCTTAATTAAAACTTCTTTGATGGGGCACTTATTTTCAGACCCATAAAAATTACAAGTAACAGAAAAAAAACCTATGAGGCAAATTTGCATAGCAGGGAGATAGATGGAAGATAAATAACCTGATTTAAGATGCAAATGGATAGTGAATTATTTATATCATATTCTTGTCACAGAACTGTTCATTTAAAATGTGTTTACTAAGAGGATTAGATGAATTTAAGTGCTTAGCTGAGATAAAGATTAGGATTAGACTATTCAAAAATCTCATCAAGTACTGGAAGGGATGAAAAAAAAATAGCCTATTATACTTTAGTCAGACTGGAAAGACTTCTTGGACCAGGTAGAATCTTTAATTAGTGACTCTTCAGTATGTTGAGCTGAAAAAGGTATTCTAGGAATATGGCACTATTTTAAAGACTACTCAAAGAGGAAATAGGACAGATGTGTCAAGATATCTATATGGAGATATGGCAGAGTTTAGGAGTACCTAAATGGTAGATGGTAATCAATAATATCATACCATAATAAACAGCAGAGGAGTGATAGAATTAAGACATGTCAGGAGAAGGAACTAAAATTGGAAGATCTTCAGATGTGACTTAAAATCTCTATTCTTGGTCCAGTGACATTGTTTTCTTTTTTTTATGGGCAGAGCCCTCAATAGTGATTAATGAGTCCTTATGTTCATTTCACTAAGGATTTTTGAAACAGCTGCAAAACAATGTATTTGATTTATATTGCAAAAACACTATATTAAGATAGAACTACATATTTATTTATGTTTCACATGTTCATTTAACAATCTTTTTAGGGATTTAAATATTTTAAGGGAAATCATGTTTAATTTTCAAAAGGCATCAACGTTTGTATCTTTATACATATCACATATAGTGATTTAAATAATATACTGTTCCACTTGAGAGTAGTCCTCTGTTAACACTTAGCTCTATAATTTTCTTTATGTATGTGAATTTCCCAAATATGGGATGATAATACCACATTCCCACAAAGTAGAACAATGTAGTCATTAACTTCATAAATGACAAGCATTATTCTTAAGCCAGGTAGACTATGAGCCTCATGCTGTGTGTTTTCTGACATTACATAATTGTGCTAAAGAAAATTGCTAACAATTCAATAACTCCTCAGTATTATTTCAGTCACTCCTCGTAGAGAAATTGTTGAATTTTAAGTTTTGACAGGTCCAGGATTTGAACCTGTGTAATCTGGAGTAAGAGTGTCTGCTTTTCCATTTTGTTTCAAAAACAATAATAAGGGGAAACTTGAAAAAAAAAAACCCACATATAGAAAAATAAAATCACAACAGGATTTTGTAATTGGTATCTAACCTCAGACCAAATAGTAAGAGAGTACTCCTACCACTTTTCTGATACAGTGGAAAGAATGAGCCGGTAGAGACAAGATATAAGAAACTCTGGTTTTCTGTTCTTCCACGCCCAGAGGGAAAAAAGGGCAACTCTGTCTGGGTCTAGAACTTTTCAGATTCTTGGAGATCCCTTGTTTCAAGCAGAGTTCTGAAAGCAGTGAATAACACTGGAAAGTGACTAGGAATAGAAGAAAATAAATGTAAAATCCATCAACTTAACTCTGTTGCTGCATATTTTAAAATTTGTCTCACTGCAATTAAAATGAAGTCGAGATCAAAGAAAGAAGGCATCTTCAAATTTGGCAGATCTTAAAGCATGAAGAGGAAGATAATGTGTTCCAGATTTGACTCCACACCCTAAAACACTGTGAGGGCCAGTAGAAAGTAATGGGTGGGTGGCTGTCCCATGTTTGCCATTGACTGGCTGTGTGACCTTTGGCAACTCAGTGAGCATTAAAATTACATACCAGAGCTATCGGTGTAGGTCATTTTCTCTTTCTTCTGCATGTTAAACAAAAATCCATAGTGACAAGGCATAGAGATAGCAATTTTTGACATAATCCCCAGTGACCACATCATTTGGCTAAATGTAATTTGACCTTCATTAGAGACAAAAAGCATTGCTACCAGTTAGAATAATACTGAGACTTTAAAAAGGGGATGGAAGCTAAAATTAAAGGCATTGAGTTAGATGGGAAACAAGACCGAAGTGAAAACTAATTTTTTTTTATGTGTCTGGAAGGTGAGAAATAGATGTTTAAAGGATGCAGGAAGACATAAGGGGCCAAGAGAACAATAGCAAGAGGAAGGTTAGGGTAGCTGGGTTTGTAAAGGATTTTGCTAAGTGTTCTGAGGAATTCAGAGGACTTAAAACAAAAATATGATACCGATACCGTCTTTGGAGCATGGCTCCCTATATTTTTAATTTGAGGGGGTGGTTACAGAGATGGCCTCTTTGGCCTTGAAAATAATCTGTGAGATTTTTCAATAAAGACTTGGATTGTCAGCCTGTAGTATAAAGAAAGGTTTGCAGTTCAGTTACTCTTTCAAAATGAAAAATCATGCTACAAGGCCTCGATTAAGACATATTTGAATAGTGCCAGATGCTGTTAGCTGATTTGACGGGAGTGGGAGGAGCCCAGCAGCAGAGCATTGGTGTCACTACATGGGGTGGCCTTATTGCACCTAATTCATAGCTGGTAAAATGGAGGCTTATAAAGGCTGACCTGACAATTGTGAAACAGCTGGTCTCTGGTAGAGCTGGGAGCCCAGTGATGGCGGACACCATGTCCATATTGTTAGCCTCACCAAAGTTTTAGGCACAGAAGTCTTGAGCTACTCCTTCATGCCATTTCTTTTTTTTTCTTTTTTTTTTCCATTTATTTTTATTAGTTGGAGGCTAATTACTTTACAATATTGTAGTGGTTTTTGTCATACATTGACATGAATCAGCCATGGATTTCCATGTGTTCCCCATCCCGATCTCCCCTCCCACCTCCCTCTCCACCTGATCCCTCTGGGTCTTCCCAGTGCACCAGGCCCGAGCACTTGTCTCATGCATCCAACCTGGGCTGGTGATCTGTTTCACCCTAGATAATACACATGTTTCGATGCTGTTCTCTCAAAACATCCCACCCTCACCTTCTCCCATAGAGTCCAAAATTCTGTTCTGTACATCTGTGTCTCTTTTTCTGTTTTGCATATAGGGTTATCATTACCATCTTTCTAAATTTCATATATATGCGTTAGTATGCTGTATTGGTCTTTATTTTTTTGGCTTACTTCACTCTGTATAATGGGCTCCAGTTTCATCCGTCTCATTAGAACTGATTCAAATGAATTCTTTTTAATGGCTGAGTAATAGTCCATGGTGTATATTTACCACATGCCATTTCTTTATGTCTCTACTCCACACTCCAAAAACCATCTCTTAATTTCTTTGAAGTATCATGCAAAACATGATCACACTGCTCACAACTAAAATTTACATAAAGGGAAGGCATTGTTGGGGAGTGAGGCAGAGAAGAGAGATCAGAGAAAAACAGAAAGTGAAGTTTGTCTCTTTTAAGACAAAACAAATCCAACCAACCACTGACCTGATGCCATGGCTTAGAATGCAGCATTTTTATTGTAAAAGTCCACAGATTAGGCAGTTCCCTTTGTGAAAAGGTTTTCATATACATAGACCGGGAGCAGCTGATAAGAATTAGATTATATATAATATATATTTATGTTGCCAATACTATGCACACATTGGAAAGCTAGCTTTTTTTCTTGAATGTCCCTGTTAATGGAATACATTTCAAGTTGACAATAATAACATGTTTCTTGTCATCGAAAATTTGCCAACAACTCTCCCAAAGAGTCAACATTTAATATGTTAACAATTCAAAACAAGAAAATAATTCTATTTACACCTGTTTGAGGTTATATACTACAGCACTGATACAGTAAAGGTTTGTAAATTTGGCAGCTATATGTATTTCAAGATTCATCCAGATGACCTGATGATGACTTTACATGGTTTTCTATTAACAATAATACTTTCTCTTCTTTTCTACTCTTTGTAGATTATCTGTAGCTATGATTGAATTCTGACTTAAAGAAATGATTGCCAAAAGGCAGAACTGATGAAGGATGCTATTTTAGAAAAACAGGAATTCAGGATGGATACATGAAAATGGAGCTCAACTCATCAAGTGTGAAGCCTGGGATAGCCACTTCATGTGAGTGCAGGATGGTCACACGAGGACACAGTCATAGGCTTGACCTCCTTGTAAGTCTTTCAGGCTTCTTGAATTTTGTAAATGTACACTTCAGTACATGTTGCTTTCCCCAGAGCAAAGAATACTACATTTGAACACCAGTCAGGTATGACTCCTGCTGTGCCTGTCTTATGTCCTCAGTGAAAAAGTGGATGGGTCAGGACTGACTCACCCCCAGACCTGGAACCATAGTGCACAGATTCTAATTATGCCCTAGTAGACTCATTTCTGTACAGAAACATAGGACGTAAATATTGTTCTAAAAGGAATACGGTCTTTGCCTAAAGAAAATGTGTAATAATGAACAAAACTAGTCAAAGTTCTTTGGATCCTTCTGTTTACTTCTACAAGATCAAATAGCACTGGGTAATGCCTGTATGAAAAGATGAATCACTGGTTCCAGACCAGTTCAGAAAGCTTTACCAGAGGCATCTAAAGCCAGTTCATGTCAAACCACACTCACTGGCACCAGCTGTGTGCCAAGCACTCTACACGGTGCTAAGAACCCAAAGAAGAAATTACAAGGATTCTGCCCACAAGGCACTCACAGTCACTAGAAGCAGATCTTGAGCGTAAGTTCTGTGATGACCTATTATCCTAAAAAGAAGAAAAAGTAGCAAGCACATACATTTATTTACTTTATACTCTATGAAATTGGGCATATTTCAAGGTGGCAAATGTCAATTATCCATTCTGTATTTTACTTAGTGTTGTAATACGTCTTACAAGGAAAAAAAAAAAACAAAAAACAAGATGTTTGAATCTTCATGCGAGGGAGAAGATTCCTCTCTCCTGTTCCAAATCCAAACCCATATAATTACATTCATGAATCATTTAGAGCCCAAAGACACAGAATAAAAGACAATATGATGTTAACTTCAGTCCACTTGTTTCAGCTCTAGAGAGATGCATGCATTAAACTTGAAGCATTCTATGTTACTGAAATATTTACATCATTATACACGTGATGTGGAGGAAGTTTCCTTCATATCTTGGAATGGAGATATAATAGATTTCTAGTCTAGGTTCCTATATTTAAAGCAGGTTGTGATTTTTCTCAAATTAGGGAGATATCCTTTGGGGATCAAATTTACCACAACTTGATCCCAGAACAGAGGGTACACTTTTGGGTCTTTTGCATCTAGTTGTATTTTGAATTCAGGAAGAATACCACCATTGTAAATAATAGTGACTTTCATGATTGCAATTGTTGTAGCTGAAAGAAAAACTTGTTTTGTTTCAATCTTCTTGCTCTAATTTCACTTTGCCTTGCAGGTTTTGAGACACGGCAAACATTATACTTCAAATTACACTTGCCATAGGAGAGTTGGGTGCAAACAGTATGACATGAATACAATTCACCAGGTTGGAACACAGAAACAAATTCAAAGTACGGTGAACTACACAGGGGATCATGTAAGTAGACTTAGAAAGGACATCTTCTCTTCATGAGATTTAGTGAGTAAGACCCACATCAGTAACACCCATGCCTCTTCACAGGTAAAGGTAGGAGACCCAATAAACCAGATTGAACAAGCAGAAAGCAGTGGGGAAGAAGATCCGCGCATAGGAGTCCATCTTGGCAATACGGATATGTATCCTCCCGTGTCTCCAAGCTCCCGTTCGGCAATCTTCAAAACAGCAGAAAAAACTGGCACAGTCCTTGCCATCCAGACACTCATACCCGTATTCTTCATCTCTCTCTTGAAGGTGTGTGGCATTGTTCATTTGAATGGTTGCTGACCGTGGGCGGATGTCAATGGTAGGGGCCTAAGATGGAGTAGGGAAGGAGAGGGATCAGAGTTAGTTTTACCTGATAAATCCCAGACCGTGTCTCCACAATGTCCCCAGTGTGCGAATGATGAATCTGAAAATGAGTACTCAGGGAATTGCTATGACATCATGATCTACAATGGTGAAATTGAACTTAGAAGGATAGCAGTTGCAGATTTCAAATTTTGAGCTTAAGCAGTGCAGCTGAAAATAATACCACCAAGCTAATAAGCTATAGCAAGAAGATTGAACACCAAAAGAACTCAAAGTTTGAAGATTTAAATCAAACAACTACATGGAATCTTATTCTAGTAAATATTAGATGTGAGGTTGGTTACATGAAGGCATTTAATGGTGTTGCATGTGAGTAGGACAGAGAAATAAAAATGAGTCAATTGTGAAATCAAATTTTGTGTACATGCTTATCTATATAGGCAAATAGTAAACCCCACTACACTGAGCAAATGTGTTAAATGCTTTTAACAGAAAATGTTAAGCTATATATAAATATAGAAGCTTCCTGAGTTTATACCACAATGATAGGGCTTATACTTTAAAGTAATATAGTACTTTGTCTAACATCATCCTTTAGAAGCTTCAGAATGTCAGCAATATTAAACTACATGTGAGGGAAAATTTTTAAATGTTACTAGCTGTCAAACTCTCTTGAGGATTTGAGAAGAAACTAGTACCAATTAATTAAATGATAATCTTTCCTGCTGCACCAGTTATAAAATTGCTAGAAAACTCAATTTATTTAATGTTAATTTGGTAAGTTAGTTTTAGGAATGATATAAATACAAACCCTATTGTCTTTGAATCAGCTATCAGAAAGTTCAGCTGAGAATAGAAATCTCATTGAATATTGTATAATAGAGTCAAAAGGCCCCTGGATAACCCTGGAAGGAAGGGATGGGTGTTTTAAGTTAAAACATTTCAAAGACAGCATCATTTTTATAGAACCAACAGGTGGAGTTCAGGCCAATGGAAATTATTATATGTAGTTATTGAAAAACAATCCTTTTTTGAATTAGGACTTACGGAGTTAAATTTTAGGAAATAAATGGAACTTGGTAGGTACAACCAGTGAAACTGGATTCCATTTTTATCTGCAAAGGTGGGTAAGTCTTGACTTTGATATTTAATGAGGCCCACTTCAGTAATGACACCTCATAGAGGTTAGAGATTTTTAATCTCATGTTAGGTCAAAACCTCTGAATTAATGTAGGGTTGCTGAATCAACTCTAACATTCTAAAGAACTTTTTCCATCTTAAATGTGTTATCTCTAGTAGAATGCTTAAATGTCTATTCATAAAAAATAAATAAAACACCATGTAAGCATTAATAGTTAAATCCAGCAGTTGCATGCAGTGAATTTCCATTCCAAAAACATTATACCTTGAAGGAAAACATCCGAAGAAGCTTTGGGTTTGTAGACAGAAAAGAGAATCGCATTTTTTTTTAAATTAAAAGAAGGAAAAAAAGAAAAAAAAAAGAGACAAAATAAGATAAATTAAAAATATATTTTGAAAACATAGCAAGTGAAATGAACTGAAATTATAAACACAGAAGGACAGTTTTGAACTTGGGATAAAGTATATGCCTAAAGCTGGAAAATGAAATTTTGGAGATTCCTAGTGAAATCTTTGATAAATTAATCTACAATGATCTAACTGCAAAATTCAGTACTGCCCACTTGTAAGGAAGCTTTGTTGCCTGTTTTCCCTGTATAGAAACGCTGGGTTTATTTTCTGATTATCATTAAGGAGGCCTTAACTAGGAGAGTCCTGACATAATGAACCCAAGAACATATTCAATGGGAAAGTGAAATTTTAGCTTCTCAGTCACAACTTAGGCTCTAGCTAGTTCTGATAAATCATCTCATTGGCTTAAAAGGGAAATGTGCATAGAGTTCTTGGGTAATTTGATCTTTGCAGTTTCTTCAATTCCCTTTCTCCTCTGTCAAGTTTTCTTTCTGCCATCCTCAGGACCAGGACCCTGGTCTAAGGAATCCAAGTGTTTTTATCTGCAACAAAATCCACTCTGCAATAGAAAGGGCCAAAGGGCTTTTGTCCACTGTCAGTCCTTACTCCCTTGTTACTACTGGCAGGTAATAATGCTGCATGGCGATAGAATCATCTTTTGGGGGGAAAATGAAATGGCAAGTGAAGAAAGGGGAGGGAACAAAAAACAACACAACAAGGAAAATAAACTAAGGATAGAAAAGATGCAAAGGGAAAGAGAGGCCATACAGAAAAAGAAGGGGCTGCATAAAGTGTAGTGACTATTTGGGAAATTGAAGATAAGCATTTATTTTGCATTAATCATTGAGAATAATGATGCATCTTTCTTTACCTGTTATAATGTTTTACAGTCAAATGACATGTGCCATTTGTCAAATTTCACCTGGGTTTCTGAAGATGCATGAGGATTCAGGCTAGAATCAGTGGTTATAATTCAGCTCCCCAAAGCCCATGGGTCAGAAAGCTAGCCACTGGCATGGCCCTCAGCCTTTAGAGCAGAAGACCAGGAAAGGCTGTAAATACAGGAGGGTGGGTGAGTTCCTTTGCCCCATTTTTGGAAAGAAATGGACCTTAACTTTCATCGGGCCTCCTGTGAACCAAACACTGGATTTAAGTGGGCAAATAGGTAGCTACATGCTCTTTTCAGCATCCATAATAGAAAAGTTACTTTAGGCTTTTATAAATGTGCTTCTTCAACTCTGTTTAAAGTTTGGTGGCAAGGTGAAATCATCTTACCTGTTTCCAAATCACTGAACTCAATCCAGGTTGGTAACTATATAAATCATCAACATCAGCCATCATCATCAATTATAAATGCCAGGTACTATTTAATGTCTTTTACATCCATTACCACATTTATTTCTCACAGCAGCCTCATAAGTTATATATAAAATAATACTCATTTATATATGAGAACATGGTAACACAGGGAGGCTAAAAATATATATTTTGAGTATAAAACCAACAGAAGTCTTCTGGCAATGCACACACACACATGCTCTAAATGATTTGCAAAAGTATGGTGATCTCTGAAACTTTAAGAACCTATGGCTTCCTATTGGAAAGCACTGGATGAAGGACTTAAAACATCAATAATTTTAAAATATTATAGTTAAGAATCAGACAGCTGAAAGTCAGTGAAACCTAAACTAACAGCTACTAAAAGATGAATGCAGTTTCCTGTCATGGTTATTCTCCCAGTGAAATGAAGAGAGCTACAGTCTGCCTCAGTGAATTCGGTCTCTCCCGAATTACTCATGAATCCTGGTAGCCTGGCCAAACTCACACGTGCTATCTTCACCTTGGGGCCCAGAGTGTGGATAACCCACAGATAGACCGAGCAAGGCCAAACCAAAACAAAACCAGATGATCTTTCTGCATAAAAATGTCACAGGGCCCAATGAGAAATGATACATACAGGGTTTTTCTTCTTTTTGTCTTTGTCCTTGCTTGGTTTCCGGTTGCTGACAAAATAATGCAGAGTGCCATACTCCACCAAAGCGGAGAAGACAAAGATGAAGCAAACAGACACAAAGAGATCCATCGCTGTGACGTAGGAGACCTTGGGGAGAGACTTCCTGGCGATGGTGCTGAGGGTAGTCATTGTCAGGACGGTGGTGATTCCTGGGGGAAGGCAGGATAAAACAGGTCCTGTGACCACACCAGAACACTGGATCACCGTCTCACTGGTGAGACTACATGTGTTTTGTGACTGCCGAGGGGTGGCCTCAGCTCTGGGAAAGGAGACTTGACTGGAATTCACTCACACTGTTCACAGATATGGACCTCCTGCCTACCATGTGTCATCTACCGTCTGTGCTGAGAACTGTGCTAAGAATGTGCCGACTTTGTGCTGAGAAATAAAACAGACAAGGTCTCTGCCCATATGTCCCTTATGTATGCCCATATGTATTTCAGTGAGAGACACCCCACCATGAATCAAGGAAGCAGAGAAGTAGAATGACAGATTATGGTATGCCCCGTGCAGAAGGACAGGGGCAGTGAGAACTTAGGTGGAAGGCCTGTTCGAGGAGGTGATATTTAAGGTGAAGCTTAAAAAATGAGAAGAAACCAACCTTCTGGCTGTTAACAATAAAGTAGCAAACAGTTGGACACAACTGAACGACTTGGCTGAACTGACTGAATTAATTAAAGAGAGGTTCTGAAGAAGGGAAATCTGATCTGCTTTTGAATTTTTAGAATACCTGGGATGGGCGGCCAAGTCACAGTGATGCTAGGTAAATAGAACTTACCTAGTTAAGTTATGCAGAGCCTGCCCAGGAGTTTGCATTTTATTCAAAGTGTAAGGAGAAGCCCTCTAAAGGTATTAAATAGAGGAGGTACTTCATGTGTGACTGACATGTTTTGATGTATAAATTCTTTAGAGACTACTATATGATGAAAATAGGCATCTCAGAAATGATATAACTAATATTTACTGAAAATGTCCTTGTTCCAGGCACTATGATAAGTATTTCATGTGCATTCTCTTTGAATCTTTACAGCAGATATTTTCATTTTGATTTTATAGTTGAGGAAAAGGAAGCCAAAAGACAAGCTCTGTGTCAGACAGTAAAGTAGTAGAAAGATGTGAGCACAGAAGTTAAATATCTGATTTCAAAACACTCCTTTTTCCCACTGTACAACAGTGCCCAAGAAAAATACTTCTCCCCAATAATTATTTAACAACAAAGTTAAGACAACCTATATGTATTCACAGCTGTGTTATTTATAACAAAGGCAACATGGATTCAGTATCTGAATAGGTTCTAGCTCCAGTTATAATAACTCAATTCACTTCAGTATTCTAGGTTTCAGTTCCTGCATCTGTTTGACTATCTTTTTGAAGACCCATCCATTTCTTATCATGCTATGATTTTAATTCAACATTTCTTATCATGACTGGATGCAACTTTTCTGTACTCCAAAAATGGTCTTCCCAAGTCTTTACCGTCTATAGCCTTGTGACTTAACATTTTTGTTGGAGGCAGGGGAGAGGGGAAGTTTCTGTCATCTAATGCTGTGTGTTCATTCTATTACCTGGGCCAAGATACTTCTAGGAGAGAGTCAATGTCTCTGCCTCAAACAGCAGTGCTAGGAAACTCAGAAGGAATCAGACACAAGACTCTTGAGGAGCAGGGGAAGGAAGCTACAGAGATTAAGAACAGTATCACCATACAGGAAAAGAGAAATAGGATTTTCTTTTCTCTTTACAACATGGGTACAGAATGCTCCAAAGATGGTTAGGGGGAGCCAGCCACTCTTGAAGAAAGGTTAAGCAAAGAAGCATGTTGACTTTTCTCTTCCTAATTGCTCTGGTTTTTTTCAGAGCCATTTTGAAGAGTTTAGGTACATTTCTACAAACACTTAGCTTAGTATCAGGTTTCTCTGATACATTGTGTGTCCCTGGTGGCTCAGACTGTAAGGCATCTGCCTACAATGCGGGAGACCCAGGTTCAATCCCTGGGTTGGGAAGATCTCCTGGAGAAGGAAATGGCAACCCATTCCAGTATCCTTGATTGGAAAATCCCATGGACGGAGGAGCCTGGTAGGCTACAGTTCATGGGGTCGCAGAGAGTCAGACCCGACTGAGCAACTTCACTTTCACTTTCTTTCATGAAATTCTAGAGAAGGGAAGGATCATTGTTGGTTAAAAGAACTTCACAGAAAGAAGTAGCCTTTAATAGAGGCCCTCCACAAGGAAACTGTAGTCATAAAGACTGAGGCCTCTCTTGTGTTCCATCATTAGTGATTATGGAGTAATTCATCTCTCTGTCTAGTCTACATACTTTGTGACAACAGACAAAACATGGATCTTGATGTCCATTGTAACCCCATAGTGAATATAGAGCAATATCTGTTGAATAAATATAAAACAATTTAAGAATAGTGTATACATGAAAGATCAAAGAGACTCAACCTACATATGAAAATAGGAATCCATATTGATGATTTGGGAGGATCATTTTAGTTGTACATAACAGTAGCTGACATTTAAGAATCTCTTCGTTTGACCAGCTACTATGTCAAGCATATGTATAATAATTCCAGAAAACCCTCAAAATTAGGTAATAAGCACTGTTATCCTTCTTTTTGCAAGTGAAAAACAAAAACAAAACTGAGCACATAAAGAGTAAACCAGTAAGAGAGAGAACCTACAAGCCCAGCAAGTCTGACTTTAAATGCAATATTCTAAACCACATTGTTGCATTTCCTCTCTATAAATAGGTCCATAATGTGCAGGATGAAGTACCACATTCTAAGGAGCTATTAGGGATTTAGCTATCCCAAATCCCTAATTTGGGATATGATGTGGATCTGTGAATCTTCCATGTTGTCATGATGGAAACATAAGAGTGGTCTAGCTTCTCAAGTACAAACTGGGGATGGTAGTGACTGCATAAGGTGCTCATGAAGATTAAATTTAATCATGAATATAGAGTGACAATTCCTAGTAAAGTCTCAATAAATATAAGGTGTTATTATCATTTACTTTAGAGAAGAAAGATCTGCTTCTCAAAGTAAAAAAAGCTTCACTTAGGTTTTCTATGTATTAATTCATATAGAAGTTCTTAATTATACCTAATCACAGCTGATATTTTTGTGGGATAATTTCAAAAATTAATTGGCACTTTTGGTCTTCACTCAGGCCTCAAACCAGAAATGACCTATGAGAAGTGAAAATGTCAGTATTCATAGCAGATATCATGGATAAGTTCACTTAAGAAAATTTGGCATGTCTGATATTATTAGGCTACATGGAAGTTCATCACAGGCATGTAAAAGAAGAATCTTGAAAAGTTCCATCAAGATATTTCCAGGTCTGCTTGGAGCCACAGAGAACAGTGAGGAACAGACAAGTAGTAATTCTAACTGATTCACCAACAACAAGAGAGCTTAATGTGTTTTGTTCGATGTGGTTTTTAAGTCCAGTTTTGCTAAGCAAAGAAACTAGACTTCTTTTACTTGAGATAGATGAAAAATATCCATAAGCTTTTTTCAGTTCCTTCAGTCTTGACATGAAGTAAGCTCTTTAGGCATGTTGCTTCACCCTCATAACTTGGGTGAAAAATGCCAAGAGGTATTTTCCTTGTTTAATCCATCATCCTTATACCATGATTAAACCTCACCAGCTACCACCTGTGTACTAAACTATACTCAAGTGTCATAACCTACAGAATGACCTCGAATGCTGTGATCTGCACTTAGAAAGCAGTCACTCTCTTAGCCACTTGGATATATTTATCTCACTCATCAAACACAGTGGCTCTCTGTTTTATGGCAATAAACTTTAAGTTCACAGGCATTGATGGTCAGCTGGTTCAACTCTTTATTATAAACATTGGAAAAGGTAATTGGACTCAATGATCTAGGTCAGTGTTCCTAAACCTAAGCCCAAATCTGATCACACCTTAGAATGACCTGAGGAATTGTTTTTTATCCTAAATTTTTTTTATCCTAAATTCCACCCCACCCCCACCCTACCATGTGCTCTCAAGAAATTAAATTAAGCATATCCTGGGGTTGGACAAAGGCAGTTGTACTTTTGAAGGCCCTCTATTGATTTAAATACACAGCTGAACTTAAGAAGCAGTGATCTAGAGACCTGAGACTGCAAAGCTAAAGTGGAGAAACTGGCTCAGCTCACCGCCCCACCTTCTCCCACAAGTGGCCCTTCAACAGGGCCTCACACCCAGAGCCAATCTAGGTCTCATCAGCCAAGGCACACATCTGCTGTCTGCTGGCAGTGGCCTTGGGAGTGCCACTGCTTCCTTAGCTCTAAAAATGTGATAATAAGCTTTGTTTCCATTACAACTTCTACATGCATATCTAAAGAGTAGGAAGAGCATGAGGACCACAGTGAGGATGACTGGCTATGAGTAAGAGGGGCACCTACCTGCTCTTGGCTCTGTCCCTCCTTCCTCAGCCTACTCACCTTCCTTTCTTCTCCCGCTATGGTCTCTTGCAGGTGAGCACTCATTGAACAAGTGGTTGGAAATGAGCTAGTACTAAAGCCTTAAGAGAGTTTTTAACCAGCAGGAACCTAGACTTCAAGAGAAGAGATTGATTTGAAATCTTTCCCTTAAGATATTTTTGGAATAGGTAGATTGGAATGCATCAGAGTGCTTGTTCCATCCACTCATAAATGCATACGTTACTTGAGTAATCACAGAGGTGCCTGCCGTGGATCAGGCCCTGTCCTGGGAGTGAAAAAGGCATTGACTGATACCCTGACGTGACAGACACAGAAAGCAAGTAATGTGGTGCATTCTACTCACAATGACAAGTAGTCGTCCTAAAGAGTAGCAACATATTTTGGGTTTGTCTTAGCATGTAGCATTAGACAAGATATTATAATTGTTAAATACAGCCTGTAACATAAAGTACTGCCTGTAACAGAAAAAATCAAAATAACCTTATTTTGAAACAGATGGGAGACTAAATTTGGTTTGGAGAAGAACAAATATGCAAATGATGTCTTTTTTTCCCAGTAATCATTGCTGCTCTCAGTTTTAATAACCTGGTGCAGATCACTTTGTCAGAAAATGACTATAATTGCTAGTATTTCTGAGGCCCTACTACGTTTTGTGCTCTTTGCATGGAGTACCTTATTTAACCTAATACAAACCCCAACAGTTAGATACAGGAAATGATACTTCACATGTGAGTAAAATGTGGTTTGTAAAGACTAAAGGATGTATCTAAGGCCATACCGTGTATGAGGGTTGAAATCCATTTGTTGGACTTCAAAATCATTATACTGCCTCTAGCCAAAGAGTAGACAGAAAACATGGTCCTAGTTGTCACACAGATGATGAAATAGGATAGCAGCCTCATAATTCATTTTTCAATAGTTTTAGTTAAGTCTTTAGGAAATATGTAGCCTGAGAATTCTATTCATGGACCTAGCCTCCAGTGTTCCTGTGAGTCTGTGGCTTTGTAATAATCTTTGAGTCCTCTTCCTTATGTGAGGAAAATGTGAAACTCCAAGACAGGTATCACCGACAAGAGATTGAGCAAATTGCAAATAATCCTTCGTAGGTAATTTTATTTTCTCCAAAATAATCTTTTCAACAGCTCTTCTGTAAAGAGCCAGTTATGTATGTGTATGCCTTCAAATGCCATCACCATAATTATGCATGTTGAAATTAATCAGTAGCGAGTGGTGTGCTAGTACATGCGTAACAACTGATTCCCTAGGAAAAAGGTGCCCCTTATTTTTTGTGTTTATCTATTTCCATGTGTTTACCTATTTCCATGTTCCAAGCTACCACTGAACACAGTGTTGGGAAAGGATAAATACAACCAATTCTAATGGGTATACAACTGCCCAGAGAGCAAAACAAACAAAAAATCTCCTAAAAAGAAGTTTTTTTTTTTAATATTTTTATCCCCAATTAATTTATCTAAAAGCTTACTAGACCTGGAGGTCTAGTAGCGAAGATCCCCTGGAAAAGGAAATGGCAATCCACTCCAGTATTCTTGCCTGGAGAAACCCATAAACAGAGGAGCCTGGCAGGTTATAGTCCATGGGGTCACAAAGAGTTGGACATGTCTGAGCAACTAACACTTTGAAAGCAAGGAGAGAATTTAGCAAAACAGAACTAAGAAGCTTTAAACACTGTTTTAATGTGCTAGTTTTAAATAAATGGCATTTCTATGTAATTACTAACTGAATTAAAAGCAAATCAACTTGGAAGGGGGAATAAAGATGAGTGTTGTTCAGTACTTACCTTGGGACACTACAACACAAGAACTGTCTCTCACCTAAAGAAGTTCTGGCTGGAACGGCATCCTTATTGATCCAGAAAGATACCCAGGATAGGACAACAATGAGTGTGCAGGGGATGTAGGTCTGGATGGTGAAGTAGCCCATTCTTCTGCTCAGGTCAAAATAGACAGTCATGACCACATAATCCCCTGGAACAGAACAAAGATGGACCATGAAGACCCTTAGCAAAACTAGAAAGCATCTGAAAATAAGTTGTCTATCAATCTCATGTGCACTTGAAAGTTTTAATCCACCTGCATTAAGAACAAAAACAACAAAAAGCAAAACCCAGCCTGTATTCACTGCTGTATTTAAAATGGATAACCAATACGGTCCTACTGTATAGCACTGGAACTTTGCTCAATCTTATGTGGCAGCCTGGATGGGAGGGGAGTTTGGGGAAAAAGAGATACATGTATACATATGACTGAGTCTCTTCCTTGTTCACCTGAAACTATCACATTATTAGTCGGCTATACCCCAATACAAAATAAAAAGTTATAAAAAATACCCAACCTGTACTGAATTCTGATCCTTTAAGAAGTAACATGACTACTAGATGAAATATCTTTGAGCATATTGTTCGTATTTTCTTCTTTCGGGTGATTTTTAATTTTGCCGTCCCCGCCTACTTAATGCACACAATGTAAAGTTTTTTTTTAATTTGGTGCAGAGGTAGGGGAATCTTTGTTTTTACCCTGTACTTCTCTTTCCTTCAATGGATTCTAAGATTTGTTACAATTTCCTCTTGTTCTCAGGGCCTTTCTCCATATAAACCAGAGAATCACCCTTGTGCTTAAAACTAATAGATGACTATTCACTCAGTTTATAACCAAATTCCTGTGCTGAGACATTTTCTCACGCTTCTGTTGAATCGAGGGGTTTTCCATAACAGCTGCTTCAGTCTGTAATTTATTGTTCATCCCTGTGGTTGTTTTTGTAACATCTGTCTCACTGTTAGCTTGTATCTCCATGAGTCCACAGACTGGGCTTACCCTAGCCCTTCCCTGCCCCTCACTACACTTAGCATCCCACTGGATTCCAGGCAGGCACTCAGCAACATTGGTGAGTACATGATTACATAAACAATGTATTTATATATTTAACTGTAGAGAAAGAAATCAGAAGTCAGGAAGTTGTATTTTGGAACCTTTTGGTTATAAAGGAATTTATGTAAATATTCCAGAGAGTAGAGTAATTAAGCAATCCAAGAATAACAATACAGCTATGCATGAGAACAATGTAATGTGACCCAGTCCCAAGTCTCTGTAATTTGTTAAGATCATGATACATGCATTGTTTTCACTTCCAAGCGAAATTTTTTGAAGTTTTAATTTTTGAAGTTAGAAAATATCCTAGACACACCCCAGTTACTATATGCTTCTTTATGGTGCATCCTGGTGTGCTGTATAGTACTTTACAGTACAAACTATGAAGTACTTGTATATACCAGATTGTACTCATAGCTCAGACTGATGTAAGAGAACATCACTTTCAAAGACTGCATCTGCTCTCTTAATGTGAGGCGACACATGAGACTACTTTTCAAATGTTGCTTCTTCCTTCCTTATAATTTGTCCTAAAATAAATGGACAGTGAAATCTAGATCATGAGTTTTTATTTTAATTACTTGACTTCATGTCTGTGTTTCTCTACTAACTTAGATGATTTAAATCTGATTTGAAAATAAGGCACTTTAGAAGCTTCATGCTTCTAAAGAGAAGACTGACTGAGCTGGGTGAGTTATTGCTACTTGGCCCACTCCTTCCTTCCCTCTCTCCAGCTTCACTCCACATTCTTCTAAGCTGCTGAGACAGAAGACCCTTCGCTGGGTACTCTTCGAGGGAGTGAAGCTTCTCTGCTAACCCTGGGGTATTTCCTAAGTTACTAAGTATTTCCTATTACTTCCTAACACTGCTTTTCGGTGGACTGACAGACTATCACTTGTCTGAGTCAGGCCTAGTTAAAGCAGTGACAGTGACCCAGATACTAATTATGGAATTAAACTCCTATTAGAACATACAGTTCCTTCTCTGAGAGCAGTAATTAGCCGTTATTTAGCAATTCTCTTTGAAACGTTAAAGGTAGGAATTTTCTTATTGATCATAGATAGATTTGTGTTAGTTCTCTGAGATGATGTTTCTCTGCATTGACTTATTTGGATTTAGGCTATTCAAAGTCATAGCATTTCATATATTTGTTTGGTCTCTGCTTTTGTTCTAATCTAGAATATTCTTCAATTACAGCCTGCCTCTATTTATTATAAAGATATTTAATTGGAGATTATCTCTATTAGTGTCTGTCTTTTTCTTTCATGTTTCTTGGACCACAATACCAGAGGCAAATGTAAGTTTATTATTCTACCTAAGAAACACAAAGAAAGAAAGGGTTTCTTTTTAAATAACCATATTCGGGGGCACTTTTTCTCCCTAATTTTTCAAGTCCTTGAGACTTCTCTGCATGCAAATTATATTTTAAATAAATCTAGACAATTTTAGTAACATCTTTTTACTGCTTATCTTGCAAGTAAATGAGAATCTACACATTGGCATTAATGATCTGACTCTTTTAAAGGTGAACTTTAATTTTGCCTCAAGTTAACAGATAATTATCTCAATTCAATTCTCCACTTCCCTTTAGGTCAGAATCTTGACTTCCCTAGCCTATTTATCTATCAATTCCTATTTTAAGGTAATAGCTTCTGAGCATCTTTCATCTTTGCCAACAAATCCGAAGCTTTTCTATCACTAGATTACGGATTCAAACTTGGGAACAGGCCATTTAAAAGCCAAGCAGCTTCACAGTGACAGCCTGACATCTGTCTTATCTCTAAGGCCACATCACTTTTTGTATTTTTAAAAACTCTCAGGATGAGAAGCCTATAAAATCAAATCCCCTGAAAGTGCCGCATCAGTGATTTCCCCAAGTCCAAAAATTTAAATGCCCACCAAGTCAAAGGTGGTTATTTCAGCCACTTCAAATTTATTCTATTGATTTATTCTAACATGATACTTAAAGCCATAGCATCTTAAAAAATTAGTTTGAGTCCCTGTTTTTTTCCTAATTAAGAAGGTAGAAGGAAATGGCAACCCACGCCAGTGTTCTTGCCTGGAGAATCCCAGGGACGGGGGAGCCTGGTGGGCTGCCGTCTATGGGGTCGCACAGAGTCAGACACGACTGAAGCGACTTAGCAGCAGCAGCAGCAGACACAGGCTATGATTAAGAAGACATATCATTTGAATAACACCCATTAATGCCCATTATTTTTTGTAAGATTCTTATGTCTAGTTTTAGGAAGACAGCAATGTCAGTGAATAATAGACTTCAAAAATTATTTTTTTTAGTTGTCTGTCACATTAACAATTTGAAAGCTTTAAAATTCCAATTTTTTGGAGTGTATAGGCTCTTACACATGAAACTACCTCCTTGTCAAAACTTGATTCCATGATAAGACATCTGCTCCTCCTGAACGCCGGAAATAATAAAACTGTTTTCAAGTAATGAGGGCCTACTATGTGCAGACACTGGGCTGAATAGTTCGAATATATTTTCTTTAAAGCTCCTAAACATTTTGTCAAAGTGGTGAAAAAAACCTAAGATTTCACCTGGTTCCTCTCCCATGATTCTTACTCCACTTAAATATAGTTGAATAGAGTATATATTACTCTACTGGATTAATTTTGAAAGGATAATTAGTGTTGATATACTCTACTTTCCTCTCTCTAGTGTCTTTTTTGTCAATAAATATTTTTAACCACTTTTATGCAAAGAGCACTAAATTAGGTAACATGGAAACTATGATCTATAAAGCCTCACAGACTGATTCTAAATTAAATGAATTAAATGAGAACAATATTATTTCATCTCTTCTACAACTCAGAGAGACTGGTGTTGAGACAATGCAGTGAATTTTCCTTTATCACTCCTTGTTAAACACTTGAATCTGAGGCCTGGTTCCACAGGGCTGGTGTTGACCACAGGAAGGTAGGAGAGTTCACTGACTGCAAATTCATTTGGGGAAAAGGGTTCTCTGAAATTAGATCTATACCTCACCTAACACACAAAAGTAAATTTGAGATGTATTGAAGATTCAGGTTTAAGCATGATTATAAATATCACCCAAGAAAGAAATGTAAGAGAACACCATAATCCTAGTGTGGAAGATGCTTTGTCAAAGCACAACATAAAATACAGAAAGCATAAAGGAGAAAAAAATTATGCGTATATCATGTTTAGAACTGTATTGTACTTCTTTAAATAATTTTGAAAAGCAAAATGCTGCATTTGAATAAATCAAAGGCTAATATCACTGATATGTAAGTAATTCTCATTAATTATTGAGAGACCCACATTTTTAACTGGGCTGAAAAAATGAATGAACAATTCATAGACACTAAATATAAAGAAAGATTCTCAACTTCATTAGTGAACAGTGAAATGCAAAGTAAAATAATAGTATTTCCTTTTTAGCCTATAATATTGGGAAAAAATAAACTGGTAATTTCCAGTACCACAAAATGTGGATGAAGAGCAAAGCTATATACTCTTGGTAGGGGTGTACACTGATGTAAACTGAAAGGTAACCTGGAAGCATATAAAATGCATTTTACTTCTCTGTATTTGGAATAAGCACTATAGAAAAAATGGTTTTTAAATATTGCCTTTCGTTCGGCACCAAGTTTTTTTTTTCAAGGTTTGCTCTGTGCCCAGAAGTATGAATAGAATTCCCAGCCCTTGGGCAGAATCCCAGTCCCTGAGTGTATGTGCCTAGTGGAATAGAGCATAGTGGAAGAGAAAAAACTTTCAAATTTAATCATGCTGCTTACTTCTATGCTGCTGCTAAGTCGCTTCAGTCGTGTCGAACTCTGTGCGACCCCATAGATGGCAGCCCACCAGGCTCCCTCGTCCCTGGGATTCTCCAGGCAAGAACACTGGAGTGGGTTGCCATTTCCTTCTCCAGTGCATGAAAGGGAAAAGTGAAAGTGAAGTTGCTCAGTCATGTCCGACTCTTAGCGACCCCACGGGCTGCAGCCTATCAGGCTCCTCCTCCACCTCCTCTTTTCCAGATAAGAGTAATGGAGTGGGATGCCATTGCCTTCTTCCTACTTCGATGCATGCCACCCCTAAGTATTCTGCATCCATCACTCGCCCACCATTCCTAGGCATGGCTTAGGCCTGCAACTCTTCTGAAATTACACTCAACATTTTTCCAGCAGCTAGGTCCTTGGAGGTCAAGGGAGGGCAAGACAACTAAGCTGTAACCCTTGCCATCAGGCAGTCCTCTGGCTAAGAACAACATAGGAATACAGCATCACTGCTCCACGGCATGCGGTGTCTCCTGCATGGGCAGGCGGATTCTTTACCACTGCACCACCGGGGAAGCGCTACCCCATGGCCCAAAGACTAGATAAAACATAGCTGTTAGTTTGTCTTACACACCCTGATTAGATGAAGTTTCTGGCAAGCATATTTCTAAAAGTTCTGCTTAAGTAATGTTAATCTTTACAAACCTTAAAGAGATCCATTCTCTTCACAGATAGTCCAAACTCCTTAGAATGGCCTGAAAGGCTATCTGTAATTTGAATTTAATCTAGGTTTCTCTCCCTCATCATTCATGTTCCCAAGGCCCTAAACAAAATAAATAATTTCATTTCACACTTCTATGATTTTCCTGTCTTTATTCTTCCTGACATCATATCTCTCCCAGATTCCTGCTGCTGCTAAGTCGCTTCAGTCATGTCCTACTCTGTGTGACCCCATAGACGGCAGCCCACCAGGCTCCTCCATCCCTGGAATTCTCCAGGCAAGAATACTGGAGTGGGTTGCCACTTCCTTCTCCAATGCATGCATGCCTGCTAAGTCACTTCAGTTGTGCCCGACTCTGTGTGACCGCACAGGACTCTCAGGCAAGAATACTGGAGTGGGTTGCCATTTTCTTCTCCACCCAGATTCCTAGCTTATCTCTTTAATCCTTTTTACTCATTCCAGCCTTCCAACCACCCCCAGCACACACTGTACACACATCCCATACTGTGACTAGACCTGTGCTAGGTGGTAGCAATCTTAAGTAAAATTTAAAATTAAATTTTAAACTCCATTCCCTCAGTTGATCAAGCCAATATTTCAAGTGTTTTAATGTTTATTTAGAGCTAGTGAGTACTATGGGCTTTCCTAGCAGTTCAGATGGTAAAGAATCTGCCTGTAATGCAGGAGACCTGGATTCAACCTCTGGGTCGGTAAGATCCTCTGGAGAAGGGAATGGCAACCCACTCCAGTATTCTTGCCTGGAGAATCTCGTAGACAGAGGAGCCTGGTGGGCTATAGTCACAAAGAGTCAGACACCAGTGAGGGACTAATAGTTTCAGTGAGTACTGTATTAGAAGAGATTATAAAAGTTACTAAATGATAGAAAGCTCAATTAGATAGTGCTGGTCTAAGCTAATCTTTCTAGAAGGCATTTATGCTCATGCCATTCCCTTCCAAGTTTTTCGGAATAAAATCCATACTACTCAACACATGATTCTAGTCTACTTTGCCCTGATCCACAATGAACCATCCCAGTTATATCTCCCACTATTCATAATCTCTCCATTTTATGCCCACCCAACCTGATATACCTTCTGCACTTCCAAGGGATACTGTTCATTCTTTTGTTCCCATTTGCCTATGTTGTCTTCAATTTCTGAAACACTCTCCACATCTCCAATCATATGATTCACGTATATCTCCAGACCCTTTCATTGTTGCTCATTGATGTTAAAAGCTAAATTAAAAGTTTCTAGCTTGTCCTGTAGGAGTTCTTATGGCATTTCCCTGACTACCCTCCAGCTTCATCTTTTTTTCAATTAGCAATAATCGCGCCTCGGATAAACCTCATTGGCTACGATACTGCCACTGCGCAAAGCTCAGCTTCATCTTAAATAGTATTTCTTTACACTCCAGCTGGAGTTCTTACAGTTCCTGCTACCTCTCACCAGGTGGCGCAGTGGTAAAGAATCCACCTGCCAACGCAGGAGACAGAAGCACGAGAGACAGCGTTCGATGCCTGGATCAGGAAGATCCCCTGGAGCAGGAAATGGCAACTGGCTCCAGTATTCTTGCCTGGAAAATCCCATGGACAGAGGAGCCTGCTGGGCTGCAGTCCATGGGGTCACAAAGGGTCAGACACAACTGAGCGACTGAGCACACACACACAACCTCTTACCCCAGAGTCTTCTCACATGCTGGCTCCCTCAGCTCAGAGTCTAATATCTCCATCTCTACTTAACTCCATTCTTTCTTCACGTGTAAATTAATGTATCCCATCATCCGAGAAGCCCTTAGTAGGTCAGATGTTCTCAGTAAGATCTCACAGCACCATAGGACTCTCATAGTGCTGATCTTGCTAGGAAGTATGTGATTGGTGTGAATATTGAATTACACTCTAGATTATAATTAATCCATGCACTCATGAAGTAACTGTTGCTATTACTCTTCAGTATCTAGTACAGTACTGGTACACACAGAAGGAATCCAACAATTATTTGTCAAATGAATAAATGTTTTAGCTCATACAGCCATGAAAAATATTGTGGGTGAACTATACACCCAAAGCATTAAGACCAGGGCAGAAATCAAGGTGGACTTTTAAAATACTAAATTTTACCTTAGCAATTATTGCTTCTGGAGATACTTCTTTCTGGATACTCTAGTGAACTTAATCTCCAGCAATGTAGATATAAGGTCACAGAGAGCTGTTAGCAGCCCTGACTGCTTGCCAAGAAGAAATGAAGGAAAATCAGCCATATCAGAACGGTTGCATAAAGCTTATTGGAGAATCAATTGGTGATTTGAGTTTTTCAACCAGATGCAATTAGGGAGAGAAAAGGACAAAGGGGCTTGGCTGCGGAAACAGCTGTCGCTGTCTTCCACATGAAGTCTAACAGGTGTGATTTCCTTTTAAACTTGACCATTATTATTTAATCTGTTGCTTGTTCAAGCTCACATGGTGATGAAAAAGAACAACATAGCAATTGGGGAAAATACAATGAAAAATAAAAAGTGTAACTTGTAACTATTTTCCGGCTAAATCAATCTTTTCAAGACTTCCTCTGACTTCTCCACTGAGGAATGGGCGCACAGGGTTGTTGTGAAGAACGTTTCAAGTCCAAAGCAAGGAGAAGTCCAGAATTCCTGCAAGGGGGACGTTTGGGGGCTCAGCTACTGGAAGATGAGGAAAGCACACAGGGGCAGGGGGCACCTGCAAAGCATGGATTTGTTCAGCCCAAGCAGGAGAGGTTCCAGGAGGTTCTGGAACATTATGCCCAAGCAGAGTTAGGGCCACTTGAGGCCAGAGTGGCAGTCGCTTGTCTTCCACAGGCTGAGGTGGGGTGGTCTGAATCTCCAAGTTCAGATGGCCCTACGTTGCACAAGGACATTCTCCAGAGAAGGGAACAGTGATACACTGTTAGCATCCCAACTTTGTAGCACCTGGAGAATGGGGTGCACCAGCTCAGAGAAGGTGAGGTGAAAGAGGGGACATCAAAAGTGTCCACTGCAAGGACTGTGGTGTTAGGCTGGGTTCAATGGTTCTAGTCCAGTCACACACTGGTTATGTAATTTTAGGCAAGAAGAGAAATGATAAGAGACTATACCTCACAGGGTTACCATGAACATAAAAATAATGAACATATATAGGGTGCTTGGTAAGTTCCTGGTATACAATAAAAGGTCCATTAATTTCAGTTATGGGTACAAAGTAGTTTAATCTATGGAAAATAATTAACAAAATTCTGGCATGTATAAGCATAGAAGAAATGCAGTCCATGGAATTCTCCAGGCCAGAATACTAGAGTGGGTAGTCTTTCCCTCCTCCAGGAGATCTTCCCAACCCAGGGATCAAACCCAGGTCTCCCACACTGCAGGCAGATTCTTTACTAGCTGAGCCACAAGTGAAGCCCAAGAACCCTGGAGTGGGCAGCCTATCCCTTCTCCAGCAGATCTTCCCGACCCAGGAATTGAACTGGGGTATCCTTCATTGCAGGTGGATTCTTTACCAAATGAGCTATCAGGGAAGCCCAGTTTAATCTATGGAAATAATTAACACCATTCTGGCACATATAAGCAGAAAAGAAATGCTACTAAACATTCAGAAGAGAATAAAAATTAGAAAAGGGCCTAGCATTTATTCATGCCAATCAATTCTATCCTCTCACAGGTTAAACAATTGAGATCCACTGAAAAAGACAGAGTTGCAGACCCAAGACTCCTGCCTCCCAAACCAATACTCTTTTTGGAGTAAACAGCCTGCCCATTTTGAGTCGGTGGTGAGGATCATGGAGATAACGCAAAACAGAAAGTGGGATAAAGCAACACAGGAAGTGGAAAAATTACTGAATAGGGTTAATATAGAAAGCTGGTATGGATGACTAGGAGCCCCAACCACAACAAAAAAATTCCTTTTATTTGCTTTTAAACCTTGTATAATAGACCTGTTAGTTTTAAGAGAATGGAAACTCATTTGTCTAGAATTCCAGACTAACACAACAACCATTCTAGAATTTTCCTTCTGGAGAATAGCTCTAGCTGAAAGGAAGCTCAGTATTTGCAAAGCCTCCAGGTAGTGGATAGGCGATAGACAGGCTCCAGGTTGGAATTTCACAATCGGCCAGTCTCCTCTCTGCATTTCCTGAGGCAGGAGATAGGTGGGCTCCGCCAAGGAATTTATAATCAGCCTTCAGTTTGTTCTCCAAAAGGGAAGTAATAACAGAAACAGGGTAAATAGACAGTCTTTGTCTCTTGTAAACACCTCAAGGAAATAATCATGGCAAGAACAAAGAGAGGCAAAAACCCTGTCTGAGTGAAGGATAAGGGAGACACAACACAAGCACGAAAAGTCTCTTTGGAGTCAAAAGTCAGGGGATAATTCCAGGTCAAAGTGAATCTTGCTCCTCCCAGAAGCATTCACTTTGAGATCCATCAGTGTGCATACTGAATTTCACCTGAGCTATTTCAAATTCTAAAAGATGATGCTGTGAAAATGCTGCACTCAATGTGCCAGCAAATTTAGAAAACTCAGCAAAGGCCACAGAACTGGAAAAAGTCAGTTTTCATTCCAATCCCAAAAAAGGGCAATGACAAAGAACTTTCAAACTATCACACAAATGAACTCATTTCACATGGTAGCAAAGCAATGCTCAAAATTCTCCAAGCTAGGCTTCAACAGTATGTGAACCGAGAACTTCCACATGTTCAAGCTGGATTTAGAAAAGGCAGAGGGACCAGAGACCAAATTGCCAATATCTGTTGAATCAAAGAAAAAGCAAGAGAATTCAAAAAAAAACCCATCTGGTAAAGCCTTTGACTATGTGGATCACAACAAACTGTGGAAAATTCTTAAAGAGGTGGGAATACCAGACCACCTTACTTGCCTTCTGCAAAACTTATATGCAGGTCAAGAAGCACTAGTTAGAACAGGACATGGAACAATGGACTGCCTCAAAATTGGGAAAGGAGTATGTCAAGTATGTCATGCTGCTTATTTAGCTTATATGCAGAGTACATCATGTGAAATTCCAGGGTGTATAAAGCTGGAATCAAGATTGCCAGGAGACATATAAATAACCTCAGACATGCAGATACCACCACCCATAATGCAGAAAGTGAAGAGGAACTAAAGAGCTTCTTGATAAAGGTGAAAGAGAAGAGTGAAAAAGCTGACTTAAAAAACTCAGCATTCAAAAAAGGAAGATCATGGCATCCAGTCCCATCACTTCATGGCAAATAGATGTGGAAACAATGGAAGCAGTGATAGACTTTATTTTCTTGGGCTCCAAAATCACTGCAAATGGTGACTGCAGCCATGAAATAAAAAGGCGCTTGCTCCTTGAAAGAAAAGCTATGACCAACCTAGACAGCATATTAAAAAGCAGAGACATCACTTTGCTGACAAAGGTCCGTCTAGTCAAAGCTCTGGTTTTTCAGTAGTCATGTATGGATGTGAGAGTGGACAATGAAGAAGACTGAGCCTGAGCACTGAAGCCCTGATGCTTTTGAACTGGGACAAAGCAAGATGATTGGCCTGAGGGAAGACAAAAACCCAGAAAACTGACCCTTTATAAAGTATTTAAACTTCCCAAAGCTAAGATTCTCTCTCTTTCTCTGAGCTTGCCTGCTGTGGGCCTTTCCGCATCCAATTTTCTTCTCAATAAACTTTTTACTTTCCTCTTTACCCTCTGCCTCCTCACCTGAATTTGTTCTTGACTAGGCAGGTGGAGGCTAGGGACCCTTAGCCCCACTGCTGGCCCCTGAGGTCCGGTGATTAGGACTCCCAGGCTGGGAAGCTGAGACTGCTCCAGCTGCCGCTCTCTGCTGCTCACTGCAAACTGCTGCTTACTGCGGCACCCATTCGAAATCAGCAGTGGTTTTCTCTAGATTCACACAGGATCCAGGTAATTGCTAGGATCTCAGTTCTTTTTCTCTTTTAATAGAACACCTTTTATTACTGTACAGTAAGTCCCCTGCATATGAACAAGTTCTGTCCTGAAAGCGTGTTCATAAGTCCAGTTTGTTCCTAAGTCTGAAAAAGTTAGCCTGCATATATAACTAACACAGTCAACTGTATAGTACTGTACTGTAATAGGTTTATAACACTTCTCAGAAATAATACATTAAATAAACAAAAATAGAACATTTTTAATCTTGCAGTACAGTGCCTTAAAATGTACCAGACAACAGCTGGTGCACAGGGGACGGACAGAGGGCAAGCTGCAATTTCATGCCTGGAGTTGATGGCACAGGTCCTGGCTCTTTGCTGGAACCAGGTGGACGTTCGCATCTTCAGAGTTCACAACTTGAAGGTTTGTATGTAGGGGATTTACTGTAACAGCTCCTCTTCCTAACCCTCTGAAAAAGCCACTGCTGATTCTTAGCTTAGTGTGGCTTTTGTAATTTTGAGCCCGTCATCAAATTCCAACAATGCAGCAAGGGAATCCACCTTGGGATTTATGTAAATATAAGTCTGGCTCAGAATTCTAAAGCTGAAGACACAAATGAATGCACTTGCTACTTTGATCCATCTAAAGGAAGTGCAGTGTCCCAGCATAATTAAATCTAACTCCTACAAACATCTGACTAGATATTAAAACATGTTTCACATAAGGGCAGAATCGTTCACTGTAGCAGAAAATATACAGGATTCAGTCCCAGAATTTAAGTACTAGAGATGTCATTACCAGATGCAGGGATTTGGGTAAATTGTTCAAATTCTCCCAGTAAAATAGGGATAATCACACCCATCACCAAAGCTCCAGTGAAAAACCATATTTTTAATGATAGGAAAGGTCTTTTGTAAACTTTCAGAGACACTGTATAGATGAGGTAGAAAGGAGCTTCCTGAGGACAGTCGTCTTACCAAACAGCTTCTATGACCTTGGTAGATAAGCTTCCTGTTCAGTGGTTTTCTTTTTTTTGTAGCTTTTGTTAGAAGGCTACCTGTAACTGTGAGGAATGATAGTAAAGCAGGCAACCTTGTTCTTGCTTATGTGACCTTTAACATATTCACCAAAACTACTGATGCCATCATTTTAATATAGTTTGCAAAATTTGTGTCACAAAGATTGCATATTCTTTTCCGTCCAGCTTGGACTCTGAAGTACAGCTAAATTATATAGTACCATGGCTTGAGAGACAAAGGTAACAAAATGCCCATTTATGTGTGGTTACTTCTTATGTAGAGTATTATTGTGATACCACCAGATCTCACAATCTATCTTTTTGAAAAGTCTCATTTCAGGGAAAATTTTTCAACATGAATTTCTATTCCAGTTCTCCTGGCTTTATGTTACTGACTGGAATATTTTTAATAGCTCAGAAGAGAGATACCAATAATGAACACATACCATACAGGAGTCATATCTGTCTGTCAACTCTGATAAGAAAATTAGACTGGTTTGATGGAGGTATCAGTGGAAATCTGAGAAATCCTGAGAACGATGCAGTCATTTACTTCCAATCAACCTTAGGTACATGCTAGCTAAGGAAGGACTTTATGTTCCTTGCAACCAGTCAGTCCTAAAGGAAATCAACCCTGAATATTCACTGGAAGGACTGATGCTGAAGCTGAAGCTCCAGTAATTTGACTACCTGATGCCAAGAGCCAACTCAATAAAAGGCTCTGATGGTGGGGAAGACTGAGGGCAGGAGGAGAAAGGGACGACAGAGGATGAGATGGCTGGAGGGCATCACTGCGTCAACGGACTTGAGTTTGAGCAAGCTCCAGTAGAGGACAGGGAAACCTGGTGTGCTGCAATCCATGGGATGGCAAAGAGTCAGGTACCACTTAGCAACTGAACAGCAACAACTTGAGTTGTCATACTTATAATCTCAGAGCCACAGAAAGGGAGCCAGTATGTTATATTTTGTCACTCTGGCATAGAAACGATGAGATGATACTTCTCAGGAAATGAGTAGAAATTCTATTTGTGATCTTTGGAAGGAGTATTTCCCAGCAGGAAAAGGCACGGCTCAGAATTGAGTCCCTGGGAACGAAGTCTTTAGCCGTCATGAGACGGCTTCTGTCTTCTGTCACTTTTTCCTGACCTGTTACATAGGAATTTCCACCCTTTCAGAAGTTCTGGAAAGAAAAGATTCCCCTATGAATTCTTCCAAGTTTTTTCATTCTATGTACTCTGGTTGATGAAATTGGGACAGTTACACAATTTCCTGACCTGTGTTTCCTTCTAACAATCACTTTTGTCTGCTCTCCATTTGCTTAGATATCCTGAGTTAAGCAACAGACTGATCTTTAGACGTTGATCTAGAGCTTTATCTCCGTCCCTGCTATAGGGATGCAGTTGGAGCCAGTCTGCAGTTAAGCAAGTATGCTGGTCTTACACACGCAACTCTCCTGTGAGTTGGTTAATACCAAAGATTAGATGTGGATGAAATATAGTAAGAATCCCAACTGTGATTACATATTCATCCTCTAAACCAATACTACCAGCAATGAAGATGATATTTGAACTCTGCTGAATTTATGAATGCATCTCACAAACAGTTTCTAAGTCAAGAAACAAAGGGAAATATTGATAATTATGTGGCTTAGCTGCTCATTGTAGATACAAAGACCAGGTTAGACCCCAGTTCGATTCCTGGGTCAGAAAGATCCACTGGAGAAGGTATACGCTACCCACTTCAGTATTCATTGGCTTTTCTTGTGGCTCAGCTAGTAAAAAAATCCACCTGCAATGTGGGACAGCTGGGTTCGATCCCTGGCTTGGGAAGATCCCCTGGAGGAGGGCATGGCAACTAACTCAGTATTCCTGCCTGGAGAATCCCATGGACAGAGGAGACTGGTAGGCTACAGTCCATGGGGTCACAAAGAGTTGGACATGACTGAGCAACTTTCACTTTCACTTTTATATGTCAGAACCCAGAAAGCTCTTCTGGAGAAATAAGCAAGCAAAAATTCTTTATTTTTTTAATTTTTTCCCTCTTTAATGGGCCTAGCATAACTTTGCCTTTGAAGCCATCCATACCTGATGAGTCTAACCCAGGCATTGACATTTGCTTTAAAAAATGACTCCACAGAGGCTGAGAAACCTAATGTTACCAGAATACCAAGCTTTCTAAAATGACTTTAAAGCAGTTGGGAAAGAACGTCTGAATTCAGGCAACTGCAGGCAGTGATTGCAAGAGGCCAGATCACAAAATGTTCCCCAAGATGTCAGATCACTCCTGGGGATACTCTGCACAATTGTAGGCTTAAGAACTTGACTTCACTTGCTCTTTGCTCTGTGCCCAAGCACTGAATTTTAAAGGTTCTGTTTTCTTTTTTTTGTTCCTTCCTACTGGAATTCTCTCAACCAGGAAGTTTTACATTTTGTGATATTCAAGGTAGTTTTTAAAGGTCTGTCAAAAGTCATTCAGTTCAGTTGCTCAGTCGTGTCTGACTCTTTGGGACCCCATGGACTGCAGCACGCCAGGCCTCCTTGTCCATCACCAACTCCTGGAGTCCACCCAAACCCATGTCCATCGAGTTGGTGATGCCATCCAACCATCTCATCCTCTGTCGTACCCTTCTTCTCCCACCTTCAATCTTTCCCAGCATCAGGGTCTTTTCAAATGAGTCAGTTCTTCACATCAGGTGGCCAAAGTATTAGAGTTTCAGTTTCAACTCAGTCCTTCCAATGAATATTCAGGACTGATTTCCTTTAGGATGGACTGGTTGAATCTCCTGCAGTCCAAGGAACTCTCAAGAGTCTTCTCCAACACCACAGTTCAAAAGCATCAATTCTTCTGTGCTCAGCTTTCTTTAAAGTCATTACTAAAATAAAAACTGTCTAATACATCATAAATTATATCCATTACATGGAGTTGATTATGAAAGAACTGAATATCTCTGAATCATGACTTTATCTTTTATCATTTTAGATTCAAAATGAGCTGACTTGTGTACTAATTTCTCTCTGGCTACAATCTAGTTGTGTGATCTTGGATAACTCACTTTCTCCTCTTTTGGCTGTACAAAATATGACTAATTCAAGTAGATAATAGATCTTAAGGAAATTCTATACCAAACATTAAATATTATTTTCATATTTAAAATGTACTGTTAGTGATGTTATTTAAATCTGTGTATTTGAAATGTATGTCCAGATTTCACCAATCAGAATTTTAAAATTTACTTAAAAAGTGAAAGAATGAAGACATTTCATGAAAAAAGAAAAGAAAGAAAAAATACTAGCTATTTCTTAGTTGGACATTCATTTGCTCCATAACCTTGAGCATGTTATTTAAGGTCTCTGGTCTGTTTTCCCACATGGAAACATAGTGATGATAGTCACTCTTAAATCACAGAGTCGTGATGAGGATTAAGTAGAATGATTCCTATAGAGTTTGTGATAGAGACTGAGGTACAGTAAGTGCTTGATACATGTTCCTGAAAGTTATTACCATTTTTTTCTTTTAAAAATGTCTTTACATAACTCAGAGAATCTTATGACTTTGAGAATTTAACTGTCTATAGAGCTTTTCATTTTGATTTATATTTATCGTAGTATTTCTGTTTTTCTCCATCTGTCATAAAATTGAAAGCAACTTCACTTCTTTCCCCCAACAAACCTCTGTTATAGACAAAAGCTTAAGGCGATAGGGCAGCCAGGTTAGAGAAGTTCCCCCGCCCCGCCCCGGAGGGCAGCAGGCCTTGAGCTCTGGGCATGAGTCTCTGCAGAATCCTTCAAGGCAAGGGTCCACCTCTGCCCTGCCTCTCCTCCACAGGCAGCATGATGGCCTCTGCCTGTCCACCAGAACACCCCTGTTGTGGACTTGATAGTGTAACTGAGGAAAGTAATGTGAAAGCTTGAAAAAGGTCGGCAACTACACCCACTTCCGATTGTATTTGGGATTCAGGCCTCCTGGCTGTCTTGGTTTCAGTTTATAAGCCAGAGAATGAATTCCAGCATTGATGTGTTGTCCACGTGGAATGCTGCGTCTTTTTCATTCTATACAGGGCAGTCTAGATTAGGGGGCTGAGGCCCAGCATTCTCTGCCCACAGGGAAAAGGAGGATTTTGTTTCTGAGCAAAAGAGGCCTCTGGGAGCAACTGCTCTGAAAGATGGATTATGTGAATTATGGTATGTGGTATCTGCTTTCTATCTGATTTCTGCTATGGTAGGAGTGATGTAGGAGATTATCAAAAGCCGTCCAAATCCACGTGGGTTTTTTTGAGTTGGCACGTGCTTTATTTTCGCAGATGGTATTCCGTGTCTAATCAACATCAAGAACAATGGTGTAATGTTCTGCTCACCGAAACTGAACCCGGCCTCCTTACATAGAGAGTTTTCAGTGCTTTCACTGCTGAGTTAGAATTGGGATTTGATCCTACAGTGCCAGAGCTGAAAGAGTTTAAAGATCAGACCAGTCTCTTCATTTTACCAAAGAGAAAGTGGGGCTCTGAGGAGCGCAGCTTCTTCCTGAAGGTCAAGGTTGACACCTGCGCCAGGAGCTAGGTCCCTCAATTTGAACCCCCCCTCAATTTGCACCCTCCCATAACTGTTTCGTGTGTCATTTAAATAACTAAACTATGAGTTGTAAAACTGAACTATAGCTTCATGCATTAAAGATTTAGTTAGATTTTTCTCTCCTTTCCTATGTTTGAGTTTCTGAATAAAATTTACAGTCAACCAATCCTTGCTGCAATTGCTTTTATGATTTGCAAAGAAGCACAAGAATGATGATCTTTAATTTTAGAATGTTACATTCTTTGCTCAGCACTATTCTTCTTTCAACACTGAGGTAACAACTCCTAGGCAGCTGATCAGGAGAGATTTCCCAAGAAGGAATTGGTGTTGGCATTAATGAAACTGTAGCCCACTTGGAATCCCAGGTGGCTCAGTAGTAAAGAATTGCCTGCAGGAGATGCAAGAGATGCAGGTTTCATTCAGGAAGATCAGGAAGATTCCCCGGAGAAGGAAATGGCGACCCATTCCAGTATACTTGCCTGGAAAATCCCATGGACAGAGGAGCCTGGAGGGCTACAATCCATGGGGTCGCAAAGTCAGACACGACTGAGCAAGTGAGCGACGAGAATCTGGCATTGAATAGAAGATGGAAATCCCTTTCTTCCCATCTACAGCCTTCTTGAAGGGAGGAAATTTTTTACTCATTCTTTTCAAGCAGTTTCTATAGGATGTGTACTTTGTAGTTTATTAACATTAATGTATAACTCATTTGCCCCCAGTAAATTCTGTAACACAGAATGGGTTTTTTTTGTGGCCTGGAAGTAGTAATGGGAAACATTTGTAAACTGGTTTGCAGCTATAGGACATTATCGAATTAGAAATAGTTGCCTTAAGGTAAATATTAGTATCTTTAACCTTGTTAACGTTGGGTAAGATATTCTTGGTGATGCTTTAGGACTTATACTCTACAAAAAAGATGATTCCTCTTTTTTATTTTGCTTTGCTATGTGTCAGCTCTAGTGGACAATTTATTATCTACCCCAGTGTCAAAGTCACCAAGCTTATGTGTAGCTAACCTTCTGCAGAAAGATAAAAAAATTGTGGTAACATAAACATTGTCCACATTTCCTCATTGTTCTCCTATATAGTCTGGTCATTGATCTTACTAAGATAAGACACTGATAAATAGCTAATAGAATATAAATAGACTTCCTTCATCCCTAGTTCTAAAATCATTCCTTTAAACTACTATTGTTTTAAAGTAAGTAAAATATGTATTAAGAGAAAAAAAGATAGCATATAGTTCAGATTGTTTAAAATTGGAAGGAACTGTAAGCACCATCTCATTTAGCCATAGCTGGAACTCAGAGACTAAAAATTATACATCCAGGTGCACAAAATGTCAAATCTAAAAGATAAAATTTCAATAGCTTGAGTCTCGAAATTTTCTCATACTGACTTTCCAGTGAAGGCATTGCACCGATTTGGGGGTATATGACATTGAGACAATAGCACAATAACTAAACCATAGAAATCTGCAATTTTAGACCTCAGCTTGTTCAATTCTTTCATCTCATAAATGAGGAAAGTAATAAAGACCCTTTACTCCCCCAACCCTCCTAGAGAACTGGAAGGTCACAGTCCCTCTTCTGTCAGTTTACCTCCCGTGTTAGTGGGGAAGAAGGCAGAGAGACAAGAGAGAGCAGGTTCGCTTTGGGGAAAATTGATTATCTGCCTGCTGAGAGCTGGGCTTGGAGCAAAAGTATTTTACAAGTGCTGATGCTTCCTTCCTCTATGTCATGAGAAGAGAAGCCAGGGCAGTTTTAAGGATTCTTCCTTGAAGAACTGTGGCATCCTGTTATGTAAAACAAATCCATACAAGGGAAGGGATGCCAACAAACAGTCTCACCACACTTAGTCAACTGTCCTCCGGGGAGAGATGACAGAATCTCTCTGCCTCTACGAGTAAAAGAATGCCACTTGCTGAATGTAGGTTGAATGACCCAGATGAAAATCTGAGCTGTAATCAATACAGCTCCTCACTGTCTCTCAGCCAAGAAAGAAAATTCAGGAGAGCTAAGCAGAAGAGAGACTTGGCTTGCATGTAGACACGTTTGCTAATCCCCATGAAAGGAAGGGCAATCAGGAAGCTGGACCAGGAGTTGTAAGAAAACAGTTTCCCTTTTTTTCTGCTTAATTCTGAAGCTCTAAACAAAAGCATGATACGACGTAAAATTATTGGGTTGGCCAAAAAGATGTTCAGGCTTTGCTGTGCCATCTTTTGGGAAAACCCAAACAAACATTTTGGCTCGCATAATATATCATACGTTTTCTGTTTCTCGAGTCTTTCCTCTTGACACTCTATTCTGTGTGACTGAGCATGAGGTTGTCACCTACTGCCCAGCTTCATACAGGGGTTTTGGGCCAGTACTGAGGCCACACCTCAATACTCCTCATGTCTGAAGATGTGAGCTTCCAGTGGCTGGATTACATGATGAGTAAGACTATTCCTAATTCTAAAATCTTACAAAAAGCTTAGGTTTAGTCTTAAACTCTAAAGCAAGTCATAGAGGTGATTAGATAAAGAGGACTGAAACATCATAATATGAAGCTATAATAACCTGAATTTTTAGCATAGTTTTAATTTGGGGGGGAGCCATTTACCCCAAATAACTCAAGTATAGGCAGTAGTGAAGAGATGACTTTCATGCCAAAAGAAATGACATTCGTATTCAAAAGGTGTGTCAGTGTGTGATTTGATGACTTTGTTAAAAATAATTCCTAATATGAATCTAGGTGCTCCAAGCTATCTTGGTCCCTTAATCTCCATTACTTCTGTGTATATACTTAAGATTTGTTTTTCTTTTATCATTTAAAAGCATTACTGATGAATTCTAATGAGGTACATTTTAAAGGGGGATAATATCTGGGAATTACATCTGGAATTTTAGAATAGCGAATATAAAAAAATTCAGGAAGATTACTACTGAGAATTAAATAGATTTATAGCAACCAGTGTTTATTGATCACCTGTTAAAAGCCTATCCCAGGAGTAAGAACTGATGATGCAAGAGTAAATAAGAATGTCCCAGTGCAGAGTGCCACTTAAGCACTCTAGATAAACAGGTGATTTGTAGCTTGTTATAAGTGTCATGAAAGAGGAGAATAAAGGAAGAGAGTTGCAAACATTCTCAGAGGTTGCTTCATCTCTACTGAATGATGAAGGACAAAAAGCAGCTGTCAAGTGAACACAAAAAGTGGACTTCCTGGGTGGTCCAGTGGTTAAGAATCCGCCTGCCAACGCAGGGGTTATGGGTTCAATCCCTGGTCCAGGAAGATCCCACATGCCACAGGGCAACCAAATCCATGTGCCACAACTCCTGAGGCCACATTGTAGAGTCCATGCTCTACAACAAGAGAAACCACCACAATGAGAAGCCCACACACCACTACAAAGAAAGAGTAGCCGCTGCCCGCCACAACTAGAGAAAGCTCTCGTATGGCTACAAAGACCCAGCACGGCCAAAAACTGTCCAAGAACATTCCACAGAGGAAGCAGCAAATGCAGACTCCCTGAGGCCCTGAGTATGCCAGTGAGAGACTGACATATTTAGGAAACTACAAACAGTTATTGTGACTGTTGTAGAGTGTTGGGATTAGGTGAAGGAGTAGGTAGAGAAGTAGATATTCAGTTTCATGTATGCCCTACTAAGGAAGGCAGAATGAGTCCTGAGTGCAATGTGAAGCATGCTATAGACCTTCTACCAGTATTATCAGGCAGAGTAGTGAAACTCCATGCCTTCCCCCAAAGTTTCAACTTTATTTAAAGGGGTCAAGTGGAGTCTCACACTCAGTAATAATCCCATCCTCCCCATCAGAGGTCAAGAGCGAATCAATGCACTAGTCTCAGACTATGACTCGTCATCAGGGACCAACTCAGGTGGGAGGTTGGCTTGCACACGGGAAAACATCTGCTTCTCCAGAACGCTGTTCATCATTGATGGGGAAGACTGATTGCAAATAACTCCTCCCCAGGCATACCCTCAGCAAGCACATCAGTACCAGCGACCTTGAATCTACCACATCTAATCTTAATATGCCCAGATCTGCTTCCCCAAATTCCTTGAAGACTTTTAATCCTAGCTCACTGCCATACTCTGTGACAGCCCTGATATAAATTCTTCCCAGAACTCTGTCCTGTGAGTTGCTTGGATTTCTCTAGTCTGAGGATGCAGTGATGCTGATCTCAGCACTACTCCTTTCACACACTCTGTGGCATACTCAACACTTTTTAGAAATGTAATACCTGCAGCTTGACCATAATCTCCATTTTATGAACCTTGCTACGTGACTCACATCTCATTTGTTTCTACTTAACTCCCTCTGGGAGTCTAGTCCCCACAACCTTTTGGCCTAAGGAGGACCCTCAATCCATTGTTTCTGTAACACTTTCCCTCTACCTCACCCCATCAATGTCCTGTGTGTCCTTACCCGTGTCAATTCTTTGATCATCGCAGTCACTCTTTTACACTCTCTCAGCTTTACTGCCATTCATTAGATTCATCTGGCAAAACCACCACCTTTGTTAGACCCAAATTTCCTTGTGCTTGATGCATAATCCCAGACAAAATGACCTCTTGCTGTTCCTTAGGCAACACAGGAATCCTTTTGCTTGGTGACTTTACAGTAAATGCCAAGTGGTGGCTAGAAATCTGGGAATCACAAGGCTCCAAAAAACATGTATAGAACCCCAATAAACCTTACATACCAGTCCTTAAAGTATAGCTGCTATGTACAGTCATACTGAGGCCTTGGTGTCTGTGTCTCCCATCATGTCGGTGGGAAATGGCTTAGTCACTCAAACTTAGATATTATTATTTTATAATGTCATAAAAAATTTCAAATGATTTGTAAAAACAGACACTTATTTAAAAGGGATACATGAGGAGACAGCAAGATAACAGTGAATATCTAGAGGATTAAAAAGGACCCCAGTATCAAATACAGTTAGCTGAAGATTCAACCTTTAGCAAATAAACATAAATTCTTGGAATTAAGAAAAAAATAGAGACAATTGATTCCTTCAGTTGTTTCTTTACCAGATGAAAGTCTCTGTCATCTTGGAGTGAAGTGAAGTGAAGTGAAAGTCTCTCAGCCATGTCTAACTTTGCAACCCCACGGACTGGAGCCCGCCAGACTCCCCGTCCATGGAATTCTCCAGGCAAGAATACTGGAGTGGGTAGTCATTTCCTTCTCCAGGGGATCTTCCCAACCCAGGGGTCGAACCCAGGTCTCCCTCATTGCCAGCGGATTCTTTACCAGATGAGCCTTTGGGCTGCCCTGGTGGCTAAGATGGTAAAAAATCCATCTTGGAATTCAGCGTGTTTATCCAAAATCTTACCTTTTTCAGATTCAACTATATGAAATACTGAACACAGATGAGGGATAGCTGAAAAGATAGAATGACCCGCGGTGAGAAACTGTGTCTTGATGTAAAGTTTTCATATGCTTTGGTGAAAATATTCACAAATGTCCTTCTAATCCAAAAGGATTAAAAGGGATCTTATTTCTATCACGACTTTTCTTATGTTTAGAAAATGCTCTTTTTAGGTCACTTAGGAGATCCTTTGAGCTTTTTGCAGTTTTATTTAATTGCCACTGGGAAAATTTAAGAGGAGCTAGTAATGAAGGAGTGAATCTCTACCTTTATGTAAGGTAGAAAAATAGCCAAGGAACTTCCCTGGTGGTCAAGTAATTAAGAAGTTGCCTCCCAGTGCAGGAGATACAGGTTCATCCCTGGTTCAGGAGCTGAGATCCCACATGCTGCAGGGCAGCTTGTATCACAATCAGAGAGCCCACGTGCTGAAAGTACTGAGCCTCTGCACTCTAGAGCCTAGGCTCTGCAACGAGAAGCCCACGCACCACAATGAGAAGCCCTGGCCCCACAAGAGAAGCCTGTGCATCACAACCAGAGAAAGCCAGCATGCCACAACAGAACCCACATGCCTCCACGAAGACCCAGGACAGCCCAAAAAAAAAAAAAAAAAAAAAAAAAAAACCAATCTGGGGGATTTTAGGTAGAGATTTTCAAGTTGGTCAAGGTAGACGATGCTTCATTGCCACTCCTGATGTCTCCGTCCCTGTGAAGGAACTCTATTAGGGTAACTATTAGCCTCTCTACATCCTTTCAGCCCACCCCAGGGAAAATTGAGTTACTGTGATGAGTATAAAGAGCTTTAGAAGGATAAACAGGACATTCATCATCCAGTTTCTTCTGGTTCATCCTCCTTCTTGTGAATCAGAGGCCTACAGGGCACATGCATTCTACTCTGCTTACTCTTAATTCTTCTGGGTGGATAATTTTGGTTCTGTGGTTTACTGTTTTAATGTTCACTCTCTCACAAGTATATATGAGATTTTTCACTATCAGCTTTGCTGGTAACAAAGAGGATGCTTTGCTCACTTTCTACTTACCCATGTGTTTAATTTTCCAATTGTTTTTTAACACGAGAGACAAAAACAAGGTGCTACTAACGATTCCTTGAACTCTCAACATTCCCAAGTGCTTGAGGAAGCTCGCTTCTTCTTTCTGAGCCTTCATCTGTGCTGCCACCCTTGCCTAATTGCTTCTTTCTCTTAAGCCTATCGAAACCTCTCTTCAGAATGATCTCAAACACTGTGTTTCCCAGGGGGCCTTCTTCAGTTTATCAAGCATCTCTGTGCCTATACTGGACATTGCTTTAACTCCAGTTAATCCTAATCTTAAATTGCTGCTTACTACTCTATTTTGCTCATGTGGACATAATAAGAGGATGTACTTTTCACCTGGATTTTATGATGACCGTTGTTTAAAGGCATTCCTTGTATCATTGGAATTATTTCAAATGTTTCACACACAAAGAAAAGCATTAATACAGTATATTCCTTAGAGGAATTCTCTTGGCTTTGCCACATTCTAGGTGACCTCAGCCAAGGTTCTTAACCTCTTTGTTTTTCAACTTTAGAATAATAATAATTCTTCATAGTCCTGCAATAATAAAATGTATAATGCAGTAAGACACTTAGCTTATCTCCTAACACATAATAAATAACCAATAAATAATAGCGTACATTAGTCTTTATAAATATATCTGTGTGCACAGACATATACATGCATATACACATTTTCATTTGTGATATGATTCCCAAGGCATTGAGCTAAACCAGATATCTCATATTTGTTTGGAAAATGCATAATCATTTTTTTAATTCATTAATGCCCATTAAATTCCAAGGTAAGCATTGTTAAATATAGGCAAGTATTTTATGAAAATCCCATAATCATAGAAAATAGTTACCCAGTGGATAAAGGGAAGTCTCATCTATACCTAGAAAATTTTGAAAGATATCAATAAGCATGACTACACCCCATCCATCAATAATTCCAAATAAACATATCCTTGGGATTCAATACATGCTTAAAGCAAGAGGCAGCAGAATTTAGAAAAGAAGTAATATTAGAAAGATAATTTTCAGATATTATATCTATGCCCTATCTTTCCCCAAAGATGGTTGCTAAGGCTTTGTAGAATATCCAAACATTTAATTAGTCATCTCTGAACTAAAAGCACTAAGCACTTTGTTTTCAAATATATAATGATTATCGTGTTCAATATGTTCTAAAGTGTTTTAATATTAGTACTGTCTTCGTAGTGCCAGAATCTACTTGCCTGACAGGTATTGTGAGATAACATTGATTTTAAAAACGCCTTACCTTTAGACAGATTAAAATGTAAAATAAATATGCACCTTAGAATCAATGAAATAAGATGACTTGTCTCAGTAATATTTTTTGAGAAAATATTTCAGAGTCTATGCCAGGGTGTAAAACACAGACTAGTACAGGCAGTTTTCTGGCTCTCGTGAATGTCAGGAAAAATTATATGTGCAATATATGAGAAATAAAGTTAGGGCTTAAAAGAAATGATTTTTATAAAAAAATTTTATTCATAGCTAATTTTGACTTAATTGTAATTAAAGAGAAAATTCAAAAATAAAGTTTTAATGCATGATAATAATAATTAGAGTGAAGAAAAATAATCATACTGACTTCTACTTCAAGTTATAAAGGAGAAGCTTGTATTTCACCAAACTTCTTGATGAGATAAAACTATAAAAACTGGATAAATTTTTTTTAAAAGGAAATGAAAACATATTACTTGAAGGCATAAGGGAACAAAGGAGGCATCCAGAACCTCTCTCAAAATGTTAGAGAAGAAAATTGCAGTAACTCTCACTTTTTAAGTCAATAGTTTTATGGTGCAATGGTAGTAAAAGTCAGAGTTACAGGACAGACCTAGAAGATGGGTTTTGGAAAATAACCTATCCTAGTAACCTATGCTTTCAGTTGATTTTCTAATTATTGTTTACAGTATACAGAAATAATTTTCTATTGACATTTGATTTAGTGGCATTGTCAAATTTTTATTCCAGTGGAAAATCTTCCAATATTTTACAATGTATAATGTTTGATATAGGTTTGTGCTTTAGATATTATTTCTATTCCCATTTTACTAATAGACTTTTATCATTCATGAGAAGTAAGTTTTCCAAATGAAGTTTCTACATCCACAGAGATGAGGGTGATGGCTTTGACAGATATTGTTTGAATTTATATAAAAATAAATGGCAACCCACTCCGGTGTTCTTGCCTGGAGAATCCCAGGGATGGGGGAGCCTGGTGGACTGCCATCTATGGGGTCACACAGAGTCAGACATGACTGAAGCGACTTAGCAGCAACAGAAAAAAAAAAAAATATATATATATATATATGTGTGTGTGTGTATATATATATATATATATAAAGCCTGTCCTGTATCCCTGGAATAAAACTGTCCTTGGTCATGAAATACTATCCTTTTTAGGTAACATTGGAGCAGATTTGTCAATATTTTGATTACAGTTTTAGTTCATGAGCAAGACTGACTGCATTTTCTTATTTCTTGTTCCTCTTCTCATTCTTGTTCTTCTTTTACTGTGTTATCCTTGTTCTTGCTTTTGTTTCTCTTTTTCTTCTTGTCCTTCCTCCTCCTGCACCCCTCCTCCTCCTTCCCTTCTCCTCCTCTACACCCCCCCAACTCCTCCTCCTCCTTTCGCTTGCCTTATGATGCTTTGTCTATTGTGATGTCTAATGAACAATGTGTAGGACCTACACACAAACAAATGCACGTAGACACACATGAGTGCAGTCACGAACTAGAGTGTGAATGAGATAACACTCAAGTTCTAATTAAAGGGATACAGTATATACCTTGGTCATGGAAGACTCAATATTATAAAGATGTTAGTCATCCATAATCTAATTTATAGTTCAATATAGTATCAATCATAATTGCATGTACTACTTTTAAAACTGATAAGCTTGTTTTGAGATTTACATAAAAATCAAAAGAACAAATGATAGCCAAAAGTAAGAATAAAGCTGAGGAATTATAAGGCTAAATATCAAGATATTTATAAATTAGAGTAATCGAGACAATGTGACACTGGCAAAAAGAAAATTAGACTAGATTTCCTCTCAGGCACATGTGCAGTCAGTCATTCAGTGTATTACTAAGCTGCCACTGAGATGCATTGTGGAAAAGACTGTATTCAAAAATTACAGATAGCCCTGCTGAATATCCATTTGGTAAAACTTATTTCTTGATTGATATATTTCTCCTTACACAAAAAATGATTCTAGATAGATCATGGTCACAAATATTAAAGGTCTAACTGTAAAATGTGAATTCAAAAATACAGCATGGGAAAATTTCTTCATGACATTGAGATAGGCAGATATTTCTTAAACAAGGTAAAGAAAACCTACTGCACAAAAACAACAAAAAAAGAAAACCTACTGCTAAAAAAACTGTATTGCTTTAAATTTAAGACATTCTGTTCACTAAAAGACATTACAAGTGAGAATGGAAGTCAGAGGATAGAAGATATGTATTTATTTGTCAAAAGACATATCCAGAGTACATAAGAAAATTCTAAAAACCATTAAGAAAAAGAAGATAAAAATGATGAACAGGGATGTCCCTGGTCGGTCCTGTGTCTAAGACTCTCCTTTCCTGAGGGCCCAGGTTAAATCCCTGGTCAGGGAACTATATTCCACGTACTGTAAATAAGAGTTTGCATGCTGTAACTAAAGATCCTGTGTGTGTGTGCATGCATGCTCAGTCATGTCTGACTCTTTTTAACCCCATGGACTGTAACCCACCAGGCCACTCTGTCCGTGGCATTCTCCAAGCATGAATTCTGGAGAGGGTTGCTATTTCCAACTCCAGGGGATCTTCCCAACCCAGGGATCAAATCTATGTCTCACTAGTCTTCTGCATTGGCAGATGGATTCTTTACCACTGAGCCATCTGAGAAGCCCTAAATATCCCATATGTAGCTCAAATATTCCACATGTTACAACTAAGACACAGCACAGCAAATCCCCTTTCCAAAAAAAAAAAAAAAGAAAGCCAATGGACAAATTCTTGAGCAAGCACTTCACAAGGAAGACTAGTCAAATGGTCAATAAGCACATGAAAAATTGTTCAACTTCACTAGTCATCAGGGAGAAGTACAGTAAAAGTACAATAGAATGCACCTGTTTAATCATCAGAATGGATAAACTTTTTTAAATTAAATTTTTAAAAAGACACTGAAAATCCGAGTATCGCCTAGTAGAGTATCTGAAACTTGTCGTGAGAGTGTAAATTGATATAGTCACTTTGAGAAACTGGCAGTTTCTACAAAAACTGAGTATTAGCATACATCATAATACATAAATTTCACTCATGGATAAATATAAATATATATATATATGGAAAAATGTATAAATGCACCATAAAGACATGTGCATGAATTTTTATAGCAACATTATTTATAGTACTAAAACCCAAACAAATTCATCATGAGTAGAATAGAATATCTTCATGAAATTGCATATTTCAGTGAAAAAAATGAACTATTGCTACTCAAAATACAGATGAATGCTAAGATAAATCTAAGATACCAAATGAAAAGTTACACATAGTATATAATCCTATCTATGAAAATGTTAAGACTAAAAGTCTGCTAAGAAAATAAAAATCAGAATAGTGATGGAGTAGTGATAAGTGGGTATTGAAGATTTATTAGGGAGTCTTCTGTGGGGTTAATAATAAAACTCTGTATTTTTAATCTGGTTAGTGACAACGTGAGTGCATTCCCTTTGTTAAAAATTCATTGAGCTAATATAGTAATCAAAACAGCGTAGTATTGGCACAAAAACAGAAATATGGATTCAATGGAACAGAATAGATAGCCCAGAAATAAACTCACCCTCTACTGTCAATCAATCTTTGACAAAGGAGGCAAAAATATACAATGGAGAAATGACAGTCTCTTCAGCAAGTGGTGCTGAGAAAGCTGGACGTCCACATATAAATCAATGTAAAACACATCTTCACACTATATACAAAAATAAACTCAAAATAGCTCAAAGACTTAAATATAAAACATGACACCATAAAACTCCTAGAAAAGAACATAGGCTAAATATCCTCTGGCATAAATCGCAGCAATGTTATCTTACCAGTCTCCCAAAGCATAGAAATAAAAGCAAAAATAAATAAATAGGATCTAATCAGCTCATAAGCTTTTGCACAGCAAAGAAAACCACAAACAAAACGAAAAGACAACCTATGGACTAGGAGAAAACATTTGCAAATGAGGCAACTGACAAAGGCTTAATTTCCAAAATATACAACCAGCTCATACAACTCAGTAACAAAAAGAACAAACAGCCCAATTGAAAAATGGGCAAAAGACCTAACCAGACATTTCTCCAGAAAAGACATACAGATGGCCAATAAACACATGAAAAGATGCTCACCATCACTAATTATTAGAGAAATGCAAATCTAAACTATAATGAGGTATCACATGGATCAGAATGGCCATCATTAAAAAGTCTACAAATAATAAATTCTGGAAAGACTGCAGAGAAAAGGGAACCCTTGTACACTGTTAGTGGGAATGTAAGTTGGTGCAACCACTATGGAGAATGGTATGGAGGGTCCTTTAAAAACTAACAATAGAGTTGCCATATGACCTAGCAATCCCAGTTCTGGGTATATCTAGCTGGAGAAAACACTAATTCAGAAAGATATGCACCCAATATTCATAGCAGCACAATTTATAATAGCTAAGACATGGGAGTAACCTAAATGTCCATCAACAAATCAGTGATTAAAGAAAATGTTATATATATATAAAATACACACACACATATATGTACATATATATGTATGCTGCTAAGTCACTTCAGTCGTGTCCAACTCTGCAACCCTGTGGACCATAGCCCACCAAGCTCCTCTGTCCATGGGATTCTTCAGGCAAGAATACTGGAATTACCATGCTCTCCTCCAAGGGAATCTTCCCTGACCCCAGGGGTCGAACTCATCTCCTGCATCTGCCCATATGTATGTATACATACATACATATATATGTACATATGCATCACATATCCAATGTATATTGGAATATTACTAAGCCATAAAAAGAATGAAATAAGCCATTTGCAAGAGAGTATAATACTAAGTGAAGTAAGTCAGACAGACAAAGACATATTATATGATATCCCTTATATGTGGAATCTAAAGTGTTAGGGAATCTACAATATGATATAAATAAATTTATTTACAAAACAGAAATTGACTCATAGACATAAAAAATTAACTTATGGCTACCAAAGGCAAATGGAGGGGAGGGTTAATTAGGAATTTGGAATTAGCAGAGAAAAACTACCATATATAAAAATAGATTAGAAAGGTCCTACTGTATAGCATAGGGAACTATATTCAACTTCTTGTAATAAACTATATCGGAAAAAAAAAATAAGTGATCTTATGGAGCTGAAAAAATTTCATTGAGCTGAAAGCATTGTCTTTGCAGCTTTTTCTGTTATTTTCAATAAAAATGTTCATTAAAGTAAAATACTGCTGCAGTTAGAAAAGCAATATGAAGCAAAGTTGTAGACTGTAAGTGGTATCTAGATCTATTTAATTATTTGACTCTCCTGATACATAATCAAGAGGTCATAAAACAACATCTCATAGAAGTCATAATAAGACATCTCATTAACTGACATTTATTTCACAGAATTTCCTAGACCCCACAATAAACTTTCAATAATGGTTTCTTAGATTCATTTCTGGAGCTTCTAATACCACTAATGTAAATAAGATTTAAATTATACAGAGGAACCAGAGATCAAATTGCCAACATTTGTTGCATCATGGAGAAAACAAAGGAGTCCCAGAAAAACATCTATGCATGCTTCATCGACTACACTAAAGCCTTTGACTGTGTGGATCACAACGAACTGTGGAAAATTCTTCAAGAAATGGGAATACCACATTACGTGAGAAACCGGTATGCTGGTCAAGTAGCAACAGATAGAAGCAGATATGGAACAAATTACTAGTTCAAAACTGAGACGAGAGTATGACAAGGCTGTATGTCATCATCCTGCTTATTTAATTTATGTGCCGAGCACATCTGCAAAATGCAACACTGGACAAACTCAAACTGGAATCAAGATTTCCAGGAGAAATAGCAACAACCTCAGATATGCAGATGTTACCCTACTCTGAGGACAGAAAATGAAGAGGAATCAAAGAGCCTCTGGATAAGGGTGAAAGAGAAGAGTGAAAAAGCTGGCTTGAAACTCAGTATTCAGAAAACTAAGATCATAGCATCTGGTCCAACCACTTTAGGGCAAATAGATGGAGAAAAAATGAAAATATTTGACAGGTTTTATTTTCCCGGGCTCCAAAATTACTATAGACGGTGACTACAGCCATGAAATTAAAAGATGGTTGCTTCATGGAAGAAAAGCTATGACAAATCTAGACAACATATTAAAAAGCAGAGACATCACTTTGCTGACAAAGGTCCATCTAGGCAAAGCTATGGTTTTTCCAGTAGTCATGTATGGATGTGAGTGTTGGACCATAAAGAAAGCTTGAGTGCTGAAGAACTATGCTTTTAAAGTCCTGGAAAAGACTCTTGAGAGTCCCTTGGACATCGAGGAGATCAAATCTGTCAATCCTAAAGGAAATCAACCCTGAATATTCATTGGAAGGACTTATGCTGAAGTTGAAGCTCCAGTACTTTGGCCACCTGATGTGAAAAGCTGACTCATTGGAAAAGATCCTCATGCTGGGAAAGATTGAAGTTGGGAGGAGAAGGGGACGAGAGAGGATGAGATATTCAGATGGCATCACCGACTTGATGGACATGAGTTTGAGTAAGCTCCAGGAGTTGGAGATGGACAGGGAAGCCTGGCATGCTGCAGTCCATGGGGTTGCAAAGAGTTGGACACAACTGAGCAACTGAACTGAGCTGACTGAACAGATTGGGCTTCTGGTTGAAGAATTCAAAATATGTACTGCAACATGCTCATGGAAGAATATTAAGACAAAGACACAGCCAACCAACTTTAAGAATTATCTTTGGAATTTCTTTTAAAAGATTCTTATTTTATACTTCTTAGCTCATACTCCTCTATATTTTGCAATCCATATTGTTGATCTCAGTGGAGTTTACAAATAGCCAGCTTGCTAAACGGATTTATATCTCTCAGCCTGTATTTATTTTTGCTTTGCCATTCATGTTGTTACTGACACCCACAGAGGTTACTCAAAAATTGTTCAGCTACAGCTTCGTTTTCTTGGTGCTAGGAACTTACACTTGTGCTGTACGTGAGGATGCTCACAAGTGTATCTTGATTTTCCTGTCTCTCTGAAGCTGTTTTGCTAACAGAATAATTCATATCTAGACTTAATTCTTTATTCTACACCTCTTTGGGGATAGATATGTTGTAAAGCAATTTTCTAAAAACATTTTAAAAATAAGTATGTATATGACACAGTTATGGAACAATTCAGAAGGGTCTGGAGCCATAATCAAACATAGTTATGTTTCTTCAGGAAAATGTATGGATGCTCATATTTTAAATGAGATGAAGTCTATGACAAGTTTTCTGTCTTTTTAGGTCAGTTCTTTCTGTCAAATGAATTGAGATCAAGTCATGTTATTTTTATGACAATGGGGAAATTTTTAAATTTTCAAATAAATACTGTAACTTGAAATCAAATACTGTGGATGAGATACTATGGACTGTAAAAACTACAGCTTATTGAATCCTTAATATTTTCCTAGCATTGTATGTAGTGTTTTCCATATGGTTTCTTATTATTGTTGTTTTCACAATATTTCTATGAAAAATGTCTTGTATGTCTTATTGTAAAGATGATGAAACTGAAGCCCAGGGGGTTAAAGTGATTTGCTGATTTGCTCAAGGACAGGCTAGTGAGTGGCAGAGTCAGGTTGAGGACATAGCGGATCTGACTTTAACAATAATATTTTTGTTGTTATTGCCTGGTATTATTGCTTTGCTCCAAAGTCCTCCCTTCACAACTGAATTATGAAAGAAAAGTGTGCTTCAGTGGTAATATGAAAACAAGTTTAAAATCTCTTTTCATTAACTGTTAAATGTTTTATTAAATGTATGTTATACTTTTGTAGAGTTCTTTGTGCAGTTCACAAGTATTCCCATTCTCCTTTCTCTCTGGACCACAGCAGAAAACCACTCATTCATCCCCTGTAGAGTTAGACATGGCCTGTGATTGCTATGATAGCATCATCTCAAAGGACTAATATAGCACTCATAACCTGCTGTTATCCAGCTTTCTCATTTTGTGTCTACATTATTGATTTTAGTTTCTGTTCCTAATCTATAAAGTGACCAAAGTAAACACCAATTAATAAAGCTGTATAATAATTTTGCTATTGAAAAAACTATTGTTTCCTACCATGAGCCATTTCTACCAACAACATATTGTCAAAGGAATACAAGAAAATATATTCTGGTTAAAGTCTGACACCATAGATTGCTCTTTAATTCTAAGTTTAATACTACATAAGAAATGGTCAATTTGATGTTAACATTTTTAAATTGATGTTTCTTATTTTTTTTTTATTATTACTGGGATTTCATTCTAATATTCTCTGGGCTTAAGCAAAAGAGCACCAATGTTATGGATCTTTACAGGTCATTTACTCACTAGCCTCTCCTTCCCTTTTTCTTTTACCAATTTTCCTAATTTCCTTTGGGAAACTTACTCTGCTACTTTCTCAGTCATTGCATTTGGATGGTGCACACCACACTCCAGATCCTAGGATGGAGATTAATGTAAAGATCCTATTCCTGCACCTAGAGCGTTGGATTAGGAATGTGAACCTGACCAAATTTAAAGCCAATAGAAGAGAAATACTAGGAACTCCAAGGAGAGAGTCTGTCTTTGACAGTGCAGTATGAAGATTCGAGGTCTGTTCTCAGTGCAGCCGTTTTAGTATAACCAAGTGAGAATTTGGATCTCCACAGTGGTTCTGTGTGGAGTCTGAAGATGAAGCCAATATCATGGATAAAAGATGGAAGACATGGAGAGAAGCCAGATCTTTGATAGACATTTTTTGAGCTACTGAATCTGATATTTGTGACTTAAATAATCCTGTCTGACACATATTTTGATTCTAAAAATAATTTTTTCTTAGACTACATTGAGACAAAAGGAATGTAAGGATATTTCTGTAACTTGAAAGATGTTGACTGTGTTTTCTCGAGAAGACCCAGTGACCAATTAGGCTTTAGACATCTCCCCAAGAATGTTCTGAGCTTCCACCACAGAGCCACTCACAATTGTGCCACAAGAGTCGTCTTTAATACCTGGGTTTTCAGTGTATTTACAGTCCATTTGAAGAGGCAAGAAACATGTTTCTTAAATAAATGTGTTTGGAATATAATTTGAAAGTATAGGTACAGTCATTATCTTTAAGTGCTATTGTAGTTTATAATTGTTCCTGAGCATCTCATGATAATCATGTGATGCAGATAGCTCCAGGGGCTTATTTTTTCATCAAGCATGTTTTATGTTTATTAAACTAGCAACAGTGAAATGTTTGACAAAACACCCTGTTCAAGGCCGTACAGAAACATATGCTGTCATCACTGATGGTGGGAAGTACAAAATGGCACAAGCCTTTTTGTGGGGAATTTGGCAATCTCTCATAAAATTAAATACATCCGTACTTACTTACTCTTCCACTAAGCGGGACTGAAGATGTACCTCTGCAACACTAAATGATATATATATACACGTTTACTAGTCATGTATTTGTAACAACAAAAGGTTGAAAACAATGCACATTTGTTAATAGAGACTGGTTAAATAAACTAGCCACACAGTGGAGTACAATACAGCAATAAAGAAAGACTTTAGGACAAACTCTATGAGTTGCTATGAATTTCTAAGATGTATCAAGGTAAAAAAAAGTCAAAGTATAGAACAGAATATAGTCTGCTACATTTTGTGTATGAAGGAAGGGAGAAATAACACCACCACCACCCCTCCCCACATGCAAACATGCATATGTATTATAGGGGCTTATTTTAGCAAGTTTGTAAACAGTGGTAAGTTCTGGTAAGTACTTTGGCCACAGACTGGTCACAATATCACTAGACCTGGGTTTGAAGGTTGTATGTGATTTATCCATAGAGGCAATGACTGTTTCAAGAAGTGGGACATAGCAGTCGTGGAATGCTAGTGGAGAAACGGACACCACTCCATCATTTACTGTCAGTCATGGGGCAAGGCCCATTTCCTACAGTGCGTCCCTAAGCATCTCATGATAATACTGTTTTAAGAGACAATTCTAACTGCATTTTATAGAAGAACAGGGCAATTAGTTTAGTTTTGGTTTGATTTGGTTCTTACATGCATAATCTTGCAGCAGGCTTAACTCTCATAGTTACTAGGACAATGGACCTATGAATGGCACTTAAATATTTAACTTTCTCCTTAGTTTTAACCAGTAAGACTTCCACTTAACTCTGAACAATTCAAAATTATTACAATTATATAAGTAGAAATTTTGTCAGATTATAAAAGAAGCATATGTATCAGAGTGTTTCTTTGTGTGTCTCTGTATGTACCTTATATAGCCAGCAAATATTTTAAGTTCTAGACTAATGAAATACATAAATTATTAAAATTAATAATAATTTATTAAATAATTAATATTTAATTTAATATTAAATTCATCTCATTCAATCCCACAAATTGTACTGTGCTTCTTTATATAATTTTAATAATTTTTAATCTGATTTTTGCCTTAAAAACAAAGGCATTGCAATGTTGGGGAGAGCACTAATTTATCCCTGCAAGCATGTATGCTTTCCGTGACCCTTTGCTATCTAGCTCTTCCACATTTTGTAGGCAAAAATATTGGAGTGGGTTGCCATTTCCTTTTCCAGGGGTCTTCCCAACTCAGGGATTGAACCTGGGTCTCCCACATTGTAGGCAGATTCATTACTGTCTGAGTCACCACAGAAGCCGACTTTATATGCATTAGACATCAAGTGCCAAACTAAGATCTTTTTAGCAAAAACAGGAATTAATTTTCCTGATGTCATATGTTCACTTCTCTGTTGAAGACCAACAATTGTGAGAAGTACAAGCCCAGAATGGTAAATCATTTATCTGCTATATGCCTACACATCTTAAATTACATAAAACTATAATCCTTTACTCTCAAGAGAACACACTGATGCTCTTCCCACTCTGAACTAATAGAAGCAGAAGAGATTAAGAAAAGGTAGAAAGAATACACAGAAGAATTGTACAAAAAAAGCTCTTAATGACCCAGATAACCACGATGGTGTGATCACTCACCTAGAGCCAAATATCCTGGAGTGTTAAGTCAAGTGGGCGTTAAGAAGCATCACTATGAACAAAGCTAGTGGAGGTGATGGAATTCCAGTTGAGCTATTTCACATCCTAAAAGATGAAGCCATTAAAGTGCTGCACTTATTATGTCAGCAAATTTTGAAAACTCAGCAGTGGCCACAGGACTAGAAAAAGGTCGGTTTTCATTTCAATCCCAAAGAAAGGCAATGCCAAAGAATGTTCAAACTATCACACAATTGTGCTTATTTCACATGCTAGCAGGGTAATGCTCAAAATGTTTCAAACTAGGCTTCAATATTATGGGAACTGAGAGCTTCCAGATGTTCAAGATGGATTTAGAAAAGGCAGAGGAACCAAAGATCAGATTACTAATATCTGTAAGATCATAGAAAAAGCAAGAGAATTCCAGAAAAACATCTATTTCTGTTTCATTGACTATGCTAAAGCATTTGACTGTGTGGATCACAGCAAACTGTGGAAAATTCTTAAAGAGATGGGAATATCAGAACACCTTACCTCCCACCTGAGAAACCTGTATGCAGGTCAAAAAGCAATAGCTAGAACCGAACATGAAACAATGGACTGGTTCAAAATTGGGAAAGGAGTACATCGCGAATGTATATTGACACCCTGCTTATTTAACTTATATGCAGATTACATCATGTGAAATGCTGGGATGGATGAAGCAGAAGTGGGAATCAAGATTGCCGGGAGAAATATCAACAACCTCAGATATGCAGATGATACCACCCTAATGGCAGAAAGTGAAGAACTAAAGAGCCTCTTGATAAAGGTGAAAGAAGAGAATGAAAAAGCTGGCTTAAAACTCAGCATTCAAAAAACGAAGATCATGGCACCCAGTTGCATCATTTTATGGCAAATAGATGGGGAAAAAATGGAAACAGTGACAGACTTTATTTCCTTGAGCTCCAAAATCACTGCAGACATCGACTGCAGCCATGAAATTAAAAGACACTTATTTCTTGGAAGAAAAGCTGTGACCAACCAAGACAGCATATGAAAAATCAGACATTACTTTGCCGACAAAGTCTGTATAGTCAAAGCTATGGTTTTTCCAGTACTCATATACAGATGTTAGAGTTGGACCATAAAGAAGGCTGAACAACAAAGAACTGATGCTTTTGAAGTGTGGTGCCGGAAAGGACTCTTAAGAGTCCCTTGGACAAAATGAAGATCAAACCAGTCAATCCTAAAAGAAATCAACCCTGAATATTCTTTAGAAAAGCTAATGCTGAATCCAAGACCCTGATGCTGGGAAAGATTAAATGCAGGGGCAGAATGGGATGACAGAGGATGAGATAGTTGGAAGGCATCACCGATTCAATGGACATGAGTTTGAGCAAACTCTGGGAGATAGTGAAGGACAGGGAAGCCCGGCATGCTGCAGTCCATGAGGTCACAAATAGTCGCACACAACTTAGTGACTGAACAACAACAACTGCTCTTTCTGCATTTCTATAAAGATTTTTCCTATTTTCAAGGATAAGTTCAAATATTTCTATCTCCATATTGTTTTTGCTAGCTATCTTCCTTCAATTTTACAGCAGACATTTATGAAGCATCTACTATGTGTTAGGTCCTGTAGGAGCTGCCAAGGATAATGAAGTTGTACTTTATGGCAGTTTGTCTGTCCTCAGTCTTATAAAGGAGGTACCATTTCACCACATAGAAGGGGCTTGTGGTAGCTCAGTTAATCAGAAGTGATCTTTATCATGTTTTAACATAGATGATTTACACCATGTTGTAAAATGCATTTTAACCGGACTTCCCTGGTGGTCCAGTGGCTAAGAATCTACCTGCAGGATTCCATCCCTGCTCCAGGAAGATCCCACACACAGAGAAGCAGCTAATCCTGGTCACCACAACTACTGGGCCTGTGCATCCGAAAGCCTGTGCTCTACAATAAGAGGGGCCACCACAGCAAGAAGTCTGAGCACTGCAGCTAGAGAACAGTAAGCCCTACACCCACCACGACTAGAAAAAACCTGAGCACAGCTTAGCTGAATGTGTTAGTTGCTCAGTCATGTCCGACTCTTTGCAACCCCATGGACTGCAGCCCACCAGGCTCCTTTGTCCATGGGATTTCCCTGGCAAGAATATTGGAGAGGGTTGGCATTTCCTTCTCCAGGGGATCTTTCCAACAGAGGGATCAAGCCTGTGTCTCCCGCATTGGCAGGGGGATTCTTTACCACTGAGTCACAAGGGATTTGTAATTATAGAATATGGTTTACCAAATAGAGTATTTCAATTCTTATTTTTAGAGGCATGGAAATCATGGCTCAGATAAGCTAGCAACATGTCCAAGTCCATGAAGCCTGCAGAGATGGCATCAGAGCTCATATCATCTGAATCTTCATCTAAAATTCTCTCGTCTACCTCTTAGGCTAGAAAGAATCACTGTTCAATTAAAAATTATGATGATGGAGTGCTGACTGTAACTTCCTAATATCTCCTTTGTACAGATTAGTCTAGTGGGTATAATTTCATGTTTAGACATGAAATTGCAACACTAGAACAAAGGCTCTCAAAGAGATCTCAATACTGTCCTTGACTATTATCTATTATATTCTCCTAGGCCACAGAAAAGACTCCTTAGGGACTGAGGACAGATTCAAAGGTTGGAAGCAACATCAAATGACTATCGTATCTAAAGCTACAGACACATTAAATCTATCTGCATGCAAAGCTCATGATGGTATTTCCATGGGCCAAAAATGAATGTAAAAGATGGGGGAAGGCAAGCAGAAACCAAACAGCCTCTCACTCAACATTAAGCAGGCAGAGCTATAGGAATGCCACATTGGCTGACGTTTTCATAAGGGGTTCCCAAGCAAACCCCAGTTTTCAGAGGGCTGGGATAGCGGTTGGTCTCTGCAGACACCTCTCTCCTACCACCTTCAACTGGGAGGCATCAGGCATGGGGGCGAGCATCCCGACGGCCAGAAAGGGGTGGGTGGAGGTTAACAATTCACTAAAATAAGCCCCAGAAGCAGTCACAATTATAAACTACAGTAGCACTTAAACTGGATAATGACTGTACCAATACTTTGAAATTCTATTCCAAACACATATTAAGGTATTTTAAGATTTGAGATATTTTTTAGGTAATTAATTCAGAAAAAATAAGAGTGAGGATGACATGCTATTGAAGCATATGTGCACTAATGTGTTCTGGTATAGTAACAGATTTTTGTGTGTGATATTCCACCAGGCTTGTTACATAGAGATTCATGTAAGAACTATTTAAAATTTGATTAGATACAGCTCATTGTCACCCCCATTGGACTGAGAGCTGCTCAAGGGCAAGGACCATGTCTAATTGCTCATCTTGAGTCTTATTAGTGATTCTTAGAACATGGGAGGCCCTCAATAAATAACCAAGGAGCTTAGTTATTTGGTTAGATTTAGCTGACCCCAAAGAAAGAACCTAACCAGAGCTTGGAGCCACTCCTGGAAGAGTTTGGTGGTGTTGCACAGATGAATACGGGCATTTTGCAGTCTGGACTGAGCCTGAATTCTTGCTATTCAACTCACTGGCCATGTGACCTTGGGCAAGTTATTTATCCTGAGATTCCAATTTTTTTTAAATTTGTAAAATGGCTATATTAATATTCTCTGCATAGACCAAGAGAATAAATAACTTTGCCACTAGGAATCAGTAATCTCCATAGCAGAAAGAAATTTAAAAAAAAGAAAGTCTTTTGGGATGAAAAAAAAAACAAAAAACTTTTCCCTAAAATTAAGCTATATTTTCATTAAAGCAATGAAACTCCTGAGTCAGTTAAAAGAAAAAAGTCTAGAAACCATATATCTATCCAATATATTTTGAGTGAGTTTACCCACTAATTTGCATTAATCCCCTAACCTATATTGAGTTTCTATTCCTAGAGTTGATGAAATTCAGTGCTAAATAAGCCTTAGAAATAAGGAAGCACATTCACGTGCCTGACAGGTGACCTTTACAATTTATCTTTTCATCAATTAACAAATAGTAACAGAACACCATCCTTGAACCTGCCTTCAACATAACCTAGTAGTGTTTTGACAAGTGCCTCCTAGGCATGCTGGTCTCAGCTTACAGTGGTTTTTAAATAAATTTTACCTCCAGAACTCTTTTTCTTCTTCCTCTTCATTCTCATTCCTCACCAAAGGCATCTTTGGAAAGAATCTTACAGAGCAAGATGTTTAAGAACCTGAAATTTGTGGCCTGTTTGATCTGATTTCAAATCCCCTACTTATTGACTGTGAAGGCTCAGACTAATTTCCTTCAGTAACAGAAAAAAACAGTTTCTTCTTATCTCTGAAAGTAGGGGACTCATCATATCTGCTTTGAGGTACTTATGGGGATACTCGAAAGAGATACTTTATAGAAATTGCCAAAGGCACTTTCTTGCACATAGTATGCTTTCAATAAATCACATGATTAATTATTATAACGCTGGATAACTGTGATGTTGTAAAACACAAAATACAGCAATTATCTTCATAGAGGTGTTCAAGAAAGCCATCAGTTCTCAAGAGATGAACATTTGTTTCTCTCAGTCCCAAACAGAACAGAAACTAGCACTAATGCAGAGTGTTGTAATTTCCCTTGCATCACCATGTAGATGCAAGAGACTGCACTGAATGTTTGAAATTAAACAATAATCCACTTAAAATCTGTTTTCAAATCTCTACGTGAATTTTCATTTCAAAATATTTTCCATCCTACATTCCTCATCACAAAGCTGAACTTTCAAGCCCCAGGAAAGTTAGGCAACTGAATGCTCCTTGCTCTGCTCTTCCTCAAATCCCCATGGACTTTTAACACTGTCAAAGCTTCAGGGCTCTTATTGGCTTCCAGTGAAAGCCAGGGGTCATCCAAACTCCTAGGATGATTCCTGAGGGTCACCCAAATTCCTTCTTTCTCTGTCTTCCTCTGAATATAATTCCCTTCATCCTTTCATTTCCACTTTTTGCCTTGATCTTTTAATAGCAGAGTTGGACACAACTGAGCGACTTCACTTTCACTTTTCACTTTCATGCATTGGAGAAGGAAATGGCAACCCACTCCAGTGTTCTTGCCTGGAGAATCCCAGGGATGGGGGAGCCTGGTGGGCTGCTGTCTATGGGGTCGCACAGAGTCAGACACGACTGAGGCGACTTAGCAGCAGCAGCAGCAGCCCCCTCAAGAGTAGCAAAAAAGAAACAAAAAAACTTTTATGTGTCTTTAATAATATTCCTGATTGTTATTAGCTTGTCCTCCTTATTAGGTTTGGTGACAAAACCTGATCACAGGAACCCAGGAGTGGGAAGCGGGAAACTGAGTCACATTCCCAGTCTTGCACCTTCTGGAACTGGGAGGAATGATTCGTTTTTCTCATGTCTCAATTTCCTTACTGGTACAAGGGTGTGTGTGTGTGTATCTGTACTCTAAGGCATGACTTTAGAACTTCAGATCTAAAGGGTCTCAGGGATCGTTATTAAAGCAATGTTGGTGATGCTTTGCATGTACTGCATGCCTAACTTGATTGTGAAGAATGTTCACACTCATTCTCTAGTTCCACAATTGATTCTCTCCATACTTTTCTGAAAAAGGACTCCAGTTAATGCCATGTGTATCTGACAGATAAGAAACTGACACACAAATGTTTTTGATGAAGGATGCAATGGAGCCTGTTAGAGACAGCCTGGAAATAGCATCTAGGTTTTAAGACTCTCTGCTCTAGCTTTCTTTCATCACTCCAAGATATTTCAACTAATACTGCATAGTTACAAACACCATCAAAAATGCTGAGCCACAAGTGCCTTACTCCTCAGAAAGCAACGACTGCCAACATCTTCCAGAAAACACAGAAAGTAGACATAGGTCACTTTTTAACTCAGTCATTCTTTCTCTCTCAATTTTTATTTTTCTTCCATTTTCTTCTATTTCAATATCTGATGCAAGAGAGAGGAGCTGTCAAAGTAAACTTATGAGTTATAGAACTTAACAGAGAGGCTTAGATGAGATCTGGAAACCAATTGTGAGATGCTTCATTTCCTATGAAACTAGCTGGGAGAACTTAGGCAAGCCATTTCACTTCTCCAGACTTCCTTTTTTTTTTTTTTTAATTCTAGGGAGTAAGGTAACTTGATTGGGCAAGTCCAGGGTGTCTGTGCCGTGCATGGCTTTGTCTTTATTATGTAACCACAGCACAGAGTATTGTTAGAAATGTGAAACAAAAAATAATGAACTCCTCTGATGCATCTGGCAAATGTGTGTGTGTGTCAGACATTCCAAATTAGTCCAGGTCAGTCAACAAAGCAATTTAATCATACCTTCCCAAATCCTCCAGCACTTTCCTTTCAAGGCCACTCTGCTGCTGCTGCTGCTGGTAGTCGCTACAGTACAGCTATTAACAGAGCACTCCCACTCACACTTCTGCCCCTTTTTGGACACAATTCAGCTTTCTTCCATTTCCATGGTCTCACTGGAAGTTTACAAAACAAGCAGGAGTGGATCGCTGAATCAATCACTGAAGGGAAGTGAAGTCACTCAGTCGTGTTCGACTCTGCGACCTCATGGACTAGGCTACGACGCTCCTCCATCCATGGGATTTTCCAGGCAAGAATACTGGAGTGGGTTGCCATTTCCTTCACTACCTTCTACAAATTTTCAATAAATTATAAATAACTTTCCTTTTCTCAGAGTCATTAAGTATGCCTAGAATTTTCATGCAGAAACTTTTTAATTACAAAAATTAGAGAAAGGAATGAGAAAGAGAAGAAAATACAACTATATTATGATCATATTGTCATCTATTTCCAAAGCTATTCACAATTTCCTAGGCATTTTCAGATGCTTACCTCAGTTAAGTCTCATAGCAACTCTGATGGGGCAATCATAATTCTTCCATTTTACAGATAACCAGAGTAAGGTTCAAGAGGTTAAATGATTTGCCCAGATGTATGTACCTATTATAAGGCCTATTAGGACTTAAGGCCAAATCTTCTTACCCCTAGCCAAGAATTGTTTCCCTTCAGACTTTACTAAGAATGATGTTTTACTAATATAGCATTGACATAATTACATCCAGAGTTTTCCTTTCTGTCATAGTATTTTTAGTACTAGGAAGCATTTTGCCTAGTCTTCTTCAAGATACTTCTATTAGTTCCTCTTCTTATCTTTGTAAGAAGAAGTTGGACCAACCAGGATAGTCAGTTATCAACACTTTGAATATCGCCATCAACTTGAATAACAAAACATACCAGGTTGTTGCAACATGCAAACGACATAAGGTACATTAAGAACATGTGTTCTTTATTACGTTACACACATATACACATGTTACACACACACACACCTGTTTATGTGAATAGCCTTCTTCCTTAATGAAAACGAAATCACTGTTTCCTACCAATGAGACCCAACAGAAACACTATGGCCATCCATCAGAGCACGCATTCACATCTTGGCTCTGCCACTTACCAGCTATATCATCAGGGAAGTAACAGTAAGATGTACTTTGTAAAGCCATTGCAGGTTTACATAATCTTGTAAAGTACTGAATATAGTGCTTCTCATATGTGAAATGCTCAATGAAAGCTGGTTTTAATCACATCATCATATCATTATCAACTCTATTTATTTCTGTGTAGATTAGTAGTGGCAGATTTTTAGAACTAAAGAAAACATATCCTACTACTCACTAATTCAGTATCATCCAATGAAACGAAAATTTATTTTTATATTAGCTTAGTCTTAGGTAGTGGCCAGGATATAGTAATTTGGGGACATAGATGCCCATTGATTAGTTCTAGTTCTACTAATAACTAGCTGTGTGGAGATGTTTTAAATTATTGGTAGCACTGTATTTTATGTACTTCATCGATAAAACAGGAACAGAATTAATTTTAAGACTGTTTTAGAGAGGAAGTAGTTAAATTATAGCTCATTGAAACTGCTCTGTTTATACTCTTTTGTTATATAGCACCATTAAAATATTAAGGGTATTCTTCCTTACAAAAAGTAACAGTAATTAAGAAAGCTTGAGCTTTTCATCATTTTGTGGCCATTCATTATTAAATCATGTTCAATTATTTACTCCTCCTGACAAGAGGGTGATTCTAGTTAATTGTTTCTTAGAAGTTACCCCTACCTAATATCTGTAAAATTGAATTTAGCATGGGACCAATATTTATAGACTTGTTCTTTATTATAATTAATAAAGCTGTCCCAGCAGTATAGCAAGAGATATCTTGCCCAGATATATAAAACTTGACAGTTTCCATCACCCTACAATAATTTTCACATTAACATTGTGTATTTTTACTGCTCCTTCTGAAGCCAATTTCACATAAATAGGACGCATGACTCTAGGTCACTGGCAGAGTGAAGCAGGCTTGACAAAAATTCCCTTTTCAAGAGGAGAATTCTCAGGATATGGGACATTTTTAAGCCTGGGCTCTATTTTCTTTGGGAGTAAGTCATTCCTTTCCCTTGCTGGGGTGTGACTTATCCTGACATGTGATTTTGAGCTACAGGTACTTACCAGGTGGGCAATGTATAGCATGAAGATTATAATAATGGTAAGTTTGGTTACAGTTTTGTATTTTTAAATATTTGCTGTCTTTTACTCCCAAATCCATAGCTATAGAAGCCTTCAGGTGGCCCTTTGTGTAAGAGAAGTATGTATCCCACCTTATAGACATCAGACTTGCTCATGTGACTTGTTTTGGTAAATTGAACAAATGATGTATACCTATCAAGCAGAAATTTTAAGAATCATTTTATCTTCTATCATTTCACCCTTTGGCCCTGAGAATGGCATGCCACAGAATGAAAGAGCAAGAGAAGAATATACATATAGTGGTATGTATACATTTTAAACCACTGAGATTTATTCTCTTCTATAGCATATTCTAGCATAATATGACAAATGCAATCTGATTCTACCTTACTTGTATGCAGTCAGCTTTAGATAGATGCCATAACAATAATGAGAAAACAAATTATGCTCTAGATTAAAAAAAACAAAAACAAAAACAAAAACTAAAGCCAAGGACAAGTCTTTCTGCAAACACAAATTCAGAAATAGCTCAATCATCACTAGACTGGAAAACTGACCTCACAGGAAACTTGGGTGTCTGTTTAGTAACCAATTCTATGGTTTTGAAAGTCTCTACCCTATCTGGATACTTTTCTACAAGATAGGTTGTACATCATAATGCCACCTGGAAAATGAGCATCACCTTATAAAATTACTGGGAAAAGTGAATGAGATGATGTATATAGAAAGGGCTTACAGATTCTAGTACATTATATTCTCATTATTAGAGTTGGCAGTATCAGTACTATTTTAATGGACTGCCAATTCATAGCAGCCTGATTTATATAATGAAACACAAAATGATAAATCAAGTCTATACTATGTACCTTCGATTGCAAGTGTTCTTTCTGTATGAGGATACCCAGTGTCTTTTTTTTCTCCTCTCTGAAAGCCATGTCACAGCCACTGTCCTATCTTTGTCCCTTTTACTTTCTCATTCACTGTGAATTCAATGAAATCCCACCCTCACTCCTCACACCCACAGTGGCCCTATTTTTCCCAGGCCAAGTTCATTTATTCACACCTTAACTAATTTACCAACCATATCTATGGCAACCCTATGAGCCCCTTGGACCACAGTTGCTAGCAGAGTCCTCAATACGTGACAGATAAAATAAATCTATTAATTTCTGAGTTTTATAGAGTAAGAAAACATGAAAAATTCCTGTTAGGAACTCAAGGTAACAAGGAAAACCTAAATATCCGCCATACTTTTGCATTATGACAGAACTGCTAAGTATCAGGAAATACAGAAGAGCATATTTTAGGGTACCTTTACACTTAATCTAGTTAAATTTTTTATTTGGAGATGAAGATATCGAGCATCAAAAGAAAAAATGACTTGCTCAAGGTCATTCAACTATGGTAGCAAAACCACAAAGGGAACTCTTAAAAGGATTCATAGTTTTTGTGTGTATGTGCTATATCCAGCTGTCTCATTTCATCAAAGAGGATGAAAGGAAAAGTGTTAATTGGTTATGCAAGACCGCTAATGAGTAATGTGCAGGAAAATTGCAACAAAGCTTCTAGCTGCTTAGATATAAGCTGAAAGGACAGAAAGAAGAAAATAGAGTAGACCAGATGCACAGATGTCCATATATTGTGCTTCACAACTCTGTTTATTTAAAATCCATTTTCCGTGAAAACTCATCATAAACTGAATCAACTTAAAATCTATTTGCATTGTATATGCTAAATATTTATGATAAACAAACCCTTTTGTAGAATATGAAAAGCAAGTGAGACCTAGGTTGGCTAGGTTCTCACACTTCTGTGCAACTCACTATCCTCAGTAAACTTCTGTTGACTAACAGTCTTTACCATTTCTTACTATTGTTTTTTTATTGTTTTGTGACAGAAATTCTCTCCTATTAAAAGTAAATGAATATTCTGCATTTCCATAGAGACACACATACTCTCATTTGGAAACTGATAATCCTTCATTTCCCACTATATTGAGTGAGATATAGATGCATATAGTTTTCCAAGATAAGGTAACAATGATGATCCAAAACTTATGGGATATAGAGAAAGCAGTTCAAAGAAGGAAGTTTATAGCAATACAATCCTACATGAAAATAAGAAAAATCTCAAATAAACAACCTAACCTTACATCTAAAGCAACTAGAGAAAAAAGAACTAAAAAAAAAAAACCCAAAGTGAGAAGGATAGAAATCACAAAGATTAAAGCAGACATAAATGAAATATAAATGAAGAAAAAATTAGCAAAGATCAATTAAACTAAAAAGTATTTCTTTGAGATGATAAACAAAATTGATAAACCTTTAGTCAGATTCATCAAGAAGATATAGGGAAAGGACTCAAATCAATAAAATTAGAAATAAAAAAGAAGTTACAAATGACACCACAGAAATACAAAGGATCATAAGAGACTATACAGGCTACTATGTGCCAATAAAATGGACAACCTGCAAAAAATGGATAAATTCTTAGAAAAGTACAACCTTCCAATACTGAACCACAAAGAAACAGAAAATATAAACAGATCAATTACAAGCAATGAAATTGAAACTTTGATTAAAAATCTCCCAACAAACAAAATTCCAGGACCAGATGGCTTCCCAAGTGAATTCTATCAAACATTTACAGAAGAGCTAGCGCTCATCCTTCTCAAACTTTTCCAAAAAAAAACTGCAGAGGGAGAAATACTCCCAAACTCATTCTACAATACCACCAGGATACCAAAACCAGACAAAGATATCATAAAAAAAGAAAATTACAGGCCAATATCACTGATAAACTTAGACATCAAAATCCTCAATAAAATACTAGCAAACTGAATCACTGAAAGAAATATACACCATGATCAAATGAGATTTATCCCAGGGATGTAAGTAAGGAAACAAGTAAGTGTTAATTGCTCAGTCATGTCTGATTCTTTGTGACCCCATGGACTGCAGCCCACCAGGCTCCTCTGTCCATGAGATTTTCCAGGCAAGGATACTGGAGTGTGTTGCCATTTGCTTCTCCAGGGGATCTTCCCAACCCAGGGATCAAACCCAGGTCTCCTGCACTGCAGGTGGATTCTTTACCAACTGAGCTACAAGGGAAACCCCAGGGATATAAGGATTCTTCAATATATGGAAATCAGTCAATATGATTCATCATATTAACATTGAAGAATAAAAACCACATGATCATCTCAATAAATGCAGAAAAAGCTTTTGACACAATTCGACATCCATTTATGATTAAAAAAACTCCCCAGAAAGTGGGCATAGAGGGGAACCTATGTCAACATAATAAAGACCATATAAGACAAACCAAAGCATTTCCTCCAAGATTAGGAACAAGACAAAGGTGTCCACTCTCACCACTACTATTCAACATAGTTTTGGAAGTTCTAGCCACAGAATTCACAGAAGAAAAAGAAATAAAAGTATCCAAACTAGAAAAGAAGAAGCAAAATTGTCACTGTTTGAAGATGACATGATACTATATATAGAAAATCCTAAACAGACCACCAGAAAACTAGTAGAGCTAACCAATAAATTTCATAAAGCTACGGGATAAAATGTGAATATGCAGAAATTACTTGCATTCCTATACACTAACACTAAAAGACCAAAAAGAAAATTCAGGAAACAATCCCATTGACCATTGCAATGAAAAGACTAAAGTACTTAGAACTACATCTACCTAAGGAGGGAAAAGATGGGCTTTCCTAATGGCTCAGTAATGAAGAATCTGCCTGCAGTCCAGGAGATTCAGCAGGAGTCACAGGTTCTATCCCAGGTCAGGAAGATCCCTGGAGTAGGAAATGGCAAACCACTCTGGTATTTTTACCTGGAAAATCCCATGGGCAGAAGAGCCTGGCAGGCTATAGTCCACAGGGCCACAAAAGAGTCAGACACAACTGAGCAACTAAACAACGACAAAGGAGACAAAAGACTTGTACACAGAAAACCATAAGGTATTAATGAAAGAAATCAATGACAACACAGCAGAAGGAGAGATATAACGTGTTCTTGGATTGGAAGAATCAATATTGTGAAAATGACTTGATGACCCAAGTCAGTCTAGAGGTTTGATGCAATCCCTATCAAGTTACCAATGGCATTCTTCACAGAATTAGAATAAAAAAATTTACAATCTGTATGGAAACACAAAGAACCCAATAGCCAAAGCAATCTCGAGAAAGAAAAATGGAGCAGGATGAATCAGGCTCCCTCACTTCAGACTATTCTACAAAGCTACAGTAATCAAGACAGTATGGTACTGGTACAAAAACAGAAATATAGACCAAAGAAACATGATTGAAAGCACAGAGATAAACCCAGGCACCTATGGTCACCTAATCTATGGCAAAGAAGACAAGAATATACAATGGAGAATAGACAGATTCTTCAGTAAGTGGTGGTGAAAAACCTGGACAACTACATGTAAAAGAATGAAATTAGAACATTCCCTAACACTGTGCACAAAAATAAAATCAAAATGTGTTAAAGACCTAAGTGTAAGACTGGATACTATAAACTCTTAGAAAAAAACATAGGCAGAATATTTTGACATGAGTTGCAGCAAGATAGTTTTTGGCTCACCTCTTAGAGTAACAAAAATAAAAACAAAAATAAACAAATGGGACCTAATTAAACTTGAAAGCTTTTGCACAACAAAGGAACCCATAAACAAAATGAAAAGATAACCCTCAAAATGGGAGAAAATATTTACAAGCAAAGCAGCTGATGGGGGTTAATCTCCAAAATATGCAAATGGCTCATGTACCTCAATATCAAAACAAACAAATAAACAAACAACCCAATCAAAAAATGAGCAGAAGACCTAAATAGACATTTTTCTAAGACATATAGATGGCCAACAAAGCATGAAAAGGTGCTCAACATCACTAACTATTAGAGAAATACAAATCTAAACTACAGTGAGGTATTACCTCAAACCAATTAGAATGTCCACCATCAAAAAATCTACAAATGGTAAATGCTGAAGAGGGTGTGGAGAAAAGGGAACCCCTTTAAACTGTTGATGGGAATGAAAATTGACAAAGCCACTTGGAGAAGAGTATGAAAGTCCTTAAAGAACTAAAAATAGAACTACCATATGACCCAGCAATTCCATTCCTGGACATAAACCCAGAGAAAACAATTCAAAAAGATATATGCACCCCAGTATTCACTGCAGCACTATTTACAATAGCTAGGACATGGAAGCAACATAAATGTCTATCAACAGAGGAATGGATAAAGGTGTGGCACATGTATACAATGTAATATTACTCAGTCATCATAAAAAGGAATTAAACAGTGCCACTTGAAGAGATATACGGACCTAAAGACTGTCTTAAAGAGTGAAGTAGATTCTTCAGTATTTGCAAATTAATGTGATATACAATATTAACAAATTGAAAGACAAAAACCATATGATTATTTCAATAGGTGCAGAGAAAGCCTTTGATAAAATTCAACACACATTTATGATAAAAACTCTCCAGAAAGTAGGCATAGAAGGAACATACCTCAACATAATAAAAACCATATATGACAGACCCACAGCAAACATCCTCAATGGTGGAAAATTGAAAGCATTTCCTCTAAAATCAGGAATAAGACAAGGATGCCACTCTTACATTACTATTCAACAGAGTTTTGGAAGTCCTAGCCATATCAACGAGAAAATAAAAGGAAATAAAGGGAATTCATATTGTAACAGAAGAAGCAAAACTGTCACTGTTTGTGAATAACATAATACTTTACATAGAAAACCCTAAAGATGCCACCAGAAAATTAATAGAGCTAATCAATGAATATAGTAAACTTGCAGGATATAAAATACACAGAAATCCCTTGCCTCCCTATATGCTAACAATGAAAAAATCAGAAACAGAAATTAGGGAAACAATCCCACTCACCATTGCAATGAAAATAATAAAAAAAACTTGGGAATAAATTTACCTAAGGAAACAAAAGTCCTATATACAGAAAATAATAAAACACTGATGAAAGAAATCAAGTATGACACAAACAGAAGGAGAAATATACCATGTTCTTTGATTGGAAGAATCAATATACTGAAGATGGAAATACTACCCAAAGCAATCTACAGATTCAATGCAATCCCTATCAAACTACCAATGGTATTTTTCACAGAACAAGAACAAATAATTTCACAATTTGTATGGAAACACAAAAGACCCTGAATAGCCAAAGAAATCTTGAGAAAGAAGAATGGAACTGGAGGAATCAACATTCCTGACTTCAGACTATACTACAAAGCTACAGACATAAAGTTAGTATGGTACCAGCACAAAGACAGAAATATAGATCAACGGAATAAAATAGAAATTCCAGAGATATGTCCACACACCTATGGACACCTTATCTTTGACAAAGGAGGCAAGAATATACAATGGTGGAAAGACAATCTCTTCAACAAGTAGTGCTGGGAAAACTGGTCAACTATGTGTAAAAGAAAGAAACTAGACCTCTTTCTAACACCATACACAAAACAAACTCAATATGGATTAAAGACCTAAACATAAGACCAGAACCTATAAAATTCTAAGAGAAAAACATGGGTAGAACACTCTCAGACATAAATCATAAGACCCTCTATGACGCACCTCCCAGAGTAATGGAAATAAAAACAAAAATAAACAAGTGGGATTAATTAAACTTAAAAGCTTTTGCACAATAAAGGAAACTATAAGTAAGGATAAAAGACAGCCCTCAGAATGGGAGAAAATAATAGCAAACAAAACAACTGACAAACAATTAATCTCCAAAATTTACAAGCAGCTCACGCAGCTCAATACCAGAAAAATGAACAACCCAATCAAAAAGTGAGCAAAAAACCTAAACAGTCATTTCTGCAAAGAAGACATACAGGTGGTTAACAAACACATAAAAAGATGTTCAACATCACTTATTATTAGAGAAATGCAAATCAAAACCACAATGAGGTATCATTTCACACCAGTCAGAATGGCCATCATCAAAATGTCTACACACTCATACAGAAATCACTTATTTAAAACTTACAATGAAAAATTCCTATAAACTTACAATGAAAAATCAGAAAGAGAAATTAAGGAGTCAATCACATTCACCTAGATGTTTATTCACATCTAGAAATAAACCTACCTAAGGAGACAAAGACTGTATACAGAAAATTATAAGACACTGATGAAAGAAATCAAAGATGACATAAACAGATGGAGATATATTCCATGTTCCTGGGTTGGAAGAATCAACATTGTGAAAATGATAAACTACCAAATGCAACCTATAGATTCTTTGCAATCCCTATCAAATTACCAATGCCATTTTTCACAGAACTAGAACAAAAAATTTCACAGTTCATATGGAAACACAAAAAACCCCAAATAGACAAAGCAGTCTTGAGAAAGAATAATGAAGCTGGAGAAATCAACCCTCCTGACTCCAGATTATACTACAAAGCTACAGTCATCAAGACAGTATGGTACTGGCATAAAAACAGAAACATAGACCAATAGAACAAGATAGAAAGCTGAAAAATAAACCCACACACCTATGAGTATCTTTTTTGACAAAGGAGGCAAGAATATACAATGGGGCAAAGATAGCCTCTGCTGTCTCCTTCTCCTGCCTTCAATCTTTCCCAGCATCAGGGTCTTTTCTAATGAGTCAGTTCTTCGCATCAGGTGACCAAAGTACCGGTCACAATGGCCATCATCAAACAGTCTACAACAGTAAATGCTGGTGTGGAGAAAAGGGAACCCTCTTGCACTGTTGGTGGAAATGTAAATTGATACAGCCACTATAGAAGATGGTATGGAGATTCCTTAAAATAACTAGGAATAAAATTACCATATGACCCAACAATCCCACCACTAGGCATATACCCTGAGGAAACAAAAATTGAAAAAGACACATGTACCCCTATGGTCATTAGAGCACTATTTACAATAGCTGAAACATGGAAGCAAATTAGATGTCCATCAACTGATGAATGAATAAAGCTGTGGTACATATATACAATGGAATATTACTCAACCATAAAAAGGAAGGGCTTCCCTCATAATTCAGTTGGTAAAGAATCTGCCTGCAATGAAGGAGACCCTGGTTCTATTCCTGGGTCAGGAAGATTCCCTGGAGAAAGGAAAGGCTACCCACTCCAGTATTTTAGCCTGGAGAATTCCATGGACTGTATAGTCCAGGGAGTCCCTGGACACGACTGAGGGACTTTCACTTTCACAAAAAGGAATGCATTTGAGTCAGTCCTAATGAGGTGGATGAACTTAGAGCCTATTATACAGAGTGAAGTATATCAGAAAGAGAAAGATAAATATCATATACTAATGCACATACATGGAATCTAGAAAGATGGAACCAATGAATTTATTGGTAGGGCAGCAATGGAGAAATGGACATAAAGAATAGACTTACGGACATAGGCAGGGGTGGGGAAAGAGAGGGTGAGGTGAATGGAGAGAGTAATATGGAAACTTACATCACCATATGTAAAACTGATGACCAATGAAATTTGCTGTATGGCTCAGGGAACTCAAACAGGGGCTCTGTATCAACATAGTGGGGTGGGATGGGGAGGGAGATGGGAGGAAGTTTCACAAGGAAGGAGATACATGTATACCTATGGCTGATTCATGCTGATGTTTGACAGAAAACAACAAAATTCTGTAAAGCAATTATCCTTCAATTAAAAATAAATTAAAAACAATAACAACTAAAACAAAAGATGTCTACTAACACTAAATGCTGGAGAGCATGTGGAAAAAAGGGAATCCTCTTACACTGTTGGTGGGAATGCAAATTGGTGCAGCCACTATGGAGAACAGTATGGAGATTCCTTTAAAAATTGGGAATAGAACTATTCTATGACCAAGCAATCCCACTGCTGGTCATGTACCCCAAGCAAATCAGAATTGAAAGAGGCACATATACCCCAATGTTCATTGCAGCACTATTTACAATAGCTAGGACATGGAAGCAACCTAGACATCCATTAGTAGATGAATGGATAAGGAAGCTGTGGTACATATACAGGATGGATTATGACTCAGCTATGAAAAGGAAAGCATTTGAGTCTGTTCTAATGAGGTAGATAAAACTGAAGCCAATTATACAGAGTGAAGTAAGTCAGAAAGAGAAAGACAAATAATGTATATTAACACATATATATAGAATTTAGAAAGATGGTACTGACAATCCTACATGCAGAGCAGCAAAAGACACAGACATAAAGAAAAGACTTTTGGATTCAGTGGGAGAAGGCAAGGGTAGGATGATTTGAGAGAACAGAACTGAAACATATACACTACCATGTGTAAAATAGATGACCAGTGTGAGTTTGATGCATGAAGCAAGGCATCCAAAGCCTGTGCTCTGGGACAACCTAGAGGGATAGTGTGGAGAGGGGTGAGGGTGGGGTTTGGGTTAGGGGGGACACATGTATACCTATGGCTGATTCATGTTGCTGTATGGCAAAAATCATCACAGTATTGTAAAGTAATTATCCTCCAGTTAAAATAAATTATTTTAAAAACAGAAAATAAATTCAATAGGAAATCTTAAAATCAAAACATATCTTGGTGTTTAAATTTTACTTAAGCATAGGCATGCTAAATTACTACCTATAGATATGATGTTTCTTTCTATAAGTCCCTTTTAACTCTTCAATGTTGATTTTCTATTAAAATTAATTCCAATTTGTAGATCTACCAAAAAAAAAAGAGTGGAGCAACTCAGAAAAATGAATATTGAATATTAACACATATATGTGGAATACAGAAAAATGGCATTGATTATCTTGTTTGCAAAGCAGAAATAGAGACACAGGTGTAGAGGGAGAGAACAAGTGTTTGGATACAAGGGGGTGGGAGGAATTGGGAGATTAAGACTGACATGTATATACTATTGATACCATGCACAAAATAAATAAACAATGAGAACCAATTGTATAGGACAGGGAACTCTGATCAATTCTCTGAAGTGACCTAAATGGGAAGGAAATCCAAAAAAAGAGGGGCTATATATAAACACATTCACTTAGCAACTACACTCCAAAGAAAATTAATAGGCAAACAAGGAAACAGTAATTCAAGAAGAAAATCATATAGTCCTGAAAATACAACAGGGGGGTGGTAGGAATTTTGTTAAAGGAGATTGTGTGCCTCGCTCACTGGGAGAAGTGAGAATTCAACTCTACCCAATAATTTTCAAATGCAAACAACAAGCTAGATATTTAGGGTGTAAAGATGTTTAGATTTTCATATAAAATTTCTCAATTGTTCAATGTTGATGGAAATAAAATTTAACCCTGTCCATGTTTAATGATCTGAACTCTAGGTTAGATTTACACAAAAATTATTTTACCTCTTTGGAGTAATTACCCAAAGTCAAATTATAGCTGGTCTTAATCTTCCATACTTAGCCCTAAAATTTTATTTTTCTATCAATCTAATTCTGTTCTCAGTCACTAACACTGGTAACAAGAAATCAAAAAAGAAAATATAATCATTAGGCAGTTACAATTAGTGATGTGATTACATTATCTCTTTAGCAAAGAGGTATTGCAAAGCTCATAATTTACACATGGCCTTTTATATTACAAAGCTCTTCAACTCTTAGTAGTGAACAATAAATCTAATGATGAAAATCAAGATGCACAATGATGTAAATCATATGAGTAAAGGCAGATTAGAAATCGTATTTGGAAACTAAGTAAACTCAATTATCTACATTGAAGCTTTCGTCTTGTTATCAAGGTCATTTATTGTACTTCAGTATTCACAAATAAAGTTGCCATCTTATAGAGCTGATAGAAAAATGAAAGTAAAAGTCGCTCAGCTGTGTCTGACTCTTTGCGACCCCATGGACTTTACAGACCATGGAATTCTCCAGGGCAGCATACTGGAGAGGATAGCTTTTCCCTTCTCAAGAGGACCTTCCCAACCCAGGGATTGAACCCAGATCTCTCGCATTGCAGGCGAATTCTTTACCAACTGAGCTATCAGGGAAGCCCAAAGTGAAAATCACTCAGTTGTATCCAACTCTCTGTGACCCCATGGACTGTAGCCTGCCAGGCTCCTCTGTCCATGAAATTCTCCAGGCCAGCATATTGGAGTGAGTAGCCATTCCCTTCTCCAGGGAATCTTCCCAACCCAGGCAATCAAACCCAGGTCTCCTGCATTGCAGGCGGATTCTTTACCATCTGAGCCACCAGGGAAGCATGTTTATGAGACAAGAACTAGAGAAAAATGCTATTTTTTATTGTTTCCTTTTATCTCCCTAAGAGATGTTGTATAACAAGGAGTAATTTGGGAATGGATCAATTTAAACATTTATTATGTGGTTTATATGTTAAATTTGAAATGTTGTCAGTTTTTGAATAGCAGAGACACCATACATAAAAGTAAACAAAAAATAATATACTGAGTCATGTTTAATATATGGGTCAATTCTCTAGTCCTTGGGCTTTTCTGATCTCTCTCTGCTGCTCTGAAATGGATTAATAAAACCAGCTATCCTTGATTTTCCAAAAGAGATAGATTACAGAAACGGCATGTGAGAACAGTAAACAAATTCTGGTCAGCCCCAACTTGTACACCCCCAAAATTCTTTTTGGGGTTATTATGTACTGTAACATTCTGTGACCTTCAAAATGACCTCCTTTTGAAGAAAAGAAAGTTAAATTTAAAAAGAAAAAACATTATTTCCCTCCTTGCTATTTGACGCACTTTCCATTCTGTGACATGCCTAGATTTGTATATGTGCAATTCTGGGCAGCATTATTTTCTGAAAATGCAAAAATGAGATGAAGGAAATATTTGACTGCATCAAACACAGTGAAAGGAACCTTTAATGATGTCTGTAGTCAGTCTCCCTGATTCACATTTTGGTATCTTTTTAAATTATTTCATCTTTTACATTTACATGAGGACAGCAACTTAGCAGGAGGGTTCCATTAGTTAGATCACTCACACTGATGAACGTATCTTTTAAACATAGCAAAAGAAGAATTTCAATTGAATTAGGCAATGCCATATCTTGGATAAAAATTAATGTTTTCTTGACCTGACTGGTTTTGATAGACAGTCAGAATAAGATATCAGTCCTCAAAATTACTGTAAATAGTAGTCATACAGTCCTATTATGCTTCTTTCTGATGATATTTTTCTGCAAGTAATACATTTACACAAATATGCTGGATCCAATAGTTTCTTAGTTAAGGCCAGATTTGCATGGTGACCCATATGTTCATTCAGCAAATGAATAATATCTTATAAGCAATAAATGTGTTTCTGAAAAAGGAAAATACATTGTCACTAAATTGTTTCTCACTTGAGGTTTTTGCTCTATGTAAATATAATTGCTATTCCTATAAGTTAAAACATTTTATTAATAGTGATATCAATACATGTACATAGTTATCATATTATGTGTACTACTTTATCACATTGTCTTGGTAAAATTAGCTGTTATCAAGTTGAGAAATAATTTTTATCTTATTCATCTCTTTATCTCCTGTGTTTGTAAGAGGCAGTGTGGTAAAAGTTTGGGATCTGGGTAAAAAACTCTTATTGAATAGTCCTAAACAAATTACTTAGCCCTTCTAAATTTAAGGTGCTCCATCTGTCAACTGAGAAAAATATTACCTCTTTGAGAAGCTTGCTGTGAGGAAAACAATGATATCATGTATGTTGCACAGATGCTAGAAAGTTGTAAAACCTACTGTTCCTTCCTAGCACACAACTGAGTTGACACTTCACAGCCAATCTGATCTCCACAGTAACACACAGCTGGTTCTTGTCAATGGAATATAAGAAGAAATGAAGTGTGTCACCCTGGAACCAAACAATTTTTCTTAGATTTTCTTCAATTTCCTATGACTTCTCTATGCAGCCCCTCTCCACCTCTAAAATGCTATATCCTCACTAGGTATTGTCAGAGAAACCTTAGAATTTAGAATTCAAATGTGGGATTTAATAGTTAAATCATGTTTAAATTGAATAGGGGCTTCCCAAGTGGCACTAGTGGTAAAGAACCCACCACCTGCCAATGCAGGTTAGACTTCAATGATGCAGGTTTGATCCCTTGGTTGGAAAGATCAGCTGGAGGAGGGCACGGCAACCCACTCCACTATTCCTGCCTGGAGAATCCCATGGACAGAGGAGCCTGGCAAGCTGCAGTCCATAGGGTCTCACAGAGTTGGACACAAGTGAAGTGACTTAGCACGCACGTGTAGTTGATTTACAATATTATGCTAGCTTCTCCTGTACAGTGATTTTGTTATATATATACATACATGCTGCTGCCGCTAAGTCGCTTCAGGCGTGTCTGACTCTGTGCGACCCCATAGACAGCAGCCCACCAGGCTCCTCCCTCCCTGGGATTCTCCAGGCAAGAATACCAGAGTGGGTTGCCATTTCCTTCTCCATATATATACATATATTAATATTAATATATCACAATATATATTAATATAGATTCTTTTCCATATTCTTTCCCATTATAGATTATTACATGACATTGAATATAGTTCCCTATGCTATACGGTAGGGCCTTGTTGTTTATCTATTTTATATGTGGTAGTTTGTATCTGCTAATCTGAAACTACTAATTAATCCTTCCTCCACATTTAACCTTCAACAGCTAGAAGTTTGTTTTCCATGTCTGTGAATATTTCTGTTTTGCAAATAAGTTCATTTTTATCATGTTTTAGGTTCCTCATGTAAGTGATATCATGTGGTATTGTCTTTCTGTTTTAACTTATCTTAGCATGATCATCAGGTCCATCCACGTTGCTGTGAAATGCATTTTCATCCTATTTTATGGCTGAGTAACATTGTATTGTATATATGTACCTCATCTTTTTTCCATTCATCTATTGATGGACATTCAGGTTGCTTCCATGTTTTGGCTATCATAAACAGTGCTGCAGTGAACACTGGGGTGCATGTAGATTTTCAAATTAGAGTTTTCTCCAGATATACCCAAAAGTGGGACTGCTGGATCATATGGTAACTCTAATTTTAGTTTCTTAAGGAACCTTCATACTGTTAAGAACCTTCATAATGTTTTCCATGATAATCATACCAACTTGCATTCTAAAGTGGCATTTTTAAATGTAGTATATTAATTAGTTCAGTTCAGTTGCTCAGTTGTATTCAACTTTGCAAACCCATGGACTGCAGCATACCAGGCTTTCCTGTCTATCATCAACTCCTGGAGCTTACTCAAACTCATGTCCATCGGGTCAGTGATGCCATCCAACCGTCTCATCCTTTGTTGTCCCCTTCTCCTCCTGCCTTCAATCTTTCCCAGCATCAGGGTCTGGTCTTTTCCAATGAGTCAGTTCTTCACATTGGGTGGCCAAAGTATTGGAGTTTCAGCTTCAGTATATTAATATTCAGTATAAATACAATGTCATATCACTAATAACAGGTCTTTAAATGAAGTAGGAATGTCATCTTTTTAAAATTAAAAGTCTAAAGGAGTATATTTTTGCATTTGACTCAGTTTGAAAATGTTGAAAACTTGATGAAGCGAAACATTCTAGGAAAACATCAACTATAGAGAAAGTTGCTCCTACATTGAGACATCTATAGTGTAACCTTGGTTATATCAAAGAGTATAAATTAGTTTAAGGACTTTAAAGAAGCATCTAGTCAAATACATTATCTTTATAAATAAGGAATTTTCATCCCAGAAAGGACAAATGACTTCTCCTTGGCCATTCCTGGCCCAGCACTCTTTACATAATGCATTCATTTTCCTCTCCTGAAACCAAAACTAATTTTCTAAATTGAAGGCTAAAAATAAAAATCTTTTACTTTTCAGTCTTTCATACTGATTTAATTTAATAAATTAGGTTGCTTCAAGTAGTTTGAAAAGCTTATTATTGACTAAAATGGGCTCACAACTTACTGTGACTCAAAAACTGAAGACTGGTGCTAAAGTTGTTTATTTCTCTTCTATCATTTAGATTTAATTATTTTGTTCATTCCAAACATTCTTAATGAAAAAATTACCATTAATTTTTTTATGTTTTGATTTCCCTTTTTATTTCTCCCAAAATAGTTTACTTCAGTGATGTAAAGTTTACATGTGTCTCCTTGGTTTTCCAAAGACATATAAATTAAAATACAGCCTAGAAAGTGGGAGCTATTTTTCTCTTTTTCTATTTGGAGAATTATCTGGCCAGTAGGTATACACTAATATTAGCAGAGATGTTTAAATTTGAGCTTAGTATGAAGAAAAAATAGAGCATTGAGATGTGAAGTAGGTATAGCCCATCCAAAAAATCTCAGGACAGTCAAGGGCACCGTGGGAGAACAGACATGGTTTGAAGGTATAGGGTGGATTACATACACTTTAGAAACCAAGCAACTAACATGAACTTCATCCTCAGAGCTGGCTTTCTAAAAATTGTGGTCTGCATACCACTCTTGAAAAGTAAGATGAATTTAGCAGTTCACAGTTGTTTGTTTGTTTTTTAACTTTAACATTTATGCATTTCTTCTAATAGAAATCAAGAAAACATAACTTGTACATGAAATCAAAGCCAGGAAAGGTGGATTAAAGACAAAAAGGAGGCAAGTAATATTTAATGTAATGGGAATACCAAAAAATTATGAAACATTTGCAACATTATGTAGACATAATGTTATGAAACATTTGTAAACATTATGTAAACAATTATGTTTACATTTCTAAATATGATACAGAAGATTTAGTGGTTTTCGAGACTTAACATGGTGATCATTTTGAAATGTGTAGAAATATCAAATCACTGTATTGTGTACAAGGAACTAACAGTGTTATAGGGCAATTATACTTTAAAAACAAGCAACCTCATAGAAAAAGAGATATTTGTGGTTACTAGAAGTGGGAGGAAGAAGAATTGGATGAATGTAGCCAAAAGGTACAAACTTCCAGTTATAAGATAAATAAGTACTAGACATGTAATGTACAACATGACAAATATAATTAACACTGCTATATGTTAATTATAGCACACAAAAACATGTTATATTTACAAGAGAGTAAATCTTATGCGTTCTCATCACAAGGAAAAAATTTGCTTTCTGTTTCTTTAATTTATTATATGAAATGATTGATGTTCCCTAAAGTCATTAGGATAATCATTGCATTTCATGATCTATTTACAGCAAATCACTGTGCTGTATACCTTAACCTCATACAGTGTGTGCTCAGGTGCTCAGTCATATCCGACTCTGCGACTCCATGGACTGTAGCTCCCCAGGCTTCCCTATCTATGGAATTTTCCAGGCGAGAATACTGGAGTGGGTTGCCATTGCCCTCTCCAGCGGATGTTCCCAACCCAGCGGAAGAACCTGTGCCTCTTGCGTCTCCTGCATTGAATGGCAGTTTCTTTACCGGTGGGCCACCTGGGAAGCCCTAAACTTATACAGTTCTGTATGTCAATTTTATCTCAGTAAAACTAGAAGAAAGAAGATCCAACATTTTTCTAATGTAGTAACAACATGATACATTTCTTTTTGATTCATAATAATGGCAATGGGATCCCAAAAATGTAGACTCCCCCAAGAAACTCATTTGCCTATTTTTCTAGCACACATTTCAAAACACTAACATTAGGAATAAAGCCCTGCTTGATACCATATTGACATCACATAGATATTTGGTGAACTGGCCATGGCAATATGACTAGAAATAACCAGATCTCCAACTTCAAAGCAAACAATGAGTAATGGAAAAAATAAATAAGACAGTTCTGCATTGCTTATTTAATTGAGAGAAATTTTATGGCTTTGTCAATATAATTGTCACAAGCAATCCATTTTATAATTACCTACAAATCAACAACTCTAAGCAAACCACCAGACTAGTAGAATCATGGATACAAAGACGATTATAAGACTTCCACTGGGAAGACTAATTGGAGTGAGAGGGCAGAAAAGAGGGAACAACTGTCCAAAAACTACAAGGCAGAAATTATGTTTTTATAAGATGGATGAAAATGCTCTGAGTTTGATAACGATGATGTTGCCCTCTATAGATGGGTCCTTTCTATGTGTTAGGCACAGTTTTAAGTATTTGTAATGGATTATTTTACTTATTCCTGAGAGTAACCCTGTAACCTTGATGGTGTTAAATGCAGGTATGTTCAATAATGTATACAAATCAATGATGAAACCTGAGTTGCCAGCTCTAAGAGTGCACATTCTTAGAAACTGCTCCGGGTTGTTTAGGCATTACCATCTGTAAAGGCCTCATCGAAGAGAAATCATTTATTTATGTTTTCAATTCATAAAGAAAGTAGGGATGAGCTGACAAGCCATTCAAAAGAGAAAAGATTGAAATTCGACATGTATATAGGATTGGCTATTTATATTCAGGAAAACATAGAGTAGTTCTGTTAGCAGCTGAGAAATCATGGAAAACGAAGCTGGGAAGTTCCCAAGATCTCAGGGGCTTATATATTAGGAACAAATTGTATTGTTGTTTTCATTTGTTAACTAAGTCACGTCTGACTCTTCTGCGATCCCATGGACTGTAGCCTGCCAGGCTTGTCTGTCCATGGCCTTTTCCCAGCAAGAATACTAATGTGGGTTGCCATTTCTTTCTCCAAAGGATCTTCCCAATCCAGTGACTGAACCTGTGTCTCCCGCCTTGGCAGGAGGGTATTTTTTTTTTTTTTTTTACTGCTGAGCCATCAGGGATGATAGCTTGTGGTTAATTGAATCTCCTAAATTCTTGGGATATGAGGAAAGTTGTGGGTCAGGAAGACTCACTGGGCCACAGTGCAAATAAAAATAGTGCAGTGACTAAGAGCGTGAGTCTGAAAGCAAACCACCTGAATTCATGTCCCAGCTGCCGTTTCTGATCCCTGTAATAAACAAACCCCTAGAATTCTGTTTCCTTATCCACAGTGGTACCCTCAGTGCTAATGACACTAAGAATGACTGTAGTTACAAGAATTAAAGTAGGTCATTTATATAAAGTGTTTGCTATGGTACATGTAGTTAGTGCTCAGTAAGTGCTAGCTTTTATGATTAATGTATAAAGGACAGGCTGGAGGAAAGAGACTGACAGCAGGAATGTGGTTTAATAGGCTCCTAACACAGTCCAGATGAGAAAAGACAGAATCGTGAACTAGGACAGTGGCGGTGGCAATGGAAAAGAGGACAGTTACACAAGATATTTCAGAGGGCTAAGTGCCTTCGTGATTCATTAAATGTGGGAGGCAGGCATGTGACTCTGAGTGTTCACGCCTGGCTCACTGGGACAATGATGGTGCTGTTACCAGATATAGAACAATCAGGAAGACGTGGTTTGCAGAGAAATCATGGACCCAGAATCTATTTTGATGTATTGATCATGGATTCTAGGTATTCGTCAAGCCTTATCAATCCACCACCAAGGCAATATTTTTCTCAAGAGTGATGCAGATAAGTGATAAAGATGATTCAGGTGGTGTATACAGAATTATCACACAGCATTGAATTATATGTAAGAAAATTCCTTCCTGCTTCTTCTACCCTCCAGTTTAAATCAAAGAAGTGTTTTATTTTGATGCTAGTTATCTTTTCCCTTTTCTCTTTCTTCTCTAACATACTCAGAGTCTGGGAAACACAAATATGTGCACTTAAAATTTAAGAGCATTTCTTTATTTTTCATTATATTAATCAATTTCTATTTATGTCAAATGCTTCTGGTTTTCCAATTATGGCCCTAATATGAACTTCCTTTTAAAAAATTCATTTTATTAATAACAAGGAATCAATTTAAAGAAAAAAATACTAAGGAACCCACAGAATAATGATTACTTAGATAACAAAATCATGAAAGGTGAACTTGAATGAGAGAAGGTTAGAAATCCATACAGTAAACTAGGCCAAATTTTAGGTAATATTCTTGTCTAGTTTTACCAGTTTTCTCAAAAGAAGACACATTTGCTGTAAATCTAAGAGAAAACCACATTGTTGTAATGACCAGGATTCAAAAATCTATAATTGTGATCTTCTGATAACTTCCCAAGAAAGTTGTTACTGTAACTTCCAGGTAGGTATTAACTAGTCATGGAGCTATGCGCTGAAGATAAGAATGGCATCAGAAATAAAACAAAGGAACACACAGAAACTTTGGATCATTACACAAGCAACCATTACAAGAATCAGGACGCTCCTCAGCATTGGTGTTAGTTTCAGTTCAGCCTGTTTCCTTCACAGAAGCAACTGAAACGGTACCACACACACAAACAAGCCAGCAAGAGCTGGGAGTGGACAAAAAGACCAAGATGGAGGCTAACTTCCATATTAAATTCCATAAGGAATTGATGCAATCAATTAAATGATGCTATTCAAAATAAACTCTGATACCAATACAGGTTTGCTTTGATTTCTCTAGGAAGAAAAATAGCCTAGTGATACCTTGATAAATTTTCTTGCCATGCTTTAAGTAAACAGATTCTCTTCTTGTGGAAGTACCTCTTATTAGACAGTAAATACTCATCATTCTCAGTATGAGACTTTGGGGAGGGGATAATATTAAACCCTATGATATCAAATCAACACTTCCCTTACCATTAGCTGGTTTTAAGGGCATTCTGGGCTCAAATGACTAAATAAAATATCTGCTAGTCATAAGTTTGTGGGTTCTGTTTTAGGGTGCTATAATAACTATAGCGATATGAATACACAGCAGAATTTAACACCCTTTTTCTTGTTCTGGAAGCATGCAGACTTAGAGAATATTTTTACATATGTTCTTTCACAGATGGAAGACCTGTTCTAAGACAATCCTGAATCTGTTAATAGGGACCAAAATAAGGACTGTTCCAGTACTTGATGGTCAGGATTTCCAGTGAATAAGAGAACATAAGGCCACATTTTTAAAATAAACTAGAGCAGTTCTTTGATTTTCTTTCAGATTCTATTTGCTACTTAAGAGTTTTTTTTTTTTTTTTTTTTTTTAAAGAAATCTGAAAATCACAAAAACAATATTAGGGCCAGATAGCTTTGATTTAAAGGATGGTATTTATGAAGGTAGAATCTTAAATTTCCATTTTTGTCTAGGTTTCTGTTTCTTTCTGTACAGTAGACCAAAGCCTTTTAGTCAACACAAAAACATGTCCTAAGAATTTCAGGGGAAGAAAAATTAGTATGTGTAAATAAATAATCAGAAAGCAACTTAACTCAAGGAAACAAATACAAAAAGATACATCTTAATAGATGGTAAGTTGTGAACACGATGTTTATATTTGAAATTAGGAAACATTTAAATTCACATAGCTTTCAAAAGGAGTAGCTGTAGTAATTTTTATGGAGTTTGTACTCAGCATTGCAAAGGGTTTGTATGAACCTATACCCACCCATGAGATAGATATGGTCTAGAAATATGTCTGATTTGTCCCACGTGTTATTAATACTGTTAAAATTATGATAGTTGATATAAGATTATAGATTTTTAGTTTTTCTTGAAAAAACTGAAATCCTGACCACATTAGGCCCCAGATGTACTTGATACTTATAATCAATATTACTAGGCACTACTACTTATTGAATGTTCACTATCAGGTTTTATTCTAAGCATTTTGTCTGTTTTTTTTTCATACATGCAATATGCCTATGAGGCAGATCTTTTTGTGCACACTGTTTCTCTGAGAAAGCTGGTCTCCTGAGAAATTCAGTAATTTCTTAAAATTTGTAACTGGTAACTGATGGAGTTGAGATTTGAACCCAGGCCTGTCTGACACCAAAACCCAGTCCCTTATTCACAATGAGCCAGTTTAAAACATTTCATTACTGAATAGGGAATTAGTCCATATTTACTATGGTCACTTTTCTGCATTTTTGAAAAGTTAATCTTCCCCATGTGATACTTTAAATGCAGCTATTTCAATATATTATGAAACATATTTCTTAAAAGAAACATTATATCTATCCCTAATAAATATTTTCTTCTTTTTAAATAATAGACATTGATTTTTTCTAAAGAAAATTAAGCAAATGATTTACTTATCCAATTTGAATCTAACTTGCTTTAAACTGATAAAATCCATTTATGTTTATGTATCATGCTAGAATACCAATTATAGTTGTCTCTAGTAAATTAAGACATTTAGTTGGCTGAATATCATTTCTAGACGAGTACTGAAAGCTTCTAAATCATTTACACCAGAATTTAAACTCTGGAAGGGTCATTCAGAATTATTTTCAAGTGCATCTTACCAGAGGTTGTCTTCACTACTTCAGTGGTATTTCTCAGTCCAACAAATGAAAATTGATAAAGTCTCCAAGACCTTGTGTCACCCACTTCAACAGAACTACGCTTCCACTGATAGACAATTTCTTCACGTGGATAGCCATCTGCCATGAGATAGGAAAACACATTTAAAATTATTAAAAATGAATATTGTAGCAACCACTTTCTATGAACTGAGGGAGATAACCAAAGAAATAGTTGTGACTTGGATGATGACCCTGTATTAAAGAGCATTACAGTAGAGAAAATAAATACAATAACATATCCTAACAGGGAAATCAGATTTTAAAATCATGAGGTCAAAATTACCTGTGAAAAGCATGTAAACTGTGTATATGGTGTATATACCATATATATATTATATATATACACCATATATATATGGTATACTCTCTCTATATATACTATAGTGTATATATATATATATACTATATATATACCATATGGTATATGGTATATAAACACACAGTTGTTTCTATATACTATATGAATACTTCACACTGTCTGGGGTAAGATATAAATAGCATGTAGTAAATACTATATACTATATCATATAGTGAATACTACATATGCAGGATATTGTTTATGGTGAAAGGGAGTCAAAAGGGTGAGATTTTGAGTCATGTAGAAACAGAAAATAATGGAAGAAATATCTAAGATGTCCCTGGTGGCTCAGCAGTAAAGAATCTGCCTGCTATGCATGAGATGTGGCAGGAGCCACAGGTTCAGTCCCTGGGTGGAAGGAAAGCAGATTCAAATCCCTCTCCAGGGCATGTCCTTGGAGTAGAAGGTGGCTGGAAAAAAGTACCTCAACTATTTATATTATTCTCACTCTCAATTTGTTGAGGCTTCTTTTTAATATATAACTACAGTTAAAAGTAGTAAGTAGAAATGCCAAGGAGAAGATCCCTATGAGAACTATGTCGATTCTTTAAGGTTCAGTCATGTTCAGTCAAAACAACAGAGAGCATTAATGAAACAAATGCTACATGGATAATGTAGTGATTATTGCTGCCTTTTCCTTGCCGTAATACCCTAGACAAGTTTCTCAATTTTTCTTCCAAATTATTTATTTACCTATGGGTGTACTTACGTGGGGGTGACTGTACTTATTTTGTGGAATTGCTGGTCAATATGTATTTGTTGAATGGATAAACATTACTATTAAGTAAAGTGTAGAGTAAACTCAAGTAAAATAGATAGACCACAAGACTAGAAATCTTCCTCACTGTATGTCTTCTAATAATTCTGTGGAAAGGTAAGTTTTGATTATGGAGGCTGATTGACTCCTTGGAATAAAATCCCTTGTCTCTTTTATCCTTTGGTTTTGGTCCAACTTTTTGTCCACTATATTTATTAATTTAAAAGGAAGAAAGCAGGATACCCAGGTTGCTATTGAGAGGGTGGTGGCAGGGTGATAGGGCAGGATGTGATGGAAACTGAGAACTTAAGAATGATATTAAGGAACTTCCTATGGAGAATATGTTGGTGATTGAATTGTTTTGATAGCAATAAGTAATACTAAGTTGATTTTGGGTTCAGAAGAGAATTGTCAATCAGCAGCCTGATGGCATAGAAATCACTGTTTCTTAAGTTTTAGCTAACTCAGGAAAGGAGTAGCCTCAGTTGGAAAATTAAAAGAAAATAAATCCCATATCCTAAACCTTAGGGGAGTTTTCACTTAAAAATGTTCTATCCTTGGACAAAGTAAAACATATGGAATAAGAATCATAATGAGAACTTTTTTCAATATGTATAATATACAATGAATTTTTCCTTTGGTGCCCTGTTTTACTTTTCTGTTTTGTTTTTTTTTGTTTCCCTCTGGAAATGTTTATCAAAACAGGTGATTGCTTTTCTCATCTTTTATTGAAAGTATTGTTATTATGATTCAGTTTCTTTTTAGGCATCTCCATTACTCCTGGCTGATAAATTATACATATATTAAATTTTTAAAATTCATAGTTTTTCATTCTACCCAATATGTACAATTGAGAGTTCAGAAATAAAGGGGAGGTACGCAATCTAACATGAATACAGAACAGTGAGGCAAATGTGGGGGAAAATGAAGCTTGTTTTTGACTTAGGCAGGAACCTATGAAGGTTAGAAGGTTTAGTAACCTATGAAGGTTACTAAAGCTTAATTCCTATTAGAATCATCAAGGATCTTCTTGCTCTAGGCTATTATCTCATAATAACAGTAATAATCAATAAAATAATACAGCTTTTGATTGAATCTTATTATGTGGAAGGTGGCATAGGCAGACATTTTACATGTATGAACAAAACGATACTGAGGTGAGACAGCTCTTATAATCTCTATGGGCACCTGTGTTGTGGACTCATTGAGAGATTTAGTAATTTGTTCAAGTCTATAGTGATGGGATTGGGATTTTAACTGGACCCAATAGGGTTTCCCTGATAGCTCAGTTGGTAAAAAAAAAAAAATCTGCCTGCAATGCAGGAGACCCTGGTTTGATTCCTGGGTCAGGAAGATCCCCTGGAGAAGGCTACCCACTCCAGTGTTCTTGGGTTTCCCTTGTGGCTCAACTGGTAAAGAATCTGCCTTTAAGGCAGGAGACCTGAGTTTAATCCCTGGGTTGGGAAGATCCCCTGGAGAAGGGAAAGGCTACCCACTCCAGTATTCTGACCTAGAGAATTCCATGGACAGTCCATGGGGTCACAAAGAGTCGGACACGACTGAGCTATTTTCACTTTCACATGATCCCCAAATCAGTCTTTTGCTCACTGGCAGATAACTAGTTTTAGATATTGCTAGAACTCCAGATGGAGGAGGTAATTTTTGATTTTATTTTGCTGTGTTTGTTCATTTGCTCAGTCATGTTCCACTCTTTGCAACTCCATGGTCTGTAGTCCGCTGGGTTCCTTAGTCCATGAAATTCTCCAGGCAAGAATACTGGAGTGGGGAGCCGTTCCCTTCTCCAGAGGATCTTCCCAACCCAGGGATCAAACCCGAAGTCTCCTGCACTGCAGGCAGATTCTTTTTTTTTTTTTTTTTTTTTTTTAATTTTATTTTATTAGTTGGAGGCCAATTATTTCACAACATTTCAGTGGGTTTTGTCATACATTGACACGAATCAGCCATAGAGTTACACGTATTCCCCATCCCGATCCCCCCTCCCACCTCCCTCTCCACCCAACTCCTCCGGGTCCTCCCAGTGCACCAGGCCTGAGCACTCGTCTCATGCATCCCACCTGGGCTGGTGATCTGTTTCACCATAGATAATATACATGCTGTTCTTTTGAAACATCCCACCCTCACCTTCTCCCACAGAGTTCAAAAGTGCAGGCAGATTCTTTACCATCTGGGCCACCAGGGAAGCCCACATAGGGAGAAAACAACTAACAAATGTTCTGCTAATCTTTTCTGGGCCCATGAAAGAAGTGATATATAATCCACTATTACCTCTTTCTATTGAGACAAGGACAGGCTTTACAGTCCTTCCCAACATAGGCATTCAGGAAGTCACTGCCAATTTATTCCAAATTTATGCCCCAATGAAGTCTGTCATTTCTGATAAAATAGATCCTATTTTTAATGATGAAAGGGATTATCAGAATCTTCAAAGTCAACAACACTGCATAATGCAATTTTGCATTCTAAGTTTCCCAATTAACTGATATTGCAATCAGAAAGACTACTGGTGAGCAGGGATACAGAATACAAAATGAGTAATTACTTACAACTGGAGAATTCCAGGGGGCAGGAATGTTCATCCATTGGAAAATTGTGCAACTGTAACTGGCACTCAGCATCAATTGTCAGTCTAAGTAGGAAGATATGATGCAAAGGTTTTAGACAGTTTAAAAATTTTAAAATATGTATTAGTACACTTTCAAATGACCATTCATTTTTATTCCTGGACAGTATCTCACCCATTCTTACTGATAACACAAGGTGATCCTCACTGAAGAAATTCACCAAGTCCAGGATAAAATTGTGTAAGACTTAATGTCCATTTATTTTCCCAGACTAAACAATAAATTCTCACTGACCTCAACTTCACTTACTCAATACTTATTACCCCATTTTTTTTTTTTTTTGGCAAATTAACTGCACACATGGGATTGCTCAGTGAATTCACTTAACTTACTTAATAGAACAAACTCTTTTAAGAACTTAAGCTCATTTACTGTTTGCATGTAAATGAATGCAGATAATTCTCAGAACTTATCTGCTAATTACAGCAGAACCTTCTACATTGTAAGTACTTGTTAGCTGTTAGCTTTAAATTACTGTATGTGAGTTTAAAAATACCTGTGTTTCACAACAGAGTATTAAGCGTTCTTACAAAGGAACACTATAAAGCCATTATATAGGATGTTAAAGAGTAGAAGAATATCTAGTAGGAATCAGATGTTAAATACATATGCACAGATGTATCAGAAAATGTCTGTCATGGAGTCCCTGAGTTGCTTATTAAACATACAGATTTTCTTTCCCAATTGAGGCTAGAACTCTAGGAAGGATAAAATTTAAAGGAGTCCTAGATGTTTTGATCATATTTGGGGAAGTATGACTATAACGTTAAATTGTGATGGTGATAGGTTGATGATATTTAAAATTCTGTATTTGTTAGCTATATTTCTTATAATTACAAATATCAATCTTAACGTAAAAAATTTTATTTTATAAACATTCTGTATTAAAAGTTCAGCATAAATTTAATTTTTCTATGGTATAATATAATATAATAGAGCAATTACTGGTCCTAAGATATAACTAATCATAATTGAGCCCTTAATTTTTGGCATGGCACTAGGTAAGGTGAATTTTTCTCTCATTTAGTAAGTGTTATTATGGCTTTATTATACTTGGACTTGTCTGAAGTGACAAAGCTAGTATCATGGTTGAGATATGAGCCCAAGACTGTGTCTCCAAAGCTGGAAGTTTTTATCATTGTCACTCAGTAATTACATGCTCTTCCAAAGAAAAGATAAGCTTTATTCATAAGTGAAATTATAATTAAATTTGATATTTTATTAGTATCATTTCTCCAAATTAAATTGGAATTGTTAAAATTGAAGATAATGCAGATTGCAGATAGCAGATATATATCTATGCACTATACACATTTGTAACTCATTATAGATAAGCAACAAGAATAAAATCATCTCTTTATATAGATTAGCAAACTCATTCAAATCTTGAATGAATCTCATGAGTGACAATTTTGAGGTGGTTTCCATAATTAAATATTGTATAGTGACTCTCCAAGTTAATAGAAGTTAAAAAATAACTATAGTATTATGGGAATGATAAAGAGACTTCAGATAGCATAACTTTACTTAATACTTCAGAAGCTAGACTGAGCTCTTATTTAGCATACAAAATTTGATTTCCACTAGATTCTAATTCCAATCATTACCTCACATATAATTTAATAAAACCCATTATGAAATCAAAACATATACAATGAGTTTCTTTTGCAATTGTGGCTATTTTTCCTGCTAACTGATGTAACTCTGATGACAAAGGGCTATGGATTCAGTCTAAAGTACTGAATTTTATATCTTGAATATTACATATGGCATAAAATATACATCAGAAGGGCATTTAACATGAAATATTTTGAAGCTATAAGATCCTCGATACTAAGATCTAGAAGAATCACATTATTCATATTTATTACTGAAAATATATACAAATAATTTAAATGTCTGCTTGTGCTTACATTTTTATTAGGTTCTATGTTAAACACTTTGCATATCACCCCATTTAGTCCTTACTACCACTCTAAGGTAAAAATCATTAACTCTATTTTACAGAAATTTAAAATAAACGAAAGGTGCTCAATTGTAGTACTAGGGTAGGGACACATGTCATGGCGGTAGAGGTGCCTTCTTTGCCAATAATCCCCATCAATTCTCACCTCATTCCTCTAAATAAAAATGTAACTAAGTAAAAACATCAAACTTACCATACAAATAAAACTTTGAGATACGTCTAGCAGCTAGACCCCTGCTACCAGTTAGCTGCCTCTAGTTCTGTACATGTTCTGAAGACTTGCCACTCCTGTAGAAATGCTGGAGAACTGCCCTAATACCTACAAATAATACGATTCAGGAGCTTCCCAGGTGGCCTTATTGGTAACAAACCCGCCTTTCAGTGCAGGAGATGCAGAAGACGCGGCTTTGATCCCTGGGTCAGGAAGATCCCCTGGAGGAAGGCATGGCAGCCCACTCCAGTGGTCTTGCCTGAAGAATCCCATGGACAAAGATACCTGGCAGGCTACAGTCCACAGGGTTGCACAGAGTCAGACACAACTGAAGCCAGTGAACACAGCACAGTGTGATACAGAGCTAATCATCAAAGCCAGATGTGTCTGATTCTTACGTCTGTGTACTTAGCTATTATGTTGACTTTATACCATACTCTCACCTATGAGAAACTTCAACATAAAAAAATTAACTATGCAATTATGAAGTGCTAAGATGATGGCATTAATTTAAGATAAAAACCTGTCAAATGTTGGCTTAATATTTAAGTTCAGAAAGTAAATGATACTTCCTTTTTAAAGTTTTCCCCAAGAATATCTATTCCAAAAATAGCACACACACACACACACAAAGTCAGACAGCCTATCAATGTAGTGGGGGGTGGATGTTGGGAGATGGAATTCATTCTACTTACACCATTGTGCAGCTAAAAAGAAAAGGATGTACAGATTCCCACATAAAAAAATTCTCCTTTAGTAATGGTTTCCTTGGAAACAGAAACATTTCCAAGCATATCAACTCCTAAGGATTACTATTTTTTAGTGTCCATATTTTAAAGTAGCAGGACATACACATAAAAGCCAAGACTCGTGTAAAGGTCAGAATATCTCACAAAGGCAAGGGAAATTTCATATCCCTGTGAGAAAAGAGTTCCTACGTCAGTCACAGAAAATGTTTTACCTATATCCTTTGAAAAAGTTCATTGATAAGAGAAAAAAGAAAAAAACAACCTAATTTTGTAGCATCATAATTTTGCTCAAGCATGCCAATCCTGATTTAGGTTTGACATCTTAGCTCTTTTTGTTCCAAGAGAACATAATTGACTTTTGTTTTATTCCCAACAATTACTCATTTCCTTTTACAAAATAATACCTTAAAGTGTAGAGCACTCGACCATCATTCCAAATTCTCAGCATCCTATTAGGGGTGGTTATCCAGTGTGCATCTGCCTTTTTGGAATTTCTGAAGAAAGTGTCTGGAATCCAGATTTTCCCCACCATGTTGCTATTCAGTCGGAGGACTTTAATGGTGCTGTTAAATTTCAGACGTCTGTCATACCATGTTTGGGCAAAAAATATATCAATTGTATATTCCTGTTTTAAAGAAAAAGGTAAAATGGAACATTTTTAATATAGCAGGACTGTATTATAGACCATTTGTTTATATTTATCAATTAATGACATCATTGCCAATACAAAGCAAAGCTACTTTGGGTTTGAATGATCCAAAAGAAAGCAAAAGCTTGGCTAAGGAGACACACCCATCTTTTGCAGACAAGTTAATAAATTATGAACAAACAGACCTGTGTAAATGAATTCTGGCAAAAGATCATAGGCTTGATACAGTTATTTGCATTTGGTATTTATGGAGAAGAGTTTCTCATGTTATTTTTGGCCAGCTAATTCTTTGTTGTGGGGGCAATTTTGTGTATTTTAGGGTGTTTACTAGCATTCTTAGCTTCTACCCAGTAAATTCCAGAAGCACCAACAAAAAATCCCGCCCCCAAGCGGTGACAACCAGAAGTGTCTGCAGACGTCGCCAACTGTCCTCTTGAGGAAATCAGTTAGGTTCAAAACACCACTGCCTCAGAGAAAAACAGAGTCTGGACACGCAAAAACGGGTCTAAACTGGAGCTCTGCAGTTTAGGTTCTTCACAATAAATTGAGGATGCCAGAAGATCTAAGCAGCTTGAAGATAGAAAAGGGGAATATACCCTATACAAAAAACACTTTGTGCCCTGTCTGGCAGATGGCGAAGACTCAGTGTACAGTAGCTAATTTTATTTTTTTACTATTACAAATGTCTTTTTTTCTAAACAAGAAGAAATGCACCAATTAAAATATAATCTTTATTACTGTAATAATCTGTCACAGTTTATTGTGAGCCACACAATCAAAAAAAAAAAAAAACCTGTGACAGATTAGTAGAGTAATAAAGATTATATTTTCATTGGTGCATTTCTTCTTATTTAGAAAAAAAAGAAAATTCTGAAAGAGATGGGAATACCAGACCATCTGACCTGCCTCTTAAGAAACCTATATACAGGCCAGGAAGCAACAGTTAGAACTGGACATGGAACAACACACTGGTTCCAAATAGGAAAAGGAGTACGTCAAGGCTGTATATTGTCACCCTGCTTATTCAACTTCTATGCAGAGTACATCATGAGAAACGCTGGGCTGGAGGAAGCACAAGCTGGAATCAAGATTGCTGGGAGAAATATCAATAACCTCAGATATGCATATGACACCACCATTATGGCAGAAAGTGAAGAAGAACTAAAGAGCCTCTTGATGAAAGTGAAAGAGGAGAGTGAAAAAGTTGGCTTAAAGCTCAACATTCAGAAAACTAATATCACAGCATCCAGTCCCATCACTTCATGGCAAATAGATGGGGAAACAGTAGAAACAGTGGCTGACTTTATTTTTCTGGGCTGCAAAATCACCGCGGATGGTGATTGCAGCCATGAAATTAAATACGTTTACTCCTTGGAAGGAAAGTTATGACCAACCTAGACAGCATATTAAAAATCAGAGACATTATTTTGCCAACAAAGGTCCATCTAGTCAAGGCTATGGTTTTTCCAGCAGTCATGTATGGATGTGAGAGTTGGACTATAAAGAAAGCTGAGTGCAGAAGAATTGATGCTTTTGAACAGTGGTATTGGAGAAGACTCTTGAGAGTCCCTTGGACTGCAAGCAGATCTAAACTGTCCATCGTAAAGGAGATCAGTCCTGGGTGTTTATTGGAGGGACTGATGTGGAAGCTGAAACCCCAATACGTTGGCCACCTGATGCGGAGAGCTGACTCATTAGAATAGACCTGATGCTGGGAAAGATTGAGGGCAGGAGGAGAAGGGGACAACAGAGGATGGGATGGTTGGATGGCATCACTGACACAATGGACATGGGTTTGGGTGGACCCCGGAAGTTGGTGATGGACAAGGAGGCCTGGCGTGCTGCAGTTCGTAGGGTCGCAAAGAGTCGGACACGACTGAGCAACTGAACTGAACTGAACTGAATCTGTCACAAAACATATTCAAAAAGTGACAAGTGACTCTAACGATTACCCTCATGTACATGATTGACTTTAATCAAAGAAAAGGAAGTCTGATGTGATTTAGACCTGGAGCCATAACACCCAAGATCTATTTGGCTGTCATATTTAGATTTTATTTAGTATTATTTTACAGCTCGATTTTAATCTGTATATACATGAGAAAATTAATGGAAAAAATCCCTTAGTGTTCTTAGAGCTTGACCCTAGTGTTTTTAAAATATGAGAGCTGAAGAATGGAAACTATCCATATTTCCTAATCTTATCCCCTTAACCTATCATCATTTATGATGGAGGATACACACCAAAAAAGAAAAGAAAAGAAAAAAGAAAACAACAGAAACCACAAGGAGATTATTTGTTTGCCTAAGAAACACAGCTTGTCAGGATCAGACTAGAATCTTCTTCCTTTGCCTGATTTCTGTTGTTCTGGATTGTATCCTTGCACCCCTGCCCTGTACCTCACTGGAATTGGCTGCATTTCCACTAGGTTAAGTCACATCACTTTGTTTACAATTTAATTCTATATTTGTAGTCCACAAGTAATGAAAGGAGAACTGTTGTGATAGTAGATAGAGTAACTCAATAATTTCTGACCTACATTTTGGCTAACGCAAACACGTTTTAAAAGTCTTTAAACCATCATTTCATAAACTATGATCCTGGAACAGTAGTTCTGGGTACCAGTATTCCTGAAATTATAAGTTTTGTGTTAAAATAAACTACATGTATAACTGATTCTTCTTAGATATTCACAATCTTCATCATAATTCTAAACAGTCTGAGAAACATGTTGCCATTTGTTTCATAGTTAAACAAGCAAACCTGTTTGCATGGAGGTTGCAGGTGGTGGTACAGTTTTTTTAATCAGCCTCATTGAGAGCAATAAATGGTTTTCATATCTGACTTAGCAGAGTGTCCTTATTGCTTATTTGGTAAATGGTCTTTTAAAGTTACACTATCACTAATTTATGTTACATTGTTTTACTCCATTCTACTCTACCCTCTTCTGCTCCAAGCTAATCTGTTATTTCAGATTTGGATAGAAAGCTTTATAAAAAAAAAAGTTACATTTGTTGTTAAATCTAATGCACTATTTCTCCTCTGAGAAACAATTCTGATTTGAAGTAAAGAGTGACCTCTCCACACCATGCATATTCTAAAACATAGTAAAGCACTCTATTTTATTTTATAGTAAGCAATACCTACCAAATAAGCAATGAGTGTTGAATTTTAAGATTATAGTATTTTACACAAGTTAATTTTATATACCTGATCACATTTCATTTTTAATACAAATCATTAAAAATAATTATATTACAAGAGGGAAAAAAAGATATGAAAGGTTCTCTCTCTTCCAAATTTTTTGTAAGGATAGTCCTTGTTATTTCCATGGTAACACACTACCTCTCTAGTTTGTTAATGAAATAAACAATTAGAAACTTACCATATTGATAGCGTTCACTGGACCAATGCTATTCACATACATGTCTGTGTGAATTAATGTTGGTTTCACTGTAAAGAGAACCATTGAAATATATGCATATGAAGAGGCATAATGTTTTAACGCTTTAGTCCTTGTTATTCTAGAAATATTTATTTTGCTACATTAGAAGTGATTTATTCACAGCTAATGTGGAGTTAGTGACTAATTCACTACATTTAGCTATTTGCTTTCAAAGAAATGTTTCCTTTTAAACACATTAAGGCATTAACTAAGCATAGCACAGTTTTGAAACTGATTTTCTTTTTAAGACTATATAAAAATGAATAAGTAAGAAAATACTGCACAGATTTTCCTCTTCTTCAGATATTATGACTTTTATTATTTTTTTCTTAAATCTCTTGAATCGATTTGGGCATTGTAACCTGACATGCCCCATATAGAAAAATAACTATTGTGTAACTATTGTGTAACCTAGAGAATAAACTGCATTAGAAATATGAAGTAGACATAAAAAGCAACAAGTATTATGAATTGTTATTGAAATATTGCTCCCTGTTGATTCCTTTTATGACCACTTTATCCTCATTCACCTCTAGCCAACACAAAATCAATCTTCCTCAATGATTTAATGAATTCCGTGACTCATCAAATGAGAAACCATATGGAAACCCAATACACACCTATTTGTCAAAGAGGACTGATAGTAAGAATCATGTAGTATTACATCCATGGTCTAATGAATGCACTCCATTTTCATTTAATATTTAATGAACAAGGATTCATAACATCATTCTGGGCTTCAATTCAATAAGTACATCTCTCTCATCTTTATCCATTTTCCTTGAAGTGCCACGCTCTATTTCTCTGTGGGGGATTGGACTCTTCACCTATATCCTTGCCTTCACATTAGTGAGGCTACTTCTCAGACTCTGAACTTTGAGCTTAACCATTTGATTCACACTAGTTAATAATATATGGACAAAGGTGAGTGTGCTAGCTCTAATTCCAAGCATTAACCCTTATGAGCTTCTATTTTTCTCTCTTGCTCTTTGCTATCATCATGAGAAGGATACTCCTAGCTAGTCTGCTGGTCCCAGGAGGGGAATGAGAATAAAGCTTTCTTAAATGAGCAGCCTCAACCTGGCTGACCTTAGATTAGGCCACCCCCAGCAAAGTGCTGAATAAATGCTTATTACTCTATACCTCTGAGATTTTGTGCTTGTTCCACAGCTATAGGTAATCAGTATGTCTTTCCTTTCTTTTTTTAATTACTTTTGATTGGAGTACATTGATTTCCAATGTGGTGTTAGTTTCTGCTGTTTCACCAAGTGCATCAGTTATACATACAAATACATCTACTCTTTTCTTAGATTCTGTTCTCAATTAGGTCATTACAGATTGAGTAGAGATCCCTATGCTATACAGTAGGTGTGTACTTGGTTTTGGTGTTACTTCATAAAGAAGCTGTCACTTTTTTTTTTCTCTATAGTCTCTCAGTCTAGGAAATTTTAAATTCCTATTTCTCAAGTTAGCTTGAAAATCATCTTTCTTCATTTTGAACTTATCAATGCATCATCTACTCCCAGACTTGAATGCAGTTTATTCATTATTTTTACATTGAGTAAAAGTATCATTTATATCCTTCTATTTAATGAAAGAGACTGATGCTTTCTTCTAATGTGGTAGGCCTCTTCATTTGTATAAAACCCACATCACAAGAGGCTTTAACATACCTCCTATATCAGGTCGAAGTTTATTATCGTATCCTTCCAGGAGGTTGTTTAAGATGACTGTGACATCACCCTCTGGAACTTTTGGAGTCAAGACCCATGTTTTGTTAGAAGCATAATCTTCATAGTCATCATCAGATTTTTGTCTAGTGAGGCTAAGGAAAAAAAAATATTGATCAAGAATCACACAGACTCCATCCAAGTTGACTTTTGGTCACAGACTGTTGGTGGAAAATGAGAAACAAAGCAGGATGGTGGGAATGTGTTACAATGGATTGCAGTGAAATTCTCAGCTGAGGTTTAGTCTAGCTCATTAAACTTCAGAGAGGTAGATTAAAATCTATTCAGGTGTACTCTGCGATTTTCCAGAATGCTCTGTCCTCCCATCTATAAATATACCATGCTTTAGCAGTTATCTTTGCCTTTTCCTAAGTTGATGTTCTTCTTGTCTACCTGCCCAACTTCACAAAGCACTTATTAAGAAAAAAATTAAAAGAATTTTGCTGAAAGCAATGCTTAAATGATCATAATCTAGTCTAGGCGTTCAGGCACAAGGTCTACTTCTTTCTCCTTTGAGAAGTTAACTGGTTCCAACCTATTAATGAAAGTAAGAGACTGATAATTAGATTCACTCCCACAGTCCACCAGACAAAGCTCTTCCTCCTCAACTGAACTACTAAAGAGAGCTTCAGCCTTGCTGCGTTTTCTGCCTCCGGGGTGTGTGTATATGTACTTTTCTCCCCTCACTTGCACTAAAAGCAAGCGTGGTTCATTTATCTTTGATTGCTAGGAACCTGGTCCTATGAAGAAAGATGTAGCTGTAGACTTTAAAACACTCTTTATTATAGTATTAGAGTATTAAGTTCCTAAGCTGGAAATTCATACTGATGGTTAAGGTACTATTTATATGATCATAGAAATCAAATTATCTATTTTGAATGATCAAAAAGTGACATAGTATTCTGTGATTCAGTTTTCTATGCCAAAACCTGTCAGAAAACCCACAACTGAACCCGAAGCTAAGGCTGATTTTGGAAGGATACTGAAATTCCTATAATTTGCCTCCCTCCCTGCCCCAAACTCCATCCCGCCACCCCCGGTACACACATACACATAAGATGATCATAGTTTCCAGACCTAGTGGGAATGCAAAACCTTGCCATTTTCATTTTCATCAATACTCAGTAAATATTGGTTACTTTTGATGTTTATGGTGAAATTAAAAATTATAAAATACGTTCTCATACCAATCCTTATCTTCAGTTTATTTTCTTAAAGATATGGTAAGAATGAATCTTGTCAGAAATCAAATCACTGTCACATTACCCTGAATATACATCATATTCTCAAACCATGTATTATATTCAACTGTCAATATAGATATATAGGTGTATATATATATATATATATATACAGATATATATTTGTATGTATAGACAGATAGATGACTAAAGATGGTAAGCTGATTTTGTGATTAATTTGGTTTGAGAATGAGGATGGGAGATGAAGTTTTAAAAGTAATCACTGGCATGGATCAACTTAGTAAGTAAGTAATCTTTTTATCCCTTCAAAGCTTTACAATAGGACACATAAAAACTGATTCACACACTTGCATGAAACCTAACATAGCCAATCTTAAATCTTGCACTTCAGTTAGCATAAGAACTTAAACAAAATTTGAATTTCATAGATCACCCACAGAGGGTATGTGTGAGGGGCTGGACAAAGCTTCAACCCACACTCAAAACTACTTCAGTGCAGGCAGAGATCAGTTGTCTGCAAGGAAAATTCCTCTTAAGCCTCAATTCATCATTTCTCTAGAGCACTGATGAACCCTGTGTAATAGAGTTCTAATCCTATGACCTGAATCTTACTAGTTTAAGAAGGAAAAAAAAGTTATCTGATAAAGAAAATTTCAAATCCCTCTCATAACTCATTGAGAAAAGAATGTAGTTGACCCACTGGATGTTGGATGTCATCATTATGAAATTTTATCACTGTTTAATTTGTTCAGGCAGAAGTGCCTTTTCAAAAGAATCTCAACCTCTTGCTTCCTTTCCCCTGAAGCTTCTCTCTCTCCCTCCTTCTTTCCTCTCTGAAAAAAAATGTACCCTATCAAAGTTTCTTCAAGGAAAGGAAATACATATTAAATAGCTATGTTTATTCACAGTACTTACTCATACTAGCAAATAAATAATCCAAGTATGACAGTGCTATGTTACCTTTATTACTATTTTCTGGAAAACCAGGAGGAAAAATACATTAAGTGAAAAGAAAAGGGATACTTCTTTAAAGGAATACTACTTTCTAGAATTTCACCTAGTAATTCTCCTAGAGTCATCATCTGTTGGATGCCAAAATAGTAGTCAAATAATTATCTCAGGTAAAAGTGTCAGTGACAGATTTGGGCATACTGTGGTATGCCTACTTAGCCACAAAGAGGTAAAGTGGAGTAGAGAAATCAAGAGCATATACTCAGGAGTTAGAAAGTACCAGGTCTGACTTCTGGCTTCATATCTTGCCTGTCACTTACTCTTCTATGACCTTGGGCAAATGATTTAATCTTGCTAAGCTTCACAAAGTTCTCATCTTTAAAATAGAGTTAATACTAGTATTCTAACACAATTTTTTGTGCAAGGTTAAGATAATGCTTGCTTCCCTGGTTGTTTGGACAGTAAAGAATCTGCCTGCATTTCAGGAGACCCAGGATCACTCTTTGGGTTGGGAAGATCCCCTGGAGAAGGAAATGGTAACCCACTCCAGTATTCTTGCCTGGAGAATCCTATGGACAGAGGAGTCTGGTGGGCTACAGTCCATGGGGTCTCAAAGAGTTGGACACAACTGAGTGACTAACACTTCCAAGCTAATGCTTATTAAGTACTTAGCACAGAACCTGACACATAGCCCTGAAAGTAGATTTATATAAAAAGTTTCAACCTCATAACTAAAACCTGAATCTTCAGACACTGTTTCCAGGCTTTAATCTAACATGGGCTGAGAAGAACTAAAAACAGATGTTATCCAGGAAGAAAAATAATGAACCCCTACATTATAAATAAATGAAGTTTTTATTCTTTAGTGTGTTCCCAGCTGAGGTCTAAATTAATGGAGCTGATGAATAATCTGGGATTGTTTCCAGATTTGTTTAAAAAAAAAAAAAAGAAGAACCTCTCTCATTCAAAATTGGCTGTTTCTCCAGAATTCTCTGGAGTCAAGGCCTCCTCACTTATAGATGGGAGCTCTAGTAGTAATGACAATTAGATAAGGCACTCTGTGGAACTGTGAACTCCATGAAAAAGCCTGGGCAGAAATAGATTGATAATGATGTGAGAAAACTGATCAACAGTTGCGTGGGCTGAGAGCAAACTTGAACTTCTGGCTAAAGGCACCTACCTAAATGTAATGGCCTACGGAAGTGATTATTTCTTCTTGTACTCTTTATAAACTAAGTATAATCTTCCAGAGGAAAAGGACTGAAATTAACATTACTCTTAACTTACCATAATGAAAAACATTTTGTTGTTGTTGTCTGAGTGATAAGTCCTAAAAGACAGTGCCAGAAAAGGTTGTGAAGTTTTCATCTTTGAAAACTTTAAAAAAAAACCTGTTAGAAAGCCATCCAATCAAGAGCTTTGGACCAACAGCATGAGAATTTCCTGGGAAATTTATAGAGAAGTAGAACCCTGGGCCAACCTGCACTCTTGAATCAGAATCTTTATTTTAACAGGATCTTCAAATGGTTCGTATGCATATTAAAAGTTGAGAATGTCAGTCACAGAGTGAACCAGGGGTGCTTACCCTTGAGTGTTTGTGTGTATATGTGTGTGTGTATGTGTATGGTGTGTTGAGGTAGGCTCTATAAAAAAGCACAGATTTCCAACTTCCTACTTCAGCTTTTCTGACTGAAATTCTCTGTTATAAATTAGAATATTACTTTTGATTTTCATCTTTACAGTTACATGCATGATTTGAATGTAATGAGTTCATATTTATAATGAGAAAAATCAGTTTAAGAAAAAAAGTGACAAAAATATAAATAGTGAAGAGATGAGAGGTTGCTCTCAATTAGACAGTAGATGTAAATATCTGATTGTTGGTACATATTTTGGATACTTGACACTGTGAAGATAATCATGAAATTTATACACTTTTAAATTTTAATCCAAGTACTTCATATTTTCACAGATTCAATAAAGCTCTCAGTTTTGTAGGAAGAAAAATCTAGTCATTGTACTTTCTTAGGGCCGTATAACAGCACACGTTTGGATGAGAAACAATAAAAACATTTGCCTTCTCCCTTGGGTATCTTTACATCCATTGGTATTTGGCATGATAAATACAGGGTATATATTTTTCTTTCTCTGCCTAAAATCTCTTCCCTCCACCTCCCAAAGTGGAGCATGGCTTATTCCTTATAAGCTTTCAATTTTGAACACAAAAATCACCTTCTCAGTATCAGTAGAGGTCATTCCTTATTGTTTTCTCTGCCCCTATCATCCACCTGATCCTTCATATCTTCTCATCAATCCTTCGACTGCTTCATAGCATTTGTCAAAATGTGTATTTACTGATTTGCACATTGCCTGTTTCCACTACTAAACTACAAATTCCACGAGTGCATATGGAATTCATAATTAATTGGGTGGAGAGGGAGGTGGGAGGGGGGATTGGGATGGGGAATACGTGTAGCTCTATGGCTGATTCATATCAATGTATGACAAAACCCACTGAAAAAAATAAAAATAAAAAAGCAAAAAAAAAAAATTAATGAATAGCAATAACACCAGTTTTTAAAAAATCAAACTTCACTGTAACAAAACAGCCAAATAAAAAATACAATATCTTTTATTTTCAAAAAAAAAAAAATTATGAAAAGAATCATTTTTTTCTGACTAGTTTTCCTAAGGTAAATAATACCAGCAATGGCTACTGTTATGTATTCACCATGTTCTACACATAAACTTTAAGGACTTCACATACATTCTCCCACTTTTACCTTTAAAACCCTGAAGCTCCTATAAATATCTCCATTTTACAGATGAAGAAGGACAGTGATATTTGCCAATAGTCATTTGGTTTGCCAAAACCAAAATGTTTAACCATTATACTGCAAGGGTTTGAGAAAGGAAATGGGGCCAAAGAATCTGCGATTTTACACTTATCAGACAGTAAGATCATCTCAAACAAACGGTTGCTCAAGCTCACTTTCCCTTAGGCCAATAAATCCGTTTATGCCTGAGTTCAATAAGAGTATGGCACCTTCAGCACAAAGTTAATAACATTCAAATCTCATAAACTTTCCATTGCAGATACCAATGATGTGATCTTCTCACACTGAGGAATAAAAGTGGAGCTCCTAATTTAACTTAATGGATGTGATCAACTTACTCTCTCAAGTTCTTTCATGACTTGAAAAGCAGTGCATGCTGCAGTGGTAAGGCATGTGTATTTCAAAGACTGCCTCTAGCTACTGCAAAAGGTGGGCCTTGGTATAAAGTGTAGGAGCAGCTATGCTAGGTAAGTATATATCCTCAGGGGGTCGAGGGGACTTAGAATCTGATCATAGGAGGAGGAGACTTCATTCTGTACCTCCCTGGAGGATGAGGGATTCTTGAGAAACACTGTGGTTTAGTGAGAAGGAGAACCGGGCACAAACTGCTCTTTTACATGCGGTCTTCAGTGGCCAGTGGAATTCTGTATCTCCTAGGAGAACATGTGAGAGCCTGTGCAGAACCTTCAGGAAGGGTGCTCTGTGCACAGGTGTGTACGCGAGTGTATACATGCATAGAGGCTAGAGTAAGGGTAGGGGTGTATCTCAGGATCAATTCTGATGAATTGTTCTACTTACAGTGACGCCCTGTTAGCTCATACCATGCTCAATTTTTTGATAATTAGGTCAGTAGCTGTTGGTAAGTGTGTTTATTTGACTAAGTCAACTATCAGATGTATATACTCCAGTGCACAAAATGCAAACTATTTATTAACAATTGCTGAAGACCCATATCAAATAAATGTCTGAGGGGTTTTATTAGCAAAGATGAATTTTATTGCAAGTATCAGAATATTTGGTCTTCCCAGGTGACTCAGTGGTAAAGAAGCCATCTGCCAAGCAGGAGATGCAGGCTCAATCCCTGGGTCAGGGAGATCCGCAGGAGAAGGAAATGGCAACCCACTCCAGCAGTCTTGTCTGGGAAATTTCATGGAGAGAGGAGCCTGATGGGCTACAGTCCATGGGGTCACAAAGAGTTGTAAACAACTTAGTGACTAAATAGCAAACAGCATCAGAATATTCAGACTAAATAAGGAAGGATATATAATTTTAAACCTAGTGTAGTATAAGCTTCCTGGTGCTTCAATTCAGCTTCTCATCTATGCATTTAACAACTTGGATTTTTTCTGTCTTGTCCTTCTGTCCTCCATGGTATCAGCTTCATCCCAAAGATGGCTTAATTATATGATCAGAACTGAAATGAAAGTCGCTCAGTCATGTCTGACTCTTTGCGACCCCATGGACTATACAGTCCATGGGATTCTCCAGGCCAGAACGCTGGAGTGGGTAGCCTTTCCCTCCTCCAGGGGATCTTCCCAACCCAGGGATCGAACCCAGGTCTCCCACATTGCAGGCAGATTCTTTACCAGCAGAGCCACAAGGAAAGACTGTATGGTCAGAAGATGCTAACAAAATCCTCTCTATGCTTCCTTATTTACATCCATGAAAAGAGATAAACTCTTCTAGATGTTTAGTTTTCTAAAAGTCCCTAGAAGTTTGCATTTTGTGAATCACTAGCCTGAGTACATATGAATTCATACATAAGAAACCAAATCTATAGCTAGAGGATGGGACTACGTTCATTATTTTGGTGTAATTATTTATCCTACCACTAGTATCAAAGATGAAATCGTCATCCCCAATGACATATGGAATTCAGAAACCAAATGAAAATTGGGATATTTAAGATAAGGAGAGAAAATGTGGAGAAGACAACCATGGCATAGCATTCACTAGGAACAGAAGGTGTAAACAGGAACAAAAAAAGTCCATGTCAGGTCATATTCGAGGCTTATTACTAAAGTCCATTTTCTTTGGGTTAGCCCCCTCACTGTGGTTTGCTGTTGTTGTTTGTTTGTTAAATAAAAGTGAGAGAATATGGACCAGCTAGGGCTCATGCACAGCTGAAAGGAAAACATTTTGGCATTATCTGCTAATGATGAACACATGTGTATCCTATTACCCAGAAAGTTCATTACTCAATTTAATCCAAAAAGAAATGCATAATGTATCTAGTACAAGACATGGATAAGAATGTACATAGCTGCATTATTGATAATAGAAATTCATATAACTTAAATAAATAGCAGAATGCACAAATAAAATATGGCACATTTACATAGTGAAGTGTTATACAATACAAATTAGTGAACTGCTGCTATGTGCAGCAAAACAAATCTGAAAAATTTAGCAGTCTCACAAGCACAGCAAAACCATAACTCTCTGCGGAACAACCATAGCTGAAAAGGACTGGAAACTATCATGGTGCTTTTCAGGTCTACTATATCCTTCTGCTTTCCTGTATATTCATTCTATTAATTTTTGAGGGTCTGATATTGAAACTCCAACTAAAATTTTTAATTTATCTATTTAAAAAGTAAGTACTATAGTGGAACTATATGTAACTTTGTTCTGTATTTTCCAAGTCTCATGTGAATGTATTATTATACTATCATAGTTTAAAAAAGAAAAAAGACTAAATCCTACCAGAAAAGATCTTCTCCAACTAAAGACATAAAGAAAGAACCATAGTGAGATGGGTAGGAGCGGTGGACTCACAATTTAATTAGATCCACAAATTGGAAAATAATTGTATTGTGGAGATTCTTCCACAGGAGTGAGTTATGAGCCCCGAGTCAGGTTCCACAATCTGGTGTTCTGGTAGATGGAAGACAAGCCCAACAGAGCATGTGGCTTTGAAGGGCAAGGGGGCTTAACTGCAGGAGCCTCCCAGGAGTAAGGAAAACTAGAGTTCACTCTAACGGTGCACTCAAAAACCTCATGCACACTGGAACCCAAGGGCAAGACAAGTAATTTGTTAGGAGCATGGGCCAGACCTAACCTGGTCTTGGAAAGTCTCCTGGTGTGAGCTTTGGGGACACAGAGGCTGGCATCAGATGGACTGCAGAAACACAGCAGCTGCCGTATCAGCTCATCACTACCAAGACCTGGCTCTACCCAGAAGCCTGTGGGTGCCAGTGCTGGGATGCCCCAAGCCAACTAACAGGGCAGGAACATGGCCCCACCCACCAGCAGACAGGCTGCCTAAAGTCTAAATAGCCCAGCAGCATCTGAACAAAGCTGGGCCTGGCAGCCAACCAGACTAAGGACCAACTAAGCCTACCAGACCATCCACATAGTCAGATGCCACAGCAGAAGGACCCCAGGAGACCTCTTAGGGGAAACTCCTAAAGTATATAGCTTGGGTGACCAGAGGGGATTGCTCTGCTGGGACTCACAGCATTTCTCCAAGGTCAAGAAACTGAACTATTCTACCACAGACATAAAAATACAAACAGCAACTTAGACAAAATAAGGCAACAGACAAAGGAACAGGATAAAACCCCAGAAAAACTAAGTGAAATAGAGACAGGCATTCTATTAGAGAAAGAGTTCAGAAAAATGATCTAAAGATGATCAAAGAACTCAGGAGAAGAATGGATACAGAGAGTGAGAAGTTATACGTTTTTAACAAAGAGAAAATATGAAGAAAAACTAAAGAGATGAAGACTACAATAACTAAAATGAAAAATACACTAGAAGGAAAAACAATATTCTCACATTCTTGCTTGTGTACACTTTGCTGCAAATAGGAAGCCATCTTCAAAATCTGAATTATTTGCACAAAACTCATCCTGTACAGTATACACCAATGGAGAATTTTTAGAAGGCAGTTAGCTGACGTGGAGCTCCAAGTATGTTGCTCTTATGCACTAAAAATTTTTCTACAAGGTGGCAGAACTTAAACACTTTACTTGCATTGTTATTGGACTATGACAACATGGTGATAAATGAGGCCAACACAACTTTGGGGGTCACTCACCCTCACTCTAGAAACACATGTGAAGTTTGCTTTTCTTGCTATTTTCTGACTACTGACATCCAAAACCAATTTTAACCACAGAAGACAGCAAACTATAAACTTAATATCAGAGAAGAATATAATTATTTACCCTAAAAAATAGTTTAAGAAAGAAATACTCTGAATTTCTTCATTTATATGATGAGAGTCATTCATAGGAATGTAAAATGTCCAGCCTACACTGAATGTCTGATACTGGATACAGACCAATTGTTCTTACTCTGGCAGCATGTTAAAATTACCTAGAGGGCTTAAAAAAATAACAGTGCTGAAAGCTTAATGCTTAAGATACTAATTTAATTAGACTAGGATGAGATGGCAACAATGATATTCACCAACTCTAAGGTGCAGCCCGGATGAAGAGCTACTGCAAGAGTGTGACAGAGCTACTTGGACTTCCTTTTCTAAATCAACAGCATGTTGGTAACTGCTCGTAAGCAGATCAAATAAATGCCACTTACTACAGTGTTTCAAGGTATACTGAAAATTCAAATTAGCATCATTTTGAACCAAGATCCTATGTCTTATTAAGATCACTTTATATTAGGGCTTCCCAAAGTCTGAGACCCTAGCTGATAGTACCCAAATATGACACATTTTAAGTGTCCTATATGCACAGTGTCAAAGACACTGAAATCTATAATTAGAAATTTTTCCTCATTTCAGTTTTTTACCTGCTCATTAAATCATATTAAAGACTAAGTCTCAGCTTATCTGTAATGCGTCTTTACCCACATTCTTCAGTTCGCTAACCTGCATTCTCAAGAGGAGCACCAACAAGCTTTACACCTCTGGTAGACAATACTGTATAATGAAAACTTGATAACATTGTTCTGGTTTCACTGTATTTACTTTACAGTTTTCTTCTATTATGAAAAATGAAACCCACTTCCTGGGTTTAATTACTTTTGTTAAGTTTATTAAATAAAATAGTTAGATTTAAGGGCTTCCTGATGGCGTGGGCTTCCCTGGTGTCTCATATGGTAAAGCATCACCTGCAATACCGGTGACTTGGGTTTGATCCCTGGGTTGGGAAGATCCTCTGGAGAGGGGCATGGAAACCCACTCCAGTATTCTTGTCTGGAGAATTCCATGGACAGAGGAGCCTGCTACAGTCCATGGGGTTGCAAGAGGAGGACATGAATTAGCGACTAAGCACAAGCACAAGTTAGATTTAAAAGACAATGGTTGATGAAAAACAGTAAGCAAAAAAAATAACCTAGTGTCACTGAAATGTGGCAAAAGTCACGAAGGTGGTGGAATTTGGAATATAATGCCTTGTAAATTTAGATTTCTCTATCCTTCAGTTAATCAGCCTGTATTTGAGAATCCTTTGTGCAAAGTACCATTGCAGATGGGAAGATGTGCAAAACACAATGCTGATATCAAAACACTGCTTATCTATTTTGGGAGACAAATACCTGAACAGCTAGGAAAGAAAATGCAACACTTAAATCACAGTGCAAGGCAATAATAGAAACATTGTCACATGGTATAATGTGACTGATCTCTGTCTGCCAGCACCACCAACTTGATATGAAGGTTATTTCTATCAACATGCCTCTGTAATCAGTTCCACATCTCCCTTTCTATGGTAAGAGTAATATTTTTCTCTAGAGCATAAGGTATTTGGGGGAACTGATAAACCATCTATTTCTGCTTTATTGACTATACCAAAGCCTTTGACTGTGTGGATACCAATAAAATGGAAAATTCTTCAAGAGATGGAAATACCAGACCACCTGACCTGCCTCTTGAGAAACCTGTATGCAGGTCAGGAAGCAACAGTTAGAACTGGACATGGAACAACAGACTGGTTCCAAATAGGAAAAGGAGTACGTCAAGGCTATATATTGTCACCCTGCTTATTTAACTTCTTTGCAGAGTACATCATGCGAAACGCTGGGCTGTATGAAGCACAAGCTGGAATCAAGATTGCCAGGAGAAATATCAATAACCTCAGATATGCAGATGACACCACCCTTATGGCAGAAAGTGAAGAACTAAAGAGCCTCTTAATGAAAGTGAAAGAGTAGAGTTAAAATGTTGGCTTAAAGCTCAACATTCAGAAAACAAAGATCATGGCATCCAGTCCCATCACTTCATGGGAAATAGATAGGGAAACAGTGGAAACAGTGGCAGATTTTATTTTGGGGGGCTCCAAAATCACTGCAGATGGTGATTGCAGCCATGAAATTAAAATACAGTTAACTCCTTGGAAGAAAAGTTATGACCAACCTAGACAGCATATTAAAAATCAGAGACATTATTTTGCCAACAAAGATCCGTCTAGTCAAGGTTATGGTTTTTCCAGTAGTCATGTATGGTTGTGAGCATTGGATTATGAAGAAAGCTGAGCACTGAAGAATTGATGCTTTTGAACTGTGATGTTGGAGAAGACTCTTGAGAGTCCCTTGGACTGCAAGGAGATCCAACCAGTCCATCCTAAAGGAGATCAGTCCTGAATGTTCATTGGAAGGACTGATGTTGAAGCTGAAACTCCAATACTCTGGCCACCTGATGCAAAGAGCTGACATTTAAAAAAAAAAAAAAAAAAAAAAACCCTGATATTGGGAAAGGTTGAAGGAGAGAGGAGAAGTGGACGACAGAAGATGAGATGGTTGGATGGCATCACCAACTCGATGGGCTTGAGTTTGAGTAAACTACGGGAGTTGATGATGGACAAGGAAGCCTGGCGTGCTGCATTCCATGGGGTCGCAAAGAGTCAGACACAACTGAGCGACTGAACTGAACTGATAAAACTTTTGCTTCCTCTTCTAGCAAAATAGAAGGCAATAAACATGAACACGCAAAGCTGTCCTCTTACTTACAAGGGGCAACAGGTGGATAGAAGAACTAATGTGTATTTTCTCATGGTCCCTGAACAAGAGGTCAAACAGTTCCAAAATAGTATACAGGTCCTGGAGAACCAGTTTATAAAAATGAAGCCTGGTTATATTGCATCCATTATCAACATGTATTCAGATATGTATTCAAATATACTGTAGATGTATGGAAAATTCATATTGCTATAGTTTATGTTATTCTGTCATGGCAAGAAATGAAATATTATCCTCATTTTGTTAATATACAGATGTTTGGAACTATGGAGCAAGTTTGTTTAGGGGACTGACTTAAATTTCATTTTCACATGGAAATTTTACCAATATGTATATATCTGAGTGACCATGAGTCTGGGAATTTTTCTTTAGAGAAAGAAATTTTTCTTTTTTTTCTTTTCTAAAATTGTCCTATAATCTTTTAAATTCAAGTCATGCAAATTTGAAATTTGTTCCTATGGTGTGACCACTTTTAGAAGACTATTCTTAAGTTTTAATTATTTGGCTCTTCCTAGATAAGCATTTTCTCAAAATCAATATGTTATCAATCACTTAAAAAGTTAATCAAGTTTTAGGTTTCAGTTTTGTTGTTAGTATTTTTCTTCCTCCCCTTCCCTCTCCTTCATTACATGAATAGTCCATTCTGTCTCTACTCCACATCATGTAAATTTACATAATTAAGAATTATGAATACTCCAGATCACAGAAGTTGTGTATTTATTCACTCATTTGTGATTATTCACAGGCATCATCTATGAGCTAAACACTATTCTCAGCACTTGGAAATATTACATTTTTTGCCTATGAAAATATAGTAGATATTGTTTTAAAAAGTTCCATGCTGGCAGTGAACATAGAAAGTCCAAAATTACTTTTGTTCTTAGAATTCTGGAACAATGTAAAAGAAATTCCCAGTGGAATTTGAAATATCACAGCTTCACCCAAAGCTTAAAGGTGTTTTAAATCAGCATGCTGGCTTTGTAGAGAAACTAAAAGTTTATATGATAGAAAAAAGGTCAATTTGTGTCATTTATATTTTTAGAAATTTAGATCCTTGTCACGCAATAGATTGACTGCTTTATCGCTGTCATTATAGGATAATGAATTCATATTGCAAAGAATATATGTCTTAAGGGAATAACTTACTGTCTTTTCTCAGTAGTGAATTTTTACCTTTTTCAAGAGATTGCAAACATATTGCACATATTAAAAAAGGAGCTCCCACAGAATCCATGCTTCTCCCTGCATTACCTCTATCATTATTCTATCCAGTCTTTCCAATATCCTCAGGTACATGGTCACAAGTAGAATCAAAGCAGATCATATAACCATTAAGAAATGTATCAACTCAGTCAAGAATGTATTCTCAAGTCAAATAAAGGAAAACACCATTTTGTCTGGAAAACCTGAGATGATCATATTTATGTAAGCATTTCTGAAAAAAAATTATCACATAAGTATAAAATCCATTATTCTAGAACATAAGTTTTCAATTCTTCCATGCAAATCAGAGTGAGGTTGCTCAGTAATGTTAGATATATGCTTAATCTTATACAAAATTGCCAAATTGCTCCCCGTTTTTATTTTTTTTGTCCCTCGTTTTTAATTCTCACCAGTAATGTATGAGAGTTCCATTCGGTCTACATACTTACCAACCCCTGGTCTTGTCAGTATTGGTTTTTACTCATTCTGGTCGGTGTGTAGTGTTAAAAACCACATTGTGGGTTTAGCTTTGCATTTATCTCAAGGTCATGTGGGACTTATTTTCATGTGCATATTGACACCACAGTAACTTAGCTGAATCTCAAAGGCAGCATGCTGAATCTACATATAGGACGTTCCTGAAAAGAAAACTGCAGTGATGAAGTACTAGTTGTTTCCAGGAGTTAAGAGTGGCGGAAGGATGTGGCTACAAGGGCTTACAGGAGGAACTTCTGTGGCTGCTGGTAGAACTGTTCAGTGGCCTGATTTGGGATACTGAATTATAAGAATTTACATGTGTGTTAAAATTCATACAGCTGTACACTGATGCAGGTCAGTTTGCTGTCTGTAGGTTAACTTAAAAATAAAACTATTATGCTGTAAAGTAAATCACTGAATTTTTCAAAATATTCTTTGACATGAGACTTTTGTGAAATTTCCTAAAGTATGAGGTGAGTCTAAGCACTAAAAAATCTCCTGGGGAAAAGGAAACTTTTTATTAATAAAATGGTAGTTTTTCTTTTTTCTATTTGATGTGTATATTTTTATATATCTTTCTTTTTTTAATCAAAAGATCTTTATTTTTTTTCATTTATTTTTATTAGTTGGAGGCTAATTACTTTACAATATTGTAGTGGGTTTTCTCATACATTGACATGAATCAGCCATGGATTTACATGTATTCCCCATCCCGATCCCCCCTCCCACCTCCCTCTCCACCCAAGCTCTAAGAAGTATTACCTTCTGTAGTTCTATTTTATGTAGATAAAGTTCAATAATATATTTTATGGAGAGGAATAAATGTACCTTTGTTAATGTTCCCTGTGAGAATCTGTTAAAATTTAAAAATCATTCAGGCCAATAACTGCTCTCCAGAAAACCTATTAATTTGGAATTAAACTATCTTTTCCATTTTTTAGATGCAACACATTTATCTTTATAAAAATGTATGTTTAAACACACAAGTTAAATATAATGTAATCATTTCATAGTGCCATAATTCTATGGCATTCATAATGATGCCAAAATAATACCATGTTTTAAGTAATTGATATAATAACAATTCAATAGTTTTATTTTTTTTCCTGCTAGGATTTTACAGTAAGATGTAAAGCAACACTATATATAATTCTAAGGAAGCTATAGGTAAACAGTTTAGTTAATTGTCAAGTAACTGAAATTTATTAGGCTAACTGCAACTCTCACCATTCCCCAAATCATAGAGGCACACTTCTTCCATAAGAACAAAACTGATGATATTATTATATGAAATATTTTCCTGAATTTAAAATATTCACTATGGCCATAAGACTGTACCATACAAAGTAGCCTGCTGCCTCCCAAGTCCTATATCATGACCTCTTCATCCATGATCACTGTCCTCTAGACATGTGGGCTATTTTTTATTTCTTGACCCACACCAAATTTTTCCTCTATCCAAGGCCCTTGAACCTGCTGCTACCTATGATAAGAAAGGGCTTCTCTTCAATCTTTTCATGGCTATTTTTTTTTAATATGCTTACAATCTCAACTTCTTATCCATTACTCAGATAAGACTTTCCTGCGTTTTCTAATATAGATTGTTTCTTTTTTCATCACATCACACCTTTTAGTTATGTAACATTTATCACAATTTGAAAAGTTGTTTATTTACTATCTGCCTGTTCCTAGATTGCAATGTCTAAGAGGATTAAGAAGATGTCTATTTTTCCATTTTAATCTCAATCCCTAGTACATTGCCAAACAAGTATTAGGAATGTAATAACTATTTATAGCAAGAAGGCAGGAGGCAAGGAGGAAATTTGTCTACTTTGCATTTATTTTCATTCTGCATTTAACATAATACTTGAGAGCTTGACTCTTTTTTATGTTCATTATATTGAAAACTAATATATGTGTAGATATATACACATAGGTGGTGGTTTTCCTGGTGCATACATTTGAGAAAATTTTAACTCTACACTTAAATTCTTAACAATTTACTGAATCTAAATTACATCTGTATTTAGGAAAATAATTGTTAGGAAAAAAGTTTCTCTGCTGTGTGGAGAATGAATCAGAAGGCAGCAAAACTGGCATCAGAAAAGTACATTAGATGGCTGATGCAGTAACCTAGGTGACAGATGGAGTTGAATTTTACCCTATTATCAGATCCATAAGGGACACACAAAAAATGAGGAATCAGTCAAAAACTTGAATAGAAAAATACAGCTCTCTCTTCTTCGCATATAGTTAAAGAAACTGTCTTCAGGAAGAAGTCCCATGTGTCAGCACATATTTCATTGTTATTGGGACCTAGTCCATGCATAATAGAAATTTTATTATATACAATGTTGATCTAAAATGAATTAACAATATGGTCATTCCAGAAACTTAGGGAGCTTTATTCAATTTTCTAATCTTATACAAATTAAGACAGGGGAATAGAGAATTACAGAATTTTTATCAAAAAACCCCTCTCCTGCACTTTCCCCAAGTTCAAAGTTTAATAGGGGTAGAGAGGCTACTTATGCCTCTTGGGATATCCCAGGAAATAAATAATGATCCTGTAGTAGTAAAAACAATAACAACAACATATAAGAGAAGTTTAGTACGTGTCATGTTCAATGTATTATGTCAATTACTACTCAAAATAAGCTTAGGAGGAATTATTATCGTCTTCGTTTTTATACAAAGAGACTAAGGATGACTGAAGTTAAGTAAATTTACTGAGGGTCATCAAATAGTGAGTGTCAAGGGTAGAAATATGAATACCTGTCAAGTGTAGGTCCGTAACTTATGCTCTTAAGGACTGTGCTATACTGTAGGACTTGGTTTTTTGTTTTGGTCACCAGCCATACCTGCTGAACTTAGGTGCTATGGAAAAGATGAAAAGATTTTTTTTAAAGAAGATAAATTTCAGGGAAAGGGAATATGCCATTATTATTATTTAATTAAACAGTAATTACTGAACATTTATTAGAAGCAAGGCACTTCTCTAAAAGTCTGGAGTATAGCAGTGGACAAAGTAGCATCTCTGTTCTCGTGCATCCTGGATTCTAGCTGAGTGAGACAGAAAGTAAAAAATTAAAATACTAAATCAGTAGGTGTCATAATACAAAAATTTTCTAATTACTGAAGACTGTAAATACTGAGCAAAGGGGAAACATAGAAGAGAACTGGAGTTATGAATATAGGATTGAGGGACATTTGCAATAGTGCGCTGAACGATCAGTGTAGGCGTTGAGAAGGCAATATTTGAGCAAAGATGTGAAGAAGGTGAATAAAGTAGTGGATATCAGGGAGGGAGAAATGAATCAAATAGGGAACATAATACTAAATATATTTTCTTAAATACTAAAAAAAAATGTTATCATAACAGAACTGAGAAAAAATGAGAAATGTTATACTCTCATTTAACACAAATGTGGTGGATTCCCAAGAAGAGGCAGAACTTGCTAAAGCAAAAACCAGTCCTGCACTCTTTTTCCTTCACCCAGTTTGGGATCATATAATGGAAGTTAAAAGATTGAATGAGAGAGCGGTTCTTGTGGAATAAGGTTATTGGCCTAAGTGCAGAAAGAGCTGCAGCAGTTTCATGTTCCCTCCTCACACTGACATATGTTCCACTTCTCCCTCAAGGCAAGTGAAAAGCAAAGTCAAGAAACTCACCCATAGATGTCTACCATTTAGCGAAGACTAACAGAGATAACTGCTATCTCTACCCAAAACAGAGAACTTGCATTATTTACTTCTTAATGCTATTTCAGCACAGCATAGACAGAGAATTCCTAGCAAAATTGGGCCTGTGGTCTCTATAATTTAAGCAGCCCAGGTGACTAATGTAGCTTGATTCTTTCCTGAAAAAGTCTAAAGAAGATAGGTTGGTTTGAACAATCCCTATAGTGAACCTGAGTCAGAAAAACACCATTACTTTCAGAAGCTGACAAGTAATTTTTCAGAGTCTGTTTTTCATTCATTCATTCTTCCTGAGCTAAATGGATGCCAGAAAAAGAGTCATGCTGGAATCATCTTGAAGAGACTGTTTATTAGAGCTTATAATCCAACTCTAGTAAGAAAATGCTAATAGAAAGTCAGAGTGGATATATTTTTGGAGTGGAACGAAGGACTGTAGTGAAGCATCAGGTCCCTACAGCATGACCCATGTCAGGGAACAGTGCAATTCTCAAGGTTCCCAGGGGGAGGAAGGAGGAGGGTTAGCTTCACGGAACCCATATAACTCCCGCATGAAAGAATGACTCTGCATGTAAGCATCTTCCACCCAGAAAGTACAGTAAGACCTTTCTGCAAATGTCACTGTCCTTCCTACCTCGATCCTAACCTTGGAAAAAGCCAAAAGCAGCATAATAAAAAGAGGAGGAGCCTTTAGAACATGATGTAATAGGTGGGCTGCAGAAATCTTAAGTCAGGCCTAATGAGAGAACAGAAAAAATTTTTTAAAAATTAAAAAAATAAAGTGAGAGATTGAAGGATCAATTTAGATGAATTTAATACCTGAAAATGAGACTACAATCTCTAAAATGGATGGAAAATTTTCACATTAGATATATATTGTCCAGATGTGGTGTCAGGGGCAGGGGGAGGGGTAGATTCAACAGATGATGTTTAAAAAGAAACACAATTTCTGGACCATAACTATTTAATTCCAGCATGCTCAATAAATCAGTTACAGAGAAATTCAACCATATTTTAAGTATAATTTCATAATAGAAGGCATACAATGAAAGATGTTTAAATTAATAACATAATCTAAACATGACTGTATTTCTGTTACCATTCACTCCCCCAATTATTAGGGGTGAACACACCTATCACAATATATCAATATCAATTAAATATCTTACAGATATAAAACAAATGGTGATTATAGGGTTAAGGGACTTCCCTGAGATAATTTAGTTTACAAATTATACCATACACAAAAATAAACTCAAAATGGATTAAAGACCTGAATGTAAGGCTGGACACTATAAAACTCTTAGAGGAAAACGTAGGCAGAACATTCTGACATAAACTGCAGCAATGTCTTTTTCAATCTATCTCCTAGAGTAATGAAGGAAAAAAACAAAACAAATGGGACCTAATTAAACTCAAAAGCTTTTGCATAGCAAAAAAAAAAACCATAAGCAAAACAAAAAGACAACCCATGAAATGGGAGAAAATATTTGCAAAGGATGCAACTGACGAGGGATTAATCTCCAAAATTTACAAACAGTTCATGCAGCTCAATATAAAAAAAAAAACAAAAACAAACAATCCAATTAAAATATAGACAGAAAACCTAAATAGATGTTTCTCCAAAGAAGACATACAGATGGCCAAGAGGCATGTGAAAAGATGCTCAACATTGCTAATTACTAGAGAAATGCAAATCAAAACTTTAATGAGGTACCACTTCACACCAGTCAGAATGGCCATCATCAAAATGTCTAACAATAAATGCTGGGGAGGGTGTGGAGAAAAGGGAACCATTCTACACTGTTGATGGGAATGTAAATTGGTTCAGCCATGACAGAAAACAGTATGGAGCTTCCTTAAAAAATTAAAAATAAAACTACCATATGACCTAGCAATCCCACTCCCGGACATGTGTATGGAGAAAAACTTGGTTTTAAAGGATGCATGCACCCCAGTGTTCCTTGCCACACTGTTTACAATAACAAAGACATGGAAGCAACAAAATGTTCATCAACAGATGAATGAGTAAAGATGATGTGGGACATATATACAATTGCATATTACTCAGATATTACAAAGAATGAAATAATGCTATTTACAGAAACATTGATGGACCTAGAGATTATCACACTAAGTGAAGTAACAGACATAGAAACATAAATATCATATGAAATTGCTTATATGCAGAAAGAAAGTGAAAGTCACTTAGTCATGTCCGACCCTTTGTGTCCCCATGGACTCTATATAGTCCTTGGAATTCTCCAGGCCAGAATACTTGAGTGGGTAACCTTTCCCTTCTCCAGGGGATCTTCCCAACCCAGGGATCGAACCCAGGTCTCCCGCATTGCAGGCAGATTCTTTACCAACTGAGTCACAAGGAAAGCCCAAGAATACTAGAGTGGGTAGCCTATCCCTTCTCCAGCAGATCTTCCTGACCTAGGAATCAAACCGGGGTCTCCTGAATTGCAGGCAAATTCTTTACCAACTGAGCTATGAGGGAAGCCCTTATGTGCAGAATCTGATGCAAATAAACTTATTTACACACCAAAAATAGATTCACAGATGTAGAAAATGAATTTACAATTACCAGGGTGGGAAAGGTCAAGGAGGTGATAGATTCGGAGTTTGGGATTGACACATACATACTGCTATATTTAAAATAGATAAACAACAAGGACCTACTGTATATAGCACAAGGAACTCTGCTAAATATTCTGTAATAACCTAAATGGGAAAAGGAATTGAGAAAGTATAGACACTTGTATATGTATAACTGAATCATTTTGTTGCACACTTGAAACTAATGTGGCATTGGTAATAAATGACACTCCAATATAAAGTAAAAATTTTTTTAAGTTCTAAAAATTAAAAACAAATTAAAAATTACCTTGATGTAGAATAAGCTAAGTGTCTAAATTTTTCTCATTTCTTATAATTTAACTAATGAAATAATGGGTTTATGAAGTTTATAAAGTAACTATTTAAGTAATTTAAGTAATTAATTAAATAATTGTTGATGAAGTTATGAAGAATAATCAATTTCAAATGTACACTTTTTTAAAATTTGGAAGTTTTTTCTGAAAATTATTAAGAACTAATTTTAAAAAAGCAAATGCAGGTGTTTATTAACAAAATTAAAGGGAGATAATTTGGTTAAATGATAATTTTTACCTGTAATTATAAAGATATTGCTATTGACTTTAAAAATCACCACTTTGAATATTCCTTCTAAGAACTACTATGGAAAATTAGTTTTCCATTAAAAATAAGAAATATATAATTACTATCTCAAATTATTACCACCACCAACCACCACTACCTCAAATTTAAAATGCCTTATTCTTCATTTTGAATTATTTAAGAGCATGTATTTACTCAATTTCTCTTATATAATATACATTTCATCAGATTAAAAAAGGCATTATCCAAAGTTGCAGGTTTGTGTGTACATGCATAAGTATAGGACACCAGGCTTTCAGAATGATGATTATTTTAAAGAAATTAAATATATACTTGCTTATTCTAAGACTAAGATAAAGGGAGGAGATGCTAGATTAAAACAGGTAAAATAGATTTTAAAAACTGATAATTTATTAACATAATTCCTAGCATCTATTCTTTTGCTGAAAGATTATAGTTAATTATTATTAAAAAGTAACTGAGGGAGTTCCCCAGTAGCCAAGTATTTAGGATTCTGGGCTTTCACTGCCATGGCCCAAATTTAATTCCTGGTTTGAGAACTGAAATACTACATGCCCCACAGTCTCCTTCTGTACATATTTTTAAAGGTCATACACAGTACATTTTGCACATAACTTTAAAATCTTCAAAACTCCCACTATATTTTTATCATATTGTATCCAACTCTGAAATTAATTGATGCTCAACAGGTATTTATATTTAAGATGGTTATGTGTGTGTGTCTGTTTTTCCCCATTTGACGTAGTTGACTATATTGGATTGACAAAGAATCAGGGAAGATGCCTCAGCTGGAGGCAGTGGTAGGAGAATAAATCTACTTTTTCGCATCTGTAACTTGAAGACCTACTTACTGGATGGGGGTGAGTAGAGCATAAATCCTTCAATTGGCCATTGACTGGTAAATTTAGTTTGTGTTAAAATAATGTCGCAAATGATGTGTTACATTATTTAATTATCCTTAATATAGTTCTAGTCTACTACATAACTTTTAAATAGCAAAAAAGAAATTGTTTTTACAACATTAAAAAATTTTCACCATTTTTCTTCCAAAAAATACTACTCATTTTCAAGTGAAAAAAACTTCAACTGAGGTAAAAAAAAAAAAAAACAGCAATAACTATTATAACAAAGAAAAGGATGTTACCAACAAATCAGATTAGTTTTAGCTGTTTGTGGATCTAACTTAATTTCTCTGTCCTATGCTTTCACCAGTTAGAAAACTGTCATAGTGTCTCATAGCACCATGTGACTTTGCTATGTAGTATTTATCTAAGTTAAAGCTTAGTAAAACTTTGATCATTGCCTGCCACCCCATGAGACTGCAAACTCCATGAGGACAGAATTATGACTTTTGCTACCCCATAGTTGTATACCCAGTTACTAGCATAGAACTAGCTGAAATACTAGTTACTTCTATAGCTTATATCTAGAGTTTTTCCCTTACTTATTGTATTTCAAATGTGTTTTCAAAAGCAATTTATAAAAAGGGACTGTTAACCTGCACAAAAGAACACAAATAAGTCATTTATTTCTTTCTACCAAGGTTATATTGACAAGTTATATTCAGTTTGTTTGGGCCATTTAATTTAAATGTACCTAAATAAATTACAGTACTTGTTATTTATCTGTCTCACTACATAGACTTTGGTGCTACTACAATACTTGTGTTCATGGCAGGCTTTCAGTTATTACAAAGGACCTTGGCTTAAAAAGCATCTTTTGTTTTCTCCACTATTATGCTATTTGGTATTCATAAGGTTTTCTTTATAAATGAGTAGAGAATGTAATATCAGGACTACTTATTTACATATTTATGTATTATATTATTATAGTACTTTATCTTGAGTTACATAACAATTTCATCATAATATAGAATTATTACCATATTTGCCCTTTATTTTATACTGTAGGGATTAATGTGATTTGAAGTTAAATTTTATTTTGACCCTAAATCACTAATGTGTAACTTAAAAGTAGTTTTTTTTTAATTTCCTTTTAAAAGATACATATTCTCTAGAATACAGAAGAAATGAATAGCAAATAACCTTCCCAGTAAAGCAAACTGGAGAAGTCTTTTACATCTCAAAACAATCCAAGTATTTTTCTTATTTTTACAGAGAAAAAGGAAGACAGGTGAATGGTGAATGGTGTGGTGTATTACACTAGAAATATATGACTGGGGAAATCTTAACCCCTACTCCATCACCAAAATTCAGAAGAGTTGGGCCATTTTCAGAACTGCTCTATATCTTGTTTTTAAGGGTCAGAAAAGTAAAATATTATTTTCCTCATCTAACTTACAAAGCTATAAAAGGAGAAAAAGTGTGCACGCCAACATTCTCAGGAAATAAAAGCCCCAATATCTAGAAAGTGTAAATTGTTTTCCTCCAGAAATGAAAAAAGCACTTTAAGTTTTCACATAACAAAGAAGTTAATCAAGCTGTTGCTTGTATGATTGAGGATTAAAACTGTTAACTTTAAATATCTATACACTGAAGATAAAGATATCCAGATATTGAAGCAGCAATATTTTTTTCTACTTTCATATTCAGTATGGTTGCCTCAATATGGAATTTTGTAGGAAAACTATGTGACAACAATCAACAAGTCATCCTATAAATTTTCTCAATAGAAGACAAAGTTTTTTGAAAATGGGATGACAAGGAGTGGTTAACTTTCTGGGTAATGACTGAATTGCAGATTAAACTACTCTCTAGTTACACATAGCCATTAAGAAAATACACTTTCTAAGCATTTTTCCCAGGTATTAATATCATTTGTTATTAAACTAATAAAATAACTGAATACTGGATTATTTCTAAGCATATCTTTTAGAGCTTTCAATCAAAAGTGCAAGATAAATTTTAAAATGGAGTGACTAATGCAGACTGAGGACCTCAAGCCACACTACTAGGTAAATTCAATCTTTAAAGTTATTTAGTGGGCTAATAGAATGTATATCCATACTAGCTTCTATTGTATGATGGTAGAATCAGATAATTATAGAAATTAAAATTGATCAGTTAACTACACTTATAAGCAAGCAGTACTGAGCAAATTAACCTGATGAAAAAAATCAGAATAAAAAAAATAGAAAACAATATTTGGAAAATAGTGACAGATATAAAATGTAGCCAGTTATCATTATCATGTATGAACATATAATTCTAAAATATTTTTTGAGAGAACATGCCGAGTCACCTTTTATTTATACAGAAAAGTTGCATTTAGCAAAGGACACATCAAGGTCAGAGTGGCTATGACCCAAGAAACAAGGCAGGGAGGTGACAGGCCTTCTGAGAACCTGCTTCAGGAGAAGGGGTCTGGGGCAAAGTGATGAGATGATAAGTGGTGAGTGCTGGCAGCCACAGGAAGGAGAACGCTCCAGTTGCATCAACGAGGTTGGCAGGTCATGCGTGGAACTCACATCCACTCACTGCTACTAGCAGGGCTGGGGCGGCAAGGAGGGTGGGGGAAATTAGTGCTATTAACTGGAGTGAGAGCCGCACCCTGGTTCCTGGAAAACACCCACCAAGAGACACAGGAACGAACCCCAGGATGGTGTGAAGTGTATGTAAGGGTACACATTTATCGTTATACATCTCTATTTCTGTCCACATACATACCTAATCATTATTTTGTTACTTCTAATTATCTGTTGCTTTTAAGCAAGTCTACTGTCTCTATAATCTTGGTTTCCAAGTCAAATGTGGTTGACAAAAACTACTTAACAAATGTTAGTAAAATTTTTTTTGTGTGTGTGTGTATATACACATGTTATAAAATAAATATATCTTATACACTGAAATAGATTGCATAATGTGGCATATGTTCATTAAAATCTATATTATACATTAATATTTATATGTAAAATCTGGTTCCGTGTATGTGTACACATGACACAAGTGGATTGGAAAATCTGAAATTGATGTTACACTGTAACTATTTCTGACTTTGAAGAAGTCACATAAGTCTTTTGTAACTCACATGGGTTTCTTATAACCAGTAGCAGGAGAATGAATTCTTTCTTCCATAATTGCCTGAATAAGAAATGTGCCCATCACCAATGAAATCCTGTATCTGTAAGCACTTAAATTGTTTGGATCTGTGATGGTCAAACAGTTCCTGAAATGCACTAACCATAAAGTTTTTCCCAGTCTTCCAAGGTCTGTGATTTTAGCAGAAGTACTTTGGACAGTCATGTAGGGGAGGAAAATAACTTCCCTTCTACACTTGTAGATTCTTGGTTGAGACATCATTGCATTAATAAGATTCACAAGAGAGAGAAGAGGAAAAAAAAAAAAAAAAAGCGAACAGAAATGTAACAACATGTATACTTTCTGTATACACAGGAGATACCCAGGAAAGCTAAATCCTTCAAATGGCCCAAGCCACCTCCTTATATAAGTGTCTGGTTAAAGACAAAAGATGTGAGCAGGGGGAGTCAGTTAAGGGCAGTTATTGAGTAAAGCGCTGTCAACAAGGGGATGGTTGTTAGGCAGATTCAAGTCTCTGCCTTCAACATTGGTAAGTTTCTAGATATTTACCCAAACTCTTCTTTCTGGTACAGGGATGGAGATACTCATAAAAATGGAGATTTCTGGTATTTGAATGACTCTTACAAAAGCTAACTTCCACTCAGTTTTAAGCTTCATACCTGTATCTGCTGCTTGTTAAAAATAATAAGCCTAAAATAATCCTTATGCCGAAGAGGCATATTTTGGGTTGGCAAATTCTGCTTCTTTTCAACAAATATATGGCATTTCAGTAAAGCCCGTGAAAGTAGTGTTTCACTCAGTAGTGTTCTCCAGGCCAGAATACTGGAATGGGTAGCCTTTCTCCTCTCCAGGGGATCTTCCCAACCCAGGGATCGAACTGGGGTCTTCTGCATTGCAGGCGGATTCTTCACCAACTGAACTATCAGGGAAGCCCTGGTAAAGCCTATTGGTACTTAGATTGTGGAAAGTCTGTCTTGGAATTACCAGGAATTTATTCTAGTCACGGTCCTAGCAAAATAATATTTACAACAAAGATAAAATCTCTAAACTCAGTCTTACATTCTTCCACTTTGAGGAGAAATCCTTGTTGATATGATGCAAATTTTAAAATGTGTAGAACAGAGGCCTCTTTTGCTAAATAGTTTGTAATTAAATTACCTTGAGGAGATTATTCTAAACTGAGCCTAAGATATCAGATGCATTTATGTAACTAAATTAAAAGCTGATTTTTAAATTTCTGCCTACCATCCAGATGTTTTATCTAGAAGGTAGTAGGCAGCTGGATCCTGGGAAATACTGAGTGATAAATATTTCTCTCTCTCTCTCTTTTTTTAACAGATAGATGTTTGTCTCAGGGTAGACACTACTTGAAATGTTATATCTATAACTAAGCAAGTAAATATACTGAGGAAGTGATTTTGATTTTTCTTTTCTAATAAGGCCAAGTAGAAAATCTGGAAAGATAGGAAACAACAAGCTTGTTTGGTTCAAGAATCATACAAGTTTATAAAGTTTCCCAGATTATTCATATGATAGCATTGTATAAAAATATGTGACAGTTTAGATAGTTTTGGGTTTCAGAAATTAACTATCCCCCACATAAGAGATATTAGCTATAAAAATCATCATACCAATGATTCATATTCCCCCTTCTTTTACTGTTGTAGAGACACAATCTAATTAGTCATTTTTTTATTATTATTATTTTTTTATTTTTCAGTGGGTTTTGTCATACATTGATATGAATCAGCCATAGAGTTACACGTATATTAGTCATTTTTAATTAGGGAAATTTATTCTTTGAAGTTATGTAAATAAAAAGTCATTAATCTTTTTTGAATATTCCTTCAACTTTCTGATTCTACTACCACTGTTTACCCAAAAAGCCTTTTTTTAATTTCTCCTAGAAACTCACATTTTTCTAGTCACTTGCTGTCCTTCTTCAGGATTAGCTTCAGAGATCAAAGCTACTATTTTCATCCAGTTCTATTCAGCCATTCAAGTGGCTTTTTTTAAATCTTTTTATGGAATTGCAACAAACTAAAACTCTGATCACATTCTCTGCACCAAACTACAATGACTCCATTCTCTGTCATTACTGAGAAAACGTGAAAATCCTCCTATTAAAGAGTTTTCATGACACATAACTCCCATTATTTAGAGCTCATCTAATTACTATGCTAAGAATTGAAAATTAAAATGTATCCCTAAGTATTAGTTTTTATATAATATTTAGAAAAGAAAGGTAGGACTGTTGCTGTAAGAAGACATCTTAAATTTGATACTCTTACAAATAATAAAATTGCATGTTTTTGGTTAAAATAAGTCCCTTGGAGATAAAATACATAAAAATGTACTCATCTATTTAATTATAAAGTTGCTTACTAAAATGAATATAAGTGTGTGGGAAGGAAAGTATATTTTAATCCACAGGTTTCATAAATGGGAGGAACATGAGAATGATGTTTTTCTATCAACAAGTAACTATAAATTCCCCAATATTTGAAGCAAATTAAAGGTTACATACTACATGAAATAGTAAAATATGTGTAATTTTTAATTAAAAATATTGTTTTTCCAGTATGCCACTAAAATGCATAACACATAAACTATTTTCAGTAAAAGGCCCTCTTCTGAGAAAGCTTCTTAATCTTACACTCTTAAAGAAAATGCATTCAATTTTTATAGTAATGGAGGAAGGTATGAAAAGTATTGGTAGATTAAGCAGGCCCCTCTGTCTACTTAGAAACTCCAAAGAGAGACTTTCACTCCTTGTTTTGCTTGGGTCTCCTTTTTATGGAAATCTTTTCCTCTCATTATCTACTCTAGAGAATGGAGGACCAGCAAAGTTAGCTTTTCAATACAATAAGAAATTATTTTAATCTTCATTTCGTTTATCTTCCTTTATTACAACTACTACATAATAGTATCAACTCCCAGGAAAATCCTAGGCAATGGCTTGGTTTCTTCTATAGCTAGTTTTTCTTCTTTTCTTTTTTTGAGTAAGGGCTAGGGGTGGTATTTTTAGAGTTTTGTCTCAAAGTGACAGTAAAGAAGAGTGCAACTAATATAAGTACAACAGACCTCTAACCTGCCTTTGGATCTGGCTGGAAATCCTGATGGTGTGTGTTGGGGCAAGGGGGTTGTATTTGTGGGTAGATAAATGATGAACTATATGTGAAGGGATATTTCCTTGATATCTTCGGTGCAATGAAGTTTAAAAAAAAAAATAGGTGCAAAACACTTCACAACACAATCCTTTCTCATCTTTTCCATTCAGTGCAATAAGGCTCTAAGACATTAATGCCTAACTTCCCAATTTGGCATCACATTTACCTGGCTCAGCATATTTTTCAACACTGCAGCAAAGCCAACTCTTTCCCAGACCTATATCCCTACATGCATTAACTACATTCTCCACCCCATGCCCAACAGTGCTCCTCCTATCTCAAGGAGGGGGGAACGGATAATCAAAACAGGGTCCCCAGACATCATCAGTGCCCCTGTGCTCCATCGGCATTCTGTCTTCACTATGACAATGCCCTGTGTAAATACAAAGTTGTCTTATGGGATCAGACAAGCTTCTTTTCCTTTGGCCCCGACAGGACTGCTGTCCCCGGTGCTGAACTATGTTACCCCACCAGGGAGTCTGCTGCCAGGTCAGTGGGGCTGGATGGAAAACCTGGCTCACCGACCTCAAGGATGCTCAGGTGCAGAAACAAGAGATACTTTGGTCACAGGAGCAGAGCCCATCCCCCAACACACACACAGACACACAAACACATCTGCCGGTGTATGCCAGGACCCCATCTGTAGTGTTCTCTCCCAGACCCCCACCCAAACGCCTCCAACATGGCCTCAAATGGCAGCACAGCCCACCTAGCCAGCAGACTGCAGTACTATCAAAATGCTACTCCCCAAACGCAAAGTCTTAGAACGTTAGCTTTTCCATTCTAAAATAAATAAATAAAACCCATTAAATAAATAAATAAAAACGAAAGTGACCTTCCTTTTTTCTCCCTCCTTTCCTTGCCCCACATATTCACATTCTCCTAAATAACAAAGCCCCAAACCCCAGAAGAGTCTTTTAAATCCGGGTGGTCTCCCTAGTTCCTTGGTCCCCACCCCTTCCCCCACCTCTCTGAAACAAAACGACGCCGAAAAGGGCATCTCTTACCCCGGGTAGAGCGATAGCAGGAGCAGAATCCACACCGTCATTTTCTGTGAAAATACAGGAGTCGAGTAGACTGAGCTTCCTGTGCTCCATATATTTGTCAAACTCATCGTTTTTTTTTTTTTTTTTCCTCCCCTGCCTCTAGCCTCTAGGTTGCAGAAGAATCCCTCCCCTTTGTATTATTATTATGCTTATGATCTGATGGTGGCTCCCCCCACCTGTCTCTAGTAGGTCCGTCACTGGGGAGCTGTATTGCTACCAGCTTCGGGAATTAATATTCAGAGGGCAGAAATAACAGCAGCACAAACGCTTGCAGATACCATCAAAGCATCAGCTCAGGGAGCAGCTTTCAAGTCTAGGGGAATAATATAATTGAGGCAGGGGGAGGGTACAGGGGGAGACGCATAGGAGACAAATAAGAGAATGAGAAACGCGGGCACACTCTTACACATATTCCCCCCCACCCCCCGCACCACCACCACTCACACAGACTCTCCCAGGTCCATCGTTTTAGGTTTGTTTATTTGTTTGCTTTGTTTTGATTTTTCTTTTAGAGGGCAGCAAGTATGTATGGGTGTTGGGAGTGTGTGTATATGTTTAAAAGAAATACTCGAGTCTCTGCGTGATTAACTATCACGCAGATTAACTATGAGGTCAAAGTGGAAGCGATGCGTGCTGCTGCAGAAGGAATTAACACATGCGTGGTATCTTTCCAGCGCTTTTTAACTCTTTGGTGCACACACACGCATGCAACGAGAGGCTTTCCTGGGGACAAGAGATGCTTTAGTAATTTATATACTATATCACCAGTGACAGAAGGTGTCTCTTACAGATCTGCCAAGAATTCTTATTTAAAATCATGCAATATTAGAAATCATGGTTACATCCTAGGGGAAGGGAGAGCAGGGGGTGGGGGAGGAGTGGTTGTTTCTCTGTAAACCACCCATTAAGAAAACAGATTTGGTGAATTTTTAATTTGAATGAAGGGAGAAAACATTGATAGAATTACAAAACAAGAAGAATCTATGCTCCTCAGTATTCACTCCTCCTCTTTCTGCTCTCCATCCCTAGTGAAAGTGTAAAGATACAAACTACTTGGATATTAAATAATATAAATATAAATACATGAAAATAGCTGCCTAAAGCCTATAGGGGCCTGCTTCTTGAAAGGATGGTGGATAAAGGAGAAGGTCAAGATGACATTAACAATGTAAAGGGAATTCTATTTGCTCTATGGGATTTGACTTTTGTTGTTGTTCGACTTGGTGATAATTCTGAAAATTTCTGGAGTGGAAGAGTGGTGTTAGCATGCTGCTTTCTTGTCTAGAATGTTACCATGGATACCGATACATAGGAGATATCCTTTTATGTCAACTTGGTTCATCCACTGCAGAGGAAACCCCATTCACTCATCATGGAGAAGCAAGTGGAGGAGTGTTTCAAGATTCCTGCAAAACTGAGACCATAGCAAAGATGTTCATGTAAAATTCCAAGTGAAGAGGACCAATCAGACCCCTTCCTGGAACACAGCAGGGAGTCAGTCCAAAACCAGTACCTTTTTCACAATAAAGTCTTCCTGGTAGGGAACTTGAGTAAACAGTCCAGGATGCATAGGGATAGAACATGGGATGAGTAGATGCACACTTCATCTGCAAACATAAAATATACTTAACGACAAGAGAGAGAACTGTTGGCTTCCTTTAGACTGAGGAAACATATTCTGACACTAAAGCAAAAAACACCTAACAGACATGCCTGGAAACCTGCATGCCTTCAGAACTTAGACAGTTATTTATGGCATTTGAACAAAAGCCAATTAAAACAACAACAGCATTCACATGTAGTAGTCAACTTTTTTTTTTTTTTTTTTTTTTTTTTTGGTGGTGATTAAATTAGAGACAGAAAAAAAGATGAAAGTCTCTTCCTTTGCAATTTTCTTATTCCTTACTGCACTGTGAGGAATTTTGGCCCTCCTTATATTTATCATTTTTTTTTTTTTTTTTTTTTTTTTTTTAGAAAACAAGTCTATGTTGTTAATAGCTGTGCATTTATTTTCAGTTAAGACATTCTATCATATTTTTGTAGGCCAAAGCTTACATGTTCACATGCCTACAAAAACCAAGCAAGTGAGATGAGTGAGAAAAAAAAGAAAAAAGAGCTAGTTCTGAATCAGTATAGTAGTGGAAACCATGCATACTGGACTGGTTGTACCCCATCTGAATGGAGTTGCCACTGTTCTGTTCCAGTCAGTTGCCAGAGAAAATAGGAATACAATTATGAGAAATATCCTAATTTTTCAAATACAAAGGAGGCCAAACTGAACAGATATACAGACCATTAAGTTGCAAATAAAAACTGATGTGACAATCCTGTCTTCTACTAAATAGAACACTTCCAATTTTCCAATGTAAGTTATTTTTTTCCTTTGAATTTAGTGACAAGCATAGTGAAGCAGTGAGAATGAATGCTATCACATTCACACAGTAGTAATTCAAATTTGATTCCTTACTGGTATCATAATGATCCCTGTAATTTATAAGTTATTTCAATAATGGAATACATGCCAGAATATTAAGAGAAATCTATAGAGAAAATTTTACTATTTATAATATCTGGGTACAATTTTAACTGTGCTATTCCTGGCTTGCAAGTTGCAATTTGCCTTGGTGGATCTTTCCTATCTGGTGGCTGCTATTTGAAAAAAAAAATAGTATCTTAATATATTTTCTAAGATTTAACCACATACATATTCACTGGTATTTGTAAGAGACTTTGTCTAATAATTTTTTGTAATCACTTTCTAGTTATGAGTATAATCGCCTTTTATTTTTGCCCATTTTTAAGTTTATGTTTGATGCATATTTAAACAACCATTATTTGATAAATATTATGTTCATATTTTCACTGCAAACAATATATATATTGCTGTATGAAAAGTGAAAGTGAAGTCACTCAGCCATGTCTGACTCTCTGCAACCCCATGGACTGTAGCCCACCAGGCTCCTCCATCCCTGGGATTTTCCAAGCAAGCATACTGGAGTGGGTTGCCATTTCCTTCTCCAGGGGAATCTTTCTGACCCAGGGATCAAACCCAGGTTTCCCGCATTGCAGGCAAACTCCTTTCCATCTGAACCACAACTTACACTAAAATTTTAAAATTATTAAAAAGTAGAAAGAAAAAACTACCACCTGCATCTTCTTATTTAAACAAGCCATTGTTAATATATTGGAGAATTGTTTGGTGGACTAACTTTATCTGAATGATTATTTTAATTTTATATTGTGTTATTATTACTGTTACTATTATAATTACTATACCCAGAAGTGAATTATGAAGTCTAGGGTTGGATCAATTTGGTTGTCAACATCAAATCTCTTATCACTTGTAGAATTAAGATAAAGTACTTAGGTTCTAGTTCTGCTAATGATGAAGTAGGCCAACCATTATGCAGATAACATTTATAACTTGTGGACAAATTATTAAATAAAAACTATGTAAAGTCCTAGAGAGTTACCAAAAATGGGCAGAAAGTGATGAAGATTTGACCATAAAAAGAGGAAACTGGATTGGACGAGGTCTAGGGTTTCCCTGAGGGCACTTAAAAGATGATGAAATTTTCCTCATTTGCTGGAGACTTCTCTGGTTTTAGCATGGAAAGTTTCATTCTAGGAAATGGTTGCAGAGGTATAGGATGATTAACATCAGCAGAAGGCAACAACCATAATTAACTCTTAGAGCAGCTCAAATTAAGGGAGAAATCAGAGAAACAAAGTAACAACAGAAAGGTTAGACTTCAGGTCTACACACAAACTTTTGTTTAGATACCTGTTTTTGAAGGGAAAGAGTAACAAGGCAAAAAACCTAAAATAAAGCAAAAACGGATCAACACAATTGAGGTCAGGAAATAGTGGATGATCCATTTAATGTGCTGAAAATAAACTACACATAGAATCAAATGTCCAATAGATAGATGGGTCAGAAAAGTAAGGGGGGAAAAAAGACCTTTTGATATAAATGAAGGCTGAGAGAATTTGTCACCAGCAAAGATGAGATAAAAATAATGCTAAGGTAAATTCTTCAGGCTGAGCAAAGTGATACCAGATGGGAACCCAGACCTGTGACAAATGAAGAACCCTGAAAATGGTCAACATATGAGGAAACTATATATACATTATGTAGTATCATATACATTATATATATATACATATATATAATGTATTTATTTGTTCTTTTAACAAGCACTGACTTTTTAATCCAAAAATTTTAACAGTGCATTTTGAAATTTATAACACACATATATATGTATAAAATACATGTCAACAATTGCACAAAATATCCCAGAGTTGGGGGTAAATAAAATTATGCTTTTATAATTGCTTGATTATTTCAAGAAATAATATGGCAAATATACACAGAGTTTGATAAGACAGAGGTGAATATGGTAATCTTTAAAGCACCATTAAAAGTAATATCAAAAGCTATAGCTAAAAATCATTTGCAAAATACTAAAAAAAAAAAATTCATAAATATAAAAGAAGGTAGAAGATACCAAACAGGGGGAAAAGACAAACAGAATGCAAATAGCAAAATTGTGGCAGAATACCAACATAAGTACAAGGAGAATTACAAGAGATAAAGAGGTGTTCTTCATCATCACAAAAAGATCTACGCATCAAGATGACATAAGAAGTATAAAATTTTCCACACCCAATAAAAGAACTTCAGAATAAATAGAAGCAAAAACTGATAGAACAGGAGAAATAGATAAATCTCACAATCATAGTTGGAGATATTAAAAGTCCTCTGACTTAACATTTATAAAATACTATACCCAACAATTGAAGAGTGAAGTAAAAAAGGTACATCATTTTCAACTGTTCATAAAATATGCCTCAATAAGTATTAAATTTTTGGAAGCTTACATAGTCTCTAATTACAATAGAATTCACTAGAAATCAATACTGTATGTAGAAACATTTCAAAAACTCTTTGAGAGTTAAGTAATACTTCTAAATGATACATAGATCAAAAAAGAAACCACAAGAAAAGTTGTAAATGCTTCAAAACAAATGAAAATGAAAATACAACATATCAAAATTTGTTTTGTGGAATTAAAGCAAGCCTTAGAGGAAAGCTTATAACTATAAAATGCAAAGAAAAAGGAAAGGTTGGAAACAATAATGTGAGCTTCTGACTTTAAAAGCTAGTAAAAAGAATAAAGAGTTCTATGTATATTCATTTGATTTTCAGTAAAGGTGAGGCTTTTCAAAGGAGGAAGATTAATGATTTAAAATAATGATGCTGAAACAAATGATTAGATTATTTTTAAAGAGCATAATGTTGAAAATAACATTTGCCCTTCATTTCATCTCATGCAAAGCTAAAATTAATAATTTTAAGAAGAAAAGAGAATATGTTTATAACTTTGGGATAGACAAAAATTTCTTAGAGCCAGCATAAAGTAGAAAACATAAAATATGACTAATAAATTGGTCTTAATAAAAATAAAAAATAACTGTTCATCAAAAGACCATTAAAAAATGAAAAGGCAAGTCACATACAGGCAGAAAATGTTTGCATTATAAATAATAAAGGATTTGTATCCAGAATACATGAAGAAATTCTTCATTTTAATAATGAAAATTCAAGCAAACCCAATAAAAAAGGTCAAAGTCCTCGAACAGACCGAAAAAAGTTGTATGTATCTAATAAGAACATGAAAAAGCTCTGATCAACAGCATTCATTAAGAAAATTCAAAATGAAACCCCAGTGATATCTTTTCTTATGGACTGTAATGGCTAAAATTAGGAGAAGTGACAATATTAAATTTTTGAGGGCATAGAACAACCAAAATTCATATTTCCTAGTAAGAGTGTAAAATAGTAATTGTATTTGCAAAGGATTATGACATTTTCTTTCAATGTTAGACAGTCACATACCACATGACCAAGTCATTTTACTTCAAGATAACTATCAAAGAAAAATAAAAGTATGCATACTCCAAAAATCTTTGTATAAGAATTGTGTAGATTTATTCAGATTTTTTGAAGTAATCTGAATATCATTAATAGAAACATGGATAATCATATTTAAGGGTATATATTAAAAGATGAAAAAAAACATGATTCAGGAGTAATCTTATGAATAATTTTCATAAACATATACACATATAAATATATGATATACATATATATACACACACACATACATATGACAACATGCTTGAATCTCAAAGCTATTATGTTAAATGAAGCTAGACAAACCACAGTACATACTGTATGCTGCCATTTATGTGACCTTCCGGGGAAGTTAAAGAAAACCATGTGATTAAAACCAGAATAGAGATTGCTTATAATGGCTGAATCACAAGAGAAATTTCTGGGTTAAAGGAAATATTCTTGATTAGGAATGTTGTTACCCAGGCTCATATGCTAGTAAAAATCATAAAAGCATACTCAAGATCTGACCATTTCACTGTGTATTAATTTCACATTAGTAAAGTTATTGATAAAATAAATACTCCCCTTATCAATAAGCATGATCTGTGACAGCCAAAGCACTGTATATGACAGGCTTTATTTGATCATCATAAAAAAAGAAAAAAACAGAAGGCAAGCCATATTATTTTCAAATTTTTGCACATGGGAAGTTTAAAGTTTAGAGAGACTAAACGACTTGTCCAAGATCACCCATAGTGCCCACTATAGTCTATAGCAGAGCAGATTTTAAACCCAGACAGTCTGTGATTTAAACAACGGAACTCTTAAGCATGGTTGCATATAGTTTCCCAAAAAAGTATGACTGTGGTAATAAATAACATAGTTATTAATTCATTTCCTTAATCATGAGCTACAATAACATTTTAGAGGAAACATGATGTAATACAAAGATCATAGAGTCTGGAGCCAAAAACTTTAGTTCTGTCATGACCTTTGTGGCTTTAGGGAAATTACTTCATTTCCCCAGATCTTATTGTCTATCAATATAGTGACTGGTGATACAGGTGATATATAAGGATCTTTTCAGTTCTAAGTATTCAATGACCTATAATTTGAATAAGATCTCCTTGGGAGTGAGGTGGGAAGAGATATTTACAACTTCTTCAAATAAGTTAGCTTCTTTAGTTATAGCATGACATAATAGGGTCAATGTCCATGTTATTGCACATTAAAATAAACTGAAAAAATAAGTTTCACTCAGTCATCTAGACCTTAGTCTCATTAAATCATATGGGAGAGTTACAGTACTTCACTGTTGATGATATTAGATGACTCTGTCAGAGTCTATTTTTCCTGCTTTGAATTTGTGCTGACTTTAGGATTTGCTTTGTCCATTGGAATGCACAAAATGTGTCAATTCTGATGTCTGGGCCTCAAAGAGGCTCTTCACTTCCATCTTCATCTTCTTATAATGCCCCTGCCATCATGTAAGTACATCAGTTCTTCACAACAGTATATTTGTTGTGAAGATCCAGTGCTTTTCCCCAGCATCTAGAAGAGGGGAGGGCCTCAGTTCAGATTGGTCGCCCAGTCATGTCCAACTCTTTGTGACCCCATGGACTATAGCACGCCAGGCCTCCCTGTCCATTACCAACTCCCAGGGCTTATTCAAACTCATGTCTGTTGAGTTGGTGATGCCATCCAACCATCTCATCCTCAGTTGTCCCCTTCTCCTCCCACCTTCAATCTTTCCCAGCATCAGGGTCTTTTCCAATGAGTTAGTTCTTCACATTAGGTGGCCAAAGTATTGGAATTTCAACTTCAGCACCAGTCCTTCCAATGAATATTCAGGACTGATTTCACTCAGGATGGACTGGTTGGATCTGCTGGCCAAGCAAGGGACTCTCAAGAGTCTTCTCCAACACCACAGTTCAAAAGCATCAATTCTTCGACACTCAGCTTTCTTTATAGCCCAAATCTCACATCCATACATGACTATGGAAAAACCATAGCTTTGACTAGAGGGACTTTGTTGGCAAAGTAATGTCTCTGCTTTTTAATACACTCTCTAGGTTGATCACAGCTTTTCTTCCAAGGAGCAAGCATCTTTTTATTTCATGGCTGCAGTCACCATCTGCAGTGATTTTGGAGCCCAGGAAAATAAAGTCTATCCCTGTTTCCATTGTTTCCCCATCTATTTGCCATGAAGTGATGGGTCTGGATGCCATGATCTTGGTTTTCTGAATGTTGAGTTTTAAGCCAACTTTTTCACTCTGCTCTTTCACTTCCATCAAGAGGCTCTTTAGTTCTTCTTTGCTTTCTGCCATAAGGGTGGTATCATCTGCACATCTGAGGTTATTGATAACCCAGCAATCTTGATTCCAGCTTGTGCTTCATCCAGCCCAGCATTTCTAATGATTTACTCTGCATATAAGTTAAATAAACAGGGTGACAATATAATATAGACTCTTTGACTATTTGTTCAAATCTAAAAGTTGAGTCTTAGAGTGTATCCTCTGGAAACATTGTGTCAGTTTACATTGGCAACAAAAATGTATGAATGTCAGTTTGGCCATCCTTTAGAAGCCACAAGAGATTTATATATATACACACACACACAGAACACACACACTCACACATTTGTGTGCGTGTTTCTCTGTGTGTGTCGAAGCTAAGGCCTGTAAAACAAAGGCATTCTCAATATTGACTCAGTACACAGTAAAAGCCTTTTCCCAGGCTAATGTCTCTCAGTGCTAATGAGATGCTTCCAGGGACTTTGTTTCAGACTTTGAGTCACAAGGGTGTCATTTATTGTGACTATTACTGAATGGGACTGGTAGGAAGATAGGCCTGGAACCATAGTATCAATTTCCCCCTGTTGGCTTCAGTATCCCTTCAAGTACCCAATAAAAGAGGATTTTAAACTGTAGAGAAGGTTGGATGCATGAGACAAGTGCTCGGGCCTGGTGCACTGGGAAGACCCAGAGGAATCGGGTAAAGAGGGAGGTGGGAGGGGGGATCGGGATGGGGAATACATGTAAATCCATGACTGAGTCATGTCAATGTATGGCAAAAACCACTACAATACTGTAAAGTAATTAGCCTCCAACTAATAAAAATAAATGTTAAAAAAAAAAAAACTGTAGGAGAAAATAAAGGACAAATGAAAATGACAGCAAATGATAATTTATGGCATTCTTAGAAAAATTAATTTCTTTTTGGGGGGATTCAGTTAAAAGGTGAATCAGTTCTTAAATGATTGATTTCCTTTACTAAAACATTTAATTATAAAACATAAATATAAATAAAATCATTATTGTAGCCATTACAGTTTATTTGGCACAGTTTACATCAGAAGAAAAAAATGTAAAAAATTAAAAATTTCAGCACCTCAAGTTAATACTTAAAATAAAACATGGCTTCTTTCAACTTATAGAAAGTATGTAAAAATTTCTATTGCCTTTGTCAAAAAACAAGAGGTTTCAGCAAGAAAAATTAATCCATTGTAATTTTTAAGTTTTATCAGAAATTTTAAGTTTTACATTTTATCAGATATTTTATGTTCATGCCTATGTCACAACTGATATAGATTTTTTACATTTTACAATTGTCTCATTTTCATATGAGCAAACAATACTAAACTCATAGAGCTGTGTGTATTAAATAAATTAATATATATATATAAATAATGTATATAATTTCTGATCCATATTGAATATTCATTATAATTATTATGTGTTTCTCTATTATTCAACAACACTCACCAAAATTTATTAGCATTTAATAGCTACAAGTCTCAATCTAGGCATCATTTAAACAAAGCTGCATTAAACACATTTCCTGTCTTTGAGGAGATTATAGTTCAGTGACTTAACTTTCTACCATTCTCACTAGAACACAATGTAATAAACCCTTTACCAGTGCTCATCGATTTTTCATAAATATATATCTGACTGCCTTGTAGACCCCTTCAGAGTCTCCCAGAACAACAAACTCTGTCTATCTGAGACATAAGTTCATAAAAGGGCTTTCTCATAAAAACTCATTTCAGATCTCTATAGACTCCTCCTTTCTTCCACATGAAATCCCAGGCATAGTTCACTGTTTTCCCTGTCACTGTAGCTAACAGATGAAGAAGGATTTATCAGTTCTTACAGGTAAAGTTCAACTTAACTTAAAACTCTAAACACTGCAATTTAAAATATTTCTGCTATACCAAAAAGATTTACTTCAGGATAAGAAATCTGAAAAGGGAAGGGAAAGACTAAATGACATGTCTGAGTTTTCTTGGTATACCTTTCCCCTCACTTTTCCCCTAACACAGAAACAATCCCACACACTCACACACACATGTGCAAACACATAAATAAGTATGCACCCTATAGCTGCTTTTTAACAAGGGGAGGAGGTGTAGTGGAGATACCACTTGACTGGTACATTAAAATCTGATGTCAGAACTTTAGATACACAGTTACACTCTTTTATGAGGCATTTTTGAGATTTCTCAAGAGATACCCGCTAAGGGCTACCAAGAAGTTTCTTGGTATAGAAAATGTCTGAGTGAAGGTGATGATCTCAGTTGCTGCATCTCTGGGAGATGCCAGTCTTTTTGAAATGAACAGAAGTTCTTTATGTGAAATCTTTCAAGATGGTATACAGCCAACCCTCTTTCCTGGGAGTCACATATGACTCATGGAAAACACACAATTTTTCTGCCAAGCTCTGAAAGTACAGAATGTTTCCAGTGTACCCAGTCTTTTCCTCTATTACCAGAAAGCTCTAGTCATAGCCTCTTGCCTTTATGTTGTTATAATTCTGAATTATCTATAGTCACTATGTCCTCCAAATTCTTTAAGGAATGTCTGTCATTCTCTTTAAGTAGTTCTCTGTAACTCCAAACCTGTGGCTCAAAGTGAAGGGTCAATTCACAGTATCTAAAAAGTGGAAGCAAGCCAAGTGTGCATCAAGAGATAAATGGATAAGCAAAGTGTTGTGCATATATATGCTCAATATAATATTATTCAGCCTTAAAAAGAAAAGATAGAAAAGAAGGTGAAGTTGCTCTGTGATTCCATGGACTGCAGTCTCCCAGGCTACTCTGTCCATGGGGTTTTCCAGGCAAGAGTGGGTTGCCATTTCCTTCTCCAGTGGATCTTCCTGACCCAGGGATCGAACCCAGGTGTCCCACATTGCAGGCAGATGCTTTACTCTCTGAGACACAAGAAGATTCTTAAATATGAATAGAACAAATGAACTTTGAGGACATTATGTTAAATGAAATAAGCCAGTCACAAAAAGAGAAACATTGCATGATTCCACTTATATGAGATACTTATTGTTGTTGTTCAGTCACCCAGTTATGTCCAACTCTTTGCAACCCCATGGACTGGAGCATGCCAGGCCTCCCTGTCCCTCACCACCTCCGGGAGTTTGCCCAAGTTCATTGCATTGGTGATGCCGTCCAGCCATCTCATCCTCTGATGCCCTCTTCTTCTGCCCTCAATCTTTCCCAGCATCAGGAACTTTTCCAATGAGTTGTCTGTTCACATCAGATGACCAAAATACTGGAGCTTCAGCTACAGCATCAATCCTTCCAGTGAATATTCAGGTTTGATCTCCCTTAAGATTTACTGGTTTGATCTCCTTATTCTCCAAGGCATCTTATCCAGCACCACAGCTTGAAGGCATCAATGCTTTGGCATCCTGCCTTCTTTATGCTCTAGGTCTCAGAATAGTACAAGACCCCTGGGAAGACCATAGCCTTGACTATATGGATCTTTGTTAGCAGAGTAATGTCTCTGCTCTTTAGCACCCTAAGTTTGTCACTGAGATACTTAAAAGTATTCAAAATCCTAGAGACAGGAAATACAATGGTTGCCACCATCAGCAGTGACATGGGAATGGGATCTTACTGTGAAAGAGGTATAGAGTTTCAGTTTTTACAAGATGAAATGACTTCTGGAGATAGATGGTAGTCATGGTTATACAATATTATGATAATAATCAGGAGAGAAAATTCCTTTGATATTATCTTCTCAACTCACATCAGTAAAGCAGCTATTTACTTATAATTTATTCCTATTGTTTGAATCCTATTTCTAATAAAAATTTTGAACTGAATTATCCATAAACCTAGGCAAACAAGCATGCTTTTAAGTTGGTTTATCAACTCAAGCATTTAACAAATATTGTTAATTGTCAACGAAAGAATTAGACACTGTGCCAGATGCTAGAGCTCTACAGGTGATTAGGCCGTGATCTTTGTCCTGAAGCTCCTCACAGATTCACGAGGAAGGCACTATGTGTACATCTTGGAAAAATGATTCAAGATGGTGAGACTAAAGGTGACCATCTGAGAACTTAAACATGGCTGGCTGTGAGTGCTTGATATTGAATGGAGTATTAACTAAATCTTTGTGAATTATTGTAGCTCATTGACATTATGCTTGTGAAATTAGATAGTATTAACACTTTTATTGGGTTTTCCTAGTAGCTCATCTGGTAAAGAATCCACCTGCAATACAGGAGACAGGTTCAGTCCCTGGGTTGGGATGACCCCCTGGAGAAGGGAACAGCTACCCACAACAGTATTTCAGCCTGGAGAATTGCATGGACAGAGGAACCGGGCAAGCTACAGTCCATGGGGTCACAAAGAGATAGCTTTAATACCTTTATTACTTCAGACGTTTTCATTAATCAGTACTAAATTAATTACTCAGTGAAATACTATTCAATGTAACAGTTAAAAATGACTTTATCCAACCAGACCTTGTCTTTGTACTAAAAAGGCAAATCAGGTCCAGAGGGGTTTGATGACTGATCTGAAGTTACCCAGCTGAATAGCAACAGAGCCAAGATGGGCAATGCAGATTTGCTAAATTGGCTTCCCAGGTGGCACAGTGGTAAAGAATCTACCTGCTGACTCCAGAGATGCGGGCTTGATCCCTGGGTCAGGAAGATCCCCTAGTGGAGGAAATGACAACCCACTATAGTATTCTTGCCTGGAATTGCCATGGAGAGAGAAACCTTTCAGGCTATAGTCCATGGGGTCACAAAAAGTTAGACATGACTGAGCTACACATACAGATCTCACCTCTATCTCTGATCCTCTCCTCTAAGGGAAAAAGCAAACCACCAGACAAACTCCAGTTTGCAGGTTAAGACAAAGATGAAGATTATCACTACAAGTAGTTTTCTGTTCAGTTCTTTTATTGAATAATCTGCACTTTATGAGATAATTTCCTGTTTATTTAATCCAGTCACCAAAAGAGCATTTACTTTTTGAGTGCTGATATGTGACTCAATATATTATAGCAGAGCACGACTTATCATTTATAACGCTGGAGACACAGAACAAAAGAGTGCTGGGGTTGGAGGGCATCCAGTGAGGTAGTTTTGGTCGCCTAAGAGTTTATTTTAATGATAGAACTTGGCTTGAACCATTGAGTTGGTGACAGTCTCAACCTCCTACTCTTCCCTTCAGATTGTTTTCCTTTATTTCTTCCTTGAAATCTCAATTCTACCCAGGTAATTACCCAACTGACAGCCAACTATTTTATTTTGGTTACTTTGTAAAAAGTACTTTGTATACAGGAGGTCTACAGCAATATAAGTAGTGATTATAAGTTTTATTTCTATTTGAGAAAAATTTGTTCATTTCAGCTAGGTTACCATAAGGCTTTTGGTATGAGCAAAGAAAAAGGAAAAACAAAATGTTCCCTTCTAACATAAAAACTCATACTTTTCATTTTTCATTTTCCTTTAGACCATATTAACCTTGTCATCTCCAGCTGCCTGGGGAGAACATGTTTAGTCATTTATCATTTTGCTTCAGACTTTGGGCTTCTGTCTTCAAATGGATGGAAAATTCTTAGAAAATTCAAACTCCAATGTGACATATAGCTACCTAAAGGGACTATTCTTTATTAAAAAGCATAGTTAATTATAATAATAAATGCATGATTTAGTGACTGGTTTGTGCCTTACAAAATCTTGACTATGCCAACATTATTTCTGAGAAATATGTCTTTATATTTTTATAATATTCATTTTTTGCTAATTGTAGAAGGAACCCAAATTCTAGGTAAAATGTTTGGAAAAGAAATTGAATATAAATCTTTGCATTTCCCTTTTAGTGCTGGCTATTTCATTGGTCATCACATATTTTTTGAAATCCTTGTGATGACTAGATAATATTTCATCACTTTTATATTCCAGTTTTAACAATCCTTTTGTTGTCATCTATGCTATTTCCAAATATTTTTTTGTTGTTATTCAGTCTCCACCATTATAAATAACATAGTAAGAACATTTTTGTAGGTAAAGCTTTGATTGCCTCTCTACTTAATTTCCTGTGATCATTTCTAGACATCAAGTTGTTGAGCCAAAGGACACCAGTGTTTTTATAATTCTCGGTTTTTTGATCAACATTGCCAAATCATTGGAACAGGGCAGCAGCCAAACCTTAGGAATGGTCTCTCCAAGGTAACAGCTCCTTTCTTCCACTTGCTCAACTGCTTACGTCTCTATATTCTCATGTTCTTTTCCTCATGCGATACCTCCTGACTTCACCTTGTGTTAATTACTGCATTTAATACACACTTTGGAAAACCTATCATGTGCCAAACAATGTGCTCTTGATGTCTGGAGGGTACACCAGTGAATAAAACAAGAGGGGTTCATTCCTTCTCTGAGTTGGTTTTCTAGTTTGGGAAATAGATATTAAAGAGAAAAACACACTAATAAATATGAACTAACAAGTTGTAATAAGAACCATTGAGAAACTAAAGAAGGTGCACAGAGACTTAGTAAGAGGGTGGAGGATGCATTTATATTGACATGGGGCTCAAGGACGGCTGCATTGAGTCCTTAACGAGTCCTGCTTTCTGATGCATCATTTATTCTAATTAAGAAGTGCCTAGTGGCAACGCTCCCCCACTTTATCATAATATCTTACATCAAAAGATATCAAAGCAAGTAAATACATTAGATTTTACACCCATAGTCACAGAAAAATATTTTATAGCTTAAAACTTAAGACAAAAATCTAGAATCCATAAAGGAGGGTGAGGGGAAAAAGAAATCTTCATGACAAAAGTGAACTGTAAATGTAATCAAAGTTGAACTATAGACTATGAATTAAAAAAAAAAAATTGACTCAAAAGTTGTTAATATATTATTCCACAAAGAGCACCTATAACTGATAAGCAATTTCATCCCAACAGAATAACAAGAACAGGCTATAACCGTTAACAAGTGAGGAATTGCAAAAGGACAATAAATACATGAAAAAAGGCAATAGTTTTTTGGCGGATCTTCCCAATCCAAGAATTTAACCCATGTCTCTTATGTCTCCTGCATTGGCAGGCAGGTTTTTTACCATGTAGCCACCTGGGAAGCCTAATGTCTACCATAGATATTTTCTGTCTTGAGGGGAAAGGCTGCATCAGTTTAATGGATATAATGGTATCATGTGGTTGTTTTAATATGATTTTTCTCTGGCAACTGTTGCCACAGGTGGGGGGAAAAACCCAAACTCCTCCATTCAGTACTACTGTGGCGTGTGAGAATATCTTGTAATCACCTTGGAGAGTTCAGGAAGGATGATCTGATAGCAGAAGGGGAGAGAGACTTGGAGACAACTGTCTTCACCATCCAAATAAGAGTTACACAAGACTATGGTTCTTATTTAAATAAACTAAAATTGACAGTTCCCATTAGTTGTAACTCAAAGTAGCCTGATAATATGCAAACACTATCAATGGTTACAAATTATGAAAGTATATTTGGATAATCATCAACAAATAACTGTAAGTAAGTTGAAATGCTCACCTCTTGCTGTTCTAGCTATCAATACTAGAAACTCTTAGGAATATGTCCAATTTAAATATAGTATATATCTTGTAACCTTAATTTAAAAGCAAAATGATACAGACAAAGCCAAAAAAACCAAAAGCCTATGCACAGCAAAGGATACAAATAAAACAAAAGAAAAGAAAACCCACAGATGGGGAGAACGTATTTGCAAATGATGTGACTGACAAGGGATTAGTCTCCAAAATCTACAAACAGCTCATGAAGCTTAACATAATCAAAACAAACAACCCAATCAATAAATGGGCAGAAGACCTGAATAGACATTTCTCCAAATACATTCAGAAGGCCAACAAACACATGAAAAGATTCTCAGGCTCCTCTGTCCACAGCGATTCTCCAGGCAAGACTACTGGGGTGAGTTGCCATGCACTCCTTCAGGGGATCGTCCCCAAGCCAGCGGCTGAACTCGGGTCTCCTGCGTTGCAGAAGGATTCTTTACTGTCTAAGGCACCAGGAAAGCCAAAGAATACTAGAATAGGTAGCCTATCCCTTCTCGAGGGGAACTTTCAGACCCAGGAATCAAACTGGGGTCTCCTGCATTGCAGGAGGATTCTTTACCAGCTGAGCTACCCAGGAAGCCCCACTAATTATTAGAGAAATGCAAATCAAAATTATGAGATATCACTTAATATCAGTGAAAACGGCTATCATAAAAAAATCCAGCATTTATTAATGCTGGAGAGAGTGTGGAAAGAAGGGAACCCCCCAACACTATTGATGGGAGTGTAAATTGGCACAGCCACTATGGAGGGCAGTATAGAGGTTCCTTAAATAAAACTAAAAGGAGAGCTACTATATGATCCTGTAATCCCACTCCTTGGCATAAACCCAGAGAAAAGGATGGTTTGAAAGGATACATGCACTCCAATGTTCACTTCATCACTGTTTACAAAAGCCAAGACATGAAAGCAATGTAAATGTCCATCAACAGAGGAATGGATAAAGATGATGTGGTGCCTATATACAATGGAATATTACTCGGCCAGGAAAAAGAATGAAACAATGCCATTTGCAGCAACATGGATGGACTGAGAGTGTGTCATACTGGGTGAAGTAAGTCAGATGGAGGAGAAATAACATATGGCATCCCTTATATGGAGAATCTAAAAATAAATTATACAAATGAACTGATTTATAAAACAGAAAGAGACAGACTTAGAGAACAAACTTATGGTTGCCAGGGAAGAAGAATGGGGGGAAGGGATATTTAAGGAGTTTGGGGTTGACATGTACCCACTGTTATATTTAAAGTGGATAACCAACAAGGTCCTACTGTATAGCACAGAGAACTCTGCTCAACATTTAATGCAGCCTGGAAGGGAAGGGAGATTGGAGGGAAATGGATGCATATATGGCTGAATTCTTTTGCTATCTACCTGAAACTATCTCAACACTGATGATAAGCTATACTCCAAAATAAAACAAAACACTTGGAAATAATAGAAAGGCCCTTCCAAGGACATATGACTAAGAAAATGTGATACATTATGGAGTATCATCGAGTTCTATGGAAGTACTTATAAAACTTTAAAATGTAAAAGGTAGATCTATAATACTTAGGTTAAGCATTAATGTCAATGCAAGTTATTTATCTCTCTGCTTATCTATGCCTGTTAGTCTCTCAGTTGTGTCTCTTTGAAACCCCATGAACTGTAGCCCACCAGGTTCCTCTGTCCATAGGATTCTCCAGGCAAGTATGCTGGAGTAGGCTGGTTGCCATTTCCTTCTCCAGAAGATCTTCCTGACTCAGAGGTTGAACCCAGGTCTTCTGCATTGCAGGTAGATTCTTTACTGTCTGATATTCATTCATTTATTTATTGTAAGATCCCATTTTACAAAATAATCACGTATTAGACCAAGTTTACGGAGAAGGCAATGGCACCCCACTCCAGTACTCTTGCCTGGAAAATCCCATGGACGGAGGAGCCTGGTGGGCTGCAGTCCATGGGGTCGCTAAGAGTTGGACACGGCTGAGCGCCTTCACTTCCATTTTTCACTTTCATGCACTGGAGAAGAAACGGCAACCCACTCCACTGTTCTTGCCTGGAGAATCCCAGGGACAGGGGAGCCTGGTGGGCTGCCGTCTATGGGGTCGCACAGAGTCGGACACAACTGAAACGACTTAGCAGTAGAAGCAGCAGACCAAGTTTAAAATTATATTCTTAAGCAGAAAGGGAAAACTATAATGGAATTTCGAATAGTGTTTAATCATCTTAAAGATCATCTACTCCAACCTTCCTATTATATGAAAAGGCCAACTGAGTTCTGAAAGCGGGTGTCCTCAGATCTCACAGACAGAAAATAATCCCAGTATCCTGAACTTTACATCTATAAATGGACAAATTTGCCTCTGATGATCACTGTCTCAAATTAGCCTTATGTACAGGGGAGATCACAACAATATTATTTCAGAGTTTCAGAAAAGTCCTCTTCTACATTAAGTGATGCTGCTAGTTTCTTTGGGGACAATATGCCTTAGCGCTTACGACACTAAATGCTGGAGTCAGAAACATTATACTGAAATTCTGAACTTGTCATTTCCAGTTTTTCAATCTTCCTTAGTTTACTCAATCTGAAAAATGACTTCTTGCTTCATATAATGGAAATAACCAGAAAAGTCTGTAAGAACTACTTCAGAGGCTTAAGAAGCACATTAACATATGAAAAATATTAGAATTTACCATCCTAAATTGTGTAGTGCCAAAGTTCCCCTAATCTTTTTAAGAGGCATACTTTATACCCGAGATTTCTAGTTCTCAGTCTGCAGAGCAGTGCACAGCACAAGATAGAGAATGTTAGGGGATGTATCATTCCCTTACCTTTTTCTACACATTGGCAGATGCTCTGATCTTAACACTTGACTATGCTATGCTCATGTGGAAGTTGCAAGAGTCATTATTAAATATAATTGCCAACTGAAGTTTAGCCAGCAGCCGTCATTACCACCAAACTTCCAATTTCTGAAGGCTTCATAGCACAAGCTTGGGTTGATGCTGAATGGAACACAGATGGGTTATGTTGAGTGATAGCTTTCCAGTTGTACACAATTATAAACCTCATCCAATCAATAGATCAGGAATTATGGAATCAAACAGTCTATCATCTCCTTTATTTGTATATTTGTTTACTTTATCTATCCAGCTTCTGCATGCCATATTGTGTCCTAGTAGGCAGGGTTCTACTATCCTCTATTATAGATCAATGCGCTATAATACCCCTCACCCCACGCCCAAGCAAATGGCAACAAGCAGTGGACTCCTCGTCAGTCTGCACACGCAACCACATTCAAATCAAAGATGAATGGTTGATTTAGAAATTGATTAAGGTGGTGAATGTGGTTAGTATCAAGACTATTCTTGAGATATGATCTTTGTTGTATTCCCTGTTACCATTATTCCCTGATGTTACTGGACAAAAGTTGTGAGTAGAAAGAACATTATCACAGGATAGAATTCAACAGAGTTAAATTAATGCCTGTTCACACTATATCCTGTGACTATGTAGGTTGTCTAAATTTGCTGTGTCTTGCACATCACTAATCATCACATAAAAACAAAAATAATAATCCTATATATTCACAACCTTGAGAAAGTTGTGAAGGACACTGGAAAGTTTGAAGGACTTCTCAAAGTTACTTAGGAAATTTTGAAAATCCATAAGGCATTAATAATAGTGTGACAGGTTATTTTTTCCCCGATTCACACTTAAATAAAACTCCATATGGAGTGTTAAATAATTTTTTTATTCCATTTCATTCAGAGCATTCCTGACTTTTCTCACCTTTTGGTCTTATTCTTTTATGAGGCCTAGGAATCTAAAAACAACCAAGTAGGATGTGGGTCGCATGATATTTGTAGAGAAACTTCAGTGAGACATACTTCTATATTTAAAGTGAAAAATCTTTGGCCTGATTAAAGGGAAGGTGAACCTATTCAAAGACTCATTAAAAAAATAACTCAAAAAAATCTGGAGGCCAGATTAATATTTTAGGGCCTAGATCACTGGGAAAGAAAGGTATAACAGGATTCTGCCACCCCATAATAGATTCTAATAGTCTAATGATACAGCCGAAATTCTTCAGATACTATTTCTTTTTTGGAAAGGGTAAAGCATAGAACAGAATAAATCTTAGCAATATTTTTCAAAGTCTATTATACAAATCCAAAATCCCACGAGATGATACTCCAAGAGAAAAAAAAACAACATATTATAATCAAATGAATTTGAGGAACGATGTGGCAATGTCTCTCATTCACAGGAGAATCAAAAAAGCAGTTTAGAGATTTAACATCCTCTAAAATGTTCTTAAGTTAAGAAACCTATTGCCTTTGGCAATGTATTTCCCAAACATACTTGCTAGTGGAAACATTTTGCAGAACTCTGTATTAGGTGGAATTAATGTTATGGTGTTTAAAGATCTGAGTACTGGTGAAACCTGCAGCTGTGACCAGACATGAGGCGTTGGAGAAGGACTGAGGTGGACCTTCGGCATTTGACATGTAACACAGGAAGATGAAACCTGTCTGAGCTGATTTTAATACTTTCTAAATTCCACAACTCTTTTTTGAAATCTGATAGCTTGATTTCCCTTGTGATGGACAATTCACAATGGAATAATAGTGATATATCCTTCTACAACCAGATTCTATTCAATCCATCAGACATACTTCATAGCTCCTGAAAAAAGGGTATCTCAGATGGATGAAGTGTTGACCTGGATTTAGTGTCTTGCTGTGCACACACATACGCACACTCACAAACACAACAGACACATGAATACCTACCTCCAAGAAAATGCATACTAAAAACCTGGCTAAGAACTTGGCTTCTGTGTGACTCAAAATGATACAGCTCTTATCAGTTTTCTTTTTTAATGTAGTATATGCTAAAAATAAAATGCAAAGCCTGAGTCCTCACTTTAATCACACCACAGATGACAAATAGGTAATGATAGTGGCTAATGTCAGGAATCTAAAGTAATACTACTTTGTTACATCTCTTTTAAAATTTTGTTTGGGGGTTTTAGCTTTTATTTAATCCAAACAATACCTATATTAAATACATATTTTAAAATGTCTTATTCTTATGAAATGATTTTTAAATTATATATAAAAGATTACTTATAAAATAAATGTAAAGAATAAAGATACAGTGATTCCCTATGGGCACAACCTTCAGGTTATTTAAAAGATTATTATCATTTTCCTGAGGCTCTTTATGTACTCAATCCTTTCCCCATCTCCTTTACATCCTTAGAGGTCACTGTATTGAATTTCTTTATTGTTCCTTTTCTCTTCTTTCAGTTCAGTTCAGTTCAGTCACTCAGTCGTGTCTGACTCTTTGCGACCCCATGAACTGCAGCACGCCAGGCCTCCCTGTCCATCTCCAACTCCCAGAGTCCACCCAAACCCATGTCCATCAAGTTGGTGATGCCATCCAACCATCTTATCCTCTGTCGTCCCCTTCTCCTCCTGCCCTCAATCTTTCCCAGCATCAGGGTCTTTTCAGATGAGTCAGTTCTTTGCATGAGGTGGCCAAAGTATTGGAGTTTCAACATCAGTCCTTCCAATGAAAACCCAGAACTGATCTCCTTTAGGATGGACTGGTTGGATCTCCTTGCAGTCCAAGCATTAGGGTTATTAGCTGCATACATTTATATCCCTAAAAACACCCTGTTTCATTTGGAATATATCTTAATGATATATATTCTTCATCATTTTTAGTCTGTTCAATCTTTATTCATCCATGTTGTTTAATGTAGCTATAATATAGTAATTTTGTCTCTGATGTGGGATAGTTTATTGAATTAATATATCACAAGTTATTTACCTGTTCTAATATTTTGTTGATATTTATGGTTATTTGGATTATCATTTTTGGGTTACAAACTACTCTTTTATAAGCATTCTTGATTATCTCTTCTGGGGCACATATACAAGGGTAGAAAATATGAGGTATATACTTAGGAATGGAATTGGTGCAACTCAAGTATGTGCAATTTTATCAGGCAAGGCTAAATTATTTTTTAAATTCATTATATCAGTTTATCCTCCCAACAGCAATATATTCCAACAGCTCAAACTGTCACTACCAGTTGATATTATCTATTCATGATTTTTAAGAGGTATTAAGATTACCACTTTATAGTCTCTAATCAGTGATTAAGTACATAAACCTTATAGTAGCTAATCAGTGATCAAACACAGAGCCCTTATCTTCTCATTTAGAAAACATTTACATTCATCAACACACATTCCTCAAAAAAGATTCATATATATATATGAATTTATATATATGAACATATATAAAAATATGAATTTATATATGAATATTTATAAATAGCTGAGAGTACAATGAAGCTAACTTCCTATGATACAGTTTAAACTTTGTAAAACCAAAATTGTGATTTGTTTATTCAAAAGCACAGATAAATAAGTATAGATAAAATTTATCTTTAAGTATGGTTGTATAAAAACCCACTTGCACACCTCCCATCACTCAAAGTTTTTTGACTGTCATTGGGCAGAAAGCATTACATTTCTTTAGTGTCAATTTTATATGGGTTGAAAGTTTTACACTTAAAATGTACATTCATAATGAATAAACATTATGTTTTGGGGCTTCTCAGGTGATGCTAGTGGTGAAAAACCCGTCTGCCAAAGGAGGAGATGTAAGAGATGCAGGTTCAATCCCTGGGTTCAGTATACAATATATTAAATCCCTAGCATGCATGTACAAATATGAGTATGTGCATGCCAAGTCTGCTTGAGTCGTGTCTGACTCTTTGTGTCCTCTGGACCGTAGCCCACCAGGCTCCTCTGTCCATGGGATTCTCCAGGAAGAATACTGGAGTGGGTTGCCATGCCTTCCTCCAGGGCATCTTCCTGACCCAGGGATGGAACTCGTGTCTTATGTCTCCTGCCTTAGCAGGCAGGTTCTTTACCACTAGAAAACATGGATTGTATTTACTATGGAAACAACTTGAATTCTCCAGGCAAGAATACTGGGATGGGTAGCTATTCCCATATTCCACATATATTTTGGAAACATTTCAAAGCTTTCTTCTGCATGGATATACCTCAAGCAGTCACAGCAATGAATGTCTCTGTGCTAACTTAGTATTTATTGTAACTTTACTTGTATCTATACACACACACACACATATATATGATTTTATACTTTATTTCAATAAAATAGATCCTTGGTGTGAGTAGTTAGGTCAAAGGAGGTATACTTTTTAAAATATTTAAATTTACTTGCTTACAATATCCAGAAAATGTTGCAATAATTTACATCACCATTGATAGTGTTTGAGATACAGTATGAGGCTATTTGGGGCTGGATGTTAACAGACAGTGTTTTATTTAAATAAAATAAAATTTCTAATTTCTCATAAACAGAGGTCACAGAAAAAAAGGTGCTCTCCCATAATAATAAAACTATTTAAATTATATTCAAATAAATACCTCTGGTGCAAGTGTTAGTTGCTCAGCCGTGTCCAACTCTTTGTGATTCCATGGGCTGTAGCCTGCCCGGCTCCCCTGTCCATGGAATTCTCTAGGCAGGAATACTGGAGTGGATTGCCATTCCCTTCTCCAGGGGATCTTCCCAACCCAGGGATCAATTCCAAGTCTCCCTGATTGCAGGCAGATTCTTTACCATGAGCCACCAGGGAAGCCCCAAGAATACTGGAGTGGGTTGCCATCCCCTTCTCCAGGGTACCATCTCAATTCCCTACTATATCTACAGGATTGAGATTCACAGCACAGTGTTTTTTCTTCAAGATCATTTGTGAATGTGAGCATAATATTTTTTTTTCTTGAGAGGTGGGAGGAGGGGATAAAAGTCCAGGGATGTAAATAGATGATTTTGACTGAGCTGTTAAATGTCATGTTTATCAAGCTGCTTGACTTGCCTATGCCCCACTGCGAATACTCCAGTGCTCATATGTGTTGTGAGAGGTGAGGGAGAGGATACAAGGAGGTGAGTTTTCATGTGAATTATGATAAAATATTGAATAAATTCTTGGGATTTCATGTAATTAAATAAGTTAATAGAAGTTACTTGGTAGGCAAATAAAGTCACACTCAATTCTCAGAAGATTCTTAGAAAAGAAAGTAGTGCTATTTATCACCATTACAAAGAGACAGTGAGAGGGGAAAACAAATATCCATTCCTCAAATAGCCATCCCTGAAGGACCTTATAAAAAAGGGTGCTAGAGAAACAGAAGACTGAACATCTGTGGAACAAAAATTCAGGAGGACATACTGATTGTTCAGACAAGGTATAAAGGAATTAACAAAAAAGGAATTCTGGTTACCACATCTTGCCTTCAGCAAAGGTTCTCTGTATATGGCACCTGTCACATCTTGTATCTTTTATACATTTTGAGCTTTGTTTTGGAAACACAGATATTTCAAAACCATGCACACAAGTCACAGAGAATTCAGATTTGCCTGTGCTTATACAATAAGACTTAAGCTCTAGTGAAGTGAAATTCTTTGCAATAAATCTTCAGTAACACCTTGTCAAAGCTAACACAAAATAATTAAAGGAAGCAAAGAGAGCAGATGGCTCTACTTTCAGCCTTAAAGATTCTATCATTTCAATTAATAGAGGCCAAAAAATATGCTATATCTTTTTTGGTAATAAGAATATAAATATTCTTTTAATCATTATTTGGCCATAGTAAAACAATATGTAATTACAATTTACAATGTTATTTCTGAGTTTAATAGGTGCTATCTGGTTTGCCTTTGTTTGCCCTCCAAACAAAGAATTTTCTTTATGTCAAAAGTCAGTGGTACATTTTTCCCCCATTTAAGGCAATTTTCTACCCGCCTTGGCATAGAGTTTTTATTTGATGCTATCAGAAAACATTATAAATGAAAATTTAACTTAGAGGTTACCCTAGTAAAGTTCAGTTCAGTCACTCAGTCATGTCCCCCTTTTTGTGACCCCATGGACTGCAGCATGCCAGATTTCCCTGCCCATTACCAACTCTTGGAGCTTACTCAAACTCATGTCCATTAAGTCAGTGATGCCAGCCAACCATCTCATCCATCCTCTGTTATCCCCTTCTCCTCCTGCCTTCAATATTTCCCAGCATCAGGGTCTATTCAGATGAGTCAGTTCTTTACATCAGGTGGACAGAGTATTGGAACTTCAGCTTCAGCATCAGTCCTGCCAATGAATATTCAGGACTGATTTCTTTAGGATTTACTAGTTTGATTTCTTTGCAGCCCAAGGGACTCTCAAGAGTCTTCTCCAACACCACAGTTCAAAAGCATCAATTCTTTGGCACTCAGCTTTCTTTATAGTCCAACTCTCACATCCATACATGACTACTGGAAAAAACCATAGCTTTGACTAGACGGACCTTTGTTAGTAAAGTAATGTCTCTGCTTTTTAATATGCTGTCTATGTTAGTCATAACTTTTCTTTGAAGGAGCAAGCATCTTTTAATTTCATGGCTACAATCACCATCTGCAGTGATTTTGGAGCCCCCCAAAATAAAGTCTCTTACTGTTTCCATTGTTTCCTCATCTATTTGCCATGAAGTGATGGGACTGTATGCCATGATCTTAGTTTTCTGAATGTTGAGTTTTAAGCCAAATTTTTCACTTTCTCTTTCACTTTCATGTTGGTGGTCAATAAACGTAACTGTATATTACCATGGTACTAAGAATTTTGCGGCCATTGATTCACTTAAATTTTTTTAGCCTGAATTGTTTTCCATTACATTATAAACAAGAAAGCATTTGGTTCATACAAGCTGTGAACAGTTAGTCAATTCAGGAAAACCAACTATATGGTAGTGCTCAAATAGCTACAGGGTATTCTGACTACATTTCTCCCATTCGCCTGGTTGATTACTGCTATTGCTAACATTTTCAGGAAGAAAGAAAGTGATTACCAACTTATGGATTGACATGCCCCTTCCACTAAGGCAGATCACTCTCCTCTCACTATTAGAACCATGTACAACAAGTCTAACAATGCAAAGAGGCCTTTTGAAATAGTAAGGAATAAGAATTAGAAAAAAATAATCGCCCTTTTTTTCGAAGTTATCCTACCACAGGATCCAATTATTCTTTCAAGAAAATGTCCTTACTATCATGCAATATCTATGATTAAAAAGAATATTAGCAATAGAAGGATGCATCTTCACCTGAGGAGCTCCATGACTCTTCCGCTGAAGCAGTATTAAAGAAATGGAGAGCAAATCTGAATTTGAATTAACCAAACTCAAGGCGTGACATGTATGAAATTGGTGCAGCTGAGTTGTGTATTTTATTAAATCCAATGTTACTTCCACAGGAAAAGAGCACCCTGACCATGCTAAGTTTCATTCCATTTCTATTTATTATATTTCATAATATTCATAGAACTTATCACTATTAGAAGTTCTTATTTCCTTTTCTTAATAAGCTTACTGTCACTCTTCCTTACCAGAATGTGATTTCCATAAGGCAGGATTTTATCTGATTTGTTTTAAATTTCCACTGCCCAAGTGAAAGTGAAAGTCACTCAGTCATGTCCGACTCTTTGCAAACCCATGGACTATACAATCCATGGAATTCTCCAGGTCAGTTTACTGCTCAGGGGGACTGCATTTAATAAATATTTGTTAAATGAGTTAACAAATGAGTGAGTAAAATAATTAAAATGAATACCCCATAGAGGTGGAGATAGATTAGAAGTGGTCTCACTCTCTCTGAACTTGCTATTCAGTTGTTTAGCCAAATGGCAAATAGATGGGGAAACAGTGGAAACAGTGGCTGACTTTATTTTTCTGGGCTCCAAAATCACTGCAGATGGTAATTGCAGCCATGAAATTAAAAGACGCTTACTCCTTGGAAGGAAAGTTATGACCAACCTAGATAGCATATTCAAAAGCAGAGACATTACTTTGTCAACAAAGGTCTGTCTAGTCAAGGCTATGGTTCTTCCAGTGGTCATGTGTGGATGTGAGAGTTGGACTATAAAGCTGAGCGCTGAAGTATTGATACTTTTGAACTGTGGTGTTGGAGAAGACTGTTGAAAAGTCCTTGGACTGCAAGGAGATCCAACAAGTCCATCCTAAAGGAAATCGGTCCTGGGTGTTCATTGGAAGGACTGATGCTGAAGCTGAAACTCGAATACTTGGCCACCTGATGCGAAGAGCTGACTGATTTGAAAAGACCCTGATGCTGGGAAAGATTGACGGCAGGAGGAGAAGGGGATGACAGAGGATGAGATGGTTGGATGGCATCACCGACACAATGGACATGGGTTTGTCTGGACTCCAGGAGTTGGTGGTGGACAGGGAGACCTGGCGTGCTGCCGTTCATGGGGTCGCAAGTAGTCGGACACCACTGAGTGACTGAACTGAGCCAAACACTTGAGTTAAATTTGTATAACTTCATATTAGCTCAAAGGCAAAAAGGCAAAGGCATTGAGTATCTCTAGTTCTGGATCCAGGAAGACATAGGGTAAATGTGGCTTTGACACTGACTAGCTCTCACAATTGTGACAACTTACCTAACCATCAGGGTCACACTTTCATTTACTACACAGTGGGGATAATAGTTTGTAAAGTATTGGGACAGTTACTACAGATAACCTGCGTAAAGTGTTTGACAGTACATTGAGTACTCAGTGAGTGGTAGTTCTCAGGATTTTTATTAGGACTCTGTGGGGCTCCTTTGCATCAAGCAAGTTTGTTCACAGGTCATCAAGGGCAACAAATGTCAAATAAAATTTTCCTCAATGTCCTTCAATCTTTAATTCTAGATGTCAGAGTTTATATTTAGAATGGGAACATCAAGTTATATGACACGTAAGGAGTTGACACTATACTTAGGGAGATTTCAAACACATTCTTCTAAGAGGCAATTTAACCACCTATTTTTTGGAAATATTTCAAAGCATGAATATACCTCAGGCTGTTACAGCAAGGAATGTCTCTTTGTGCAAATTTGGTATTCTTTATTTCATACTGGATTGAGCTCACTGGAGGTAAATGAAAAATCAAGGACATTTATTTGCAATAGGTTTGTGATTTTACAAATGCAATTCTGGTAAATACAAATGACTTGGCTTTATTTTTAACATCCACAAACATCACTTCAGAGTGGAGAGAACGATGTGAGTTGAATTAAGCTAAAATTTGAATGTCTACATGACCTTGAGACATAAGGACTATCTTTAATTAAGCTGTGTTTTTTCTCTCTCTTTTTTTTTTTTTTTTTTTTTTTGCTTGCTTGCTTATTGCTTAGGAAAAATGCCACTTATTTTCTTTTCTCTGAGTTTGGAAAACACATTTTTGAAGGAGAATAACTTCTATTTTAAGGTATTTAAGTTTTCAATTAAAAAACTCCCTTATGTAACTTTTTGTCAAGTAACGTTATTAAGTCCCAAAGAACTGCACTCTCAGAAGAAATCTTTTTTATGTATCTTAAATACAGATAATAACAGCCACAACAAAATGAGTACCTCTTAATTATACATGTTAAGGAAATGGGGCATAGTTCCAAAAATTTCAAACTAAGCAAGCTTCAAATTATTTATATGTCTCCCTGATCAGGGTACATCTAAGATACATGTTAATCAAATGAGCAGTGACTCAAACCAAATTTAAAAGCTTTAAGCAAAAACACTTGTGATTTAGTTGAATGTTCGCTCTTAGAGACAGATAATGTAACATGGTTTCATATATATTTAAATATATATATTTTATAAAAAATGAAGCACAACAATAAATAAAGATTCTCCCCACCCCTCTCTTTATTTACCTTCAGTCCAAGTATCCCACTCCCTCACTCTCTAAACATTATGCCTCCTATCTGCCTTTCTGGTTAGCAGAGAAAATTAGCATTACAATATAGGTGGTATTTACCTTTTTTTTTTTTGTAATTTCAAAAGTGGAAGTAAGAATAAGAGATAGCTATTGATTCTAACAAAGATGGAGTAGTTGTCATTAGATCATTGCACTGATTTTTTAAAAAGAGACTATAAATGCTGTATAGGATTTAAAAAAAAAAGTCAGTTGTTTGCTGTTTTATATGTTCTCAATAACAGGTAAAATTACTGAGTGAAGGGATGCATTATTACAGGCAAAATTACTGAGAGAATGGATGCATTGGAGTTAGACTCCATCTATACTTGATCTTTTACCTTGAGAGCATGTTGTAAACAGCAATCAATAAACCACAACCAAAACCCCCATTAAATTCTTTATAAACTCCTGTTCTAAAATGTGGTTCAGGGAAATAGGTTTTAAGCAGAGAGCAGAGGTCAGTCAGGCATAGAGCATAAAGTTGAAAATGAGGACTGTCCAGACAGGAAACAGGTAATGTACTTGGAAAAGAATTCACATAATGCCAGTATAGGTAATACAAAATGGAAACAGAATGAAGGTATGGATGGAGAAAATATAAGAAATGCTTAATAAGGACCTAGAAAAACTAAAGAACAAAGAGGCATGAACAACACAATAACTGAAATGAAAAATACACTATAAGGAATCAATAGCAAAATAAGTGAAGCAGAAGAACAGATAAGTTAGTTGGAAGACAAAATGGTGGAAATACCTACTGAGGAGCAGAATGAACAAAAAAGAATGAAAAGAAATGGGGCAGTTCCAGAGACCTCTGGGACAATATTAAATGCACCAACATTCTTATTATAGGGGTCCGAGAAGAAGAAGAGAAAGAAAAAAGAATCTGAGAAAATATTTGAAGAGGTTATAGCTGAAAATGTGGTATTGGAGTCTCTTGGATTGTAAGGAGATCAAACCAGTCAATCCTAAAGGAAATCAATCCTGAATATTCATTAAAGTACTGATGCTGAAGCTGAAGCTGCGATACTTTGGCCACCTGATGTGACAGACTAACTCATTGGAAAAGACCCTGATGCTGGAAAAGATTGACGGAAGGAGGAGAAGGGGACAACAAAGGATGAGATGGTTGAATGACATCACTGACTCAATGGACATTAGTTTGAGCAAGCTCCAGGAGTTGGTGGTGGACATAGAAGCCTGGCATGCTGCAGTCTATGGGGTCGCAAAGAGTCAGACATGACTTAGTGACTGAACTGAACTGATAGTCGAAAATGTCTCTAACTTGGGAAGCCATTCAAGTCCAAAAAGTGCAGAGAGTCCCACACAGGATAAACCTAATGAGAAATACACTGAGACACATATTAATCAAACCAAAATAAATTAAATGCAAGGCAAAATATTAACAACAAGGGAAAAGCAACAAATAATTTACAAGGGAAACACCATAAGTTTATCAGTCAATTTTTCAGAATAAACTCTGCAGGCCTGAAGAGAGTGCAGGATATACTTAAAGTGATGAAATAGAAAACCAAGATTAATCTACCCAGCAAGGATATCATTCAGACTCAACAGAGAAATCAAAAGCTTTACAGGGAAGCAAAAGTCAAGAGAATTCACTACCAACAAACAAGTTTTACAACAGATGCTAAAGGAACTTCTCTAGGAGATAAACACAAGAGAAGAAAAATACCTACAAAAGCAAACCTAAAGCAATTTAAAAAAAAGTAATAGCAATATATATATATATGATAGATAGATAGACAATTACCTTAAATGTAAATACTTCAAGCCAAAGACACAGACTGACTGAATGGATACAAAAAGAAGACCCAAATAAACACTGTTTACAGATGACACACTTCAGACCTAGAGACACATGCAGACTTTGAGGAGGTGGAAAGGTAAGGGGGTGGAAAAAGATATCCCATGAAAATAGATATCAAAAGAAAGCCAGAGTAACAATTCTCATATAAGACAAAACAGAATTTAAAATAAAGATTGTTATAAGAGACAAGGAAGGACACTACATAATGATAAGGGATCAACCCAAGAAGATGTAGCACTTATAAATATTTATATACCCAACATAGGAGCAACTCAACACATAGGCAAATTCTAATAGCCATAAAGCAGGAAATTGTCAGAAACACAATAAAAGTGGAGGACTTTAACACTCTACTTACACTAATAGATCGTCCATACAGAAAATAAGGAGACACAAGGAAACACAAGATTTGACACATCAGACTAGATAGTTAATTGATATTTGTAGGACATTCCATCCAAAAGCAGCAGAATATACTTTCTTCTCAAGTACATATGGAAAATTATCCAGGATAGATCCTATCTTGGGTCACAAATCAAGTCTGGGTAAATTTAAGAAAGCTGAAATCATATCAAGCATCTTTTCTGACCATAACATTTTGAAATTAGGAAGCAATTACAGGGAAAAAACTTTAAAAAACACAAATACATGTATGCTAAACAATATGCTACTAAATAACCAAGAGATCAATGAAGAAATCAAATAAGTAAAAAAAAATACATAGAAACAATTGACAATGAACATGTGATGACCCAAAACCGAAGGGATGCAGCAAAACCAGTTTCAAGAGAGAAGTTTATAACAACACAATACTACCTTAAGAAACAAGGAAAATCTCAAATAAACAACCTAATCTTGCACCTAAAGCAATTAGAGGAAGAACAAACAAAACCCAAAATTAGTAGAGGGAAATAAATCATAGCAGAAATAAATGAAATAGAAATGAAGACAGCAATAGCAGAGGTCAATGAAACTAAAAGCTGGTTCTTTGAGAAGATAAACAAAATTGGGAAATCTTTAGCCAGAAAAAGAGAGCGGACTCAAATCTATGAAATTAGACATGAAAAAGAAAAAATTACAAATGACAATGCAGAAATAGAAAGGATCATAAGAGACTACTACAGGCAACTATATGGCAATAAAATGGATAACCTGGAAGAAATGGACAATTCTTAGAAAAGTACAAATTCCAAGACTGAACCAGGAAGAAATAGGAAATATGAACAGACCAATTGTAAGTGATGAAATTGAACCTATGGTTAAAAATCTTTCAGTGAACCAAAATCCAGGACCAAATGGCTTCACAGGTGAATTCTCTCAAACGTTTAGAGAATAGCTAATATCAATTCTTCTCATTTTCAGAAAATTGCAGAAGGAACATTCCAAAGCTCATTCTATGAGGCCGCCATCACCTTGATATCAAAACCAAACAAAGATACCACAAAAAAGAAAATTACAGACCAATATCACTGATGAACATAGACACAAAAATCACCAACAAAATACTAGCAAACAGAATCCAACAACACATTAAAAGAGTCATACATAAGGATCAAGTGGGATTTATCCCAAGGAGGCAAGGATTCTTCAGTAAACACAAATCATTATGATACACCATATTGACAAATTGAAGAATAAAAGTCATATTATCAAAGTAGATGAAGAGAAAGCTTTTGACAAAATTCAACACCTGTTTATGAAAAAAAAACCTCTCCAGAAAGTGGGTATAGAAGGAACTTTGTACTCAGTCACTAAGTTTTGTACGACTCTTTGTGACCCCATATACTAGCCCACCAGGCTCCTCTGCCCATGGGATTTTCCAGGAAAGAATTCTGGAATGGGTTGCCATTTCTTCCTCTAGGGGAGCTTCGTAACACAGGGACTGAACCCATGTCTCCTGTGTCTCTTTACTGCTGAGCCACCTGGGCTTATTTCAACATATTAAACCTATATACGACAACTCACAGCACATCTGAAAGGTCAGGAACAAGACAAGATGTACACTTTCACCACTAGTATTGAACACAGTGTTGTAAGTCCTAGCCATAGCAATCAGAGAAGAAATAAAAGGAACCCAAATTGTAAAAGATGAAGTGAAACTGTTACATGTGCCCCAGTGTTCACTGAAGCACTATCCACAAGAGCCAGGACATGGAAGTAACCCAAATGTCAATCAACAGAGGAATGAATAAAGAAGACGTGGTACATACACAATGGAATATTACTCAGCCATAAAAAGGAATGAAATTGTGCCATTTGCAGAGAAGTGGATGAACCTAGGGACTGTTATACAGAGTGAAGTAAGTCAGAAAGAGAAAGACAAATATCATACATTAATGTATATATGTGAAATCTAGAAAAAATAGTATAGATTAACCTACTTGCAAAGCAGGAATAGAGACACAGACATAGAGAACAAATGCATGGACATTAAGTGGGAAATATGGAGATAAACTTGGAGTTTAGGATTGATATATACACTACTATGTTTAAAATAGATAACCAATGAGAACCTATTGAACAGCCCAGAGGGAAAAAAGGTACAATCTGTTAACCTTAAAAATACATTCCAATATATAGTTCTGTTGTGATTAAGTCACGTCCCACTCCTTGTGACCGCATGGACTGCCGCATGCCAGCCTTCCCTTCATTCACTATCTCCCAAAGTTTGCTTAAATTCATGTCCATTGAGTTGGTGATGCTACCTAATCAATACACAGTGTGTGCAGACAGATACTGTTTGATTCCCCTTATATGAGGTACTTATTATAGTCAAATTCGTAGAGTCAGAAAGTATATTGGTAGATGTCAGGGAGAAGGATAGGGAGGGTGGATGGGGGCAGTTTCAGTTTAGAAAAGTGAAAAGTTCGGGAGATGGATGATGGTAAGAGTCACACAAGAATGTGAATGCACTTAATGGAACTGAACTGTACAGTTAAATATGGTTAAAATAGTATGTTTTATATGATGTGACTTTTACCACTATTAGAACACTTCAAAAAACAGTCTGTATAAACCACCACATTTTTTTCATGATGCCCAATGCACATTAAATAAAACTATTGAGAAAGGAAAAGTAACAGGAAAACAAAAGAGAAAAGGGTTCAGCTATAGCATAACCAGAGATGACCAAGATAATGACTGCAGATAAATTCATCAGCATAATTGTAATTATACGTTAAAGCCCACTGAGAAAAACATGGGCAGATGAAGCAAAATAGAGAATTTCAAAGATACAGCATTTTATTTGAAAACATCAAATGGACATTCTAGGATTACAAAACTTAATATTTGAACTTAAGAGCTCTTTTAGTGCTTTTTAAGAGCAGACAGGAGAAAAAGAGAAAGCAGTATTTGTGAATTAAAAAACTAACTATATGAAAAGATGCATCTGGAGAGATTAAACAAATTGCCAGAGTCTAAGAAACATATAAAGCATAGTCAAAATTTGTAACATACTTAAAATTAGAGTTTCTTAGAAAAGAGTAACACTAGAGCATAAAAGATATTTAAAGAAGTACTGTGTAACAGTTTTCCTAATATGATGAAAAAAATCAATCAACAGCTTCAAGAAGCTCAGCAAATCCTATATGGCATACAAAGAAACCACATCTAAGCATATGGTAACCAAAAAGCAGACATCTTAAATAAATACAGCCAGATGAAAAATATATAAACAAAAGGGAGGAAAAACACGACCGATGGCAAACTTTTAACAAAATCTGTGAAAGAACAAAGTAAATCTTTTATAGGACTAAAAAGAAAAGAAAAACACTGCCAACTCAGAATACAGTAAAAAAAAAAAAAAAAAAGTGTTTTTTTTTTTTTAAGATAAAAAAACTGATATGTTTGGATAGCTTATTGGCAGCAGTGCTAACCTCCAGAAATTTGAAAAAAAGATGTCTTCAGATGAAAGGAAAATGATCTCACATGGAAGCAGAGAATTTGAAGAAATAAAGAAAAACAAACTAGAAAGGTAAACATGGTCATAAATGCAAATGAATATTGGCTATTTAATAAAAGAAAAATAATATCTTGTGAAATTTATAATGTTTTAAAATCATATATAAGACAAAAATAGGAAGCAGTAAATAAAAGATAAAATGCTTTTTTTTAAAATATTCTTTGAGAAGTGGTAATGAAATACTTCTAATTCAATCAATAGTACAAAATACAGGATGCATATTTTCATCTATGGAGTAAGCACTAAAAGAATAAAGTGAATAACCAAAGAAAGTGTTAGTAAAAAGTTGACAAAGACATAAAATGTAACAGTTAGAATAGTAAATTAATCCAAAAATATGTAACAAAAAATATAAACAGGAAATACAACTTATGGGAAACATGGAAAAAAACAGTAAACTTAAGTGCAACTATGTCAATTATCATGTTAAATGTACATAATAGTTGTCTTTCAGTTTCTGCTCAATTATATATCGTAAATTATAGGGATCATTGTTTTTAAAGTATAATTGATGTGCTAAAAGAGGAGACAATTGGAACCATATGAAATTTTTTTATTAAAAACAGAAGGGACAAAAAGTTTTTAAAAAGCAAAGAACAATTATAAAAAATAGAGAACAGTTTCAAACATGGTAGATGGTAATTAGAAAATAATCACTTTAAATGCAAATGGTCTAAGAGCAAGAGATGCCTGAGTAAAAAAAGGATCTAATTATACATGGTCTAATAGGAACTCATTTTTACCATAAAGATTTAGCTTAGTTAAGAGTAAAAAGAGAGAGGAAGACAAACCAAGCTAATCATAATCAAAGAGAGCTGAAGTATGTTAATTTCAGACAATGGAGACATCAGAACAAGGAAAATTATCAGAGATCAAGAGGAGCAATGCATATAATAGAGAAGTAAATTCTCTAAGAAAACATAGCAATCTTAAATGTGCATGCACCTAGCAATAGATGTTAAAGTACATGAGGTAAAAAAATGAAAAAAGAAAAAGACAAATCCACTAATAGAGATACGGACTCCAGCATCTACTCTGTTAGTAGCTGATGGATCTAGCAAGCAGAAAATTAGAAGTATAAACTGATTGACCTAGTTTTATACTACTAACCAACCTAATACTACTTTGTTGTTGTTTAGTTGCTAAATTGTATCTGACTTTTGTGACCTCATGGACTGTAGTCTGCCAGGCTCCTGTCTATGGGATTTCCCAGACAAGAATACTGGAGTGGTTGCTATTTTCTTCTCCAGGGGATCTTCCCAACCCAGGGATCAAACCCAAGTCTCCTCCTTGGCAGGCAGGCTTTTTTTTTTTTTTTTTTAAACCACTGAGCCACCTGGGAAGCCAATTTAATACAATACTACCAACCAATCTAATTGACATCTATATAATACTCCAGTTCACAACAGTAGGATACACATTCTTTTCTAGCTCATGTGAAATACTCACTAAGATATTAGATGCTAGACTATACAACACACATTAACAAATAAAAATAGGAATCATACAAAGTAGGCTCTCAGACAAAAGTTGGAGTTAAAAAAGAAATTATTATTTTTTTAAATGGCTAGAAAACCCCCAAATATTTGGAAAATAAACAACAAACTAAGTAACACATGGGTCAAAGAACTCCCCAGAAAAATTTAAAATCATTTTAAACTAAATTAAAATGAAACTATAACTAATGAAAATTTGTAGGGTGCAATGAAAAGAATTCTTAGAGGAAAATTTATAGCTTTAAAGGCATACATTAAGAAAGATGAAAGATCTGAAGTTAATAATTTAAGCTTCTACATTAGAAAATTAGGGAAAAAAGAATAATTTAACCTTAATGCAAGTAGAAGAAAATGAATATTTAAAACCTATGTTATAATCAATGAAATTAAAAATAACACAATAGAGAAAATAAGTAAAACCAAGGCTAGTACTTTAATTAATGAAATTAATAAATCTCTAGCCAGGCTAACAAAGACAAAAAGAAATAAAATATACTTTCTGTATCAGAAATGAAAGAGGAACTCTTATTACTGTCCCTGATCTCAGAGGCACAGCAGTGAGCAATCCTGAAGAGAGATCTTAGCTCTGACCAGGAAGAGACCCTGGGCAACCTGGATGAAAACCAGCAATCCTAGCTACTAGACCACGATGGGCTAGAGGCTAGAAGAAAAGGCCCTAGCTCTACCCCCCAGTGGGAAGCAAGAACATTTCAAGGAGGCATACATGGTAAAAACAGGTACAAAGTTTATCAATAGAGACACGGCCCATATGGGAGAGCACAGAGAAAATTTAAGGCAGAAGCGAGGCAGAAATACACACCCAGAGACAAAGGGTATAGACATCTTCTCTAATGAGGAAGGAGCACAAGTCAGAAGCCAGGCAGAGGTGCACTCCCAGAGAGGAGTGTGAGCATTCTGAATGAGGAGTAAGACAGTTAAAAAGTGATTAAAATCACTTATATAAGATAGTCCATCCGGGACTTTGTTTACCTCCGTTTACCTTTATCTTGTTTCTTTTTTCACATGTGACTGGTGAATGGACCCTCCCCAAGATGCGTGTGCAACTTTCTTCTAAGATGGATCCCACTGCAGAGGCCTATGGGTGCATGTTCACCCTTGTTATAGAGTGGAGCCCCCCCTCTTTCGACCCCCAAGAAGCCCTCCTGTGCATGTGCAGGCAGGGAAGTCTTCCTTGACCTCAGGAGTAAGCGCTTTACTCTTTACTTTGGCAGAGCTCAGTTTTTGCCACTAGCTTTGTCCTTGGAGTGTCTGGGTGAGAACAAAGCTTGAATTTTACTCCACTTGACGAACACCAGCTGTCCAGCCCAGGGGCACATCTATCTCCTACCTCAACCTCACGAACATCAAATGGATAATAAAGCAATACTAACAACAACTCAATGGCCACTGCTATATTTAAAATGGATAGCCAACAAGGACCCACAGTACAGCACAGGGAATTCTGCTCGATAATCTGTAATAATCTAAGTGGGAAAAGAATTTGAAAAAGGATGGAAAAAATAATACGTAAAAATTAAATAACAGAAGTGAATCAAAAATTAAAACACTGCCCACCTTCCCCCCAAAAAACCCACATCAGACCCAAATGGTTTCACTGGTGAATTTTACCAAAAATTTAAGGAATAAAAATAATACTAATTCTCTATAATCTCTTTCGGAAAACAGAAGCAGAGAGAAGGCATACCTAACACATTTAATGACAGACTAGATGCTTTTGCCTTAATCAGAAACAGCGCAAAAATGTCCTTTTAAATTCAACATAATTGTAGAAGTCTTATCTAATCCAACACAAGATCAAAAACATAAAAAGTATATATTAAACATAAAAAGAAGAAATGAAGCTATCTTTATTCAAAGATGATAGTGTATTTGTATAGAAAATCACAAAGAATCTACAAAAACAAAACAAAACCATTGGGAAATAATAAGCCGGTATAAGATTAAAGGATACAAGTCTCATATACAAATATCAACTGCTTTCCTGTAAGCCAACAATGAACAATGCAATTTTAAAATTAAAAATATAATACCATTTATAACAGCAACAACAAAAAAGCAGTACTAAGATAAAAATCAAATAGTATATATAATCCCTATATATAAAACATTGAAAAGAAATCAAAGATCTAAATAAATGGAAAGTTATTCCACTTCATGCGTTTCACATCAGTATTATTAAAGTACGAATTTATCCCAAATTAATCTGTAGATTAAGCACAATCCTAAACACAATTCCAATCAGAATTCCAGCAGTTAGAAATTAAGTCTGTATTTCATAAGAAAGACAAAGAAACTAGAATAACTCACATCATACTGAAGAACACTGAAAAATCACATTCTTATTTCAAGACTTAAGCAGAACAATAGATATACAGTTCAATGGAACAGAACCTACTCACAACAGATCTATATAAATATTGTCAACTGATCTTTTGATAAAGGCTCAAGACAATGTGCAAGAGGATTTTTTTCAACAAATGGTGTCTATAATTGCTAATGTAAAAAAAAACAAAAAACAAAACAAAAAGAAACTAAAGCCCAGACATAAACCTTATACCTTTCCTAAAATTTATCTCAAAATGGAACGCAAAATGGGCTTCCCAGGGGGCTCAGAGGTAAAGAATCCATGTGCCTATGCAGGAGTTGCAGGAGACACAGGTTCTACCCCTGGGTTGAAAAGATCCCTGGAGGAAGAAATGGCAACCCACTCCAGTACTCTTGCCTGGAGAATCCCATGGACAAGGGAGCCTGGCAGGCTACAGCTGCAAAGAGTCGGACACGAGTGAGCATGCACACATGGAACACAAAACATTAAAAATTCTGACAGAAAACATGAAAAAATTTACAAGAACCTGGGTATGGCGATGAGTTTTGTGTATAAACCCAAAAGCAAATTTCATGAAAGAAAAACAACATAAGTTTGACCTTATAAAACTAAAACTTTCTGCTCTATTAAAGAAGATTGTTAATGAAATGAATAGTCACATACTCATGACCAGATACTTGCAAAATATATTCAATAAAGAACTCATACACAAAATATACCAAGAAGTCTAAAAACTCAAAAATAAGGACATAAACATCCAGAGCTTAAAAACAGGAAGAAAAACATTTGATCAGACATCTCAAAGAGGATATAAAGATGGTAAATAAATATTTGAAAGTATGTTCAACATCATTCATCAACAGGGAAATAACAGTTAAATGAAGTCACTACAACACATATAGAATGGCTAAAACCAAACTGACAATACCAGTGGTTGATGAAGAGAGTTCTGTGATCTCTCATCCATTGCTCATTGGAGTACAAAGTGGCACAGTAAATTTGGACGACAGTCTGCCAGCTTCTTAGAATGATAAGGTAAGTCTTACCATGTGTTTCAACAGTCACACACATAAATACCCAACTGATCTGAAAACATACAACCTGCATGTGAATGTTTACATATCTGTAATTTTCAAAACTATATGCCAAAATGTTGTCTTTTGTAGGTGAGTAGAGAGTAAACTCCAGGAGTTGGTGATGGACAGGGAGGCCTGGCATGCTGCGATTCATGGGGTCACAGAGAGTCGGACACGAGTGAGCGACTGAACTGAACTGAACTGAGAGAGTCAACCTATGGTGCAACCATACAATGAAATACTACTCATTTGTAGAGTGTAACAGAGTATAACCAAAAAATTAAGAAAACAAAATGGCAAGCCCTTTGTAGTCAAGAAAGATTAAAAAACAGTGAAATCTACTAAGTAATAAAAAAGATTTCTTTTAATTAGCCAAAGCCTCAAACGGGCAATTCTCAAGGTTATCAACTGATTAGCAAACAAAATTGAACAATGATATTAACCATCAGAGAAATACTAATCATGAACATAATGTAATACAAATATGCATCCAAGAAAAGTCACTAATAATAAGATTGACAATACCATTGTTGCCAATGTGCTGCCACTTAGAAAACTATATGACAGTTTCTAAGAAAAAGTTAACTTAAAAAAGTTAAACACATGTTTAACTTTTTATACATGTATACATATGTGCATATGTATATATATATATATATATATATATATATATATAGCTGGGTATACTCTATACCCAGCACAACCAATATAAATTATAAATTCAAAGGTTCCTAGGTCCACTGAAAGATACATACATTATGTTCAAGCAGGTTTATTTTCCCTTGTAACAGTCTAAATTAAAAATAGCTCATATGTCTAGTCAATAGTTGAATGCATATATACTGTGCATATGTGACTTGTACATGCACATACATCTGGGAGTAAAAACATGAAGATGCTAAAAATTATTCTCTGTGAGTGGTGAATTATGAATAATTTTTAAAAAATAAATTTCTCTATCTTCTGTTTCCTAAGCTTTCTGCAATGAGCAGGTACTATTGAAAATTTGAAACATGCATACAACCCAAAAGATGTTATTAAAAGCAAACAAAGAGAAACTGCGAGATGATGCTTTCTTTAGAAAACTCTTGACTTTATCAGTGTCACAAGGAAGTTTCAGGAAACGAGAAATGGCACCCAGAAACCGAGAGCATTACGTTTACAAATTAGCAGATACACTTCCGTTTAGCTTTGAGCAAAATAAAAGACCTGAAAGGATTTTTACACAAGTTCTTTTAAGCCCTTGAGGAAAGTCTCAAGCCTACTGAACCCTGAGGCACTGACAGATGACTACCCATACTGATAGCTGACTACTAAAATTAGAATCTTCCCTTTGAAGATGCCACAGTGACAGCCTAAGTGAATTTTGCTTTCTCCTGAGTAAGAGCTAGGAACAAGGTACCATCTGGTAGGTGTAAGTACACATGTCAGTGGGTAAGAATGCATCATGTCCTTTTGAGAACAGTAAAGTGACTGCAAAATCAAAAGTTCACATTTTGAACAGTTATTTCATGTGTCTACTTACTTTAAACCCAATGGTCTTCCTAATATTTTCTGGACTAAAAAACAATGGATTACAGAATACTTTTCATGACATTCTAATCATGTTGATAAACTGGATTTAAAATTGCATACATCTTAAAGTATGAAATGGAGTTTCAATATGGGTGACCACACATATTCCTAAATATATTTATTAATAATTGGCATTTTTATAGTAAGATGATGGGGGATGGCATATAACTTTTAAAAGACTTTCTACAGAAAAACATATTACTTTACAAAGAAATAATTTAAATAGCATTTGACCACTTATATTTATATAATATATATTCATTTATTTATATTTATATTATCTATTCCAAGTTTATGAATGCAGCAATATTCTAGCAAAATGGTAGCAACCTAAAACCAACAACTTAAAATGAATAATAAAGTTATAGGCACCACAGAGGGTGAAGAAGGTAATTTAACTTTATAAAAATTAGTGTATTAATTAAGAGATGAAAGTAGAAAATCCACTGATGTTAATAGATATTTTTAAGTTTGATAAAATTCACTGTAATAGCAAGCTAATAATAGAAAAGTCCTGATAAATTTCTATCAAATTTCTACTTCTAAGTAGAATACATAATTGTTACAGGTCAAAGCTTTTACCAAATCATCAAGATGAAGCCAAATGTACTATAAAAATTGTGTTTTTAAAGATACCAGAGGACAAAGCAGTGCAATGAAGATGGGGAAACAATGAGGGCAAACCACACTTCAGAGAGGGGAGCATCTTTCTGAAGTGAGGGTATAATTTCCAGCTGGCCAACTGCTTCTCTCACTGTTATTGTTGTTTTTCTCCCTTGGGAGATTTTGCTAATTCTGGGGTTAGGTTGAGGCTCTGGTTTATCCCAGGCAGATGGCTTATGTTGGAAACTATGAAAGTTTTAATGAGAGTATGGGGCTATGATAACAAACTGGAAATATTGTAGAGTCTGAAATTCATGGCTAAGCTTTCCCAGGAGACATTTTCTGCATTTGACAACTGCATGGGATTCAGAGAATCTAGGACCAAAGCAGAGTGGAACCTCTAGAATTTTCACTTTGCTTAGAAGACAAAGACCTAATGGAGGTCTGTTTCAGACTCCCAGTTTGTCTCAGTCGCAAGGTATCTGCGAAAAGTTGAAGCTTTCTAGGACAAGAAGCTAAAAAACTAGGCTCAGAAGCTCAATAGAGCTAAATGGAATATCCTGGGTTCATTTTTCTTTTATTATAATTTTATTCATTTATTTATGTTTGGCTGTGCTAGGTCTTCATTGCTGTGCAGGCTTTTCTGCAGTTGCATGAGAAGGCGGGCCTCTCTTGCTATGGAGCGCAGACTCTAGAGTGTGCAGGCTTCCGTAGCTGCCACATGTGGGCTCAGGAGTTGTCGCTCCCGGGCTCTAGAGCACCGGCTCAACAACTAAGCGATGGCCCTAGTTGTTCCGTGGTGTATGAGATCTTCCCAGATCAGGGATAAGAACCAGCGTCTTCTGCATTGGCAGGCAGATTCTTAACCACTGAGCCAACAGGGAAGCCTTCCTGGAGTCTATTAGTGCCAAAGAGACACAGAGTCTCAAGCTCCCAATAAAAAGCCAGTGGGGATGGGCGTGAGTGGCACATACTCAGAACAGGAATGATTATCACAGAACTCAGTGCAGTGATTACCTCCAGGAATGGAAGGATGGTTTGAGTGAAGGAGGGAGGGCATCAGGGCTCTTCTAAGAAACCTTTAATATTTTTTGATAGTAGCTTGATGAGTTTTTCAGCTTTTAATTAAATATGAATTGTGAATAATTATGAAGCATGAATAAATATGAATACCAACACATTTTATATGGTAAAAATGTCAATAAAAGGCATATTTTAAATAAATAACAGGTTACAATAACAATCAGAAATACAATCAACCTCAAGTCAACCACATAACAATTTTAGATAATTTATAGGTAAGTAACATAAAATGTTAGAAAATTAATGAAAATTCTTTCAATTTCACAGATAAAAATTTGAAATATTTCAGTTGGCTTGTAGTTTTGCAATATTCTGGTTTTTCTTTCCCTCCAAAATAACTTTCCAATAAAAAGAGACTAGGAACAATATTGTAAGATCATTTAGTCATAAATTAGCAAAATAAAAATAATCATTCAGAAAAAACAGCTTCTCTCATTGTCATCAACCTCACCTTAACTTTTGTCAGTAGTCTAAAGTTACTTGGTATTGGTACATCTTTTAGTCTGCTTGAGCTGGCATTATAAAACACCATAGACTGGATATGTTTTCTCATGGTTCTGGAGGCTGGAAGTTCCAGATCCAGGTCCAGCAGTGGGAAGAACTCTCTTGCTGGCTTGCAGATGGCCACTTTGTCCTCATATAGCCTTTCCTTTATAAGTAAGCTAGGAGACAGAAAGTGAGCTTTCCTGTGCCTCTTCTATTAAAGACACTAATCCTATCATATCTGGACTCAACCCTTATGACCTCATTTAATCTTAACTACCTTCTTAGAGGTCTCATTACCAACTATGGCCCCACTGAAGGTTAGGCTTTCAATACATGATTTGGAAGGTGCACCAACATTCAGTTTGTAACACCAAGACATAGATATTTCCCCTTTTATAAAAATAAATATACTGATAAATAAGGATAAAGTACTTAAGCCAAAGTATCTGTTCACATTTTATGAAGGATTGGTTGCAGATCTATCCTGAGGGAAGATATTTGATATTCACACTTCTTTTGGTTAAAGTTTACTATTGGTTAAGAGTATTCACTCTCTTGCTTTTTATTAGCATACCTCTATAAATATATTAGGGAGAAACTTGGTTCGTGTGAATTTCAGTTCAGTTCAGTTGCTCAGTTGTGTCTGACTCTTTGCGACCCCATGAATCACAGCATGCCAGGCTTCCCTGTCCATCACCAACTCCCAGAGTTTACTCAAACTCATGCCCATCGAGTAGGTGATGCCATCCAACCATCTCATCCTCTGTCGTCCCCTTCTCCTCCTGCCCCTAATCCCTCCCAGCATCGGGTCTTTTCCAGTGAGACAACTCTTCGCATGAGGTGGCCAAAGTATTGGAGTTTCAGCTTCAGCATCAGTCCTTCCAATGAACACCCAGGACTGATCTCCTTTACACTACTATAAAAAAGAAGCTGTAATTGGATCTCATTATGGACTCATAGTCTAAACAATGGACTTGCAGTGTATAGAGCCTGCCAGGGTCTTGGGTATGAGAATTTGGCAGTTATTTCCTTCTTACAAGCAAATGCATTGGCAGCTATGAGGTCCTTGAACTTCCAGAACATTGACAATATTCACTTCCAAGTAGAGACTTAAAAACTAGAAGAGTAATATGAAGAAATAAAGTGGGCAATTATAGCCGATTAGGCATATATTTGTTCACTCTGTGTATAAAGTCCTGAAATGCCTGCCTCACTGTTAATTATAATGAATCGGAGTAAGTTCTATCTTACAGCATGGACTTCTCTTCCCTGTTCAAGCACCCCAATATGAAGGTGGATTCTGAATAACACTTTTCTAAATTTCTAGTGCTCATCTTTTTTTTTTCAATTTCCATTCTTTACATTGTTCAAGATGAATAGAAAGGAAAATTATCAATTTCATGCTGTGATTTTACTTAAAGTGAAGGAAGGGAAAGAGGAAAAGATGATTGTAAAACAATTATACACCAATAAAAAAAAGTATTCACTTTTCACATGGTAATGTCACAAGGTCGTGTTAGTCTCAGATCTCTCTCCTAAGAAGACACAGATGGCCAAGAGGAACATGAAAAAATGCTCAACATTGCCAGTTATTAGAGAAATGCAAATCAAAACTACAATGAGGTTTCACCTCATAATAGTAAGAATGGCCCTCGCCAAAAGTCTACAAGCAATAAATGCTGGAGAGGGTATGGAATGGGTATCTTACACTGTTGATCGGAATGTAAATTGATACAGCCACTGTGGAGAAAGGTTCCTTAAAAAGCTAACAATAGAAATGTCATATGATCCAGCAATCCCACTACTAGACATAAACCCTGAGAAAACCACAATTCAAAAGGACACATGTACCCCAATGTTCACTGCAGCCCTATTTACAACAGCCAGGTCATGGAAACGACCTAAATGTCCAACACATTTTTACAATCCTTTTTCCCTTAAACATTCATCAATTTTAGAATTTCCAATTCAATCTCTAAACTATGAAAAATGCTTTAGGTAGTTTGGGTAGTCCACCAAAACACTGACATTTTCAAATGATGTTTAAAAGACTCTCTAACTTGAAACTTTAAAAATGAACCATCAATTTTCAGCTCACTGTTGTTTTAGAACTGCAATTAAACATGCCATATGTTAGCTAATCTGCAAATAATACATCTGTGATCATTTGTGGAATTTCCCTCCCCCGGACTTCTATTCCAAGCTCCACGGAAGCAAAGAAGTGCCTTGTGAGTTAGTTACCACACTTCCCTTCTAGGGGCTGAAGATTTTGAAGGCCTCCATTTAGCCATGCAAGATCCGATTTAGCATAATAAGATTAGGTTCATGGGGGGGGGAGTCGTGAAGGGAGACAGAGGGATGACAGGACTTTTATCACCTTTTTATCAATAGGTAAAAAAAAAAAATAGTCTTTATTAAGTATCCATAATTAACAGTTCTGTTATGATTCACGCATAATACCTGGTTTTACTCTCAAGACGTGCATCATATAATTGAAGAGACAATGTACAGACAACCACATAGAACCACAAATTGTATGAAATAATATATTAATGGGACTAACGTGTAGATTCAAATAGTTAAGGGAAAAGAAAAAAAATTCACTTTTTTGCAATTCATCTTCTCTCCTTCAGGAAACCACTTTTCAAGCTTTCACTTATTGTTACTTCATCCATATGTAATTTTCTGCCCTGCCCTTGGCCCTCCCCACATCCACAGACAGATGGAAATCATCCTTCTCCATGTTCTCACAGCACTTATCACAGATTGGTAAGACTTTTATGTTCTGAGCCTTCCCCTACAGCCTGTACATAAAGAGGATTACAACCTCACCAAAGTTGTTCTGTTTTGTTAGTTTTACACAATGGGTAGGAAAGTGTTGCCTGCTTTCTTTGGGTGGGTGGGTGGGGGCTAAGTGGTTTTCTCTTGAAGAATCTAGAGCAAAGGAGGATGGGAGAAACAGCAGAGGTCTTGGACCAAGTTCAAGAGGGAATGTCTATGTCTATGCCTAGATATTAAAAAGATATACTAACAAATTTTCTAGGCAGTTATGAATCAGACCATCTGTAATGGCCTCTAGAATCACAGATCCATGGCTTCATGGACATTTGGCATAACTATTCTACTTGTCACGATACACTGAAATAAGTTTATTTTTGTTATTGTTAAGTTGCTAAGTCACGTCCGACTCTTTTGCGACCCCATAGACTATAGCCCACCAGGCTCCTCTGTCCATGGGAGTTATGTAAAAAGAGGCTGTGGGAGTTGATAGGGAAAGATTATCTCCAACAGTTACACTATAGTGGAGTGATATTATGATAGACCTATGTTTCCTTATCAACTCTCCCCACCCTCGTCTTTTTACATAGCTTGTCACATTAAAATAGATCAGAGTGATGAGTCAAAGGCACAGGAAGAAAAAGTAAAACAAACAATAAAACCAATTCTTGAAACTTTTTGGAGAGAATTTTGCCTTGAAAATAAAATTTCGTTTATATGAGCTTGCTAATTTAGAATTCAAAAGGCTTGGTTTTGAAAGGAGTCTATACCATAAAAATAGAGTTGAAATAAAATAAAGACAACCAAATCTGGTCTAACCCTTAAAGCCTAGAAATGGCATTCAATAAGGTTAGAGAGTTTTGTGGAACCCTATACAAAGATAACACAGATTGTGCAGGGACATGGAATGACTGTCCCAGGAGCCAATGGGCATCTGTGGCACACCCATAGACATCAGTGAGCACAATCAAACGCTCATATGGAGGTCACAGTCCATATAACAGCTGCTAGTCGTCATTAGCAGTAAGGATGTATGTCTGTCATGCCCTTTCCAAATTATTCCTTGCAAACAAGGTTGTTCCTTAATTTTTCTTAAGGCCCTTCCTTTTGTCAAGAATGTAGAACACTAAAAACATCAGTGCAAACAAAGGAAGCCACACACACACAAAAAAAGTTATGATAAAACAAGGAGCGGAACTTGAGATACCTAGAAGACAGGTGGTAGTCTGAGAGGAGAAACCCTCAGAATGTATACATATATGGGACCACATCCAAAGTAAGAGAAACCTAAGGAAGATGGTAGGTGTTGTAAGAGGGCATCAGAGGGCAGACACAATGAAGCCATAATCACAGAAAACCAGCCAATCTGATCACAGGACCACAGGTTGTCTAAACCAATGAAATTAAGCCATGCCGTGTGGGGCCACCCAAGACGGACGGGTCATGCTGGAGAGGTCTGACAGAATGTGGTCCACTTGAGAAGGGAATGGCACACCACTTCAGTATTCTTGCCTTGAGAACCCCATGAACAGTATGAAAAGGCAAAATGATAGGATACTGAAAGAGGAACTCCCCAAGTCAGTAGGTGCCCAATATGCTACTGGAGATTAGTGGAGAAATAACTCCAGAAAGAATGAAGGGATGGAGCCAAAGCAAAAACAACACCCAGTTGTGAATGTGACTGGCGATAGAAGCAAGGTCCGATGCTGTAAAGAGCAATATTGCATAGGAACCAAGAATGTTAAGTCCATGAATCAAGGCAAATTAGAAGTGGTTAAACAGGAGATGGCAAGAGTGAATGTCGACATTCTAGTAATCAGAGAACTAAAATGGACTGGAACGGGTGAATTTAACTCAGATGACCATTATATCTACTACTGTGGGCAGGAATCCCTTAAAAGAAATGGAGTAGTCATCATGGTCAACAAGAGAGTCCGAAATGAAGTACTTGGATATAATCTCAAAAATGACAGAATGATCTCTGTTCGTTTCCAAGGCATCCATTCAATAACACAGTAATCCAAGCATATGCCCCAACCAGTAATGCTGAAGAAGCTGAAGAAAGTAGGGAAAACCACTAGACAATTCAGGTAAGACCTAAATCAAATCCCTTATGATTATACAGTGGAAGTGAGAAATATATTCAAGGGGCTAGATCTGATAGACAGAGTGCCTGATGAACTATGGACGGACGCTTGTGACATTGTACAGGAGACAGGGATCAGGACCATCCCCATGGAAAAGAAATGCAAAAAAGCAAAATGGCTGTCTGAGGAGGCCTTACAAATAGCCGTGAAAAGAAGAGAAGCAAAAAGCAGAAGAAAAAGAAAAGATATTCCCATTTGAATGCAGAGTTCCAAAGAATAGCAAGGAGAGATAAGAAAGCCTTCCTCAGTGATCAATGCAAAGAAATAGAGGAAAACAACAGAATGGGAAAGATCAACATTTCATGCAAAGATGGGCTCAATAAAGGACAGATGGTATGGACCTAATAGAAGCAGAAGATATTAAGAAGAGTTGGCAAGAATACACAGAAGAACTATACAAAAAAGATCTTTACAACATAGATAATCATGATGGTTTGATCACTCACCTAGAGCCAGACATCCTGGAATGTGAAGTCAAGTGGGCCTTAGGAAACATCACTATGAACAAAGCTAGTGGAGGTGATGGAATTCCAGTGGAGCTATTTCAAATCCTTAAAGATGATGCTGTGAAAGTGTTGCACTCAATATACCAGCAAATTTGGAAAACTCAGCAATGGCCACAGTACTAGAAAAGGTCAGTTTTCATTCCAATCCCAAAGAAAGGCAATCCCCTAGAATGCTCAAACTACTGCACAATTGTACTCATCTCACACGCTAGTAAAGTAATGCTCAAAATTCTCTAAGCCAGGCTTCAGCAATACGTGAACCGTGAACTTCCAGATGTTCAAGCTGGATTTAGAAAAGGCAGAGGAACCAGAGATCAAATTGCCAACATCTGCTGGATCATCAAAAAAGCATGAGAATTCCAGAAAAACATCTATTTCTGCTTTATTGACAATGCCAAAGCCTTTGACTGTGTGGATCACAATAAACTGTGGAAAATTCTGAAAGAGATGGGCATATCAGACCAGCTGACCTGCCTCTTGAGAAATCTATGCAGGTCAGGAAGCAACAATTAGAACTGGACATGGAACAACAGACTGGTTCCAAATAGGAAAAGGAGTGTATCAAGGCTGTATATTTTCACCCTGCTTATTTAACTTATATGCAGAGTACATCATGAGAAACGTTGGGCTGGAAGATGCACAAGCTGGAATCAAGACTGCCGGGAGAAATATCAATAACCTCAGATATGCAGATGACACCACCCTAATGGCAGAAAGTGAAGAGGAACTGAAAAGCCTCTTGATGAAAGTGAACGAGGAGAGTGAAAAAGCTGGCTTAAAGCTCAACATTCAGAAAACTAAGATCATGGCATCTGGTCCCATCACTTCATGGGAAATAGATGGGGAAACAGTGGAAACAGCGTCAGATTTTATTTTGGGGGGCTCCAAAATCACTGCAGATGGTGACTGCAGCCATGACATTAAAAGTCACTTACTCCTTGGAAGGAAAGTTATGACCAACCTAGACAGCATATTAAAAAGCAGAGATATTACTTTGCCAACAAAGGTCCATCTAGTCAAGGCTATGGTTTTTCCAGTGGTCATGTATGGATGTGAGAGTTGGGCTATGAAGAAAGCTGAGTGCTGAAAAATTGATGTTTTTGAACTGTGATGTTGGAGAAGACTCTTGAGAGTCCCTTGGACTGCAAGGAGATCCAACTACGTCCATCCTAAAGGAGATCAGTCCTGGGTGTTCATTGGAAGGACTGATGCTGAAGCTGAAACTCCAATACTTTGACCACCTCATGTGAAGAGTTGACTCACTAGAAAAGACCCTGATGCTGGGAGGAATTGGGGGCAGGAAGAGAAGGGGAAAAGAGAGGATGAGATGACTGGATAGCATCACCGACTCGAAGAACATGAGTTTGAGTAAACTCCGGGAGTTGGTGATGGACAGGGAAGCCTGGCATGCTGTGGTTCATGGGGTCGCAAAGAGTTGGACACTATTGAGCGACTGAACTGAACTGAATGGGACTATAAGGAATTGCCTGAAATCTCTTCCTGTATCTTTGGTTCTCTACCAGGACAATTTTGTCCTTTCCTTCTGGAAACATCGGACCACATTAGAAACATTTGTGACTGTCACACCTTTGTAAGAGGGATGTACTGTTGGCATCCAGTGGGTAGACTGTCCAGCAATGTCACTAAATATGAAGGGCACAGAACAGACCTTGATAGGAAATAATTATTCAGTTATTTGGTCTAAAATGTCAATAGTACTAAGTTTGAGAAACCATGCTCTGTAGCATGACCTAGTTAAACAAGATTTTGTTATGCTTACTCTGTGTTAAACCATAACCACTGGAGGATACCTAGCAAATTTTATTGATCTTTGTCTAGATATTAAGGATAAGGAGAAAAGTGTTCTCTGTAAGTGGGAGAGAAAACTCTTAAGATGTTTTCTTTAAATTCTTAATTAAAGAAACAGACAACATACTATTTTAAGAAAATGTAAAATGCCTATGAAGAAGTACCTGTATATATTATAATAAAAGTATTTTTTCTGAATAATAATTAATATCAAAACTTAATGACTGAAAACAGAGATTTATTTTTTCATAGTTTCTCTGAGTCAGAAATCTGGGAGTAGTTTGGCTGTTTTCCTCTGACTTAACCTCTCTCATGAAGATTCAAACAAGCAGTCAGATAGGGCTGCCAACTTAACTGAGGCTGAAGGATCCACTTTCAAGGTCATTCATGTGATTTTCAGGCTTTAATTTCTTACTGAATGTTGAACTGACTGCCACAACTCCTAGTCACACAAAGTGGGTTTGTCTGCACTGTAGCCAACAGGGTGGTTGGCTTTCTCCATAGACGTGAGCCAAGGAGCACAGGAGAGAGAGCAAGAGGGATGAGGGGGAGAGGTAAAACCATAGTCTTCTACAACCTAGTAGCAGAAATGACATTGTATCACTTCTGCATTCTGCTGTTCATTAGAACAGAAGAGAAGAGAAGCAATGCTTTCAGCTCACTCTCAAAGAGCAGAATGTGGCGGTGGTGGTTCAGTCACTCAGTTGTGTCCTGCTCTTGCAATCCCATGGACTGTATCCCACCAGGCTCCTCTGTCCATGGGATTCTCCAGGCAAGAATACTGGAGGGGGGCTGCCATTTCCTTCCCCAGGGCATCTTCCCAACCCAGGAATCGAACTCAGGTCTCCTGCACTGCAGGCAGATTCTTTACCAAGAACAAAAAGACCAGGAAGCTTCCTTGGTGGCTCAGTTGGTAAAGAATCTGCCTGCAATGCTAGAAACCTGGGTTCCATCCCTGGTTTGGGAAGATCCCCTGGAGAAAGGAAAGACTTCCCACTCCAGTATTCTGGCACAACCGATTTTATTGATCATGATGCTGAGAATTCAGTAAGGCTCAATAAATCATATCACTATAAAAAGGGATCTGATAGTTGAACCCAGGACTCTCAAGATCATGTAATTAGTTCTCTTTCAAAAACAATTTATTGGAATAATTTGAGTGCATTTATGAGATCATTTATTATTTTAAATTATTAACAACACTTTGTTATATTTTCTACCTCTGGACTTTAGTTAAGTTTAGGTTTAACTGCATAAACAACAAGCAACAACAAAATTACAGCAACAATCATGTTAGCAACATGGAATTTTTCTCTCTCACACATAAAGAACTCTGGAGGAAGACAAGCCAGGACAAGTAAGAAACCTCTACACTGGACTCCAGGTTCTGATGGCTCTGTTTCAACATTCTAGCACACAGCTTCTGTTTTTATTTTAAGCTCACCTCACATTCCAAGATGGCTGTTGGGAGTCTAGAAATTCATTGCTTGTCAAAGGAACATGGGAAAAAAACAGCTGCATTTTCCCAGCTGAAGTTAATACCTAAAGAGCTTTCTGAAAATGTCATACAATGCTTTCCCTTACACTTCCTTGGCAAAAGCTAAGTCATATGACCATGCATAAATGTAAGACTGACAGGGAGATACAGTCATTTATTCTGTGCAGCAAGATGTTTGTTCATAGTTTAAAAAAAAATTCTAATACTGAAAAGGAAGAAGTGAATAAATACTGAGATAGGAAAATGACTGTCTTTGCTTCTCTGAATTCTCAAACTGATGCTTTCTCATTAAAGACTGTGTGGATAGTAGAGAAATGTAGAAAAAGAGATAAAACATCACTTATAAGCCCATTTCCTCCAGATAATCTGTTCTTTGCATCCTTGTATACTTTCTTCCCTTGGATTCCGCAATATATAGTTTGTGGGCTGCTTCTTTTTTTAAAATTCCATATGAGGGCATGAGGATTTGCAAAGGTGGGGATAAAAAGAGTGCTGTGGGAGTGGAGAAAGGACAGCTAGACTAGCTTTGAGGGTTTATACGGGAACAATGATTGTTAATAAGGCCTGAGAATAAAGGACATGGAAAATAAATAGGACTGTTTCCTGCATTTGGCAGGATGGAAATTTTTTCACAAAATACATCTGAGGACTTACTTTAGGAATTTCAAGACGTTTAGAATATTTCAAGGAAGGAAAAGACTAGAAATAATAAGTTGAACAAGCAAGTATAGTGACAATGTAGTCCTGAGATAACAATATCCTAAAGAATGGTACATAAAATGAAAAGGAATAAACAGATGAGGCAAAGTAACACTGCACACATAGAAAATGATGCAATGTGATCTGAGCCAGATAGTTAATGTTAAGATTTCTCTTCCTCAGTTCAGAGTATGAATGTAATAAAATAATGGGTAGTAAAATAAGGCTAGGGTTCCCAAGTGACCTGGTGGTGATGAATCCTTCTGCCAAAGCAGGAGACTCAGGAGAGACGGGTTCAATCCCCTGTACCAGGAAGATCCACTGGAGGAGGAAATGGCAACCCACTCCAGTATTCTTGTGTGGAAAATCCCATGGACAGAGGAGCCTGGCAGGCTACAGTCCATCGGGTTGCTCAGAGTTGGACACAACTGAGCATTCATGCACAAAAGAAAACTACAAGAGGGAGAAATATAAACCAAAATACTATTTAAGGTGATTTGGGATCATAACATTTATAGAAACCTGAAGCAGCATCCCCAGTCGAGATGGATATAGCAGGGGAAGGTGTCAGAGAGGTAAGTGATAGCAGCCAGGGCAAGCATAATTACACATGGATAGTATTCAGAAAATCACAATGAGGAGGAGGCAGTGCCGGCCACGGTCAAACACCCCAGGTGTCCGGAGAGATGAAGAAAAAGGCTTTGGGGCCTGCAGGTAAATGTGATTTGGAAAACTTGAGGAATCCTGGAAAACTTGAAGAATCAAGAAAGGTTTGTCATGCACTAGAACCAAGTTTGGTTGTCTTGGGGATTTTGTTTTTTATTTGTTTTAATACTCTTTGTTTGATGAAACCACTTGAAAAGTGACTGCAATATTTTGGCTAGTGAGATTCAGTGTTGGATGCTGGTTTGAGTTAGTGAGTGCATTATTTTATTTATGCAGAATATTGGCTTCATCTTTTTAAAGGTTCATCAAGCTCCTACCATTTCCCAAAAGTTAAGTGAATGAAATTCTCCCTTGCCAAATGCCAGATGTCTGGTGTCTTATTTGTGGAATTAAAAATAATTAAGTAAATCACACTCTAATTGTTTTGCTCCATCTCCAACCCACAAGTCTGTCTAGGTCTTTTTATCAGACAATGGATATATAAACACATGCTAAACTTTTTCATTTCCTTATTTAAACTGTAGACCACAATTCATCCTGCAGTCAGAATTTGAGGCTAAATTTGCCAAAAAGTTATTAAGCAGCTGTCATAGATCTGGCCTTTTCCATTACTGCTAAAGAAGTGACAGAGTGAAAATACAATTATTTCATTCTTAGAAATGTATCCATTTTTAATTTGTATATTCTACAAGTAAAAAAGAAAGTTGATTTTGAGTCCAAATCCTGCCAAATAAAAATAGACATATGGATATCTGTCTCATAGAGCTTTGGAAAGAGATAAAACCATAAACAAAGTTCGCAGGATAAATCACCAGATTGGCATGTTGTATATGCCTGCCCAGTAATACCTAGTTGCTATAATGGGATAAATTAGCCATCTTATTTTTATTATATATGAATCACATATTTTTCTAAGTCCAAAAATAAAGCATGCCAAGTTTGCTCTAGAAATTAGAAACTAATGCATAGTGTGGGAAAGTAAAATTCCCATGGCAAAACGTCTAGTAGGGGGAAACTGAGATTCAAACTCAGATCTGTCCAACTTCAAATTAATTGCTCATCTCAGTATGAAACTAAATCTCATATTAGACCTGACTTGTAAACTTTACTATTATTAACATTAACCCCTAGTTTATCCGTAATTGTAAATTCTTAACTTTAAGTAATTGCTTAACATGGCAAGAAAAAAATACTAGTTATATTATACTTTATTACATTCTTCTCTGATATAAGCAAAATAACAAATTAGTTCAGTTAATAAGTGTTTATTAAGCAACTAGTATGTGTTAGGTTCTGTGCTAGTTCAGAAAAAAGGTGAAAATTAGGATAAAATTTACAAATTCCCCAAATTTAAAAAGCATAATGAATTTAAACAGTAGCAGAGTTATAACAAAAATGGTAATGGATTGCTGGTATTACAAATTAGCAAATTAACTTTGAACAGTAAAATTGAACAGTAATTGTGTATTATCTACTAAAATGGAAAATATTGAGTATGATTCTACTTTAGATTCACAACCCAGATATTCATTTGCATGTGTGGAAGGAGACACAGAGAAGAATATTTATTTCAATATTATTTTCAGCACACAAAGTAGATTATACCCTAAAGTTCAATAGTAAAGTAAATGGTAATATCTATGCTCTGAAATAGTCATATGAAGTGGGTACAGAGATAAGGGAGATTTGTATCTACTTTTCCAGAGAGAATTATAAGACACTGTGGACAGAAAAATGTCTCAAAGTGTGTTAATATTCAAAAGCACAGAGAAATTTTTATTTCTCTCATTTTGCAAAAGACAAAACTATCTGCAGAGAGAGATTAAACGACTTTCCAAGGCTCATTCAGATCCCTGAATACAAACCTAGATTTATCTGGTACCTGTAGACCTCACTACATACCACACTGCAGTAGGTCATGTTACAGACCGCACTCTTGCCAGGAGACAGCGTTTCCCAGTCACCTGATAAGGCTTTTAGGAACCCAAGAGTCCCCAGTTTCTGGAGGGACCAGGCAGAGACAAAAGAAAAAGCTTAAATTCTACCCACAAGTATGTTTACCAAATTGTTGTAAGTCATAACTAACTTGAGAGGAAAGATTCCTTGTGTCTGGCAAACACAGATCAAAACCAGTAATATTCCAGACAAATGAAAAATTATAGCCATATCCACCTGTTCACCCAGTAACCAACCTTTTTAACTTTTCATGAAGTCACCCAGTTTTTCCTTAGTATTCTCTAATTTCTTACCCAGTTCAGTGGTATAATCTGAAATTTATCACAGATCTGTACTTATCAAAAGGCCCTTCCTTGAATCTTCTTAAAGATGAAGCACCTTTGCAAAAGTTTCAGGGTGCTATAACAACTGTCTATAAATGACAAAAGACTAAAAAGCACAGTTAAACACCTGATTACAATGTAATCGATAAAGCAACTTGGTTACAATAACAAGAATTATGATTAAATATAATCAGAACCCTTATACATCTTTATACTTAAGCTCAGTCCTGTCCCACTCTTGCTGACCCCATAGACTACAGCCTGCCAGGCTCCTCTGTCCATGGGATTTCCCAGACAAGAATACTAGAGTGGGTTGCCACTTCCTTCTCCAAGGGATCTTCCCAATCCAGGGATCGAAACAGGAGCTCCTGATTTGGCAGGCAGATTCTTTACCTCTGACCCACCAGGAAGCCCCAAGTAGCTTCAACACCAGGTATCAATTCAGTACTGATATTTCCCAGATCACATGAACCTGAAATTCATTTGGGACAGAGAGCTCACGTGGATCATTTATAACTCAAAATCGCAAAAAGAGAAATACCAGTTCCTTCTAGAAAGTCTAAGGGCATATGCAAAAACAAACAAACAGTTTTATAGTGTCAAAACAGACCCATCTTGTCCATTTCCAGGGATTTTTTTTCAATTTCTAAATACTGGATTCAGTTTCAACAAATAACAGTAATAGATAAAAATACAAATTATTCACTCACATGCTTCAGTTTTAGAGAAACCAGAATCATCATTAAAGCTAGCTTACTTCACCTGAACTGTCAGCTCAGCCTCTGTGGCCTTTCCTAATGCAAAGAGCAACAGCTGTGACCCCTTCCCCACCTCCCTACACTTCCACTGAAAAGGCAGCCAGTGTCTCCCCAGCAGCCTCAGGGGTGTCTGCTATTTCTCTGTACTCCCTTGGTAGCCCCTGTTCATCAGGGACAGCCACCACAGAGTCCCACAGATTAGTGTGGGCCACCCCAAGGTTCCCCTGCAGCTTTGGGGAGAGCTTCTGGAATTTTCAGGCCCCACCTGCTGGTGGACAGCCACCCCAGGAGTAAACCTGCAACTTTCAGGTGCTACATTCACCCACGGCCCACCCCGGGATTACTGCCTGCAATTTTCAGGTCCCACATGTTCGCGGACAGCCCACAAATTCCCATCCCCTATCTTTACTTCCTGACATCTTGTCACTCACCGGAGCCCCCTCGTTCTCTGGGGTGCTCTGCCAACTGCTGGACTGCACCAATACAAGCCCTAAGCCCTGTACCTGCCAAACCTGAAGACCCAAGAAAGAGCCCAGAGTCAGTGACAGAGACATCTGTGGTTTAACAGATGGAGTAGCTTACATGTCTGATGAGCAAGGTCCTGGAGCATCACTCCACTGCGAGCAGCAGACGCAGGCAGGCCGCGGCCCCAGTCTTCACTCCCAGTTTTCACTGCAGAGAGGAGTGGAAGGTTATCAGTTACGGGGGCATTGCGGTCAGGTGGGCTCATCCATGGCCAGGGAAACTAGCAGAAGGCCACGCCCCCACTCCTCTTTGATAAGCCATCACGTGGAGATGTTCTAATCTAAAGGTCAGAACAGTCACCAGCTGGGGCAGGGGCAAGTATGTTGGAAGGTCAGTTATGTGAGCAGGTGTGGGCAAAGCAGGGCCTGACTGAGCGGGGGATGGAGAGAGAGGAGAACAGCCACCCTGAGCGACATGTTCATACAATACTCCGGGACCAGGAGGAGTCAGTTACTAGGTGTGAGAGAAACAAGATTGCTGAGTTCAGTGCCTTGTCCCCTATATACCTAAGGGCCTGAGATGGGCCATGAGGATAATGAGAGGCTTGGCTTTTGCTCTTCTCTGACACTACTGCCCATTTCTACTTTAACAGAGAAGTTGTAAGTTATTGTGAGTTTTCATTTAGGAGTTTGATGGGAATTTTTTTAAATGTTCTATGAAAACACCCATATGAAACCAAATACCTCAAATTATAAACAAGGAGGGCTTCCCTGGTGGCTCAGTGGTAAATAATCCACCTGCCAATGCAGGAGACCGGGGTTCAATCCCTGGTGCAGGAAGACCCCACACACCATGGAGCAACTAAGCCCATGTGCCACAACTACTGAGCCTGTGCTCTAGAGTCCAGCAACCACAGCTGCTGAGCCCACGCCCTACAGCCCATGCTCTGCAGCAAGGGAAGCTACTGCGATGAGAAGCTCATGCACCGCAACTAGAGAACAGCCCCTGCTCACCTCGCTGTAGCTAGAGAAAAGCCTGCTCAGCAACGAAGACCCAGGGCAGCCAAAATAAATAAATAAATAAATAAAAATAAGGAAACTGAAGCCCAGAGAGGCAAGCTAGGTTGCCCAGAGCCACAAGGCAAAGAGCCATAAATCAGAGCTCCATCCCCCATGTGCAGAGTGCCTCCTAGGTTCCCACGCCGCTTCTATGCATTCTAAGATCTTAACCTGAATGCCTCAGAACTGTGAGAAAAAGTCCCTGGAAAAGGCAATCATTCAGAAAATCATCTTAGGAAGGCACCAAAAACCAAACAAATGGCGGTTGGGCCAAAAGATGGAAACTAAAGCTGCAGATGGATAAGAAAGGGTGACGAGAATTGCTTCAAAACGTTTTTTGCTTTCAACATACGTTTTCAGAGGTTCTGCTTTTCTCCTGGAGCTGGAATAAATTTTCAAAGGGGACTAATTGCACTTTCTTAGGGGGAAAAAAAAAGTAACTGCTTTGCAGTTTAATTGAATGAGGATAGATTAGTTTCCGCCGGTGGTTTGTCTCCTTTTAGTAATGGAGACTCGCTGAAAATGAGCAGTCGATGAGCAGAGGAAACCAGCTCTCAGGGCCCAGTCTGATGGGCGCCCAGAATATAAACACTGGTCTCATTTTCTCTGTTGAAATTTTGGGGCATGTTAGTCTTCTTTTGTTCATACTTCAGCATTAGTTCCTGTAGCCTTCAAAAGTCACCAAGTAGCTCCTAACCTGGAACTACTTTATGATGTTGAATGAAAAAACACTGGTCTAGAAAACAGGACACCTGCCTTAAAAAAAAAAACAGGAAAACTCCTTTTTAACCTTACAGTGTCTCCTTTTTGCCATCTATAATGAAAACTAAATAAAATTAATTCATTCCAAGAATATTTATCGATTAGTATTTAGGGAGTAATGAATTCTCACTCTAGATATTTGCTTTCATATGAAAAGAAGTCAATTCATGTACCTATTGGCTTCTCTCTGCCTCTCTACATACTGATCTGCTGAGAGGACAGTGACCTTATTTGATTAAAATAATTGAAGAGAATAAACTGGCCAGTCTTAGTTTAGCTCCTTCCAAGGAATCTGGCCTGATTTTCCAGGGGTACATTCTTTTGTGACCTTCCTTGGTGGCTCAGACAGCCAAGAATCTGCCTTCAATGCAGGAGACCCAGGTTTGATCTTTGGGTCGAGAAGATCCCCTGGGGAACGGAATGGCAACCCACTCCAGTATTCTGGCCTGGAGAAGTCCATGGACAGAAGAGCCTCGTGGGCTACAGTCCACAGAGTTGCCAAGGAGTCAGACATGACTGAATGACTGACACTTTTACTTGTCATCTTTTTTTCATCAGGCTAGTCTGGTGTTGCCTGAGATACAGAAGGAGTCAGCTAATTCTCCAGTGAGTTGACCCACTTGGTTCTCATACTAGCTTACAGCCAGTAATGTAGACAGTGCTTTTACCCTCACCTACCACTCTTGTTCATTTTCTCTCTCTTTTTTCGGAACACATATGGAGAGGATCTGGCCTCTCAGAGACTGTGACACCTTCAGCATGTCAGCTACTCAGCTAGATCTGGTTTGCAGTGGTGACATGCACAGAGAAAGACTTTTCACATGGAGCTTGCAGTCTAGTGGAAGAGACATACATCAAAAGGAATAAACACATCTCTAAGATAGTTGTTTTATAATGATCTTATTAGACAGGTTACTTCAAATAAGTAGTAGTGGATGTACGAACTGGGTCTGAATAGAAAGGAATAGGCAAGTGAGTGAAAATGTGGGGGAAAAACATCAGATAATAGGAAGAGAAAGTGAAAAAGACCTTAGCATGTTCAAGGAATAGGAAAAAAAAATGCTAACATGACTGGAGAAAGTGATAGATGGGGAAAAGCAGGGCTATTAGAATAAAGTGATAGGTTGAAAACATATCTGTTAAAGTTAAAATAATGCAAGACACACTTGGAATGTCTTTGGCCATCCAGTGGTTAAGACTTTGCCTCCCAATGCAGGGGACACAAGTTTGACCCCTAGTTGAGGAGTTAAGATACCACATGTCTTGCAGCCAAAAAAACAAAACATAAAACATGAGCAATATTGTAATAAATTCAATAAAGACTTTAAAAATAGTCCACATCAAAAAAAATCTTTAAAAAAAAGTAATGCAAGAAACATCATTTGATAAGATTATCAGAGACATGCTACTTTTTTAGGTGAGCATAGGAAGCTAAATTCAGATCTTTTCTCAAAGTGAAATTTGAAAGTTTACAATAACAAGGAGTTTCATTATTATTGAAAGAAGATTTAAATGGATATTCTGTTTGTTTTCATTGTTTTACTTATTTTTTCATGCTGAACCTCATTCTCCATGTCCATATACAGAACCCCGTGTGAACATGCACAAAAATAAGGAGCCTATCATTCTGTCACCTCACTGTGTAACACAAAAACACACGTCCGCACACACACACAGAATCTGAGAGAGACAGAGAGAGAAAGAGCCTGTTGGAAGTTTTCAAGAGGTAAGTGACTGACAGCTGGAAGTCACAACATCTGAGTTGTTTTAGGTCTATCTCTGACATTAATTGCAGAATAGAACAAGCCCCCTTGATCTCAAATTCTTCATTTAGTAACAATCAGGAGAATCTTGACAATCCTTTCTCTCAGCTATCCAAAGGACTTTTCTATCTCTGAAACCTTTCTTAAATTATCTCTCTCCTTCTTTCTCATGTTATTATAAGTAGACAGAATCATTCTGATATTCCTCTGATTTTTTTCTATACCATTTGTCTCTTCTTCTATTTTCACAGTTTATAGAAGTTGATTAACAACACAACAAAGAAAGCAGAGTGCAAAGAGAAATGACGAAAAGCAAGATTAAAGTATGCAGCTCATTTATCTAATGAATAGCACAAAGCTCCTGTGAATTTATTCATTCTAGGAACAGCAGGTTGAAAAAGGTGGAGTAAACTCAATTCTGCAGTGTTGACATTAAGTAGGAGACAGGGCATTGAGCTATTTAGAAAAGCAGACCATACATGGATAGCATAAGAAATATTGTGTGCAGCCCACACAGCTGTTTTCTTTAATAGATTAGATGCTAAGATTTACACAACATTCAACTACTCAGTCTCTCTTTAAAATTTGGAAGGTCTAGCATATATGGCCTATATGTTTGCACTGTAGCAATTATCTGACACTAATAGAAGCTGTCCCCTCTGGAGAAGACATGAATACTTGGGCTTTGTTCATCTACCTTGCTCACTTCATGAATTTATATTGCCTGCCTTGCTTCTGTAAGTGGTAAAATTTATGTCTCATGACTCAAGCCAAGACAATGCAGGCTGATGTCCCTAAAATTGTAAAGTACTTGGATTAGGCAAACCTGGTTCTGAGTATGTGATCTGTACCTGTCCTGTGGCCCTGCACAAATCCCAAATCAGCTTCAGTTTCCTCACTTGCAATATGAAAATGATAATATTTACCTTACAAGGCTGATATGCAAAAAAAGTGTTTTGAATTATTTGAAAGCACAATAAAAAGCAATTTAGAGTTTTCTTGTTATGTAGGTATTGTTGAATAAGATCCGACAGGAATTGTAGGTACAGTGCTGGAGTGTCTACAGTAAGAACTAATGAAAGGATGGCAGCGAATGGGCATCTATTTTGGAAATGCTCCAGGCATCCCTACAAACTTCAAGTGATAGCATGTTGATTTTTTTTCCATTGGAGAGCAAAGACTTTCATAATAACAATCCATTTGATTTGGTTCTGGTGGTATCAAATTCACCTCCAGCTTTAGCAGTAGTAGTATGACTCAGACTGGACCCAATTTAAAATATTGCAACCCTCTTCCTCTCGCCTCCTTCATTCATGGAAAGTGATAAGCTCAGGGGTGGGCAACACCCAAACCAGAACTAGTGTTACAGATGAGGTAGCCCTGGGCTTTCTTTGAGGTGATTACAAGAGTGTTTTTTTCATACCTTGTCCTTGAAGTTCTGAGGATGTCACTTTGGACTGGAGCCACCTAGTGGAAAGAGTTTGAAAGAAAGTGTATCTAAAGAGTCAAGCAAAACTGGCTGAAAAATGGTTAGAAAAGAAACAAGAAGAGACAAAAGACCACATGATATTGTTTGGACAGGGATTAAGCTGTTTGTGAAGCTAGCCCTTCACTTTACAGTAAAATCTTTCTTCTCCAGTGCCTGCTTGGTTGATGAATATATTTGAAAATTTCTTTTGCTAGTTGTAAATAACATACTGCTATTATTCTTTATTGATATCTATCTATCTATCTATCTATCTATCTATCTATCTATCTATCGGGGCTTCCCAGGGGGCCCAGTGGTAAAGAATTTGCCTGCCAATGCAGGAGACACAGGAGGCATGGGTTCGATCCCTGGGTCAGGAAGATCTTCTAAGGAAATGACAACCCACTCCAGTATTCTTGCCTGGAAAATCCCATGGACAGTGGTGCCTGGAGGGCTACAGTCCATGGGGTTGCAAAGAGTTGGACACAACTGAGCACACACAGATCTTCAATCAACTACCTATCATCTCTAGAATTAGTCATTTCAACATCACTGTTTATTAAAATGGGTCACTTGGAAAGAACCCACATTTCTCAGTATGTTTTGTATCCCCTTCCCCCAAATTAAGATGTATGAATTTTCACTTTAGTATTCAATTTAATTTTAGTGCTTATCTAAACTATGTGGAGGAGGAAGCAATAAATAGATATTAAATAGTCTAGGTTCCTTTAGGTACTTTCAGCGTCTTTGATTCAGAGAAGAACATATAAGGTCAAGAATTTTGAGGACACTTTGCCACCTCAGTCTCAGTGAATTGCATTACCAGTCAGCCCTTTTTTGGAGCAGCTAGAAAAAATTCAATATGAGCGCTACATTTGATGATACAGAATTATTACTATTAGGAGGTAGAGTAACAGTGTGTTGATTAAATAGACAGTGATCTACATTCTTAGGTGGTGCATGTTGGAGTGTTTAGAGACAAAGTGTCACGATGTATGCAAATTCATTTTTTTAAATATACAGGTATGCATTGATGATAGAACCTTTTGTTTTGTGAAATTACTTCTCTACCATGATCAGTTCTTATGTTCAATTTTCCATCTCCAGGAGTGCTGGACTCAGACCTGACTGTATACCATCATCCTCTTGTCCACAGTTATTAGTTCAGGATGAGCATGAGACTCAAGATCAATGAGACACATTCCTGGGATTTTGGCTTGCTAAATTTTGAGTCAGGAGATGCCAACAACAATTTAATCAGTTTGTAGTGAGGACCTCCATGAAAATGAAGCCAATACAGAAAAAAAATATAGAGAAATAGAAACTGATGACTGATAAGAATTTTTGGACTCCCTGGATCCAGCCATGACCAACATCTGCCTTGAATCTTTTATTTACACAGCCAATACATTCATGTTTTTAATTTCATCTAACTTGAGTTGAATTTTGTCATTTGTAGCTAGAGGACTTCTTATCAATAGACTTCAACTTCGGCATTTTATGCCTTGATACTGAGTTTTTAGTTTTATAGTCCATTATATTAGTCATGAATGACTCATACCAATTAGTATTCTCTAATTCACCCCAAAATGAAAGTTATTTAACAGCATAAATCATCCATGCCTTATACCTCTAAAATATCTTCCATTGGACCTTTACATATTATCATATAGTAGATACTAAGTATAAGATGGCTGCTAATACATATTTGTTGATTGATGAGGAATAACTGTGGATGGTTGCTCTCTGTTAAAATACATTTGATCATGAACTAGTGATACAAAAAGAGAAACCTGCCTTCCAGGGGTGGAGGGTGGCTTTAAGTACTTTCTATCTTCACCAGTATTGTTCAGAAGTTCAATTTGGCTTATTTATATTTTTGTAGTCAAGAAGCACTATATTCATAATAATTGCCTAAGAATAATAGTGATATTGATAATACCTAATGTTAATTGAATAGTTTCTATATGCCAGATACTCTGCAGGCTACTTCAAGTGCATCATCTAATTTTATCATATAACAACACTATGAGGTATTTAACTTAGCATTGTTCTCACTTTGGTCTTCCCTGGTGGCTCAGATAGCAAAGAATCTGCCTGTTACACAAGAGGAACTTGGAATTGACTGTGATTAAAGACTTTTCCTAGCATCTTAAAATAGTGGTACTAGGACTCAAACCCACATGGATTCCAAATACTGTGTGTTGAAGTAAGTCCATGAATATTTTCACAGGAGAATAGGAGTTCAATCACCAAAGATTTACACTTCATCAGGTAAGGAAAACATAACTTTAAGTCAAATAATTCAAAATGTTCTTTCTTGTCTGATAAAAACATAACTAGACTTTTTGCGTAGTCTAGTAAAAAAGAAATAGTAAAACCCATTTTTTAAATGTGTATAGATTTACTTGAAAAAGGGGGCTTCTCAGGTGGCACAGTGGTAAAGAAGCCACCTGCTAATGTTGGACACACAGGAGACATGGATTTGATCCCTGGGTCAGGAAGATCCCCTGGAGTAGGAAATGGCAACCCCCTTTAGCATTCTTGCCTGGAAAATGCCATGGATAGAGGAGCCTGGCAGACTACAGCCCATGGGAATACAAAGAGTCTGACATGATTGAGCACGCATGTGCAGACTGGGAAAAAATTCTAAAAAAACAGGATCTCTCTGATGTTATACTCTGTTTTGGCAAAAATTGGCAAGGCGTAGTTTTTCAGGAAACAGTGTCTTAGTTAAATCATCCAGACAGTAACTGTTCCTCATGTCTTGAAAGCACCACATGGACCGCGCGTCCTTTACAGGACATCAGCTTAAAAAGTGAGAGTTCATTAGTTTTCTGATAAATTAGAAACATCTGTGAGTCTGATAGATTGCTCGTCTAGAAAGGACAAAGTAAAAAACTATTAATTCTTTAATAAGGAACAAAGAAGTGTCAACATTTCCAGAAAAACTGATATATATTTTCAGCTGACTGATGGTTTATATTCACTAAATGTGTTGGAGGCTATTTTTTAATGTAAGATTTAGTTTATGCCCCCATGATTGGCTTTTCAGAAATAAGTAAACGTTGTTTCATTTATTAACTTCTAAGTATGCATTCTTTTTTAGAGGAATTTAGATCAGTTTTCTACTACAGGATGTATCAGTTATTTAACCTTGAAGAAAGAATATAAGATATAATGACTATATAAAAATTAACAATATTTTAAAATTAAAACACAAAAAAAGAAAATAAACAGATTTCTATACCCAAGAAAGTTTACTCTGAGATATTTTAAGAATTAAATCTTATTTTCCTCCAGCTTCTTTAAAGAACAGTTGGATCTTGAAACAGAAAAATAAAAGGATGGCCTAAAATCTTTGAATCTTAAAATGTCAAACTTGATTGTATGAAGTTATTTTTAGCTGTGCTTTGTAATATCTTTAACAATCAAGAAGAGAGAAGACTTATGCTTTTACTCTGTCCTCAGATGATACAAAGATCAAGACCTGGTATTAGATTTTTATTATTAATTATGTATAATGTGTATTTATAAAGTTTCTTGTCTACCAAGTATTCATAATGAAAATTTCCAGAGCCCATATAAAAGAGTTGAAATGAAAAATATTGGAAGAGAAGGATCTGGAATCTGTTTAACTTATTATCATAAATTGACTTTGGTTGTAATACCAAAGCAAAGAATTTCTTAATGAAGCTTAGACAGATTATGGATTCCTTAAGGATGCAATTAAACCTATTTCATAGTCTAAGGCCTGAGTGACAAAGCTATACTGTGGTACAAGGTAAGACAGTCGACATTTAACTAAGGATAAAACCACAGATGAAACAAATGCCCAAAGATGAGTCCTATCTATGTAAGCCCTGGGTAAAAGGATTATGACATATGTGCCACCTGTATTTCTGATTTGGGAGGTGTTTACAAATGTGAAGAACAACATTATTTCTTACCAAGAATATGCATTACAAAGAGATCTGTGTTCTTTCCAAAACAGCTTGTATATATCTTCATGCGATGACTAGGCTCCAGCTTCAGTATCTCCATTGTGAATATAAGAAAACCTAACAGGAGGACGAATGGATAGCGGTGTGGATCAGATATCCAGGCTAAGAACATGTGAAAGTAGCCCTGGGAACTGTCTAGAAGAAAACCAGACAAAACACTGAATCCAACCAGTAGAAAATTATTTTATTTGAATCTTTTAAGGTTTAAATTATTTCAATCTCTAGGTGAACATCTTCTTTTAGTTAAAATAAGACCCAACAGAGTTGGAATCAAAATAGTTACACAAATAGGTAAAAGTACTTGTTTTATAGAATCATTTTAGTTTAATAGCTAAATTCTTCAATATCATGCTAGACTCAAAGTCAACTCAATTTATACACAAAAAATATATGCATATTTTTCAGAACCAAGTCTATTATCTTCTTAATAGCTGCTAATAGTGAGTAATGCATCGGTAGAAGGCTCTGATTAAGCATGTAACATTATATATGTATAGCAATAAGTTACACAGTCATCACCGAGTAAAGTGGGTACTATTATTTCTTCAACTTAATACACTAGGCACAGTAAGTTTGAGAAACTTAACCAACTAGTCCCCTCATAATTGGTAGGAGTGAGATAGCACCAAGACTTGTTCCAGAGCCTATGTTCTTAACCATGACACGTCACTGTCTCTCTCAAAAGGGGAAACACTCATTAAAAAACAAAGGTTTAAGAGACTTGCTTCTACCTAGCTGGTAGTTGCTAGGAACAAACACCTGTGATTAAATACAAAGAAATCTTATCTTCTCAAGATGACTGTGAAAGTCCTACAAATCTAGATATTTACCACTGTTGCTACTGTTCAGATGTTAAGTCGTGTCTGACTCTTTGTTACCCCATGGACTGCAACACCAGGCTTCCCTGTCCTCCACTATCTCCCTGAGTTTGCTCAAGTTCATATCCATTTCCAGATATTTATCATTTCATTCTCCAAATCTTTAATCCTTTATGTCCAAAATGTCATCAAATCTCACCTGGAGAACCTCTTGCAAAATACTTCTGACATATTTGTTTTCAATCTTGCTCTCAGATAATCTATTATCCACACAACAGTAAGAAGGAGGTCTTTTAAAGTGTAATCTATATTATGTCAGCCCTAGTTTAAAGTTGTCAATGGCTTCTCACTGCACCTTATATAAGATCTGAGTCTCCTTCCTTTTCCAGTACCACCCTATGCCACATTAACCCTCTTCAATACTGTTCTGGAATACTGACCTCCTTTCTTTTCCTCAAAGATTTCAAGGTCCCTCCATCTTCCTACTTACTGCTATTCTTTCTGCCTGTTTGAATTATTACATTCTAACTAACCCCCTTCTCCAACTCACAATCATATTCAAATCCACAAATGACTATCTTTTTCATCCTTCCAATCTAAACTTAGATATTCTCTTCTCAAAGAAGGCTTTATTGTTTTCACTGTAACAGTGCTATGCACAGTTCTTCAAATCCGCAGGTGCTTTCACAAACTGGGAGCACAAGCATCTAACACATGAGGCACATAGAGTAGCTGCCTAACTCAGAATTTCTCCTGAGAAAGCGTCTTTTCCAAGACCCATTTCTCCAGTCTCCTGGCTGGCCTGTCATTTGTCAATTTGTAACCTCTGGAACTGCTGGGTATAATCTTTAACTATACACAGAGGGCAAGTAGAGACTGAAGGAAGAGGCAGATGACTCCAGACTGGTAGGTTTGAATAAGCATATGAGGCAACCACAGGCTAACTAAATCTCCACATCCTTCTGCCAGAATCATCAAGATTTGTGTAGAAATCTTAACAGAGTTCAGTTCTGTACACAGTTAAGATGGTCCAACAAGACCATACTTTTTCATGGCTGTGTCCTTGAAATAGCTCCTGGTGAGGGACTGGTGTACAGAATGTACTTATTCCAAGGACAGAGGAGGGGACGGGGGTATGTCCATTGGTTGAGTCCAGCTCATGAGTCAACTGGCAGTCCCATCTGCTGGATGATCTCCTCCAACAAAATATAGCATTTATTACAGAAAAAATGATGACTTTTGTCCACTCAAAAACTTGTACCAGAAGGAGAGGAAACTCAGCAGATGCAACAAATGGGATAATCTGCAGTCTAAGAATTGTAACAGAAGAATCTGAATGTAAAAGAAGTATGTTAAAATGTTCAGAGAGAACAAAAAAATGTTCAGAGAAATAAGGGGAAGACTAGAAACCATAAGGCAAGAAAGGACAGTATGGGAAAAGAATAGGGGAACTTGAAAAAAGAACCTTCATTCCAGGTGGTTTTCTCAAATTTATTTCTCTGTTTTTCACCCCCAACAACTGTCTCTATTATTGTGATCCTAATTAATTTAGGTATTAAATAACAGAAACACTAAGGACTCATTGTTTTACGAATAAAGATTTGGGTCACCCCCTGGGTTCAAATGGTAAAGAATCTGCCTGCAATGCAGGAGACCTGGGTTCAATCCTGGGTCAGAAAGACCCCCTGGAGGAGGAAACAGCAACCTACTCCAGTATTCTTGCCTGGAGAATTCCACAGACAGAGTAGACAGTGGGCTTTAGTCCATGGGGTCACAGAGAGTCAGACATGGTTGAATGACACACGCTGAGGTCTAAGGGGCTGGCCTAGGACAAGGGGGATGTCCCCTCGGAGTGGGGGCAGAGGGCAGTCACCAGTGAGTCACCCCCAGAGTCACGGTCAGTTGCAGAAATAAGGAACATACCCTCCACCACATCCTGGAACTATTTGCCCACCATCCTCCAAGAGTCTTTCCAGTCTAATCCCAGTATGCCTCACAGGTTTGTCAGATGGATTTCATGAGGTCTGGATCTCAAGTGGTCACCTACCATCATCTCACTACATAGTGTTCCCCTTCCCAACACTTCCCCAGGTCTTCCTTCAATCAACACATTTTTTAAAAATATAAGCATTTTATTGGAATCTTTGCTTCATTTCTTCATGTTTTATTTTGGTTATTGTTACTGAAGTATAGTTGATTTACAATATTGTGTTAGTTTCAGGTGTATAGCAAAGTGATCTGGTTATCTGGTTATACATGTGTACACATTCCTTTTTTCCAACTCTTTTCCATTATAGTTTATAACAAGATATAGAATATAGTTTGCTGTGCTATACAGTAAATCCTTGTTTATTAAAAAAAAAACTGTACAAGATTGTCATAGCAACTTTATGGAATAGTAAAAACATGGAAATGACCAAAATGCCTTCTATGTTAGTTGTTCAGTCGTGTCTGACTCTTAGTGACCTTCAGTAGGTGAGTACTTAAACAAACTGTCATACACCCATTACTTGGAATACTATTCAGCAAGAGAAAGGAACAAATGATTTCATTCATGGTGAAAAAAAGAGTAGTCTTAAAAGGTCATATACTCTATAATTTCACTTATAGAATTTTCTCCATAGTCTAAAACTATACAGCAGACAATAGATTCGTGGTTACTGTAGTTTAGGGATATTGAACTGGAGGAGTTCAGTGTGACCTTAAAATGGTACTACCAGGGAGATCTTGTAGTGTTTAAAGAGTTCTGTATCTTTAATTTGGGCGGTTACCTGTGTGATAAAATGATACAGAAGTGTTTATGCACACTGTACTAGTGTCAAATTCCCAGTTTTAATATTGTTCTATAATGTGCCCATTAACTGGGCGATAGGTACACAGCACCTCTCTTTGCTGCTTTTCACCTTTCTGTGAATCTATACTTATTTCAAAATAAAAAGTTAAATAATTAGGCTATATGTACTAGAGGAAAATGCTGAAACATTTAAAAGGTAGATTGACAATGTCTTGGGGCACAGGGCATGTATTCCTTATAACTAAGACATCCTATCATGTTTTCTACCTAAAACTTCCTCACAAAAGTAGCAAAGGAATGCTTTTTCTGAGACTGTGGTCATGGCAGTATATTTGCATGTAAGAGTAGCGGTATTGAGGTTTGACTGCAGTTATCCTTTCATGTGTATTTCTAGTTAATAAATTCAAAAGGCCTACATCTTCTCCCTGATATTTGATTTTCTAATACATGTCCATTCAACATCTAAGTGACTAATATGTAATTAAAGATGTTCAGTAACACAGCCTTGTTAAATTCAAAGTTGACATCACAAGACAGACTTTAAGTTACCGTGTTATGCTCACTAGACAGCATGAAATTTTGGCAAAAAAAAAAAAAATGATAATAACAAAGGACAAACTGACTTATTATCAGACAAGAAAAAATTAATTAAAATCCTTTGTAGCAGAAAGTAATTCAATTAATACTAACTTATCTACTGTGATTCTTGGCTCTAAGTAAATTTCTAACAACATGGAGTAATTTTTTACTACAACATTTTCCAGTTTAGCAGCTCTTCCCTGTGCACTTAAATTTATTTCATATTTTTGACCATATATCCCTGAGCACTTGAAACTTGGGCTTTTCAGTACTTGATATTCAATAATCACTCAATCTTTAAACTTATACCCATTTACTTGTTCAGAACTTCAAATAGAATTCAATGTTCCTACTGAGCATGAACAGCAAAACAGTAAATATAAAAACATGGCCCCTGCCCTTATGGGGCTCACAGTTTAGTTGGGAAAGACAGAACTAAAAAGGCAAGGACAATGCATATGATGAGGACTATAATGCATATGATAAGGACTATAATGCATATGATGAGGACTATAATGCATATGATAAGGACCATGATGGGGAAATAAGAGCATCACAGGAGCACAGGGAAGGTCACTTGTCAAAGGCTGGCAAACGGCGAAGACAGGAAGTATTAACTGCACTGATACTGTATGATCAATAAAGCTTTCCCTATGGAGACAACTGAAAATCGTATTTCAGGCTGAGAGCAGAGCACACCTGATGGTCCAGAGCCAAAACCTTACCATCAGTGGATACTTAACTGAAGCGTTCTAAAGAGAGGGAAAGATCTGGTTGGTTTGAAGTTAAGAAAGAACAGTTTTGTCTGGAGAAGACAAGATCAGAATCATGAGACAAAGCCAGAGGGCTGTGTGAGTAATCTGGGTATAAAGAAGAAAAAGCAGTGGGATTGGAAACAACTGCATGATTCTGTGAGATGGTTAGAGAAAAACAAAAAAGATATTATGAATGTTTAGATATGATTGAAGAGGCTTAAAAGGTTTCAAGGATGATATTCAGATTTTTGTTATGGCATCTGGCATGCCTATTGGTTTGAAGGTCAAACTAAGATTATTCATGGAGGATGGAGAAGTAACGTTAATCATTTTTGGAAACAAGCAAGCAATTGTATATGTGTGTGTGTACACACATGTACATGGTGAACAAGCAAAATACGGAGATAGAAATAGACAGTATTTTGTTATTAACCTGATAGCAAATGGTTGGAATATGCGAGGGGCAAATAAGGGCTATAGGAAGGTCTATAGAAGAACAGCTTTGTTCTCATTGCTTTACTCTTTCTAAATGCTCTTGTCTCCTCAATAAGCCTGAGACTTTTGCTTGAGAATGTTCACTGACTAGAGAAATGTGCAGTTTGGACACAGAGCAAGCTGGAATTACTAGGAAGTTAATGCCCCAGGAGTTAACCTCAATCAATGTGGGACAGAGTTGGTAGAAAAATAAACTAGTTTCTGACTTCTTTGTTGGGCTTAGGACACATATATGTAAGCCACATGCCTGGCACAGACCAAAGGCAAATATAAAAACATTTATACTATATAAGAGGAGGCATTAGCTCCTCTTTCCATTTTAAAAATATAGCAGGCTCGAGGTCCATCCACATCTCTACAAAATTTCCAATTCCATTTTTTATTATGGCTAGCAATATTCCATTCTACATATGTACTGCATCTTCTTTATACATTTATCTGTCAATAACCAGTTAGATTGCTTTCATGTCTGGGCTATTGTAAATAGTACTTCAGTGAACACTGGGGTACATGTGTTTTTTTGCATTATGTTTTTCTCAGGTTTTATGCCCAGTGGTGTGATCCCTGAGTCATAGGACATAGATGGGTGGGATACGAGGAAGGAGAGGGGATATATATGTGTAGGTATAGCTGATTCACTTCATTGTATAGCAGAAACTAGCACAAACTTGTAAAGCAATTGTACTTCAATTTTTTTTAAAGTTAAAAAAAAATATAGAACGTATGCCACGATGGGATTAGTAGAAGTGTGTGAGCTCTGGTTAGTAACCTAACTACATACACTGAACTCATAACTGAGGCTTGCACTTCACTTTTGTTCTAAAGTAATTTTAATATCCACTAACTGTTTTGTTCAGTCTCTTTCCCCCTGAGCTTCTATGATATAACTGGTCCTGCTCCAAAAGAGCAGTACTCTTTCAAGATGGCCATTTTTTTTCCTAACCAATTTCAAGTCCATTTCTGTTGATTTTCCTGTAGCTAGTGTTCTAGCCTCCCAGGGTCTTGGGTATGTTATTATTTCCTCACTCGGGTTGGACTTCCTCTTATCGGCAGAGTGTTTATCTGTTTCCCACTATCATTGGGCCTCCACTCAGTATAAGCTTGAGAGCAAGCTAGGCCAATCCTGGGCATTTAATTTCTTACTTATGTGCAAATCAACAGTAGTAGTGTAATTTAATTTGGTGGCACAGTGGTAAAGAATCTGCCTGACAGTGCAGGAGACTCAGGAGACGTGGGTTCAATCCTTGGGTCAGAAAGATCCTTTGGAGTAGGAAACAGCAACTCAGTCTTGTATTCTTGCCTGGAAAATTCCACGGACAGAGGAGCCTGGGGAGCTATACAGTCCTTGGGATTTCAAAGAGGCAGACATAACTTAGCATGCAACTGACTGACTTGACACATAAGTTTATAATTTTGTTTTTCTTTGGAATTTCTGCTTATGGATCAGCTTGTAAGGTTATTGAAAAATATATTTTAATTTAACTAATTGTCATTATCCTATGAATCTGAAAAACCCACATTTAGGAATTCTGAAGCTTAGCTTAAGGAATCTAAAAGTCTACTCATTGCCAATCTGAGATATCAAACAATGAGACAATAATCTGTGGGAAAAAACAGAATTGGGCACCTCTTAGTATCAAAAATGAAAGCAAGTTATTTTTTTTCCTACTTTCTCTTTATGTTCCCTTAGTTGATTATTATTGATTATTTCCCCACTTCTTTTTTTTTTTACATTTAAAAATTTTTTTTTCCTTTGTTATTCTTTATTTTAGATATTTATTTATTTATTTATTTATTTATTTTTTAAATTTTATTTTATTAGTTGGAGGCCAATTACTTCACAACATTTCAGTGGGTTTTGTCATACATTGACATGAATCAGCCATAGAGTTACACGTATTCCCCATCCCGATCCCCCCTCCCACCTCCCTCTCCCCCCAACTCCTCTGGGTCCTCCCAGTGCACCAGGCCCGAGCACTTGACTCATGCATCCCACCTGGGCTGGTGGTCTGTTTCACCATAGATAATATACATGCTGTTCTTTTGAAACATCCCACCCTCACCTTCTCCCACAGAGTTCAAAAGTCTGTTCTGTACTTCTGTGTCTCTTTTTCTGTTTTGTATATAGGGTTATCATTACCATCTTTCTAAATTCCATATATATGTGTTAGTATGCTGTAATGTTCTTTATCTTTCTGGCTTACTTCACTCTGCATAGAAAACCCTAAAGACTCTTCCAGAAAATTACTAGAGCTAATCAATTAATATAGTAAAGTTGCAGGATATAAAATTAACACACAGAAATCCCTTGCATTCCTATATACTAACAATGAAAAAACAGAAAGAGAAATTATTTCCCCACTTCTAAGTGAAGAAAAATGACAGTGGGAGAGTTCTGGGGGGAAAAAAAAAGTCTGTTAACATTTCTGAATAATTATTATTGCTATTTGATGGAAGTCAGATTTCTCCCTTTACTATGTAACCTGTGCAGGTTACATAATTTTCCATTTTAGTTACATCACAATTACTTAGAAATAAATTAGATAAGTTATGGCAAATTCTTAGAACATGCCTTGTACATGGTAAGAGTTCAAAATATGGTAGTTATAATTGTATGATAAGAGAATCAGAAATAATTAAATTACATTTGAGTAAGTCATTCCCTACTTAACCGGCTTATCAAGTTTCTGCCATTTCTTTTGCCTGTAACTCTGCCAGTATCATCTCTAAGTGCTCCAGAAAAACAGATTTAGCTCTTTGTTGAGCCAGTTTGTTTAAAGTGGGCCTCTTTGCACATATCCACAGAACTGAAGCAGCATGTAGATTCTGAGATGCATATATTAAAAGAGAAAAAAAAAAGAGAGAGACATTGTGATGTTACATGGAGAGGAAAAGGACAGGAAGTACATGTGTTCTGGTTTTTAAAGTTCAGAGTGTTTCGCATCACTGTGAAAATGACTAGTTTCTGAGGCTTGCTAAATTAAACCCTGCTGGGCCAAATACTGCTAGAGCTCCTCCTAATGGAGGTAACTGATGAAGGCGGGAAACTGGTTGGTATATTATCCTAATGTTTGTGTGACTAACTAGTGAAAACCTAACACTTTTCCTATTTGCATTAGTGGGATGGTTCAGAGCAAGACAAATATTTCTTTTGGAATACTAGAAAAAAACCATTCTAGTTCCAACAGTGAGGAAAACTGTCCAATTATTTCTCTGGATATGGAAACACAATTGCTTTTAACTGAAAGGGAGCTGATCGAGTGTCATCTTAATACAATTATGGACATTTTTCTCACCTAAGTCATACCTTAGCAATTCATCTACAGAATATTCCTTTGCACAGTAATAAAAAAATCTGTATTCAGAAAGCATACACATTCATTTAAACCATTAAAGACTGTCATGTTAACTTTGATGTGGGGCTCACAATACAATTTCAGAATTTCCTGTTCTACTTTAGAGCTAACACATGTCACCACCTGTTGCTTCAGTAAGAGTGACAAACAGTCTCAAGTTAATAAACTATTTCTTTTCCAGGAAAATATTAGGAAACTGTATTATTTACAGTTAATGCAATGATACATCTAGATATCTATCTTTGTAGATAAGTATTATTTATCCCCCTAATTAATTTAGATGACTCTGTGGGTTTTTCCTTTGAAAAGGAAAAAGTCACCTTAAAATATTTTTGAAATAAATTGTTTTAAGGAAATGAATTGCTTTAAGACAATAAAAAAGAAGGGTTTATTATAGTCCTGTGAAATATTCTTAAATGGCTATCCTGTCAGATGAGTACAAAAAAGCATTAAGCAAATGAAAGATAACAAATATGTACATTTTAAATGATAAATAAATAAGCATTTTATCCAAAATATTAATTACCTTTCTCTTTTTATTTACAAAGGAAAAAAATGTTTGCCTCAGTGCATAAATCAAAAAGGATATTAATTTAGGAGCAAGGACTTTCAGAAACTATTGAGAGGTATATAATGCTAATGCATGCATCTAGCTATTTGTCACCTTGGAAAAGGCCTATCTTACTGGTTATAACTGAGAATGAGGTTTTCTTCTTAAGAACAAAATACTTATCCATACAAAAGTGGAGACTATCTCTCCATTTCATCTCTAACAAAGAACTATATCAATAGTGTATAATATTTATTGATTCTGGATCTTAGAAAGGTCAAACTACTGATAACAAGTTTTTAAATGTCTACATTTTAATTTGAAAGAGAGATAATCTCCATGAGAAAGATGTCAATGGATATATCTTAATATGCTCCTCTTTCCTTTTAAGGGAAGACAAATATTAATTTGAAACTAATTGATAGCAATCAGTAAATATTTTGACTGAATAAAATCTATGCTAAATATTAGGTTAAATGATAATTTGAATTTTGGACTTATAAAATAACAACAATACAATGGTTCCTTCAGGGCAGGGACTATTTTTTATTAGTCTGTATATTGTTGATGCCTAACATGTACCTAACATATAACATATGTTCAATAAAGATTTATTGAATGAATAGATAGTGGGTCAAATAGATTCAAGTTAGACTGGACTCCAGTTCACACTTCTAAGTTTTGGGAGACTAGACTAGTGAGAAATGCTAATGTCATATTCTTCTCTCATTGTTAAAAAATAATATCTTTTTAAAATTGTACTTGTTGATTTATTTCTTGTTTGTTCATAAAACTGACTGAGAATTCATCTTTTGTCCATCGTATCTGATATTCACACTCACTGTCAGACACTTGCTAAGTAATATTCATGATATTTTATAAAATTTAACTGGGTTTAAAATATACTTGGTCTGATAGTCTAAGAAATTTAAGTGATACTTAATAAAGTGCATTTCTTCATAGTGTGATCTAGTGACCTTGCTAAATACTTCCTCCAGATTCTCCCAAATTTAAAAGGAAATCTCAAGTTCTGCTTGCTTTCTGAATTAAACTTTAGAAGGAACATGCAGAATCAAATTCAAAGATCTTTAAATATTTAAGTAACAATATGGCATACTTTTCAAAAATGCCTCACATGCAGTAGACCCTCAAAAAACATTTTTGAGAAAATTACAAAATGTGTGAAGGACAAGTTGATGAGGTTATAGGCTGACTTACAGAATAAAATACCTCTGCCACAATGGTGATGCAAAATTCAGCCAACTTTAATATTTCATTTTCACTGCTAAGTAATTCATTTTATTTTTTTGATTAAATTTTAACCTGCATTTCTGTTATATTTAATTCTTTAAGGAGTCTTAAAGAGAAAGGAAAAATTAAAAAAATCAGTGGTAGATTTCTCATTGCAGAAATAAAAAATGGTACACTCATCTGACAGATTATATTGTGCTAACTAAGGATAATAGCTTCTTATAAAGAAAGCCCCTTTTCTTAAAGGCTCAGCATCAAAGACAATTCAGCTCAGTTCAGTTCAGTCGCTCAGTCAGGTCCGACTCTTTGGGACACCATGGACTGCAGCATAACAGGCTTCCCTGTCCATAACAAATTTCTGGAGCCTGCTCAAACTCATGCACATGGAGTCAGTAATGCCATCCAACCATTTTATCCTCTGTTGTCTCCTTCTTCTTCTCTCTTCAATTTTCTCCAGCATCAGGGTCTTTTCCAATGAGTCAGTTCTTCACATCAGGTGGCCAAAGTATTAGAGTTTCAGCTTTGGCATCAATATCAGTCCTTCCAATGAATATTCAGGACTGATCTCCTTTAGGATAGACTGGTTGGATCTCCTTGCAGTCCAAAGGATTCTCAAGAGTCTTCTCCAGCACCACAGTTAGCATCAATTTTTTGGTGCTCAGCTTTCTTTATAGTCCAACTCTCACATCCATATATGACTACTGGAAAAAACCATAGCTTTGCCTAGATGGACCTTTGTGGGTAAAATAATGTCTCTGCTTTTTAATATGCTGTCTAGGTTGGTCATAGCTTTTCTTCCAAGGTGCAAGCATCTTTTAATTTCATGGCTGCAGTCACCATCTGCAGTGATTTTGGAGCCCAAGAAATTAAAGTCTGTCACTGTTTCCATTGTTTCCCCATCTATTTGCCATGAAGTGATGGGACCAGATGCCATGATATTAGTTTTCTGAATGTTGAGTTTTAAGCCACTTTTTCACTCTCCTCTTTCACTTTCATCGAGAGGCTCTTTAGTGCTTCTTCACTTTCTGCCATAAGGGTGGTGTTACCTGCTTATATGATGTTGCTGATATTTCTCCCGGCAATCTTGATTCCAGCATATGCTTCATTCAGCCTGGCATTTCACATGATGTACTCTGCATATAAGTTAAATAAGCAGGGTGACAATATATAGCCTTGATATACTCCTTTCTCAATTTGGAACCAGTTCATTGTTCCATGTTCAGTTCTAACTGTTGTTTCTTGACCTGCATACAGATTTCTCAGGAGGCAGGTAGGGTGGTCCAGTATCCCCATCTATTGAAGAATTCTCCACAGTTTATTGTGATCCACATAGTCAAAGGCTTTGGTATAGTCAATAAAGCAGAAGTAGTTGTTTATCTGTAACTCTCTTGCTTTTCCTATGATCCAGTGGATATTGGCAATTTGATCTCTGGTTCCCTCTGTCTTTTCTAAATCCAGCTGGAACATATGGAATTTCACAGTTCACGTACTCTTGAAGCCTAGCTTGGAGAATTTTGAGCATTATTTTGCTAGCGTATGAGATGAAGGCAACTGTGCAGTAGTTTGAACATTTTAGGGCATTGCTTTTCTTTGTGATTGGAATGAAAACTGACCTTTTCCAGTTCTGTGGCTACTGCTGAGGTGAATTTAATTCAGATGACCATTATATCTACTACTGTGGGCAAAAATCCCTTAGAAAATGGAATAGCTCTCGTAGTCAACAAAAGAGTCTGAAATGCAGTACTTGGATGCAATCTCCAAAATGACAGAATGATCTCTGTTCATTTCCAAGGCAAACCATTCAGTATCACAGTAATCCAAGTCAATGCCCCAACCACTAATGCTGAAGAAGTTGAATGGTTCTATAAAGAGCTACAAGACCTTCTAGAACTAACACCCCAAAAAGATGTCCTTTTCATCATAGGGGACTGGAATGCAAAAGTAAGAAGTCAAGAGATACTTGGAGTAACAGGCAAATTTGGCCTTGAAGAACAAAATGAAGCAGGGCAAAGGCTAACAGAGTTTAGTCGAGAGAATGCACTGGTCATAGCAAACACCCTTTTCCAACAACACAAGAGACAACTCTACACAAGGATATGGGATATCACCAGATGGTCAATACCAAAATCAGATTGACTATATTCTTTACAATAAAAGACAGGGAATCTCTTTAATATCCCCACTACCTAAAACTAATATCTGTATGTCCTTTTTCTAGCATTCAAATAACAATGAAACAAATTTTAAAGTAATAATTAATTTAATATTAAAATGATTAACATTCCAATTTAAGCTCTAGAAAGCCACAAGATAATTTTGCTTATTTAATCTTGTCAGGTGTGGTTTTACAAAACAAATAGTCTTTCTCTTTGAACTCGCGTCTGTGAAACTCTGTTTGATCACTGTGAATTATTTCAGTCTGTTGTGATCAGGAAGCAGTATAAAAATTATAATACATGATTCTTATTGAGCATCATTAATTGTGCTCTCTCCTAAAGCACTATATTTTAGAAGAAATAATTCCTTTATTCCTAGCAACACTATACAGCAAGAATTTTACTACTGAATTTTTATAGATGAATAAACTGATACATAGGAAGGCCAAGAAACTATTCAGTTGTGACACAGTTAATAAATAGCAGTTAACAAGCAGCAGAGTTGAGATATGAACACTGACAGCTTGGCTTTTGCATCTCTTGTAGTTGTACAAAACAGAAGCTGAGATATGGTAGATAAAGTTCTGGTCCTAGTAGTCTTGGACAAGGTTTTTGACTGAATTACTCAATTTCAAATAGAAATATTATTTATTCTCTATGGCATAATACAATGTTTGAGACCATAGATTTTTAAGCTACACTGGACTTGAAGCCAAGTTCTGCTACTCGCCAGCTACATCACTTGAGCAAGTCATGGAGCCTATCTGTGCAATGGTTTCCCCACTGAGCGACTGAACTGAACTTCCCCATAAATACTAAGGAAATAATAAAATGCGTACCTCATAGATTGTTCTGAGAATTAAATTAGTCTCCCTGTCTCCTTCCCTCTTTCTCTCTGTCTCTCTCTGACTTGGAGAGTCTGGTAAATGTAAGCACTTTAAAAGTACTTGTTAAATATCATAAAAAGACTAAATCAATTTGAATAAATAATGGCTGTAAAACCCCAAATAGAAACGAAATAGGAAATAGGCATTGTTGTTTTCAATAGAGTATAGAGAATACTCAATAGATAACATCTCTATTTTCATGTTTCATCAATCTTATCCTTGGATTTTGTGCTTAGAATAAAGCACAAATTGTAGTTACCATAAAATTCCAGTTTTTCTTCTCAATGCCTGGCTTCTATTTGTTTCCAATATCTGGACAACCTTCCTGTCTCAGTATCTTTTCCCTCCTTCCTTATTGCTCTCTATTATCATCATTGTCCTGTGCTGTGCTTAGTCACTCTGTTGTGTCTGACTCTTTGGGACCCCAAGAACTGTGGCCCGCCAGGCTCCTCTGTCCATGGGATTCTCCAGGCAAGAATACTGGAGTGGGCTGCCATGCCCTCCTTGAGGGATCTTCTCAACCCAGGGATTGAACCCAGGTCTCCTGCATTGCAGGTGGATTCTTTACCATCTGAGCCACCAGGGAAGCCCTAGTCATTTTCATTATCATCATTATGAAGCCCTCAGTCTCTCTGGGAAGGGTTCCCTAGCTTGTTCAAGATCAGGATGGGAGCCCTCACTCAAGTATGTTCCTATAGCTCTCTTTGTTGTTGCTGTCATAACACTCACCATCAGTCTACATGACAATTGATTTCCTACCTGCCTGTCTGTTACCTTCAATTAAGCACACCTTAAGAAATTCTCTATCTCTCTAGCACCTACCACACTTCCTGATGAAGCATTTTGTTCTGTATATATACTGAGTACCTGGAATCTTTCTTTTCAATTGATGGGCACTAAGGACTAAATCAGTGGTCCCCAAAAGATGGTGTGTGGAAATATTTTCTCAGCCAGTGAAAATAAATAAATCAATGTATCTGGTCACTTTTCATAAAGATAAATTTATTTACTTTTTTAAAGTTCTTATGTTCATGATTTTTATAAAAATATTATCCATTAAATGAATAGGTTTATTTGTAGCCTTTTAGAAAATTAAAAACATTCAACTTATTAATCCTAGAATTTCTATTTCTTAAAATTTAACTAAACCATCAAATCTAAAATTCTGGTGTCAACAGAATTTGGAATAGAAATATGGACCTAAGTGGGTGATGTAGAAAAGTATGATGGTGAAGAGATTCTAAAAAGGATATGTGGTAATTTTTTTTTCATAATATTGCTTAGAATTAGTGTAAAATATATTGCAATAGTCATGAATTTTAAACTATTTATTGTAATCTAAGTGAATATTCTATTTGTTGTACCTGTCCCAATACCTAAGTCTCATAGATGGAAGTCATAGAGCTTCTGCATTTCAGTAAGGCATTTGATAGAGTTCCAAGAACTATTATTGGAACAGATATAGAAATATTTCATATCTGATGATAAAAAAGCATGAATTCATAGCCTTTAAGTGATGGATATATGTCAACGTCAGCTTGAAATGTTATGGCATTTTCTTTGGCTCAGGAACATTCAAAATTTTATTATTGACTTGGACTGAGGTCACTGATAGCTTGCCTATTTAATCTTGGTGTGACAGGTATAATAAAGAAACAATAATGATGGAGAATCAGATACAAAAAAATAATTGACCATTTTAAGAAAAAAATATGTTAACTGATAATACAAATATATGCTTATATGCCAAAAGGAAATTCACAAGTTTACTCATTAAAAGAAAGGTAGATGAGATGTAGGAATTTTAATTCAAAATGAGTTAATAGTATGAAAGACCTAAAAATAGTTGTAATTTCCTTTTGTATTAAAAAATTAAAGGGTAGGATAGGCACAAGGGAAAAAAAACAGTTATTTGCTTTTGAGTAGTAGACAGATACCATACTGCAAGATGTTTTGATGAAGGCAATGCATAATAAGATGAGCTACCAAATGTTCAAAAGAATCAACCTGAAATTAAAGAAGATTTAGAAAAATTGTGTCTGTATTTTCAAATATTTATTTAACTTTTTCATTCTGGGGAGTATGTGTATAGTGCATGTGTGTGTATGTGTTTATACGTTGTCCACACTTACAGATTATAGAAAGGGATCCAAGAAGAAAAATGCTTTTCATTTATTTATAAAAATATTTCAGATTATATAATGCCAAAATAAATGTTTGTAGAGGCAGTCTTTATAAATGAAGTAATAATGAAGTCACTTTCCTACAAGTAACGGTCAAAAATAGAAGTATTTTACATCCTCCAAGCAACTGTTGAAAAATGCAATTACTTTTCAAACTTATTTAAGTATTGAGAGATGTGAAATATACATCCATTGTAATAAACTTGCATTTGAATTTTGCAGATAGGTAATGTCATAAGTGAGGTTGTGAGCAATATTAGAGGATAATAAGTCAGATTTTAATACATTTTATACATTTCTTTCTCTGAAAATGCATTTTACTCATGTTAATTAAAGAGAATCAATAATAGAGTGCTGAGAAAATGGCTTTATAAAATACATTTGGTCAGTGTTGAACAGACATTCTGTCAGGGTACTGAACAAGAAGGAATAGAGTCAAATATTTCACTCTAGATGCTTTCTTTCCCCAAATATTGTTCTTCCATCTTGTTCCCACTTAGTCTACTAGGCCTATGGGGTGAAGTAAGCATAGAGGTAAATTTGGAGTTACTGTAGGAGAGGAATACTCTTTAACTTGAAGAAATGGACTTTTTTTCTTATTCACTACTTTTCTTTTACTACAGATGTCACACTTCGTTGGTCCAGCCTACGGCTAATGTGTCATCATGATGAATTCCACCCAGTTCTATGAGACAACAGTCCAGTGAAATGAGGGCTTCATGATGAGCTGTAGTTCATTTCTGATTTTTGCATAGATTGGTTGAGTGACCTTGAGTAAATTGGGTCATGTGAGCATATTGGAGTTTTTGGCGGCATCCTTGCTTGCCTCATATATAATGAATGTATTGCATGTGGTAACCTTTCAATATGAATAATCAAAGTTATTAATAAGATGTAACAATATTGCACTATCTTATAACTAATGTTGCTAGGTTACTAAATTTATCTCAATAGCTAGTTTCTTTATTGAGATTATAGGAATGCTTTTCTACTTGTGTGTTGTATAATTTCTTTAAAATATTTGAAAAAATTATTTTTCTTTATGAAGGTATAATTGAAAGATAAATTATAAAGTATTTTAAGTATATAATATGATACTTTATGTATACACTGTGAAAAGCTTCCTCCCTACGGAGTTAATTAACATATCCATCATCTCATATATTTATTAATATAGTAGAAAGAGGATATCTTTGATAAGGAATGCACCGTTCTTCAGAAGCTCTAACTAAAATAAATAAACTGTAAAGGGAAAAACTGGTAATTTCCAAAGAGGAAAACAGGATAACATAAGAGATGTTAGGAACTTATAGACAGCCTAAAAATTAGAGTTGGATTTAGTTGCAAGTCATGTCCGACTCAGGACTGCAGCCTGCCAGGCTCCTGTGTCCATGGAATTCGCCAAGCAAGAATATTCTAGTAGGCTGTCACTTCCTTCTCCAGGAGATCTTTCTGATTCAGGGATTGAATCCAGGTCTCAGTCTCCTACACTGGCATTCGAGTCCTTCACCACTAGCGCTTCCTGGGAAGGCCCTGATTAGTTGCAAGGCAGTGATGCACAATCCTATATGATATCAAAAATATGGGAAATCTAAAAAAGCTAAATTTGTACAATACAGAGTAGAATGGTGATTATTGCTGGTTGGAGAATGGGAGAAATGGGGAGTGTTAGTTAAAGAATAAAAACTTCCAGTTAGAAGAGGAACAAATTCTGAGGATCTAGTGCACAGCATTGTGATTATGGTTAACAATATATATGATATAGTTGAAACTTGATAAAAGTCAATCATAAGTGTTCTCGCCACAAAAAGAGAAAGGTAGTAATTTGACAAGATGAGAGTCCTAGCTAACAGTTCAGTTCAGTGGCTCAGTTGTGTCCAACTCTTTGTGACCCCATGGACTGTAGCACGCAAGGCCTCCCTGTCCATCGCCAACTCCCAGAGTTTACCCCAAATCATGTCCATTGAGTCAGTGATGCCATCCAATCATCACGATGATGATGGCAGTGGTGGCTGCGTGGCACGGGAGTGACAGTGAGGAGATACCCAACGTCCAAGGGCAGAGAAGCCCCAGCAAGACGGGAGGCACTGGAGCAGCGGCTGTGCGGTGCTTGAGTGACTGTGAGGAGATACCCTTTATCCAAGAACAAAGGACAAGCCCCAGCTAGATAGTAGGAGGGACGAAATTGCATTTAGAGTCAAACCCCATCCCTAGGAGAAACGCTCAGAGGGCTCAAACAATCTGTGTGCACGAGGACCCAGGGACCCAACAGAGACTGAGACAGAACTGTGTTTGAGTGCCGTCTGGAGGGATGGCTCAGCAGTGGACTGCGCAGGGGCAGGGGCTCTGGGTGCAGCAGCCCTGGGTATGGTATAAGCCCTCTTGGAGGAGATCACCATTAACCCCACCATCGAGCCAGCAGAACTTGAACAGGACTGGGAAACAAACTTGGAAGGCACAGAAACAACACTGTGTGTACCAGGACCCAGGAGAAAGGAGTAGTGACCCCACAAGAGAATGATCCAGGCTTGCCTGAAAGTGTCAGGAGTCTCCAGCGGAGGCATGGATCGGCAGTGGCCTGCTGCAGGGCTGGGGACACCAGGTGTAGCAGTGCATGCATAGGACCTTTTGAAGGAGGCCTCCGTTATCTTCATTACCCCCACCATAGTTTCAGTTCATTTCAGTTCAGTTGCTTACTCATGTCCAACTATTTGCCACCCCATGGACTGCAGCACACCAGGCCTCCCTGTCCATCACCAACTCCCAGAGATTATTTAAACTCATGTCCATTGAGTCAGTGATGCCATCCAATCATGTCATCCTCTGGCGTCCCCTTCTCCTCCTGCCTTCAATCTTTCCCAGCATCAAGGTCTTTTCAAATGAGTCAGTTCTTTGCATCAGGTGGTCAGAGTATTAGAGTTTCAGCCTCAGCATCAGTCCTTCCAATGAATATTCAGGGCAGATTTCCCTTAGGATGGACTGGTTGGATCTCCATGCAGTCCAAGGGACTCTCAAGAGTCTTCTCTAACACCATGGTTCAAAAGCATCAATTCTTCGGCACTCAGCTTTCTTTATAGTCCAGCTCTCACATCCATGCATGGCTACTGGAAAAACCATAGCTTTAATTAGATGGACCTTTGTTGGTAAAGTAAGGTCTCTGCTTTTTGATATGCTGTCTAGGTTGGTTATAACTTGTCTTCCAAGAAGCAAGTGTCTTTTTATTTCATGGCTGCAGTCACCATCTGCAGTGATTTTGGAGCCCCCCAAAAGAGTCAGCCACTGTTTCCACTGTTTTTCCATCTATTTGCCATGAAGTGATGGGACCGGATGCCATGATCTTTTTTTTCTGTATGGTGAGCTTTAAGCCAACTTTTTGGTTCTTCTTCACTTTCGACCGTAAGGGTGGTGTCATCTGCATATCTGAGGTTATTGATATTTCTCCTGGCAATCTTGACTCCAGCTTGTGCTTCATACAGCCCAGCGTTTCTCATGATGTACTCTGCATATAAGTTAAATAAGCAGGGTGACAATGTATAGTCTTGATGCACTCCTTTTCCTATTTGGAACCAGTGTGTTGTTCCATGTCCAGTTCTAACTGTTGATTCCTGACCTACATACAGATTTCTCAAGAGACAGGTCAGCTGGTCTTGTATTCCCATCTCTTTCATAATTTTCCACAGTTTATTGTGATCCACACAGTCAAAGGCTTTGGCATGGCCAATAAAGTGGAAATAGATGTTTTTCTGGAACTCTAGCTTTCTTCATGATCCAGCAGATGTTGGCAATTTGATCTCAGGTTCCTCTGCCTTTTCTAAATCCAGTTTGAACATCTGGAAGCTCACAGTTAACGTATTGCTGAAGCCTGGCTTGGAGAATTTTGAGCATTACTTTCCTAGCGTCTGAGATGAGTGCATTTGTGCGGTAGTTTAAGCATTCTTTGGCATTGCCTTTCTTTGGAATTAGAGTGAAAACTGACCTTTTCCAGTCCTGTGGCCACTGCTGAGTTTTCCAAATTTGGGGACATATTGAGTGCAGCACTTTCACAGCATCATCTTTCAGGATTTGAAATAGCGCAACTGGAATTCCATCACCTCCATTAGCTTTGTTCATAGTGATGCTTCCTAAGGCCCACTTGACTTCACATTCCAGGATGTCTGGCTCTAGGTGAGTGATCACACCATCGTGATTATCTGAGTCGTGAAGATCTTTTTTGTATAGTTCTTCTGTGTCTTCTTGCCACCTCTTCTTAATATCTTCAGCTTCTATTAGGTCCATACCATTTGTATCCATTATTGAGCCCAACTTTGCATGAAATAGTCCCTTGGTATCTCTAATTTTCTTGAAGAGATCTCTAGTCTTTCCCATTCTGTTGTTTTCCTCTATTTCTTTACACTGATCACTGAGGAAGGCTTTCTTATACCTTCTTGCTATTCTTTGGAATTCTGTATTCAAATGGGTGTATCTTTCCTTTTTTCCTTTGCTTTTTGCTTCTCTTCTTTTCACAGGTATTTGTAAGGCCTCCTCAGACAGCCATTTTGCTTTTTTGCATTCCTTTTTCTTGGGGATGGTCTTGATCCCTGTCTCCTGTATAATGTCATGAACCTCTGACCATAGTTCATCAGGCATTCTGTCTATCAGATCTAGTCCCTTCAATCTATTTCTCATTTCCATAGTTTGGCCCCAGGTAAATAACAGGGAGGGAACACAGCCCCACCCATCAACAGAAAATTGGATTAAAGGTGTACTTAACATGGCCCTGCCCATCAGAACAAGTCCCAATTTCCCCCTCAGTCAGTCTCTCCCATCAGGAAGCTTCCATAAGCCTCCTACCCTTCTCCATCAGAGGGCAGACAGACTGAAAACCACAATGACAGGAAACTAACCAATCTGATCACAGGGACCACAGCCTTGTCTGACTCAATAAAACTATGAGCCATGCCTTGTAGAGCCACCCAAGACAGACAGGTCACGGTGGAGCGTTCTGACAAAATGTGGTCCACTGGACAAGGGAATGGCAAACCACTTCAGTATTCTTGCCTTGAGAACCCCATGAACAGTACGAAAAAGTGATTATTAACCCTATATATAACACCAAACATATTAATAGGAACTTATGTAAGTAAGGAGAAGGATATGGCAACCCACTCCAGTACTCTTGCCTGGAAGATTCCATGGGCAGAGGAGCCTGGTAGGCTACAGTCCATGGGGTCGCAAAGAGTTGGGCCCAACTGAGTGACTTTATACGTAAGTAAACATCAGTGGCACAATCTGTAAAAGGCTGGTAGTTTAATTATGCCAACCTATCCTGTAAGTTTCTGAAAACAAATGTGTTAGCTGATCACATATAAGCCTTTTGTATTGGATTATTGATTATTTCTGTCATGAGCATTCATTCTCCCTTCTTTTGGAAGAGGGTGTTTAGATGGGTCTGAACCCACTTTTGTCTTCTAGGTACCATACGATTCAGTCCAGGGCAATCAAAGCATAATATTCCCCATCTATAGTTATTAGTCTCAAGATAGACACATGACCCAATCACAGCTAATTCTTGTCTAGATGGATAATGATTTTTCAAGACAGAGACATTCTTTTCCCTATAGTCTTAAACCTCTCAATGTAGATACTGTCCTGCAGGCAACCATTTCACTTTCAAGGGGAGGAAGAGAACAAAGCCAACATGTCTGAGTATTTGAATCCAACATGTGAAAAGTAAATCCTCCTGGTTTTTATACACTTAAGCTGATCATCCCCCCTGCTTTCTTAAATCATTCCTGTTTCTTCATCAATGTCTAGTTCAGATGTGAACAACTCTCTTTACTCAACTTCTTATTTGAATTCCCAGAGCTCATATGACCAAGATAACACATATTATGGACACTTCCTTCTAGTCTACCTTGGACAGCTGCAGGTGAATTTTTCCTGGGCCCATATCTTACCATTACCTTCAACGCTCCCCACCACAGACAAAGGTACACACACACAGAACACTCACATATAAACATGTACCTCACTTGAAAACTCAAACAGTATGGGGGAATGTACTTGTACACATTCTCCACAAATTTAACATATGTTACTTTTTCCTGACCAGGTGCTTAGAAAACACTAATTGATTTACAAGTATTTCTCAAAATTTCTTCAAAAGATACACAAAAAAGCCAAAATTATGAGCCTGATCCCATTGCGAGCTTTGATATATTCAGAAATCTACATGATTTTATAAAAGGGAATATGTTCTGATATTAAGACTAACTTGACTTGAAGAAATGAGAGTATGTCATTAAATATTATGCCAAATACGATATCCATACTTAGAGAGAAACCCCTTGGGCAAAGGCATATGTATGGCACCAAAGATAATTAGGAAATACTCTTTGAAATGTATCTGGGGCAGGGAAGGAAATTTAGACCCTGAGAACTATTTTGGAATTATGCTACAATTGCAAATATCAAAGGATCTATATTGCTTTTAAAATGAAATTTAATATGTTGAAACATTGAGTTTTAGACAGCCTTTGGAATCAATAAACATGCAGAATGAAGAGGCTGAGAATGCTACATAAGCATTTGTGTCACCAACATATGCATTGTCATGCCATGAAAATCAACTTAAGGATAAAAAAAATATAGCAATATTAAATATATTTAGGCTTAAATGTACTATATCTACTAGCTATTTGAAAAGATCTTAGCTGGGAAAAAAGTATTCTGCTTTCTGTTTCTTTTTCCCATTTCTTTGACCTTTTACCCAGTAAGCATTGATCAGTAGCCCTGATTATAGCCATACCTTTATATTAGACATATGTTTATTAGATCTGTACATATCATTGATATCTTTTATAGCTACCTAATTTTAGAGGTTGCATTTGAAGATAACCCAGAAAATTGAACATCATTTTTTAGATGATACTCTGCTACTTTTTCCTTCAAAAAATCCTAAAGAAAACCAGTTTATGCTTCATCATATTTCTTTGAAAAATACATGTGATTTTACAGAAATTACTGGTAAAATGCATCTTAACATTATGCTAGCATGGGAAGTCCAAATACTGCAGAAAACAAGATTTTTCTTGTATTGGTTTAAAACTTTGTATTCTGTCACTTTTATTCTACTTGATTTTAAACATAATTTATTTTAGACTACATAATAATTATTCCTGAATGATTTGCATATTCTTCATTTGGAAACATTTAAAATGTTATTTTCCAATGTTCTTAGCCTAAATTTAATAATATTTCATCCTTTTTTGATTAAGGTTTTTCTTTAGTGTGAATCTAAGTAAACATAAGCATGAGAAGATTAATTAGAATTAGTTACCATGGAGAATGTGTAATAGCAAATAAATAAACAGGAATATATTTAGCAGTCCAAATATAGGAAGAGTATCTTGAGAACACATCTTGATAGTATATGATTTGTTCTTCATGCATATGAGTCAGTACTAACATGCATAAATCTTTTATCATCACTTGTCCTATAGTGGTATAGGAATGCTGTATCAGCATATTGGAGTTTGTATTTTGTTCCATTACAGCTATCATCTTTTAAAAGACATTTTTCTGTACTGTCTTAAATAAAGTCAATTCATTATTAATACATTTTGGAAAAGGTACACAATATATTACAAATATTATTGTACCTTTATACAAGCAATTCAGTAATTGCATGGCCATTTTATGTGTCTTTTACAAAATATGCCTTTAAGTTTTACATTTTATCCTAACACTTCAGCTGCTTTACTCTTAAGTCTCTAACTGAAAGCCATTTCAAAGGTAAGGCACTGTATGGATTTAGTAATTAATCTTATTAAAGACAAAAACAATAGTAGTAACTCTCTAATTATTACATTATGTACCATAAACAAAGTACAGTGCTAAGTAGTTTTATGAATAATTTCTGTGGTTCATACAGCAACACCAAGGACATGAGTATTCTCCCAATTTAAAAATTGAGGAAATTTTGAACTAAATAGTTTTAGTGACTTAAAAGATACTGCTGCTAATTAATGGCAGAGCTTGAGCTCAGGTGTGACTGGAGATTTGAATGGTTATAAACGGAAGACATGTATCAGGAGTATGATGGAGCTTTTCTTTGTAACACGTTATGAAGATGAGAGCAGAGCAGGGCACCTAGAAGCTTAAGAACATTTCTTTCTTAAGCTAGTAAATGGTTCTTAATTTAATTTTTTAAAGATGAAAATATAACTATTTTAAATAAGTCTCCTAGTCTAGAATAAGATTAGAGGTGAAATATACTAGCTGTATAGTTATATTTTAAATACGTATAATTTTTAATGAATATCGGAGACCAAATGAATTGTACAGCTGATGATTTTAATCCAGTGTGAATGGGAAACAAATAGCATATGAAATTATGACCCCATCATTTTGTTCATGCTCTTCTGAGAAAAAACCTTTTCACTCTCTGTATATTAGGGGACATGTTAACCCAATTATACCAACTTTAATGGATTTTTATCAAAATGTGTTTTTTGATAGTAGCCCAATTAAGCAAATATAATTCTTTTACTAATATTATGAACAGGACAGTTTAATACAATTTACAATGAAGATTTGCTTAATTTACTGAATTTTTGTTTATTTTGTGTCTTGATTGTAGTTTCTATGCTTTTGTTTCTTTTCATCTCATTGTATTTTATTTTCTAAAAATGAAATTGGTAATACATTAGTCTCACAAAGAAACAGTCCACAGAAAAACAATTTTTTTCAGGTATACATTTTGTTAGTAAGAATTGATTCTTCTGGCAATTTTAGGCAAAGAAAACTTTACCAAGCAGTTTTAGAAACTGAAGTTTTACTCCCTGTTGATTGTGTTGATTGTGTCTGCAAAGTCATCTTTTACTGGGTCAGTTAGTGTTACTTTTAAATGGCATTGACATGAATTTTCTAATTGCTGTCAAATTTTCCTTCCTGAAGTGCTAACTAGTCTATTTTACTTTAGGGTGATGTTCATATGTATGATATGGCCTAAGATCTGAATAAACAATTTATGATTTGTATTTTATTATTCAGATAATTTATAAAACTATCTCATACATTTCAATACTGAACTACGATTCAAGGTAGATAAATATTATTATTGTACTAGTTTTTCTTTCTATTTCTGAGCACTTTAAGTCTGAGGGGCTTCCCCAAAGGCACAGAGGGTAAAGAATTTGCCTGAAATGCAGGAGACACAGGAGACACAGGTTTGATCCCTGGGTTGGGAAGATCCCCTGGAGGAGGAAGTGGCAAATTGTACTGGAAACATCCATGCTATTTTCAAAACAAAAAGCAATTGAGTAAGAAGATCAAAATGCCTTCTTAGTAAACAGGTTCTTATGACCAAGGTAATGTAGATAGAAAGGCAAAGTCAAGATTTGACTTTAATGGAAAAATGATACCACAGTATTCAAAGTGGTTCACCTCTATCTGTGTGGTGCCAGTACGGATAATTCTATCTTCTTCTTTTTGATAATCTGTCTTTCAATATTTCTGTAATAAACATGTATTACTTTTGAAATAAGGAAAAGAAATGAGACAAGAAAGCAAGCAAACAAGCAGAGACAAATGATATATGGAGTCAGAAAGGATTTCTGGGTGTTCTGTCAAGTTCTGTAAATGGCAGTCAATACATCACAATTGCAGGGGCAGATTCAAGTTTTGGAAAAAAAAAAAAAAAAAGCTATGTGTGCAGTCCCCAGAAAATGGACCATTGTGGAGGCTAGAAGCCCCGTTAAGGAGGCTATCATGGCATTGTGGGTGAGGAATGATGAATTCTTGAACTGAATAGGGCATGGAGATGCTGCAAAGTTAGCAGAGTAGCAAAGAGCTATAGCAGGAGAAAAACGTAACCCAGTATAAGTAAGAAGTAACGTCCAAACGGAATGAGTTTCAGCCTTAGGCCATCAACTGGCTCTCAACGTTAAGAAATAAACAAAACACACACACAAGAAGAAATAAATGGTTATGTGTTAAGAATCTTATAGGGAAAATTATTCATGTCTCTGGAAACTTTCATTCAAGTACGGGTATATCTCTAGAGAAGTTATTCAATCCAACCTAGGATGAGTTGACTGGAAGTGGAAGTTGAGGCTGCCACTCCATGCCTGGATGGCAGCCTTTAGGGAATGAGCAGTAGAAAATGCTGGGGATGTCCCAAGGTACAGTATTTTTACTTTATGTTGCCTGCAATGTCGTTTGGTAGGTTCCCCTATAAAAAGGCAGACCTTTCTGGTGTTTCTCCTCAACTCTCACTCATTCCATTACCTGATCAGGGAACATATCAGAGGGAACCAACTGTGCCCCACACCACCCCTTCTTCTCTACCCTTTGGGAGCCAGCCTGACCACAATCAACTTCAGGTTCTCTGTGTCATAAATTTCACAGTGGAAAAGTCTACAGGGGAAGCCAAGAGCTTCAAAATTCTGAAATGATAAAGTAGGTAAGTCAGTGTAATTCCTCAGAGAAAAGTAAGGAAGCCTATCTTTGTTTCAATCTAAAAGCATAACCTACCAAGTGGTGTCTGCTCATCATATCATAAAGCTTATATTTTGATGTCCACCTACCTGAAATATGTCTATATCTCAAATTATTCTAAACTCAGGAAAGAAGGTTGTCATTTATTAGGATTTTTAAAATCCCAAAACCACTATTGTTGGGATGCTATCACACCTGTTTCTTGGTCCCCCAGGGTGGAGCTTACCAGATTCAATTCATCCAAAGAATAAATCTACTGTCTGCCACTGGGTTGGAGAGCTGGCTTGCAGATGTAAGTGAATCAGGGAGAGGGAGGATGTGAGTAATGAGATCTAGGGTGGAAAGTGAAAGTCATTCAGTCGTTTCCAACTCTTTGAGACTCCATGGACTTTATAGCCCATGGAATTCTCCCAGCCAGGATACTGGAATGGATAGCCTTTCTCTTCTCCAGGGGATCTTCCCAACCCAGGGATCGAATCTAAGTCTCCCGCATTGTAGGCGGATTCTTTACCAGCAGAGCCACAAGGGTGGAGGGGAGGTCTAAAGCTTCTTAAATAGTTTTCCAAGGCATTCAACTTTTTTGGTCCACTCCCATTCCTACAGTTATAAGTATCTGGTTATTTCCAATGGAGAACCTTTTCTTTTTTAATTGAAGTATAGTTGATTTATAATATTATACTTGTTTCAGGTATACAATATAGTGATTTATTATTTTTATAGGTTATACTCCATTTAAAGTTATTAAAAATAAGGACTTCCCCGGTGGTCCAGGGGTTAAGATTCTCTGCTCCTAATGCAGCAGGCCCAGACTGGTCCTTTGTCAGGGAACTAGATACTATATGCTTCAACTAAAGATCCTGCATGTGACAACAAAGATCCCACGTGCTACCACAAAGACCTGGAGCAGCCAAATAATTTTAAAAAATGAAATTTTAAAATAAAATTATTATAAAATAAAGGCTATATTGCCCTGTGTTGTACAATATAGTCATGCTGCTTATTTATTTTATAAACAAAAGTTTGTGATTCTTAATCCCATACCTTTATCTCTCCCCTTCCCACATCCCTCTCTCTACTATAAACCTCTAGTTTGTTCTCTAAACTTTTGAATCTTTGTTTTGCTATTCATTCATTTCATATTCATTTTATTTTTTAGATTCCACATACAGGTGATAACGAAGTTTTTCTCTATGTGACTTATTTAACTTAGCATTATACTAGCTCCAACCACATTGTTGCAAATGCAAGTGGAAGAATGCTGAGTAATACTCCTATGTGTGTGTGTGTGCATGCGTGTGTTTGTGTGTGTATATTTGCCAAATCTTTACCCATTCATCTACTGATGGGCACTTAGGTTGCTTCTATATCCTGGCCATGATAAATAATGTTGCTATGAACATTGGGGCACATGTATCTTTTCAAATCAGTTTTCTTTTTCTTGGGATATATATCCAGCAGTGGAATTGCTAGATTATATGGTAGTTATATTTTTAGATTTTGAGGAAGCTCCATCTTATTTCCCACAGTGGCTGCACCAATTTACATTCCCACTGACAGCATAAAAGAAGTTCCTTTTCTCCACATCCTCAAGAATAACCAAGATGGCAAAAAAAGATGCTGCGCTCACCTTCTTTCACAAGCACACCCAAACCACAACTGTCTGCAGAATAACCACTGATGAAAAAGATGAGAACCTATCAGAAAAGACCTTCTCCAATATAAAGAAAGAGCAGCAATGAGACTATGTGGGCTTCCCCAGTGGTTCAGCAGTCAAGAATCAGCCTGCAAAGCAGGAGTCGCAAGAGACCTGGGTTCCATCCCAAGCTTGGGAAGATCCCCTGGAGGACAGCAAAGCAACACACTTGACCTGGAGAATCCCACGGACAGAGGAGCCTGGCGGGCTACAGGCTATAAGGTCACATAGAGTCAGATAGGACTGAAGCGGCTTAGAACACACGCACACAAGGAGACCACAGGAGGAGTGGACACGTGATGTAATCAAATCCCATCCCCCACTCCAGGTGGGCAACACATGCATTGGAGATGATTCTATTGCTGAGGTTCCCCTTAGGAGTGGGAGTTCAGAGCCCCAGGTCAGGCTCCCCAGACCAGGGGTCCGGCACCAGGAAGATAAGCCCCCAGAGCATTCGGATTTGAAGCCCAGCAAAGCTTAACTGCCGGAGCCTCACAGGACAGAAAGGGAAACAGAGACTTCACTCTGAATGGCGCACACAAAACGCCAGGACAAAAGCAGTCGTGTGATAGGAGCCTGGCTGGGCCAGACCCACCTGCTCGGCTGCTCTTAGCGAGCCTCCTGGAGAGGCGGGAGGCTCTCACTCACCCTGGAAACCTTCCATTTCAGGAAAGCGGCGGCCGCCATATTGGCTCCTCAGCATCCGCACTCCACCTGGCCCCGCCCAGCGGCCTCTGGCGCTGGGGCCTGCGTGGGATGCCTCACGTCACACAACTAGAGGGGCGAACACAGTCCTCCCATCGGCAGACACGCCCCTAGACACGTGAGGGCTCCGCGTGAGGGCCAAGCCCCAGCTCGTTCTACCAGGGGACAGGCGCCAGAAGCAAGAAAACTAGGACCGGCCACGCAGGTCAGACCCTACCCCGGGGCCTGTTGGGCCCTGGCCCTGCCCACTGGTAGGTCATCCCAAACTTCGCTGACCCCTCATCCCTTACTCAACTATATCGGCAACTATCTCCCCACCCCCACCCAACTCACCCCACTCTGACCCGAGGAACAATCCAAAAGGAGCTCTGGGCTCCCAGACCTGCAGCCAGACCCGAGGGAACAGCCCTGCTGCCAGTGGTCTGGCACTAACCCCAGGACCTGGCTTCACCTGCCAGTGGGTGCGCAGTAGCTCAGAGTCTCCCCACCAGTAAGCCAGCACTAGCCCTGACGCCCCCTGACAAAGTGAAGTGAAACCACTAGCCACTCAGTTATATCCGACTGTTTCATGATCCAGTGGACCGTGGCCCACCAGGTTCCTCTGTCCAAGGGCTTCTCCAGGCAAGAATACTAGAGTCGGTTGCCAGTTCCTTCTCCAAGGGATTTTCCCAACCCAGGGTTTGAATCTGGGTCTCCCACATTGCAGGCTGAGTTTTTACCACCTGAGCTACCGGGGAAGTCCCCAGGGTCCCATAGGGTTCCTCAACCAGCCATCTCTACATCCTTGCCAACGTTTGTTATTTGTAGACTTTTCGAAGATAGTCAATCTGACAGGTGAGAGGTGATATCTCATTGTGATTTTGATTTGCATTTCCCTGATGGTTAGTGATATGGAGCACCTTTTATTATGCCCGTGAGCCATCTGTATGTCATTTTGGGAAAAAGGCCTATTCTGCCCATTTTGACCAGATGTTTTTTTCTTTAGATACTGAGCTATATGACTTCTTCATATTAATATGTTTGGAATATTAACCCCTTATTGGTTGTATTATTTGTAAACATTTTCTCCCATTCAGCCTCTTTTTGTAGATGATTTCCTTTGCTGTGCAAAAAGATTTTTAATTTCATTAAGACCCATTTGTTCATTTTTGTTTTGTTTCTTTTGCCTTGGGAGACAGGTTCAAACAAATATTGCTCTGATTCTGGTCAAGTCATGTTCTGTCTGTGCTCTCTTCTAAGAGTTTATTTTTATTTTAGGACTTACATTTAGGTCTTTAACCTGTTTAGGTCTTCCCAGATGGTGCCAGTGGTAAAGAATCCACCTACTAGGTGGATTCTTGCTGTCAGAGACAGAAAGAGAAAATGGCTCAATCCCTGGGTCAGGAAGCTCCCCTGGAGTAGGACATGGCAAACCACTCCAGTATTCTTGCCTGGAAAATCTCATGGACAGAGGAACCTGATGAACTATAGTCTATAGGGTTGCAAAGAGCCAGGCTAAGCATGCACATGCAATCCATTTTGAGTTTATTTTTGTATATGGTGTGAGGAAATGTTTTAATCTCATTCTTTTATGTGTAGCATATGGCCTACTGTGCATAGCAGAGCTTCTTGCTGAGAAAAGTCATGGGCTTTCTCAAGTTCAGCTTTCTCTGCATTGTCATGTCAATTACCACTTGACCATATGTTTTCTATCTCCCAATGTTTTGTTGATAACTCTAAGCAATATTTGTTTTTCTTGCATATATTTCATCATTTTAGATATGTGCCCGTATTATTGGTTTAGGGAGATTTTAATGGAGGTATAGAGAGGGAACAGTGTTGATAGACCAGTGTTAAACTGGCTATATCTTACTGGCAGTTCCCAAGTGCCATTACCAGGTGTTAGCTAGCCAGAACTGAAGGTACCAACTTCTTCTACAAATAATCATTAATTATTAACAAATCTTAGCAAACATTTTAATTAGTTTATAGAAATGGTGGTCAGATGAATTTCTATTTCTTATTTATTAGTCTAAACTACATTCTGAGAAGAGTATTACAATTATGATGTATTAAAAAAGGTATTTAAGATAAATAAGAGAAATTTTGTGGAAAGAGTGCTGGTCTTGTAATAAGAAATCCAAGATTTCATCCTGGTTCTGTTTACTGACTATTTTGTAGTTTTGAAATGCTGGACCATAATTGTGCTGTGAATTGTAAAATGAAGGTGGGGAAGTGTTATAATAGAGTGGATCTGCACTGACATTTACTTTAAAATTTCTGTTTTCTTCCCTTTTAAATTTTAGTAATCATGCCTAAATCAAAAGTTTGAGTGCAAGTTACATGCCCATTAAAAACAAAAGGTTAAATAATTCAAAGTAACAAGTATACACTTATTATTTCCTAATGTTCTATGTCTCAGTTTATTTGGGCTGCTGTAAGAAAATACCGTAGACAAGATGGTTAAAACCACAGACATTTATTTCTCAGAGTTCAGAACCCTTGAGTAGTCCAAGATTAGGGTGCTGCATGGTAGGATTCTTGAAGGCCCTCTTCGTGGCTTGCAGATAGGTGCCTTCTCCTTGTGTCCTCACATGGTGGAGAGAGGACGAGCTCTGGTCTCTTTCTCACTTTTAAGAAAGCTAATCTCATACAAGGGTTTCCCGGGTGGCTCAGTGGTAAAAATCTGCCAGCCAATACAGGAGATGAAGGTTCAATCTCTGAGTCAGAAGATCCCCTGGAGAGGGGAATGGCAACCCACTCAAGTATTCTTGCCTGGAGAAGCCCGTGGACAGAGGAGCCTGGCAGGCAACAGTCTATGGGGTCGCAAAGAATCAAACATGACTTAGCGATGAAATAACAACGATCTCATTTAGGTGGCTTTGCCCTCATTAAATCATCTAAACCTAGTTACCACCCAAATGCCTCACCACCAAATATTATCACATTGGCGGTTAGGGCTTCAACATAAAAATGTTGGGAAGACACATACATTGGGTCTATACATTATGTATTAATTTATTAATTTTTATACCAAAACTATGGGACTAAGATCCTTTAATATCTCCCTTTAGAAGATGAGGCAATTAAGGCACAGAGAAGTAGAGTAATCTACCCTAGATCACACAGCTAGAAAAGCTTGTACCAGAAATTCAAGTTACAAAACCCATATTCTTAACTACTGTGCTGTACAACTGTGATGGATTAAATATTACGTAACTGCTCAGTAAAATAAGCTAAATCTTTATCTTTCTCATTAATTTTTTAATAATATACTGTTTTATTCACTCAAACAATTGATTAGTTTCAGGAACTGAAATGATTCTTGCTGTTGAGTATGCCATGAGAATATATTCTAATTCTTATTCTGATCTTTGTGCTTTTCCGAAATGTCCCAGGTAAAGTTAACAATAAAGTTTTCCAAAGTAATAGATTTTATGTTAGAATATAAAGCTCAAAAATGAGAAATACCACTAAATGCCACTATCCCCCACCAAAAAAAAAAAAAAAAAAAAGATTCCTGTAATTCTGCATGAAAAAAAAAAATCAAAGACAGTGAATTCCTAGTAGCTAAAAAATGTTTAATCTGAGTTTGCATTTTATTAGTTTCATTCTGTTCTCTCTCTGCTTCCCCCTCTCCCTCTCCATCCCCCTTTCCCCCTCTCTTTCTCAAAGGACAATTTTCAATTTTGTTATATTAATTCCCAAATCATTCAGTCTGACAACTCAATTTGCCTTTAAGGAAAATGTGGATATTACATGATTTTGTGTATTGATTTTTGGAAAATGCTTCAGAAATGATTTATGATATAATGATGATTTTTTTTCAAAGCACTATAACCAATGATGGAATCTGGAGCACTAGAATAGGAATAAAAATAAATGGTCAATTGATGCTACAATGAGTAATTGGCAAAGTAAACATTTAAACACATAAAAGAGGCAACCCGTCTCCAGGTGCTTGTGTATAGGTGCTCCATTTCTAAATCTTACTGTCAGTCACTCAGTTATGTATGACTTTTTGCGACCCCCTGGACTGTAGCCTGCCAAACTCCTCTCTCCAAGGAATTCTCTAGGCAAGAATACTGGACTAGGTTGCCATGCCCTCCTCCAGGGGATTTTCCTCACCTGGGGATTGAATCCAAGTCTCCGGAATTGCAGGCAGACTCTTTACCATCTGAGCCATAGGCGGCAGATACTAAAACATAGAAGAATTGAGAAAATAGTAAGTTTACAAAAAAAGAAGGCAAAATCTTAATACAAGAAATTGGTATTAAATATGATGAAAGAACTAAACATTTTATGAAAATAAGGAATGCAAATTCAGTTTTAGTATTCATATCTTACACAACTACAAAGATACATTACACATGTATGTAAAGTGAGACATGAAGTGTGAAATATACTTGAAATCAATGCTGAAAATAAGTCTCATCATTTTAGAGGAGGGACTATAAACATAATTGCTACTGGGACCAGCAGCTGAAGATTAGTTACAGTGTAAGAAAAACTATAAAGCTTTATTTCAAGATAAAATTCCAATATATTAAAGCATTCAAATCAGTTCAGGTCAGTTGCTCAGTTGTGTCAGACTCTTTGTGACCCTGTGAAATATAGCAAGCCAGGCCTTCCTGTCCATCACCAGCTCCTGGAGTTTACTTGAACTCACGTCCATTGAGTTGGCGATGCCATCTAACCATCTCATCCTCTGTCATTTCCTTCTCCTTCTGCCTTCATTCTTTCCCAGCATCAGGGTCTTTTCCAATGAGTCAGTTCTTTGCATCAGGTGGCCGAAGTATTGGAGTTTCAGCTTCAGTATCAGTCCTTCCAGTGAATATTCAGGACTAATTTCCTTTAGGATGGACTGGTGGGATCTCTTTGCTGCCCAAGGGACTCTCAAGAGTGTTCTCCAACACCACAATTCAAAGGCATCAGTTCTTCATCACTCAGCTCTCTTTATAGTCCAGCTCTCACATCCATACATGACTACTGGAAAAACCATAGCTTTGACTAGATGGACCTTTGTTAGCAAATTAATGTCTCTGCTTTTTAATATGCTATCTAGGTTGGTCATAACTTTTCTTCCAAAGAGCAAGCATCTTTTAATTTCATGGCTGCAGTCACCATCTGCAGTGATTCTGGAGCCCCCCAAAATAGTCTGTCATTGTTCTATTTCCCCATCTATTTGCCATGAAGTGATGGGACCAGATGCGATGATCTTAGTTTTCTGAATGTTGTATTTTCAGCCAACTTTTTCACTCTCCTCTTTCACTTTCATCAAGAGGCTCTTTAGTTCTTCTTCACTTTCTGCCATAAGTGTGATATCATCTGCATATCTGAGGTTATTGATATTTCTCCTGGCATTCTTGATTCCAGCTTGTGCTTTATCCAGTCCAGCGTTTCTCGTGATGTACTCTGCATATAAGTTAAATAAGCAGAGTGACAATATACAGCCTTGACATACTCCTTTCCCAATTTGGAACCAGTCCGTTGTTCGATGTCTAGTTCTAACTGTTGCTTCTTGACTTGCATACAGATTTCTCAAGAGGCAGGTCAGGTGGTCTGGTATTCCCATCTCATTAAAATATTCCACAGTTCATTGAGTGTGTTACATACATTAACTTATCATATGCTCACAATATTTTATTGAAGTAGCTCTGATCATTTTCCTTATTTCAGAAATAAGGGACTCAAATCAACAGTTTATGGAAATTTGTGGAGAAGAATTTGAACCCCAGATATCTGATTTCATGTGACATTGTACACATATCTCTTTGGGCTAAGCTTACTCAAAATCTACCATATATTGACCACAATTATTGTGTTAATTGATACCTCCACAAGTCAGGTTTGAGAGTTTATGATTCTCCACATTTTTATCTATAATTGGTATTTTCAAACATTTTGCAAATTTGATTTGGTATAATTGCATTTCCCTAAATCTCAGTAGAGTATCTTTTCATATGCTTATTAATTGTATAATATTTCTTTAGATTTTTCATATCACATTTTAATTAACAATATTAAGGTAAAATTTAAGCACAACAAAAATATATAGATTCAACAAATTATGATAAATTATGCAACTCTTTAACCTCAGTGAAGCTCATTTTCTGGTATTAATTCACATGCTTGAATCCAGGCAAACCCTGACATGCTTTCTGTCTCTAACAAAATTTTCTTTTCTAGAATCTCATGCAGATATAATTATATAGTATCCAATCTATTCCATTTGGCTTCTTTCTCTCAACATATTTTTGACTTTCATGTATTATGTTATATGTATTATTACTTTCTTCCATTTATTTGTAAATAGTGTTCTACTGAGTAAATGTATTAAAACATTCTATCTGTTCACTTGTTGATGGACATTTGGATTGCTTCTCAGTTTTTTGTTTTGTTTTCGCTATTTTAATTTAATTTAATTTTTAAATTTATTTATTTTAGTTGGAGGCTAATTACTTTACAATATTGTAGTGGTTTTTGCCATACTTTGATGTGAATCAGCCATGGGTTTGCATGTGTCCCCATCCTGAACCCCACTCCCAACTCTCTCCCCATCCCATTCCTCTGGGTCACCCCAGTGCACCAACCCTGAGCACCCTGTCTCATGCATCAAACCTGGACTGGCGATCTGTTTCATATATGATAATATACATGTTTCAATGCTATTCTCTCAGATCATAAAACTTCTATAGCATCATATTGAAGTCTTCACATGGATATGTTTTCACTTCCATTCAGAAAATCTCTAACAGAGAAATTGCTAAATCATATGATGAGTCCACAGTTGCACTCATTTCACATGCTGGCAAGGTCATGCTCAAAATCCTCCAAGCGAGGCTTCAACAGTATGTGAACCAAGAACTTCCAGATGTACATGTTGAATTTAGAAAAGACAGAAGAACTAGAGATCATTTGCCCACATCATTTGGATCATAGAAAAAGCAAGAGAATTCCAGAAAACCATCTGCTTCTACTACATTAAAACCTTTGACTGTGTAGATCACAACAAACTGTGGAAAATTCTTCAAGAGATGGGAATACCAGACCACCTGTGCCTCTTGAGAAACCTGTATGTAAGTCAAGAAACAACAGTTAGAACTGGACATGTAACAACAGACTGGTTCCAAATTGGGAAAGGAGTACGTCAAGGCTGTATATTGTCACCCTACTTATTCAACTTACATGCAGAGAACATCATGTTAAATGCTGGGCTGGATGAAACACAAGCTGGAATCAAGATTGCTGGGGGAAATATCAGCAACATCATATATGCAGATGACACCACCCTTATGGTAGAAAGTGAAGAAGAACTAAAGAGCCTCTTGAAGAAGTGAAAGAGGAGAGTGAAAAAGCTGGCTTAAAATTCAACCTTCAAAAAACTAAGATCATTGCATCTGGTCCCATCACTTTATGGCAAATTCATGGGGAAACAATTGAAACAGTGAGAGACTTTATATTCTTGGGCTTCAAAATCTCTGCAGATGGTGACTTCAGCCATGAAATTAAAAGATGCTTGCTCCTTGGAAGAAAAGCTATGACCAACCTAGACAGCATATTAAAAAGCAGAGACATTTCCTGACTAAGCTCTGTAGAGTCAAAGCTATGGTTTTTCCAGTAGTCACGTATGGATGTGAGAGTTGGACCATAAAGAAAGCTGAGTGCCGAAGAATTGATACTTTTGAACTGTGGTGCTGGAGAAGACTCTTGAGAGTCCCTTGGACTGCAAGGAGATCCAGCCAGTACATCCTAAAGGAGATCAGTCCTGGGTGTTTATTGGAAGGACTGGTGCTGAAGCTGAGAAACTGCAATATTTTGGCCACCTCATGCGAAGAGTTGACTCATTGGAAAAGAACCTGATGCTGGGAGGGATTGGGGGCAGGAGGAGAAGGGGACAACAGAGGATGAGATGGCTGGATGGCATCACTGACTCAATGGACATGAATTTGGGTATACTCTGGGAATTAGTGATGGACAGGGAGGCCTGGCATGCTGTGGTTCATGGGTCACACGAGTCAGACATGACTGAGCAACTAAACTGAACTGACTGATTCTTTGGAATTTGAAGAGTTCATCTGAATTCCAGCAATGTATCAAAACTGCCCTAACAATCAGATTCCTTAATCAAGAGTAAGTTTCAATTGTTGAAATGGATCATTTTTTCCCCTTTTGAGGTCAACTTGTTATAGATGGAATAGCACAGCGCTATGTTTATGCTGAAATGGATTTTTGAGCTGTGCAGGAGCAGAGGTGGTAATACATGGCATGATTACATTTAATTTGTATTTCAATTCTGTGTCTCTTGAGTCTCAGGTCTGCTTTCTCATTTTCTTTTTTTGTGACAGTGGTGCCTAGGGTGATGGCTATAGATTTTCATGAGTAACCCCCAAATCCCTGCTCACATCGGTATGCATAAGTAGGCCTTCTCTTTAGAATGTTTATTTTTGTTTTGCTTTGGAAACTTGGTGATTTTCTTTATTCCTTGTTCATTCCTCTCTGCTTCTGAAAAACAAAGTTATCTGAAATTTGGGCTGCCATTATATTAACATATAAAAGTCATTAAATCAGATTATATCAAACTTTATTAGCATTTGTATCATCCAATTAATTGCTGTCAAATTCCATGTGCAGATAAAATTATTTTTGTATTCTCAGAAATGAGTAAAGAACATTGATGTATTTGTTAAAGTTGTGGAAAAGAGAGAAGCTGAAATCTGAGTTTTGTAAAGTTGCCATCATTACCAAACCTAGCTTGTTAGGACATTTATCACAATTACTGTTACATGTCCACTTACCAAGGCTTTATATTCATCTCTTGAATTTAAAGCAAAACCTGCAATATTGGAATACTATTTTTTCCCTATCTTTATCTTCTCAGATGAAGATTCTACTTGAAATGAAATAATTTCATTCTCCCTATGTGAACTAGTGCATACTACCTATAATTAGGCAATGCAACTATAAAATTGTGGTATTAAAAGTCATTATAATAAATGATATGAAACAGGAAGAAGTTGAAAAATCTTGGATATTATGTTGCACAAATATGAAACTGTACTAAGCACCTTCTAAGCCAGAGTCCTGCATTTAAGTCATATCAATAGGTTTTTACTCATCTCCTGCTTTGTTCTTGGAAATATGCTGGCCACTATGAATATAGCATTCTCTTGCCTTTTTTATTCTACAATACTAATGTCTCTTAACTAATTTGCTCTTGTCCCTTCTAGGACTTGTTTTGTACAGATCTCCATTCATCATCTTATACCTGTATGTCCTCAAACCCCCCCACCCCAAGCCTCCTTCCTTGTACATTTCCTTACATACATACCTGCTCGGAGCATACTCCTGTAGAGTGCCAATCCATTGCCCTCAGTTTAGCATTCAAATTTTTCATCGTGGTATAGTCAGTGTCTCTTGAGTTTGTTGTTCTTTATTCCTTACATCTCCTCTTGCCAATATGACACTCCTCCCCATGCGTGTTTGTTTTGGGGTAAGCTACCCCTCCCTTTTCATAGTGCTCTGTTTAGCACCACCACCAACTGTGTCTCTCCAAGGAGTGAGTACCTGATCCAAACTGGACCAACCAAAATCTTCTAAGAATTTAACCCAGAGTAGAGTGCCAAAAAGGAACCAAGGTGGTTGGAGCTGAATCAGTGCATAGTGTCTTAAAGAAAATGTCATAAATTTCTGCTACTGAGTTCTTTGGGAATATCTTAGTTCCTATACTTTGGGTTATATAGCTTTTCTAGCAATTTTGTGATTTAACCAGTTCAGTAAGTTCTTTCATTTCTAAAAAGTTATACATAGTTGATTTTGATGGCTTCCAAGGACATTTATTAGTAGACCTCTCCATAGATCTTCAACCTTTATCTCTTAACATTCCCCCACCTTGCATCTGAGACTTGCTTAATTTAGGGTTCTTTGTTAATTCACCAGATTCATGTTCTTATTCTCATAATATACCACAGTGGTTATCTGATTCTGTATTTTAGCTCCTCATGCCTCCTCTCCAAAGAAATCTCATTCCTTGTATCTGTACTTCTCTAATTCCTATGTATCCTCTAGAATTCAGCTTTACTTGCTACAATAAGACTTCTTTCATGTTCTAGATGCTTCTACTGTGTGTTCTGAGTCTCATTTATTATGTTTTTCAGTTGTTGCTAATCTGCTGTAAAATATGGAGTTTCCTAAGTGTAGAATCTGTGTCTTTATTCATATTTCATTCTTAGTACCTAGCTCAGTGTCTAGTATGTAAAAACAAATTTGAAAATATTTGTTGAATAATAAGTAAATTAATGAACCTAAGAAAAGCTCATTTAATTCTATAAAAACATTGTATAATCATGATCCAAATTAAGTATAATCAAAGTCCAGGCAATGAGCCTTCTGGCAAGCAAGCAAGAAATAAAACAAAAGGAGGGAGGAAGTTAGGAAGGAAGAAATCATTGCTGGTCAGGTTACTAAGGAAGGATGCAGGAATCACACAGGGTTTTATTTGGTCCATGAAGTCAGGAAAGATCCAAGGAGTTGCAAAAAATGAGAACATTTGACCCAGCATAGCAGATTTGATGCTTCAAACTGGTGCTTGTGAAATGTGCAGCAGTTTTCTAGGGTAGCCTTTCATCACTTTGTAGATTTGTTGGCAAGTAAGTTTTATCTCATGTATCACTTCTGACTTTTAGTGAGATAGTGAGTCTTCATCCAGTCTTGGCATGAATGAGTGTGGTGATTGAGTAGCAACAGATCTCTTGGAAGAGGAATGAGGTGGTTTGAACAGGAGTGATAGGTGTTTTTCATTCATGGGTGGTATTATCCATCTAGGTGCCTTTTTGAAGTAAAAGGTTCCAGAAATTTCCCAGGGAGATATAGAAAATACTAGTTTGAGAAATGTGTTGAGGGCTTATATGAAAATTATGGAAACATAAACTGTTAAGATGTCTTGAACCTATCTATTCACTTTACAAATTTGGAAGTCAAGATTTCGAGAGGATAAGAGAACTTGCTCCAAAATGCCCATCAGCAAGAACATTATTTTTTATATTTCTTGGTTTGGAGTTTTCAGGTTACATAATTCAACTTAAACTTCCTTTTTAAATTAAAAACTCTATAAAAGTCTTCAATCACTATGTCTACTTCCGACACTAACACAATACTGTAAATCAAATATACTTCAATTTTTAAAAATAAAGTAAAATACAAAAAAATCAAAGACTGAATTAATAAAAGTAACTTATTACTTGTGATCTGTCCAATTTGTTTTAGCCCCTGTATGTTTAAATAAGTTACTTATTTATCAGCAACTGGATCATATCATATCATATGGATAGTTATTAGTGGCATTAATATGTGGCACAGTGTAAGAAATTAATTACTAGCTGATATTTTCATTGTGATATTTCAGTTCAAACATATTTAAGTGATTCAACTTCCACATTTCTTGAAAGAACGTGGTATCAGTTTTCAAGCCTTGATAAAATCAACTGTGTTTAAGGAGTAGGGCCTCACGTTGTAAAGCTATGCATTCCACTGTGACTTCCTTATGAAATCTTTCCTTTACTTCATAAAGTGCAGTGATGAAGACAGTCTAAGAAAGTATAGCTGGGACTTGGGTTATAGAGGGGAAAGTGCAAAGGAAAACTGAGGGATAGAATGTCTATAGAAAGAGAAACTGTGGAGAGACCAGAGTGCCATGTATGATATTGTAAGCCAGGTTTTCTCTAATTTCATCTCTTTTGTAATCTGGTGTTCTACCTTCAAGGTTAAGTTTTCCTTTTCTGAATATAAATTTTATGGATTATTACACTTTAATTTGTGCAAGCAGAGGTGGCGACAATAACAGGCATGGCTTTGAAACTCTGCCCAGGAGTCTGAAGCCAAAGTTATTATCCTTAGGAAAATAGTGATTAACAGAGTTAGGCAACAGAGAGTCCTGGGTATAGTTCAGGCACTGACCTACTGTTTATTTATATTATTTTAGTTAAATATACCACAGTAACTCTATGAGAAATATGGTATCCATTTTATGGATAAGTAAAATTAAATTTGCCACAGTTAACTTGCAACAACCAAGTGTAAAAATATAGAAGCTTTGTGTCTCCAAAGTCCACACTTTGAACCATCACAGCAGACTGAATCAAGCCCCGTACCTCCCTCTTCTTTCTCTTTATGATTTGCAGACAGAAGGTAATGTCTGAGTGCACCATCCGCACAGTAATCAGGATGGAACAAAATGCAGATCCTTGGGAAACCCTCCAGTCTCAGCTCCTGTCCTGGCTGGGTATGTTCCAGGTACATCAGTTGGCTGGGCTGCTATGAACCATGTGAAGCCTTGGCACCTGCTGTTCCTTCTGCTGGGAAGATCCCTCCTCCATCTTGCCCTCTTTGTTATTTCTATATTTTGGAAAGCTTACCTGACCTCCCAGGTATGAATCAGGTAAGCTCTTCAACACCTCAGCCCCAGGGGCTTCTCACTCCACCTGAGCAGATCCAGGGCCTTTGCACTTAACCTTAGTCACATTTGGTGTGAAAGGGTTTTGAATTTGTTGCCTAACTTCCCACCTTCTTCCATAGGTAATGAAATGAGAACAGGAATCAATTTTATTCTGCTTTTTAAAAATTGAAGTATAATTGATTTATGGTATTGTGTTAGTTTTGTGTGTATATAAATGATTGAGACATATATAAACATTTTTTAGATACTTTCCCTTGTAGATTATTATAAATTATTGAATACAATCACCTGTAATATACAGTAGGTCTTGTTGGTTATATAAGTATTTTATGTATAGTAGTGTGTATATGTTAATCTCAAACTCTAAATTTATCCCTCCCCCCAGCCTTTACCTTTTGGTAACCATAAGTTAACTTACTATATCTGTGGATATATTTCTGTTTTGTATATGTTTCCTTTGTATCATTTATCTTAGTTTTCACATATAAGCAATATCATGTATTTGTATTTATCTAGTTTACTTCTCTTAGTATGATAATCTGTAGGTCCATGTATGTTCCTGCAAAGGGCATTATTTCATTCTTTTTCATGGATGAATAATATTCCATTATGTGTATGTATGTGCATATACATATATATAGATAGATAGATATAACTTCTTTATACGTTCATCTAAATGGATGAACAATCTAAATGTCCAACCTCAATGGTTGTGGCTATTGTAAATAGTGCTGCAGTGATCATTGGGGTGCATGTATCTTTCTGAATTATGGTTTTCTTCAATTATTTTCCCAGGAGTGGGATTGCAGAATCATATGGTAGCTCTATTTTTAGTGTTTAAAGAAACATTGATATGGTTCTCCTTGATACAGAGTGGCTGTACCAATTTACATCCCCACCATCAGTGTAGGAGCATTCCTTCTTCTCCATATCCTCTCTAGCATTTATTGTTATAGACTTGTTAATCATGGTCACTCTGACCAGTGTGAGGTCATAACTCATTGTGGTTTTCCTTTGCATTTTTCTAATATTTAGCAATGTTGAGCATCTTTTCATGCACCTTTTGGAGTAATGTCTATTTAGATCTTCTGCTCATTTTTCAATTGAGTTTTTTTTTTTTTTGATATTGAGTTGTATGAGCTGTTTATATTTTGGAAATTAATCTCTTGTTGGTCACATCATTTGCAAACATTTACTCCCATTCTTTAAGTTGTTTCATTCTACTTCCATCCCTAGTGCGCAGCACATCAAAGAGAGCTTAGTAGATTCTCCAAAAATGTGTTACATGACTGAAAAATTAACAATAATTCCTGAATAATTCTATGTGCTGGGCAGTGTACTTAATTTTTCCATATATTACCTCATTCAATTTTTCTAGTCAATCTGGAATTTAAATACTATATCTACCCTAAATCAGAAAACCTAGGCCGAGAGAAGACATAGAGTTTGCCATTGTTCACACAGGTAGTGCCAGAGGACATTTGAATTTTGGTTTCTCTAATGTAGTGTCCATACCCATAAGCATTTTGTTTTACTGTATCCCTTCATGAAAGGAAATAATACAAACATCAAGACACATGACTTTAGAACAGGGTCTCACAATGTAGGTTTCACTCTTGCTCTCCCATTTTTCTCAATGTTCTCATAATACGCCCCAGCTGTTTCTAACTTGGTACATTTGTCCTTGTGCAGTCCTTTTTGCGATATTCATTACTTCTGATTTACTTATTCAAACCTAACATAGCCACTTGGGAAGAAGGAACATTCTTCCCTGATGTTTTGAGCTCAAAGGGCTCTACTTACATCTGATCTCACAGTGCATTTTGTCTCTTCTATTTAGTCCTTGTGGTTTTAGTAAAATTCTGTTGAGGATAAGAGCAGAGTCTTTGGGTAAATGGGAGTTGAGTTTGTCATTGACTAAAAGGACACTAGCTTGTCTTTCGGTTAATGTTGGATCCCTTTACATGTTGGATCCCTCCTTGGGGAGTCGCTGGGACAGGAACAGTCCCAAGATCCTGAGATGGGTGGAGGCGTGAGCAGGTAGTGAGGCTGTGGGTGCTGGCAAGGCACATGAAGGCTGGGTTGTCAGCAAAGAGGAGGAGGAAAGTGAAAGACAAACTTGCAATTACATGGGATGAAGTAAGAGTTAGAAATCTTTCTAAAACAAAATTCCTGCCATAGAGGTTGAGGAAGAATTTCAGGCGGTTGAAGTGTAACCTTTAATTCAATTACTCATGGGAAGGTTAAGTTCAGTCCAGGGACTTAACCAAGCTCATGCAGGAGGCAGTCCTCTCCAAGGCAGGAAAATGTGTGAAAACCACACATTCTGTTTGTAAGAGCTGTAGGAAATCTTTGACCTTGTGATTCTCTGCCCTTTTCAGCTTCTGACAAACAGGCTTTTTTTGTTGTTTTGTTTAATTTTCCCTTTTAGGTTTGTATTTATTTATTTTTTTCTTACAAATACATACGTGCTCAGTCCCTCAGCAGTATCCAACTCTTTGCGACCCCATGGACTATGTAGCCTACAAGCTTTCTCTGTCCCTGGAATTTTCCAGGCAAGAAAACTGGAGTGGATAGCCATTTCCTACTCCAGGGGATCTTCCCGACCCAGAGATTGAACCCACATCTCCTGCATTGGCAGGCGGGTTCTTTACCATTGAGCCACCTGAGACGCCCTATTCTTACAAATAAAAAAAAGGAAGTATTTGACTTGTCCTTAAAAGCAGGTCCCCTTTGCTCCTGGGGACATTTGTATGGAATGAAAAAAGGCCAGATGGAACAGGTGGAAAGGGAATATTCACTTACTTCCCCGTGTTATACTAGGATGCCCCAGTCTCCACACCACCTGCATCGTTTAGCAGTCCTGATTAAAGAGCACAGGGCCTGGCAGTCTGTGGAAGGCTGCTCCCTGGCGCTGCCTGGACCGCCACAGGCTGCTCGCAGCCTTATGGTCTCCAGACAATCTGTCATTTCTGCTTTGTTCCAATAACCTTTTGGCAACAACAAAAGCAAACAGGTATCTGAAAACCAAGGATGCCAATGCAGAGAGTTTGCTCTTTATTTAAAAAAATGCAGGTGTCATTGTGCCACATGAAGTCATTAGCTCTTGGGAAAGTTCATTTAGAATCTAGATCACCTATGGGGTTGCTATATTTCTAGATTAAAAAAAAAATAAACCAGCGTGTGATCACCATCTTCTTTATACTTTTTGCTCTCTCTTCACCAAATTCTGCAAATAGGAGGAAATATTTGGGGAGGTAATAGCTACATATGTATATATGTTTGTGTGTGCATCTCTTTTTATCTCTCTCCTTCTGTATTTATCTGGCTACAAATGGAAAGGGGGGGAGAAATACAAATAGACACACACACTGCATGGCACATGTACAAGTACACATACATATGTATTATTTCCCCAAAATGTGAGAACGAGAAAGTTAAAAATCCTAGGTAATTGAAGAGGGCACTGCATGAAAAAGTCTAACAGCTGTTTCCATTGAAATGTCGAGTTTTATAGTCCAGGGGCCCCCAAGTGCCTATAAAGTTGAGAAAGATAATCTCAATGAATGAAGCTGAGTCTCAATTTCCTACAACCCTCTGGTAAGCCCCACTGGTTTTCAAACCAACCAGCTCATCTTCTCAGTGCCAGACTCCAAGGCTGGGGCACCCGATATGGAACTTGACCTCCTTGCCTTTTAGGCAGGATTCCTTAACCTGTGGTATGCTCCTTCTCTTCTGGGTCTCCCAGCAAGGATGTGGGTCTAGACTAGATTGCTTCTTTCCTCCTACCAGGCTCTCTGTGGTTCTTTCTTTATAACTTTGGTTGTAGAAGAGTGGCTTTCATTCTCAAGGAAAGTGGCTCCATGTGTGATTGTAGTTTTGATATGTTTGCGGGGCAAGGTGAGCTCAGGGTTTTCTAGTCCATCATCTTGATCTCACCACTGGCCCTTTCTAATTCACTGTTGGCAGTTTTTTTCTAAGAAAGACTAAGTTTATAACAAATTACAATCTGTACCTACAATTTTCCATATATCCATTTCCCTCCTCACCACTTACACCCATCTCCTGACTTTAGACAACCAATAGGAAATGAATAAAATTCACATGGTAAAACATACCTAAACAGAAGACATACTGGTTAAGTTATTGTTCCAGGAAAAATTAGATTTCATAGTCAGACACAATAATCTCATTGTTGAGTTTTTCAAACTGGAAAAATAGGCTTGTTTTGTTTTTTTAAGGTGTCATTAAAAAATGTGCACTATAATCTTGAATCTACCTTTAGCAGGGAGTTTATCCATTATGACTTTTACTATTTATTATTTATAAAGTAAAATAATTAATTTATATAACCTTTTAAGTCCTTCAAGTTCATAAAAAGTGACCTAGTTTCAATCCTGTTTTGAATCCTGATTTGGCATATTATATGGACTTCCCTGGTGGCTCAGACGGTAAAAGCATCTGCCTACGATACGGGAGACCTGGGTTTGATCCCTGGGTCGGGAAGATCCCCTGGAGAAGGAAATGGCAACCCACTCCAGTACTCTTGCCTGGAAAATCCCATGGACAGAGGAGCCTGGTAGGCTACAGCCCATGGGGTCACAAAGAGTCGGACACGACTGAGTGACTTCACTCACTCACTTGGCATAATATAGCTACACAGCAGTGGGTTAGTTCATTCATGTTTTCAAACCTCAGCTATCTCATCTGTAAAATGGGATTTTCATTACAACATCACAGAGATATGAGAATTAAATAAAATAATATGTGAAAATGATATAGTGTAATTCTTGTCACTATGACAGCAATATAGTATTTTTTAAATTTTTCTAGTTAGAGTATAATTGCTTTACTTGTTGTGTTACTTTCTGCTATACAACAACATGAATCAGCTATATGTACACATAATCCCCTCCCTCATAAGCTTCCCTCCTACCTCCCCCATCCCTCCCCTCTAGGTCATCACAGAACACTGGACTGAGTTTGCTGTGCTAGGAGGCAGCTTCTCACTGGCTATCTGTTGTACACACGGTGGTGTATATATGTCAGTGATACTCTTTCAATTCAGCCCATCTTCTCCTTCTCCTCACTCCCTGGTGTCTGTAAGTTCATTCTCTACATCTGTGTCTTTATTCTTGCCCTGCACAAAGGTTCATCAGTACCATTTTTCTAGATCCCATATATACTCATTGATATACAATATTTTTTTTTCTCTTTCTAACTTAACTTCATTCTGTATGACAGACTCTAGGTTCATCCACATCACTACAAATGATCCAGTTTCGTTCCTTTTAATGACTGAGTAATATTCCATTGTGTTTATGTTCCACATCTTCTATTTATCTGTCAGCAATACATTATTGGGAGCTATAAATTAGTTTATTTTCCCATGGAAAGTTTTCTTTAGGATCCACAGAATACATAGATGTGAATGAATATCAAGATTTAACTTTTTAGGGGCACACCACCCAAAATTTGTTGGGGAGAAAAATCCCTTTTCTTTGGATCACATAGCATGTTAATCTTACTTTTGAATAATTCTTTAATTAAGAAAAGGTTTTGAATCACAAATGTTCTTGAGAATACTTCTTTAAAGAGTACTACTTTGGCCTTGAACTTAAAAACTGTTTCTTTCTGTTTTAGTGGTGGCCATGAAAAAATAAAGCTAAATTTATGTGGACAACTGACATACAGATATGTGGGTTCAGTTTCCACATGGCTAATATACCAGCTCCCAGTGGTGGTCTGTGCAGAAATGGGATTTATGAGGAGCAGAGACTCACCAATATTAACAAAAACAATTTTAAATGCATACCTTTTAATAGTTGAATATCTTTGTTAAAGAGAAATACTCAACAATAGCCTGAGTACCAGACCCTAATGAGTACTCAACAATATTTTGAGTAAAAGACCCTAATGCACCTCTCACCTTGAGAGAATTGTGATGCCAGAAATCCAAATTATATTCAACAATGTAGTTTTGTAGCCATTAGTGTTATAAATGTCTAGGCAGTCTTTTTGTTATTGCATGCCAGCTCTAAAACTAGATCATTCTGAGCAGAAACTATACTTCATCTTTCAAGATTATACAAATTTATAGTAATTATAATATCCACAGAGTTTTCCCTGCTCTTGTATCAGTTGGAAAGCTAGAGCTGGTGGCCAAAGTAAAGACAGCTCCAAACAGCAGGAATGAATGTTTCTGCTTGACCTACAAATTGCTGTGATACAATGTAGGGGGAGAGTATAGTCTCATTTATGATGTCTGAAATTGAGTTCCCTCTTTAAAGGACAAAGCAATTTAACTTTCCAAATTATTTGAGTTTTACATAAATGAAAAACCCTCTGATTTAACAGGTTCATTGAATTTTATTTTTTCGTTGAACTTGCACTCATTCTTCCTTTTATGTGGGAAATTTGTTATAGTTACTGGTTTTATACTGAATGAGAGAAAATCTCCAAGATTTATTTTAATGAAACTTTGAACTCCTTATCATTGTCAGTAAAATGTATAGCCTTTCCCTAGTAATGCTGCAGCTTACTGTTTATATCTCCAGTCTTCCCTCCTTTCTCACTCACAAGTATTGTTACTTTAGTTTCTGAAATAAAACCAATGAGTCCATAAACATAGTATGTGGGTAATGTTGAAACCTTATGCAAATAACTAAAGGAAATCTCAGATCTGCTTTTGAGCTCCTCTAGTAAAACTTACTCACTTCAACTATTCTTATTTCCAAATCCAGATTTTTCCTTTAGATTTACTTTTCTAATGAAATCTATCTCTCTGCTGGGAGTCCGTATTTAATGGAATTTTTTTTTTAATGTATTTGTTTTGGTTGCACTGGGTCTTTGCTGATGCGCTTGGGCTTTCTCTAGCCCATACAGGGACTATTCTTCCTCGAGGCTCCTCATTGTGGTGGCTTACTCTTGTTGCAGAGCACAGGCTCTAAGTGTGTGGCCTCAGTGGTTGTGGCATACCAGCTTAGTTGCCCTGTGGCACAGGAGACCTTCCCAGACCAGGGATCAAACCCATGTCCTCCGCCCTGGCAGGTAGCTTTCTGTACACTACACCACAAGGGAAGTCAGAGATTCTGCACTTAATATATCATTGTTATAATAATTTTCTTTATTATTTGAACACCACGTTTTTCATCTTTTAACACATTTTTATACTGGTTTGAAATCAGCCCACTATAAATGGTCTTTTTCCCTTGTTAAATTTTCTTTTCTGGCTCTTCTTCCAGTTATTTGTTTGCTTTAATAAGGATTGTAACTTCTGGTTACCCTCAGTATTGGCCTTCCTGTTCATTTGCCTACAGATTACTACTAATTTCATGGGTATACAACTTTTGCATACTTTTTTCCAGTTTAAGTAAGACACTTACCCCACCCCTGCCCCAGTGGTGACAATGCTTATATACACAGCTCCTCCTTCACTGGTAACATTATTGTGAAAATGGAGCTAAAGAGGCCATGAGTGCAATTGCAAATTTTGAAACATTACATATAAACATTCTTACAAAAGCTTCAGTAGTTTTTTTTTTTTTAATAAATACTCCTTACTTTGTTGTTCATTTCTAGAATCTTGAAATTATTGCTTCAGAAAATTTATCAAGTTTTACTATTGACTTTGAGGATCCTTACTGCTCAGATCCTTACTGTGTCACTCTAGAAATGTCCACATTGACTGCTGTTAATCCTGTTTTCTTCATAACTGAAGCTCAGAAGGAACTGTGCAATGGGTCAAGTCAGTATTTACGGTGGGATCCCTGATCCCAGTGGCCATGCTTTTTCTGTTACAATGGATAACAAAGAGTGTGCTGACCATACTCTTCACCTCTAACTTTTTTCAGATGACTTTTTCTTTGACCTGAAAGGCCAATTTTTTTCATGTTGTTTTTCTTTATATGATGATTAACTTTTCAAATAAAACATAGACTACTAGATAAGGAGATCCAATGTAAGTTTTTCGAAAGATGAGTTTTGAAATTATCTTTAAGTTCAAATTACTCTTTTAATCTGACAAAATCACTTACACAGTGTTTTAAACAAATCAATTGACTTATACGAATTTCTTCTTTTATAACTAGCCTATGTGGTAAGATCAAAGAAGGTAATATGCATAAGTTATATTTTGATGGACTATTAATTAGGACATCATCTTTTCTATAATAACACATACTACATGTTATAGAGAAAGGCAGGTAAATTATCAATCAGAATAAAAAGAATCTTTATATTTTACAATCCCATGGAAACTTTACCTCTTTTTAAACTATAAATGTTTTGTTGAAAAATAATGTGGCTTTTGAAAGTGCAGGACATCAGCATTCTTTCGCGTAGAGAGTTGACATTTGCTAACTAATACAGGACTCTTGAGAAGAGTCCCTTGCACAGGTAGGAGATCAAACTAGTCAATCCCAAAGGAAATCAACCTTGAATATTCATTGGAAGGACTGATGCTGGAGCTGAGGCTCCAACACTTCGGCCCCCTGATGCAAAGAGCCAACTCATTGATGCAAAGACCCTGATGCTGGGAAAGATTGAGGGCAGGAGGAGAAGGTAGTGACAGAGGATGAGATGGTTGGATGGCATCACTGACTCAATGGAAATGAGTTTGAGCAAGCCCTGGGAGATAGTGAAGGACAGGGAATCCTGGCTTGCTGCAGTCCATGAGGTCACAAAGAGTCAGACACAACTTAGTGACTGAACAACAACAACTAATACGGAGAAGGACAGCCTTCCATTTCTCTGTGAAATCTTAACACCAAACATAGTATAGCCGCTTAAGTAATGATTACCAAATGAGTGTGTGGATTTGTACAGATAATCCAAAAAAAAGAGCTCTCTATTCAGCTGAATTAGAAGTTCGACTGGCTGACACATTGACATGTGACATGCAGTAGTTTCAGAATCAGAATTGAAAGGAAGTTCAAAATCAAATGTTTGGCTTCTTGTTGTTGTATTGGAATGCATAGCAATGTGAGGCTCCTTTCCCCACAAGGCACTGACTATCTGGAGCTGAGGCTAAAGAAACTGGACGTGTGCTGTTTTCCATCGTTCCCATTGCTTCCCTTCATGTGATGTTCTACTTTACACATACATGTTAGCTCCCTGGCAGTAGGCTTTGTGACGAAGTTTTAATGTGTTATCATCATTGAATAAAAAATATGTCCCTATCACAGGCAGCCTCCCCAAGACTAAAGTGAAAGAAAGTGAAGTCTCTCAGTCGTGTCCAACTCTTTGCGACCACGTGGACTGTAGCCTCCATCCATGGAATTTTCCAGGCAAGAGTACTGGAGTGGATTGCCATTTCCTTCTCCAGGGGATCTTCCCAACTCAGGGATCAAACCCAGGTCTCCTGCATTGCAGGCAGACGCTTTACTGTCTGAGCCACCAGGGCAAGACTAAAGTGCCTGGTAAATGTTGAATTATCTTTCAAAATCTAGCTCAGCTAACACTTTCATCTGAAGACCTTCCTCATACCACTTCCCAAGTATAAACTCCCTCTACCGGGCCAATTTATTGGTAATGGTACATCTTTGTTAGTGTTATAACTTGTGGTTCACTTGCATTCTCTATTAAAGGATGAGCTTTCTAAGAGCATACGATTATCTTCATCTCTGTAATCTCAGTACCCACCATAGTAACTGAGGGATTCTAGGGTGTCCCAACTGTTTAGTCAGTGCTTAAGTGGTTAACAGCTCACAGGTTGGTATTAAGTCCAAGGCCACTGTCTTATAGTGCAAGACCACTTCAATTCCTCTTATATTTCAAGTTTCATCTTAGACATTATTAGTTCCTATAGAGTCAATGAGTTAACCTTATGAAGAGTGGCAAGATACCCCTGTTCTCTGTTTCATAGCATCCTTTACTTTTCTTATAATATTTTTATTATTATTTTTGCCTAATTCTTTGTTTTCTTCCCCTATCATAGCTTTTATTTCCTTAAGGATAAAGAACATGAGATATTTATCTCTACATCCCTATCAATTAGCACAATACTTAACACAGGGTAGAGACTCAGCAAATGTTAGTAGAATTTAGTTAAATTAACATTCAGAGTTAATTTATTGGAATAAATCATGGCTGTAATGTAATCACATCAGCTGACTGTTCTTGTTGGTCACAAGAGTGGGATGGATGTTAGAAAACTCGAACAGAAGGTCTTAATGAACAGGTATAATTAAATTCAAACAGATGGTTAGTCATAATGCCAAGTCCATTCTTATTTTGATTCCTTAGATAATTACTATGGTGAGCCTTGACATGGATGTAGTTTGATAGCCAAAATAATCATCATTCACTACATTAATTTTTATGAGAGCCAAGAAATCAATGAGTGTGATTGTTCACCTAGTTTACATGGGCAACTTTATTTGACTTGAGTAAGTCATTTCATTGAATGATTTTAAAGTATTAATTTTTCTAAGTCCTGAATCATTTTTTAAGAAGATATATGTTCCATTTGTAGAAATATAAAAAAAGACACAGAAAGATTTTGCCTCACATGATCTTGTCTGTAGGAACCAGGTGCAGTTTTATGCCTGTTGTTGAAATGATTTCTCCATTGTTATTCCACTGAGTGTATTTTGTTAACTTTTTGTTTATAGAAGCATTAAGGGACATAATAGCTCTGGAGGAGCTTTTAAAAATATAATGCTTAGATTCTTCCCTAAAACTATTAAACCAGTCTCCCAGGAGTAGGTCAGAAGACAAATCTACTGTATTAACAATAGATATGAACAAACTACTATTGATTCAGTATGTTGATTCTTCTTCTACCTGTGTTTTATAAATTTTGAGTTTTGGTGCTACTGGTGACAACAGATATTAGGTTTTTAAGAATTTCTCTTTCTGAAAGTGATTCATTTAAAATCAGTTTAGGATCATACTGTTGACACCTCTTCAAAAATCTTCTGAGTAGCCTAGATTCATGTTAGCACTTGGCACTTTTAGGTGCTCCTACTTGAAAATGTTTTAAAACAGGTAATGGTACTGATAATAGGAAAAGAGAGTCAAGCATTCCATTTTGTTATTGAATAATGTTAACTTTATTATTATAATAGAATACAGTATGACATAAAATTAAGAGCTTTTGCTAAACTCTGTAAAGCAATACATGCATCTGCCATAAACAACCTCGATTCATGTTAGGTTTTATTGCCACTTCACTGCACTAAGGTGCCATAAACATTCAGTGTCATCTTTTAAAATTTTTTCCTGGGAGTTAACAGGAACTGTCCTCTATAAGAGTGTATCTTTATTTTCAAGGAAGACTTAACTAGTATTACATGGTTTAGCAAAGCACTGTAGAAAAACTACATAGAATCATTTGTCTTTGATAAGTTGTGCAATCAATTTATACAATAGAATACTGTCCATACATACTAACGAACTAAAAAACGATAGAAATGCAGTCATTGCATAGCATAAAGCAGACTAATAAGAAATATACACATCTAATGAGCAAAATACAGACCAAATGTTAGTCATGAGGAGTCTGGAAGATAAAATACTCTTATTAAACACTTAGATTAATGCTAAAAAGAAAAAAAGAAAAACTAAGATTAACAGCAACACAGAAATTAGAGCCATATTTTACTTTATTTTCTATACATGATATCTACACATGATACCAAAGAATGAAATATACTTGGTTCAGCCTTTATTGGCCTAGCTCATTGAATTTAGGCAGGACCAAATCAAACAATAAAGCACATTTAAAAATACCAGAGTTTGTTTAGGAAAACACAAACTGTATTTTCCTATGTTACTGGATAGCAGCTTTTTGAGACAAACATTGCTCAAAACTTGGGTATGGATCCCAACTGTCTTATTTGGTAATTATGACAACAGGTTTATGTCATAGTATTCTAAGTGTGGTTAGCCCATGACCTGTGGATTCTGGATGCTAATTTTAAATATCTCTGAAATTCTGTCAGACAAAAGGAGACTTCAAAAATACCTTCTTCATAAATATTTATCTCTAAAATATCTGGGACGTAATGAAAGAGACTAGAATTTTCATAGGGAGTATGAATGGACCTCTTGTCATTAAAGCCCTTACGTAGTATGCCTACAAATATATTGCTACAGTATAAATGAAATGTAATATTACTCAATAAAAGCTAGTTCCTGTACATTCTTTCATGTATTTTTATATTTAATGCTACATATGGTACAACACTTATTGAAATAGTTGGTATCAGCAAAGATAGCAGTAATATACAGTTGATTTTCTAGCTCCCACTAATGCTTTTCCATTTTCTTTCTATATTATAAGAGCCTAAAATAGGGAAAAGTGGGATGACTAGAGTGGATAACAACTGATTCACTACTGTACACGGGACAACAGTTTGAATTACAAGCTTTCCCTACATAAGTAGATTTTATACCCATATATTATAAATTCCATCTGATTCCTTCAGACTGTTCTGGTCTTAAATGCAGGCTCTAAAAGTATTTCCATAGCATTTAACAACATTCTAACAGCTAAGAGCGGTGAGTCCTACACAATATTTTAAGAACACAACTTTTAAAAAAGTAAAAAAATGTACAATCTCATGCTGAATATTTACATATATAATTTATATATTCTATATTTGTTTATTAGTCATAAATTTCAATCTAAAGCTTTTAATGTACTGTTATATAAAATAATACATTCAACAATTCTAGAGCTTGCAAAATATTTTTGCCCCTCTAAAACATCTTCAGAATGAAAATCAAGTGATTACTGGATGCATGTGTTATCTGGATAGAGAGAGGGTGGAAAATAAATCTTTTAAAATTGTTCTATCTAAATTTATAATTATTATTTTTTTTTTTAGTTTTATTGAGTGTATATATCTGTTAGAATGATTCCTCATTGAGTCTACTGGTAAAAGCTCAGATGACAGTAAAGCAGCCTATTTAAAGCATTTGTCTCCATTGGATTAAATGTGCTCTTACGGTGAGACACTGCACCTTTGCCTATGCAATTTCCATGAATTTTAAAATAGCATTTAACAACAAAATAATGCCCTAGGCATTTCTTAAAAGAGAAAGAATGGGGATCTTGAGCTTTGGAAACAAACTGTTAAAGCTATACATAGGTTTAAAAAACAAAACAGAAATGTGAGAAACACATCGTCATCTGTGCAATAAAGACATAGATTTTTTTAAAATGTTTCTTCATTAAACATTTATATTCTTTTAAACACCTTCACATAAAAATATTTTTGACATATACAGTATCTTTTTTTTCCTAGAATATTTGGAAATATATATCTACAAATGACCTGGAGTTAAGTTGGATTTTTCTTCTACTTTTCCTCCTATCTTTGGATCTACTTCCCCCTCCTTTTCTCTCTTCCCTTCTGTCTCCTTCTGTCATGATTTTGCTCTCTGGCTCCCTCTCTCAGAATCCTGTCTCTCAGCTGTATGCTCTGTTCTGCTCTGGACAGCCAGACAGGGGTCTGTTGTTCTTATATGAATTATGGAAATAAGGAAACCTTCAAATTCTCTAAGACAGAGGCAATAAAGCAGATGGGAATTACCACGTTGAGAACAGAAAGCAATTCCCAGTGCAAAGGACTGAGCAACAGAATGTGAATGACAGGACCTATTGATGGGGGGTGGGGGCTTTTAGCTGAGGCTCTCTGTTTAAATATGTTGCCCAATAGACCAAGTTAAAGATTCCAAATAACAGTGGGAAGGCTATTCTTGACAGTCGGTCAATTTTGCTGACACTGTTAAAGGTTTTCTTCGGTTCTGGTGGTTTTGTTTCCGGCTTGACTTCTTTTGGTTCTATGGTTGCACTTTTAGCAATGGTGGCTAAGCCGGGGTCACCCCTGGCCAGATTAGGGGTGTAGCTGGTTGCTGTTGGAGCATAGGTGTTGTTTTTCTTAATAAGAGGGTCCTTCACTTTCTTTGGCTGTAAAGGAAAGAGTTAAAGTATTTTGTTTAGTAAATTGTGGGAAGCAAGTTTATAAGTTCTTGAGCAAAGTGACCTTTACTTTAGAACTCAAACATGTGCTTTATTTAATATCTAAGGAATGGAATTTATGCCAGCATTTTGGGAATAAATGAAAAACGCAAACACTAAGGTCTAATTGTAAGATTGACAAGTGACCTGGTGGGACATTTGGTCCAAAATGTCCATAAGACAGTTGGTCAGTAAGACATTTGGTTTACGCCAATGGTCCTTGCAATTTGGTCCTATCCAAAATGTATATGAACATACTGGATCCATGACAGATGTTTTGGGCAGGACCAAATATCAAAGTCCTTTGTTGTTGTTGTTCAGTTGCTAAATTGTGTCCAATTCTTTGGGACCCCATGAACTGCAGCATGCCAGGCTTCCCTGTTGTTCACTATCTCCTAGAGCTTGCTCAAACTCATGTCCATTGAGTCAGTGATGCCATCCAACCATCTCAATCCTCTGTCACCCCCTTCTCCTCCTGCATCCAATCTTTTCCAACATCAGGGTCTTTTTCCAATGAGTCATCTCTTCACATCAGGTGGTCAAAGTATTGGAACTTCAGCTTCAGCATCAGTCTTCCCAATGAATATTCGGGGTTGGTTTCCATGGTCCAAATGCCTTATGGACATTTTGGACAGCACCTAATATACTAAACTATGATGACTATAGGTAACAATACTGTATCATATACTTTAATATTGCTGAGACTAAATCTTAAATGTTTTCACCACAAAAAGGACTATGTGACCAGTTAGAGATGGTAGCTAATACTCTGGTGGTATCCAATACATCATATACAATATATCTAATTAATTACATTGTACACCTTAAACTTACACAATGCTATGTGTCAATTATCTTTCAATAAGGCTAGAGAAAAATTCAAATAAACATTTTCCAGGCTTTCCAATAAAAAAAATGGAAATAGAAAATATTCTCCCACTTATTACATCTATACTTGTGACTCTGGCAGAGTGATGCTATGCCAGCTTAGGACCCTATCCTCAGGAAGCTTTGCAGCCTCATTCTTTACTCTCTGGAAGCATGCCACAGAAGCATGAAGCCTGGATTAGACACTGAGGGACCAGAGACTATGTCCAGTGAGAGATCCAGCCAGCATCAGGCTCCATATACGGGAGAAAGGCCATTGTAGATTTTCTTGCCCTGGTGCGGGAACTATGTCAGTGAGCCCATATTCAACTAACAGAAATAATGTCAGGTTTTTCCCAGCCCAAAATGCTTGGTTCTTGCTTTAGGTCACTAAGTTTTGGGGCAGTTTGTTTCGCAGTGATAAAAAATTGATGAGCCAATTATTATTTGCTCCTTCTCCTCAGGCTTCCAGTGCATAAATGACAAAGCAGGGTTAGTCAGGATATCCTGGATTCGATTTTTGCTCAATGTTACCTGCTCACTGATGTTATCTGTGTGGTAATTGATAACTGCAGCTTTTCTTAGTTGCTGTCACATAGACACTTCTCAAAAATAAAGTAGGTAATTGTTCAGAGCTATGTGGTCTGATATAGTTGCATATTCTCTAAGAAGTTAGTATTTAATTTAGCAGTTAACCGTATGAGGGTGGATCTTAAGAAGGCCACTATATATTCACTTGAAAATGTGATGCCCTATTGGGATTTTCTTTTTATTTTCAAGTTACACCATATCAGAGATCAAAACTTTAACTCTCCTGGAAACACTTACCTAGTTACAGAAAAAAAAAAAAAAAAAATGTATCCTCTCTAAATGTCAGAGTGAGATCTGGATCACATTGTGTTCACATTCCTTGTTTTAAGCAAATCAAACTGGCAAAGCCCTGGGGAAGATTTTTACAGAGACAAAAATATATTATAGAAAATATTCTCTTTCTTAATAAGATGCCAGATATGGGAATAAATGTGTTGTTTATGTATATGTAGATGTCTGTGTGCATATGACTATAGTTATATCTATATATGTACACTGTGGATTGATAGAGATTGAAATATTTTATTTGAGACAGCACTTAAAGACTAGTACACAGTCAGAAAGAAATCTAAACTCAATTGTGAGATCACCAATACCTCAACCCAAATTCTATGCTTTCCTGATCAAGTTCAATTAATCTAACAATTCATTAACAACTGCAACTGACAAGCCACAGTCAGAAAGACACTGACTTCTTGCAGCATGCAAAGAAAGGATTAGGATAGAAAAGCAACTTTTCCCAATGTTTGCATTTCATTTTTCAGTTGCATATCACTAATGTTTGTGTATCATTAATTCTGAAGAACTTTGGTAGAGTGTACCAGTAGTTCTAAGATGTGGATTTCAAAAATGTCCACAGCTAAAGTTTTGGGTTGTGTCTCACAATTTGTAGTGTCTTATGATCACACATCTTCAGGTTCAGTGCTCTTTCCTTTGGGGTTGCCCTTCTGTTCCAGGACAAATGGAGACCATCAATGGTTAAAGTAAGTATTGGACAAAAACTGTCTCCACTCTCTCACGTCTTTCTCCATCTGGTGATTGCAGTTTCTTTTGTCTTGTTTCCTCTCTACTGATCCTGAGACAAGATTCTTGGTTTGGAAGTTCAGATATATTTCTTATACTAAGTGAGGATGTGTCAAGGCAAGGTGAATTTTGAGGACCTGGATCTGGTCCATTTTGGTTGCTATAGCATACCCCATACAGAACTTCCTTTGCTTTGAGTTGTGTAGGAGATCACTGGAGTATTCAATAGATCCACCTGTGGCTGAATGGTAAATCTCAAAGAGTTTTTACGTGGCAGCATATTTTCTTTCTTATGTACACATAAATTACTGGTACATCTTAGAATCGGTAACACTATAGATTCTATTAAATGCAGTAGATGTTTCTACAAAGGACCTTCTTTTCTAGTATATCCGTGGAGCTGTGGGAAAAACATCATTAAATGAATTTCTTTACTGTAGACCCTCTCAGTCTGTCTAATATACTGTGACTCTTTGACAGTTTTCAGAATTCTGTAAATGTGTTTGTCAACATAACTGTATTTTCAGAGACCGATTCAGGACATTAGTACTCTTCATTTGCTGTGGGAAATTCCTCCTAGGTTACTCCTAGATGTCTTAGAACCTCTGGAATTCTGACTTTGCCTTTCTCTCCACCATCCCAAGACTTTCTTGCCTTTTGACATATTTTTCTTTCAAAGCCCAGAATTAGAAATATCCTCCCCAACTGTGCTTTAAAAGTCACTCCAAAATAGGTTCTAACTGAGAACAGTGATATCCTTGCCTTGATAATTTTCTACAATGTAGAAATTTTGTGAATGTGTTTTGATTCTTAGAGCAAACCTCTCTTTTGGAAAAAGAAAATATGTTTCCTGACCTTTACTTTAGTGAAAATTAGAGATAATGCATTTTGCAAGCTCAATTCAGTTGAGTCATTAAAGTAATAACATTTAGGACCAAAGTTATTAGGTTCAGAAAACACCCAAAAGACTATGATTTTCAAGTCACAAAAATTATAATGGTGTAATTGCTCCCAATATCAAGTTTGTTAAAACTGTTCTCACATTAATGGGGACCATAGGAAACCATATTTGAATAGAAATGTTTACCTTTGTGTTTCTCCTTTATTTCCTTCCCTTGACTCTGCACACCTATCCATGGAAAAAGCTCCTTCCTTAGCAGTGAGGAAATTCTCACAGCACTTAATCATTTATGACATAAGAAAAAAACAATCTTCTTTACCCTCTCTCTACATCCTTCAGCCATTCCCCCAAGCTCACACATTCCATCTTACAGGTTTAAAAAGACATAATGTTGCTATATCATAGGAGATATTAAAGCATTTACCTTTTCTGGAACCACACTTTTCCCATCCCATGCATAACCTCTCTTGGTGAAGTAGTTTACTGTGGCAAACTCGATCAGAGCTGAGAATACAAAGGCATAGCACACCGCAATGAACCAATCCATAGCAGTTGCATAGGCCACCTTAGGGAGGGAATTTCTGGCACTGATACTCAGAGTTGTCATGGTGAGCACAGTTGTGACTCCTGCAAAGAAAGAAAGTGAATTTTTAGGTTCATACTACAAACTCTCATCACTGAAGTCACCCGACTTGTGTAAAATGAAACATAGAGTATGTTTTCAAGTTCATCCCATTTGGTTTGGGATGGATGAGTTTTAATTTAACCCCAGTGTAGTTTGTAGTTCATGGTATGGCAGTACTGAAGGGCAGTTCTTGGAAGGATAAACTGCTCTGTTATTGAGAAGCTGTGAGTAAGGTAGTGAGCTCCCTTAAATAGGCATTTGAACACAGTGCTCTGGGTAGGAAAGGAAATAATATTCCTTCACTGTCCCCAACTCTAGGAAAAAGAAAGCAGAGATTGTCACTGTCCAGGATCCATAAGTAATCACTGGACCCTCAGCTCTGTTTAATATTCTCCAGAGATAGTGAAGGACACGGAAGCCTGCATGCTGCAGTCCTTGGGGTCGCAAAGGGTCAGACACTACTGAGTGACTGAACAGCTCTTGAATATATAAACCATGAAACCAATAACTTTTTGATAATTGATCATTGACAGATAACTAAATTATCTTAGGATAATATTTTGTTATGTTATTAACTCTTTGTCTTTTATACTATTTTTTCTGATTCTTGAAATAGCTGCTCTTCTGAAGAAATTACTGAAATAAGTCTCAGGTGACTTGTTTGAGGTCACATAGTACAGAAATGGCAAAACCAAATTTGAATACATTCATCTGATTCAGATGTCCAAAGTCTTACTCTTTCTGCTAATGCTGCTATATATCTTCCCTAATCTATGAATCTATCCCAGCTGACTAAAATCACCTCTATTCAAAGCAGTTTTCAAGTCAGTTGCTTTCAGTTTGCTTGTGTGCTCAGTCGCTTCAGTCCTGTCTGATTCTGTGACCCTGTGAATTGTAGCCCGCCAGACTCCTCTATTAGATTTTTTAGGCAAGCATGCTGGAGTGGGTTGCCATACCCTCTTCCTGGGGATATTCCCAACCCAGGGATCGAACCCATGTCTCCTGCATCCCCTGCATTGCAGGCAGATTCTTTTACCACTGAGCCCAATTATAGGAGTTTGTATTGGATGATGACATTCAATAATATCCATTTAACAAGTTAATATTTTCAACCTACTATATGTGATGCAATCTATGAGTTAGAATACTGTAAGTCTCCTTTTAAGCCATTTGAAAATTTATAGAAAAAAAACCATCACAGGAACCCAATAACTTAGACTGCATGGTGTGGAAAAAATCTTAACCTCTTCCAGTAGCTAGTCCCTCACTATTTATTAACTCTATAGCCTTGAGCAGTGAGTTAGCTCCTAGGGACCTCAGTTTTCATAACTGTAAATGTGGTGACTTACACTTCATTCCCTTGATTGTTATATATCATTGTTGAAATTCTAAGAAAGGAAAACTTTTACACATTCATAAGATTAGAGGATTAAATATAATAATATGTAGAAGCATCTTAAAGATAAGTCAATTATTGCCACAGAAGATATTGTCATCCCATCTGTCTAAAACTCGTACCTATGATTCCTCTTTTGATTAATTTTAGAGTATCAGTAGGGTCATGCAGCTGGTAGGCGGCTACATTTTCTAAGGTACTTTAAACCACCCAATATTCCCAGTTTTCCATGAATTTCAAGGTAACTTATCTTTGCAACTCTATTAGGAAGTGATAGGATTAAGAAGAAACACTGAGATTTTCAGTAAGTTGATACACGGTCACAATTGTAGGGAATAGACTTACTATGAGCTTTGGAGGTGTTGCAGGACATTTTGGGGCATTATCCATATTACATAACCAACAACTGGTTGAAGGAATATTAGCTGGGAAAAAGCCCCCAAATTTACATATTAACTTGAGCAAAGAGCAAAGTAATTAAATGTCAGTATTTGGGGAACAGAGCAACCCAGTTTCAAACCTCAGCTCTGTAATTGCTGAGTAACCTTGGGAAGATTGTCTCACAAGTCTGAACTTCTGGAGTTTTTTTGTAATTATTCCCTAATTTAATTTGAATAAGTCAAACTCAGAGGGCTATTGTGAGTATTAAATAAAATAATGTAATAAAGTATTGAGCCTGATACTTACTAAGGGCAAAGTTAATAGCTTATTATTGACAGCTTCACTCCTTTTGGATACATCCCTGCTAAAGTGAATTCCATTTTTTTTTTAATTTTGGTTTATGTGGTTTATGTATCCATAAATTAAAAACAGTTAAGAATAGCATAAAGAAAGGCATGTTGTGTGTGTGTGTGTGTGTGTGTGTGTGTGTGTGTGTGTGTTGTTTTACAATTCTGGCTATAGTGAAAGGGAAAAAAATTAAAATGTGTTGAGCATCTGTTAAGTTCCAAGTACTGATGCTGGCAATATACAAATTTTATTTTATTTTTCTCACCTAATCTTTTAAATGGCACTGTTTTATTTTAATTATACTCTCATTTTATAAGTAACCAATACTTAAAAGACACGATTGAGCCAAAAATGTGGGTGTATCTGGAATCAATATCAAATGACCACACTGTCTTCAAATAAGAAAGAGCAGGAAGGGTCAAAAAGATGATGTTTTAAGACATAAAATGGCTTCAGCTTTGTTGCATTCTGTATGCCATTTAATAAACTGTTGCAAAGTATAGCTTTTGCTTTCCTTTTCCTTTTGATATTTTTTCTTCAAATACCTGTGATCCTCTCAGTCATCCCCCACAGCTCAGAGGAATGTGCTGAGTACAAACTAAAAAGAATAGAGACATGTGTATTAAATAAATTTTAAAAGGCTAAAGGTCTTGGAAAATTGCATTAGTGATTTTATTGAGCTTAAAACATTAGAAATATATAACTTGATACACAGAAATATTTGCCATGGTTGTATTTACAAATATGTAGTTATGTTCACCAAAAGGGCATGAGTTGGCTAGGAGAGCGGACTGTTGAAACTATTAAGAGCAAGATTTTTGACTTACAAAACATTCTGAAGTGCTTTATAGGATTTCCAAAAAGGAAGAGTAGGATTTCTTGGGGACAGAGGGGGCGGAAAGTGAGCCTTTAAAAAAATCATTTTTACTATAGTGCTGGGCTCATTCTATAAAAATAAATATAAAACATAAAGCAAATATCTCATTTGTTCTAATTAAAACATTCAAATGAATAAAGGGCTCAAACTACATACATATATAGAAGTGAGCATCTGACAAGAGTTCAATCTTCAATTCTAATTAGTTAATATTTACAAATTGTGATAAGGGAAAAAAAGAGTTTTAAATGAACTACTCTTCCGCCTGGTGGCTGGAATCATTTTGGGCCTTGATTTAGCTGATTAGGGCTCTTAGGCTGATGTCACAACAAAGATTTGGTGGTTCCCAACCCAGAAACAACTTGCCCAGATTCTTTTCTGGGCCCTGGTAGCAGAGTCTTGCTGTTTTCCTGGGATAAAGCCATGATGCCATAGGGGTCTTTGCACAAGAACAATCCTCAGAATAGACTGTAAGCATCTGAAGCTTTTTGTTTTGTAGTAAAGGGTTGTAAACATAGCATGTGCCTGTTATATATTTGAATGAACCTTGGAATGAACCTTGATATTTCTGGAATGAACCCGTACCTCTCACCAATTGAATATGTGGTTGTTATTTCCAAATGAATTATGCTGCCTACAACAACCCCATTCCACGCCTTGTCAAGGAACAGGTAGTACATGGGGATGGCATCTCATCATCATTAAGTGCACAGGCTTTAAAGCTAAGAGGCTGGATCTTATTCCAGATTCCTTCACCTCATAGCTTCTGACCTCGGGCAAGTTATTGGGTTGGCCAATAAGTTCATTCAAACTTTATGAACATTTTGGCTAACCCTGTACTTAATATCTTATCCCTTAGCTTTCTTGTCTAAAACACAGGAGTAATATTACAGAGAATTTTTCTAGTGTTAAATAAGAGAGTAGGGAATTATATTATAGAACAGAGTGATATTAAAACACTCAGTAAGTATTCTGCAAGATTTTACTGCTATTGAAATTTTAAACTCCCAAATTTATGAGAGGAGCGGATAACGTTATGGTGAGAGCTACATTAGAACACAGTAGGACCTCATGATAGATTTCAAAAAAAAGTCAATGACTAAATGAGTGGATGAATCATCAAGTTTTTGTTAATGAAATCTTGTGTTTATTATTCTGAAAAGTATACTTAAGACAGTGTACTATAATACAGGCAGGAGCTCTTTATATGAAATACACACTTCTAAAACAATGAATTAGGCATGAGTTTTCCTATTAGTAAAAAGTTATCACCCTTTAATTTTGCATTAGATTGATTTAACTCAAAGTATCTAAGGCATTTAGAATATTTTCATAGAAATATTTGTAACTTCAGAAGTACACACATTAGTAAAACTGAGATATTCCTTTACTGGTATAATGGTCCTCACTAAGTTACTTCTATATAAAGAATCCCTGCTTTCATATATTAAGGAAGTAGTTCTGCTGATATTTTCTCAGATTCTCAAAAAATATACTGAGACTTGATTATGTATTCTAAATGTATGGTTTAGGTATAAGTGTTCCTATGTGTATATTTTAATCTATCACAAAGCACTTTATGCCTGCTTCATTACATTTCTCTCTTAAAACAGCAAATCAAGTGTTCATTAATCCCATCAACTAACATGCACTAAAACAGCTTGCTATTTTAAAAAAGAATTTTTTACAATCATTCATAATGAAAATGGCTGTACCTTGAACCTTTCTGTTGTGGTAACTTCAGATTTAGTGTATAATTATTTTTTTCATTCTATCTGCAATGTCACAGGTATGAAAAAACTTTCCCTTCCAAGTGACCCTTGCATGTGTTTCTTGACTGGCGCTTACCAAAGACAGTCCTCGCTGGTACAGACTCTCTGTTGAGCCAGAATGAGACTTGGGAAAGAATAACTGTCATTATGCACGGCAGGTATGTTTGAATAACAAAATATCCAATCTTTCTCTTCAGGTGGAAATGAGTGGTCATAACAACATACTCTCCTAGAGGGTAAAACAGACAATAAGGTGAGCAATTTGACCTTGAAAAGAAATCTCTCAGTTTTTCTGTCAGTAGCAAGAACCTGGAGATTAGACATAGCCTTTCTCCACATAACATCTGGTTCCTGGAGAGAATTGCTGTTATCCAGGAAAGAAAAAAGACATTTGCAAAACATACTGGGACTTCCATGGTGGTCCAATGGTTAAGACTTCACCTTCTACTGCAGGGCTTGTGGGTTCAATCCCTGGTCTACATGCTAGGATTCTACATGCCTGGAGGTCAAAAAACCACAATGTAAAACAGAAGCAATATTGTAATGAATTCAGTAAAAACTGTAACAATGGTCCACATCAAAAAAAAAAAAAAAAAAAAAAACAAACAAAGAAAATTCTAGTCTAAAAATAAAACACACCAAAAAGGCACTGAGGACGAGACTGAGGTGTCTGACGTCTCACTGATATTATGTCATAATCCTGGTGACTGATACATTGAAGAGACAAATCTGAGCATATATTTACAGACTGGCACTCGTAACCCTGAAGGTAATGAATTAGATCTTGATGACAGACACCAATGCATCAGAAGACACCAGATGGCCAGTATGTCCACTGCAGGAAAGAGTCAGGTTATCTAATGAAGGAGCTTTGGTGTTCAAGTCGGGGGAGCTGAATTCCAGCTCCAGCCCTTTCTTTCCTTAGCTGTCTGACCTTGAATTTGACTTAGTCTGATCTCTGAAATGAGGACTGTGTGACAGAATTTTCAAAATTTGTTTTAAGAAATATCTTCACCAGAATCACCTGGAAAGGTTTTGAAACATGCAATTCTTCAGGTCCCACCTAAATACACAAATCATCCTTTATGGTGGAGGCAAGAAAACCCATATTTGTCACTAGCTTTTGAAAAGTCTGATTTGATTTGAGGCCCAAAAAAATGAACACACAACTCAAATTGTAGGAGGTGCTTTTTTCTAAGTTGATGCTATAGTTCCTTAATTACAAATCTTTGAAGTTTTTAGTTTTATTCACTCTAAATGTATACTCAGTTATCTATGTATAGGTAGGAGAGAACTAGGTATATTCTTACTAAGAAAACATTTCTTTGGTATTCACATCTTTCTATCTCCCTTCTTCTCTTCAACTCAAAACTCTTCTCTCTTCATCCTATGATTTATGTCTCAGCTCATGACCATCCAGCTTCAGCTGCTATAATATGGTAAAAACTGTCCATGGTCTTAGTATCCATAACTGAACATCTCAATCTTAAAGGAGATCTCAGTCTTCAAGTCCACCACCACCTTCTTTGTAGCATTAAAAATTGAGCAATGCTGAATGCGCCTACCATCTTGATAGTACTCTGTAGAGTCACATTCTCCTTTTCTCTCTCATTTTCAATTTCTTTTGCTAACTCACTGGTTATTTCAGCCATAGAGTACTGAGTTCTTCCTGATTCTCTGGCACTGGTCTTCATCTTTCTGCAAAGCAAATGCAGAATTTCCTGGTATAGTTCTGTCCTCAGCTGTCATTTCTGTCTTTTTCTTAACTCTGATATGAAATTTTCTTTCTCACCCCTGCTCCTAATGTCATTTTGATCCAGATGGCTGTGGGAATCTACATCTCTAAGTGACAATTCTTTCAAAATCACTGCATTTCTAAAAATCTACTGGATAACTCATAGATAGTGATTTTTCATTGTTATCACCAACTAAGTATGTTCATAAGTGATAATATTTAAACCTTTTCATAAAAAATAATGACTAGCATATAGCAGGGTTTCCTTTCCACTGAGCATCCATTTCTAAATTCATGGCACACTCATCTATCTATCCACTCAGTCTAAAAACCTGGAATTAATCGTAGGGTGTTAAGTAAGGCTTCCAAAAGAGAGAGAAACAAATCAACTGCTCATCACAATTTTAATTTCACCTGTGCAGTATCTCTCAGTCTCTCTCTTATCTCATGGTCAACACTTACCTCTTTAGAGATTTACAGTGTAAATCTGCAATCATCTGTGAACTGCCTTGTTGGTGTCCAGTCCAACTTTCTGTAAGTTCTGGGGTCAGAATGATCATTTTAAAGTATATATACATATCTTAAAACACCGTAATGGATTCCCACTATCTACATCAGGTTTCTCAACCTCAGCTCTTTCCAGAACATTTCAGAAGTGCTAATGATATACTGTGGGCACTGTCTTGTGTAAAGTAGGACAGGTCGTCACATACCTTGCCTCTTAGCCCCTAGATGCCATTACAGTTCTCTCTTCCCTCCCTGTGACAATCAGTGTCTCCAGTGCTACGCACTAACAAGCACCTCCCTAACCCGCATTCAAGAATCTCCACATCCTAGCTCTGGTCGCATTTCAGTATTCCATCTTGTGTCTCACCACACATTTTTATATCTCAGTATTTGGACCTAAAAATTTCTCATTTTGACCTCTTCTATAGCTGAATATTTTGTTTATCTATGGGTGGGATTCAGTCCATAGTAGAATAGGAAGAAAGTTACTGTAGAGGTGAGTTTGTTAGCTTTGGAAGCAAATGAATTTGGGTTCAAAACCCAGCTATACTACTTTGCTGTTGTGTAGCCTTAGACTCTCTGATCCTCAATTTCTCTGTTTATAAGATAGTGATAAGTATATTGCGGGGAGAATAAAGAATGAGGGCTCTCGTGAAGATCATGCTACATTAGAGGTTTAAAACACTTTAAGTTCCTTTCTCCATTTTTTTCTCCCATTTCTCCTGTTGGAATTGGTGGAAGTGTTGGTAGAAGAAATGCTCCCTATATTCTCTATAGTAGGAAATCATCTGTGCATTCATTTGTGCTCTCATGATTGTTATTAAGGATAACACCTGCCATTTACTGATTAATATTAAGTAACTTCAAATTTATTTATAGCTTCTGTTTACATTTATATTGTATGCATTTTATTTTAGCTACTTATATGCTTATACCCTTCCACCAAACTTAAAGATAGTTAAGAAGAGAGACAGTTCTTTACATATAGCATGGGCTTTAAAAAATATATTTATTTATTTGGAAAAGTAGATCTTAGTTGTGTCATGCGAACTCTGAGCTGTGGCAAGTGGGATCTAATTTCCTGACCAGGGATCAAAGCCAGGTCCCCTGCATTGGGAGCACATAGTCTTAGCCATTAGACCACCAGGGAAGTCCTTATGGCATGGCTTTACATATCCTAAATATTCAGTACTTGCCTATGATGAAAAGGGATGCATGAGATTTAAGAACACTACTCTAGTTAATACCTACTAGTATTTCTTTTTTGAAAGGTAAATAAAACGTTATCTAATTTATTTATATTTTTCTGTAGATAACTTGGATAATGTCTCCAAGGTCATCTGAAAGAAATAAGTGATTCAAATTTAAGAAAAAGAGCAAAAACAAACAAACCAAAAAACATTTTTTCTTGAGACTGCTAAAATGTAGTCTTGGGTAGACACAGGTTACACCTCACCTTCTAGGAGTAGGCATTATTATTCCTAATCATTCATTCAATTGTAGCCTGAAAAATGTCACCAGCTCAAAGGAAAAAAATCCATCTCTCATGTAATGCCATAAAAATGAGTGTCTATATATATTCCATTATCATCTTTTGTTGTTCACAGTGTGACATTTTGGGAAGATTCTGCAAAGAATATTTTTTGGATGAGCTGTTATTTGACTTCGTGTTTATTTTATAAACCACTTTCTCTCTAACAAACTAGAGAAAGTAGAGGAAAACTTCAAATCTATTAAAATCACCTTCCTAAATTAAATAAAATTTAAGAAGTTATGGTATAACATGTTGATGGAAGAAATTTTCACATAGTGAGGAATGGGGAAATCATTCTGGCTTAGACATGATTTGGTTTATACATGATGCTAACTAGAACAGCCTGCCTTGTGGCCTATCAAACATACATTGTACATCTACTTTAACAATTAAAGAAAAGAATGCATTTAAAATTTTAAATGGAGTAACTGAGGTTCATACAACCAAAATGGATCTGGTTGGCTACTGTGGATGTGGTTTTACATACATTCTCATATCACTGAGACCCTGACTTTTCTGAACTCTATCAGACTTAAGGACACCACCTTGCTATTCTCAAAACAATATCTACCAGCAGTGGCCAGCTGCAACATTACAGCTTCAAGTTTTCCCCATGTAACATTTCAGACCCTAACCAACACTAGCTTAACAAGCACCCTTACTTCTTGCCAGCTCCAGTTATAATTTTTGAAAACAACTTATGTAATATTGTGGTTCTGCTCTTTATAAGCATCCCCCATTTTGCAGCCTGGCAGAACACAATTCAAGTACTTCTTGGATCTGTGTCTCCCAGGCTATGGTTCATGGTTTGGTTCAAATAAGCTCTTCTTTATCTCTATTGTAGATTGTTATTTATTATTTCCATCAGTAACATTTAAATAAGAAAAGGAAAAGTGACAAAATCAGAATCACACTGTAATAGTTTAAAAATGAAAGAAAATTGCAACCAAAAAGTCACCTAAATTGGATTGAAAGAGTATCTCTAGACATGAAGTACTTATGCACTAAGTATGTCAAATTATTTCCCTCTGATTCAACAGTCAAGAAGAATTGTAATTCAGATATCCTTGCACATCATGTAACCCCAAGGGAAGCTTGTAAATTAGATGAGACAACATTTTTGATGCATTACAATATGAAATTAAGGAGAGAGAAGAAAAGAAGCAGGAATATAATTCTGTAAAGGAACACTGCAGATTTCTTTATATCTGGCTTCCAGCTTTTTTTTTTTTTTTTAATCTGGCTTCCAACTTTTTTTTTCCCAAATGTTAGTTCCTTAGAGTAGATCCCTTGCTTAACTTTGACTTTAGTTTCTCACTTGTTGAATAGAAATGATAGTGTGCTGCTTGTTTCATAGGATTCTCTGAGGATGATATGAAATAACAGATGTGAAAATTATTCTAAAAAATTCTGAGTCACAGGCAGATTTATAGTGTAAAGGTAAATCAGATAGAAATATATTCTCTCTCTAGCTGAAGAAATCCACCATTCATTTCTTTAACAAAATTGTAGTGGACACTGATTCCTTGTAAAGCTTTTCAAGTGTTCTAAACTTTTGTGTTTTCCAAAGATGCTACCTTTTTCAAAGGGATGAGGAATCAAAAATATCATTGAGGGAGGGGCTCATAGATATTAAACTATCGGCTTCAGATAATACTTGAATAGCAATAATGAAACAATGGTTATAATCCTAGGCCACTTACATCTCTAGACCTGTTTCCTCATCTGAAATATGATTAGGTTGACCAGACGACTGTATAGGTCTTCTCCTTCTCTACCTTCCCTTCTATGGAGTTTGTTCTCACATTTTATAGTTATATTATCTCTCTGGAGATCATGTACTAAGCTGCAAAAATAGGGGCCATGAGGCCCCTTTGAAGAAAGTCCATCACCACTTTTGCTCCCTGGTCAGTGAAAACAGTTGCTTTCCTCATTCATTTTGACCCTGTCGAGGCATCCTTAACTCATCCAGTGAAGACTGTCTCTAGGAAATAGGATCCTACAGTTTCTCTTAGTCATCTGTTCTAAGGATAAATAATAGTCCTTCACAAAGAAGAGACATTCTTATTAGACAAATCTCACCTATGTTTCCTTTGATCACAATAGTATCTATTGACTTAGGTAAATATGACTTTCTAGTCATCATTGTTGCATTTTGAAAAAGCATTTTTATTATATCTTATTTTATAGCTGTGGTATTATTCTTATACCTAATGACTAATTTAACAATTTTCCTTCTCTATATAAGTTACATTGCCATGCCCTTTAATTACAATTATAATTTTTATGTGGGCCCTCCTTAAAGAATTATTTAGGAAGCAAAATATGGTGTAGTAGAATGAGATAGGGGGCCACGCATGGGATCTAGTTTCAAACTACCTTCCGTGATATTTCAAGCAGAAATGAGTTCTTAAGTGTCATCATATAGACTTTTTATATTAACTTCATCATTATTAATAGTAATAGCTAATATTTATTACATGATTGTGCATGTCAGAAACTCTGTTAATCAGTTTACATGCATTTTTCTCATTTCAATCTCACGGTACCCCAAAGAAGCAGATCCTCTGATTATCACCAAAGTACAAGAGAAAAGATGAACAAAGGTCATGCAGTTAATTCATTGTAAAACCAACATTCAACACCTCCCAATATACTCCAGAATCCATCTCTTATGCTCCATGACATACCATATTGTTGCATTTTTACACTTGTCTATCCTGCCTGTTACTAGTGTTTCATATGGTTGAGAACATACATGCTATAGTGAGATTTTCCGAGTTCAAATCCCAGTTCTGCCACTGCCTGGCTGTGTGACCTTGGAAAAATTATTAAACCTCTCTGGGCCTCAATTATATACCATCTTCAAAATGGAGAAAATGATAATACATACATCCTAGGACTGTTGTAAGGATTAGACCATTCAATGAATATTAGCGACTTAAATTACTCAACCCTGAGCTTCATTTTTTTCCCAATTATTTATTGGTTTACTCATTTATGTATTAATTTGGCTGTGCTGGGCCTTTGGAGCCATGCACAGGCTTTCTCTAGCTGTGGAGAGCAGGGGCTGCTCTCGGGTTGTGGTGGCTTCTCTGGCTGTGGAGCACAGGCTTTGGAGCACAGGCTCAGCAGTTGTGGGCACGGGTTAGTTGCCCCAAGGCAGGTAGGGTCTTCCTGGGCCAGGGATTAAACCTGTGCTCCCCGCATTGGCAGGTGGACTCTTACCCACTTGACCATCAGAGAAGTCCCAACCGTGAGCTTCCTGAGAGCAGGGAGTATGTGTCCCTCATCTCTTTTCTCTAGGTCATTCACAGTGTTAAACACAGTAAAGGAGAAAATTGCTGAAGGAATAAATGAGTGGATAACAGAGAACTGTATCAGATCTGAAAGTTGACTAGACTCATCCTTCTGTGTCCTTGAAGCAAGCTTGTTCTGCCAGGTGAATGAGTGCACTTCAGACCAAGTCTTTGACTCATTTCCCCCCACAGACTGATGGCAGATTCCAATGAATGGACTGTCTTTCTAATATGTTTGCACTGAAACAAGTACAAATACTAGATTGAGCCTCATATTTTCCCCCCTATGGCACTGAAGTGAGCTAGAGGTATTTGACATGAAAGAGGTCAGTGGTAATGTTGCGAGTGTGTGTTCATGTGTGTGCTGGTTGCAGGCCAACACCTTCTAGAAGGTGACCTGAATTGCTTCTCTCCTCACAGAGAATTTTAAGGTAGCAAATGCTGCTCTTTACTTAATGATTCTCAATGTATGTGCACTTATCTGTCACCCTTCCTAGTCTTCTGGCAGAAACAGGGAGATAATAACACTCAATGTCTTTTATCTTAATGTTGTCAAGGCTCCATGTTGTTGTGTAGTTGCTCAGTTGTGTCTGACTTTTTGTGACCCCATGGACTGTAGCCCATCAGGCTTCTCTGACTATGGGATTTCCCAGGCAAGGATACTAGAGTGGGTTGCCATCTCCTTCTCCAGGGGATCGTCCAAACTCAGGGACTGAACCCATGTCTCCTGCACTGGCTTGGTGGAGTCTTTACCACTGAATCACCTGAGAAGCCCAGCAGCAGTGGATATTGTGACAAAAATTGAAATAACATCAAGGATGCAAAATTCATAGCTGTGTGCAACATGGCAAGTATCAGCTCCCTGCTCTTTCTCTTAGTAAAAAACTGACTGCTGCCCTAGTGGCACTTTTATTAATGGACATTCAAAGTGGTCCATTTTGCTAAATACGGTCAATTATGAAAAGGACTAGCGGGGAGAAGCTAAGCTGCTAGATCATCTGTGCCTTTGATTTGTCATGATCTTTGCATTCTCTAGGCTTCACATGCATAGCTGATCATATCCAGGGAGCTGTGTGTTTATCCCACTTCCACTGTGTGTGTGACTATATCTGGTCTCCCGTTAGAAGGACATGAGGGCCCATACAGACCTCTCCGAGTGTGCTGTCATCCATGTTTTATGGTACCAAGCTCAAAGCCATAAGCTGCCTCATAGGAGATGTGAATATGGGGTTGAAGGCCTTACAAAAGATCTTTGTTTCTTCCCATAGAAATCTTTTAAGGTGGATTTTTGAGACGCAAATGTAGAACCAAAGAAGTGTAGTTCAGGGTTTTATTGTGGAGTGGAAAACCACATCAAACTGAGTTCCTACATTTGAGAATGTGCTCGTTATTCTCCTCCTCCTCCCTCCATATTCTATAGAAATGACAAGGACACACTCTTATTTTGTACAGCTAAACTTGCTGTTCCAACACAGAATGATGACTTTTAATGGACGTAACTTATGAGGTCCAGCCAGCTTGGTGGTGGTGAATTGGACCCTTCTTTCTCACCTGGTGTCCTTTTGTGACTCTTTATCTTTTCTGAGTAACAAGAATGTAGGTAGGCTGGCTTAGAAAACCAGAAGGGAAAAGGTCTCCAAGTTCATCAGACTAAGCCACTTATTTTGCAGACATAGGAACTAGAACATACAGAGGGATCTTGTGCCGTATCTAGGTGATTGGCACTAGAATAGAGTGGAAGCATCCCTTCCTCTCAACAACTTTCATATATACTTGTCCTATTGCTACTGCACTTGAAATACTGTTTCCTAAACATCATCCAACCTCTGTTCTAATGATAGTAGGGAGAGAATTTATTGAGGGGAAGTTCTAGGTCTGTTATTCTGAATGCCTTGGCCTAGAATAGCGATTATTTAACTCAACAAATGCATATTAACAAAATGAAAATCAGCCCCTGAAGCAATCCTTCCTTGATTATCCCAGGCTGGATTCACTAATTTTATATTCATTAGTTCAAAAATATTTACTCGATGCCTCTTCTGTTTCAGATACTATAGTAAATCATAGGGACACAGAAGACAGGAAGGACTTGCCCTCCCAAAAATATTAATCACAGCACTTAACACCCATTTTGATAATTATAGTTTACGTGTTTGTCTTCCCTTAGACTTCAGATTTTATGAAAGCAAGATATGTGTCTTGTCTATCATTGACTGTAGTGCCTGTCACAATATCCAGTCAATTACAGCATTCAATTTTTAAAAGTAAACACTGCTCATTTTAGTGTCTTTTCCAATATAACTTGGTGAGAAAAGAAAAATTTTCAGTATTTTGCATGTTCTAGGATATCTTTAGGACAATAACAACAACTATAACATACCATTTTGAGCATCTACTGTATAACACTCTGCTTAACATTTGATATTATCTTATCTTTAATACAAAATTAGAGGCTCCCCATTTTTAAAAGAGAACAGTTTCTAATTAGATAAGTGAACGTCTCAATGTCACCAGGCTTCTGAGTGGCAGATCTAGGACTTGAGCCCACATCTTTCTCACTGCAAAGCCTAACACATTCCCAGTATGCCATGTGCATTTCTAAGGTAGGTAAAGCACAATGGAGAACAATATTTTCATTTTTCAAAACAAGACACATAAACGTTTCAACTTCTAGAGTAACCAAGGATGCTATAAAGTGAGCAAAAGATAAGTCCTATTAAGCAGTGGTTATTCAATAATCAGAGTAAGATATATTGACCTATCACTTGAATTTAGAATGATCAGATTATGACCATGGTCCTAATATAAAGTTTGAAATTTAAGGGAGAAAATTTTCTGAGATAAAGAGCAATTCTGCCCTTACTTATCATTTAACTTTCTTTCTTTTCTTTTTTTTTCAGAAATTGCAAATCAAAGTTAATGAATGAATTTCAAAATTAAAAGACAGTTGCAAAATTGTTGACCCTTGCTAAGCTTTTAGTAATTGAACATAATTAAAAATATTGGGATTGAGGGAGTAAGTTTTCCTAATATTTAGGATACAGATTTTATCTGTAATTATCTGGCCCTATGATCACATATCAGTTAGTCACAAAAGGGATACCTGAATAACTAAACTCATCTTATTTCTTGAAACAACTTCAAAAGTTTAAAATTTTGGATTTGACTGCTTGATAGAAAATCTGATCTAATTCTGAGTATTTCATTGGTAAAACAGTTACAACACCAAGAGAGATGGCGGTCCATCCACTTTTAATTCCAAAATAGAGTGATCAGTGTAGGTTTTAGCTGTGGAAGGTTCCTGGCTAGAGTTACAAATGAAGTTAGGTGTGGAGGAAGTGAGGTGGGGAAGGTGTTTGGGCATCCTATGTGTAATGACTACTGTTACAAATTTACCAAGATTTATTGATCATGACAATAAAAGGGTCCTAAATGATATGAATAGCTAACATTTATCAAGAGGTTTTTTTTTTTTTTATGTGCCCAAAGTGTGATAGTTTACTCTTCATGGATATAATTTATTCCTTCCAACAACCCTATGAGGTGACCGCAATTAACTGGTAACTTGGAGAAGTATTCAACCCATATATTCTTCTCTAAGAGTTCACATATCTAAATACAGTGCTACCCTGATCACAGAGAACCAATTCTTCAGTTTGTAAATAAACAAACAAATGAAAAACCAGAGATCAAAAGGCATGACATGTCAAATTCAAGATCACAGGTCTATAGAGGTTAAACTAGTTCCCAGTCTAACTGTTCCCAGTTTAGTGTAATTTTTCACTCTCCTTACTTTTGTTATTGAAGGACTTAACTGAATTTGCAAGTTTCTACAAAAAGTTTTTCAGCTCCTTCTTTCCTATCTAAAGTTACCAAATAGCACTTACCTGTACTAGACTGAACAATTCCAGAATCTACTGTTTGTCCAAGAAGATCGTACTGGTTTAGGCGTGAGCCATCTTCTGCTACAACCACTGAGCGTGCTGGCTCTCTGGTCCACTCATAAACAACTTCTGCTCTTGTATAAGCATCTAGAAGGGAAGAATGGGAAATGGTCCATATGTTTTGCCACTCTTTTGACAAACTTGTTTGTCAAATGGAAGGGTCTTACCAAAGAGGACATACTGGGCTTATGGTACCTGGAATCATTGAATGTTAATGTGGAAGGACTTTAGAGTCACATTGTTTATCTCCTTTTGTTTAAGTGGCTCAGTGATAAAGAATCTGCCTGCCAAGCAGGAGACACAGGAGACTTGGGTTCAATCCCTGGGTCAAGAAGATCCTGTGCAGAAGGAAATGGCAACCCACTCCAGTATTCTTGCCTGGGAAATCCCATGGACAGAGGAGCCTGGTGGGCTATCGTCCAAGGGATTGCAGAGTAGGACACAATTTAAGAGACTCAACCACTACCACAGTTCATTTGTGGGAAAACCAGACTACACCACCACAGTTACTTAATAGAATAACCAATATAAGAATATAGAATGCTACTCATTCTACTCCACTGCTGTCAAGAATTTTCTAGAGAAAAAAATCTCTACTATACGCTCAAAAGCTAAGCAAAGATAACTGGTGGTCATGGAAGTAATGATGAAGCCTATTCTAGACCGTATCCTTTCTTGACAAATTGGAGCTCTTGTGACTTTGTTGCACTGTCATTAGCAACAGTGCCTAGATCTGTCTTTTTATACTTTGTCATGCGTTGCCAATGGGCTGCTACTATAGTTGTAGAGGGAAACAAAAAGTGTTACTATCAACTTATCAAATGATTCAGTATCTCATTCCTTGCAATTTCTTAGAAACTCCATTGTGTATGAAATCCACCACAAATATGCTATTGTTGTCAAAGTGGTGGTTACTCATTGCCTTTATCTCTTAATTGAAATCTTCCAAAATGTAGAGTAAATTCACATGATAAAATTTCTTGTTTTAAATATAGAAGACAGATACACCTAAAGCCTCAACCTAAAGCTCCACGATAGGTGATACATCTTATTATTCCTTTGTGTCAGTATCTGAGAAGTAGGACCTATAAAAACTTCTGATTTGACACTCTTCAGCCTAGAGAAAAGATTAGAAAGTCTTCAGTCACTTAGCCAAAAATGTTAAGCTCACATTTCAAATAAATCAGTAGATAAGAAAAAAATTGTAAATGATAGGAGAAGGGACTACCGTGGTGGGTCCAGTGGTTCAGACTTCGCCTTCCAATGCATGGGTTGCGGCTTTGGTCCCTGATCAGGGAGCTAAGACTCTGCATGCCTCAAGGGCGAAAATCCAAGAGGTAAAACAAAAGTTATGGGTTTTCCAGTAGTCATGTATGGATGTGAGAGCTGGATCATAAAGAAGGCTGAGTGCAGAAGAATTGTAAGGCCTGGTGCTGAAGCTGGAGCTCCAATACTGCGGTCACCTAATGGGAAGAGCTGACTCACTGGAAAAGACCCTGATGTTGGGAAGGACTGAGGGCAGGAGGACGAGATGGTTGGATGGCATCACTGATTCAGTGGACATGAGTTTGAGCAAAGTGAGGGAGATAGTGAAGGACAGGGAAGCCTTGCATGCTGGAGTACACGGGGTGGCAAAGAAGCAGACATGACTTAGCAACTGAACAAAAGCAGAAGCAATGCTGTAACAAAGTCAACAAACACTTTTAAATAAACTAAAAAAAAAAAAGAAAGAAAAACAAAGACAGCATAGACAGTATCGAAAAGGCACCTGCTAATTGACACTGTCACTTAGGTTTTATGAGCCTTTGTTTTTTCATTTGCATGAGGCAGGTCCACTAAATAATTTCTAAAATTATTTATCATTCATAATTCTTTCCCTCTCTTCTTGTTTATAAGACACTGCTTGGTAATCAGTCAGGAAATGATCATTTATTAAATCCTGACTACATCTAGCACTTGCCTAGATCTTATTATCCAAATATAATCACTTTTTCTAGAATCAAAGCCTTATACTGTATATTCCTCAGAAATCAGTTAAAAGATGTCAGCTGCCTCTGTGTATTATCTTTGAGTTATCTGGTCTTATACAAAGGGTGTTATCCCTAACAAGCAGAAAGTGTAATGTAGCACTGACATTCAGAATCTCATGGAGAGTGGTGAGGAAGTCATCTGCTTTTCCAGGTTTGGTTCTTATCAACATGTGCATGAAGTTACTTCAGGTACTTTAAAAACTTTTACTACATAGTGCTTTAATAAATTATCATAAAATCATCTTGCTTATCTCTTCCTTATTCTCTTCTCTGAGATTTTGGCAAGGTGTTTCCTTTAAAAGTTGAGTCAAAACATTTCCAGATCACTTTGCCTTAACTTCTTCATCTCTGAAATATGCTGGGTAGGCCAGCTGAGAGAAATGACTACAGTAAGTGTACAACCATCGCCATTTCCCACACCACTGGCAGGCACAGCAGTTCACCATGGTCCTCTTTCCCACCAAGCATATGCCATCTGAGCCTACTATTCTCTGTTGAGGTTTAAATCTCTAATTCTCTTTTCTGAGGCTTAAACACTGAATAGATATTTAAAACCTGATTATATTCTTTACCCATTCAATAAATACTTCCTGAGTGCCTACATTTTATTACACTCTGTGCTAGAAAATGCAGAACAAAATAGATTTTGCTCTCAAAGAGTTTACAGTCTCCAGATAATAACAGTGTTAAAACTAACAATTATCTTGGTGATAAATGGTATAAAATAAATGTGTATTATGATCAAGAAGACTGATGGGACTACATACACATTTTGAAAGGTCCTAGAAACTAATATTTACACTGAGATGTAAGGGATAAATAAAACCAACTATGCTGAGAAACAAGGGAAAGGTAACTGCGACAAAGAAAAGAGCATGTGCTAAGGCTCTGAGGTAGAAAACAGCTTACTTGTTTGTCTTTAAATTTCAGTTTTCTTATATAAGACACTACTTGTGTTCCACTCATCCATTTTCTTCAGGATGACAGTGTGCCTAGCTAAATGTGCCTAGTTTCTCCAGCCTCCTTTGTATTTAGCATTGGTCATGTGACACAGCTTTGATTAATGAGATGCGAGAAGATGTCTGTTAGGATTTTAGGGAAAGTTTTTTTTTTGATACAGGCACTACTCCTTTCTTCTCTGCTCCCTATTTTTCTTTATTTTAAAAGTGGAGGCAATGGCTGGAGTAGCAGCAAACATTCTGTCATCAGGAAGGACTTCTAAGAATATCTTAAAACATCATCCTTGTTAAGATGCTAAATTAACCAGCAATTAACCAATAATCACTTACCTTCATATATCTTGTATGAAAATTTAGACTCCTTTTTTTAAGCTATACTCACTGCTTAAAAGTATTCCTGGTTAATATACTAAACATACAGTAAATGTCTAAAACAAGATATCTCTGAAGACAAAAGGGAATACTGTTATACTAGGATTTTAGATATAAATCAGTACCATTTCAGGCAAAAACAGTACTGATTTTGTATGATATCTTGAACTACACAGTTATTTTGTGGATTAGCTGAGTTGACTCATATATAAATATTTAATACATTGCCTGGCATATAAGTAACACATAATACAAAATATTATCATTAAAAATGGAACTGGTAATCAGAAAAAAGAAATGTAATAGGTCATGGCATAGAACATACATTACATTGGGAAAAGGATTGAGAGGGGATAGTTATCACCAATGGCCTGTGTAGCTGACAGTTTTTGAAGTAGGTAGTTTATCCTTGGGTTTTAGTATAGAATGAGATTTATAAATAGAGAAAGTTGTCTCTCCATGATTAGTACTGTTAGGAGCCTGAAGGCCCTTTGCTATTTTCTTTGCTTGCTGTCTTCCTACACTACCACTATTTTTCTTCTATGAATCATATCTTCACCAAAATAGTTGCTCAGATTGCCTGACTAGTGAGAACAGAAAGCTGGTTAGGTTAGTCCAGAAGTTGAGTCAGTCCTTATATGTAACTCCCCTGCAGGAAACCAGGAATACATTATTCCTCCTCACTTTATGCATGCACGCTAATCAAAGGCAGAAAAACGGGAAGGCCAGAGAGACTAGCCTGCTGGCCGCTGTTCTCTGAGCTTCTCTCATGTGTGCCTGCATATTTTAAAGACGTAGAAACCTTGAAAGTTATTACAAAGTGAATTTATCTAAGATGTCTTCAGAAGCAATAATACGTAACTAAATTTCATGAGCTATCCAAACAGATCTAAAACTGTCTTAAGACTATAATTAACTTCTTTTCTGGCATCATATTTAGGTTAAGGCTTCATTATTAAGAAAACCTAATTATTGTCCTTTGCCATCTACCAATATTTCCATCTGATAAACAAGTCAAATTATTAAGAGTAAACAAATGTCAGTAATGATATAAAACAATGACCTCCATTTTTTGGAAAGAAGATGGTATCTATGAGGCATACACATCCATACTCCATTTGGTTTTCTATGAATACAACTTGAACGAAAATGGAATTTTTCTACTAAATAGTTAAATTCATTCTTTCTACTCCAGAGGATAGGGAATAACCCCTTCCTGAAATGATATTAAAAAGTGAAGTAAAAGATGGTTACTTAGAGAAAGCACTTGCAATAAATCACTATTTAAGTTTTCTTGATACTCTTTATCTGTCTCTCTAATACGTTCATAACGAGTTGGAGGTTGCTTGCTTAAAGACATGCTCTCATAAGAATCAAAAATAAAATAACTTTACTCACAGCTTCCAAATTTTAGTGGGCAGGCATGTGCATCCATAGGGAAATCCTCCAAATGCATTGGACACTCGGCTCTCACTGTCAGTCTTAGAAATTAAGAGAAATAAAAGGTAGATTAGGTACTTTCTGATCAACCTGATTGGGATGTTATTACCTATAGCAAATATATTAAGAAAGCAGGAAAGAAAAGCACAAACAGCAGTGTCATTCTGAGCCGGTAATAGTCAAAGGGTCTGAAGAGAATTCACGGAGCACTGGGGCTTGAGCTCCCTGCATCGTACATATTTCACATGTGGTAATGTCTGTGTTTCAGTGCTGGTCTCTGGGACCATCTAGTTCCCCACGTCATTCCCTAAAATAGCACCAAATGCATTAAACAACAAAGGGATAGGTGAGGGAGGAGCTGTCCTCAGACTTTGTGAAGCTGAGAGTCACTTAGACTCCTTTATATGTGATTTCACTCTATTCCAACTGTTTAGTTTTATTTACAAACCCACTGCCTAACGGAAGCCAGGACTCTGCAGAACTTCTTTTTAGTCCCTATGTTCTGGGAACATGAATTCTATTTATGTTTTAAAAGCGTAGTCAAGAAAGGAATTCACTGAAATATATTTGATCTCATTTGGTGGAACTATGGAAAATTTGTACCTAAATTCCTCACATAAGTTTCAGAAAATATCTTTATCTATATTATTAGGTAAACTCAAGAAATGTGATAAGGTGTCTTTGTAACCAGGAAAATCATGAGGTCATTATAATATTAATTAAAGTAAATATGAAATGTTTAATAACTAAACTCATATCCTTAAGTCAAACTATTAAGGAAAGTGGTAACAAATTAGCAAAGGTGGTGAGACATTTCAGAGAAGGGGATTATGTTAGTTCCTGATAAAGAATATTAGACGCATCAGGAACCTTTAATAGATAAACTTCTTAGTATGTACAAATCCCTCCTCAGGTAACTGCCAGCTAGTAGAAATACATGCTAGATTTAGGCTCAAAACAAGTGTAGGATATTTTACAAGGGAAAAATATTTCCAATTTCAAATATAAACAGATTCTGCTTGGAAGATCTGGAAAGTTCTCAACATACCTTTCCACTGCTCCTCTATTTTCTTTCTCTTTTCTGGATTTTTCATTCTTTCAGTCCTATTACACTTTTACTAGTTGAGTCCAACATCTATCTCCAGTGGCACCTGAAGCATGTTTTATTTTTTTCTTATTTGGATATTTGGGTATAAAAAGCTAGAAATTTTGGAAGTTTTCTCTAAAGGCAAAATATCACTCTACTTTCATTCTAAACAGAATCCTCCAAGTCTAGGAGTTCCCTTCATTACCTTTTCATACCAAAGGAATAACTGAATGGCCTAAATTAGCAAGTGCTGGCCAGATCTACAAAAACAATATTTCAACAAGTCATTTGGATATGAAATAACAGGTGCCTTTAAGAATAAGTCCTCATTTATGAGTCCTCAATGAGTTTGTCATAAGTTAAAAAATTATCTAAAAATATTTAAAACTTTTTTTTTTGATTCATGCTTCTTTCATCTAATCATAAATAAATGATTGGTTCAGATGCTGAGCTCTCCAGTAATCTCAAAATGGGGGAAATATATATAAAGTAAAAATATACATGTATTCTTCAGTTTAAGCAAAATTAGTAATATTTACATTCTTCCTCATTAACAACATCATTGTGAATTAATACACTTCAATATGTATACTGCCACATGAATTTATGTTTAAAAATTTTGAACTTTTTCTATTTTCCATTTTTTTCCCTACTTCTTTTTAAATAGAAGCATTTTCAGATATATACCTTGAGATAGCTTCTAGAAATTTAATCTACACCTTACTGTAAGGCAGGAAGCCATGAAGTAATAGTAGAGAGAAGTTTCTCTATTGAATTAGAATATATTGGAGCTATAAATTGCATTAGTTAACGTACATTGTAAACATCTTCATTTTTGTCTAGTCATTTTACTTAACACTTTGGCTTGCATAATATCTCAGCCTGTTTAGTTTTCATAGCAGAGTAAGTATTAAACTTGGAAAACAGGGAAAACAGGAAACCAGATGTTCTCGAACGGCCCGTCAGCTGATGCTAATGTACACGTGGGAGAGAAGGTCTAAAAAAGTTCCCGGGGGAAGCACAGTCTTCCTTACCGCATGGTGTACAACAAAGTGCCGTCCTCCGTGATGCGCAGGAGCTTGTTCGGCATGGTCATGTTGTGTGCCACTGACTTCTTTCCATTGTGGAAGAAGGTGTCCGGAGTCCAGATTTTACTTGCCATTAGGTTATTTAATCGGAGTACTGTCATAGGTCCTTTAAATTTTAACCTTTCATCCTTCCAGCTTTGACGGAAAAATACATCTATTGTATATTCCTAGGTAATTTGGGAAAATGGCAAAGAGTTCACTGTGCTGTATTTTGTAATGCAAATGTTTTATAAAGACAGTGCCTCCTTTTTGAAACTTTAGAAGCAAAACACGAACTGGATGATATTTCTACAAGTAAGTTTGTGGTGGCCTGAACCTATTAGTATCAAGTGAATCCTTGGCTGGCATAATCACTTTAAAAATATCTAAAATGTCAAATATTATTTGGTCAGAAAAATTCTGCTGAATATTTTCTCAGATATGTGAAAGGAACTTAGTACCTTACTCCATCCCACCTCCATCATATCAGTACTCAAAGGGACAGAATATATTGCAAATAAAAACAGAACTCATGTTACAGGTTATTACATACATGGAAATGTTTAAATTAGACAATTTTAGTTCTAAAAATAGAGTATAACATTCTAGGGACCCTCTCATGGTCTCTGAAAACCCCAATCCCAAGGCATCCATGATGCTGATGTTGAAATAATCTTCTTTGTGGCTAAGTAACCATTTTTTTTGGCTAAGTAAACATTTTCCCCCACAAATAATGTATACAGACTTTCAGTTCTACACAATGAAGAAGATTATAAAAACAAGAAATCCATTTCAATGGTAATTTGCATCTTTTCCAAAAAAAAAAAAAGAGAATTCGGAGTATGCAGGTGTGTGAGTGTGTTTTTGTGAGTATATATGTGTATGAGTTTCAGCTGAAACTCCAATACTTTGGCCACCTGATGGGAAGAACTGACTCATCTGAAAAGCCCCTGATGCTGGAAAAGATTGAAGGCAGGAGGAGAAGGGGACAACAGAGGATGAGATGGTTGGATGGCATCACTAACTCAATGGACGTGAATTTGAATAAACTCCGGGAGTTGGCGATGGACAGGGTGGCCTGGCCTGCTGTAGTCCATGGGGTCGCAAGGAGTCAGACACGGCTGAGCGACTGAACTGAACTGATGTGTATGAGACACATGAGAAATGGTGTGAAGCTCCTCATCATTCATAGCCAGGGAATCTATTTATTTGAATAAATGCACCATTCTTCATGGCAATACCCAGAGACAAACGTCTGCTAATCTGAAAACAAGCAATGAGATTTACCAGCTCCTAAAATTGAAAGGGGTAATAATATCAATCTTTCTTGCAGGACTTGCTACACTGACACTAAAATTGGAACTCAGTGGTTTGAAATAAAGACTACCATATTCCCCATTAATCTTAGAATGCTCCAAACTGGAAGGAAAGCTAACTTAAAAACATCATGCTCCATTTTCTTAAACCCCTAATCCTGATGTATCAGAAAGCTGCTTTTTTTCTTTTCTTTTCTTTTTTTTAAATCTCATACATGTTGTCTGTAGGGCATGTAAAATAAGCAGTATCTACATTCAGTCTTTTTGGGCATGAATTTTACTACGTCTTTCTTTCCGAGGGTTAATGCAAAATTGGGTAAAGCTTGAATGAAAATTTTCAGAGCACTAGTTTGGCATTGCTGAGCCCTTACTGATCAAGTAAAAATTATTATTGGTTAGTCTATAATGAAGGGCTTTCCTAGTGGTTCAGCGGTAAAGAATCCACCTGCCAATGCAGGAGATATGGTTTGATCCCTGGGTTAGGAAGATCCCCTAGAGAAGAAAATGGCAACCCACTCCAATATTCTTGCCTGGAAAGTCCCATGGACAGAGGAGTCTGGTGAGTTACAGTCCATGTGGTCCTGAAGGAGTTGGACATGACTTAGCCACTAAAGAACAACAACAAAGTCTATAATGCACCAGGCATAGTGGTAAATGCTGATTGAGATAAGAAATAAAAAAGTGTAAGATGACACCAGTTTATCTTTGCAGGCAAGAGAAGTTACTGTTTTTTCTGTCTGGAAGTGTCAGATGAGAGGCACTGGGATATGTGACGTAGGAATTTACTTAGAAACATGTGTTAAGCATCTGTTAAATTTGACAGAGGGAGAAACTGTTTAGACTTGGAAGCTATAGGAGAAACTCGTGGAGGAGTAGGATGGGCTTAGAATAGTGTTTTTCATGGGGAGAGAAATGAGGAGAGTGCCTGTGGATTGCATTAGGAAGGGATCCAGAGTAGAAGTGCTTGCCAGGGAAGCGGAATGGATGGGTTTAGTCTGGGCTGAGCATGTTCTCTTCTCTGGAAAACAGACAAACTTGTCAGTCAGGGCTATGACAATGATGCTATCTATGTCTATTACTCAGGAGTCAGTCACATAAGCTCTATACTTTATTAGGCTGCAAAACTAGCCTGGTCAACAGTGGAGGCAAGGGTCATTTGTAAATCAAGGCTCCAAGGATGTCTAAGCTGACCATATTACCATGAATCTAAAACATTTGTTCACTTGTTTGCTTGCTCCAAGGAGGTTTTTGAATATAAAATAAATGTTACCTATAAGATAAAAAATATTTATCATCAAGTCTTTGACAAGATGTAACCCAAAGGCTAAGATTCCAAAAAAATGTCAAAACTTGCCAAGCTCCTAAGGCTTACAGTTTAACATATTTAGAGCTAGCTTTATTTCCCTGTGTTCATGGTGGACAATGAAATCCCAAATTAATTTAAGATACTCTCTTTTCAAATATCGTTCTCGTTACACAAGCGTGCATGTGCACACACATGCACACACATGCACAAAGAGCAAAATTAAATAAGCTTTAATTTCTGTGTTTTCCTCTGTTAGAATTACAAATTAAAGCTGATATAAAAGCAGTAGATCGTGAACGCTTCTTGCCTAATCAAGGATGAAATATTTGGTTTCCCATGTTTTGGGAATGGCCCCTGCAATATTACCATATTGGCTGCAGGCAGCTCCAAGTAGCTGCTTGTATAGCCTGACCTCTCCCCATGATCGAAATTCACTAGACCAAGATGTGCCAGAGCGCCTTCTTTAGGAAGTCAGAACAAGAAGGAGAGGGCAGAGCCATAGCATAAAGCTTACAAATGTAAATTATAAACCTGCTAGCTAGAACTGAATTGTCCTTCTTCCAGATGAACGGCCTTAGGCCATTTTCTTATTTACTCTAATGCTCTTGCTGCCAATAAAGTAGGGATCATTGCAATACTCATTCCACTTGCCTGTGGTCAGAAGTGAGCCAGCACAAGTGAACAACTTGCAAGAAGGTCTAGATCTCAGAAGTTCTCAGTAAACATTAAAAGTTACTATTAGTCTCCCATTTTGTTCTTTTTATCAACACAAATTTGTATTAGATTTCAAGGTATCGGGGAATGAAAAAGTGCTATTTCTTTGGAAGGGTGGTAGGACAGGAAATGAAGAAAGTGAGAAAGTGGTCATAACTAAGTAAAACAAAAACAGAATGCAAAAGAGAAGACTCTACAGAAAAGTGCCTGGACAAAATAAGAAGTGTTGGTGAATACTTCCTTCAGGGTTCAGTGTTCCAGCCTCCACCACTCAAGCGAAAATTCTCTCCCAGTTCCCCTTTTCAATAGAGCAGGTCCCTGGAGAATATGAGCCTTATTCTGAAGACAGGGACACAACATCCGTTATGTTCCTAAATAAATATTGTACTGAAGTGTTCCCACTTGCACAATTTATTACCATCTGTGTGTGCTGTGATTTAATACATTTTAAGCACTATGGAAAACAGGGCTTTCTGATTGTGCCGCCTGGATATTTTTGTCAGAACCTTGTGCCCTGGGAATTGTGCAGTGTGATTGCCAATTAATGGTTTTTAAAATAAAGTTAAGGAGTTGTCCTAATTTTGTTTTCTATTCCAGATGAAGTCAGATACTTTGGGATCTGTGGAATCTCTAAGGACAGACAGCCTGGGTTCAAGTTGCTACCTAGCTGGGTTACTTTTCTACTCTGGAAAATGTGGATAATAATAACATGTAGCAAAAATTTTGGCATGGGGATTAAAAGATATATGATCTATAAAACCCTCAGCATAGTGCCTAACATAAGCATTTGATAGTGTTTAATGTTGTTATGGTTATTATTATTTAGTTCTTTATTAATATACTCAGTTTAAAAACTACATTTCCTGTCTTGAAAAATAGCTTTGTCATTCTGCCTTTTAATTTAGATACCCTCTAAATCATACCACTCTTTCTTATGGATCTTTCTCCCATAATGTAGTTTAAATATTAATCTTCTCAAAAGTGGTTAGGTACAGTTCCCACTAGTCACTTAGGAAATCAGTTGCAGACTTATGGCTAATTTGCTTCTTTGAGAGAACAATTCAAATGTTGGCTTGTTTAAGAGTTTTAGGCAAAACAGTGTCACTGGTTTAGACTCTGTTCCCTTCTTCTTAACTGATTATTTGACCAGAGGCCCATGTGTAAAAAGTAATTTATGGTACTCTTATGGTTTATAGTGTATCCAAAATCCTAGTGAGAATCTTTTGTCTAAGAGAAAAGACATCACTGTTCAAGCAAAATATTTTTCAGGAGAAACGTGTTTGACTGCATATGGCTTTATTTGGGCACTGTCCCTCAATAATTTCTATTGAGCATCTACTCATGAGACATCATGCTAGGTCAGAGACACAGAATAGTCATTTATTGTTATTATCGGGCTTCCCTGATGGCTCAAACAGTAAAGAATCCACCTGCAATGCAGGAGACCTGGGTTCAATCCCTGGGTCAGGAAGATCCTCTGGAGGAAGGCATGGCAACCCACTCCAGTATTCTTGCCTGGAGAATCCCACGGACAGAGGAGCCTGGCAGGCCACAGTCCATGAGGTCACCAAGAGTCAGACACGACTAAGCCACTAAGCACAGAGCCTTATTATGAGGAGGAGGAGTAATATCTTTATCCGTGTGCACTATCTGTAATGCTTTAGCCCCTCTCATGGTGTGTCCATCTATGAGAAGAAAGCTTCACCAGTGCAAAACTTCTGAAAGTTCTCCTTTCTCTCACACTCTTCAATTCAGAGGGGAGAGAGGACAGATAATTTAACTTGACAGAAGAATGTGGAAGGAGAGATTAATCTTGCCTATCTCAACAACTTCCTCTTGTCTTCTCCACTTTTGATGCTGGCTGTCCATTAGACTCACAGATGCTATTGTGTTCCTCCACGCTACACGTTTTACGTGAACGGTCTCCACCCTTGCAGAAGGAAGCCAACGCTGCCTGCTGACGGGGTAGGTGACTCTGGCTGACCCTGGTGTTTACTCTCTGGAAACCACTTGTCTGCAGATATAAGTCACCTTTCAGAATACCACCATTATTAGTAATAAAGATGATATCCTCCTTTTTCATGTCCTTTACTCTGCTATCTTATTTCTCAAAACAATCAGAACTCAGGTAGGAAACAGGGTGTTATTTACTGTGTCCCCGAAGACCTTAATGTTTAAAAGTCAATGTAGACTCATAAACCTTTTACCAAGTAAGTAGAAATTAAACACTTACTGTAAAACAGCAATGCATTGATAGTATAAGAGATGTGAAACAAGCTTGCCTTTATGTCATTTGGCATCACTTTAGGAAAATAAGATACTAATATAAGTAACTTAACAAAACAATGCTATATATGAGACCAAAAGCTAAATTGTATTTTACAGGCAATAAATGTGATTGAATGCAGAAAGGGAAAGTTAATTTGTTATTGGATGAATAAAAGAAAAGTTTTCATCAAGCATTTGGGTCTTGATTTGGACTTTTGGGGAAATACAAAATTTAAATGGATAGAAATCAGAGGAAATTTCTACAAAGGGTGCATGCCATCATAACAGGTTCAGAGACAAAAATAATAATAGTGTTTATTGAGCACTATCAATAGACCCTTATTTATGTATCTCATTTAAAATTCCTGACAGTCCTACATGGATGCTGTTGTTGAAGTCTTACAAGGACAGGTAACTGTGATAATATATCAACTTCAGAGGCTTTGAGCCTTAAAGACTGATTCGCTCAAAGGTCTCTCTGCTGCCAGTGATGAATTTGAATTCAGCAAGGTTGAATCCTAGAGTCAGTTGTTCTAGCCCCCAAGGGTATGCCTCACAGAAAGTAATACTTATGCAAATCATAAATAGTCAATGGGAACAAGTGAGGACAAGCAGTAAAATCATGTATGGTTATTACAGGATACAGGTAGAGGAGCTTAAATTTGACCTTAAACTGAACTGGGATATATTAAAGTTTCTTAATTAGAAAAGTAGCATGAGAGAAAAATAGTTTTGTGGGAAGACTGAGTCACGATGTGGGAGAATCACAATAGTTTTCAGACCACAGTCAAGTTTGTAAAAATTATTACATTGCACAGTATTTCAATAAAGTGGTCTATAGACTGACCACAATGGCAAAATGAATTACCAGAGGAATAAATCCACCATTTTGGCTAACTTTAATATTTCTTTTTCTTACATAGTGATAGTGGTTGACATTTATTGAGTGCTTAGGATATGCCAATGATTTTTAAGTGCTTTTCATGTATTAATTCATTTAATACTTGATAGCTCTATGAGTTATCATTATTACCCCCATTTCACACATGAATAAGCTGAGGCAGAGACATATTAAGTAATTTCCCCAAGGACAGATATACTCTTATCTAGTGGAAGGTCTCGTATTATAAACCCAGGCATTCTGGTTCAGAAATTTGTATTCTTACCTACCACTCTGCTATCTCTCCTATGCTCCACTGACTCTAATCTGTACAGGTTACATTCATAACCTGTCTTAGGTGGAAAGTATCTAATTATCCTGGGGCTTCACTGGTGGATCAGTCGTAAAGAATCCACTTGTCAATGCTGGAGACATGGGTCCAATCCCTGGGTTGGGAAGATCCCCTGGAGATGGAAATGGCAATCTAATCCAATATTCTTGCTTGGGAAATCCCATGGACAGTGATGCCTGGTGGTCTACAGTCTATGGAGTACCAAGAGAGTTGGGCATGACTCAGAGACTAAACAAAAACAACAAAATCTAATGATCCTAAGTCAGCATTGCCCAATGTTTGAGTCACAGAATGTCAACAAGCATCACCTGAAGAAAAGGGTTTGGGGCAAATATGATTGGAACACACTAGATTAAGTGTAGTTCAACAGTTTACCTTACCTCGGGCGGGACTGGTCAGAGCTCTAACCCTGCCCATCTGGGTGCCTTGTGAATTTCCACACTTTGGAAAATGTTGGCCTAAACTGTTATTTTCTCTAACATTTACCCTGAATCATCTGAGCTATTAGGAAATGAGAAGACTTTTAGGATCGTGTAAACAAAAAGATACTTCAAAAATAATATTTAATTAATGTATCTTCAAAATAGCTGTAATGATGTGTCTCATGGCCTCTTTATGATTTTTTGCTTCTATAGGAGTTTGGCTGTCAAGAGTTCAGAAATATTATATAATATCTGCAGAGCTCTACAGACTTACCAACTCCCATGAGATAGAAGAAAAAATCATGTTCATTTGGATTGGGGAAAGAGAGAACAGGTATGTATTCATTTTATTCTCACTCTTGGTAATAATTTAATGATTGCCTTTTGCAGTGAAGCTGAACCTTTCCCACAGGTGTTATTTCATTCTCAGTCTAATTCTGGTCAAGTATTTGCTCAGCTTTTATACATATTTCTCCTTTTTAACCAAAAATAATTCATAAATTGAGGTGTTTACAGCTACTCTATAACAGTCCTAGCCATCCAGAAAGCGAACATTCTTCAATCAATATGTCCTCCTAACTAAAATATAAGGTAATTCACAGTATTTGAATCACAGAACGTAGACCAAGGCAAAGGAATAATTTCAGTGATGGAACAAAAGAAAACTGCAGTGGTTGATAACTATAAACAGGCCTGGCCTGAAAAGTAAATGGGTATTTTCCATTTTGTAAATATTATATATACATATATCACATATTTATATATGTATGTAACATATATATGATATATTACTTATTATGCACACAGAGAAGCACAAAGATATAGCCAGGGCACTGCAAATTACTTCCTAAAAACCTAATCCATATTTTTCCTTTCAAAAGTTAAATTTAGGAAATACTCCAGGAAAACCAAAATTGCAGAGTCACTTACCATATCATGGTCTGAAACGGGTCCGAAACTGGTGACGAAGATGTCAGTCTTCACTTCAGTTACACGCTCTGATGAAGCAGGAAATTGGGACAGTGAATGTCTATCAACAGCCCTTATTAGATCTCACCACCACATACTCACACCCAAATGGGAAATTTATTGGCTTTGATTAGCTATTTCTAAAATTGCTCCACTGTGTAGTCCTGATAATTTACTGCTTACACATGAAATTTCACAGTGAATATTTTTCAGTGGAGATGGGAGCCTAAATATGCCACTCTGGGAGACAGATTTTATGGAGAGGTCAGATGATTCTTAATGGATTCTGTAAGAATGGACACACTTCCTGAATGATACCACGCCATTTCATGTTGTAATAAAAAATATGTTAGCATATGGGTATGATTTAAGCTGAACTATTCTTACACAGCTTGCCAGATTCTCCAGGTATTTAGGCTACTCTTGGGACGTATATAGTGCACTGTAGCAAGCTTTATTAACTGTTTAAGGACTCAAGGGTGTGTTTTATAAATGATTGCTTCCTGGCATTAAATCATAAGTAGATTATCCAAATTTCTCCCTGGGAAAAAAATCTGACAACCTATGTAAGTATCTTCAATTTTGAGGACAAGAAGCACATATGATGCAGCAAAAGTTCATTTAATAGGTTCCATTTCAAGCTCAATGTAATTTTATGTTAGTGGCTCTGAGGCATATATATCAACCAATAAAACTTATGTAGTTTGGTGACAATCCAACACAGATATATTTTTTTTAAAATGTTGCTTGTATAAAAGGAAACCTTTGTTGAGAGGTAAGAATGAAAAAGATGACTTTGTAATTTTCAACTTGAGCTCTGAGACATAACAGCCCTGTATTTTAAACAATTCATTTCATTGACCAGGACATTTGTATCTTTGGTGTAGTATATTAAAAAGTTGACCCAATACATGCAATAATGAATTCGTTTGAAAATCAAAAATTTTATCCCCTAGCAATTCACTTGTAAAGAGTTAAATGTTCAGTATAAATTAGGCTCATGGAAGTCATGTTATACACATAATGTGTATCTCAAATGATAGAATAATTTTGAGGTGGAGATGGTCCCCTCCATAAACAATCTATTATTTTTTAGGTTTTGTCCCCCACCCCCAACAATTTCATTGGCTCCAAAATGCTTAAATGAGCCTGCTGACATAATAATTATGTGGGATTTACTGTACAATGTTTCAAAATAAAGAACATAGCTTGAGACAAAGAGAATAGAGTTGTGTTTCTAGAATTCATTTCCAACCTCAACTTTAACATCCAACATCCTGTAGCAACTGCAGAGCGTAAGAGAATAGCTGTCAGCACTGAGTCTCAGATGTATCAGCCACTTGCCTCTCATTCCATGTCCCTCTTCTCACCTCTTCCAGCGGTCATTCCCCAGTACATGCATCTCTCTGTCTACTGCACACTTTATTTCCATAAATACATATATGGAAATATATATTTGTATATCTGTTGTTTCTTAAGAGTCCAGCAAGAGCTCACACTTTATTAGAATGTCAGAATGACTTTCAATTAAAAATCATAAAACAATGAAAACACACTATCTAGTCACAAAAGCTGGAATTCATCTATTCATTGAGCTCATTTTTGTCCTTTCTCTTTCAAGATTTCCCTTTATAGATCAAGTAAAACAACTCATTTTGTTGTTGAAGTTGAGTTTTGGTTCTCTCCAGATTACAAGCTCTAAGGTTTATGATGAATATTTTATGGCTTTGAGTGACACTTATGGAAGTAGGATTATGTCCTTTCTTTCATTTTTATTTTTATGGCAGGAACCTATGGTTAAATGCACACTTACTTGGGGAAATAAGTGTCCCTGTTTTAACACTTGCAAATGCTTCGTGGCGTGGGACAATTCTCTTGGACTCCTTCATTAGTATTATCTATTTTGGGAGTGTGAGGAGAAAATACTCCCCGAGGTAGCTAGCTTTTCAAAGCTTGGCTTACCAGATGTTTTAGGGGCAACCAATATGCTTTTTTCTTAAATGCTGAGGAGGATGTGGAGAAAAGGGAACCCTCCTACACTGCTAGTGGGAACGTAAATTAGTGCAGCCACTATGGAGAACAGTATGGATATTCTGTAAAAACTAAAAGTAGAGCTACCATATGATCCAGCAATCCAACTCTTGGGCATATATCAAGAGAAAAATCATAATTTGAAAAGATATATACACTCCTGTGTTCATTGTAGCACTATGTACAATAGCCAGAACATGGAAGCAACCTAAATGTCTCTCAACAGAGGAATGAATAGAAAACAAGTGGTACATATATACAATGGAATATTAGCCATAGAAAGGACAAAATAATGCCATTCACAGCAACATGAATGGACCCAGAAATCATCACACTGAGTAAAGTCAGTCAGAGAAAGACACATATCATATGATACCACTTATATTGGAATCTAAAAAAAGAATACAAATGAACTTATCTACAAAACAGAAATAAAGTTACAGATGTAGAAAATAAACATGGTTACCAGGGTGGTAAGGAGGTATGGGTTGAATTGGGAGATTGGGATTGACATATACATACTACTATATATAAAATAGATAACTAATAAGATAATTGATAAGTATTATGTCGCATAGGGAACTCTACTCAATAGTCTGTAATGTCCTATATGAGAAAATAATCTAAAACAGAGTGGTATATGTCTATGCACAACTGATTCACTTTGCTATACATCGGAAACTAACACAACATTATAAATCAACTATACTCCAATAAAATTTTTCTAAAACTCTGTTCTATCTAGCATTAAAATGCTCTGAAGAAGTGAACTTGCCAATTAAATGGAATATTTCTCTCTGCTGTTTTTAGATTGTTAGAAGATGATTTCATCTGCAACCTGGGGGAAGCAGGATAATCAGAAGACTCACTTTCTATACTTTCCCTTCTAATATAGCTCCCTTGTCACATGTTCAAGTGGTTTTATTTGTCATCAGTGAATATATAGTGGAAAAAGAAGTTACCATTGCTGTCAAACTGCTTATTATGTATGCTGCTGAAAGATATGTCTTGGACAGTACCATGCTCATTTCTCCAAGAAACCATGTTTTAAATGAACATGGTCATCATCTACCCCTGTGTTTCCGAAAATCACTTGGGAACGCTACTCTAAAACATTACAAAAGCTTTAGAGTAAGCATAAGCCCAATATAACATATTATGTCATTTACAAAAAAAATTTTAATAAAAAATATAAGTTCATAGTTTAAGTTGAGACGCTTCAGAAAAATATTTTAAAAATTTAAATTCCCTGAAATATCACCTTCCACATAAATCCACTGTTAACATCTTGGTGTATTCCCTTACATAGTTTTTTCTATTAAAATATATACTTAACGATTATCCTCAAACCACATTCTCACTCACTTGAGTACAATTTCAGTGGCAAAGAAGAGAATCCTTTGACCAGAAGTGTCCTTCACTTCAGCTCACCAGGGAGTCCTTAAGTGGCATGTGAAGTCATTCTGCTTTAAGATGAACATTTTATAATCTGGATTGCAAAGGTTCAAGATAGAGGGTCATTGTGAAGAAACTTCAGCCAAATTATAAACAGTGTCGTGGTTAACTTGCTTTTTTGACAAAATAATGGTGGTTTGAAATCCAGTCCTCTTCAGATCAATCAGGTTTAAATGGAAAATGCACTCATACTCATGTGTTTTGGCTGAAAGCTAAGGCAATGGTTGTGGAACCTTCTTTTTCCCAATTCTGGAAAAACGTTGTCATTTCCCCTCCTCTCCCCTCCAGCAAGAATTTTATATTTATACATATATATAAAATTTATTATTTAAGGAACAATAGAATTTAAATCACATGCTCTAATACCAGACTTTCTTGACTTAGCATTAGACTCTGAAGTTATTAGAAATATCTAGAAAGAATTCAAGGCCTTTCTATGTATCTCATGGGAAAAGTAAAGAATTTTATGCTTTGAAATATTCTATTTGAGAGCATACAACATGAGGCAGAAACTTCTAATGAAGTTTAGCTAGGAAGATTACACACCTAACCAAAGTTATACATGAATTAACCTCTTATATAATGAGGAAACTGTCTGCAAGTGGAAATCAATTAAAATAACTTGGTTGGAAGAAATGTTCAGAGACTAGATTAATCAGCAATTAATTTTTTTCCAATCCAATATTTTTGTCACAATAATCCTCTGTCCAGTGTAAAATAATCAAGATTCTTTAGAATTAGTACTAAGTGTATACACATGTTCAAGTTTTCAAAGGATAAAGATGGAATAGAGTTATGTAAAATGAAATTATGATGGTGGTTATTATTACAGCAATTAAGGATATCTAAGACAGTACATCAATGTAAATTAAGTTTATGATGATTAAAATTATTTTTTAAACAAGCACACCCTTCAAAGATATGTTTCACATACAACGTATACATATTATTTATATTACATATATGTGCACACACGTATATTCACAAACACACATATATGCATACACTATTATAACCTCTGTAACAGCTAGACAGCAGTAGATCTGTTTTTACTAGGGATTTCCTACAATGCTGATATCCTGCTGATAAGTATTGAAGTAACAGATGTTTTGAAGTGATAATTCAAAAAGATGATTAGCGCTTGAGGCAAAAATCAGAAAAGCAGTGTAGTATAGTAAGTAGTAAGCACATTGGATTAAGAGTCAAAACACTTGGATTTTAACTCCGATTTTCCTAGAGCACAAGCTATGTGATTTTAGGACAATTCTTTAATGTCTCTTAGACTATTTTATTACTTCTTCAGTGAAGAAATAATACCTGCACAATCAACTCTGTTCTATTGGATTGAGAGTCAAATAGATGTATTTTCTGGGTACATTAGTCAACAAATGTTTATTGAGAGTTTTCTATGTGCTAGGAAGGCACTTTTCTAGATAACAGTAATACACTGGTTAACAAAAGTACAATTGTTCCTGTTCTTTGGCAGCATATCTCATAGTCTCAGGTAACACATATTTTAGGTAAATAGGTTAGAAACATAGATAGGTAAACAGGCAGGTAGATAAACAGAATTAGATACATAACTGTGTATAAGCACATATGCACGAATTACACTAGTTAATGTCAGATCATTATAAATGCTCTGAGAGAAGAGATGGCATTTGACTTGTGACCTAAAAGGTGAGAAAAATTCAAGGATGAACAGATCCAGGCAAAGACATTTCAAGGAGAGGAAAGAATAAAGCAAAGTTCTAAAGCATAAAAGAAAGAATAAAGCAAAGATGAGAATAAATGCACTTTGTTTAAGAAAGCCCATACATCTGGAACTTGGTGATGCTGATGATCATGGTATAAGATGACACTGCAAGAGACCCTGATGCTGGGAGGGATTGGGGGCAGGAGGAGAAGGGGACAACAGAGGATGAGATGGCTGTATGGCATCACCGACTCGATGGAAATGAGTTTGAGTAAACTCCAGGAGTTGGTGATGGACAGGGAGGCCTGGCGTGCTGCGATTCATGGGGTCGCAAAGAGTCGGACACGACTTGAGTGACTGAACTGAACTGAACTGCAGAGGTAAGAGGGTCCACATTTAAAGAGCTCTTTATAGAAGCAGGTGACCTTTGTTCTAATGTAATAGGAAGCTTTGGGGTAATGAAGTGAAATAATGTTTCTTGTGGTTTAAGAAGACAACTGATTCTTTGTAAAGAGTGGAATGTAAGAGTGACTAATGTTTTTAAAAAATGGAAGAAGGAATCAGTAGTGAAGAATTGTAGGTGGTATTTTGTTAGGGATTCCTATTACAACAATTTAATATGGCACTGGCCATATTTTCAATGGAAATGTTGCCTACTAAGGAACTCAGAATAATAGGAACTCAGAAGAATATTCACTGGGCCCAGTTCTATGTGCTTGTAACTTATGAAGGAGGTTTATTGCCTCCTGCAAGCTACTTTGCTGCTGTTAATTCACAGAGGCAGTCACTATATGGGGTCTGAATTGGCTGGCATCAGTCATTATAATAAAGTATTTCTTAAAACCCCACTTTGAAATGTCCTGTTTAGAAATTGAAAATATCTTGAGCTCACTACATAACCATCAATTTATACTCCTACCATCTGTGGGGTCGCACAGAGTCGGACACGACTGAAGTGACTTAGCAGCAGCAGCAGCATTAGACAATGTTTCAGCTCCTTGCCAGTCTGCCTGGAGCAGCGTTTTTGCTCCTTGTCCTTCATTTCCATTCCCTTAATTTTTTACCGTTTTCCCCTATGTGCTAAAGTAGAGCAACTTAAAGTTGGTGATGCAACTGCTAAATCTGGATATGGAGTAGAAAATCACATTTTGAGATGTCTAGCCAATACCTGGTCCTTTTGTGTTTTCAGATTTCCAGAACTCAGATGATATAAGCATCTCCCGGGGAAAAAAGGTAAAGATATTAGAGCAGATACTCATCTCTCCTCCATTGAGAATGTCCCTCCTTAACTCCTTATATCATGGCATTTCTATTGGGAGAGGACAAAGCTTTAGAAAAGGATGTAATTACTGTAGCAGAGAAATGGGTTTCTTTCAGTCTATATAAGTCTTGATCAAAATTGCCCAATATGCAATAGCTTTGAGGCATCATACTTTCTATTCCCATTATGTAATTTTAATTATATGAGAATAATAATCTTGGAGGGATATGCCATCCACTTAGGACTCGGTTTCAAGTTTTCAAAATGGCAGAGTCTGTGACTATGAACAATAAGATTCTTAACTCAGAAACACTACAAAATGATGTTTCAAATTAAGAACTCAAGTTCAGACTGTAAAACACCGACCATCTAAAGAATATATTTACACACACACACAGAGACACACATATATTTAATAGTTCACATTGGTTCTAGTATCAAGAGAGGAAATGTTAAATATATAAAAAGGTCAAAAGTAACTGCACAAAATATAAACTGCAGTTGTTTACTAATAATTTGGCCTTTATAACCTGAGCATAGTCTCAGAGGCTACATTTTATTTTAGGAAGTGCTTGGCACAATGATCTATACACAAAAAGGAAAAATGGAAGCAGGAAGTTTTTAAACATGCTAAAACATTCCTCTGGGCATCTCATTTGATTCACTAGACAAGCTGGCTTCATGAGCTGACTGGATCTCTCAGCCAGTAAAGGTTAAAAGATGTTCTCTGTTCATTTTAACAGTTCTTCTTGTGTCTTTGGTAACTGCTTTTCCTCTAAAATTCAACTGAATTATGGACTGTCTAGATATAGTATTTCAGTGGAAATAGACTACATTAAGCCAAAGTCTGAGCGTCTGCTCCACACCTTGCATTAAAAGCACCAGACAAAGCTATCGCAAATTCAAAAAGAAGAATTCTAGAGTAGAATTTCAAAAGTTAATAAGAAAAGCTATTAATTGGTAAAGTAAATATATCAACAGCAATAACAAATATTGGAGAAGTCTAATGTTTTAAATTGTTTTGGGGTACTGTCAGTAATTCAGGATCTTTTTTTATCGAAAGTGAATATATTGTGACATAATATCTTGTCCTCTAAATTTCTGAAATTCTGGCTTTTTAATATAAATACAAAATGTGTGGTTTAAGTTAGGTGAACATGAATAAAATGATTGCCTCTGATACCAACATCAAACAGCATATAAAAACATAAAAAAGATCACATGAATATCAGATTTCATCTTGAGATAAAGTCTAGTTACCTATAGTTTGTAAAGTTGCATAAAATTTCACAGAAGTTAATCTGATTTTTTTTTCCTCAGAGCACTCTTTAGTGTTCCACCTTGAATTATTTCGACATAAAGAAACATAACCCAAGATGCCAAGTTAATTCCCCAAGGAGCCAATACCACTTTGCCAGCAGCACTCATATCCAGCCCAGTTTCCTTGCCTGGTGGGAGATACTTGTTATCTTAAAGCTGAGATCTCTTGCAGTTATTAGGCTAAAGGAAGTCTAAAAGGTCTCATAGAGGCATAAAAAAATCAAAAATTGGGAAAATCAAGAAGATAAGGAGTATACTTTGAGGCATAGATTGTTTATCAGATAGTATGTCAGTGCTCAATACCTTGAGAGAAAATCCCAGCTACATTCCAGTTATAAATACTCATCCAACTGATAGCTTCAATTAAGTAAAATCTAAAACAACAACAACAACAACCCAATTCTGTAACACAGGAAAAAGAAGAAAATCTTAACTAAATATGTTAAGTGTATAGAAGGAATAAGTAAGTAGCTTCACCGGTGGTTCAGTCATAAAGAACCCGCCTATAATGCAGGAGACGTGGCAGGAACCTCGGGTTTGCTTCCTAGGTCAGGAAGATCCCCTCGAGTGGAAAATAGCAACCCACTTCAGTATTCTTGACTGGAAAATTCCATGGACAGCCCATGGGGTTGCAAAAGAGTCAGACACGACTCAGTGATTTAAAAAATATCAGGAATAAGGTCAATTCTCTCCCTACATTCCTACCTACCTGTTTACTTCCCCATCCATCTGGTTTGTCGCATGATGAGTACACACGGGTACTCTCTCACTGCAAAGAGAGACGCAGCCTATCTAAATGACGGGGCAGAGAGGGCAGGAAAGATGTTACTGGAAGCACACTGCTTCTCCTTAAAAACCTGAAAACTTTCTTCAGAATGCAGTTTTGGATCTTTGTTTCTGGATTGTTCTTACCCCTACTCCTAGAGTGTAGGGAAAGCCAGTGCGATGGTGGCTGAAGTTTTACCCAGATAGGTGTAATTTGGGGGAGAGCATCATTTATAATGTTTTAGAAAGTTGGAGAAAACTTAGGCTTCTTTGGTTTTAGATTCACAGCCAATAAGGAGAAACCTTGAGAAAACAGATTTCCTCAGAAGGTGTTTGGTTTGTCTTGATTTAAAATGAAAAAGGAATCTTGATTAATCAAGGAACACCTGAGCCTAGCCAGCCTCGTAACCCAGATGCCTCTCCTGTACCAGCTTCTCTAGTTGTTCTCCTCTCTCACTTTCCTCTATTCTTTCTCTTCATTTTCAATACCCTCTTGCTCTCCTTTCTACTCTAACCTTTCCTTTCTTATCTTGCCTTTCTTTTTTTTTTTTTTTCTGGATTTTACCTCCTCTCTTTCCTCAACCATTTTATTCTTTTGTGGTAACCTTTCAAAAACATTCTTTGGTCCCTGGTTGCAAGGAAGAAAGAACCCTCTACACCATGCCCTCAAGGAAGGCAATATTAGATGAGAATAAACTCAACAATCACTGAAAATTTTGATTTCTATTTTCTGGCTACAGATTATTTCAATTCAAGTCTATTTAAAGCTTCCTCCCTTAATTTTGTACTTAAAATATGAATTTGCCAAATGTTTTTCTCTTTATGTCCCTGAATAGAGGATATTACTAGAATTCCACACACCATCCTTTTTAGTGTTATCTTTTTTAAATTGAGATAGACTTCCAGGATATAATTTTTTATGTTGTCCTTAAATTTGTTTCTTAATTTTTGGATCTAGGGTGTACATTTCCAAAGAGTAATGTTACACCTTTGGATGCTGTGTGTGTTTCTAAAAGACAGGTCATGATGAAACTGCACGTACTAGAGTTTCTTACATTAGTCTCAAGTCTTAGCTTATCACATTTCTATATTTTATCAAGACATTCAGAACAAAATATCCCTGTCTTCTGCACAATGTTGTTAGTTTTATAAAACCAGACTTTTATCATAAGACAGTGGGCTCCTTTCTCTTGCAAGAAAAGATTATTCCAGCTGTGATCATGAACCTACTATGAGGAAATTTTTACCCCCTTTATAAGCTAATGATAATCTTTCAAGTATTGCCTCTATATAGTTTTTGCATTGAAAAGCAAATGAATCATGTAAAAACTTGATTTTTATAATGGAGACCTACTAGAATGCATGTTAAACTTAGCTTACCAGAAAACTATGGTAAAGACATAGAATTAAATAATTCTGTAGAAATGTATGTAATAATTTCAATTTATAGCATCCAAAAATCATGCATGATTTTAACATTTTTCTCTAATTCTGTAGCTCATTATGTTTATAAAATATCTAAAAACTGTGTTTAATATTTAAGGCTGTATTTTTCTAAAGACAGATAAACATTCTCAAAATGTACTTAAACAGGTAAATGAGATAGGTAATAAACACATCCCATTATATCCCTTAAAACTGAAAAGGCACTCCAAAAAATGACAAAAATTAAGATAGTGTTAAAACTTTTTCATAAATCTCAAATCCATCAGATTTAATTGCAGTATGTTCTAGGATGACACATAAAATAGAAATAAAGGAAATTATTTAGGCTACTTTAAAATTTGTTTTCATGTCTATCATAACCTCAAAATCACCATTTCCAGAAATCACAAATCTCAGAAAATCCTCTTTAAAAAGAATAAAGCAGACCCATTTTAAAACTTTTTCCTGAGCCCTTAAATCCTCTACTATGGTAGAGGACATTATATTCACTTCAATTAAAAAGAATGTATCTTATCTATATTTAGCCTACCACTACTCTGTTCTTTACATAACTATTTTTGTTATTCTGAGGGGGTTAAGTAGATAATATATTAGATTCCATGAAAATTGCTACCTGAATTAATGTAGTTGTTTCTGTATAATAAATTCACTATCATCCTGAGTCTTGAAAGAGTAGCTTTTAAACTCATTCTGAGTCTGTATTATGTATCTTCGAGGTTTGTGGCTCTCCAAGACTTAGGTATGCATATGAGGAGTAGGTGAAATGCTTCCTGCTTACACTATATTTGATTAAAGAATTAACATATACATTTATTAAAGTTATTGTATATAATTAAATTTAAATGAGCAGTCATGGGTGCGTTATCTGTACTCCAAATAACAATATGACCACATAGCTGATTATTAAAGAAGATGTATGTGTGTGTGTGTGTGTGTGTAAAATTGTTTAACAGACTTAAAACTATGCATAGAACTTAAAAGAGGATACTTATATTCACATGCTAAAGTATTAAATGCAATTTCCTAAACTAGAATGAGGATAAGATTTTCTAGATATATTATAAAATTCTGCAGATTTTCTATGGATTGATATGGAGAAGGAAGATGAATAAGTAAACATCAGATGCATGCCCATTCGTAAACGTTATTATCACTATTCTGACTCTTTTTGTCCGTTCCTCCCCTACCTGCGGTCTTTGCAATTTATTTCAAATTTTATAAACTAAGAACAATTTTCCTGAAACTGCTCTAGATGTTTAGATATACACAGATTTTATGTTAATACAGCACACATATTTATGCACTCTATTTTGTGACCGATACATTTTATTCCTTAATACTTTTTCAAAGAACTTAGTAAGGGGTAACCAAGTGGAATACAGCAAACCTGGGGGAATTTGTATAGCATGTCCTAGAATGAATGCTTGAGATTGATAGGAAGGGACACCTGGTAAGACCTTTGACATATTTCTGAATTGCGCCTTTGACAAAGGAGTTTCCCTTAAACCTCTGAGACACTAATGGCATTTGGCGGTCTCAAAGCAGACCTACGACCCATAGCCTTGTGATCACACTTCCTAAAGTATTAAAACGAAGATTCTAAATCCATGTTACCATTCTGTTTTAAAATCACAAATTGAATTCTTAAACTTCTTATTCTTTGCATATCTTTGCTGTCTAGATGGAGAAGAGATGAATTTCTTAAAACTGGCATTTCGTAGTAATTTAAATATTTCTATTACATAGTTTCAACAAATGCTCTGGATAAAGTACAGCATAAATTATAGTTTGGAGTCATAGATTCTAACCTTAGTTTCTTATGTGACTTTGAACAATAATTCATTTCTTTGCCTCATTTGTTTTACTCTGAGATCAATATTTTGTTTTGACTTTATTATTCTTTGCTTAACTAAATAAGATAGGTTGGTTATCTTATTCAAAGGCTATTTAAATAAGTGTGTAATGCCTTGTACTATTTGCTTTTATTGTTATAAATATTGTATTATTAAGTGCTATCTTCTTCCTGAGTAGAAATTCATTAGTAAACCACTTAAATGGTATACAAAGAAAAATACATTTTTACTACAGAAAATTACAGTTTAAGTTTAAATGCACCGAGATAAAAAATACTACCATCTATCTCATTCACCTTTTGTCCCAGAGATGGGATTAATCTAACACGAAATAGTGGATCAGTCTGTAAGATTCCACAAGAAATGTTTACAGCAACAGATTCAGAGATATTCTAGTTGAATCCAATGCAAACAAAGCAATGTGGAATGTAATAGCAATGCAGTCTTTGGGCTGGAAGGAAGAATATTACCTGCCTTTCTCCCTTGTAAAATCAAATCATACTTGCAAACTATTATGAATGTCAAGTAAATGTAACATTACTTTCATGACATTATGGGAAGTTTGAATTGTCTTTTATCACGTTTGGGTATGTGCATGGGATGACCATGGAAAATTGAATTAACATTGGGCCATCTATTGAAAATAGGATGAGTCATTACACTACATGCTGTCATTCTTCTTACTTTACCATGTAGAGGGAAGCAGTGTTTTAATAGTAAAGGCTTAATATTGTTCTCTAAAATAAAACACTATAATGCTACTCACCTCCTAATCCCGGTCTCAGGCGATTGTCATAACCATCTAGGAGTCGGTCCAAAATCCTGGTGAAGACAGTGGTGTTGTCTTTAAGTTCATCTTGTAATGAGGGTTGTCCATAGCTGAAATATCAGAGGCAATAGCTAAATTATACATTTTGACTAAAACCTTTTTCCAAATAAAGCCTTCCGCAATTTTTTCAAATTCCTTTCTATTGAGTCTTAATTTGAAAATTCCTTCTGATAAAGTAAAAAAAAAAAAAAATAGCTTAATTCTTGTTCTCATAGATGATATGCTCTATATTCTAATATTTCTAACTATGGAAGGAAAATTATACGACATGAGTTGTCTCTTTACATTTATAATTCTCAATGTGTGTACAAAGTTGTAATGCATGTTTTCTGTGGTGAAGCAAGAACATTAATGCACACTACTGAAAAACCGAAATCTGGGAAACTTCTTCCCAAATTAAAAAATTGTATTTATGAACTACCAAAGTAATTAATAGCTTTGTTTTCATTTAATATGTAGAATAATCCTAAAATTGCATCTACCAACATGCCTCCGTTCGTCCACTTCCTATGTTTCTTTTGTGGTTTTTGATGTTCTTTCAGGTGTTTAAATGAAAAAAATAGATAGAACTTGTTTCTTATGATAATTATTTGCTCACATCAGTGTGTAATTTCTATTTCCATTAAGGTTTATGAACCAATAAACCAAAACTTTTTATAATTTGTCTATTCAAACCTCTAATTAATTGAATTTTTGTCCTTGTTGGTCTTAGAAGTAAAATATACCCTGGAAAAGGTAAGGTCCAATATTCTAAATTTATGATTTTACTAAACGGTAATGCAAGATTACTGTTTTAAGAAAGCACGGCTATTTGTGAGCAGAGTTTGAACTAGAATCCAGTTTTCTTTAACTTTTAGTCTAAAACATTATTTTCATTCTTCTATATCAGAGTAATTATTCCTGTTTAATTCTTTCTATATGAATATCTAGTTTTTAACCCCTTATCATTACTAGTCTTTGAATTTTGATCATGTAATAACCACAGTTCAAATATTATATATTTATTATATCAATCACATTATTATCTATGCTCCTTAACTCATATTTTATGTAATGGTTAAGATGACACTTCCAAAATCCTTTGGGAGAAGAGTCTTCTATTTTAGGATAGATCACACTTACTGAGACATTTCATTGATAGCTCTGACCTTGAGAAAAAATGAATATAGAGTGTAAACTAAAAAACTGACATAAAAATATCACTCTCATATTTTCTACGTAATGTGCTTTTGGCTTCTCACTTGTGTGTTTATATTATTGATTAATCTAAGAAAAATAGTAACAGTTGAAACCAGGATTCACTTATTTGACAAAAGCAAGAAATATAATCAAGTATCAATTAAAAAACAAACACTATTGTTTAGGTAATTAATGTTATATTGGTAAAATGCAAAACTTTTCTGATAAAATTTTAATAAGCTATTATAATGAGAAATCTATTCATGAATATGAAATATATTAAATGTACCTCTTTGAAACAGTCTTACAGTATCATAAATTCAATATTAATACCATGCAGATTGAGGGTTTACTCTCTTTTGGCAAAATTAAAGATCTTCCTGGTTTCTGAAATCAAATTTTCAACAAGCTCTGTGTCTTCCAGGATGTCTCACTAGCAGATGACAGCAGTAAAGCAAAAATAGTTTTCTGAAGGCAATTATTTTTAAAAACTCATTGTCACAAAACCTACTGCCATGCATGCATCTTTCAAGGATACTAGAAGGTCATCTTGATAAAGGTGGAAAAGAAATGCTAGCACACTTTGAGTTGTAAATAGGGCCTGATCAAGTATTCTAAGGAAGAAGCATTAAAATAAGAAGGGGGAAATGATGAGATGAAGTGACATGACAGAGCATATTAGATTGCGAATATGGTTCCCCCAAAATGGAGTGGTCTGTTACCTTTACCTGCATTTCCTTTGTTTTTATAGCATATGTCAAATTCAGGAAAGGCTTTTCTCCCCCTAGTTTGATTTTATAAATGTTGTTCTCACCAGTTGTTTGCGTTGGAATACAAATGCCAAAAGAGTCTTTTCCCTCCCTCCCAGCAAACCATTTCTGCTCTGCCAACTGGAATGATAATCATTCTTTTATGTGATTTTCTTAATCAGGTTATGCTTCATCTTTAATTCTCATTTACTATGTAATTGTCAGAGAATAAGCCTAAGATAAAGATCAAGATTATTTATTTGCTATTAAATACTCATGCCAATGTAATGTCTCCTAAACTGAATATATAATTTGTAATTTGTAGAGAAATGTCAGTTACAGTACTTGATTTTGATTCCGTATGAGCCACTATATAATAAAACACTGTGCACTAACTCCATCTACAGGTCATCACAATAGTAACACTTCATATAATTTTTCAAAAGCAGTGAGGAACCTTTTACTCCTCAGATTAAGAGTATCTGACAATAATGCATTTCCTGTTCATCTGGCAGTCATTATTCACCATGCACAATAACAAACATTAAGAATGGACAACTTCTTAATTGAAAAAAATCCTCCTAAATCCTTACATTTCCAGACTATTCCATCTCTTTGCCTTAACTTGTAAGGGTTCACTTTTCGTTACATTATGGAGAATCTTAGATTTTTATAGTATGTCTAAGACTTTGGCCACAGGAATAGATTATACTAGAAATATAAAAGCAGATAAAGGAGAATCTGAAATACTTGGTCATTTATATCTCTGCTATTATAATGTATCTATAAACTTGATGGGATCATTAACTAATATTTTGAATATAGTTAATCACATTATTACATTTTTCTCATAACTTATCTCCACAGTAAACTTAAATAGAGAAGTTCAGTTTTATCTACCGTTCTTAAATGTGTCTTGTATACTCTACTTCTATTAGTTATATAAGTAGTAGTTTCAAAACAAAATGCACATGCATTTATAAAAACTTATAGCATTCAAATTAAAAATATTATTCTAAAGTTTCTACTTGCACATAGTCAGAAGTTACTCTATGATCTTTGCAACTAGTTAGAAATTTTCTTGTTGGAAAATCAACTTACATAGTATCCAGATATTAATTGGGGTAACTTTTTATGAATTAGGAAACTGCATGATTTGTTCGGTTACAACTGAGCAGTGAAAAGTTCAATTTAAGAATTAAATGGTGAATTAACACATTCCTTAACAAAAGCGTGTTAAGTGTATTCTAACTAACATGCAAATAAGATGATTATTTTTTCATACTGTTCTACTTTATTAGCGGGAATTTTATTGCAGTTAAGTTTTTTTAATCCCCTTAGTCATGAATTTATCCAAGGTTAATTTTCTTCACTCTGAAAGAATAAATGAAAAGTTACAGAAATTCTCATGCAGATTTAAAATAAAGGGTCCCCACCTTCTTCCAGTCAGTGTGGTCAGAAAGAGGGTCCAGGCCCAAAGGTAGTCAGAGAGACCCGGACTTTTCTTCATTGCGGGCTTGTGCAGCTGAAAAGTAGAACAAGTAGAGATCAATGTCTCTTGCAAGAAACATCAGGTTATAACCACTAGGGCTGACTGAGGCAGTTCAGATAAATGCTTTGAAGTCAGGAAATGACCTCACTGGGATATGACACCTCATTGGAAGCAATGGAAACCTGGACCATCCATTCTCCACTTTCCCTTCCATTTCTCCATTCAGAAATATCAGTGTCTTAATTTCTCCTATAAAAGAATACAAGTTGCAATGCTCTCAGGTGATAAGATTGCTCAACATACAATTGTGAGTTTTTCTTTTTCTCTAGGCTTTATATTACCAGTATAGTTTGAATTACTATCCTCTTGTTTATCATCTGATAAATTTGACCTTTCTGATTTGAGTTCCCACAACTGCACTGTGCATTAAATATCTTCAGCTGGTGTCTACAATGGAGAGAGCCTGTTCGGGGGCTGTGATGGGGTAGGTTATTATGCTTTGATGACTGAATTCATCTTGGGGTTCTGGATACACCTTGATTTCAGAAGCAACTGCTATTTATCTTAAAAAAAAAAAAAATCATGAGATGTGCTGCTGAATCCTGAAGTCGTGCTTGTAATTCTCTGCCTGTGATTGCCTTGTTAAATATGCTCACTAACGCTTCTGTGGGGCTAAAGGACACACTTTATAGTCAGTCCATGTGCTGGCCTCTCACACACAAACCACACTCACATAAATGCACACAAACATGCCTACACATATCTTTTAAGCCCTCTTGGATTCTGCCGGGTTGCTGCTAGAAAATGTTTCATCTCCAACAGATGGAAACTGGAGTGCTTTGCTTTGCATGAATAAGGGAATCTTTTTTCCCTCTTAGGTAAAGTGCAATCAATCACCGTCTGATTGTTGAATTTAGACTTAGGTAGTGGGATGCTGGACGGATGGAGGAGTCTGGAAAGCTTAGAGAATTTTTAAAATTATCTATTTGTGCAGTTAGTTTTTAAAAATAAGTACACTACCTGGAGAAGGAGAAGATATGGTAACACTTGACTTGAATGTGCTATAATTGATTCCAGTTATGAGAATGTTCAAGGTAAAATTTGTTAGCACTTCCCTGAATCCCTCAGGAGGGTCAGTGATTAATGGACTGCAAGTCTTTTAAAGCATATTTTTCATGAGACACTCTATAGTTTAATGTGGTATGCCTTTAAATACATCTACACAAATGCTTTCCGCACTCTCTGGGATCATTTATATCAGTAAAAATCATTCCAAATGGCAATGTAAGCAATGAAACATAATTAAGGTGCTTACAGTGGACAGTCTAGATCTAGAGATAAGAACTGTGAGATTCACAGTTTTTCCCTAAATTTGTGACTGCTTTTAACATAGAAGAGTTGAATAAGATGAGGAATATTGGATAAATATCCTCATGTTAAAATATTGCATCTAAATTGCATAATTATATTAATCTTTTATTAATCTTCAACATCTGTTATGAAGGAAAAACAACTTCCTCTACCCTATTAATATATGTTAATCTTTATAGAAAAAAAAGGGTAATTCCCGAAGGAATAAATGAAACAAAACAAAACCCCAAAGCAAGATACCATTGCTTTCTGTCCTCCTCTGACATTTTAAAAAGAGGAAAACAAACCTATCATGGCACTTGAGTTGTTGAGTAAGAAAGTTTCTTGCAAATACAAACATAATAGTTTAAGAGAAACGCTAAGCTGTCTCCTAACCCTTTTCCACCTTCAACCTCACCTCATCAAACACACACTCCAAACACCCATATCCCATGCCACCCACATAAAATGAGAACTTGAGTTTTTTTTCTTCGTGTTCAGAATGAGAGAGACCCCTACACCAGAGGGCATTTCAGCAGCGTCCACCGGAAAGGAGAAAAGAGGCATTTTCTTTTTTTGCACCCAGAAGGAGAGTGCCTTCCCTAAGATATGCAACGTTGAGACAGGTTTTCTATACCAGCGTCTTAACTTTAGAGGATGCCCCCCGCAACGCCCCTCCCCACTTCACCTCAGCTCCCTTTTGCCAAAAAAAAAAAGGAGACCAAAACAACATGTCACCACCCACCCCGCGGAACACATTCAAATCTGCCTGCCAAAGGAAGGAAAGAAAAGAAAGACGGAGAAAATAATAATAATGACGATAACGCTCCTAGACCGCTGCGGTTTTAACCCTGATAGAAAACCATTCGTTGTGTCTACCTGCTGTGGGATCAGGTTCCTGTCCTGTTCCCTCTTTCTCTTTTCCCTATTGCATTCTGGTCTCTCCAGCAAGGAAAAGGCACGTTCAAAGCCCTGCGTGCTGCGGTCCGAAGCCGCACTTACCTCGGGCCCCCTCTGGGCACAGGATCGCTCCAGACCCGGGAAAAGTCTGCGAGAGAAAATCGTGGAGAGCTGGGAGCCGGCGCGAGTCCGCGAGTCCGGGCGCGCCGGCAGCGGAGAGGCGTCCTCGCTCCGCCGCTCGCTCACTCGGTCTGAGCGGGCTGAGCCATCATGGACTCTGCGTGCTCCTCTGCTGAAGATTTCACACCCGAATTTGCTTCCCAATATTCCAATCTGCAGCTATACAACAAAAGATTTTTCTTTACCAAGACAGTAGTAATACGTCCCAGGGCAAACCGGATGTGAAATAGGCGGTGACTTCATGCCAGAGAGATTTTATTTTAGAAAGGAAGGTGGTACCAGCCTCTGAATCTAGAGACCAATCCGCCCATTTTTTATTTGCAGCACAATTTAACTTGCACCGCTCTGGCCCTAATCCCCTTCTCTGAGCTGCAGACTCAAATCCTTCTACAATCTGCTGCAAGCTTTCCCTTTTTGGGGGGGAGTGGAGACGGGGGAGGGAAGAGTAGAAAGGGTTAGAGGCACAGAGACTACCCTCAGAATCTCTTCACACTTGCAATGTACGAACCCTCTATTTTAAGGTGTGCCTATTAAAAATACAACCGATCAGTGTAACTATTCCACCTTTGATCAAATATTTAACCACCGCATGCATATGAATGGATGCAAGCTATGAGAGGGAGGCGCAGGGTTCCACATGTGGAAAGCGCACTCTCCTCTCGCCTGTCTCGCTCACACGCACTCACACGCGTCTGAGTCCTTGTGTCTTGCAGAGTCACGAATGATGAGGGCTAGGAGGGAAGAGCTCTGGCCGGTGGGGACTTGGCCACCGGCGTGGGAGAGTCTTTGCACTTTCACAGGTTATCAGCGCTTTCCACCTCTCCTCAGTCAGCAGTTTAGAGGACAGCAAGAACGCGCTCTGGAACCGGGTTTTTTAAGCTTTGGAGGAAACTGTTTATGTCATGATCGAGAAAAGATAACCTCCTTTAAATATGAATTATGCTGGCCTCCTAGGGCCAGGAGTATTTAACTTTAAATAATTCGCCCAAATAATTTCTAGGCAAGCGTCGTATCTCTTGTTTCCTGATTCATTTCCTTGCCTTGTAACTCCATCATTCTCTGGATTAGAAAAATGAAAGAGAGGGTACGAGAGATGAACAGAAAGATTTTTAGAAGTCAGGTCAAACAGAGCCTGCTTTTACTTTTTTTTCCACTTTTCTCTTTCCTCTTCTATTACCCTCCGTGGTGGCTCTCCACCCACGAATAATTATACACTGAAGGGAAGGAGGGTGTGTTTCAACATCAGTCTAACTACATTTCCAAGGAGTCAGGGACGACTTGTAGTTCTCTCGGATTTTGTGAATGGGTGTTTGTAGCAGAGAGGAGGTGGGTGCTGTGTTTCTGGAAGCTTTTACTGGAATGACCTGATGCTGTGGGAATTGTCCCTTCAGCACTTTCCCCTGGACTAGGTACTGAAAAGAAAAGATGGGACTCCTCTATGCAATGCTTCTGGTGAACAAGGTGTGAACTTTGGTGAGCTTCCTAGCCATTTTCCCAGGAGGATTTCTAGCAGAGGAGACATTTCTGGTACGGTTGTTATCTCTGGTAAGGGAAGAGAAAAATCTACATGGCCCCTTTATACCACTCATGCCTTTTTGATTCTACAAGTGTTCCTTGACTCTGTGCTTGCAACGCAATCAGCTTATATGATTGAAACTTAAAACAGGCGATTGAAATAATAAGAAATATGTAATTGAAGATCACATTCAGAGTTGGGCTTGGTTTCTTCTGAGTTTTGAAGAAGTGTCATTGGAAAGTTATTTTAGAAATGAATCTTCAAGGAAGAGAGATTTGAAGATTATTTCATAATACCTTTGTTTCTGGGCAGTAATTGCTTACTCTGTTCGACACAACAAATGTAATGTATTCTTAACGATAGCCACTGAAGGAGCATCAAGAGTTTTCCTATGTGACATTACCCAATTTTTATTTATGTGCTTATCCATTAATTTACTTATTTATTAAGCAGTTCTGAGAATAAAATTCACTATAGTAAGGTTTTGAAACCCCAGGTTAGCAATTAGAAAGCATTATTTTCTTACCTGACAATATAAAATCCAATTCTATAGTTCTGTTTTGACTTAAGAGACTGATACTCCTAGATATGACACAATTGAGGCTTTTTTCCCGCCTTTGGCTTTATAGTCACAACTCCTTTTACTTCTCTTTACAAATTGAGAATGACTTTATAACTAATGACATACAACCAAATCACTCTGCTGATTGTTTTTTTGAGCATAAACACTGAACTTTATCATTTGAGCAAAGATCTCTGAAAACAATGCCAATCACATCTTACTTGAGACTGAAAGTGTTATGTGACTATCCAGCAAGATACAACTGCACATTTCCATAACTTTCAAAATAAATGAATATTTATGAATAATTATCTAATTTATCTGAAAACTATGGTAAAAATATGAAAATGGAAATACCCATATGATGATTCTCTATTTAAGATACAATTTCCACAAGATAGGTTTTGCTAGATGATGTATATGTAATTTCTTTGGGGACATGTATGTTTTTAATGTATAAATTGTGGGTGTTTAAAATATTGATAGTTTGACTATTTCAAAAAAAGCAATTGCAATTCTAAATTATGAATGTGGTTATTATTTTCCATCTAAGTTATCATTAACAGGTGCACATAAAACCAGGGAATAAACCATAAGAAATTAATGGCAAAGCAGTCATTATTTTATATGGTCTTGTTACATTGACTCTTTTAGATAGGTGTTGACATTTTTGTTTTTTTCTTTTACCTGGGGGGGGAACCCTTTAAAGTGAGTGTGCCTCTGATTGAATTAAGTTCTTGAGATCACAATAACCATGATGTTTAATATTCTTAAAATATTTACTTATTGCCAAATAATGTGCTAATCAATTTGCATAAATCATTCCATTTACTTCTCAGATCTGTGAGAGATAGTCGCGTATCCCTCTTTTACAAATCATTCAATAAATTATGGATTAGAGAGGGTAAGAGATTTGCCCAAGGTCGCACAGCTAGTGAATGTTTGTGCTAGAATGCAAACTCAAATCTTCCAACTTCAAAGCTTATCCTCTTAACCAGATCTCTACATTACTTTATTTCCTTAAGATGTGGTTGTGAGTTCATGTTTAGATCTGTTTTATTTTTATGTCTATGTTTGACCATCTTCATAGCAGTCACATAAAACCTACCTCTGAGTATTTTAAAAAGGTGTTAATTCGTGATGAGCTTCTTTCTTTTGATGATATAATACATCCAATTGCACCATGGTGTCAAGCTGACTTTAGTATTTAGAAGTTTTCTGTTATTTTCCTTCTGTCTCATGAAGCTAGTTGTGAAATCCCCTTGAAACAGTCACTAGTTCTGGGCAGAAGGGACTTGAGGTCAAACCTAGGACCAGAGATCCTGGGGAGGTCTAATAGCTCTATTTCCAGTGTTGCAGTCTGGTACATTTTGCTTTTTCTGTCAATTTTAAATGGCAGGAAGCCCTGACCTAATTGAAGAAGTGTACTGATTCTTTTCGACAGAAATGTTTTCACTTTATCCAACTAAATGTGAACCAAATGAGAAAAATAATATCGAGCATGTTCTCATTAATTTAGGGTGGCTTTTCATCATTTACAAAATAATTTTGGGTGAGAGAGAAGAGGTAAGTAAAATGATAAAATATCAAATAAGCTTCAGCTGAGATCTTGGGTAAAGTGTTTGTTGCTTAGTCGTGTCCAGCTCTGCAGTCCTATGGATAGCCAGCCAGGCTTCTCTGTTCATGGAATTCTCCAGGCAAGAATATTAGAGTGGGTTGCCATTCCCTTTTCCAGAGGATCTTCCTGACCCAGGGATCAAACCCAGGTCTCCCACATTGCAGGCAGATTCTTTACCATCTGAGCAACCAAGGAAGCCCAGAGGGTAAAGTGGTCTTTTAAAATGTATTTGAATGGTTCAAATATATACATTGGAAATATATTTTAATGTTAATATTTTAATGGCCATCTGTCTATAACAAGAAATGTACAGGTGGCAATTAAACAGAATTTCATCCTCATTTATATATATCCAAATATATATAATTTATAATATTTGGATATTTATATGGAATCATTTCATTCACTAAACTTGCTCCCCACTTTCTAATTTTGCTGTATATAATACTGACCGTCTTGTTAATGAACTATACACATGTCCAGAGGGGTAGCCCTTCTGCTATAATTGATATTGAGCTAATAGTTCACTTCAGAAAAAGAAAAGAACTGTACTTTAAGGTAATAAAGTAATTCTGTACCTTAAGCTAGACATCTTTGTCATCAGTTAGACAATTTTTCCCAGGCCTGAAGGCTAATTTGACATCTCAGCATTGATAGGTACAGTAAAAAGAAAACCAAAATTTTCTCATACTTGAGTCATAAATGTTTGACATTCTAAAGGCATGTAGAGATTGTTTGCTCCAACCACTCAGACAAATAAAAAAGATTATGTAATTTTTCAGTGATTTTTACAGGTTAGCATGGTGCAGACGCCACATGGGGCTTCCCAGGTGGTGCTAGTGATAAAGAACCGCCTGTCATTGCAGGAGACAAGAGACATGGGTTCAGTCCCTGGGTTGGGAAGATCCCCTGGAGGAGAGCATGGCAACCCACTCCAGTATTCTTGCCTGGAGAATCCCATGGACAGAGGGGCCTGGCAGGCTACAGTCCATGGGGTTGCAAAGAGTCTGACACAACTGAAGCGACTTAGCACACAACACATGGCAGAATGATTGCTCATATATGGATACAGCTCTTTAGTCACTGACACCTAATAGACTTGTGGCCATTGGTATTTACTCAATTTTTCTGAACCTCATTTTCTGAAGTTTTAAAATGAGGTACTATTATCTCATTAGCTGGTTGTGGCATAATATGGGAAAACAAATGCAAAATACATAGTCATCTTGTATAACACCTGGTAGTTATCCAGTGAATTTGTTTCCTTCTCTTTGATCTTAACACAAATTCATTATTTATCAAACATTTTAGTGCATTATCTTCAGCATGTTCATATAATTCACAATACTGATTATTTTATCCACGTTTTCCATAAGCTTTAACTGAACCAGAAGATTCTTAGTTATCAGACAAGTCACCATGACAAGCAAGCTCACATACCACCTTAAATCCTCAGCCCATATTCTAAGGTATTCTGAGGGGGGGGAAAAAAAGGTTTTTTCCTTACACCTGCCTTAGGCGTAGAGTACTTTACATACAATCCAAACCATACATCTCTATTTGGTTGTTCTTTATATTTTCTAGGGTTAGTCCCTCAGTTGTGCCCAACTCGTTTTGACCCCATGGACAGACCCTGCCAGGCTCCTCTGTCCAAGGAACTCTGTTGAAAACGTCTAACTTCCTGCTCCCTGCATCCATTCCCCTCCTGAGTTCTTTGATCATCTTGACCATCATTACTCTGACCTGTTTCTCTAGTAGATTGCCTGTCTCCACCTCACTTAGTTCTTCTAGGGTTTTATCTTATCTCTTTGTCTAGAACATGTTCCTCTGCCACAACTTTTGTCTAAGTTGCTATTTGTATTTTTATGTCTGTTATATAGGTTAATTACATATCTCCGACCTTGCAGAAGTGGCTCTCTGCAGGAGGCATTTTATGCATCCCAGCAGTGCACTCGCCTTTCATCACCCAAACTGTATGGGTGGTAGGGTGGGCAGAGTTGGTCCCTAGTCTGGTTGGTTGCCAGGCCCTACCATGTGCGGATGCTGCTGGCTGTGGTTTAGTTGAGCCTGGTCATGAGGTGGCTGGTTGAGGAACCCTAGGGGGCCCCAGGGGCTAGTGCTTGCTCACTGGTGGGCAGACTCGGGGTCCCAAAGACTCTGGGCTGCTGCCCACCCACTGGCAGGGGAAGCCAGGTCCTGGGGTTAGTGCAAGACCACGGGTAGCAGACTGTTTCCTGGAGTCTGGCTGCAGATCAGGGAGCCCAGAACCCTTTTCGGATTGTTCCTTGGGTCAGAGTGGGGAAGATGGGATGCAGATAGGGGGAGAATATTTGTTGATACAGTTGAGTAAAGGGTGTGGGGGGGGTCACAGAGCTTGGGTTGGTCTGCTAGTGGGCATGGTCAGGGCCCAGCAGGTCCCAGGTTAGAGTCTGACCTGTGTGGTAGATCCTAATTTTCTTGCTTCTGGTGCCTGTCCTTGGTGGGTGGAGCTGGAGCTTGGCCCACATGTGGAGCCCTCACGTGTCTAGGAGTGTGCCTGCTGATGGGCGGGGGCTGTGTTTGACCCCTTCAGTTGTCTGGCGTGAGTCCCAGCACCAACACGTGTACCGTAGCCTGCTGGGCAGGACCAGGTCTGGTGGTGATGCTAATGAGTCAGTATGGCCACCGCCGCTTTCCCATAATTGAATGTCCCCAGGGTGAGTTACTGGAGGAGGCAATGATACCCAACTCCAGTACTCTTGCCTGGAAAATCCCATGGACGGAGGAGTCTGGTAGGCTGCAGTCCATGGGGTCACGAAGAGTTGGACACGACTGAGCGACTTCACTTTTACTTTTCACTTTCATGCATCGGAGAAGGAAATGGCAACCCATTCCAGTGTTCTTGCCTGGAAAATCCCAGGGACGGGGGAGCCTGGTGGGCTGCCATCTATGGGGTCACATGGAGTCGGACATGACTGAAGCAACTTAGCAGCAGCAGCAGCAGGGTGAGTGGCAGACTCTGGCCTCTCCAGGAGACTCTCCAAGACCAGCAGGTAAGTCTGGCCCAGTTCAGTTCAGTTCAGTCGCTCAGGCATGTGGGACTCTTTGCGACTCCATGGACTACAGCATGCCAGGCCTCTCTGTCCATCACCAGTGGCTCATGTCCATTGAGTTGGTGATGCCATCCAACCATCTCTTCTTCCTCATCCCCTTCTCCTCCTACCTTCAATCTTTCTCAGCATCAAGGTCTTTTCAAATGAGTCAGTTCTTTGCATCAGGTGGCCAAAGTATTGGAGTTTCAGCTTCAACATCAGTCCTTCCAATGAACAGTCAGGACTGATTTCCTTTAGGATGGACTGGTTGGATCTCCTTTCAGTCCAAGGGACTCTCAAGAGTCTTCTCCAACACCACAGTTCAAAAGCATCAATTCTTCGGTTCTCAGCTTTCTTTATAGTCCAACTCTCACATCCATACATTACTGGAAAAACCATAGCCTTGACTAAACGGACCTTTGTTGGCAAAGTAATGTCTCTGCTTTTTAATATGCTGTCTAGGTTGGTCATAATTTTCCTTCCAAGGAGTCTGGCCCAGGTACCTATCAAATGACTGCTTTTGCTGTGGTGTTTTGTGTTCCCTGCTAAAAGTGAAGTCTCTGTTTCCCTCAGTCCTGTGAGGCTCTGACAGTTAAGTTCAGCTGGCCTTCAAAGCCGAATGCTCTGGGGGATTATCTTCTTGGTGCTGGACCCCTGGGCTGGGGAGCCTAACGTGGGGCTCAGAACTCTCACTCCTGAGGGGGAAACCTCTGTGGTAGAATTATTCTCCAGTGTGTATGTCACCCACCTAGTGTGGGGGTGGGATTTGATCACATTGTGCATCCACTCCTCCTACTGTCTCATTGTGGTTCTTCTTTTATGTTGGAAAAGGTTTTCTTCCGTGGGTTCCAGTCTTTTCCATTGATGGCTGTTCTCAGTATAGTTGTGATTTTGGTTTGCTCCTGAGAGGAAGTGAGCTCAGATCTTCTCGCATCATCCTGTCTGCTCTCCCCCAAACCAGAAAGATTTAAAGAGAATGTGTCCCAAGAGAGAACCCATCAGATACATTCTAAGCACAGCTACTATAGTCAGCAGTAGTTTTCCCCAAAGCTACAGTTTATGTTATTTTTCCATAAGATTTAAGAAGGACCCAAGCAATAACCATCAGGAATAAAATACACATGTGAGAGCCAGATTCTCCTTAATAGTCACATAAGTAGGACACTATCCAGTTTTCATTTGTAGCAGTTTTCAGTTATAAGTAACTCATGTGTAACCTAAATTCACCCATTTTCTTTCAAAGTCTTTTCTTTGCACAGATGTCAACCCCATCAACCCAAGCAGAAAACTGCAGTTTTATTCAGAGTTAAGAGGAATTATAATATGCTGACAGTTGAAAGAAATTATTTTCAAGTGTCAAATAAAATATCAATGATTCCTAAAACTTTGAACAAGGGTTTTGGACTCTGTAGATTCCGTTTGCAAATTGAAGAGTAAGGTGTAAGCCAGGAGGGAGGTAAGAAAACACACACATAGTTAAAATGCTGTCGCAACCCTAGAACAGATGTTTTAAAATGCTATATTCTATATGACTTGATTCAGGAGATATATTCTCTATTTTTATGGCAAAATGAAGACATTCAGGATGTGTATGTGCTTCCATCAGTAAAGCTTTGAATATGTGCGTGTGTATGTATGGTCTCTGTGTAAAGTCCTTTAAACCATTAGTATGTTTATTTACCTCTATTTTTCTTTGTTAAGATAAACATAATGAATAGATATTCAATCAGTATCATTTATTAAGTATCTGACATGCAACATGGAAAAATAAAAATCTCAGTCAGGAATCAGTTTACAGGGTTTATTTATCAGAAATAATAAAAAACATTAGGCATGTTTGTACCAAGAAACCGCATTTATTATAGTATATGCAGAATCTTCTGGCATGATTAGGATATGCCTAGTTTACATTATTTTAATATTTTAATATGGTCTCATTATACTGCTTGGGCACCTGAGTCTACATATTTGTTTGAAATTGTAAAACACAAAAAGTGACATGAACATTAAAGCAGCATTTTAAAAATCATTCGTTGTGCCCTGAATGGCTATAGGATTTGTGGAAAGGATATGAAACGGAAGGATTTACTAGAACAAAGATCAAGAATTAAGACACTAATGCCCCATCTGTTCAATAGCTCCCGATTCTTGATGTTTACAATTATTGTGTTCAGTGCAATGAAATGAAAACGAGTTTGTGGATGTGGATGCATTTTTATTAGGTTGTCCATAAATATATCCAAATGTAACTAATGTCCTTGTGTTAAATGTAGAAAAAAGAACTAATGGATTTTTAAACTATCATTTACAACTAAAGAATCTTATCCTAACACATTTCCATTTTGCTTATAATAATGTTCATCAAGATTTTTCTCAGAGAATATTTCAAAACCTCCATTATATTTATAATATATATTCAATTATATATATTATATATATGTATATATATGTGTGTATATATATGAACTTGTGCAGAAGTAGAGAAGAACTAAAGAGTTTTAAAGGTGGATGATAATCACTCGAGTAATTGTATTTATGAAACAAAAAAACCCATGCAAACTTCATAAATGTAGGCTATTCACTATGAGAACTGGAGATCTGGCCCAGAAAGCATTTCTCTTAGTGAGTAAAAGGATACAATGTATAGTCTGATACCAAGTTAACATAAAAAAATCAAGATGACAAATAAAGATATATTTATTTGTCCTACATTTTAACTGGTTATAAAGATGACAGCTCCTAATTGCCTTTGAAAGATGTAAAGTGTGATTTTGAAAGCAGTTGAGTGGGCTTACTATTTGTCACTACACGTACTCAATGTTAGAATTTCAACAGAAAGTAGACCATTTATAAATTTCATTTAGAGAGATGAGAGAATGATCTCCAAAATACTATTCCCTCCCCTCATAAAAGAGATTATCTCCTATTTAATGACTGTAATATGCCAGACACTGTACTAGTTTCTCCCTCCTTGACATGAAATTTGCAACTACATTCTTATAATTATGCTGTTTACGGATAGAGAACCTAGGTTCAAAAGGAATAAGGGACTTCCTCAAAGACACATGGGGTATAAATCAGAACTTGGATTTGACCACAGGCATAGATTTTGTGGCTTCCAAAAATTCATGATTATTAAGCACTGAAGGTAGTTCCCTTCCATGTAATCTGGGAGTAGAAATGGCATGAGAGACTGATGAAAATATTTCTGATTGCAAATATTTGTGACAGTGAAATATAAAATACATTTTTAAATGTTTGGTATAAGGAAGAAGAGCTTCTCTGGTGGTTCAGTGGAAAAGAATCTGCCTGCTAATGCAGGAGATGTGGGTTCAATCACTGTGTCAGGAAGATCCCCTGGAGAAGGAAATGGCAACTCATTATTCTTGCCTGAGAAATCCCATGGACAGAAGAGCCTGGAGGGCTATAGTCCATGGGGTTACAAAGAGTCAGACACAACTTAGTGACTAAACAACAACAAATAGAGAATAAGAATAACCTATTTAAGAATGTAGAATTTAGAGTTAGACACTTTCTCAGTAAGTGACTTATTGTTTGGTCACCTGGCTTCTCTAAACTTAAGTTTCTTTATTTGTATTGTATTAGATGATTAATAACTTTATTTTACATGGAATATCCATGGTATACCTATACAATATTTTCAAGAATCAGCAGTTATAGTTAACACAATCTTTATAGTGTAATAATTTGTGATAATATATGAGTTTTCCAATAACTTAGCTTTTCAAATATTGAAATTAAGGTTTTACACATGTCCACCAATTGAGCTGAAACTTTCTGTTGAACCAACACAGTCAGATTTTATCAAATACCAGGTTGACCCTTTGGGCTTTTGCATTATATAGTTTGAACTTATAGCAAGAAAATATTGGCCTTTGCAGGGAAAGCAAATTCATTATTTCAGAAAAATTTGACTCAGCAGGTGGTAGCACAAAAGACATAAAATGCTGAAGGCTGAAGCATCTGCAAGACTCAACTGTAACCCCACAACAGAAGACAAAAAATTCTTCTTCCTCCAACTTCTGCTTAACTATTTCACCAATAAGGCAACTCACATTGAGTGATAATATAAGATAGTTTAATATTGAAAATAGAAAAAATGGAATATGAAATAAATGACGTGAAAACAAAGGGATAAATAAGAAGTTCAGGAAAATTATCTACTCTTGCTATGTTTTACTCTTTTCTGATAATTGGTATAGTTGTTGCTGAAGTAGGAAGCAGTCCAAAAATTCTAGAAAGCAGCATTGAAAGACAAGCCATTTATTATTGATTTGGCAACTTCTGGAATCGAAGATAAATCAAAGGAAGCTTTGCTAGACAAATAAGGTATCAGGGAAACTCTGATGAGATCCATTTTATGCCATGCTTTTCCTGTTTTTAATGTGTTGGGGAATCTTTCAGAAGGGCAGTTTAGCAGGGAAGTTCCTTGATGAACCAAGTGAATCATATCAATGTTCAGAAATTCAAATTAAACACAAATATCAACTATTATCAATTGAAAATTGAAAAACAAAACATTTTTTGTTTTGCAATTTTCAATAGATAAATTCACATTTAAAAGATGCTTATATTTCTTTTAAAGATCCGAGTGGAATGCATCCAGAACTTAGAAACAGTGTCTGAAAAGCAACTTGTCTAGACTATGTTCTGTTATTACCCTTCTTTATTAGTTTGGTGAACCATGTTAAAATACTGTAGTTACTCTTTAGGTGACCTTGAAGACTCCATACCTCTAGGAAAACTAGCTATTTCAGGGACTGAACTCTCCTAAGTTAGTCTGACAGCCATATGTTTAAATCATGATTTCAGTGCCTGGAGAAATTTTTGTCAGGCTCGCAAGCAAGTCCGCGAATTCAGAACTGCCCTGTGGCTTTGGAAGAACATGGTTGGGGAAGGTCAGACAAGGTTTGGAAAGCCTTTGTCAAAGGCTTAAGGAGGACACGAATACAAGCCCTGCTCTCAAACAGAGCAGCAGCTATTGCCCACATACGTGCTCGTGGGAGGCCCCATAAATTATGAAAAAAAAAATCCATTACAAACTGTGGCCTCCATCCCCTGCATTTCCCAAAATCAAGGTGTAATTTGGCTCGGAGCAATATATAAGAACAAAGGAAAATTTAAAAAATATTAAAATAGAAGGTAGACTAATACCACCTTCCTTGAGAAGAGCTTGTGAGGCACCAGGAAAATGTGAGAGGGGAAAAATCCAAACATTTTAGGACCAAATTAGTTTAAACCTATAGTAACCCATCTACTATAATGTAGGGATACAGGTAGAGCAAGTGTTTGTAAAATTTGAAATTGTAGTCCCAAATTTTCTTGCCATTCTTTTCCTTTCAAATATCATTCTTACTCTAAAGTTGCTAACATCCCTTCTTTTTTGAAACATTGATTAAGAAATAAAGATAAATATAGTCTTCAGAGCTCAACACATTAAATGTATGGAAAAATAAACTTTTATTTAAAATCTAAAAAAACGATGTCTGGACAATATTAAGTAGTTACTTGTTCATATCGCTTTTATTTGAAGAACCCTCAGTAACCACCCTTATCATAATTTCTATTTGGTTTTCAAATTCATTTTCAAATTGAAGATTTATTTAAACAGCATAGTACTCTATTGAAGGGCACACCTGCTTAGAACTACTAGTTTTGCTTTCTTATTCCCATTTGCAGAATTCATATCTATGTGTATATTACTGCCTGGAGTTCCCAGAATTTATTTTATTCAAAATCTTTACATATGTACTAAATAATTAGTCAGGTTATCCTTAGAACTGGTAAAATCAATTCACAAGTCCTCATTAAGGAGTATATGTGAACAAAATCATCAAGAATTTTTTAGGGGAAAGAAGGTCTAGGCATAGACATTGTTTTACCAGATAGAAAAATGCATATGAAAAAGTACAGTAAATAAACTCAAGATTTCTGGCCCCGAATGATCTATATAACTATTTAAAAAAATAATGAAAAGCCCAGAAACATTCATGAACATATGATAAATTTTATATGAAAAAGTAATATTCCAAATCTGTGAAGTAATTTATTATTTAATACTTTTGGCAACATTATGAAGCATACATTAAAGTCAAACAGAAACTTTTAATTTGATTTGCACCTCCAAATGTAAATAAAAATGGATTCTTATTGAAGGGAGAAATTTACAAAAATCCTATGGATCAGTTAAATAAATAATAAAAGACAACTCACAGAAAAGAAATGAGTATAGAAGATGAAGTGTTACATCAGTAAGATAATTCTACTAACAGAAATATAAGAACAGGTATATAACTACAGTTGTGATCAAGAAAATACAGACTAAAACAAAATAATGTCATGGCTATCAGATTGATACAAATATTTTAAATACTTTAATGTTCTGATTTAATGTTCATCTGAAAAGTTGCTGGTAACAAAAGCAATGTTAGTATATAGCAAATGACAAATACATATATACAAAATTTCTATCAGTAATACTATTTCTAGGAATGCATTCTTTAGATATTTTAGTACAAGAGGGAAAGTGTGCATATAGATGGAGGTTTAATGTAGAATCATTAGTAAATACCTCTGAAATTAGAAGCATAAAAGTTCAAATATAGGGGAATGGTTGAATAAATTTTGATATATTCACATCATGAAATTGTATGCAATGTTTAAAAATAAAACTAAGTAAATCTTTATTCATTGACACAAAAAGATGCTTGCAATGTATTGCTGAATCAAAATGCAAATGTGAATAGTATGATTTCTGTTTTGCAAAATACATATAAAAAACAAGGTAAAATATAGGTCTGAAATGGTGCACGTTTCAGACAAATAAAACTATCTGTAGATATCACACCTTTTTAATTTGTCATTTCCACATAGTACAACTTTTAAATGTATATACGTATTTTGTAACAACTTTAATAAAACAATAACAAAAAGAAAAAGTAAAAGGTTGTGATATCAATTTCCTGATACAGAAGAAATCAATGACACCTGAGTTCACTTAAAACCAGAGAAGTCTCTTACGTGTTTGCAGTCAATTTTGTATCATAATTATCACCCAGAAAAAGTTGTATTCTCAAAATTGCTGAGATTTCATTCACTTCTACAAGTTGAAGAGGAAGTGGCAGTCTAGTGCTAGAAGCTCATACTCACTTTCTCTGTTCTCCTAATTACATAGTCATCCAGGAGTAACACTTCCCTTCCGAAATAAGATAACTTAGTTCAGAATCTTAAGTTCTGCTTCAAATAATGTGCTTATAGGTTTACTATAAACTCAGTAACAGATGATTGAAAAACAGAGGCTGTCAATCAACTGAACAGTCATGGTTGAGTAGGAAAGACTGGCTGGGTGCAAGCTATAAATACCGGAACAGTTTACAGTATCACCGGTGTGGAGACTTACTGTCCCTCCCCCATGACTGGTTTGTTTGTTTCAGGCAGAATTTGTTTTGTGCTTGCTAGCTAGCCTAGGGAGCATGTTTAAGTTTGTTAGCATCACCTTGATGGGAACCAGAGTTCTTTGCCTAGTTCTCTGTCTGCAGACGTTGGAACGCCACTAGCCCTGTAATTCTCATGGGCCAATTGTTAAATAAGTCCCTTTGTTTCCCTTACTTGAAAAGATATGTAACTTTGGTTCTGGGATTTTGCCAACAGGTATGTAAGTAAACAGCTCCAAATTCCTATCAAGCATGCTCTTTTCTCTCATATGGAAGGTTTTACTGTTATTATTTATTTTTAATTTTCACATAACCTCAACAAAGAGAGACTGTTTTAAAATAGAGTAAGTTTAAAACTCTCCTTTAAAACAGAGTAAGTTTAAATGTCCCAAATGTCTTTTTTTTCACTCCTAAAAAATGTACCATCATAAGGCCATTGTTTATGGAGATTTTAAAAAGTTAACCTCATGGTCAAGAGAAACATATAATTCTGCTTTGCATCTTTGAACAAAGAAAGAAAACAATTCTCCCTAATGAATATATGTTACACTTTGGGCATCTATTTTCTCTGGCTTGAAAGCATGGCTTTCTGTCTAAAGGATGAAAAGGTCAGGATTAATCACTGATAAATGTATCTGCAGGATTTTATTGCAACACTTCTAATTTTAACACTCTGATGATTACATTTTACTACTGCATCTTGGTAGATGAGAGTAGCATTTTCTTACTTCCAACCCAGCTTAAATAGGTTTGCATTTCAAAAGAGTGAGTAAAAATTAGTGTGCTAGTCAAGGTGGCACGATTCAGGGAAGTAAGGCATACATCGGTCTCGAGGGCTTCCCTGATAGGCTTCCCTGATGGCTCAGAGTGTAAAAAATCTGCCTTCAATGCAGGGGACACAGGAGACATGGGTTTGATCCCTGGGTCAGGAAGATCCCCTGCAGAAGGAAATGGCAGCTTGCTCCAGTGTTCTTGACTGAGAAATCACATGGACAGAGGCGCCTGATGGGCAGAGGCGCCTGGTGGGCTACAGTCCATGGGTTTGCAGTGTTGGACGTGACTGAAAGACTGAGCAGACTGGTTGCAAAAAGGACTGTCCTTTTGCTTCTGAGATGAAGTGAGAGCGGAGGTTGGAGGGAGGGGTCAGATGTCCAATCTTGGATGGGCACAGAGGTGGCAGAGGTTTTGTTCAAAGCAAACTCCATGAAGTAGATATCCAGGTAGATGGACAGCAGGGCATTTTCACAGAAACAGGGGTCATGTCCTGGCTCAGCGAATTACTGAGCAGAGACAGATTACTTAACCTTCTGTGTCTCTGATTATTTGCCAGATAATTAGGAATAAGAGCTACTTCAATTTTTTCCTGTGAGGCCTAAATTAGGTAAATAAAGTTCTTAGCACAGTGCTTATACGTGCTAAGTCACTTCAGTCGTGTCCGACTCTTTGTGACCCTATGGACTGTAGCCTGTCAGGCTCCTCGGTCCTCGGGATTCTCCAGGCAAGAGTACTGGAGTGGGTTGCTATTCCCTCCTCCAGGGGATCTTTCTGACCCAGGGATGGAACCTGAGTCTCCTGTATTGCAGGAAGATTCTTTATCATCTGAGTTACCAGGGAAGCCCAGTGCTTAGCACATGATAAATACTCAATAAACATTTTTTAATGTAACTGATATTATTTATAGCCTAAATATTATTATTATCACTACTCTTATAAATCTTTCTGAGACTCAGTCTCTCTACAGATTGAGATTAATATTTGTTCCTCACAGTGAGGTTCAGTTCAGTTCAGTTCAGTCGCTCAGTCGTGTCCGACTCTTCACGACCCCATGGACCACAGCACGACAGGCCTCCCTGTCCATCATCAACTTCTGGAGTCTATTCAAACTCATCTCCATTGAGTCAGTGATGCCATCCAACCATCTCATCCTCTGTTGTCCCTTCTCCTCCTGCCTTCAATCCAGCATAGGCTCTTTTCAAATGAGTCAGCTCTTCGCTTCAGGTAGCCAAAGTATTGGAGTTTCAGCTTCAGTGTCAGTCCTTCCAGTGAACACTCAGGACTGAAGTGAGGTTAGAACTCAATTATCTGAGGGAAATTTCACCATAGGTATCATTACTGGAGTCAGTGACACTGTAAGATTTTATTTTATTTTAAGGAACACAGCTGTTGTCACCATCACTTGAGAATTTACAAAACAGGCATGCTAATGCTACACAACAAGCAACACATGTCTCCCTGGATGCACTGTACAATTTAGGATTTAATGGATGAATTTAAGATTCCTAAAAGTGATGGCAATGTCTGTCAGTGTGGGCAGTCATTGTAGGCTTTAAATAATCCCACCTTAAAGACTGTAGTCTAGTTATAAGTGTTTTGAAAGATTGAGATCATACAAACACTGAAGTTAGATCAATCAGAATGTACAATTACTTCTTCTCCTTGGCTTCATGAACCTCTGAACAGGTAAAAAGAAAAAATGTTACTGTTGCAGTTTGCAAATTGTATAATATAGCCTCTACACCCCTCTCTATTTCTTTCTGAATACTATGTCTCTTATTGCAACTATTAATCGAGAAAATTATTTTCCTATATATCAGTCCATGTATCCCTTATGTATAAAGCAAAAGAACTTGCTGATTATTTTCAAAAACTTGACACTCAGATATTGGTGCCTAGGCTTCTACTGGACGAAAAACTTCCCTTCTCTAATCCAGTCCTTACAAATACAGACTGATTACATTGCAAACTATGACAGGCACATTTCCATCTCCAAAGTATTGGAGCCCTGCTGGTTAGGGATCTTCTGATTATTACGAATACCAACAATAGTAAATCATATAAGGGGATTTTCCTCAGTGCAATCATTCTTAAACTTTTCCTGCTGAGTTTAAAAAATATTTCTAAGTGCTTCAGTAGATAGCCAGCCTTCTGTTCTCACTGGAAAGCATTACTACTTCTTGTCTAATATCCCTAGAGAGATGTCACTGAGAAACAGTGGCTGCCACTTTGAGTATTTAGGGGCCTGTACTCACAGGTTGGGGCAGGTAATCTTGGTTTGGGAGCTGGAAAATGGGTTTCCTTACTCACTGATATTAGACTAATAAGCTTCCTGAGAACCAGGAGCATTCAGAGTGGACAAATGGATTGAACACATCATAGAAGGTAGAAGAGCAAAAGAGACACTGGGGTGAAATGTGAGTAAGAATTAGAAGGACTTTGTCTGTTTCCTTTTGAACTCTGTGGGAGAAGGGGAGGGTGGGAAGTTTCGAAAGAACAGCATGTATCAAGTGCTCGGGCCTGTTGGGCTGGGAAGATCCAGAGGAATCGGGTGGAGAGGGGGGTGGGATGGGAGACCGGGATGGGGAATTCGTGTAACTCTATGGCTGATTCACATCAATGTATAACAAAACCCACTGAAAAATAAAAAAATTAAAAAAAAAAAAAAAAAGAATTAGAAGGACTTATTGGAAGATAGAAACATGCATTTTCTGGCATTTCTGCACATCTTATGAGCAGGAGACAGTCGTTGCTTTCTTCCAGATTATTTTTTCATAGATGTTTCTTTAGTAAGCATCCGTATAAGAGAGTATGTCTCTTTAGAGCAAAAAGCAATTTTTCTTATAGCCTTGGAAGGTAGAGATAATGTTTCCATTTGGAACAAAGCGCAGGCATGCTTATTTCTCGTAGTAAGGCATGTGGGTCCCCTAAATTGGAGTCTCCTCTCCTATAATGCATTCCATTCAATTTGCAGATGTCACCTGGCCCTCTTCATGTCACCCTGTGAAAATTGGGGCATGGGACACTGATGCAAATGTGAGGCTCATGCTGCATGCCTCATGCTGCGTGCTTGGAATAATAAAGTCCTTTGTTTTTGACATGGGGATCTTATGTCTTTTACTAGCATTCTTGAAATGGCAGCAGAATAAAGTATTAGCTTACAAGTAAATAAACATTAGATACTTTATAGGTCTTGAGAGATTGTAGGAAAAAACATTTGCAGCATATAAAAGAAGTATAAAAAGATAAAAGACTAAAAATACCCTGTGATTCCCTTCCTTCATATTTAGTAAAGGTTTGTGCTGTGCTGTCTAAATGGCTTCACTTGTGTTCAACTCTTTGATCCTATGGACTGTAACCCACCAGGCTCCTCTGTCCATGGAGTTTTCCAGGCAAGAGTACTAGAGTGGGTTGCCATTTCCTCCTCCAAGTGATCTTCCTGACCCAGGGATTGAACCTGTGTCTCTTGCATCTCCTGAATTGGCAGGTGGGTTCTTTACCACTAGCACCACCTGGGAATCCCCATAAAGGTTTACTTAGCATTAATTCATTGATTCAAGTATATATCAAGCACCTTCCAGATGGCAGGGATTATTCCAGATTCAAGGGACAGAGCTACAATTTCCTTCCTCTCTTGCTGCTTCCTCTCTTGCCTACTGGTGAGCAAGGACAAATATAAAAAGGTGAATACATAGATTTTAAAATCTCAGATGGTTATAAATATTATGAAGCTCAATGAAAAGAATAATATCATTAGGAAAGCTTCTTTAAATAGGGTGGTCCAGAAAGGCCTGCCTGAAGTGACAGCATTTAACATAAAGGTCTGTCATGTAGACTTTGGGGGGGCGGAGAATATTCCAGGAAGTCAGGGAAAAGGAGAGGGAGAGGAAGTGAAATGGAGGGGAAAAGAGAGGGAGAGAGAGAGAAGCCAAATGAGTAGAGACACTGAAGCTTGAAAAAGAGAAAGAAAAGCTGTGTGGCTGAAACATAATGAGTGAGAGGAAAAGGAAAACTGGCTGAATTTAGCCATTTGTGCAGGAGCCAGATCGTGTTGAAAATTATAGACTACAGTAGGCAATCAGATGGGATAGATGCTGTCTCTGTTCCTTTGTGAATTAAACTGGCTCACATTCCTCATTATTTTTAAAAAAGACACAAAGTCTATTGATGCTATGAGTCTTCTGAAAATAAAGAATACATTTGCACAATGGAAGGCAGGTGTATGGATTGCAAAGCAAAAAAAAAGTCTTCACCTGAAAGTGTGTGGAGAACATAATAAAGTATATTTGCAGCTAGCTATTACTATTACTACTAGAACACTGATACTTCTACAACCACTAAAAATAACAATCTAAAGATGAGGAAAAGGATGAGGAGGGGTGGGGAAGGAAAAAGAAGACAAGGAAGATAACAAATTATGGAGGAGTACATGTGCCAGGAACTATGCTCAATGCTTTACTGGCTTTTTTCTAAACCTCAAGATTATTCTGCAAAATGCTTTGATGCTCCTTTCAGAGATGGGAATTCAGGCTCAGAGAGGCAAAGCTCTTTTTGATGGAAAATTCAAACATTTTCCATCCAGCCAATGCCTGAGCCAAGATTTGAACCTTGGAACTATCTGGCTTCAGAGCCAGGATCTTTGCAGAATATATAGCCTGTATTTTAATGCAGCATCTTTTATGCTGCAGATGTTTCTTCCCTTATAAAGCAGGCAGCTTTGTCATCATTTGATAGAGAATTGTAGTATCCCAAAGATTGGTAGGTTCAGTAATGGTACAAAATGATTGGTGGTTTTTATCTTCACTGTTTGAAAAGCCTGGCTCTAGACAGCAGTTGAAATATGGCACATAACATTTTCTCTTCCAGTGGATACCATAGGAGACAACAGACTGTCTACACAATAAGATGGGTAGAAGCACCTGAATCAGTCTTCTAGCATAAAAATATAGCTGACCCATCTTTATTCTAGGTGCTTCTAGACTTTGGTCCCTTGGAAGAAAAATGACAGGTTTCTGGAAAAAATCTCTAAAGAGAAAGGATCATTACCATCCTAAAGAAAATGTTTCATAAATGTACAGAGCCAAAGGGAACGCAAAAAAGTTATTTGAACTAAACTTGCAGGTTTTGATCTAATAAAATAGTAGAATATCAGATCTTAGGGGATCTGAAATTCACGCCTGGGGTAACTAATAATTAATGACATGTTTTTACACTGGAAAAAATGTTTCAAAGAGATTGCCTAGACCATTATTTCCAAAACTGTATTTCAAAGAATGCACGTTTCTAGCAATGCTCTTGTTTTTTGAAATTAGGATTTCATAGTCTGAAACTCCTCTAGCAGAATTTATTTATCCGTCTCTCTTCCTTCTTAATAACAGAACACCAGTTAAAAAAAATTTTTTTATTTGGAGATGGAGTAGAACCAGGGTAATATATACACTATAACCAGGTGAATATATTTCCCAGTCTATATTTCACTGAGGAGGCCGATGAAATATAAATCTAATTTAGATTGTGTTATGAGAAAAGTTCTTTAGAGAGGGCTGTAGGTAAGATTGCTGTGGATCCATTTTGCCACTTTTCTGTTTTACTTTTCTGCTTGGTATTTATATATGGTGGCTGGAGTTCCAGTAGTTCATGCTCTTCGGACGCTGGGTTGTTTTTAGGGTAAAATCCCAGGAGTTGGCATGATAGCACTGTCTGTGCCACTCTCAGTCTGCTGATAACCCGTGTCCCAGCGGGGCTGGCCCTTGTGTTTCTTACTGTGACTGGAAGTGTGGGAGAGGAAAAACTTCCCTCTACCCTTCTAGGTTCTTCTGTTTGGTCTAATAAATAATTGATGTGGGGCAGCTTAATTGGAGTAAAGCAAACAAAAAAGGTTAATAGCATGTACCCATGGAAGAGACCCAGGAAAACTGAGTAATTCACCAAAATGTCCGAAGCCCTCACCTTAAACACCATCTACAGCAAAAGACCAAAGACAACACTGAGGGTGTTGGGTTGGGATTTCAAAAGGAAGGAAGGCGATACACAAGGAGATGGGAAAACAAACGTTTTATAAACATATGTTTTCTGGGGACGCAGAGACAACAGGATACAGACAGGACACTGGTCTCCAGGCCTTGCCAAATTCCTTCTTCCACACCTAACCCACTAGTAGGTATCTTTGGTGGTCGTTCCATTGTTGTTGTAGGGATTCCCTCGTGGCTCAGATGGCAAAGAATCCGCCAGCAATGAGGCAGACCCCAGTTCAATCCCTGGGTCAGAAAGATCCCCTGGAGAAGAGAATGGCTACCCACTCCATTATTCTTGCCTAGAAAATCCCACGAGCAGAGGGGTCTGTTTGGCTACAGTCCAAGGGATTGTGGAGTTGGATAGGACTGAGCTACTAACGTTTCCTTTCTTTCCATTCTTGTTAATGGCCCTTTTAACTAATTTATTACATAGCTAAGAGTGAAATGAAAACAATTCCTGAGTCTTCTTTTACTTAAAAATAATCTTCCTGTCACATTGGTTTGTAATTTTTTAAGTGTTTACCTCTTGGCTCTGCCACGTGGCGTGTGGGATCTTAGCTTCCCCCTCAGGGATCAGACCTGAGCCCCCTGCATGGGAAGCACAGAATTTTAACCACTGAAACACCAGCGAAGTCCTGGGGTGCAAAATTTTGATTCCACACACAGAACACCCTCAGCAATAACCATTAAGAGACTTTAGGGGAAAGAAAATGGGTATTTACAAGTCTTAGAAATTACAGACACATCTAGGGACACACAGCAGGTCTTAAAGACAGAGAGAGAGTGTGCAACAGGCCTGGAGTTCTGCTTTATTGAGGTCTAGGATAAGGGCTTATAGTTTCAAAGGTTCATTCTGTATCAGTGAATTTAAACACAAGTGTGGAAATTTAAGCATACGAGGGGAAATCTTTGTCCCAAATACTCGGTTATTGAAATTAACCAAGGTTTCTCAAACACAGTAGGTGGGGCATGGCCTGACTCTTTAACTGGCCCTGTGGTTGGCACTGTATTCATTCCAGATAGCCATCATTGAAGTGGATGCTTAGGCAGATTTTAAATTAGGCACTTGCATTACAAAAGGAAAAACTGTCAGAGCTTATACTTCAACACCCTATGGATGAAACTTTAATTTACTTTGTGGTACTGCCACATCAGCCCTTGTGTGTCTATCTCTGATCTTGATTTTAGTGAAGATATAAAATCCTAATGATTTTAAGCCATCCCAGTCAGGTCTCTCTGCCAGCAATTCGGTGAGATTCCTGATACATCCTGTACATTCCACACTCCTCTTGAAGGTTTACAGGCACATTTTTTTCATTACAGATCCAGAGAATTACAGTCATAAGCATGACATATTTACATAAAAGCAACTATCAAGAAATTAGCATGTGCTAGCAACTGTGCACATACTGAGGATATGGGAAAAATAAAAAAAGAGAATGACTGATTCTCAGTATTTCATGGAAGTTGTTCCAAAAAAAAGTTGCTTAAGTTTTGAGTGTTGAATAGGAATTTTGCAAGTAGAAAAGAAATAAAAATACAAGATGGGTAGAAAATGTAATAAATGAAAAGAGACAGCAATGCAGTGTTTCCCAAGAACTTCAGCATCTTTGGTATTGTAGTTGTTCAGTTGCTCAGTTGCGTCTGACTCTGCGATCCCATGGACTGTATGTAGCACGCCAGGCTTCCCTGTCCTTCACCGTCTCCCAGAGTTTGCTCAAACTCCTGTCCATTGAGTCGGTGATGCCATCCAACCATTTCATCCTCTGTTGTCCTCTTCTCTTTATGCCCTCAATCTCTCCCAGCATCAGGGTCATTTCCAATGAGTTAGCTCTTTGCATCAGGTGGCCAAAGTATTGGAGCTTCAGCTTCAGCATCAGTGCTTCTAATGAAAATTCAGGGTTGATTTCCTTTGGAATTGACTGGTTTGATGTCCTTGCTGTCCAAGGGGTTTTTTAAGAGTCTTCTCCAACACCACAGTTCAAAAGCATCAATTCTTCAGTGCTCAACCTTCTTTATGGTCCAACTCTCTTGGCCCAAATCTTTGCTATAACTAGAGGATAAAACTGACGTAGTCCTTAAGTGGATACCTGGTCCTGGGACAGAATTACAGATTTAGAGAGGTAGACAAAAGCAAATATGAAGGACTTTCAAGTCTAACTTAAGGGTCTTAGACATTATACTCTAGGCAATGTGGAACTATTAAGCAATTTTAGGCAAAAAGAAACATGATTAAACATGTGTTTTTGAAAGCCCTCTCTGTTGGAGAATGGATAAGAGAGGCTAATTTGGGGAGGTAGGGGTGGTAGGGCACAAAACTAGATATGAGGAAGCAAAATTGGAATGGCTGAAATGGTCCAGAGCAGATACTAAACTGCTGCAGTAGTAACATGTTTGGCTAGTAACAGGTCACTAGTATTTATTCATGAAGTAATGCCAATTCCATGAACCTAGCCAGCAGTCATAGGACAAAAAGAAACAGTGACATTTTTGTCCATAGAAAGCCAATATTTCAGGAAAGTGATAGTATGAAATAAAAGATTTTAAAAGTTATATTCTCCAATTTTTTTAAGAACCACTTTTTTTTTTTTTAAGGGCACATAATACTGATGCTTATTTGATCTAATCTGATTCTCTACTAACGTTAAGCTTTCTCCAAGCTTAAAATGGTTTTGATTTCTCTGCCATTTTAGAAACCTCCCATCATCCCAAGATAGGAGCACAGAATCTACTCATCTCTTCACATTTGTAGTCAAGAAGACTTTCATTTTCCCAAGGCTTACCATTCCTCGTATTGAGAATATGCTAAGAAACAGTCCATTGTGGTATTTAATACTGTGCTTACTTTGAGCATTCTGACTGAAGCCATGTTTTTTTTTAAACCATTGAAGTAGTGCCGTTTATACTAGAGAACCAGTGACAATAGCATCCACAAAAATCTTCACAGTCTCAATTTCAGGGTAAATGATCATTTCCTTGAGGGATAATAACATTTTTAGGATCCCTTAGCCTTTCTAAAATTAAAATAGCAACAATGTTGCAATTGTTTATATCCCTTCCACAACTCTCATCACCTCCACTCAGTCAACTCCATTTCTGGGAGAAATCAATCAGCTTATGAAATAGGTGGGAGTGGGGATCGGAATGGGGAACACATGTAAATCCATGGCTGATTCATATCAATGTATGGCAAAACCCACTGCAATATTGTAAAGTAATTAGCCTCCAACTAATAAAAATAAATAAAAAAAGAAAAAGAAATAGAACTCAAGTTCATCATACTGCTCTCACATACCACCTATATCCCTTTACAAAGATTTCTACCTCTGGCATTATTCCCTTAGGAAATTTTTTACTTTTAAGTTCATGAAACACATACCCTCATGAAAGAGAATATATCTAAGAACCACTACTCACAAAGCTTTTGGCAGAAAGCATCACTACCTCCACCAGATTATGGCAGAGGCTGAGCTGGTGGGGGGCGGGGGTAGGGGCGGGGGTAGGGGCTGGGAAATTGTATCATGGTATTGCATAGTTGCATCAACAATTGCACAGTTGATGTAATAAGCAGTTTAGAAAACAATGACTAGGTAGATTAGACACATATGATTAATACAAGAAAGCAGCCTACTTATGGAACATAATATAAAAACATACCTACTTTTGTTTATTTTTATTTGGACTCCATCTAGTTCTCAAAGAGAATAATATGGCATGCCTTGCCGTATTCACTACCTCTGCATTGTTATCATTATTCTATTAAAAGTTTTACTGATGTCCTAGAGCACAAATTCAGAAGAAGAGGACATTATTGCACGCGGTAGAACTTTCTGTTTTGTAATAACTAAATTCATCTCATTTCCACAAGAGCAGTATATTCAGTGAGACAAAAAGGCAGGAATAGATAATTTGAGAATTAGGAAAACAAAGAGTCAGGAAGTTTAGTCTTTGTTTTTTCACAAATGGAGGAGAAAACAGTGAGATAAAAATCATGGAACTGGCTGCTTCAGCTTGTCATACGGCAGAAACTAACGCAGCACTGTAAAGCAATTATCCTCCAATTAAAAAAAGGGGGGAAAAATCAGAACTGAACCTTTAAAACAGTTATAAAACAAAACTTTTCAAGGACTAAAGGAATTTCTTTAAGTCTAGAGAACATCCTGACTACAGCCCTATAAAACTAGTAAAAATCACGAAATCTCAGATCTTGAGATGAATCAGTTTATGGAATGATGACTCTTAGCATTAACCTAATGCCTGAACTTCACAATAAGGAAACAAAGATCCCAAGGCAGTTAAGCAACTTTTCCAATGTCACACAGTCATAGAGGCTGAGACTTCCTGAACCTTACTTCAAAATTATCACTATGTGAAGTGCTCCCAAGCAACGTATTCTAGGGGGAAAGCCTGGTCCAGGACTCTAGCTTTTCCCCTTCCACCATGTAGACAGGTCTATGTATGAACTAGGATTTATCTTTCAGAATTTTTGATAGAAACTACATTCCTGATTAAAAAAAAAAAAAACCAAAACTAACAAAAACCGACTAAAGAAACATTTGACTCAGTATAAGAGGTCAAAGCTTGAAGAGTTCTCTGTTTAGAAACTAAATGTGACATATTTCAAATCAGATTTTTAAAACTAGGTAGAGCACTTCATGTAATTACTTCCCTTAAGGAAGGGAGACCAGAAAACACATTCCATCCAAAAAAAAAAAGGCCTTTGTTATATTCTACCAGTTAAAAGATGAAAGATTCTTCCCTAGGTTACTAGAAATGCTTGATAACCCACTTTCCTGAGATTCTATTACATCACAGCAGGGCTGTATGTTTAAGAGTTCTTGGATATAAAAGTTTAACCTACAGGAAAAGAAAAGCCAATCTAATGGAAAGGAAGTACTCTCTTTTCTTGAATTTCACCTTTAGTAATTAAATTAATCAAACAGATATTTTTCACTTTCCTTCCATGAAATACATATTTAGAGGCCATTCAAATATAAATTGCTCTCATAATCATGCTAATTGGCTCTCTGGTAATTCAAGAGATGACTTCTTGATGAAGATGATAATGATAAGCTCTCAAGGGAGTTTAAGAAAATTTAATTTTGAAGAGCAATCCTACTCACATTTTTTCACATTATAAATAAGAAGAAACACTTTAGAAGATGAGAGCACTCCTTAAAGGGATAGTGATGTTGTTGTTCACTGTCTCTAATCCTCATGGTGAAAAGAAGGAATTCTTTGAATTACAATCTCATAACCTGAGTAAGAAACACAAACTCTCACACAATAGAATGAAGCTGTATATTCTACTTAGCTTCACCATTAGGATTTTCCCAATATGTAAAATGTTTGCAATTATTTGTATTTTATTATTTTACATGGGAGAGAAAGATCATTTACATCTTTGCTGCCAAAAAAAAAATGTTTAAAATTTATAGACCAGAGAAGTAGAAATATTCCTGGAATCCAGGAGCTTAGCAGTCTCAATTGGTTTTCCCATCTGCCTGTTTCTTTGCTATAGAATCTCCATTTGTTTGGATCCTCCCCTACATATGATGCAGGAAAGAAAATAGAAGGGAAGAATTATGATAGGTCTTCTCCTCCTCAGCAGTCATTAATTAGGCATGAATGACCCAATCTTTACCAAAAGAAGGGCTTCCCTTATAGATCAGCTGGCAAAGAATCCACCTGCAATGCAGAAGACCTGAGCTGGGAAGATACCCACTCCAATATTATGACGTGGAGAAGTCCATGGACTGTAGTCCATGAGGTTGCAAAGAGTCAAACAACTGAGTGACTTTCACTTTCACTTTCCCAAAAGAAATGAAAATCACTAAGTTGTGTCTGACTCTTTGCAACCCCATGGATTGTAGCCCACCAGGCTCCTCTGTCCATGGAATTATCCAGGCAAGAATACTGGAGTGGGTCACCACTCCCTTCTTCAGGGGATCTTCCCTATCCAGGGATTGAACCCAGGTCTCTTGCATTGCAGGCAGACTTTTTACCTTTAAACCACGAATTGGCAGGTAAATCTGTTAGTGTGGCTGCACCAATAAAAGAGAAGCAAGAGTAGAAACATCCTTTTTTCACTAGATTAAGGTGCATATGTCAGTATGATACCAAGAAACTGCTGCAAGCATCTCATAGCCATGAGGAAAAATGTCTCCAACTTGCTAAGGATAACAGAGGAAGGAAGTCTTAAACCCCTAGGTCCATATGTGGTGACTTTCTAAAGCCATCCTGGAATCAACCTGCTGCTGGGCTTTGAGAGATAATTTTTCATGGGTCTCCTGCATTTCTACCTGTTTTACCAGAAGTGGTACTGACAGACTTTGTTTCTTGCTATTTTATCGAGGATATTTGCCTAAAGAAAAGGCTTGGAAAAGATTAATTCTTCTTCTGCAACAGAGCTGGTTTGTTTACTTTTCAGTGTGATAAAGATGCATCACCGACTTGATAGACATGAGTTTGAGCAAGCTCTAGGAGTTGGTGATGGACAGGGTAGCCTATCTTGTTGCAGTCCATGGGGTCACAAAGAGTCGGCCATGATTGAGTGACTGAACAGAACTGATGCAGATGAGTCATTGTAATTTTATATAGAGTCATATACCTATACTTCTAAGCTCTGCCCATTTATAGGACACAGTCTTTTAACAATGAGTTCCAAGACATTTAAATGATGTCTTCACCCAAAGGAACCAGGGTTTCTTGTAGAACTACTTCTAGGACTAGGCAGATTAAGTATGAGACAAGCCTTGAACATCATATTGTATCCGAAATTAGGGTGATGCCCAGTGAATGTTGCATGCTACGTTGCTTAACCCTTAGCAATCAAGTCAATGCTGCATCTTTATCATACTGAGAAGTAAACAAACCAGTTCTGTTGCAGAAGGAGAATCAATCTCTTCCGAACCTTTTCATTAGACAAATATCCTTAGTTAAATTGGAAGTGGTCAAACAGGAGATGGCAAGAATGAACATTGACATTTTAGGAATCAGTGAACTAAAATGGGCTGGAATGGGCAAACTAAACTCAGATGACCATTATATCTACTACTGTGGGCAAAAATCCCTTAGAAGAAATGGTGTAGTCCTCAAAGTCAACAAAAGAGTCTGAAGTGAAGTACTTGGGTGCAATCTCAAAAACAACAGAATGACCTCTGTTTGTTTCCAAGGCAAGCCATTCATAAAATGGTAATCCAAGTCTATGCTCCAACCAGTAATGCTGAAGAAGCTGAAGTCGAACAGTTCTTTGAAGACCTACAAGACCTTCAAGAACTAACACCCCAAAAAGATGTCATTTTCATTATAGGGGACTGGAATGCAGAAGTAGGAAGTCAAGAAATACCTGGAGTAACAGGCAGATTTGGCTTTGGTGTACAAAATAAGTAGGTCAAAGGCTGACAGAGTTTTTCCAAGAGAACACACTGGTCATAGCAAACACCCTCTTCCAACAACACAAGAGAAGACTCTACATGTAGACATCACCAGAAGATGAATACCGAAATCAGAGTGATTACTTTCTTTGCAACCAAGGATGGAGAAGTTCTATACAGTCAGCAAAAACAAGACCAGGAGCTGACTGTGGCTCAGATCATGAACTCCTTATTGCCAAATTCACACTTAAATTGAAGAAAGTAGGGAAAATCACTAGACCATGCAGGTATGACCTAAATCAAATCCCTTACGATTATACAGTGGAAGTGAGAAATAGATTTAAGAGACTAGATCTGATAGACAGACTGCCTGATGAACTATGGATGGAGGTTCATGACATTGTACAGGAGACAGGGAGTAAGACCATCCCCAAGAAAAAGGAATGCAAACGAACAAAATGGCTGTCTGAGGAGGCATTTCAAATAGCTGTGAAAAGAAGAGAAGTGAAAAGCAAAGGAGAGCAGGAATGATATATGCATTTGAATGCAGAATTCCAAAGAATAGCAAGGAGAGATAAGAAAGCCTTCCTCAGTGATCAATGCAAAGAAGTAGAGCAAAACAGTAGAATGGGAAAGACTAGAGATCTCTTCAAGAATATTAGAGATAGCCAGGGAACATTTCATGTAAAGATGGGCTCAATAAAGGACAGAAATGGTATGAACCTAACAGAAGCAGAGGATATTAAGAAGAGGTGGCAAGAATACACAGAAGAATTGTACAAAAAAGATCTTCATGACCCAGATAATCACAATGGTGTGATCACTCATACTCACCTACAGCCAGACATCATGGAATGTGAAGTTAAGTGGGCCTTAGGAAGCATCACTATGAACAAAGCTAGTGGAGGTGATGAAATTCCAGTTGAGCTATTCAAATCCTAAAAGATGATGGTGTGAAAGTGCTGCACTCAATATGTCAGCAAATTTGGAAAACTCAGCAGTGGCTACAAGACTAGAAAAGGACAGTTTTCATTCCAATCCCAAAGAAAGGCAATGCCAGAGAATGCTCAAACTACCACACAATTGCACTCATCTCATACACTAGAAAGTAATGCTCAAGATTCTCCAAGTCAGACTTCAACAGTATGTGAAGCATGAACTTCCAGATGTTCAAGTTGGATTTAGAAAAGTCAGAGAAACCAGAGATCATTTTGCCAACATCCATTGGATCATCGAAAAAACAAGAGAGTTCCAGAAAACCATCTGTTTTGTTGACTATGCCAAAGCCTTTGAATGTGTCGATTACAATAAACTGTTGAAAATTCTTCAAGAGATGGGAATACCAGACCACCTGACCTGCCTCTTGAGAAATCTGTATCCAGGTCAAGAAGCACCAGTTAGAACTGGACACGGAACAAAAGACTGGTTCCAAATCAGGAAAGGAGTATGTCAAGGCTGTATATTGTCACCCTGCTTGTTTAATTTATATTCAGAATACATCTTGCAAAATGCCTGACTGGATGAAGCACAAGCTGGAACCAAGATTTCTGGGAGAAATACCAATAACCTCAGATATGCAGATGACACCACCCTTATGGCAGAAACCAAAGAACTAAAGAGCCTCTTGATGAAAGAGGAGAATGAAAAAGTTGGTTTAAAACTCAACTTTCAGACAACTAAGATCATGGCATCCAGTCCCATCACTTCATGGCAAATAGATGGGGAAAAAATGGGAACAATGACAGACTTTATTTTGGGAGCTCCAAAATCTCTGGAAATGGTGGCTGCAGCCATGAAACTAAAAGACACTTGTTCCTTGGAAGAAAAGCTATGACCAACCTAGACAGCATATTAAAAAGCAGAGACATTACTTTACCAATAAGGGTCCATCTAGTCAAAGCTATGGTTTCCCCAGTAGTCATGTATGGATGTGAGAGTTGGACTACTAAGAAAGCTGAGCACTGAAGAATTGATGCTTTTGAACTGTGGTGTTGGAGAAGACTCTTGAGAGTCCCTTGGACTGCAAGGAGATCCAACCAGTCCATCCTAAAAGAAATCAGTCCTGACTGTTCATTGTAAGGACTGATGCTGAAGCTGAAACTCCAATACTTTGGCCACCTGATGTGAAGAACTAACTTATTGGAAAAGACCCTGATGCTGGGTAAGCTTGAAGACAGGAGGAGAAGGGGATGACAGAGGACAAGACAGCTGGATGGCATCACTGACTCGATGGATATGAGTCTGAGCAAGTTCTGGGAGTAAGTGATGGACAGGGAAACCTGTTGTGCTGCAGTCCACGGGGTTGCAAAGAGCTGGACACAACTGAGCAGCTGAACTGAACTGAAGTTGCTTCAGTTGTGTCCCAACAGACAATGACAAACACGACAGGCAGTGAATGTTGGGACTTATCTAAAGCACACAGTTGGGAGCCAGTTTGAATGAGATGATTTTGTCATCAAAATAAATAACAATAACAATGGACTGAAACCCACTGGATAAGATAGTAATCCTTGGTATTATAGTGATATATGAATGAATGGAATTGAGTTGTGGTATAGATAGTGTGTGGTTATATACATATATATTCTATTATAGCTATATAATTACATATAGGTAGAGATACAATTAGTCCTCATAGTAGAATGCCAGCAACTTTTGAAGGAATAATGGAAACAGGGAATTGACATTTAGCAGCCATCAGAGATCGTGGTTAATTAAGTAGATGTTGTCAGTGGATACTAAAATTATTTAGTGGTGGTTTGATGAGGAATGGGTTGATGGCTTCACTTTGAAATACTTTCCTATAATATACTAATAAATTATACTGGAGAAATAGTGACTGTACAGTTGAAGACTTGGCAGAGCCTAATATTACTGAGTGGTTAAATTTAAAGTGACCAGAGGAAGAATTGTTCCACATCAAGTGTCTCTGGAAATGATGTACCAGGAAGTATGTAATATCATTTCTGTGGAATTTCTACCAAAAGTGCATGACCTGAGTCAGGACATAAAGAATCATCAGATGGACCCAGTTTGAGGCTTCTGCTATAGAGTTTAAGGCCTGTCCACTTTAAACTACAGGAATAAGGAAAGGGAACCCACTCCAGTATTCTTGTATGGAAAATTCCATGGACAGAGGAGCCCTGTGGGCTACAGTCCATGGGGTCTCAAAGAGATGGACATGACTGAGTGATTGAGCAGAAGCACCTTTAAACCTATCAAAAATACAAAAGACAGGAAAACACTGAGGAACTAATTCAGGATGGAAGAATCAGAAGAGAGCTGACAGCTGAACTCACCATGGTGTCTTAGATAAGGATCAGAACTAGAATGGGAAAGGTATCATTTTTGTGGCAGATGACAAAATTTGAATGGGAACATGGACTTGAACGATGATATACTGATTTTAGGCTCCTGATTGAGGAACTTAAATTGAGGAAGGGTTATATGATTTTTATTCAAGAAAGTATTCTTGTTTGGGGAACATGAATACTGTAGTTTGGAGTGAGAGGATATTCTGCCTACATCTTACTCTTAGAAAGTTTAGGAAAAGAAGAAAGATAATGACTATATATTTATGTATAGATTGGGCAATAGAACAAATGAGGCAAAATTTAACAATCAGAGGATTGGGTAAGAGAAATATTAGAACTCTTTTCCATAAAAAATCTTTAAGGGACTTCCCTGCTGGTCCAGTGATTAAGACCCCATGCTCCCAATGCAGAGGGCTCAGGTTTGGTCCCTGGTTGGGGAACTAAGATCTCACATGCTGCATTGTGTAGCAAAAAAAAAGAAAAAAAAAACTTAAAAAAATATATATGCATATATATGTATATGTATATGACCATTGGAAAGAATAGTTACTTCCATTTATATTTAAGTTGATATGCAATATGCCATTCATTAGTCCAACAAATACTGAGATCTCACCATGTTTGTCCCAGTATTTTAGGTATTTATTCTATAGAGGGAACAAGATGAACAAAGATCCCAGGCACAAATATCTAGACTCTAGGGAAATTAGCATAACCATGTGAGTTCTGTGAGTCTCTTCCTGAAGTAATTAATTCATTAGAACCTTATTTTTATTTATATTATTTTTAGACATTCCAGTGGCCTCGTGAAAGGAGGTGAGGAAATCTGAGGAGGAAATAACATTCATCAGAAAAATATATCCCCTGAAACCTCTTTTTTATGCCAAACATTTTCTTTTTCTTTCTTAATTTCTGGGATCTTAAACCTAAAAAGTATGTTATAGTCTGTTACTATTACCAGGATTATGAGTGGATGGAGTTTTTTGTTTGTTTGGTTTTTAACTTTTTCCCATACCTTCACAAGCTCTGATCTCCTTTGTCAGAGCTGAGAGAGGCCTGGTTGTGCACTACCGCCTCAAATAATAAACACCGATTCTCTTCTTCCAGCTCCCAGTTCCTTGAATTTCAAAGGTCAGCAGCATTCTGAACAAAAGAATAAAGAACAAAAACCATTATAAATTGTGGTAGAGGCCTTTAGTGGAAATATTATTTTTAAAGTGCTTTAAATCAAAACCATAAAAAGGTGGTACCCACAGTATATTGATATATTTCTCCCAAGTTCAGTTTTTTAAAACAAGCTTGTCATGGACCTTTAATTTATCCTTTTATTCTACATTATATCTTTCATAAATATAGACTTCCAAAACTACAAAAGAAAAAAATTAAATTCTAAAGAATGTTTGCAATTTCACCAAGAATTTATGTTATGTTTCCTTTTGTCAAGTTGTAATACATTTTGCAAGGAGAACTAGACTAATTATAGTTATCTTGGTTTCCACTTTTACTTCATAATCTGAATTCACGTTATTTGCACTCAAATGGTAGTTATTCAGAATATCTGTGTAGATGAAAAGTAGAATTCAACCTAGAACATATTCCTTGAATGGCTGAACCATCTCAAGCCAAATGCTGCTAGACACAAGAAACATAAAATAAATGAGAAGTAATCCCTTAACAGGAAACTCATTCTGGTAATAAGTAAATAGCAATCTGATGAAGAAATTCATTAGTATATACATAAATAAGGTATAGAGAAAATTTAGGAAAAAGTGTAACTGCCTCCATTTAATAGAATACCAGGGATAGCTCTCTGGGGAAGATGACAGCAACTGAGGTCTTAGGATTGAATACAAGTTTGTCAGGTTAAAAAGTCAAATATCCCAAAAGATATAAAAGCCTGGAAAAAATCATAGGATGCAGTGACTATATTCATTACTGTTTCAGCACTAAGTATGTGTGTATGCGTGTTGTGGATATGTGATAGATGAGTGGAAATTGCTTATAAAGGTGAGAATAGAGAGTGTAGGGGCCAGATCATGAAGAATGTCTTCAAAATTTACTTTATTGAAGTATAATTGATTTATAATGTTATAGTGTGTTAGTTTTTGTTGTACAATGAAGTGATTAAGTTATATGTGTATACATATATTTTTTTCATAATTTTGCATTATGGTTTATTATAGAATATTGAATATAGTTCCCTGTTCCATACAGTAGAACATTTTTGTTTACCTATTCTATATATTATAGTTTGTATCTGCTCAACTCAAACTCCCAGTCCTTCTCTTCCCTATCTCCCTCCCCCTCAGCTACCACAAATCTGTTCTCTTTCTCTGTGAATCTGTTTCTGTTTCATAGATAAGTTTATTTGTATCATATTTTAGATTTCACATATAAATGATATCATATGATATTTGATATTTTGTTTTTGATATTTGTTTTTTCTATCTAAATTACTTCACTTAGTATGATAAGTTCTAGGTTCATCCACGTAGCTGCAAATGACATTATTTCATTATTTTTATGGTAAGTAGTATTCTGTTGCATATGTGTGCACATCTTCTTTATCCATTCATCTGTCACTGGACATTTAGGTTGCTTCCATGTCTCAACTGTTGTGACTAGTGCTGCTATGAACATTGGGGTGCAAGTATCATTTTGAATTATAGTTTTGTCTGGATATAAGTCCAGGAGTGGGATTGCTGGATCATATGGCAACTCTATTTTTAGTTTTTTTAGGAATCCCTATACTATATTCCATAGTAGCTGCACAAATTTACATTCCCACCAACAGTATAGGAAGGCTGCCTTTTCCACAAGGAACTCTAAATGCCTGAATTTTATCCTAGGAAATAAAGGAAAAAAGATCTGGTAAAAAAAAAAAAAATTAGATGTAAGCATCACATGACCAAGAGAAAAAGAAAACTATAGTTAGTAGTTGGAAAGCATTCAGGAATAAAATACACTTTAACAGAAAATATGTGTTACATACTGAATGTTTTACATAGAAAATTATATCTCATTTAGTGTTCCACTCATATCAGAGTTGCAATCAGTAGGGCAAGGCCTTATTCTGTCTTAGGTTGCTCATACTGGTGCGAGGGCAGGCAGCTTGGACAGAGAAAGAGGGAGACATACCTGTGTCTGGTGTTTAGAGACTGCCATAAACTTCACTGTTGCCATGAGCCTAATCTGTATAAAATGCTCTCTTCCCCCATCCTTTATACCTCTCCAAAGGTAACAAGTAGGATGTGAAGGTATAGAGTGTGTATACATATTTCACCATTTCTTTGTTTTCCACACAACAACCAGAGTGACCATTCAGAAACTCAGATCATGTCACTCTTTAAACTTGAAACCTTCAGTGTCTTCCTATTGTACTTAGAATAAAATCTGAATTCCTTTGCATAACCCACAGGACTATATAGGATCTGGAATTTGCCTACCCTCCAAACTCATTTCAAACACGTTTCTTGTCAATCACTTACTAAATTCTAACTATATTGGCCTTTTGTCAGTTTATAGAATAATCCATATTCTTCCCTGATATATAAGACTTTGACCTTGCTAATTCTTCTGCATAATATATCCTTCCTAGTGGCAGAGTACTTCTTTATATATTTCATGTTATAGATTAAATAGCACTCAACCTAGGAAGAAAATTCCATATGGCTCAAATTCCTATTACATTATGCTGCTCTCCATAGCCACAGTGACATTAACTGTTGGAAGCAAGATGGAAACCGTTGGAACGATGAGATGCCCATAGGGTTTGGACTCAAATCTGCAGTTAAAATTTCATTTGTACAACCTACCAGTTGTGAACATTTGGATAAATTCCTTAAAAATAAGTCTCTTTTAGCCTCATTTATTCTGTTTTCCATTCACAGGTTCACTCATTCATTCATTCAGGGATTGGGGTTTAAGTGGTAACATTGAGGTTTAAGTGGTGACCAAGACAGACAATACCTCCACATGACTGGATGTATTTGTAAACTGCATGTTTATAAATACATGTTGCAATGTATAAATGCATGTTACAATTTCAGGGGGTAATGAGTGATAGGATTTGGGTAGAATCTCTTTCCCTCAGTGTAATCAGGAAAGTCTGTCTTTCTTAAGAAATGACATTTTCACAAAGTGACAATGGCATTTTTCATATTCTGTGGCATAATGTCAGCAAGTACCAATCCAGAAACAATACTAGAGTGCTCCCAGATTAAAATGTATGGTTACCGAGATCATTTTACAGGCTTGCTGTTCTGGGAATCAGTGAACTGTATCACTGAAGTCTGCTGTTCATTCCTTCCAGTGTGTTTATTTCAGCTATTGAATTCTTCATTTGCTGATTGGGTCTTTCTTATTTTCTTGTTTCTTGCTAAAGTGTTCACTGTTTTTACCTCTTGTGTTCCCTAATTCAGTTAACATTTTAATTCTCAATGCTTTGACTTATTTATCTGGTAAATTGTTTATTTCTGTTTGATTATTTATTTTTCCAGGAGTTTTCTCTTGCTCTTTCAATTGTGAGTAGTTCCTCTGCCTTTTCATTCTGTTTGACTTTCTCTACATCTATGAATTTGGGTGAAATAGTTACTTTCTGCAGTCTTGAGTGAATGTCTTTATGTGGGAGCATCCCTATACAAACTCTGTGCCCAGCGCCTTGGGCAGGGCTGCGGCTGGATTTGACATGGATGCAAGTCACATCTTTTGTCTGGGTGTGCTGGATCTATCACCTTGCTAGGGGGTGGGTTGGAGGTGAATGGGCCAGAGCTGTAACACATGGCATGACATGGGACGTCCTCTCTGCTCAGTGACCATCACTACCCTATCAGTGGGGTCTGATCCCAAGTGGCTGGAGTAGACGCCCAGAGGGTCAGGCCCAAGCTAGCTATGTTCCCTCGGAGTGTGTGTGTTTTTCCCTACATTGCCCTGGAGGAGGCAGTGCCCTGGAGGAGGGAAGTGAGGCCCCTGAAGGTTCTAAGCTCAAGGGCAGGCCCCAGCGGCTCTTCTCAGACAAATCCTTGAGTCCAAGTCTCCTTTGTCCATCACAGCTGATCCCCGGCCCTAGCCTCTGCGCCCCCTGCTCTGTTGCGGAACTGCTTTGCAGCGAGGGCAGGCCCATGTGGACTCCTGGCGTGTCTCAGGAGGTGAGCTGTGGTTATGCAGCTGCTGTCAGGGATCTGAGTTTTTTCGGAGACACTTCCTGAATAAGCACCAACTGGGATACCACCCGAGCTGTCCCAGGACTGAGTCAGTCCGTGTGCCGTGGTCCAGTCCTTGCCCCGGTCATAGCCACCCCAGATCCAGTGCTGCGATGTGACGGGGAGTGAGTGGGGTTGAAGTGCTTGCTACGCTTAGACTGGGATTCACAGCGAGGTGGTTGCTGGAAATCCAGCAGCCTTTAGAACAGCCTCTCTCCACCTGCCTCTGAGGCAGGCCAGCTGGTGTGCTCCTCTTGGGTGCAGTCAGGCTTCCCACAGCCATCCTGTTAGGCCCAGTGGTCCTCCAGCCAGCCAACGGGCTTGTCTCCCTCTCAAAGGACCCCAGGACCAGGGTAACCCATCTGTGGCTCCAACTGCTCACTACCCAGGGAGGGTGTCCTCCTGTGTAATCTCTTTTCCCCCCCCCTGAGGCCCCTCACAAGGGCACAGGTCTTGATCCAATCACTTTTCTTCCCTTCCTACCCAATTAGGTGTGTATCTTTCTTATAGCTTTGGTTTTACAGGAGTCCTTCTGACAGTCTCCAGGTACACTTCATGAGGACCATTCCACCTGTAGATGCATTTTTGATGTGTTGATGGGGGAGGTGAGCTCCATGCTCCTCTTATACCACCATTCCTGATTTGAACTGCCTACTACAGGTTTATGGTAAACCTTGAGACCCGCTAGCGTCAGTTCTCCAATTTGTTCTTCTTCAATTTGGTGTTGATGATTCTGGGTCTTTTGCCTTTCTTTATATGGTTGAGAGGGTTTCCCAGGTGGTGCTAGTGGTAAAGAACCTGCCTGCCAGTGCAGGAGACATAAGAGATGTGGTTTTGATCCTTGGATCAGGAAAATCCCCTGGGAGGGGGCAAGGCAACCAACTTCAGTATTCTTGCCTGGAGAAGGCCAAGGACAGAGGAGCCTGTTGGGCTCCAGTCCATAGGGTTTCAAAGAGTTGGACATGACTGAATGAACACACACATAAAGTTTAGAATGAGTTTATTGATATCCACAAAATGACTTGCTGAGCTTTTGGTGGGGATTGCACTGATCCATTTAGTATTATGATAAATAGTTTTTACAGATCTCTTAGTGCTCTTTCTATACTGAGGTGTGAAACAAACATCTTTAGACTTTAGTCTCTACCTAAGGACAGGAGAGCCCTCTGCTGATTTATTGCCTAGGTTTCATTAGCTGGCCCAGAATATGGACATGGTGAACCCTAGGATAAGATCAAGTGGTATATCTGTGGTCCATATAACTCAAAGACATGGTGGATCATTGCTGTTTTCTCAGTTCACAATAAAACCACTAAATCAGTCATCTTCAATAAATGTTTCAATAATTATGGATTTTTAATTACTTTGTGGTATTTTTTCTTACAAATTTTTCTTAAGTCCTTTCTATCTGACTCTATTTTCAGTTCAGTTCAGTTGCTCAGTCACATCTGACTCGTTGCGATCCGATGAACTGCAGCACGCCAGGCCTCCCTGTTCATTACCAACTCCCGGAGCTTACTCAAACTCATGTCCATCGAGTCAGTGATGCCATCCAAACATCTCATCGTCTGTCATCCCCTTCTCTTCCACCTTCAATCTTTCTCAGCATCAGGGTCTTTTCTAGTGAGTCAGCTCTTCACATCAGATGGCCAAAGTATCAGAGCTTCCGCTTCAATATCAGTCCTTCCAGTGTATATGCAGGACTGATTTCCTTTAGGATAGACTGGTTGAATCTCCTTGCACTCCAAGGGACTCTCAAGAGTCTTCTCCAACACCACAGTTCAAAAGCATCAATTCTTTGGTGCTCAGCCTTCTTTATAGTTAAACTCTCACATCCATATATGACTACTGGAAAAACCATAGCTTTAATTAGATAGACCTTTGTTGGCGAAGTAATGTCTCTGCTTTTTAATATGCTGTCTTGGTTGGTCACAGCTTTTCTTCCAAGGAGCAAGTGTCTTTTAATTTCATGACTGCAGTCACCATCTGCAGTGATTTTGGAGCCCAAAAAAGTAAAGTCAGCCCCTGTTTCCATTGTTTCCTCATCCATTTCCCATGAAGTGACGGGACCAGATGCCATGATCTTAGTTTACTGAATGTTGAGCTTTAAGCCCTCTTTTTCACTCTCCTCTTTCACTTTCAAGAGGCTCTTTAGTTCTTCTTCACTTTCTGCCATAAGTGTGGTGTCATCTGCATATATGACATTGCTTATATTTCTCCTGGAAATTTTGATTCCAGCTTGTGCTTCATCCAGTCCAGCATTTCTCATGATGTATTCTGCATAGAAGTTAAATAAGCAGGGTGACAATATACAACCTTGACACACTCCTTTCCCAATTTGGAACCAGTCTGTTGTTCCATGTCCAGTTCTAACTGTTGCTTCTTGACCTGCACACAGGTTTCTCAGGAGGCAGGTCAGGTGGTCTGGTATTCCCAACTCTTGAAGAATTTTTGACAGTTTGCTGTGATCCACACTGTCAAAGGCTTTGGCATAGTCAGTAAAGCAGAAGTAGATGCTTCTCTGAAACTCTCTTGTTCTTTGAATGATCCAACAGATGTTTTGATGATCCAACAGATGTTGGTTCTGTTTTACTTATAGGTAAAAAAATATATACCAAGGAATCCTATGAGAAAATACTTGTCTTGGTTTTGTTGCTATTTTGCCTATTTTTAAGTCATGGTTGTTTTTCCAAGTGATAGATACAATACATACTAAACCTAAAATAGTAAAAGATTTAGAAATTTAAAACATGGAAAATGCAACAATAATCTCATTAATGTCTATCATTAATATTTTATTTCGCATTCTCTTTAACTTTTGCTGTACATGGGAAAATAAATACCCATACATAGAAATTATTCTCTTTTCCTCTTCATAAATACTGTAAAATAATGAGCACTTTTAGAAATCTAGATTAAAGTTAGTGAACAGTATTAACATGGCCCTAAAGTTAATCCTGCATTCCATAAATGGGATGGATTTATATTTAGGCTGGCAGCAATTTAAATAATTTATTTAATTAATATTTTCATAATGCCTCTGTACTTTAAGGATACTTTACCAGAACTAGAATCTTTCAAAAATTTAGTCACTCTCATTCTTATTCCCAATGCATAACATTTTTCCATGTATGTAAATTTATTAATCAACCTTCCCATTTAATACTCTTCAAAGGGCATTTTCAATTTAATCAATAATTTCTAACTACTTGCCAAGAAGATACAAAGCATTAAGTATAGAATATTGTTTTTTAAAAATTTTTTGTATGCCTATCACATTGTGGCTAGTATATATATATGTATAAATAAATATATATGTGTGTATGTATTACCCACATATATATATATGCTATATGTGTGTATAAAATATACTTGTAATTATGTATGAATATGTATTTTTATATATGTGTGTGTATGTATATATATATATATTTAAAGGGTATATAATGGTATACCATTGCCCTTAAATTCCTATGCTTATAGAATATGAGCATTCTTGACTTCACATATATAGGTAAATGTAAATTCAAAACTCAGTGGCTATTTATCTAAAGCTTTAGAACAAATTTTTTTAATTGAAAAGATAATTTAAATTGTTTTTAATTTTACAAATATTTCTTCAGTGTTAAGTAAATAGTATTTAAATGAAATGTTTTTTCCCAATAGAGCCATCATGCAAGAAAAAATGTGGGAGTGAAATCAGAAATAGAAGTCACACCGAGACTATACACTTTCTGATTTATACTCTCCTGAGGGAACTTTTCCAACTCTAATTCTTTTAGTCACAGTAGACTTAAAGGATTTAAAGAAATGCTTAGTTTTGTTAGAAACAGTTTTCCACATCTCTAAATAACATATTAATCCCCTTCACTATTGCTATAACATGTTATTTTTGCTATAGTCATTTTTTTTTTTTAGCCTGAGAAAAAACTGAAAAGTATGGAATCATAAGTTTCGTTCATTTAGTTAAGGAAAACAGCACAAACATTTTTTAAAAAATAATTTTCTTACCTGAATCAGGTTTTTAAGACATGATTATATCTAAAAGTTTTCATATAGTATCACCTTACAATTCTCAGCATTTAATAGAAGACCACTTGAATAATCAAGAGATTAAGAGAAAGATGAGCTTCATTGAAAAAAATAAAGAAAAAAATTCTAGATTAAAAACAATGTCAAATAGTAAGTAATAATTAATAAATGAGATTAGAATTTCATACTGCGTTTAACTAACTCTGTAACTTTGGACATATCACTTTCTCTCTCTGAGCTTCAGTTTCTGGATCAATAAAACAAAGATATTGAACTTGAAATGATCTGTAAACTATTTTGTACTTTTTTTTAATGTTTAATTACTCTAAAAGTCTGAAGAAAGTGAAAGTGAGAGTCTACTTAAGCCAAATAATCTTCCTAACATTGGAAAAAATTCACATTACACCACTTGCAGTTCCTGTCACCCCTTTCCCACCCTCCAGTCTTTGAATTAGAATTAATTACTCCCACAACACATTGATTACACCTCCTGAATAGCACCTATACTCTCCTGCCTTAGTTGATAAAATTGTCTCCATCACTTCCTGACCTTATGACTTTGCTCTTCACAGCTCTTCACTTGTGCCCTAGAGATCCTCATGGAGGGAGCAATACTATGAAGGCCCCCATGGGAATTTTCAGGGCATCACCACACGCAACTTGGATTTCCCAGTTGTTCTCTCCCTTATCATGCACACTGCCTAGAGACCAAGGCTATATTTTGTTCTTCTTGTAGGTAGCATAAAGCCTAATGTTTTTATATAGTGGGCTTTTGCTAAATATATACACACATACATACAAGCTGAGTGAATAAATGAATGATGAATTAATATGCAATCCTTTATTTGGCAGTTAATTCCTAGTCAGTTTTAACATGGAAAACTAACTTATACATCAGGTCACTAATGTCTGTTTGAAAACAGATCTTATGAAGCTGAATCCACTGCCAATAAACACAGGTGGGAGAGACAGTACTAAGGGGGGAAAAAGTCCATAGTATCTGAGATCGCAATGTTGTTATTCTTCTCAGGGTGTAATTTTTGTTTTTGTTTTGGTCCTGGTCTTTCTTGTTTTAGGAGTTTTCAGTTAATGAATGAAATCAAGTAAATCTCTATTATAATTTCTTATGGACTCCTCTTAAATGTAAGCAAAATTTTTTTCTCCTGTTATTGGGAAAATATTTTGAAAGCAATAATATCCTTTAGGCTAAAATACACCTTGCAAAACAACTTTTGAAAGATTTCAGGAACTGATGCCTAAATCCATGATAAATTATTCCATTTAAAATTAATACATTTTTTGTTTCTAAATAATTATCTAAATATGGAATTATAATATAAGTATTTAGACAAGTATCCTTGGTTATTGCTACTATAGTCCCTGATTATGTGTAGTTTACAAAAATGGATCTAAGATATATGTAGTTGTGTTTATATATTGTTAAGTTTTTGTATTAATAGCTTTCACCCAATGCTACATTTGTATATATATATATATACACTAATTTGTATGTATATATACTAATATGTAGATATTAGGTGCAAGATAGTGTTCTAAGTTCTGGTTGGTTTTAGTATAAAAGCAACTGAAAACCTCTGCCCACATGGAGCTTTCATCTTTGTGAATGGAGGTCACCTAAGCAATGTAAAATTATATACTTTTCTATAAGGTGTTAAATCCTGGAGACAGAAATAAAGCTTGGAAGGAGAATAGGAAGTATAAATATGGAGGTGACATTTTGAATAGAGTGACCGTAGGAGACCTCACTGAGAAGATGATATCTGAGCAGCATCGTGACATGAGGGAGAAGGACCTGTGCTGGTTTGAGGAGATATTCTGAATGACAGGAACAGCAGGGGCCAAGTTCAAATGCATGGTGCCTCACAGGTTGAAGATGCCAGGCTGGTGTGTGAGGAATGAGTGACTTTAAATACAATTTTAAAGATTACTTATGAATAAGGCAAGGTTTTTCAGATAAAAGTCTCAAAAACCATCACAATATTGTAATCATCCTCCAATTAAAATAAATAATTTTTAAAAGTCTCATACATTGCACAAATATAAAATCAATAAAGCACGCGTCTCTCCCCAAATTTTATATCAGAATACCATAGGAACAGAGAACAGTTACTTTCTAATTATAACTACTAATGAAGCAGCGCTTGGATAAAGTCCAGAGAACCTATTTGAGTACAAAGTCTTGTAAATCAAAGATCAACAAGTTTTTGGCTTCAGTCTTCCTCTCCCTCCACCTATACTGCAGAAAATAATGTCTCTATTATCCATATAGAAATCAGCCACAGAAATCATATTCAATACCATATTTTTTCCTGAAACTTCCCCAAAGGCAGTATCCCTGCTTGAAAAACAAAGCAGACCCTTATGATGTGATGGGGTTCTGGCTGCCCCAAAATGTATCACTTTTGGCAACTGGGTTATTTCTAATTGGGGCCCAGCAGACTCAAGAAGAGGCTAGATCTTATGGCAAGGTGCTCTTAACACAAAAAGGAAAACCATAAAACCAACCAAATAACAACAGCAAAATAACAGATTGGGGGAAGAGGAAACTTTTGTAGTGATGGATAACTGTGGCATTAACAGTGCTTATGGTTTCAAGAGTGTATGGTGGTGGTGTTCAGTTGCTCAGTCATGTCTGACTCTTGTGACCCCATGGACTGCAACCCATAAGCCTCCTTTGTGCGTGGGATTTCCCAGGCAAGAAAACTGGAGTGGGTTGCCATTTCCTTCTCTGGGGGATCTTCCCAATCCAGGGATCGAACCAATGTCTCCTGCACCATTAAAGGTGGATTCTTTACCACTGAGCCGCCTGGAAAGCCTTTCAAGAGTATATAGCTACCTTGAAATATCAAGTTGTATAAATTAAATATTTACAACTTTTTATTTGTTAACATACTTTAATAAAGCAGTTAAAATTGTCATTGTTTGCAATTCAAATCTTACAATTAGGGAAAATGGTATTTTAATTGATACATTGTACTATCTACACATATTTTAAAAAGCATATCTTGCTTTTGCCCTCAACAGAGAGCCAAATGAATGAATTAAAAATTAACAAGGTACAAATCACTAAAATGGAAAAAAAAAATCTTACCATCACATAAATTTTTTTCAGTCTCTATGACACCAACTAGAGAGATGCAGAAGCTGCTAAGGTCAGGAAGCATGTGAAATCTTTTGTGTGTGGACTTGACCCTGAGGGGGTTATTCAGAGGACACTCAGCCTGGTGAACATGGCACACATATGTCCTGTTTTCTTAGACTGTTGCAACACTTAAATGCATTTGGCAGTCTAAGCACATCAGTTCTTTCTGAAGGAGGTTTTCTGATGAAGGTTATGCCAGGCTTTCCCCTAAAACATAAATCCGTTGACTGTTAAGCCTTATGTTCAATGAAATCAAAGCAATCGTCAATGGATATGGTTCACTGGAAAATGTAAACTGGCTTCTCTGCCCAAGAAAAATGGATTAAGCAATGCAGGAGGTTTTGCACACATTCTCCACACACAGCATCTCTCTTTGTAGGGGAATTTTCACTGCAGCATTCTCACTGCACCTGCCATCTCTCCCTCTTCTGGAAACACCAATTCCCATTCCACATCGAAGAATGAGTAATGTGCCTCTAAGTGCCCCAAATCTGTTTTGCAACAATTGATATTTCATTCTTTGGTGCCAGGTCTAGACAAATGAAGTGCCTTATTTAAAAACTCAGAAATGTGTTTTTGTCCCTGTGGTTTCCTGCCCAGATGAAGTGTGCCCACAATCCACTCAGGGCTCACGGAGTGAAGCATGCGAGGTATAGCACCTCGCAAACCAGGAGCCCTGGAAGCCTGCATTATATCTCAGAGACATCACAATTTTCTTTGGGACAATAAAGTATAATTCAGGAAAATATTATATAGTGAAACAAGCACCCGGGTTTTCTAAGGAAGCCAGATCTGTATTTATAGAGATAACATGGCAAGAAATTTAGACCCCAAAGCTTATTATACTGCTAAACTTTGATTACATTAAATATTGTTATTTACTGTTATAAATTGTCTCTGCTCTTTATTCAAGGAAAAACATTTACTACCGCATGAATTTCATCTATTATCTTATGAATGGAGTCTTCATTAATTTGAATACATTTTACTCAGTCATTTAAATTTCTCCTGAATATTCCTTTTTTTCACTGAAGTATATACTTAATGTACAACATTGTGCCAGGCTTTGCTATACAGCGAAGTGACTCAGTCATAGACATATATAATTCTTTTTTAAATATTCTTGTCCGTTATGATTTATCCCAGGAGACTGCATATAGTTTTGTGTGCTATACAGTAGAACCTGGTCATTTGTCCATACTAAACATACAAACTTACATCTACCAACCCCAAATTCCTAGTCCACCCCTCTCCACTTTCGCCTTGGCAACCAAAAGTCTGTTCTCTGTAACTCATGGATATCCTTGACTACAAAATATAAAATATAATAATTTGAAAACAGAAGCTAACATCTACTTCTGAATAAATCTAAAAAATACAGTTTTTGGTCAATTAGTTACTATGCTAATCTGGTCCCAACACTTCATGGCAAATATATGGGGAAACAGTGACAGACTTTATTTTGGGGGTCTCCAAAATCACTGCAGATGGTGACTACAGCCTAGAAATTAAAAGACGTTTGCTCCTTGGAAGAAAAGCTATGACCAATCTAGAGAGCATATGAAAAAGCAGAGACATTACTTTGCCAACAAAGGTCCTTCTAGTCAAAGGTATGGTTTCTCCAGTCGTAATATATGGATGTGAGAGTTGGACTATAAAGAAAGCTGAGTGACGAAGAATCGATGCTTTTGAACTGTGGTATTGGAGAAGACTCTTGAGAGTCCCTTGGACAACAAGGAGATCCAACCATCCATTCTAAAGGAAATCAGTCCTGAATATTCATTGGAAAGACTGATGCTGAAGCTGAAACTCCAATACTTTGGCCACCTGATACAAAGAACTGACTCATTGGAAAAGATCCTGATGCTGGAAAAGATTGAAGAAGATAGGAGAAGAAGGGAACAACAGAGGATGACATCAACAACTCGATGGACATGAGTTTGAGCAAGCTCCAGGAGTTGGTGATGGACAGGGAAGCCTGGCGTGCTGCAGTCCATGGGGCTGCAAAGAGTCGGACATGACTGAGCGATTGAACTGAACTGAACTGAGCTATTATGCATTATCATTTAATTAATGGATCGATAAATTGTTACCATTTTCCTACCTCCTAAACATTTTTGCCTTGCCTGTCCCTTCCCATCCTCACACATTCATAATGTAATAAATTTTTGACAAATTAAGGAAAGATAATCTACCAAATTCTTATCCCCAAATACCATCGATTGAAAATCAAAGTGCCTGTTTCTTGTCCCTTGTAGATATCTTCAGCTGTCATCTCTGTAGAGTTCAAAAACACTCATTGGCAAAGAAAGTGAACAAAAACAACAAACCTGACTTGTTAAGTGTTTATTATGTTTGTTTCTCTTGTAATAAAACATGCACATGTTTTTATCTAACCACTACTGAGATATTTCCAAGTATCTCAGTCTCAAGGACTTGCAGACCAAGGTTTTCAAAAAGAACTTCTATATAACACTAATTATAACACTAATAATGTGTTAGGGTTTAACACAGTTAAATACTAACAGTGAAATATCTGAAAAAGAAGTAAAGAAAACCATCCCATTTAAAATAGTTTCAAAAATGTAAAATACTTAGGAGTAAATTTAACCAAAGAGATTAAAGATTTGTACACTAAAAACTATATGACTTTGGTGAAAGAAGAAGACACAAATAAATGGAAAACTATCCCAAGCTTAGGGATCAGAAGAATTAATGTAAAAATGTCCATAATACCCAAAGCCTTCTGTAGATTCCGTAAAATCCCTATCAAAATTCCTATGACATTTTTCACCAAAATAGAGAAAAAAAACTAAAATTTGTATGGAACCACATAAGGCCTCTCCTAGCCAAAGCAGTCTTAAGAAAGGAGAATAAAACTGGAGTTATCATACTTCCTGATTTCAAACTTACTACAAAGTTATAGTAATTTAAAAGTATGGTACTAGCAAAAAAAAATATATATATATATATATATGTATATATATATATATATATATATATATATATATATATATACACACACACACATAAGCCAATGGAATAGAATAGAGAGCTTAAAAATAAATCCTTCCATTAGCAGTCAATTAATTTTTGACAAAGAAGCCAAGAATACTTAATGGAGAAATGATAGTCTATTCAATAAATGTTGCTGGCAAAACTGGATTACCACTTGCAAAAAATAAATTGAACTCCTATCTTACACCACTCACAAAAATTATCACAAAATGAATTAAAGACTTAAACATAAGATTTGGAAGTATAAAGCTAGAAGAAAACAGAAAAAAAAAAAACCTTGACATTGGTCTTGGCAGCAATTTTATGGATATAACACAAAAAGTACAAGCAATAAAAGCAAAAATCAATAAGCAGGACTACATTAAAATAAGAAGCTTCTGCACTTTTCAGTTCTGTAAAGTAAAAAAAAAAAAAAATCAATACAATATAAAGGCAACATACAGAATAGGAGAATTATTTGCAAACTTCCTCTCTAATTACAGGTTAATATCCAAAATATATAAGGAACACATACAACTCAATAGCAACAAATTAAACAATCCAACTAAAAATTGGCAGAGGACCTGAATGGACATTTTTCCACAAAAGACATGCAAATAGCCAATAAGTATATGAAAAGGTGTGCAATATCACTAATCATCAGGGAAATGGAAATCAAAACCACAATGAGATATCACCACTTACCTGTTTGTTATCCAAAAGGGTTGGTAAGGATATGGGGAAAAAAGGGCCCTCTTGGAAGGAATGTAAATTGGTATAGCCACTATGTAAACCAGTATGAGGTCAAAAAAGTTAAAAATATTAACAAGTGGTGCTGGGAAAACTGGTCAACCACTTGTAAAAGAATGAAACTAGAACACTTTCTAACACCATACACAAAAACAAACTCAAAATGGATTAAAGATCTAAATGTAAGACCAGAAACTATAAAACTCCTAGAGGAGAACATAGGCAAAACACTCTCCGACATAAATCTCAGCAAGATCCTCTATGACCCACCTCCCAGAATATTGGAAATAAAAGCAAGACTAAACAAATGGAACCTAATGAAACTTAAAAGCTTCTGCACTACAAAGGAAACTATAAGTAAGGTGAAAAGACAGCCCTCAGAATGGGAGAAAATAATAGCAAATGAAGAAACAGATAAAGGATTAATCTCAAAAATATACAAGCAACTCCTGAAGCTCAATTCCAGAAAAATAAATGACCCAATCAAAAAATGGGCCAAAGAACTAAACAGACATTTCTCCAAAGAAGACATACAGATGGCTAACAAACACATGAAAAGATGCTCAACATCACTCATTATTAGAGAAATGCAAATCAAAACTACAATGAGGTACCATTACACGCCAGTCAGGATGACTGCTATCCAAAAGTCTACAAGCAATAAATGCTGGAAAGGGTGTGGAGAAAAGGGAACCCTCTTACACTGTTGGTGGGAATGCAAACTAGTACAGTCACTATAGAAAACAGTGTGGAGATTTCTTAAAAAACTGGAAATAGAACTACCATATGACCCAGCAATACCACTTCTGGGCATACACACTGAGGAATCCAGATCTGAAAGAGACACATGCACCCCAGTGTTCATCACAGCACTGTTTATAATAGCCAGGACATGGAAGCAACCTAGATGCCCATCAGCAGATGAATGGATAAGGAAGCTGTGGTACATATACACCATGGAATATTACTCAGCTGTTAAAAAGAATTCATTTGAATCAGTTCTAATGAGATGGATGAAACTGGAGCCCATTATACAGAGTGAAGTAAGCCAGAAAGATAAAGAACATTACAGCATACTAACACATATATATGGAATTTAGAAAGATGGTAACAATAACCCTATATGCAAAACAGAATAAGAGACACAGATGTACAGAACAGACTTTTGATCTCTGTGGGAGAAGGTGAGGGTGGGATGTTTGGAAGGAACAGCATGTATATTATCTGTGGTGAAACAGATCACCAGTCCAGGTTGGATGCATGAGACAAGTGCTCGGGCCTGGGGCACTGGGAAGACCCAGAGGAGTCGGGTGGAGAGGGAGGTGGGAGGGGGGATCGGGATGGGGAATACGTGTAACTCTATGACTGATTCATGTCAATGTATGACAAAACCCACTGAAATGTTGTGAAGTAATTAGCCTCCAACTAATAAAAAAAATTTAAAAAAGGAAAAAAAAAGTTAAAAATAGAACGGCCAGGTGACCCAGCGATCTTGCTTTGGTACATATGTAAATCCAAAGGAAATGAAATCAGGATTTCAAAGAGATGTCTACCCTCTCATGTTCATTCCAGAATTACTAACAACAGCCCAGTGTTTCACTGGTTCACTGTCTCACACATACCTCTCAATACCAAGAGTCTTGCTGCCAGCTCTGTTCTCTTGGCGTGCTCATCCCACCTTTCAAATGTCTAACTTCATTAGGCCTTGCATTTGTACCCCAGTCTTTTCTCTCAGGTGGCTTGTCTACATCAGAGTCCAATTTAATTTACCAGTCCAGACATGTATCTTATGGCGTACAATCTAATTTTTGAACTTCAAGCCTCTGTGAAAGGACATTGCCTAGTACACAATGTTGAAATGGAAAGCAAAGTACCTACAAAATAGAGACCTGTTCTCAGAGATGGATGGGCATGAAGTTGCAGTCACATCTGATGTTACAAAATGATGGCCAACATGGGGTACTTAGGCAAAGTCTTCTAAGAGAGGCAGAAAAGGGCAGTGAAATAATTTGAGAAGAGGCATTATATAGACATTAGGACTGACTCTATTCACCATAAAATTCAATAATTAGATGGGCCATTGTTGAAGTATTTTTTTTGAGAAACATATAAACAAATGACAACCTTCCCATATTTCACATAATTGTGACCTTTGTAATAGCAACAGTGCAGTCTACCGTAGGAAATCTTATCCTGCAGATTTCATCCAAAAAAATATGGTTTTCCATCAGAATAGATTTTATATAATTTCAGTGGACAAAGCTGGAATTGCTTGAAATATTGCTCTGCTTACAAGTCATTTAAAATATTAATAGTATTTATTCTTTCTTCCTTTAAATACAGTGACTGATGTTAGCTTTGGGCTATTATTTTTATTCATTCATTTTTAAAAATTCATTATAGAACAAATATTTGTCAGGTGCTCATTATGTGCCAAGTTTATGTTATTCTCTGGTGAGATAAAAGTGAATCAAGTTGGTGAGGTTTCTGCTCTCAGGATTCTAACAGTCTGATAGGGGAAACAGACTTTAATCAAATAATCATAGAGAATTTGTGATTGAAAAATTTGCTAAGTCCTATGAATACTAATAATTGACACTTATGGGAGGCTTGTTCTGTTCTAGGCACTGATATAATATTTAATTTGGAGAAGGTAGTATTTAATGACATTTAATCTTATTAATAACATTAACTCATTTAATCCTGACTACCACCTTCTGAAGTATATACTACTGTCATCTCCATTTCACAAGTAAAGTAACAGAGGCCAAAGACACTAATTGTGATGTTTAAAAACACAAAGCATCAAGTGGCAGAATGGACATTGAATATAGGAGTTTAAATTTACAGCCTGTTTAATACTACTTTGTTTTACTTCCTCTTATTTAAAAAAAAAGTGAAATATGAAGTGCGTTAGTCAGTTTTGCTACATTATGTTCAAAGAACAGACAAGTTCCAAGTCTCTGTGACTTACACAATGATAAAGTTTTAATTATTTATTTCTCATGTTAATATCCTTTGTGGGTCAGTTGTAACTCTCCCCCACATGCTTTCTTTCTGGAATCCAGGAGAAAAGATCATTTCCTATCTTAGCTATACCAGCCTTGAAGCCTCTTCATGAATGTATTATCACTTTCACTCTCATTTCATTGTAGAAAGCAAAGTGAAAGTGAAAGTTGCTCAGTTGTGTCTGACTCTTTTGTGACCCCATGGACTGTGCAGTCCATGGGATTCTCCAGGCCAGCATACTTGAGTGCTTAGCATTTCTCTTCTCCAGGAGATCTTCCCATTCCAGGGATCGAACCCAGGTCTCCTTCATTGCCAGTGGATTATTTACCAGCCTCCAGGGAGCCTCATAGTAAAATCATGCATCAATGAGGAAGGAAATACACTTCTCCACTAAGAGGAGACAGAAAGGGACAGTCCCACCAGAGGACATTTTAAACAAATAATGCAACCCACAATAGACATGTGAAAGGATCCTCAACTTAGTTGAGGTGACAGGGAAAGCCTGAGGGTAGCACTGTCTCAGTGCTATTCTAATGGATGAGATGTGTTTAACTAAAAGCTGTGGTCCCACAGTGAACATTCCATGCAGTACAAACAGCAAATGAAAGTGTTATGAGATGCAAGTGAACATGGCATTTTATAAAATTGCAAGAAACAAAACTGAAGTAAAGACAGAGATAAGAAGGTTGTTCTGAGATGGGGATGTAGAAGAGAGTAAGGGCATGATGATTCAGCCATTTGTAGCTTCTTAAGAATTAACATTTATCCCAACATCAGTTCAGTTCAGTTCAGTCGCTCAGTCATGTCCAACTCTTTGTGACCCCACGGACTGCAGCACACCAGGCTTCCCTGTCCATCACCAACTCCCAGAGCTTGCCCACACTCATGTTCATCATGAGTCGGTGATGCCATCCAACCAACCCATCCTCTGTCGTTCCCTTCTCATCCTGCCTTTAATCTTTCCCAGCATCAGGGTCTTTTCTAATGAGTCAATTCTTCGCATCAGGTAGTATTCAGGGTCCATTTCCTTTAGGATTGATGGGTTTGATTTCCTTGGAGTCCAGGGCACTCTCAAGAGTCTTCTCTAACATCATAGTTTAAAAGCAATAGTTCTTCAGCACTCACTTCTTTATGGTCCAACTCTCACATCCATACATGATTATTAGGAAAACCACAGCTTTGACTAGATGGATCTTTGTTGGCAAAGTAATATCTCTGTTTTTTAATATACTGTCTAGGTTGGTCATAGCTTTTCTTCCAAGGAGCAAGTGTCTTTGAATTTCATGGCTGATGTCACTATCTACAGTGATTTTGGAGCCCCCCATAATAAAGTCTGTCACTGTTTCCATTGTTTCCCCATCTATCTGCCATAAAGTGATGGGACTGGATGCCATGATGTTAGTTTTTTGAATGTTGAGTTTTAAGCCAGCTTTTCCCCTCTCTTTCATTTCCATCAAGAGGCTCTTTAGTTCTTCTTTGCTTTCTGCCATAAGGGCGATGTCATTTGTGTATCTGAGGTTATTGTTATTTCTCCCAGCCATCTTGATTCCAGCTTGTGCTTCATCCGTCCTGGCATTTTGAATGATGTACTCTGCATACAACTTAAGTAGGCAGGGTGACAATATACAGCCTTGACATACTCCTTTCCCAATTTGGAACCAGTCCATTGTTCCATGTCTGGTATCCCAACATGGAGCCACTGACATATTTTAAACAAGAGAGTAATTTCTCTGGTAATACCGGCTGCTTTTACAAGTCATTGTAAGTGAGCTTCATTAATCCAGAGATCTCCCCATCCCCCAGATCTTCCTAAGAGTATATTGTTTTAACTGTTTAAGAAGAGAAAGTAGAACTACATTGTCTGTTAAGTTACACTAGCAGGGCTCACTATCAGACACATCCATATGTACTGATTAAGAAGGAAGTCCTTCCTTCTTCTCACAGGGAACATTTTATACCTTATTACCTTTATGGTTCACATCCTCCCCAGTCAAAAGAATCCTTCTGTATTCCCCTCTAGTCTTTCTGATGAGCTGAAAATGGAGAGAACAGTCACATTGGAAATGTGCTAAAGCCCTTTGCCCTTTATAGTAAGGAGTGGAGTTCAACAGGGAATCATAGCAGTTTAGGATAAAGAATCTGGGCGAATGACTTCTAAGTAGAGCATTCGATTTGGAAAAGTGCATTATGTGCTTCAGGTGTTTTCAACAGAAATAAATTCTACCGCCCTGTTGCTGTGGCAACCATCATATTGCATTCTGATATGAACTCAGGTCGGCCTCAGGCATTCTGTAGGGAATTATGCCATCCCCTAAAGGATGTGCTGCTCATCCCAGCCTTTCTTCCTGCTATTAGTAACATAGGGTCATTTTATTTGTCTCCTCAACTGCTACCATCACCTTCCAGAAACTAGTCAATTAAGAGGAAAGCAAACAAAAGACAAGGAACCCCTTATATGTTTTGCTAGTTCAATACCTGGAAAGTCTAGCAGCCCATATTTGTATCTGCTATGGAGAGCACATAGTATTTGTTAGGATAATACTGAATTCTATATTGGTGACCATCAAAATTCCTAATTCCATACCACATTAAGTGATGGCATTAAATGCACCATTGTGTCAGTTCACCTTCCAAGTGATCAGTCAGGAAACCAACATCTTTTCCTCTTGTTTGTTTACTCTCCTCCATGGCCTTTCAGTCCTGTCATTCAACCACTAGATGAGCAAAAAGCATGGAGGAACTCTTGATGGAAGTATTTTATAGAGCAAGTGTGAATGGGGAGAATGTTAACTTCTGCTCATACCTCATTACAAGAGCTACGATCCAGCCATATGGCCACACCAGACTGATAGCACAGCTGTAAAATAAAGGACAGCTGTAAGTACAAGCATAGACAACTCAGATCTGGAGAACAGCAAGGTAGTCTCTGCCATGTATATTACATCTTTACTTAACCTTAACATTTGAGGATAGAATCGTAAATTTTATTTTGCATGCATTTTGCCACAACCACAACAAAAAATATTGGGAGAGTGGGATCTTCAAAAAGAGTTGATTTCTGGTTCATTGATATTTACCAAAAAAAAATTCTTTTGTTGGTCCTGCTCTCCTTGTTGAAAGTAAGATTCAACTGCTTTATTTTCTTGATTATTTTGTATAACATGGTTTGCAGTTTCTGACATCCAGATTGTGGGTCCAGAGGCTGATGAAAACTTTTAGTCATCAAAAAATAAATAATTACAGATAGCCAACAAGGACCTACTGTGTAACTCAGAAAACTATTCTCAGTGTTTTGCAATAACCTATGAGGGAAAAGAATCTGAAAAAGATGCCTGAATTACTTTGTTATACACATGAGACTAACACAAACATTGGAAATAAACTATACTTTGGTAAAAATGAAAAAAGGTAAATCAAGGAAAAATAAATTATTATTCAGTATCAAAATTGTGAATTTGTAAATATTTAATTCTGGGAATTTATAGTAGATTATATAAGCTATATAATACAGTGGGAAAAAACCTGTGATTGTGTTACATTAAATGGAGACAGATGCCAATATTGAGTTAAAATTTGTTCTTTAATTAACATTGACCCTTAAAAGATCATTAACTTGAGAACATTGAGAACTTAAGTTAATCATAATTTCTTATTCATAACTTTCTCACCACAATATTGACCATCAGACTTGCATGTGTGGAAGGCTGAAAAAGAATTGGATTTTTTCTCTGTATTATGGCCCCAGATATTTATCCATAAAAATTGTACTAATTGTGAGAGATAATTAACATGTTTTTTCTCAACATTCATCATTTCACTTATTTTTCCAATTATATTCAGTGAGTGTATCAGACAATGGGAACATAGATATAAACAAATGGATAAATCTCTGACCTTGTGGAATGTATATTCTTTAGAGAAAGAAAGTGGGGGTGGAAGTTTTTTAATAACTATATGATATTTGTTACAAAGAATACAGCCTGTCTTGAACAAGTTGAACTAGGAAAACAACTGTGGTTTTTGTAGCCAGCCCCAGCTAGTTGCAAGAAAAGGGGAACTGGGTTGGAAAGATCATTTCTGGCACTGCTGGCCCAAAGACTCTAGTCGGGAAGAGATATAGCAACAGTAGAGCAACATAGTGAGGGAGAGAGAAAGGGACGTGAGCTAAGAACTAGGAGCTAGGTATGGCCAGATTAAGCATGGACTTAAAAGACCTCATAGAATTTTGGACTTGTTTCTGAGAGCAATATGGAGCCATTACATTTTTAGAGCAGGACATCAGTTTCAATTTGGAAAGATGACACTAGTGGTTCTTTAGATATTACAGTAGAAGGATACCAGTTAGGAGGCTATTACTTTCCTTCAGGTAAAAATAGCCAAAAATAAATGCCAAGAGTTCACTAGTAAGGAGAGAAGGAAGAAAAATAGGGAGAGAAAACAAGGGGTAATAGATTTATGATTATAGAAAATGTAGGAAGCATATATAGAAACGCAGAGGAAACACATGAGTGATTACATATATGAAAAGATTATCTTTTCTCCAGTATCAATTTGCTTTTGGAAATCAAATATAGAGTCAAGACTTTTAAATGTCTTGTCCAGTTCTCTGCTAAGTTGCACAAACAGGTAATAAAATAAATCAGTTTTCCAAGACTTTGGTAATCTCCCCAGTCTGATGCTCCTAAAACTCACCTACACAATGCACTCTACTATGTTTAGTATGTACTAGGAATTGTGTGAGGTCCTGGAGGTAAAATAATGAAGAAGATAGAGCTTCTCCACTCATAGATTTAACAGTCTATTGGGTTTCCAGGCTACAACTGCGTAGAAAATTTTATCCAACCGAGTATTGTGTCTTTTTGTGCTTTATTTATTTACCTGTTTGGTTATTGTTGAAATGTCTTTCTACATTTTTTCTAGGCCATGGCCATATTATTTGAAATTAACAAGGTGCACATTAATGGAATCTGTCAAATGGTTTGGACATACTGACTCTGGTCACAAGTTGAATTCCAGAGGTTTATATCTTTGAATTAGGAATACTCATTTTATAAACCAAATACACTGTATAAGACTTAATTTCAACTATGTAAAATTTTAAACACATATAGCTGTCAAGAGACAGAATAATGTAAATCTCCATCAATATATGAATGGATAAAGATGTATATATATATATATATATATATATATACACACACATATACACACAAACACACAAAATGGAATACTCCTCAGCCACAAAAAGACACACAGTTTTGCCATTTGCAGCAACATGGTTGAACTTGGAGGCCATTATGCCAAATGAAATTAGTCAGAGAAAGACAAATACTGTATGATATCACTTATATATGGAATCTAAAAAATGCAACACACTAGTGAATATAACAAAAAAGAAGTGGATTCACATAAATAGAGAATACACAACTAATAGTTATCTGTGGGGAAATAGGGATTGCGGTCAGGGCATGGGAGATACAAACTGTTGAATGTAAGATAGGCTCAAGATGTATTGTACAACATAGGGAATATAGCCAATATTTTGTAATAATTGTAAATTAAAAGTAATCTTTAAAAGTTGTATAAAAATTTTAAAAATGATTGAAAACATATAGCTGCAATATTGAATCAAAATATACTCCTACTTTTGTCATTTTGATAAAGCAGGGGATCATCAGACTCTTTCTAGTCTATTTCTTATTACTAAATATCCTCTTCTTTCATCTTCAAACTCTCCATTCTCAGAGACTTTGCTTTTCATAACTTCATTCCACTATGAAATCTCTAATGATTATGATTATGTATAGTCTTTACATCACTATCAAATTCTTAAGATAGTAGTCTATATTTTAGCTAATTTTCAACTACCATTCTCTACTTTTATACGACAATATGATTTATACCTCCACAAAAGCCACTGTAAATGGCCCAAGTCTATGGTGAACTCCAGTTACAAGGTACTCTGGGCAATTTTAGCCTTTATTTTACCTGATCTCTCTACTGTGCTTGAGTAAGTTGTTCATTCCTTCTCTTCTGAGCTTCTAAAAAACTTACTCTTTTCTTGAATAGTACTGAGCCTTTAGAAACACGGATTTGGTCTTCTTTAGTTGCTCCTTTCTCCCATACAGTTCTAAAGACAATCATTGTTCCCAGGGTTCCATTTGCTTCCCTGATGGCTCAGAGGTTAAAGCGTCTGCCTGCAATGCAGGAGACCTGGGTTCGATTCCTGGGTCAGGAAGATCCCCTGGCGAAGGAAATGGCAACCCACTCCAGTATTCTTGCCTGGAGAATCCCATTGACGGAGGAACCAGGTAGGCTACAGTCGATGGGGTCGCAAAGAGTCGGACACAACTGAGCGACTTCACTTTCACTTTCATTCTTCTTACCTTTTATACTCTCCCCTGTTGATAATTTCAAATATGATTTATGACCTATTTATATGCTCTTAACTCTCAAATTTTAATCATCAGTTTCCACTTATTTATAGAATTCCAATTTTATATATGCAAATTCGTATTTTTCATTCTCTTCAAACTTAATAGAGTTCAAACTGACTCTGACTCTGCACATATATCCACAGATCCACCATGTACTAAAAAATCCACTGAAACAACTCAGCTTCCATTTCTCTGAAATCCACATCTAATTGGTTGATAAACATCTTTGACTTTATCTCTCAAATATCGCCAAGTTCTCTACACTGCTCCCCAGGGACTCAGCATTATCAGCAACTCTTCATCTTTCCCTGGATCACTCTGATGACCTCTAATTTGCTCTAACCTTCAGTGGCTTGTTTTTGCTTTCAAGGTAAATTCGGAACTATATGAAAGAAGCTTCACTGCCCAAATATCTCTCCTTTTTGTCCCTCTTCTCCAACTGTGAGCTTGACTGGCTCATGGTTTGCTTAGTATTTCAGTGTTAATATCAAAGTGTTATCATTTTCCCTGTGAAGCCACCGTTGCTTATTTCTTGTTGCAGAGTTAGCCTCTTCTTCCTTGTGGAACCCACAGCTCTGTATATTTTCTCTTTCATATCATTTAATATCATTGTAATAGATTGTTTCCATGTCTTGCTACCATCTTGGGGTTTGGGGATATGAAAAGACCTTTTCTTCATATATTTGTCCCCTAGTGCCTTGGACCACCTAAGCTTACAGTTGACGTCTGATGTTTTTGAGAACAAAAAAATAACAGAACAGCTAGAAAGAAAGGAAAGTTGCTTGGTTGTGTCTGACTCTTTGCGATCCCATGGGCTGTAGCCAACCAGGCTCCTCCGTCTATGGAATTTTCCAGGCAAGAGTACTGAGTGGGTTGCCATTTCCTTCTCCAGGGGATCTTCCCAATGCAGGGATCGAACCTGGGTCTCCCGCATTGCAGGCAGACGCTTTACCATCAGAGCCACCTGAGCACAACCTAAGTTTACAGTTGACGTCTGATATTTTTGAGAACAAAGAATAACAGAACAAATAAATGAATGAATTTTAAAATGTGGGGAGTCATATTGATGGCTTATGGTCCAATATCCTATGCTATTAAAACTGTAGCACAATTTAGTTTATGCCATTTGCTTAGACTATTGCAAATCAGAAAGCAGCTCCATAAGAGGACATATATGCTCATTTGATTCTAAATTTCAATACTTCAAGCATTAACAGCCCACTCTTCCATTATTTGGAAATCCTGTCTTTCAACTTCATAGGAACAGTCATTAGCCCCACGCTAGGGATAATTAATGAGAAATAAATGATAGCTTCTTATACAATTACTGAGAGTAAAAGTAAACACAAACTTTTAAAAGCAATTTGGCAATAAATTTCAATAACCTTTTAAATGTTCAAGTCAATTTATCCCGTAATTTCATTTCTAGGACTCTAACCTAAGGACCTAATCAGAATATGAAGAGACATTTAGGTAAAAGGATATTTGCTGCAATATCACTAGGTCTACAGATCTCTTGGCAGGAATTGAGAGCAAGGGGGGTAAATAAGGATGATGAATTCTAAAAATGAATATTATATAGTCATTTAAATCAATGTTGTTTTCCTAAAGAGAGTAAGTAGTATAAATAATCAAGGAAGATGGGAGATCTATCAAAATACAGAGTGAGAGCCCATATCTTTCCAAAAAAAAAAAAAAGTAAACAGTACACAGTATTGAAAATATATGCAGAAAAATAGACTAAGGAAAAACACCAGGATACATGGAATGATTCAGTGTTATAAAGATAACATGAATTATCTTTAATCCTATATTTATTTTTTGACCTGAAAAAAAAATAGCTGATAAGTTCTAATAAATGTTTGCACTAGATCTATTTTGTGCCTGTCCACTTTTCCATGGTTTCCTCTCAGAAATCTGTAATTATTTACACCGCTGCTGCAAGGTCAAATGCCATGACCCTGAGCCACAAATTGCCCTCAATTTAGTCTATATATTGGGTGACTAGTTACTTATTGTCTGAACAGAAGACAGAAACTTGACAAAGGAGATATTTCATTTGATATTTTAAAAATAAGATATCCAGGTGTGAATCAGTTAGTACTTGGAACCAAAGAATCAATACAAGCGTTATAATAAACAAAGAAACAATGGAACCCAAGGAGGTGGAAGGAAACTGCAGTTATGATACAGAAAGAACACAAAGAAGCAGAGGCAGAGCTTTGAGAGAAAACCAGGCTGGTCCAGATCAGCAAGACTGGCCCAAACGTCATGTTCAGTTCCTGAGAGGGACAGAAAGAGCAAGGTCCAGTTCTGGCAGTTTTCCTGTTCTCTGCTTCCCATCTATTATTTGTAGTCATTTCTGTACCTCAGTACTCAATGTAATATATGTCAAATTAAATAAATCCCCTGTTCCTCCTTCCTTGAAATCACTAGTATCACAGCTCTTTGCAACTAAAATGATCCTAAGTAACATGAGGCTTTTCCTATTCATGTAGGAGGAATATATAGGACTGTTGGTCATTAAAAAGATTTAATGAGTCGTCATTTCTATTGACCTCACCTTTTTACTTTCACACATTGGAGAAGGAAATGGCAACCCACTCCAGTGTTCTTGCCTGGAGAATCCCAGGGACGGGGGAGCCTGGTGGGCTGCCGTCTATGGGGTCACACAGAGTCAGACACGACAGAAGCGACTTAGCAGCAGCAGCAGCAGCATTATTAATTTCACTTGTTACATGCTGCTGCTGCTGCTGCTAAGTCACTTCAGTCGTGTCCGACTCTGTGTGACCGCATTGACGGCAGTTCGACCAGGCTCCCCCGTCCCTGGGATTCTCCAGGCAAGAACACTGGAGTGGGGTGCCATTGCCTTCTCCTCACTTGTCACATAGGACTAATCATTTCTTACAGCACTTAGGATATTTGATCTTGCAACGCAAGTGTTTCTATACCATCAGTCCCAATAAAGGCAAACTCCATGCCATTCTTCACTACTGTTTATTTTATTCATTTATTTATTCAGTCAACAATTGTTTATCCAGTGCCTCCTTTTTTCCAACATTGTACCAAGTTCTGGGGATGTAATAATAAGAAAAATATTGTTTTTGATCTTATGAGATTTGCAGTCCTGTGCAGGAAGGTAAATTCTAAGTATAACATTGAATGAAGATTAAATTAAACATCACTCAGTTAATTTGAAAAGTTAGATATTCTTTAAATGTTCCAATTCCATGATAGTCAAGATCCAATTCCACCATATTTTAATTAAAACAAATTACTGGGAAGAAATTCTGGTCTCAGTTGGAACTTTAAGTCTTTTGAATAAAATATTTTGCCACTCTCATTTTCCTTTTTGCCACAACTGAAGAATTTCTATTTTGTAGATCATAAGGAACAGAGAAACATGGTATATGAAACTTCATTAACTACTATTTGGGTATTACATGCAAAGCTCACGGGAGCAGGCGTGTAGTGCTGCTCCCTAAGGTAGTTTCACACGAATACCTAACCTAGGACTGTGCTTTTTGTTTGGCTTAACTTTGTGATAAAAGTTATTTTAAAATCTCTCACTGAGGCCTCACCCAAATTTAGAAAACACAGTTGATAACTTATAAAAAGGGATTCATATCACTAGGGTATCAGTTAAATATTATAGTATAATAGTACTATGCGCTATTATGAAGCAGTTAAAGAGAATAAGGCGGAGCTGCATGATGGCATAAAAGATGTTCAAGGTATGTATGTTTGTATATGTATACCATGTTTATGCATTCAGAGAGACATTTATTTGTATGTGTGTAGTAAACTTTGTAAAATGTCTACTTAGTGTCTATACTTTCCTTTCTTCTTCTTATCGGAATATGAACTGTCTTCAGAAATTTGTTCCATGCATCCCTCATGTCTGCATGGACCTTAGATCCTCCATATCCTCCTTTACTAGTGATTAGTTCAGGAATATGACCCAATACAGCCCTATGACAGGAAGTTTGCTGGGAACCTTCTAGGAAAACTCTTCTTCCCTAGGAAAACAACTCCTGTGGGGTCTTTTCTGAGACCAGCTCTGTCTTTGTTAGGATGTGTCTTAGGTGTAAGCCTCTTGTCTGCAGGTGTAAGCCTCAGAACTGCTGAATCTATCCAACTAAGAGCTCAATGCACAGAGCAGGTAGAGTTCAACAAAGAATCACAGGAAACATAGCCAGAGACACTTAATTGTCAACTTGGAAATTTACATTTATCTAGACTTTTGGTAAAGTGAGTCAATAAGTGCCCTTAGTGCTCAAGTTGGATTCTTTTGTACATTTAGCTTGTTGCACCCAAAATCATTTTGAGATTTTACATGTTTGTGTATGTGTATGAGCACATGAGGGCCTCCCTGATGGCTCAGCGGTAAAGAAGCTGCCTCCCATGCAGGAGCCACAGGAGACATGGGTTCAGTCCCTGGGTCAGGAGGTTCCCCTGGAGGAGAGCATTGCAACCCACTCCAATATTCCTTCCTGGAGAATCCCATGGACAGAGGAGGCTGATTCAGCCTATAGAGTCGCACAGAATTTTACATGACTGAACTGACTGAGCACGCACCCTCACGTGAGCACATCAATTCATTGAAAAAATATGGGACAAATGCATATCAATTAACAAAGAAAAATAATGGAAAAAGTGGGTTTAGGAAAAGAGAAAGGAGTTTTCTACTTTTACTTTATATATATTTTTGTAGTTAAATAATGGATATTTAATGAAAAATTTAAAACATAAAATAGAAATATTATTTTAAGAAGTACTAATAGTATGCTCTTTCACTGTTCCCTGAGAAAACTATCTTTTAATTTCCAGTAAAATCACCAATGAATCCATTAAAGAGTTCATTGATGAAGATTTCAAATTTTAAATGTTGCAGCATGGTATATTGGAAGGGAGACAGGAGCCAGTGTCAGAAGACATAGTTTTCTGTCTTTTTCCTGCTTCTAATGTAGGTATCTGACCTCAGGTAAAGCTTAGAACCATTCTGGGTTTGGTTTCTATCATCAGCAGAGTGAGAAGAAAGAACTCAGACATCCATTCTAAAATTTTTTCACACTTCCATGATTGCTTTGGTTCTAACTTGTATCCACATATGAGATAGTTTAGATCAGATACTAGCTAAACTCAAAGAAAGAAGCCAGATAAATAGGCAACACTTATTTACAGTGATTCCAAAATTGCTGTATCTTGTGATATTCAAGAGATGAAGAGCAAAAGCACATAAAACTACCATTTATTTATTTATTTATTTATTTTTGTCTCAGGTTAATATTTTGTAGTGGTCTTTAAAATAAAAACTGCAAAAGTAACTGGGATGTTTTATCAATTAATTTTCTATTGTCTTGCAATATAATTTCTTTTAAATAAAGATGATTTCTTTTATCAGGTCAAAAATATATTCCCTTTATTCTTAAACATTAGCCCATTTTTTTCTTTTTTTGTTTTTTCCCTTTTTATTTCAGGTTCATTAATAAAAGAGAGGATAGGTCTTTGGAATGACAAAATTAACCCTCTGGCAATCAACAAAGTTATTCAGTTACTTTCTTATCATGTTCTTGCTCAGGAAAAGTTTAGGTAAAAACAATATGTTGATAAAAAGTATTAAAATGTTCCAACTATATTTTCTTCTCCTTTGTTTTTTCCTATGCAAATAAATGCATTTATATTAGATTAATTATCCAAAAATTTTTCTGAGCTTAATGAAATTAACTTCTTTGTTGGCTACTCATTCTTACTTTTTAAACAAATAATTGGTGCTAATAGTTTCTTATAAGATGATATTTTATAGCCCTCAAGTGTGGTTTAATACACTTTTTCTTAGGAATCGAAAAACTTGACAAATCGTTCCAGGGAAATAAAGTCTCCAAAGTACAAATAATGAAGTAAAAGTCTTAAGATGCTAATTATTTTTCCTAATTAGTTAGCTAATTATATGGCTAGTCAACCCAGATTTTAAAATGAAATGAGATTTAGGTTCATTCTCCCTCCTTTTTTGGCCTTATGTTTTCTAAAGCATCATCCAATTTACTTTCTGGCAGAAAAATTATGAAGTTAAATATGTCCATTTAAATATTTGCAAGTGTTATTAAAATATGCTTTGGGTGAGAAAATGTGACCATTTCAGCTTATAATATTCCTGTATTCACAATTAACACTTGTCTCATAATAGTGAAGTTGCCAGGCCTGTCAGATGATATAGAACAGTACAATATCTGGACCCCAGCAGATTCCCCAGATAATGCACAAGTAACTGTTCCATGCACTGGTGAGAGCGATTGATGGAAAGATGCCATAGACCTGAAAAGTGTAGTGAAAATGTTAGTTCCTCAGTCATGTCCAACTCTGCAACCCCAAGGACGATAGCCCAGCAGGCTCCTCGGTCCATGGGATTCTCCAGGCAAGAATACTGGAGTGGGTAGCCATTCCCTTATCCAAGGGATCTTCCTGACCCAATGATCAAACCTGGGTCTACTGGTTTGCAGAAAGATCTTTTACCATCTGAGCCACCAGGGAAACCCATAAACGTAGGGAAATGATTTGATGTCCTGTGAGGTGGGTGCAATTCCAACCTGGCTCGCAGAGGGCAGGCAAGAGCTGCACTGGGGAAGAAGGGCAACTTGGCCATGTTTGCACATGTGCATAGCCGTGCCCAGCTGTCAATTATCCACAATACAATGTAAAGATCCTCTCAAGAAGCTTGGTCTTATCATCATCAAGTTGACTGGCATGGGATGGAGAAGGATTGCACTACTCTGGATATTCCCTAACAGATTTTGAGACATTTGTCTGAATGCTCACTGGATCAAATAACAGCGAACCACCTATATTACTGTAAATAATGAATTTCTAAAGCAATCCATCCTCAGTAAGCTGAGACTTCAGTCTTTCTGAGGTCTTTTCAATGCAAGTTAACCAGATTGACATTTCTGGGCTATCATGCTTTAAAAGCAAGTAAAAATACAGTCGAAACTTTTAAGGTAGTTGTGTAGTTTAAGGACGCTTTCACATAAGATTCAATTTTCTAAGCCAGGAAAAATTGCCACCTTAATTTCAGTTCAGTTCAGTTCATCTCAGTTGCTCAGTCATCTCCGACTCTTTCCAACCCCATGGACTGCAGCACGCCAGGCCTCCCTGTCCATCACCAACTCCCAGAGGTTGCTCAAACTCATGTCCATTGAGTTGGTGATGTAACCCAATCATCTCATCCTCTGTCATACCCTTTGCCCATCTTCAATCATTCCCAGCATCAGTGTATTTTCCAATGAGTCAGTTCTTTGCATCAGGTGGCCAAAGTATTGGAGTTTCAGCTTCAGCATCAGTCCTTCCAATGAACACCCAGGACTGATCTCCTTTAGGATGGACTGGTTTGACTTTGCAGTCCAACATACTCTCAAGGGTCTTCTCCAACACCACAGTTCAAAAGCATAAATTCTTCAGGGCTCAGCTTTCTTTATAGTCCAGCTATCACATCCATACAAGACTACTAGCAAAAACATGGCATTGACTAGACAGACTTGGTCAGCAAAGTAATGTCTCTGTTTTTTAATATGCTGTCTAGTTTGATCATAGCTCTTCTTCCAAGGAGCAAGCATCTTTTAATTTCATGGCTGGAGTCACCATCTCCAGTGATTTTGGGGCCCAAGAAAATAAAGTCTGTCACTATTTCCATCGTTTCCCCATCTATTTGCCATGAAGTGATGGGACTGGATGCCATAATCTTAGCTTGAGTTTTAAGCCAACTTTTTCACTCTCCTCTTTCACTTTCATCAAGAGGCTCTTTAGTTCCTCTTCACTGTCTCTCATAAGGATGGTGTCATCTGCATATCTGAGAGTATTGATATTTCTCCGAACAATCTTGATTCCAAGTTGTGCTTCATCCAATCCATCATTTTGCATGATATACTCTGCATATAAGTTAAATAAGCAGAGTGATAATATACAGCCTTGACACACTCCTTTCCTGATTTGGAACCAGTCTGTTTTTCCATGTCCAATTCTAACTGTTGCTTCTTAACCTACATACAGATTTCTCAGGAGGCAGGTAAAGTTGTCTGGTATTCCCACCTCTTGAAGAATTTTCCAGTTTGTTGTGGTCCACACAGTCAAAGGCTTTGATGTAGTCAATAAAGCAGAAATAGGTGTTTTTCTGGAATTCTCTTTCTTTTGCTATGATCCAATGGATGTTGGCACTTTGATATCTGGTTCCTCTGCCTTTTCTAAATCCAGCTTGAACATCTGGAAGTTCATGACTCACACACTATTGAAGCCTGACTTGGAAAATCTTGAACATTACTTTGCTAGTGTGTGAGATGAGTGCAATTGTGCAGTAGTTTGAACATTCTTTGGCATTGCCCTTCTTTGGGATTAGAATATCCTGTGGCTGTTGCTGAGTTTTCCCAATTTGCTGGCATATTGAGTGCAGCACTTTAACAACATCGTGTCTTAGGATCTGAAATAGCTCAACTGGAATTCCATCACCTCCACTAGCTTTGTTCATAGTGATGCTCCCTGAGGCCCACTTGACTTCACGTTCCAGGATGTCTGGCTCTAGGTGAGTGATCACACCATTGTAGTTATCTGGGTCATAAAGATCTTTCTTGTAGTTCTTCTGTGTATTCTTGCCACCTCATCTTAGTATCTTTTGCTTCTGTTAGGTCCATACCATTTCTGTCCTTTATTGTACCCATTTTTGCATGAAATGTCCCACTGATAGCTCTGATTTTCTTGAGGAGATCTCTAGTCTTTCCCATTCTATTGTTTTGCTCTATTTCTTTGCATTGATCCCTGAGGAAGTCTTTCTTATCTCTCCTTGCTCTTCTTTGGAGCGCTGCATTCAAATGGGTATATCGTTCCTTTTCTCCTTTGCCTTTAGGTTCTCTTCTGTCAGCTATTTGTAAGTCCTCCTCAGACAACTGTTTTGCCTTTTTGCATTAATTTTTCTTGGGGATGGTCTTGATCACTGCCTCTTGTACAATGTCAGGCACTCTGTCGATCAGATCTAATCCCTTGAATCTACTTGTCACTTCCACTACAATAATAAGGGATTTGATTTAGGTCATACCTGATTGGTCTAGTGGTTTTCCCTACTTTCTTCAATTAAGTCAGAATTTGGCAGTAAGGAGTTCATGCCGTCAGCCACAGGCCGTTCCCAGTCTTGTTTTTGCTGACTGTATAGAGGTTCTCCATTTTTGGCTGCAAAGAATGTAATCAGTCTTTTTTTGGTATTGACCATGTGGTGATGTCCATGTGTAGAGTTTTCTCTTGTGTTTTTGAAGAGGGTGTTGGCTATGACCATTGTGTACTCTTGGAAAACTTTGTTAGACTTTGACCTGCTTATTTTGTACTCTAAGACAAATTTGCCTGTTACTCCAGGTATCTCTTGACTTCCCACTTTTAAATTCCAGTCCCCTATGATGAAAAGTACATCTTTTTTGGGTTTTAGTTCTAGAAGGTCTTGTAGGTCTTTATAGAACCGTTCAACTTCAGCTTCTTCAGCATTACTGGTTTGGGCATAGACTTGGATTACTGTGATATTGAATGATTTGTCTTGGAGCAAACAGAGATCATTCTGTCATTTTTCAGATTCACCCAAGTACTGCCTTTTGGACTCTTTTGTTGACTGTGAGGGCTACTCCATTTCTTCTAAAGGATTCTTGCCCACAGTTGTCATCTGAATTAAATTTGCCCATTCCAGTCTGTTTTAGTTCACTGATTCCTAAAATGTCGATGTTCACTCTTGTCATCTTCTATTTGACCATTTCTAATTTACCTTGATTTATGGACCTAACATTCCAGGTTCTTATGAAATATTGTTCTTTATAGCATTGGACTTTATTTCCATCACCACTCACACCCACAACTGGGTGTTGTTTTCACCTTGGCTCTGTCTTTCATTCTTTCTGAATTTATTTCTCCACTCTTCTCCAGTAGTATATTGAGCACCTACCAACCTGGGGAGTTTATCTTTACGTGTCCTATCTTTTTGCCTTTTCATATTGCTCATGGGGTTCTCAAGACAAGAATACTGAAGTGGTGTGCATTCCTTTCTCTCTTCTCCACCTTACTTTGGTGACAGGTAACTAAGATTTATGCTAGAGTCTGTTAAATAGAAATTTAAATAACCGGTTACCTACTTTCAGCATTGTTCAAATATTCATGACAAAGCCTACACCGGTCTATGTTCATATACCAGGACTCCTCAAGATGGAGATTCTCAATTTTTGTTTGCTCTCCTGGTTCTGGTGAGAGTTAATGGGGATAGATTTTCAAACACCATGTTCTGTGTGGAGGAAATTCTTAAATAGTAATGCTATGTGCAATGCTAATTCTTTGGAAGGTTAAAAAAAACTCAATGTGCCTTATATAACATGATCTATTTATACTCTGTCACTAAGGAGAGTCAGCTGCATTTATGTTTGGGGCGAACAGAACAATTTATTTGTACGTTCCCATCTAATTGGTCACTTCTGGTTTACCCAACTCACTGATAGCACTTAAGAATTTTTCAGATGTATTGATATGTTTGGAATGAAAGTATTTAACATAAGAATTAACATAAAAATTCCATAACCCGAGAAATTTAAGCACCAGGATTTCTGTACCTTCCTCTAGTATCAGTTAAAATAATAAATACCATTGGCAGATTTTATTCATGACAGTTACTAAGAGACTGTTACAGTCTTCATCCCAAATCAATGCTTTGAAACCTCCTCAGTATTTCCAACAACTGGTAGTGACAAGTAACACCCATGTGAATTTTTAAACCAATAAAATGCTCTTTAAGTGACTATAAAGCAAATTCTTGTATTGTGACTATAATGTAAAATTCAGGAATCAAAGGAGGCAGATTCAGGATTACCTGGCTTCTGAGACCAAAATCACTATATAATTCCTAAGACTGTTAGTGGTGTCACCTTCATTGACGTGTGAAACTCCCAAGCATTATACTTCAATGCTTCTGTGTTTACAGCCCTCTTTTCACTGAGCTTCTCTTTATGCTTATATCTACTTCCACTCCTTATCCAGTGTTTACTATATACTTTCTTCTGTTTTAATTTTCCTCATAATTATGAGCTTGTTATATGCTACACTGTCTAGACCATGTAAGGTTACATTTCATTGTCTTTACAACAATCTTCTCTGATAGGGACTTTTATTATACCATTTCACAGATTTAGAAACTGAGGTTTGGAGAGTAAAGTAACTTGCCTGAAGTGATGCCATTTGTATGTGTTACCTGATTACTGACTTAAGCTTCCATAGTCATCGTAACCTTCTTCCTTCCCTTCTGCTCCCCACCCGCTATCATGCGACAGCAGAACTCGGGTATTGGGAGCTGGAGATAAGAACCAAGAGAAGCCAGTGTCTACATCATGGAAGTCACGGACAGAATTAACAATAAACTATTGCAGAATTAGACTTTATTTCAATGGTTCAGAACTTTTAACTTTTTTCTCAAAGATGCAATTGAGCCTCTGTTGTGTACACAGACAGCATGGTTCTTCTCTTAGCTGCAAGGGCGTGCATCACTTGGCACAGGCAGGGACCCTTGGAGCAGGCTTCTCAACAGTCAGCCATTTATCACACAAAGGGACGTCTTTGAAGATTTGCTGCTAAATCCTTCCAGTCCCTTTTCGTGTTGTTTCATAACTCACTAATGGGCTTCAATTTAATCCAGTTTTATTTATCCTTGCTTAGTTTATTACAGTTAAGAGATGCCATTTATAACCTCCCAAATTACATCCCTCTTTATATTCCTGTTGTTGGGAGATTTTTGTAAACCTTACAAAGCAAGGTGTAATGAAAAGCAGTCCACAATTCAAAAAAAAATAATTCAAAGAAAAAAAATCACTTTGGAGAATGGAAGCAAACAAATGCAGAAAGAAGTCAGCAAAGTCTCCTGTCATCACCACACATTTTTAAAAGATATTGAATTATACATAATTTTGAATCTTCAAATTAGTAACCTAGGGGTAGCAGATAATTTTAAATTTACTGTATTTTTCTCAAGATAGAATAACACTCAGGTTTCTGTTTTTCTTGTTGTTACCTTTCGTACTTTTTTCTCCAAGCATATTTCCATGTCTTTTGTAATACATACTTGCACCTCTCCTAGTTAGAGAAATGAAATAAAATAAGAAATATAATAAATTAGACATGAACTTAATACTGCAAAGTTATTTAAATCATTCAATTAAATATAACCCAGAGATTTTATCAGACTAAAAGAATAAATTTGCTAAAATAAATATATTCACCTTTTAAAACAGTCTGAAAAGTAGCAGATTTATAAGGTTGCAAAGACAGAAAGCTAGTTCTAAACTTTTTCAGCATGTCAAATTCCATGCAGTCTTAAGACTTTCTCTATAGTATAAACATTATTTTAACTGCAGTGAGCCCAATAAGGAAATTATATGAAAAGGGGTGTGAAGAGTCAGGATATAAAGTATTTGCATAAATTTGCATCACTTACACATCCAGAAAAAATTCACTCACCAGCCAAATTTAGTTTAACAGATGAGAGCATTTTGATTCAGTCTCAAATTTTTGACTGCAACATTTGCTAAGGAGAATCCTGTATATCCTCTCTTATAAGTGCTTTTGCTGCTGCTTCTGCAACACTTCACAATCTACTGAATGCATTTTTGGGGAAAGTATTTACTTAATATTTATTTTCTTCTACTAATCTAGAAGTTGTTAAGTAAAGTGTTAAGTCGCTCAGTGTCTGAAACTCTTTGTGACCCCATGGATTATAAAGCCTGTTAGGTTCCCCTGTCCTTTGGATTTCCCAGTCAAGGATACTGGAGGTTTGCCATTCCCTTCTTCAGGGGATCTTCCCAACCTGGGGATCAAACCCACATCTCCTGCATTGCTGTCAGATTCTTTACTGTCTGGGCCACCAGAGAAGCCCCAGTCTAGTGCACTCCACAAGAGCAAAACCATTTTCAAGTTTTCCCTAGGACCTCCCAGAGCTGTCTTCAGTGCTGAGAGAACAGTTGGTGTTCAATAAATATTTTTAGATTGAATGCATTGGATATCTCTTTAAAATTCTCAGGAAAAACAAAAAGCAGATCATCCTCTGACCTAATTTCAAACTTTTGATTCCAGTGCTAATGCTGGTTCCTTGATGAGTCTGGCTCTCTCTGATGACTAGGCATAAAATAGTTTGGACTAACTGGACTTGAGCAAGGGGATTAGAGTTACTCACTCATGGTGGATAATATTGGCTCAGAACAGATTTTGAAACTGTTTAGACAATGTTTAGGTTTGGCATATTAATATTAGATTAGCATTTTTAATGTTTCTATGAAGATGTTTTGAACTATGATATGGATTGGGATTCAATTTTGAGGATGCTTTGGTTCAGTTTCTAGTTAATTCAGATTAAATTCCTTAGTGATAACCTTAGTAGTACACACACACACACACATTTACTGTAAGACACATGTTGAAATACAGGTTATTACTATAGATATATACATACATATGTCCCTGTGTCTTCTATAAAGGTATGTATTCATGTGCACAATTCTGGAACTTTGTGTCTATCTCTTCTGGAGTGTGATATTGTCAAAATACTAAGAGGCAAAAGGGCAGGACTTTTTTGTACACATGTTTATTGCTGCTTAATTCCCTCATATGTTACATAAAGACAGAGATGTTTAACTCAGTGAGATGTGGGTTTCCTTTAAAAGCTTTAAAATTGTGGGGAAAAAATCCATGTAGCCTATACACATATCTGTGAAAAGTACACATCTACATCAAAGTATGCTAAACAAAATTTCCCTATTCAAGTGATAAATACATAGCAATTTCCAGATATAAAAATACAGCAAATCCCATGCTACTTAGGAAATACATCATAAGTCTTAGAAGTTAGATTATATCTAGTTATGTAGTATATTTCTCTCCAGGCTCTTATGTTAACTAAATTAATTTCTGATTTATAGAATCAGAGAAACATGTCTTCATTGATTTCTAATGTTTAACTTCACATGGAATCTCTGAGTCAAAGCTTATAATTGCCTCAATGGGCAATTTCCACTCTGTTCTCCAACTTCTAACCACATCTAAATGTAGACTTCTTTGTGTGTCTCTGCCTTTACAAGCGAACAAAGATAATGAAACAATGATTAAGTGATGTTCAATTAATTAATACATATATTTTAGTCCCTTGTTTCATTTAACTATTTTCCTTCAAAGTCCTCTTCTTGAAGCTTGGCAGAGTAGCCAATTTCCTAACTTCTTTTTCTTCCTTTCATATCAGCAAGTGTCTTTTCTAATTCAGAAATTCAAATGTGTTATGCTACTTGCTCGCTTTTAATCTTTCTGCCATTTTTCAAACTGTTCCTGGACATGGCCATGAATACATGCTTCACAATATGTGAATCTCAGGAACCCCACTACCATTTTTAAGTCGCCATCACCCACTGTGACCTCACTTCTTCTGAACTCATAGCATATGAACAACCCATGATGCTCACTCAGTAATTAATCATGCCTGCCTTGAGACGTTTCTGATGATGTATATTTAACATCACATAGCTATATAATTTGTCAGTATATCCAGACCTGGCCGCCTCAATTAAATTGCAAGCTCTTTGATGCAGATTCAACATCTGTCTTACAGAATGCATTGTTAACAAGGAGAATGTGTGCTGATTGATTATTTAATTGATTTACTGTATCCATTTAGCTATGAAGGAAGTCAAGCAGCATGAATAATAGAAAGTTAAACATGTCTTCCCCTAATCAGATTTCTCTTGAATATGTTAGTGTCTGGGAAGCAATTGTAAGAGCTCTCAGCAAAGTATCCACAGATGTCTTTCCCCTTGTCTGAATAGTCAAGAATAATAGTAAGGTATGAAATGACATAGGAAAAACATGCTTTACTTCTTTAACTGGCTTGCTATACTTCCAGTCCAAATCTTTCTGTGTTTAAGTTGCCATTTCCTGAAATGGTACCCAGCAAAGTTTAACAGCGTGACTTCAATAATGGAAACAAGTGCCGATTAAATTTGAGAAAGACTAGCATAAACCCAGCATTAGATACGTTTCTTCCTCTTGGTAGTTCATGAAGCCTTTGATATTCTCATATTTCCGAAGGAGAGGGACAGAGAATATAGTACATCATTTTACCCAAATCTGTGTAAGCACTGATTTTTAAAAGCACCTTAGGAGATCTGTGTGCCATAGTGGTCACTTTTGGAGATCCTCAACTAGAGATTTCAGGTACATATTACATAATTCATGCTGTTTGAAACTGGATTCTCAGTTGCAGGGGATCCTTTTTGTTGGATAAAAATCCAATACCAAGTTTGGTTATTCACTTATTTAATTCTTCTTTTATTGGTATACAGCAGATCCTCAATCTTCCTCTTTCCTCTATGGCCGTTCCCTCCCATTGTGTTACTGTATTGTGAAACTGTATTATTGCTTTTCTAACTTTTAACGAACCACCTTTTAAGAGTCTGTATCAGTATGTTTTCTTCCACAACTTTGTGATGTCCTCTCCTGATAGCGTAAGCATGTATGCCTACCTCTGTTGGTTAAGAGTCTTAAAGGCAGAAGATCTATATCAAAGTCCTACCCCACAGACATTATCTCTGTGATCGATGCCTCTTTGCTTCCTTTTAAACAAATAATTTAATTTTTAAAATTTTAATTGAAGGATAATTGCTTTCCCAATATTGTGTTGGTTTCTGCCATACATGGGTGTGAATCAGCTATAGGTACACACATGTACCCTCCCTCCTAAACCTCCCTCCCATCTCCCACCCCCTCCCACCCCTCTAAGCTGTCACAGAGCACCGGTTTGAGCTCCCTGCATCATACAGCTAATTCCCACTAGCTATCTATTGTACATATGGTAATATGTGTGTTTCTTTCTACTCTCTCGATTCATCCAACCCTTTCCGTCCCCCACTGTGTCTACAAGTGTGTTCTCCATGTCTGTGTCTTCATGTTGCTTTTCCTTCTTAGCCCCAGTTTTACCCTCTGTACAAAGTTGGATGAAGATAAAAAATCATGTGGGAGTTATTAATGAATTGTAAAATACTTTGCACGAAAGTGAAAGTTGCTCAGCTGTGTCCAACTCTTTGCAACCCCATGGACTATATACAGTCCATGGAATTCTCCAGGCCAGAAAACTGGAGCAGGTAGCCTTTCCCTTCTCCAAGGGATCTTCCCAACCCAGGGATTGAACCCAGATCTCCTGAATTGCAGGTGAATTCTTTACCAGCTGAGCCACAAGGGAAGCCCAAGAATACTAGAGTGGGTAGCCTATAGCTTCTCCAGTGGATCTTCCTGACCCAGGAATCAAACTAGGGTCTCCTGGATTGCAGGTGGGTTTTTAAGTAATTGAGCTATCAGAGAAGCCCAAGCAAGGTATTATTTTTATGTCATATTATAATTTCGTATTTTCTTCGTATTTTGGTTAATGAGAAACTGTTAGTGGTTAAGTCTGGGGAGTAAAAGAGAAGGTGGTAAGAAACACAAGGGAAATATTTAATTATCCTTCTTTGTGCCTTTAGAAATTTTACTATTTTATTCTAAAAATTTTTCAAAAGTATACAAAGAAGTGATATGAGCTCAAACCAAGTGTCATGAGAATATCTATTTCAAGTGACGTGAGCCTAAAATAACTTAAATGTGGAACTTGCAAGGGCAGGTCTAAATATTGATCAACATGTTAGTAGCCTATTTATTTGTTTTTAACTTAAGACTAAGAAGTGCCATATCTGAAGGAAATGCACAGATGATCTGCCAAAGCATAGTTCTTATTCTTGTACATACATCCTTGATGGTGGAAGACAGTGTCCTCTCCATTTTCTTTTATAGATTTGACGAAACATTAATTATGGCTTTTGTTTGTACTATGAGATCACTTGTACAAGGAAATACTTGTGTTTCTCACATTCAGATGCTAATCAATTATGTCCATTTTTGCCTTTGGATAAAAATCAAACAAAACATCCATTAGCAAATTATCCTCATTAGACTCTGAGGAAACTTTGAACAACACTTTCAGAGCCTCATGGAGTCCCCAGGGGATATGGTTGCTAAAGGAGTACTGGTCATGGAATTAATGTTGGTAAAACTTCACTCTTGCTACTGAAGGTTTTTATGGTAAGTCGTGTTTTCATTTACTGAGAGATATGGTTTTCATCTTTCAGGTTAGAAATAGACCTTTTCTGCATGGTTTTTAAAAATCTTTTTAGAAAACGGTAGAAATGTCTTCCTTACTGCTTATGTCAAAAATAGGTTATATTTTATCCATGTTACTAACAAGAAAATTCACAAATAGGTTTTTTCCAAAAGTATAATAAGCCTTTATGTGTATAATAAGGTTAATAAGTGCAGAAAATATCTGTAGATCTGGATGAACTTCTGTGCATTTTCTTTTGTACGTGCACTAGAATTGGATCTGGGCTTCCCAGTTGGTGCTAGTGGTAAAGAACCCGCCTGCCAGTGTAGGAGACATAAGAGATATGGGTTCAATCCCTGGGTCAGGAAGATCTCCTGGGGGAGGGCATGGCAACCTGCTCCAGTATTCATGCCTGGAGAATTCCATGGACAGAGGAGCCTGGCAGGTAATAGTCCATAGGGTTGCAGAGTAGGACATGGCAAAGCTACTGAGCAAGCAAGCAAGAATCAGGTCTATCAAGAAATCTAGAACCCTTACACTTACTGTATCTTAGTAATAGTTTCCTTCTTCCACTGCCTTTACCCTTTAATTACCCTTACGTTTTCCATTTCTGTCAGTTTTGGAAGATGTTTGGTACCAAAGTGGTGCAAGTTTTACTATAATTTGAATAGTATTTTTTCAATATAAAGTGACTTTTATGCTCTGAGACGTTCAGAGACCTTGACCTTTCAAAGAAGAGCTGAGATTTCTTAACTTTTAAAGGAAGTCATTCAAAATACTCTTTATCCTAATTCAGGCTCATTACTGAACAATTGCAGAATTAATTTAAGAAATATCTTTTATTTTCAACTTTCCTCTTTCACATTCTCCTTTATTCCTCCTTTTCTCTATCCCAAATCCATTTTGTGTCTAATGCATAAGCTTCTTTGCTTATGTCACCAGTATTCTCCCCCAAATCTCTCCCTCTCCATATTCTCATATTCCTATGCCAGATCAATCTTTCCTATGAAAGCAAATCATGACAGACCCTTTCTTCACTTCCTTCACGAGGTCAGACCTCTGTAGTGTCCGTTTTCACTATATCCTGAGGTTCCTTCATAAAGTTGGCTCATAATAAAATTATTTATTAGTAAAATAATTAATGTTTATTTTCAGAAGAACAGAGACCATATTTATCTATTCCCTTCTGTATGATGGTGCCCGATATAATGCTTGACACACAGTGCCGATAAGCAAATACTTATTAAATGAAAAAATATCTCTAATTGGAAATGGCTTATTACTTTTCTTAATCATATAAGATCACTCATATGCATTCATTATACACTCTCTAGTAGAGTAGTTATATCATTTATCATTTCAATAAATACTTTGAGCTTTTTTCATTTGTTAAGAACTCTGAAAGAACCAACAGTGAATCAAACATGGACATGGCCTCTATTCGCTTACAATTTAGCAGAGAAAATAAGTCATGTAAATATTTCTAATACAGAATCAAAAATGACACATACTACAAAAAAGGTACAAACAAAGCATTGCATTGGAACTAAAGAGATTTGATAAAATAACTCTGCAATTAGAAAAGCATATTGAAATAAAATATGAAAAATGCACATACATACAGACTCTAAATATACCACTTTGTATACATACCATCATTCTAAGTTGAAGAGTAGAGAATATGTTTAGTGTAGTCTTATATTTCTATATCTGTCCCAACAACTAAGATAGAACGTTTCAGGTACTAGATACTCATAATTATCATGTAAACATAAAATACAGATAAACTTGTCCTGATCAATAAGTTCAACAAGTATTTATTAGCATCTCAAATGTATTAGGTCTTAAGACTATAATAGATGAGAAGAACAGTGCTCAAAATGTATATATTGAATCATTCTATATGTTTACATAGAAAGATGAAAAGTAAAAGTGATAAGTGTAATGAGGCTTTTTTTTCAGTGTCTTCTCTATAGTATGAGTCAATTTTGAAGATGAAAGGAGACAGCAAAACTAAATAAATTTTGTAAAATTTTAAAAAGTTTTATTTATTTACCTTCCAAGTTGTTTTTTTATATTAATGGATACAAAAATATTCAGTGTTTTTTCAAAATATATTATTTTGCAAATATAAACTACTTTGTGTCAATGATTATTAAAGCAAAATAAAAAATATAAAAACTAACATAAGCAGAATAATTAGTGCTACAGATACTTTTGTCTATTAATCAATATTTAAGCAGTATCTATCTCTGATATTGTGATTCATAAACCATTCTATGATTTGATAGAATCAAGTCTTTTGTGAGAAAAGATTTGAATTTAGGAGTCAATTCTTCTCAAACAAAACATCAGTCCCTTCTGAAATGCATAGCAGAAATTTAAGACTTTTTTTTTCTAGTAAGGGAAAATATCTCTTTCAGCTCAAGATATTTCCTTGAACAAGAAGTCTTCTTTAAAATTTCAGAACAAAATATATGTACAAATATCCCAAACTTGCTAACAAAAAAACAAATTATAACAAAAAAACAGATTATAATTTTAGTCACCACAGAAATTTTTCAGTATCCCTTTTTATAGTTGTAACCATAAATATAAAGAACCCGTCTAGATTCTGTCCTAAAGGATTATAGCAATAAACTCTTTGCTTGAGATTCACTACCAGCATAACCCTCAGAATGGCAAGAGTGGAGAAGTAATTAGGAGCCACTTCATAGAGGACACTCTAAACCATGGTGAAAGGACCACACTTCATATTTGGATCACTGAACCATTGAAAGAATTTAACTAAGGTTTCCATGATCAAATTTGTGTTTTACAAAGATCAACATAGCTTCAAAGTGAGGAATGGGTTATAGAAGGCAAGATTGAGTCAAGTAAACCAACTTGGACATATTTGGAGCAATTCTAGACAGTGGAGTTTGAGGGAGGATGGAGAGGTTTTAAAGACAGAGAGTTAACAAAACTCGTGATGAAATTGTGTGTTGTGAGGCTCAGAGAATGAAAGCAGTAGGTCAAGAGTGACTCCTATCCTTGAGCAACTGCCTGTATGGATAGAGGGGCAAATGTTGAATATAACCCATTACATAACACCTCTTTATATTAACATCCTTTATATTATAATATAAATATCACTTATGTCAAATAAATTTTATGCAAAAGGATATTTAAATACTTTAAAATACCTTGAAATGCTATTAGTGATTTTATGTAATGGAAAAAAACCTATTTTATCTTGCTATGAAATTCATATACTTTTGCACATAAGAACTTGTCAAGTTCACAGCTGTCTTGATGCTAACAAAATGCGTTCCCCATTTTCTCTTTGAGCCTCAATTTGTATAGATTCAATACAAACTCTTAAAATTCTCTGTTCCTTTTTTTCTGAAATGTGTAAACTGCTTTTGATGTCATCCAGTGAATTTTACAATTTCAATTCTGGATGTTTCTGTTACAAAAGCCCCATTAGGTTCTACTTTATGACTTTACTCATATCTTCAAATATGAGTCTTTTTTACTGACTAATTTTTCTTCTGGCTATTGCTTCTCTTTTCCCCACTTTTTCATTTAATAATTTTATAGGAGTTGCTGCAAATTTTGAATATGACATTGTTATAATTGTATTTTGGTGTTTTCTTTATAGATTAATGCACTTTTTTCCTGGTTGACAGTAAGTTACTTGCAGAACACCTGAATCCTTTTGAAACATGGTTTTCTGCTTTGCTAGAGTAAGTCTATTTAGCAACTAAACAATTGTAGTGTTTACTCTAGGGCTAGTTAGACCCAGAGTCATGATATTCTCTGTTCTTTGCTTAATGGTATAAGTGTTCAATAAATACTTCTTCCGGCTTCTAGAACTTGAGTTCTCCTAGCCCTGAGTGAACTATAAGAATGTTTTAGTTAAGAGCTCCCTAGTTATTTTGTGCCCCTATGGACAACCACCTGCCAGGCTCCCCTGTCCATGGGATTCTCCAGGCAAGAATGCTAGAGTGGGCTGTCATGTCCTCCCCCAGGGGATCTTCCTGACCAAGGGATCGAACTGAAGTCTCCTGAGTCTCCTGCAGTGCAGGCACTCTTTACTGCTGAGCCTCGGGGGAGGACCAGTTATTTTGTGCCCAGTCTTTAACAGTTTCATTCAAGGTATGCATATTTTAGTTTTCGACAGCAGACACATGGGGACCACTTTACAGATTTATGATAGATACACTGGGTAAGGGCATGATGATGAGAAATCTTGCTGTTACCCTTCTTATGAATCCCACTGTATGTCTTGCCGTTTTAAAATAAAAGTACAGTTGATTTACAATATTGCATTATTTTCAGATGTACAGCATTGTGATTCAGTATTATGCATATATCATTATCACAGATATAGAAAACCAACCCGTGGTTACCAAAAGGGAGAGGAAAGGCAAGAGGGACAAATTAGGCTTACGGGCTTAATAAATACAAACTATTATATATAAAATAGGTAAGCAACAAAGATATATTGTATAATACAGGGAAATAGAGTCAAATCTTATAATACGGCTTACTTTTTTGAATAAAGTAATAACAGATGTTTTAAATAAACAAAATGTAGTCCACTGGAGAAGGGAATGACACACCACTTCAGTATTCTTGCCTTGAGAACCCCATGAACAGTATGAAAAGGCAAAAAGATAGGACACTGAAAGAGGAACGCCCCAGGTTGGTAGGTGCCCAATATGCTACTGGAGATCAGTGGAGAAATAACTCCAGAAAGAATGAAGAGACAGAGCCAAAGCAAAAAAAACATCCAGTTGTGGATGTGACTGGTGATGGAAGTAAAGTCTGATGCTGGAAAGAGCAATATGGCATAGGAACCTGGAATGTTAGGTCCATGAATCAAGGCAAACTGGAAGTGGTCAAACAGGAGATGGCAAGCATGAACGTCAACATTTTAGGAATTAGCTAACTAAAATGGTCTGGAATGGGTGAATTTAACTCAGATGACCATTATATCTACTACTCTGGGCAAAAATCTCTTAGAAGAAATGGAGTAGCCATCATAGTCAACAAAAGAGTCCAAAAAGCTTGGATGCAGTCTCAGAAACAACAGCATGATCTCTGTTTGGTTTCAAGGCAAACCATTCAATATCACGGTAATCCAAGACCATGCCCTGACCAGTAATGCTGAAGAAGCTGAAGTTGAACAGTCCTATGAAGACCTACAAGACCTTCTAGAACTAACACCCAAAAATGATGTCCTTTTCATTATAGAGGACTGGAATGCAAAAGGAAGAAGTCAAGAAACATCTGGAGTAACAGGCAAATTTGGCCTTGGAGTATGGAATGAAGTAGCACAAGGCTAATAGAGTTTTGCCAAGAGAACACACTGGTCATAGCAAACAGCCTCTTCCAACAACACAAGAGAAGACTCTACACATGGACATCACCAGATGGTCAACACTGAAATAAGACTGATTATATTCTTTGCAGCCAAAGATGGAGAAGCTCTATACAGTCAGCAAAAACAAGACTGGGAGCTGAGTGTGGCTCAGATCATGAACTCCTTATTGCCAAATTCAGACTTAAATTGAAGAAAGTAGGGAAAACCACTAGACCATTCAGATATGACCTAAATCAAATTTCTTATGATTATACAGTGGAAGTGAGAAATAGATTTGAGACTAGATCTGATAGACAGAGTGCTTGATGAACTATGGACAGAGGTTCATGACATTGTACAGGAGACAGGGATCAAGGCCATCCCCAAGAAAAAGGAATGAACAAAAACCAAAATGGCTGTCTGAGGAGACCTTACAAATAGCAGTGAAAGAATAAAAGCTAAAGGCAAAGGAGAAAAGGAACGATATACCCATTTGAATACAGAGTTCCAAAGAATAGCAAGGAGAAATAAGAAAGCCTTCCTCAGTGATCAGTGCAAAGAAATAGAGCAAAACAATAGAATAGGAAAGACTAGAGATGTCTTCAAGAAAATTAGAGATACCAAGGGAACATTTCATGTAAAGAGGGGCTCATTAAGGACAGAGATGGTATGGATCTAACAGAAGCAGAAGATATTAAGAAGAGGTGGCAAGAATATACAGAAGAAATGTACAAAAAAAGGTCACAACCCAGATAATCACGATGGTTTGATCACTCACCTAGAGCCAGACATCCTGGAATGTGAAGTGGGCCTTAGGAAGTATCACTATGAACAAAGCTAGTGGATGTGATGGAATTCCAGTTGAGCTCTTTGAAATCCTAAAAGATGATGCTGTGAAAGTGCTGCACTCAATATGCCAGCAAATTTGGAAAACTCAGCAGTGGCCACAGGACTGTAAAAGGTCAGTTTTCATTCCAATCCCAAGGAAAAGCAATGTCAAAGAACACTCAAACTACTTCACAATTGCCCTCATCTCACCAGAAGAAATATCAATGACCTCAGATATGCAGATGACACCACCCTATAGCAGAAAGTAAAGAAGATAAAGAACCTCTTGATGAAAGTGAAAGAGGAGAAAGAAAAAGTTGGCTTAAAACTCAACATTCAGAAAGCTAAGATCATAGCCTCCAGTCCCATCACTTCATGGCAAATAGATGGGGAAAAAGTGAAAACAGTGGCAAACTTTATTTTTTTGGGCTCCAAAATCACTGCAGCTGGTGATTACAGCCATGAAATTAAAAGATGCTTACTCCTTGGAAGGAAAGTTATGACCATCCTAGACAGCATATAAAGAGCAGAGACATTACTTTGCCACAAATGTCCACCTACTCAAGGCTATGGTTTTTCCAGTGGTCATGTATGGATGCGAGAGTTGGACTATAAAGAAAGCTGAGCACTGAAGAATTGATGCTTTTGAACTGTGGTGTTGGAGAAGACTCTTGAGAGTCCCTTGGACTGCAAGGCGATCCAACCAGTCCATCCTAAAGGAGATCAGTCCTGAGTGTTCATTGGAAGGACTGATGTTAAAGCTGAAACTCTAACACTTTGGCCACCTGATTCGAAGTGCTGAGTCATTTGAAAAGATCATGATGCTGGGAAACATTAAAGGCGGGAGGAGAAGGTGACGACAGAGGATGAGATGGCTGGATGGCATCACTGACTCAATGGACATGGGTTTGGGTAAACTCCGGGAGTTGGCGGTGGACAGGGAGGCCTAGAGTGCTGCTGTCCATGGGTTTACAAAGAGTTGGACATGACTGAATACTGAACTGAACTAAATAAATATTAATGTGTGAGATAACAATTTGTACAGTGTATGTACAAAAATTTAATTGTATATCACTGCTGCTAAGTCACTTCAGTCGTGTCCGACTCTGTGCAACCCCATAGATGGCAGCCCACCAGGCTCCCCCATCCCTGAATTCTCCAGGCAAAAACACTGAAGTGGGTTGCCATCTTCCTTTAATGCATGAAAGCGAAAAGTGAAAGTGAAGTCACTCAGTCGGGTCCAACTCAGAGACCCCATGGACTGCGGCCTGCCAGGCTTCTCTGTCCATGGTATTTTCCAGGCAAGTGTACTGGAGTGGGGCACCATTGCCTTCTCCATATATATCACTATATTTGCAAATATATATATAAGTTTTAGGATCTTGAGATATAGCCTTTCAGGTTGATTTTGAATGGAAAATTTAATAAAAAATAGAAATTTATTAAACATGGGAATTTTAAACACTAGCACTGATAAGTTCATCCAAACCACCCAGCCCTTTGTGTGGCTCGGCAAAGGTCTAGTTTGTCATTGAACACTGGGGTGTGAATGTCCTCTCAGATTTAATTTTGTGTACTCCATATGGCCAGAACAGTCATCTAGAACCAAAGGTGAGGATTCTGTTCTGACAAACTATTGAAAGTACCTATGAATCAACTCTGAAAGTCTGTGATCAGAGAGGAATAATTATTTCTTCTTATAACTCCAAGCTTTCTCCTTGAGGTGTATTTTCTATTATTAGCAATTAAGGGGACTTAAGAATGTCACTTGAATTCTCCATCTCAGCACTGCACTTGGATGATTAAGCAGCCACAAGAGTTAGTAATGATCTGAATTTGCTTTTAATAGCAGCTGTGTTTAAGTCACATCAGGGTAAAGTGGGTGTTAAAGAAGGTGGCAGTTACCTTACACTGCAGATTAACAGGTTGCAAAACATGGTCTCCGTGCAAGGTGCAAAGTACTGTTGCACGTCATGATGTGTTTCCAAATCCTGTCTGACTCATTACAGTTCCCCCAACAAGTGAGCATCTTGAACATGCTGTAAAAAGTCCAGCTGACAAAATCACCTACTGCTCATAATATGGTAAAAATCATGCATTTACTAGCCAGATTATCAAAATACCTAGTTACTAGTGGTGTTTTTAATCTTGGCACTTTATTTATTAGTGGTGTTATATAGTTAGTTAAAAGCAAAAATAAAAAATTGTCAGAAAAGTGTTTATAGCTTGGAAAAATCTGTTCATGTTAAACAGCTTGGATAGTAAGATTTCATTCTTCATACTTTAGGGGAAAAAATAAACATTTCTCTATTGAACTGAAAAGATAGTTTTCCAACTTTGGAGCTCCCTGGTAAAGAGTTGGAAAACTGTCATGTCTCTTAATAGCCACAAATGGAAACATGGGAGAAGCAGTTCACAAACATAATTACTTTGGGATAACTGTATACACTTTATTGTACAGAGTACTTTGAATGTGCATATAAGAATAATGATGCACTGAGGATAATGTGCTTTTACACTTATATATAACATTTAAACATATATTTATGTAATATATGTATTTTTGTATATATTATATATATATATATATATATTTGTGTGGATAGGTAATAGTAAACTGTAGATTATCACAATGGATCTCATTTTAAGGGCTCAACATAATTATCTAGTCTAACATGTTCTGCAATTTTCCTAAGTATATCTGTCTAGCTGACTGTCTATCTCTCTCTAGAACCTGAGCAAATCAATGGCTTAGAAACTTGAAGGATATAGTCATGTCTCCCAGAATGTGTTAGTCTTTTCCACCACAGAACTATACATCTTTTTTCTCAGCTTCAAGAAGCTTTCCAGTTGATAAGATTTCATCATTCTTAAATAAAAATTTTACATCTTTCTACCATGTGCAGTCATTATTCTAGGTGCTAAGAAGAAGGTGATAAAAAAAAAAAAAAAAAGCAGGCAGAGTCCCTGCTCTCATGGAAGTTGTAGGCAGTAAAAGAACATATTAGTTAAAAAATCTGGCTCAGCTGGTAAAGAATCCACCCGCAGTATGGGAGATCTGGGTTCAATCCCTGGGTTGGTAAGAGCCCCTGGAGAAGAGAAAGGCTACCCGCTCCAGTTTTCTGGCCTGGAGAATGCCATGGACTATATAGTCCATGGGGTTGCAGAGCTGGACACAACTAAGCGACCTTCACTTCACTATGATAAGTACTCTGTAGGGCTGATATTTGGTCATGTGAGAATATAAAATAGGCAAATTTGCCTGGTTAAAGGCAGTCAGAAAACACTTTTCTCAAAAATTAAGGATTGATTTGAAACCTCGTAAAACAATGAATTAGACAAAGAATAGACAAAAGCGTTTCCAAGTACCAAGAACATACATCTGCAGTTTATTTTGAGTCTGAAATTAATGTCCTTCACATGGATTGAAAACTTATCTTTACAAAGGCAATATTTCTGTTGATTTCATTTTAATACAGTTTAAATAACTCTAAATAGCAACACAAAATAAAACTAAACCTCGATTTCGTTCAAACGTGCATTTTTTCAAAAAAGCCAATGTTGTTTGTTTTAAAGATGAAATTAAAATTTGGGAATGATGTTTCTTCTGGTGACTTGCATTTTATTTTTTTATATCTATTGATTTCAATTGCTTTTTTATGATAATGTTGAAAATACTAGTTCAGACAAGTGGCAAATTACATAAAAGCTGTTGGACATTGATACTCATGCATTAATGATTAACAGGATTCTACAGGGCTTTATGAGGGGATTAGATTTGAAGCATTTCATTTGTTCACAATATTGTCTTTGGCAAATTTCAGGTCATCCATAATCTGAAACATAGTAAAGGAAGAGAAATCCATAAACCAGCTTTAAAGTCATTTATCAATAATTAACCTTCAGGAAAATTTGACACTGCTCCTGTGAGCCAGATTTTACCTACAGGGAAGTCAACAGGATTTGCCACTAAGAAGCATTTCCTCCAGCACAAGAAAGTCCAATTATTTGTTGCCATCAATACTTCATTATACAATGGCAAATTCATTTGGTAGTAACCTTAGGGTAGCACTTTGAGGTGGCTGAATGGATAACATTGAATAATAAAATGAATTTTATTCATATGGCTTAAGCATTTTACTAATTAATCCAAGTAATTAATAAACTCTTTGTTGTCAAACTATTCTTCAAGTTGAACATTTTTCTTCTTAAGGTGAAACTTGTGCCTGAATTTTATTCAAATATCTCTAAGATTTTTTTTTTAATATTAAGCCATACATTATCTGTATATTAGAACATTCTTTTGACAAAACTTTAATTGGTGACTTTTGAACCAATGGACAAGAATTATTTGAAGATTGCTGGCAGTATCCTTTATTTCTTCTGATGCCCATGGGTTACAATGACAGAAGAACTTGTTCCAAGAGTAGCAAACCAGATTTGGTGCCAAGATCCAAGATGGCCCATGTTTTCTTACGGTCACAGCTTTGCTTGGTCAAGAAACATTTTCTCATATCAAAGATCTCAATTGCCTTTGCAGTTTCCAAAAGGAGTTTAAAAAATTGGGGAATGTTTGATGTTATTAATATGGATACAGTGCTGTGCTATGCTCAATTGCTCAGTCATGTCCAGCTCTTTGTGACCCCATGAATTGTTGCCCACCTGCCTCCTCTGTCCGTGAGGATTCTCCCAGCAAGAATATTGGAATGGGTTGCCATGCCTCCATCCAAGGGATCTTCCCAACCCAGGGGTTGAGTCCAGGTCTCCCACATTGCAGGCAGATTCTTTACCATCTGTGCCACCAGGGAAGTTCAAGAATACTGGAGAGGGTAGCCTACCCTTTCTCCAGGGGAACTTCCCAATCCAGGAATTGAATCAGGGTCCCCCACATTGCAGATGGATTCTTCACCAGCTGAACCACCAGGGAAGCCCTATGGATACAATAAATCAAAAGTTGGTTACGCTGAAAGTAGTAGTTTCTTTGTTGAATGATGAAAGAACAAGGTGGCATTGCAATTCCACTATATCTTGTGTCAAAGTCTTAGACACAGTGGATGTAGCCATTAGAGGTTTGTTTCAATATTCTTTCTCTGCTCCAAGCCACTGTACCTTCAGGCATCCATGATGGCAGTTCCCTTGCTCTCTGTACATCCCCTGCTCCACCAGACCCAGCTTCATCTACAACCCACTCACATAACTGGCATTCTTGTCCTCACCCCAGCTAAAGATTGTTCTGACCTGTAGGTCATCTCCACGGAGATAGCTTACCAAAGGGAAAGTGAGGTTTGTGCTCCTTTGCCAATTTCCCTGTAGACTTCAATTCCCTCTATGACTGGTAACCTACCTCTTCCCCCAGGAGCAAAGCCTGCCTCCACGTCCTGCCTGCCTTCTGCCACATACAGTGGAGTGTCGCTCTAGGACCTTGCTGCTGACATGTAAGTTCCTCCATCCACTAATCCACTGATGTCTCTGTCCCTGACTCCAGGCTTTTTCTTTGGTCTAGAACCTGTGCAAGTATAGGGCTTGCAAGCCTGCAGAATGTAGCCTAGCAATTGGCAGAGCAGCCTGGAGACGGAGGAGACTCCTGTGAGGGCTGAGATGTTGAGGAGTAAGGTCAGAAAATGAAAAGTTGCAGGGGCTGTTTTCCTGCATTCCATATAGGGCCCGCAAGTTGCAAGAGTGGTTCTGGGGTGGCTCTCCACTAGTCTGTGGGACTCTGTGGTGCATGGGAGCTGGCAAGCATACAGAACTTACAGACACCCCTAAGGCTGCTGGGGAGATATTGGCCACTTTTCCAGTGAGGAAAAAAGAAATGGGCGCAGTTGTGGGCTGGCCTTTGCTTTTTGTATTAAGAAAGGCCACAGAGGCTGAGTTAACAGCCTAGGTGAAGGTTAGCTTGAATGCTGATTCTGGTTCCTGTGGAAGTGAGACATGTGAATATGCATGAATGGTATGAATCATCTATTACTGTTATTTGTTGAAACTAAAAAAAAAAAAAAATCCCTGAAATCCCATGATGGGAATCTTTTGACGTTCTGAAACATTTTTTTGCACTTTCAGTTAGAAGTTAGCTTTCTAGAAGAAATTAGTATTTCTCTTCTGTGCTGTTGAGATGTAAATAATCTACCTGGGATTTTGGGAATTTTTATCATCTGATCCCTGAGAGTGAAGAAGAGAAGAAAAAACAAGGCCTTTTGAAATGTTTTAAAATGCTATATATGTTTTGGGGATGTCTATCTATAATAGTCTGTCAAGATTTTGGTAACTTGCAACTAAACTAAGTGAAGAAGATTCATTGACTGTCTGGGTCATTTCAAAGAGGATAAAATATTGGAACATTAATGGCTGGATGTTTATGGTTATGGTTTTTATGGCTTTGGTCTAGAACATTTCTAGTTTTGATCTGTGTTTTCTAGATACAGGGAAGCCCTTCCCTCAAGCTACTTATGACTTACAGCAGTTTGGTAAACTACACCTATGAGTAAAATTGAAAACTTTTTCTTTTCTTTCTTCCTGGTCTCTCAGAAATTGAAGACTCGTGGGTTCTGAGCAGCCTTATCATGGGGACAGAAAAGACCATCTCCTGGCATGTATGGGAATCTCAATACTTTGGGGACTTAAGAAGAGAGAAATCCTCCAAGGCAGAGTCTGATGGCAGGCCTTTGGCATGCCTCTCCTGTCCTTGAGTGGCCTTTGAGGAATTCAGTCTCAGATTTCCTCTGAGGAATTCTACCACAGCCAGTTTGGAGGAGCCTATATAGTCAACTGACCAGACTTATCTTCCAAGCAAATTAGTCTTGAATTGACTATGTTTGGTGGAGATGAGGGTAATTTTAGACATAAAAGTATATTTCATCTGATATTAAATTCTATTCTTGCTAATTGAGGTCTATATTTATGAAAGCTACTGTGTTAGCCTCTCTTTTGCCCTGATGTTCAGGAGGAAAAGAAAACTATCTAGTGAAGTTGTCACAGAGTAGAACTACTCGTGATGTATAACTGCTTGTTTTAAGTATGCTGCTAAAAGCACATGTACAATGGTTATGTAACAATTCAGTATAAGAGATAAAATGAATAACCTCTAAAATGTTTCCCCATCAACATTGAAGTTTATTCACAATATCTGATCAGCTTTCCCCCGACGTAGATAACTAGGCAAATATGAAGGAAGCCTAGTATAGTAAGAAGGACACAATCTGGACTCAGGGTAGACAGGCAACTTTCACTGTGACTTCAGGGTTTATATACTTTAGCCTATGGGAAGGGGAAAGGAAGGAAAAATCTTCACATGTGGAGGTATGGGGAAGTCATTCCAGCTCACACATGATCTAATTTAAACTTTATTGACCGGAGTGGTCTGGTTTGTGGCCTGTCGAACATTCGTTGTACATCTTCTCTGGCCATTGTGGAGGGGTGTGCCTTCTAACTTGCTGTCATGTCCCACTCTGCAGTTTTATGGACTGTAGCCAGGCTCCTCTGTCCGTGGAATTTTCCAGGCAAGAATACTGGAGTGGGGTACCATTTCCTCCTCCAGGGGATCTTTCTGACCCAGGGATCAAACTAGCATCTCCTGTGTCTCCAGCATTGGCAGGTAGATTCTTTACCACTGAGCCAGTTGAGAAGCCGTTGTGGAGGGGAACGCATCTCAAAGTCAAACTGGAGCAGCCTGAGGTTCAGACATCCTAGGGAAAACTAGGTGGCTGTTGGAGACATGATTTTGAATATGTTCCTGTTATAATTGAAAACTTGAGTTTCTGGACTGTATGGTATACCAGGACAAAAGCTACAGGCAGTGTGATATCTCAGAATGCAAGTGCTGCTTTTATTTAGCTTAATGATCATGATTTCCCTGTGTTGAACCTGTTAGATTCCTTACATTTCACCCCTAGCCTGAGTGAAGAAAATCTGTTCAAGGACTGGGAAGCAACCATGGCCTCATTGCAAAATGAGTCTAACTGTGGGGTCCACAGCGAGATGCCATTGTCATCCTCTGTACTTCCATTGAAATTGATCCAGCTAATGTGACTATGTGGGGATGATGAACAATGGAGGAAAAAGACTCTCACCATCTTCCTGTCCCACATGTCAGTATGTTAGAAGGACCCCCTTCAATGAACGCCACTGTACAGCTGACCGCCCATGAGCACCCCTGAACTATGCTGTATGGAATGGAATAGGCTGACTTCTGGACACACCAGTCCAACTAGTGGGCTTAGCTGTGTTTTATTTGGAAAGACCTCAGGGATTCACTCCTAATAGCACCCAACATAACCTGGGTGGCAAACTTCCAGTGCCAGCTGACTCCTTCCTAGGCTACCAGAATGTTTCTTCTAGAACTAGGGCCTTCCCCTCCCCATGGGTGGCTCTGGGTTTGTGAAAACCACAGTTTGTCAAGACGCTGCTGCCACTGACTCCATTGACCTGCTGAGTGCTTGGCCCCCAAATTTGCCCACATCCTGGTGACTCACTGTTCTGGTCCTACTGGGTATCTTTCTCTTGATATCATTTAGCTTCTGGTGTCTGTGTTGTATTTGGTGTATCTGATTGCAGTGCCTTTCTACGTACCTGATCCCAGGGATGTCTCAGAAGAGGGCCAGACCAAGATTGTAAGGGTCATGCAAGACACATGGGGTGGAATGTATGATCAGGCCTCCCAAGATGGCTGTTCTCTTGCTCGCTATGCATCTCCTGCTTGACCAGTCCCTGCTTCACCTACACCTGCTCACATGACTGACCTTTCTACATATTGCCCCCTGCCCCATCCAGTGTTTTCCTAACCTTTAAATTAGAAAATCTCCACCTGATGATAGCTTAACAAAGAAGGAGTGAGGGTGGTGCTCCTCTGCTCCTTTCCCTGGTAACCCATGAGCCAACCTGCAGTCAATTCCTCCTGTAACTAACTGGCAACCTTCTCCTCCCCACTGGAGTAAGGACCGCAGCCAGTCATGTCCTGCTCACTTCTGCTGCATATGGTGGGTCGTTGCCCCAGGACTTTGCTTCAGACATGTAAGATCCTCCCTCCATTAAACCATTGCTGTCTGTTGCTGACTCTGAGCTCTTTCTTCAATCTCGAAGCTGGGCAAGTACAGGCCTTGTAGGCTTATGGGGTGCAGCCCAACAGCCACAAGCTAAATGAATCCATACACCTTAGTCCACTGAAGTTCCACATGTCAGAACCCCTACTTTGACAAAACAATAGGCAGTGCAGCATAATTAAAGTCAAAGCTTTTCATCTGGGGCAAACCTAGATTTTAGTTAATTTCCAGAAGTTCCAGACTACCTGTCTCTTCAGAAATAATTTATAAGCATGGGAAAATGTCAAGTGCTCCTTCAACTTTTATTCCTACAGGTTCCTGTTGTCTAGAGACTTGCTACATCTTCCATATCTTATGTGAGTATCTTATGTATATATCTTTCATGTCTTATGTGTTTTTATTAGTCAAGTTTCTCTAAAGGAACAGACCCATTAACATATAATTTTATATATTACACATGATAATATACCTTATATTTATACTTGTGTATACACTCCAATACTTTGGCCACCTCATGCGAAGAGTTGACTCATTGGAAAAGACTCTGATACTGGGAGGGATTGGGGGCAGGAGGAGAAGGGGATGAGATGGCTGGATGGCATCACCGACTCGATGGATATGAGTTTGAGTAAACTCCAGGAGTTTGTGATGGACAGGGATGCCTGGCGTGCTGCGATTCAGGGGGTCGCAAAGAGTTGGACACGACTGAGCAACTGAACTGAACTGAAATGAACTGACTGATACTTACGTAAAGAGATTTATTATAATGAAGCAGCTCACGTGACTATGAAGGCTGAGAAGTCTTATCTGTCGTTTCAAAGCTGGATATTCAGGAAAGTCAGAGTTTGCAGATTTGAAAACTTAACAGCCAGTGGTATAGACTCCTGTCTGGGTGTGAAGGCCTGAGAAGCAGGAGTGCAAGGGAAGAAGAAGATTGATGTCCAGGCTCATGTGGTCAGGCAGAAAGTGATTTCAACCTTCCTTCCTTCTTCTTGTTCTCTTCGGGCCCTGAGAAGCTCATATGATGCCCTACCACAATGGGGAGAGCAATCTACTTTCCTCTGTCTACCGATTCAAAAACGAGTCTCTTTTGGAAACACTGTCACAGCCAAAGCTGAAAATAATATTTAACTAGATAGCTGGACATCCTGAGATCCAATCAAGTTCATATATAAAACTATCACAGTGTTCTTTACAGTCAGCAGGCAAATTTAAAAACAAAGTATATGCAATTTATTCATACTTCATTTTCTGTCCGTATCTACCTTAAACAAGACTCAAACAAATAAACAAACAAAAATCATAATCATAACAGGAAATTGTCCTTTTTAGATTTCTATGCAAGTGTAATGGTGTGGGTGTTCATACCATGTAAGTAATGACTATTGTGCATTATGTCAGTTGCTCTGCACATATCTGACAAGAAAGGAAATCATAATGACATAAGTTTACATAATTATTAGTTGCTCAAAAAGAAAATTCTCTGACAGAAAGGAAAAGAAAGCAGGCGAAAATCACCCCTACCTCATTACACCTTAAAGTCCATTTATGTTGACACAGTTGCAGATATATTGGTATCTAGGTCCCATTCTTTCAGAGAAACAGATATCATCAGCTTGAAATTAAAATAAGTCCCTAAAGATAATTTAATATAATCAATGGTATTTTCCAAATGTAGTAGTTGTTTCCCTGTGGTATTTGTAACTGTCTCCTCTGGACATTCTGATGACATATTTAGCCTTAATTGGCTAAGTAAGCATATTTGTGAAGTGTCTTATTATCAAACTAATTATTATTGTTGTCAGTGATGTGCCAAGCATTGTACTAATTGCTTTGTCAATCTCTCTCTCTCTCTCACTCTCTAACTGTTTGTATATATATGTATGTATTCAACAGATGTGTGGGCTTCCTTGGAGGCTCAGCAGTGAACAATCTGCGTGCCTGTGTAGGAGACACAGGTTCAATCCCTGGGCCAGGAAGATCCCCTGGAGAAGGAAATGGCAACCCACTCCAGTATTCTTGCCTGGAGAATTCCATAGAGAGGGGAGCCTGGTGGACTACTGTCCATGGGTCATAAAAGATTCAGACACAACAACTTAGAGACCAAACAAATACATCTACTCACAGAGACAGAGGAAGATAGAGCAAGAAGACAGAGAAGAGGATACTGTTAACTTCATTTAGAAGTATGAAAACTAAGGCTCCCCCACTCAAAAACCTTAGAATCTTTTACACTAAAATAGTTATTCACTTTCAGACAAATGTGTATATTTTTATTTACAATTGAATTTCTGTTTTTTCTCATTGACATCATGATATTAGAGATTATAAATCTTTGTTTCTAAATAATTTTCCATTTCTTATAGCATCTAAAACTTCAAACCTGAATTCCTTTCTATACCGGTCCCTTTACAAAAATTAATCAGTGATTTTGTGACTGAATTAGGGAAATCTTTGTTAAAGTAACCCAGATAATTCAATTCACTAGAAAATTCACTTTTTAAAATTTTAACTGAGGATTTAATTTTTTTTTACTAGACCATAAAAACAACTTTAATTTTTAAAGTTTTAAGGAAGTTTCCAAAACCTACTAGTAAATTGATATGTATCAGTTTAATCATAATTATTATTTATTATTTATCACATTCTAATTACTATATGTACAAATGTTATATATTTTAATATATATTTCATTTCATTTTATCTTTTCAATGATACTATAAGGTAGATATCTAGAATTAGAGAGTCCTAAAGTTGGAGATGGTATTATATGTCTTCAGTCCTCCTCTTCAAGAAGGATCATGTCTTTTGATGTGTGTACAACTCATTCAAATCATAAAATCATGTTATCCTTTTCTATACAAAAGAACTTATATTTGTAGATATAAACTTTGTCTCTTCTTAGCATTTGCTTCACTAAGATGAGTGCATCCAGGTCCTTTGGGGTTCTTAATGGAACATTTATTCTAGAGTTTTCACCATTGCAGATGCTCTCATATGTACATATTTGAATTTATTGCTACCCCTTAATCATGGAGCCCCAAATATTCTGTACATCACTTTATCTGAAACTATTTGGTATACTGGGATCAGTAAAAAAGTGAAACCATTACTTAAAAATTTATTTCACTCAGGGAATTCTTGTCTCAAACTAGTTAAACTGCATTTCCAGTGACTTACTTCTTCACTTTTAGAGTAAAATCCATATTTTTAATTATTTTCTGCAAAGCTCCATCTAAATATGCATCCTGTCATCTCCTCAGAACTCATCTCTTTCTTGATTATAACATTTGAGTATTCATCTTCTCCAGTAAAAAAAAAAACAAGCCAACCCTGAAAAGAGCCTCTTTTTCCTCTCATTTTTTCCCCATCCTTGGAGGTTGAATACTGCTTCAGTGGCTCTTTAAAGTGCATATGCTTCTTTTGGCTATTCAGGATTCCCTGATCATCCTGAGCCTGGTCATCACCTGCCAGGTAAATTCTCTCTGTGTCCCTGGAAAACTCTTCCTTATTCCCACAAGGTCAGGTTTTCCCTCTCGTTCCCAATCATTCTTCCATTTTCTTGAAAATAAGCTCTTCTCCTTGGCATTTCTTTGTGATCAAACCCCTGTTTTGTTATCAGAGAAAATCAAGAAAAGCCTCCTGTATTATTCTAAGGTATCTATAAAGGCTTAATATTAAAACAATTTATAGTGTTCAGGCCAGGTGGAACACTTTGGAAAGCATACCCTTTCTACATGCTCGCTTCATATGTCATAGTTACCCAGATATATAAAATGAGCTACTGGCTTTTTGTGTCTATCATGACTTTTTTTTCATTAGTAGAACTCAATGTTTTCCAAACAGCAGATTGAGCCCTATAACTGGTCATTATAGTAACTTAATGGATTATAAGCAATTTTTTAAATGCAATAGGATAGAAACAAAAGAAAATATGTGAATGCAGCACACATAGTAAAGGTAAATGTATGTGTATATGTAAGTGTACGGTGGGTTGTGATATCAAATGGATTTTTTATAGTTATCACAGGAAAAATGTTTCAAAGCCACAGATTTGGCTGATTTCTTTGGAACACCCCTATTAATTGTGCATCTCTCTCTTGCTTTTAAGTTTTATAGTTCTTATAAGGATCTTGATTATCCTCTGTGTTTCAAAGTTAGACAACTTGGGAAATAAAAGAGCAAGATGCTGAGATACCTTCTGTCGAGTATTCTGAAGTGTATGTGATTCCAGAAATTCTAAATTCCACATTCCTCCTTTCCTGCTCTTTTCTGAGGTGAAGCAGTTTCTGGAGATTCTTATAAACCTGTTTCAAAATGTACTCCTATGAGATAAGTAGAAGACAACACGTTGCTCACTTTGGTACAAAATTGGCTTCATTAAGAATAATACATGCATCCAAGTTTCCATTGAAAGACTTGCTATCATTTCTTCAAGCTCTCTTGTTTCTTCTGGAGACCACTACTCTAAGAAGGAGGAATTTGTGAATACATGGTTTCACTTAAGAATGGGAATATTGAGTTCACTGGGGAAAAAAACCACCTAATTATGGTCAGAGGCTGCTCTTCAGCTCTGTGAATTCACCCTTCTCTTGTATTTACCTTTACACAGAATCTGTGTGTAAATTTATCACAAAGTGCTTTGTAATGTAATAACTTGATAAGAAAATGACATCCCCCCATATCAAGTGACCTGACAGAGTAGCTCTTTTCCTACTTTATATGCCTATATGATTCTCATATCATCACATTTTAGCATGTAACACTTTAGCATAACATCCAATGCTAGACTAGAATTTCTTCAAAAAGTGTCCTGTGGGGAACAAAGGACAAAACCATGACCCTTTCTTACTAAAAGCCTAAGTGCTGGATTTTCAAATGAAAATGGGTAATGATTGTGCTGTCTATTCATGTTAGAAAAAATGATTAATTTTCCTACATAGTGTGTACTTAGCATAAAATGAACTCAAGGACTCTGGGGTCCTTGGTATTTATTAGTGATTTCTCTTGCAAAATCTGTTGTCCTGAAGAGACATACTTCATTTAGAAATTTGGATTCAGCAAAGTTAAAATCTCTGCTTTTCAGAGTATCACACATCTTATTTTTAGTAAGAGAGGCTAATCTGTGTGATTATCTCCTTCCTCCCCTGCTCCCTCCCACCCTCTCTCATCCTCAGTACCAACCTTGGAATTACTCTCTATCACTTACCAGTGTGTTAAGATGCCTCTCACATTTGAAGAGCTGTTAGGAGCTGCAGAGAGGAAAGAAATAGGTGTAGACTGGGAGAGCGCAGTGTGAAGATTCTATAGAAAAGTTGTTGCTTACAGGAAACTCAGAAATAATGAGTTTGATAAAATCTAGCCCAGATCTGGCTCCCTCTAAACAAAAATAAGTCAATATTGGGAAAAATCTCATGAAACAAACATTCTTATACTATGAGCTCCCGATGGCTTACAGGCTGAAATTAGTCTCCCTCTAAGTGACTATTAACTGTTTTAGAGAGGTCTGGTTGGTGCTCACTTCTCTTCAGGAATAGGTCATTTACTGTGACCTCTGAGTTGTATCTCTCTGCTGCCGCTGCTGTGTGTTGACCCTTATGAACGAACTGATCTGCAGCATTTAGTAAGCATTTCACCACTCCCCACTATGAGCTCAGTGGAGGAGATCCCTGTTTCCACTTTTCAACTCCATCCACATGTGAAGAAATCTTTCTTTCCATTAACTTACTGTTGTAAGCCCAGAGTCTCCTTTCTCATGAAAGGGAGAGAAAGGTACCTTTCATTACTGGAAGGTAGAGGTAAGTGACTGAAAGATGGTGATAAGGAGATAACTGGAGTGGCTTGCCATTCCCTTCTCCCAGAAATCTACCCTATTCAGGGATGGAAGCAGTCTTCTGTATTGCAGACCTGTTTAACATCTGAGCCACCAGGGAAGACCAGAGATAAGGGGAGGGAAGTAAAACGCCAAGACCAAGTTACAGTTTCTCTTAGTACCTCAGCCTGAGCTGTTTCTGGGTGGTGCTCTGGGCTGTCTCTACTTACCCAGAGGAAGCCTGACCCCCACTCCCTCCAAGGGTAATACACTAAGAATTTCCAAGCTCAAAAGTATACCTTACTGCTCACCCAGAGAGAAGAGGAAGTTTTTCTCACTATGGTCTGAGACTTGCTCCCTGGATTTTCATTTTTCTGCTACAAGACTGACCTCAAGGTATTTGCCAAGGAAATATTTCATTCCTTTTAAGAAAATCTCACTTCTATCCATAATCATTCATGTAATTTTCTGACATTAGTACTTCTACTGAACTTATTATTTAATCAGGCTTAAATAAAATTGCTGATGGAACATCAAGAGTACAATTTATGTAGAACAAAACTAGCTAATCTCAGGTCCCTTTCAACATCTTTGTATCAAGCTTACAAATATTTGGAGGATCTTGATTCACTGGTTCACTCAGCAGGAGTCCACTATTATGGAATTTATGGGCATTGAAGAGTCATTGGTTTGATATTTGCTTGTTTGTTTGTTCTCCAAACCATGAGAAATGGATGTTTGAATCCAAAAGTTAGAAATGCTCTGCAAGAGATATTAGTCTGATAGATAGCTTTATCTGAGCCCTTTTGAAACAAACTCATACTTCCATTATATAAAATTTTCACCTACTTGTTTAGGCAGATTTTCAGCAACTGGTCTCTTGACAACATTTTTAAGTTTAGCTGAATTTTGCTTACTGAAAAATATCAAATTTTTAACATCTAATAATTTTAAGTGGAAATAATGGCCAGGCAATATTTCTAAAATTAATTACTCAGGATTCCCATTGTGATTTTTCTCAACCTAGGAAATCAATGAAATAACTCCTAGGATTTACAAGGAATTGTGGATTCTTATCAACTATGAACTTCACGTGTTATGAAGAATCAAAGAAATAGCAGAAATTAATGGAACCCCCAGGAAACCCAACAAGCACATTTTAACCAATAAATTCATATATGAACCTTTATGAAGTAGCTAGGATAACTGATTTAATATTGATTTTCATTTCCTTACTGTAAAAAATATATATAGAAAATGCTTGAGAACATCCAAAGGAAAAAGAAAAAGAGCAAAAGAAACTTTCACTGACTATATACATGCATTGTTTTTGCTAAGTCATGCTAAGTCAGTCCTACTCCTTGTCAGCCCATGAACTGCAGCATGCCAGGCTTGCCTGTCCTTCACTGTCTCCTGGAGTCTGCTCAAATTCATGTCCATTGAGTCAGAGATGACATCCATCTCATCTTCTGTCATCCCTTTCTTCTGCTCTCTCTCTTCCCCAGCATCGGGGTCTTTTCCAATGAGCCAGATCTTCGCACCAGGTGGCCAGTGTATTGGAGATTCAGCATCTGTCCTTCCAATGAATATATTCAGCATCTGTCCTTCCAATAACAGGTTTAATCTCCTGTAGGGCTTCCCTTGTGGTTCAGCTGGCAAAAAGTCCTCCTGCAATGCAGGAGACCTGGGTTCAATCCCTGGGTTGGGAAGATCCCCTGGAAAAGGGAAAAACTATCTACTCCAGTTTTCTGGCCTAGAGAATTCTGACCTAGAGAATAGAGTTGCAAAGAGTTGGACATAACTGAGCGACTTTCACTTTCACTTTTCCTGTAGGATTGACTAGTTTGATTTCTTTGCAGTCCAAGGGACTGTCAAGAGTCTTCTCCAGTACCACAAAAGTTCAAAAGTATTAATTTTTTAGTGCTCAACCTTCTTTATGGTAGAAATTTCACATCTGTATGTGACTACAGGAAAAACCATAACTGACTATATGAACCTTGTCAGCAAATTGATGTGAGGTCTCTACTTTTTAATATACTATCTAGGTTTATCATAGCTTTTCTCCAAGGATCAAGGGTCTTTTAATTTCATGGCTGCAGGCACCATATGCAGTGATTTTGGAGCCTGATAAAATAAAATCTGTCCCTACATAAACACACAATACATATTTTTGTGGGAGAGGGTTCTTATCTTTTATATTGGCTATTATATGTAAGTTAGTACAAACTCTCAGCAAAAAAATTGGCAGTTATTAAAATGTTAGCATATATTACACCTTTTCAACCAGCAGATGTATGTCTAAAATATATCTAAAAGAAATCATCATGCTTATGTGTAAAGATCTAGCAACAAGAAGAATTTGGCACTTGTAATTTCCATGAGAGCAGAACATATATCAGTTTTGTTTACCAGTGTATCTTCAATGCCTTACATAGTACCTAACACTTGGCTGACAGTCAACCTATATTTAATCTATGTATAAATGGACAAATAAATGAATGCCTTCAAATAAATGATTTATTCAGAATCGATAGCATTAAATGTTGAGAATATTAGTGAATGAAATTGTCAAAGTAAAGGAAATCATGGTTAAAATATAACACTTTTTTCAAGCAAAAATGAGATATTGTAACATATATCTAATAGAAATTCTAAAAAGAGAGAACAGAGGTAATAAGATAAAAAGCTAAAGCCAATATTTAAGGAGATAATAATTATGATTATCCAAAATTGATGAAAAAACAAGGAAGGATTAATAAAAAATAATTCACACAAAGACATAACATAGTAAATCTTTAGAAAAACAAATAGCAAAATCATGAAAGCGTCAGAAATATGAAAAATGCACACTTGCTTTCAGTTTAGTTCAATTCAATTGCTCAGTCGTGTCCAACTCTTTGCAACCCCATGAATTGCAGCATGCCAGGCCTCCCTGTCCATCACCAGCTCTCGGAGTTTACTCAAACTCATGTTCATCGAGTCAGTGATGTCATCCAGCCATCTTATCCTCTGTCATCACCTTCTCCTCCTGCCCCCAATCCCTCCCAGCATCAGAGTCTTTTCCAGTGAGTCAACTCTTTGCATGAGGTGGCCAAAGTACTGGAGTTTCGCTTCAGCATCAGTCCTTCCAATGAACACCCGACTGAACACCCAGGACTGATCTCCTTTAGGATGGACAGGTTGGATCTCCTTGCTGTCCAAGGGACTCTCAAGAGTCTTCTCCAACACCACAGTTCAAAGCATCAATTTTTTGGCACTCAGCTTTCTTCACAGTCCAACTCTCACATCCATACATGACCACTGGAAAAACCATAGCCTTGACTAGACAGACCTTTGTTGGCAAAGTAATGTCTCTGCTGTTTAATATGCTGTCTAGGTTGGTCATGAATTTCCTTCCAAGGAGTAAGTGTCTTTTAATTTCATGACTGCAATCACCATCTGCAGTGATTTTGGAGCCCCAAAAAATAGTCTGACACGGCTTCCACTGTTTCCACATCTATTTGCCGTGAAGTGATGGGACCAGATGCCATGATCTTAGTTTTCTGAATGTTAAACTTTAAGCCAACCTTTTCCCTCTTCTCTTTCACTTTCATCAAGAGGCACTTTAGTGCTTATTTGCTTTCTACCATAAGTGGTGTTATCTGCATATCTGAGGTTATTGCTATTTCTCCCAGCCATCTTGATTCCAGCTTGTGCTTCTTCCAGTCCAGCGTTTCTCATGACACTTCCTTTAAAGTACTAAAAATGCAACAGGAGAAAAAACATATATACAAAAAGAGTATATGATTTTACATATAGTACATGTGAAAACCTACACAACAAATACTTAATATATCTGATTATAGAAAGAAAAGAAAATCTGAATAAACTTCTAACCTTTCAACAATGTGAATCCATAGCTAAAAACCTACCCTTGTTATTAATACCAGATCTAGATATATTTACAGGAAAATTCTTGCAAACTTTAAAGGAAAGGATAATTTAAATCTCAAATAAAATACCGGAGAGAATAGAAAAATGGGAACTATTTCCAAATAATTTTATGAGGCAAATATAAAATTGATGCTAAAGCAAGGCAGAAATAATATGAAGCAGAAAGTTTTAGCCCAATAGTACCTGTAAATGTAGACACAAAATTACTTAAATTAAAATATTAGAAATCCATATATTTATCTCAGTAGATGCAGAAAAAATCATTTGATAAAATTCAAATCAGTCATCATAAGAATTTTCATTCAACTGATTTCTATACGTTGATTTTCTGTCCTGCAACTTTAGAATTCATTTATTTGCATATTCACTTATTAATTATTTACTAATTAATGTAAGTAAGGTTTTAGTAGGATCTTTATGGTTTTCTGTAAATAAGATTAAGGACAGCTTTGTTTGGTTAGAGTATTCTGGCTGAAAGTGTTTTCTCTTTAAGCACTTTGAATATATCATCTCACTCTCTCCTAGCCTGCAAGGCTTCTGCTGACAAATCAAATGATAGCCTTATTGGGATTCCCCTTTATATGCTGCCAGGTGACTCAGTGGTACAGAATCCACTTGCCTATACAAGAGACACAAGGTTATCAGCAGATCACCAGCCCAGGTTGGGTGCATGAGACAAGTGCTGGGGCCTAGTGCACTGGGAAGACCCAGAGGGATCGGGTAGAGAGGGAGGTGGGAAGGGGGATCGGGATGTATACATGTAACTCTATGGCTGATTCATGTCAATGTATGACAAAAACCACTACAATATTATAAAGTAATTAGCCTCCAACTAATAAAAATAAATGAAAAAAAGAGAGAGACACAGGGGACATGATTCGATCCCTGGGTCAGAAAGATCCAATCTCCTGGAAGAGGAATTAGCAACCCACTCCAGTATTCTTGCCTGAAAAATTCCATGGACAGAGGAGCCCAGCAGGCTACAATCCTTGGGATCACAGAGTCATTCACAACTAAACACACATTTTATATGATACTTTTTTTTCTTGATACTTTCACAATTCTCTTTGTCTTTGATTTTTGAGAGCTTGATTATGACTTGTCTCAGTGAAAATTTCTTTGGTTTATATCTGTTTGAGCATCTTTGAACATCATGTACCCAGATGGCCATCTCTCTCCCCAGATTTGTGTTGATGTTTGTGTATTTGGCGTTGTAATCACCTCTTGTAGCATTTTTGGACCAGCTTCAGTGGGGAAAGACATTCATCCGAAGGTGACTAAGAATGCCAGCTGGACTGGATGTTATGCCTTTGGTTCATGGCAAGGCATGGTGGTATAATCTTCATGCAGCTGTATCAGCTGAGGTCAACATCGGTGCAAACTGCAGGGGGGTCTTCTGTGGCCAAGACCATGGAATGTGAGTGGCGTGGTAGCCAGGGCTATTAGGCTCTATAGAGGCTATGATTGCTAGGCTTTCCCTGTCTCTGTCTTTGCCTGTGGGAGTAAATTCCAGCTGAGGAGGTTTCTTTTGGCACCTGGTCTGGCATGCTAGCACTAAGAGCAACAGCAGAGCTGGGGTCCTGGGATCAGGTGCATGCAGAATTACAGCAGTTCCCGGGTCCCAGGGAACAAATAGGTGCACTTACTGTGGCAGCGGTCCTGGGGTCTGAGGTGTGAATGTGTGCAGATCTCCCATGAAGCTGGAGTCTGGGTCTTCAGGGGTTACTGCAGTGACTCTGGCCAGGATAGTGGGAAACAGCAGCAGCAAGGGCCCTAGGAGGACAGATATAGCCCCAGTTTATTTCTCAAGTGTTATTTTGTTTCAGAAATCCTCTAACATTTTTATAATTGTTTTCCTAAGTATTTTAAGGAAAACCACTATTCTTTTGAGCCTAGTGCTGCAATACAAATATCGAACAATTTCTTTCATTATTTAACCACAGCGCCAGGGATCACACCTAACAAAATGATTGTATGTCTTCTAGTATCATCAAACAACCAATCTATATTCTAATTACTTGATAGTCATAAAATCTTTTGAGATCTTTTTTTGAACCAAGATCCAACCAGTTCCTATGTTATATTTGAGTGTTATATCTCTTAAGTGTATTTTTTAATGAAATTTATTGTTTTGAGATAATTGTAGATTTGCGTTCTCATTCATAATGCAGAGAGATTGTGGGTGATCTTTACTCTCAGTGTTCTTTACCAAGTTTTCTTCAAAAGGGGACAATTTGTAGCTCTATAGTAGAAGACCACAACCAGAATATTGAAATTGATGCAAACAAGATAGAGACCATTTCCATCATCAAGAGAATCACTCATGTTGCCTTTTTATGGCCACACCCACTTCCCTTCTCCTTGTCTCCCTGATACCTGGGAACCAGTCTCCTGCTCTCCACTTCTTTAATTTTGTTCATTTATTGAAAGTCATATCAATGGACCATAGAATATGTAACATTTGGGAAAATTTTCTTATTTTTCATACTCAACATAATTCTCTGGAGATTATCCAGTTTACTTAGTTTACTATTAGTTCTTTTCATTTTATTGCCACGTGGTCATCCAGGATATATATGTATCACAGGTTGTTTAACAGTTTACTAGTTGAAGGACATCTGGGCTGCTTTAGTCTTGTGACTTCCACAAATAAATCTTCTATAAACACTTATGTGCAGGTTTTTGTGTGAAAAACGTTTTCATTTCTCTGGGATAAATGTGTCTGGAATGCTCAAAATTTCAACAGTTTGAAAGAAATGTGCCAATTCTTTGAAAACCACAAACTATTAAGACACAATAAAGATAAATTAGAAAAGTAAATTTGTACTTTAAAAAACTCCTGAAAAAGAAATATTTGTGCCCAGATGGCTTCTCTGAAGAATTTTTCCAAACATGAAAAGAAGAATTAACCATTTCTCATACAACTTCTCTCAGAAAATAGAATAGGAGGGAAGACTCTCTACCTTATTGTGCAAAGCCAGCATTACACAGACATAAAAACCAGATAAACACATTTTAAAAAATGTGAGAGGGGGCAAGCAAGTGAGCTACTACAGGCGAATAAAATAATAAATAAAAATCAAATCCAGTTAAGTATAAAATAAAACAGGCCTTGTCCCAAAAGGTTTTATCTTAGGTTGTAAGTCTGATTCAGTAATCAAAAATAAGTTATTATAATCTACTGCATCAGTAGTTGCATAGGAAAATCATTTCACAAAATTTAACACTCATTTGTGATTAAAAAAATTTAGTACACTAGTCAAGAAGGTAACCTCAACATGCTAAAGAGTATCTTAAAAACCTTACTATTGTGACTTAATGATGAAAGACCATGTTTTCTACATAAGATTTCTATACTCAGTAAATTCTATACCCAATGAAACTACCCTTCAAAAGAGAATAATAAATGAAAACGTTCTCAAACAAACAAAATAGAGTGAATCATAGCCACTATACAGGCCTTGAAAGAAACAAAGGAGTTATTTGCCAAAAATGAAGTTGATAAAGGTCAGAAACTGTGATCTACATAAATAAAAAATGAAGTATCTGAGAAGAAATAAATGAAAGTAAAATCTTTTTTTTTTTTAGTTTTAAAATTCATCTGAAAGGCAATTGATTATTTGAATCCATAGGGTAAAAATGGATGGAGCGTCTATAGCATATTGATGAGTGAAATAAATGATAGCATTGCAACAAGGAAGGGTAAGGAGGAACTGGGAATTTTGTGTCCTATTATCTGTATTTCATGTAAATCAGTACAGTATTATTTGAAGATCAAATTGCATAAATTGAAAATTTGTATCATAAACTGAAAGTTAGCCACTCAAAAGTGTTTAAAAAGAAATACAGGTGACATACTAACAGAAGAGACATAATGGAATAATACAAAATGCTTAATTAAAATTAGGCAGGACAGAATATAGTCATATATTATACTAGGCAACCACTAATGAAGAGAAAGATGTAATAGCTATATTAATTGAAGACAAAACAGATTTCAGAACAGGGGAAGATGTTAAGGATAAAGAGGGATATTAAATAATCGTAAATTTTTCAGTCTCCAAGATGACATAACAATTAGTATGTATTCATCTAACAACAGAACATCAAACTACACAAGGCAAAGATTGATAGAACTGAAAATAGAAAAATCTACAATAATGTTTTGAGACTTCAATACTCATCTGTCAGTAATTGACAAATCAAAGAGGCAGAAATTCAGTAAAAACAGATAAATTCAGTAGTGCTGTCAATCAACTTGTTCTAATGTGTATTTTAGAAGACTCCATCACACAACAGCAGAGTACACTTTATTTTCAAGTTCAGTGGAATGTTTAATAAACAGATCATGGCCTGGATTATAAAAGGCACATTAACAGTTGTTAACAATTGTTGTATTTTTTTAAAAATTGGAATCTTACAAAGTATACCCTTAGACCAGTGAAATTATACTAGATATCATAATAGAAAGATTGCTGCAAAATTCCAAAATATTTAGAGATTGAGTGTACAGCTCTACCTTTTACATGGGACAATGCAGAAGTCTCAAGATAAATGAAAAATTTTTTAAACTGGATGAAAATAAAAATTTAAGTTGTTAAGAATTTGTCACATGCAACAAAAGTAGTGCTTAGTGCGAAATTTATAGCATGAAATGCTTATAATAGAAGTATTTAGAATAAATAATCTAAACTTCCAGTTTAGGAATCTAGAGAAAGGAAAGAAATGTAAGTCTAAATCAAGCAGAACAAAAGAATACTAATTAAAGCATAAATCAATTAAATTGAAAACAGGAATGCACTAGAGAAAAATCAATGAAACAGATGTTGGTTCTTATAAAAGTCTGATGAAATTGATAAACATCTGGGGGGGCAAAAAAAGTAAATGTGCATGCATGATAAGTTGTTTCAGTCGGCTCTGAGTCTTTGCAACCCTGAAGACGGAAGCCTGTGAGGCTCCTCTGTCCATGGGATTCTCCAGGCAAAAACACTGGAGTCGGGGCGGGGCGGAGGGTGGGGAACAAAGAAGGGTTCAATCCCTGGTCCAAGAAGGTTTCATATGCTGCGAAACAGCTGGGCCCGTGTGCCGCAACCACTGAGCCCGTCTCCAGAGCCGTGAGCCACAACTACCGAAGCCCGCATGCTGCTGCTGCGGAGTCAATCTACGGACTCCGCTCTGCAACAGGAGAAGCAACTGCGGCGAGAAGCCCATGCACCGCAGTTAGAGAGCAGCTCCTGCTCTCTGCAGCTAGAGAAGGGCCACGTGCAGCAACGAAGACCCAGCACAGCCAAAAAAATATATATATATATGTTTAGGAATATCTATTTAAAAATGTGCAGTTGACATCATACCTAACCATGAGGGACTGGATGCTTTTCCGCTAGGAAAAACAAGGCAAGAATGTCATTTCTCACCAATTCTATCCCATGTTATACTAGTGATTCTAGATAATACAATAAAACAAGAAAAAGACAGTTACACATATTGTGAAGAATAATTTCATTTGCAGATAACTATATTGTATATGTATAAAATCCCAAACCACCCCTCCTGACTCTCAAAAAACTCCCAGAAATAATACACAAGAATAGAAAAATCTTAGGATAAAAAGTCATTGTATAAACCAATTGCTTTACAACACTCCATTGGTAAACTATTGAAAGGAATGTTTTAAAAAAATATATTTGTGATAGCACCAGAAATAATACTTGAGCATAAATGTGACAAAATATGGCTTTATTCTCCTTGTACATTTATCCTTCTCTCTATCCATTCCTTCCTTCATTCAAAAATATGTCTAAGTGTTTTCAGAGTATTACAAGCATTATGTATATAGAAATGAACCAAAATATGTTATTCATAAATTTACAGGAAGACAAACCTGAAAATATCACACAAATTTTAAAAATTGTATGTACTGATAAATTTAAGAGGGAGAACAAATGTAGAGACTGCACATTTCTGCATTCTTTTCTAACTACCCTTTGCCTTTCTCAGGCTCAGTGACTAAACTTGCATTATAAATGCAGGTTAGTGGGATGAAAGCGGAGCTGTCAATCTCCCAGGAGCTCTTGGATATTCAATATACCTTACTGCACCCACCACCGTATGCCCTAAACTCATTCTTCTTGCTAAAACTTTATTTCTGCTATATAGTCTAGAGTGGTTCAGCCTCTAATCTTTTTCCATTTCCTCAAGGCCTAATTTATGTCCAATCTATACAAGAAAATCTTACTGTACTATCCCAGTCTAGATAAATTGCTCTGGTTTCCTTACTCTCAAAATATATATTCTCCTAAATATCTCAGTATGTTGTTAAATGTTGCCTTCAGTAGTTCTTAAATAAGTATTTTTTCGTAATTTATACCTTGAAAGTGAAAGGTGCTCAGTCGTATCCAACTTTTTGTGACCCCATGGACCATACAGTTGTGAAATTCTCCAGAACAGAATAATGGAGTGGGTAGCCTTTCCCTTCTCCAATGGATCTTCGCAACCCAGGGATTGAACCCAGGTCTCCTAACTCAGGTTCAATCCCTGGGTCAGGAAGATCCACTGGAGAAGGAAATGGCAGCCCACTCCAGCATTCTTGCCTGGGAAATTCCATGGACAGAGGAGCCTGGCAGGCTACAGCCCAGAGTCTCAAAGAGTCGAACATGATTTAGCGACTAAACGACAAACCAGAATTCTAAATGTTTCAGGATTGAGATTATGCCTGTAAATTCCCTGTATGTCTCCCAGTGCACCACACTTAGTAACTGTTTAATAAAAATATTTGCATTAGAAACATTTTTCATAACTAAGGGAATGATAAGTTAGATGGATACATAAAAGTTTTATTTATGACTTATGTCAAAATGTTTGTGTTGTATCTTTGTGTATTTTATGACATACTTAGATTGGACAGTTTAAATTGAGCTGTGAGATAGATTTACTTTACTCCAACCAGCTCACAAGATAAGGAATATTATATCACTAGTTATTCAGACAGGGATGTTCCCAATGAGAAATAACCCCTTGCCCATATTCTTAAAGATCTTCATTTAATTGCTTTAATCTCTCATTTGAATTGCTGGATCAGCCTCTGCCCTGGAATCTGCCTGGTCTTGCTTCTCTTTAGTGCTCCACACTGCCATCAAAGGGGGTTCTTCTAATATATGTATGTGAAGAGTCACTGGTCTAGTTAAAATTCTTTAATGAAATCTCTTCACCGTTAGGATAAAATTCAAACTCTAGCATGGCACTGAAGGCCACTATAATCAGGTATCTCTCTGCCTGTTTCTTTTCAGTGGTCTGTTGCCAGTCATCTAGAGTTTTATTAGCCATTCTGAGTGTTCTCTCACCCACTCTATCCTGATTGAATCCTACTACTCACTTTTCAAGCCGTCACTTGGGAAGCTTCTCCTATAGTTACTGAGATGAATGATTGATGTTTTCAAACCTTTAGTCACAAATGGTCATCTTATGCTAAACCATGAACCTTCAGAAAAGAAACAGTGTCTTTGAACTCTTTTATTTTTTCTTTTTATTTTTCAGTGGGTTTTGTCATACATTGATATGAATCAGCCATAGAGTTACACGTATTCCCCATCCCGGTCCCCCATCCCACTTCCCTCTCCACCCGATTCCTCTGGGTCTTCCCAGCCCACCAGGCCCGAGCACTTGACTCATGCATCCCACCTGGGCTGGTGGTCTGTTTCACCACAGATAATATACATGCTGTTCTTTCGAAACATCCCACCCTCACCTTCTCCCACAGAGTTTAAAAGTCTGTTCTGTACTTCTGCGTCTCTTCTTCTGCCCTGCATATAGGGCCATCGTTACCATCTTTCTAAATTCCACATATATGTGTTAGTATACCGTAATGTTCTTTATCTTTCTGGCTTACTTCACTCTGTATAATGGGCTCCAGTTTCATCCATCTCATTAGAACTGATTCAAATGAATTCTTTTTAACGGCTGAGTAATATTCCATGGTGTATATGTACCACAGCTTCCTTATCCATTCGTCTGCTGATGGGCATCTAGGTTGCTTCCATGTCCTGGCTATTATAAACAGTGCTGCGATGAACATTGGGGTGCACGTGTCTCTTTCAGATCTGGATTCCTCAGTGTGTATGCCCAAAAGTGGTATTGCTGGGTGATATGGCAGTTCTATTTCCAGTTTTTTAAGAAATCTCCACACTGTTTTCCATAGTGGCTGTACTAGTTTGCATTCCCACCAACAGTGTAAGAGGGTTCCCTTTTCTCCACACCCTCTCCAGCATTTGTTGCTTGTAGACTTTTGGATAGCAGCCATCCTGACTGGTGTGTAACGGTACCTCATTGTGGTTTTGATTTGCATTTCTCTGATAATGAGTGATGTTGAGCATCTTTTCATGTGTTTGTTAGCCATCTGTATGTCTTCTTTGGAGAAATGTCTGTTTAGTTCTTTGGCCCATTTTTTGATTGGGTCATTTATTTTTCACAGAACTAGAACAAATAATTTCACAATTTGTATGGAAATACAAAAAACCTCGAATAGCCGAAGTAATCTCGAGAAAGAAGAATGGAACTGGAGGAATCAACCTGCCTGACTTCAGACTCTACTACAAAGCCACAGTCATCAAGACAGTATGGTACTGGCACAAAGACAGAAATATAGATCAATGGAACAGAATAGAAAGCCCAGAGATAAATCCACGAACCTATGGACACCTTATCTTTGACAAAGGAGGCAAGGAGATACAATGGAAAAAAGACAATCTCTTTAACAAGTGGTGCTGGGAAAACTGGTCAACCACTTGTAAAAGAATGAAACTAGAACACTTTCTAACACCATACACAAAAATAAACTCAAAATGGATTAAAGATCTAAATGTAAGACCAGAAACTATAAAACTCCTAGAGAAGAACATAGGCAAAACACTCTCTGACATAAATCACAGCAAGATCTTCTATGACCCACCTCCCAGAATATTGGAAATAAAAGCAAAAATAAACAAATGGGACCTAATGAAAATTAAAAGCTTTTGCACAACAAAGGAAACTATAAGCAAGGTGAAAAGACAGCCCTCAGATTGGGAGAAAATAATAGCAAATGAGGAAACAGACAAAGGATTAATCTCAAAAATATACAAGCAACTCTTTGAACTCTTTTTTACCAGTTCTTAACACTGAGCCTGACACTTAGAGGCTTCTCAATTAGAATATGTCAACTAAATGAAAAAAATTATCTATACCTCAGGGAGAGACTTTAAAGAGTTCAGATTATTTTGATGACCAGAGGAGAGACTTCTGCATCTTATCAAAATAAAAAAAAAAAAAAAAAAAAAAAGGAAAGAATTTTGGGTTGGATTGAGTTAATTTATTCCAAACAGAGAAGATTTAAACTATTTAAAAGTATTTTAATTAGAAATGCCTGAAAATATCTAAAATCAATTTTTTAAAATAAACAGTCCTTGTGTAACCTCAGTGACCATACCATCTGTTAAAAATTTAGTAATATAACTTACAGTGAATTGCATTTTCTAAGTTTGGCCCATCACTCATCTGTTCTATGTGGTAAATGGCATGACATTTTTAGCATGTTCAAATTGCAAGTAATTTAGTAGTTGTTAAAGTTCCTTGGTGATTTGAGTCATATTCAGACAGTAATTATGATTTGTTTGAAAATGGACCATAATGCATGATTATTATATCATATATACTGAAATGCATTTATTGACTGTCTAAGTTTTGAGTACAGTAATTACTCTGAAATGAAGCAAAGCCAATTTTACTTGTTTCTATCAGTTTCAAAATGTGCAGGTTAATGAGATTTATACACTGACAATTTTTATTGTTTTACGTGCTCTGGTTGTGGTAAATGATAGCATCCCAAATCAATATATAGTCCCTTTGATATGATGTCCACCAGAGGAAAGGTCAGGTTTTATTGTCTCATTTTTTTCCAATTAGGTGGTACTTTAGATCTTGAGGACAAATCAGAAAGGCAGGATTTTGCCTTCCTCAGAATATCTTCAGTAATTGCTCAGGAATAATGCCCTCCCCATGCCCATTACCCATCAGCAGTCTTGAAAGAAATGGAGAGATGAGCCAAGGACATTCATATTCAATACCTTGTTAAAAATATAATGGGTACATCTTTAATTCACTCATTTGTTCTTTTATGCAGATATATTTAATGATCGCTTATTATACAGTAGGTACCATTATAGGCATGGGAGAATTATCAATAAAATTAAAGGGATGCTCTCTGCCCTCACAGAGCTTTTGATGTGGTCAGGGGGAAAAAAAGCAAATAAATAGACAAGGTAACACACTGATTCGCTGTGTGGATCACAACAATCTGTGGAAAATTCTTCAAGAGATGGGAATACTAGACCACCTGACCTGCCTCCTGAAAAATCTGTATGCAGGTCAAGAAGCAACAGTTAGAACCGGACACAACAACAGACTGGTTCCAAATCAGGAAAGGAGTATGTCAAGGCTATATGTTGTCACCCTGCTTATTTAACTTATATGCAGAGTACATCATGCAAAATCCCAGGCTGGATGAAGCTCAAGCCTGAATCAAGATTGCCGGGAGAAATGTCAGTAACCTCATATAAGCAGATGACACCACCCTTATGGCAGAAAGTGAAGAAGAACTAAAAAGCCTCTTGAAACTGAAAGAGGAGGGTGAAAAAGTTGGCTTAAAACTCAACATTCAGAAAACTAAGATCATGGCATCTGGTCCCATCACTTCATGGCAAATAGATGGGGAAACAATGGAAACAGTGGCAGACTTTATTTTGGGGGTTCCAAAATAACTGCAGATGGTGACTGCAGCCATGAAATTAAAAGACTCTTTCTCCTTGGAAAAAAAGCTATGACCAACTTAGACAGCATATTAAAAAGCAGAGACATTACTTTGCCGACAAAGTCGGTCTAGTCAAAGCTATGGCTTTTCTAGTAGTCTTGTATGGATGTGAGAGTTGGACTATAAAGAAAGCTAAGCGCTAAAGAATTGACTCATTTGAACTGTGGTGTTGGAGAAGACTCTTAGCAAGGAGCTCCAACCAGTCCATTGTAAAGGAAATCAATCCTGAATATTCATTGGAAGGACTGATGCTGAAGCTGAAATTCCAATACTTTGGCCACCTGATGCGAATAACTTGACTCATTGGAAAAGACTGATGCTGGGAAAGATTGAAGGGAGGAGGAGAAAGGGACAACATAGGATGAGATGGTGGATGACATCACCGACTTGATGGACATGAATTTGAGTAAGCTCTGAGACTTGGTGATGGACAGGGAGGCCTGGCGTGCTGCTGACCATGGGATCACAAAGAGTTGGACACGACTGAGTGACTGAAATGAACTGGACACCCTGAAATGTGCTATCACCCAATGAATAAAGAGCACTAAGCAAATGTACAGGAAAGATGAAAGACCCAGTTAGGGGGAGAAAAAAATCTTTCTGACTAAAATGACAACTCAAATGAGAGCTAAAGGACATAGAAGGTACCTCCTCAGTCAAGCGATGCAATCAAAGATGGATATTTAGAGAATTGTGTATAAGATCAACTCTGAATCCTGAGAGAAAAAGGGAAATGGTCCACTTTTCCTTGTGTACATGTGGTCCACAATGTACTGTAATACTCAGAATTGTTCCTAAACATCACCACTTTCCACCTTCATGGAAATTGCTGTGTTCCCTGTTGACTGAGTTAGCAGCAGGTCTCATCCTTGTACTTCTGCTCTCCTTTGAGAAAAATGCACAAGTTTTGTAAGCTTTTCTCTATTTAATCATGTGTTGGATCTCAAGAGCTCCTTTTAGGACACTTTTTCTTTAAATGAGTCCCTTAGCAACTCTGGATGTTAAAATCACACATCCTCACCTGAATATACCTCAGAAGGATTGGTGCTATGCACGAGTCTTCATTAGGAAAATAACACAGTCTTGATTGTTATTTAATTTAGAGAAAATGGTACCTCATGTCTGGGCATGCTAGTTTGTGGATTTAAAAATAAAAGTGACATCCAAGAGTCAGATGTACTTAGCTAGCTCAGGCTATGAAATTCTGAATAGGGAAAAGGATTCAGTGATTAGGACAACTTGGAACTATTTTTATTCATTCTTTAATTTTGCATTTTTAAGAGATTCTTATATTATTTTCAAATTCACCATGAGGGTTGTTTAGTATATAAATGAGGCTTTTTCAAGACATATATTTTTTCTACACTGAATTAGAAGTACATATAATTGATGTATAATTAGAAGTCTGGATGATCTCAGGCAGCACATTCTCTTCTTTCAAAGGACTTCCAATTTGCCATCTCTGAAATGCAGAAACTTATTTTGATAACATAAGGAAAACACTAGATAATATAATTTATACATTCTGTAACTGTGGCAGGTACCACTATTTAAGGTCAGCTTCAGAATCATTCATAGCATAGTGTTCTAGGTAACTGTGAATCAGGTAGAGCTATAAAATAAAATGTATTTAGATTACTAGTTTAGAACAGAAGATAAAATATATTTACAATCCCTTAGCTCTCTTTGGTCTCTTATGCCACTAACAGCCCTCCAAGAGGATAATTCAATAGTGGAATTACACTTCTGTACTGGTTTTAGCATTACTGAGGGTTACATCTATGCAAACTCTTTCTTCTAGGAAAGCAGACACTGGTCTGACCATTTAGGGTTATTATGACAAATACCAAAATGTTTTTCTCTATGGGAAGGACCCTTATTTCTGATATCAGAAGATATGTACCCCTGTCAAATCGTGTGTCTGGAAGGCAACTTTGACTTATATGATTAAAGAGATTATCAGTGGTCTTTGATTTGAGGTCAATCTTTATAACAGAAAAGAAATGTCTTATTCTTAGATTGGATCATGTAACTTTTTGGCTTAAAAACTTCTTTGGGCCACCGTTGTTCTTAGGATAAGATCCAAACTCTGCAACATTGCACATGACATTATTTGTGACCTTGGCCTTACTAAACTCTCTCTTTTCCCTTGGAGATTTTATCCCCAACCTGTACTGCAGGCTGAGCAGACAACTTTCATTTATCAAGTGGACCAGGTATTGCAGAGCCTGTAGACCTTTCTACATGATACTTCCTCTTTATCTGACAAACTTCTAACTTTTGGAAGTTCTTTCAAATATTATACATTGATTACCCTTTCTTTGGAAAGCTTCACTCTCATATTTTAAACTGGGCAACCCTCGTTTATTCTAAATGATTTCAGTAATAACAATTACAAACATTGAAAAGAGTAGCAGACACTGTGGGTGCTTGGCTTTCATGTCAGTGTCAAAAGGCTTCTTACTGTAAATGTGAATAATTCTTGACCTGAAGAATCTGGGGGAGAGCACACACGTACAATGAATCTATGTTTAGGACGACACAGAATTATAAGAGAACGAGTATCCTGCGAGCCTACTGTGCCAATGGCAGCCTGTGAATTGGATACCTGTCCTTAGTTTCCGCACCACATGAAGTGGGGGTGGAGCAGAGCTCTGAGATGTGATCTTATGATGTGGACCATCTTCCTGAGTTCCCTGGCAGGATTAAACTTACAGTGGTACCCAGCTTAATAATGTAAGTACTCTGGGATCTCTTACTAGATGAACTATTCACACTCAAATTCTTGCATTAATATCTGTTTCTGGAGAACCTAAAAAAAGAGAGAGATCAATGAAACAATTTCTAGCTCTATCATTTAATGAACACTGACTTTGCATTAAGCATTCTTTCTGCATTGTCTTACTTGACCCTAAGAACAGCACTGAAAGACCATTATAGTGCTACAAATAGGAATTGTAATTATCACTTAATAGCTTCGATCTGATTTCTTGTATTTTATGATATATATATATATATTTGAAAATAGGTAGAAAACTTTATATTTCCAGTGTGGAGCAAAGCAACAAACAAAACCATAATTATGTAAAAAAAAATTTGGTTGCTACCAAATCAAGATCCATAGCAGCATTTCTTTTAATAAATTAAATATAAAATTTATTGTTAAGAACAATACTTTTAAAAAAGCTGTTCAAATTTCCTTTAAATCTATTCTTTGTAATATTTATTCTATTTAAAGGGGCATTTTTATTTACAATTCAGTTCAGTCACTCACTCATGTCCGACTCCTTGAGACCCCATGAACCAAAGCATATCAGGCCTTCCTGTCCATCACCAACTCCCAGAGTCCACCCAAACCCATGTCCATTGAGTTGGTGATGCCATCCAATCATCTCATCCTCTGTCATCCCCTTCTCCTCCTGCCTTCAATCTTTCCCAGTATCCAGGTCTTTTCCAATGAGTCACTCTTTGCATTAGGTGGCCAAAGTATTGGAGTTTCTACTTCAACATCAGTCCTTCCAATGAACACACAGGGACTGATATCCTTTAGGATGGACTGATTGGATCTCCTTGCAGTCCAAAGGATTCTCAAGAGTCTTCAACACCACAGTTCAAAAGCATCAGTTCTTCAGCGCTCAACTTTCTTTATAGTCCAACACTCACATCCATACATGACCAGTGGAAAAACCATACCCTTGACTAGATGGACCTTTGTCGACAAAGTAGTGTCTCTGCTTTTTAATACGCTGTCTAGGTTGGTCATAACTTTCCTTCCAAGGAGCAAGCATCTTTTAATTTCATGGCAGCAGTCACCATCTGCAGAGAATTTGGAGCCCAAGAAATTAAAGTCAGTCACTGTTTCCACTGTTTCCCCATCTATTTGCTATGAAGTGCTAGAACCAGATGCCATGATCTTAGTTTTCTGAATGTTGAGCTTTAAGACAACTTTTTCTCTCTCCACTTTCACTTTCATCATCAGGATCTTTAGTTCTTCACTTTCTGCCATAACGGTGGTGTCATCTGCATATCAGAGGTTATTGATATTTCTCCCGGCAATCTTGACTCCAGCTTGTGCATCTTCCAGCCCAGCGTTTCTCATGATGTACTCTGCATATAATAAGTTAAATAAGCAGGGTGACAATATACAGCCTTGACGTACTCCTTTTCCTATTTGGAACCAGCCTGTTGTTCCATGTCCAGTTCCAACTGTTGCTTCCTGACCTGCATACAGGTTTCTCAAGAGGCAAGTCAGGTGGTCTGGTATTCCCATCTCTTTCAGAATTTTCCACAGTTTATTGTGATCTACACAGTCGAAGGCTTTGGCGTAGTCAATAAAGCAGAAATAGATGTTTTTCTGAAATTCTCTTGCTTTTTTGATGATTCAGCAGATTTTGGCAATTTGATCTCTGGTTCCTCTGCCTTTTCTAAAACCAGCTTGAACATCTGGAAGTTCACGGTTCATGTATTGCTGAAGCCTGGCTTGGGGAATTTTGAGCATTACTTTACTGGCGTGTGAGATGAGCGCAATTGTGCAGTAGTTTGAGCATTCTTTGGCATTGCTGTTCTCTGGAATTAGAATATAAACTGACCTTTTCCTTTCTGGTGGCTACTGCTGACTTTTCCAAGTTTGCTGACATATTGAGTGCAGCACTTTCACAGCATCATCTTTCAGGATTTGAAATAGATCAACTGGAATTCCATCATCTGCACTCGCTTTGTTCCTAGTGATGCTTCCTAAGGCCTGCTTGACTTCACATTCCAGGAGATCTGGCTCTAGGTGACTGTGAATGATCACACCATCATGATTATCTGGGTTGTGAAGATCTTTTTTATACAGTTCTTCTGTGTATTCTTGCCACTTCTTCTTAATATCTTCTGCTTCTGTTAGGTTCATTCCATCTCTGTCCTTTACTGAGCCCATCTTTGCATGAAATGTTCCCTTGGTATCTCTAATTTTCTTAAAGAGATCTCTAGTCTTTCCCATTCTACTGTTTTCCTCTATTTCTTTGCAGTGATCACTGAGGAAGGCTTTCTCATCTCTCCTTGCTATTCTTTGGAACTCTGCATTCAAATGGGTATATCTTTACTTTTCTCCTTTGCTTTTCACTTCTCTTCTTTTCACAGCTATTTGTGAGGCCTCAAAGAGCCATTTTGCTTTTTTGCATTTCTTTTTCTTGGGGATGGCCTTGATTCCTGTCTCCTGTACTATGTCACAAACCTCTGTCCATAGTTCATCAGGCACTCTGTCTATCAGATCTAGTCCCTTAAGTCTATTTCTCACTTCCACTGTATAATTGTAAGGGATTTGGTTTAGGTCATACCTGAATGGTCTAGTGGTTTTCCCCACTTTCTTCAATTTAAGTCTGAATTTGGCACTAAGGAGTTCATGATCTGAGCCACAGTCAGCTCCCAGTCTTGTTTTTGCTGACTGTATAGAGCTTCTCCATCTTTGACTGCAAAGAGTATAATCAACCTGATTTCGGCATTGACCATCTAGTGATGTCCATGTGTAAAGTTTTCTCTTGTGTTGTTGGAAGAGGGTGTTTGCTATGACCAGTGCGTTCTCTTGGCAGAACTCTATTAGCCTTTGCCCTGCTTTATTCAGAGAAGTCAATGGCAACCCACACCAGTACTCTTGCCTGGAAAGTCCTGTGGATGGAGGAGCCTGGTAGGCTGCAGTCCATGGGGTCGCGCGAAGAGTCGAACACGACTGAGTGACTTCACTTTTGCTTTTCACTTTCATGCATTGGAGAAGGAAATTTGCACCCACTCCAGTGTTCTTACCTGGAGAATCCCAGGTACAGCAGAGCCTGGTGGGCTGCCATCTATGGGGTCACACAGAGTTGGACATGACTGAAGTGACTTAGCAGCAGCAGCAGCTGCTTCATTCTGTACTCCAAGGCCAAATTTGCCCATTATTCCAGGTGTTTCTTGACTTCCTCCTTTTTCATTCCAGTCCCCTATAATGAAAAGGACATAAGTTTTGGGTGTTAGTTCTAGAAGGTCTTGTAGGTCTTCATAGAACCATTCAGCTTCAGCTTCTTCTGCATTACTGGTCAGAGCTTGGTCTTGGATTACCATGATATTGGATGGTTTGCCTTAGAACCAAACAGAGATCATTCTGTCATTTTTGAGATTGTATCCAAGTACTGCATTGTGGACTCTTTTGTTGACTATGATGGCTACTCCATTTCTTCTAAGGGATTTCTGCTCTCAGTAGTAGATATAATGGTCATCTGAGTTAAATTCACCCCTTCCAGTTCATCTTATTTCGTTGATTCCTAGAATGTCAATGTCCACTCTTGCCACCTCCTGTTTGACCACTTCCAATTTGCCTTGATTCATGGACCTAACATTCCAGATTCCTATGCAATATTGCTCTTTACAGCTTCAAACCTTGCTTCTATCACCAGTACCATCCACAAGTGGGTGTTGTTTTTGCTTTGGCTTGATCCTTTCATTCTTCTGGAGTTATTTCTCTACTGATCTCCAGTAGTATATTGGGCACCTACCGACCTGAAAAGTTCATCTTTCAGTGTCCTATCTTTTTGCCTTTTCATACTGTTCATAGGGTTCTCAAGGCAAGAATACTGAAGTGATGTGCCATTCCCTTCTCCAGTGGACCACATTCTGTCAGAACTCTCCACCATGACCTGTCCATCCTGGGTGGCCCCACACAGCATGGCTTAGTTTCATTGAGTTAGACAATGGTGTGGTCCGTGTAATCAGATTGGCTAGTTGTCTGTGATTATAGTTTCAGTCTGTCTGCCCTCTGATGCCCTCTCTCAACGCCTACCATCCTATTGGGTTTCTCTTACCTTGGATGTGCGGTAGCTCCTCTTGGTCACTGCCCCTGATGTGGCGTAGCTTTTATTTACAAGCTGCAACATAAAAGTTCTGTTGCAGATTTTTGTGGAAGATATGAGAAACTAATGCTGAGTTCAGATTATACATGATGAAAGATACTTATTGTCTTTCTAAAAGACTGAAAAACTTAAAGGCATGAGTTGTGGCAGTGGATGTCATCTGAAAGGGTATGTGTTTTGAAAGAGTTTCCTGATATCCTTAGAAATTCCTTGAAAGCCAAGAATCTTTTATGTTTCATTTCTGTATCAGAATAGAAATGTCAGAATAATTAGTCTGATATAGAAAAATGCATTGTTTAAATTATAAATTTGGCAAGAAGACATGTTTAATGATTGAACACTTTGACAGGAAATTTTAATACATTTTTCTAAGATGGTAAGATCTTTGAATAGTTTCACAAAGCCAAAATATCTAGGAATGCTCAACTCTCTTCTTATATAACTAAAACCCAGTATCATAAAGGACATGAAAAAAAAGTCTAAAAGGCATGAAAAAAGAAGAATGGGAAAGAGTGGAAAAATTGAGAACTGAAAGACAAGACAAAGATACAAAGAAAGCTGCATTCAAATAGTTTCATTTAGTCCATTTATAACAATAATGGACTAAATTATTTTAAAATGAATCAAATAATTTATTCTAATATATAAATAATTTAAATAAATTGTAATAAACTAATTTAATAAAGTTAAATAGTTAATAAAATAATAGTTAATTCTAATATAATTATAATAATTTATAACAAACTATAAATAATAAGCCATATTCTCTTTCACTACCTTCCCTCTGACCTCACATATAGTGTTACTATTTTTTTTTTTTTACAAGCCTGTGTGTTATGAGCCTATATGTTAAGTCAGAATGGATGTAGTGAAAAGAAATGCAGGGGAAAAATAACCTCTTACTAAATTTAAGGAATGAACACACTAGTTACTACTGTAGTTTTAAAAACATAATACCATTTTAAAATGTGAAAATTTCAGGAAAATAAAGTATTCTGTTATGATATTTCTCTAACAATTGTGAGATTTACTCATAATTTTTTAGGTTCCTCATATTGTATATCAGTATGTAAAATACTTTCACAATATATTTGTGTATAGGCTTTATATATATTCAGTATATTGAATAGCATGTATGCAAAAGGTACTATTTAGTTTTCATATAACATAAATTCGGTGGTTAAGTCATTAAGACTTGAGGACAATTCCCATTCTTTCTCATATCCTAAACGGTGCTCCAGGAATTCTCCTCTCTCTCTCATTATCTTTCACCCTCTAGTGGGTCATCTCTACCAGCATATTGAAAGTTGTTATTATTCTCTTCTTTATAAAAAACATAATTAAACTAAAAGAATGGGCTTCCCTGGTGGCTCAAATGGTAAACGGTCTGCTTGCAGTGCAGGAGACCCAGGTTTGATCATGGGCTGGGAAGCGCCTTTGGAAAAGGGCCTGGCAACCCATTCCAGGACTCACGCCTGGAGAATCCCATGGACAGAGGAGCCTGGCAGGCTACAGTGCGTGGGGTGGCAGAGTCGGACACGACTGAGCGACTAACACTGTCACACTTTCAAACTCAAAAATAAGAAAAGACAGAACCTGATAAAATTTGAGCAAAAGATCTGAAAAACGCCTCACCAAAGAAAATATACAAATTCTTAATTTAAATAGGGAATTTTCTTTATTTTCCCAGATATATATAATTTTTCTGTTTTTCAGCTAATTTCTGGCTAGATTACACTTTGAACAGTGAGTAATTTCTATTAAATGGCTACTTTTAGCATCTACAGAATTTTATTTTGAGGCCTAATATGTGGTCAAATTTTGTAAATGGTACATAGTTCCTTAAAAGTAAAGTGTGTCTCTATTCTTATATCCATTTGTTATGTTCAGTTTGTTTTCTTGCTTCATTTTTTGTCAATTTAAAATATCACAGACTGAAAGAAATGTTAGTTTTACTGCTGTTTTATTTCTCTATAAGTTTCTTTGTTTTCCTATTGATTTTATACTCTGTATTTTGTTCATATAACCTTTTGTTCCATAAAGATTGAAAACAGAGAGATTTTAAATCCTTTAAAATTGTATTCTTGAAAGTCATTAGTTATCTTGATTCCTTGAATGGAGTGTAAGAAAATCCTTATTTTATACCTAATTTCAATATTGATATATTCATGTAGATATGCCCCTATAATATTTTTGGAAAAAAAGATCATGCTTTCTCTTATTCTTTCTTTATAAATATATGTATATATATAAATGCATATATATATATATATATGTAAATATGCATTTTTGAGGAATTGAGAACGAATTACCTTTGTCTGCAAGTAAAAAATTGATTTTTTCTACAAAGATGTTATTTATACAATAATCACACATATTGATTTCAGAGCATAAAGTACTATTGATTTTTTATAGTAGTAGGAATAATTTTACCTTGGGGCAACCACATTCTTTTAATCAAGTTGTTTTGTATGAACATGAAGAAAAACTTATAAGATAGCCATCAAAAGTTAGAACTTCAATCTGAAGTCTATGGAACAAGATGGATTAACTTGTTCAGGTACTAATATTTACACTCTCCTTACAGAACTTCATTTACATGGCAAATTACAATGATTTGCACTGTATTCCATAAATATTTGAATGTTGTATTGATAGTCTGTATTAAATATTTTTTTAAAAAAAGAAAACCAAGTTGTGGCAAGCACTTGCTAACCCTTGCTCCTAAATCTTTAAAATTCTTCTGATACAGCACAGTTTTCTTTCCTCATGTATGTACATTCTATGTATAAAACAACTCGATGAGAGTCAAACCACGTTCCTACTTATTCCACTGAAATGAGAAAATAAAATCCTTTAGACGATATCATTAAGCTGTTGTTACCAGTGTTGGGTTTCCCTGGTGGCTCAGACGGTAAAGAATTCACCTGTGATGCAGGAGACCAGGGTTCGGTCCCTGCGTCAGGAAGATCCTCTGGAGAAGAAAATGGTAACTCCCTCCAGTATTCTTGCCTGGAGAATCCCATGGACAGAGGAGCCTGGTGGGCTACAGTCCATGGGGTCACAAGGGTAGGACACAACTGAGTGACTATCACTTTCACTTTCACTTCACCAGTGAAGAAGTTTATAACTACACGAAGGATAAATTTTGCCCTGACAAACTAAGTAGATTTGTTAATGAACTGTATCCTGTCTGCACATAATTTCCTATGTCAGAGATTTCACAAAGAAATCCAGAATGCATAATGAAGCACAACAGGTGATATTATGTATTTTAAGTTCAGGAAAGAACTGTCAGTTCTCATTTATGTCTGTAAAGCATAACTGCATTTCTGGACTGATTTAACTTCAGCAGTTGCTGCAAGTATCATTCACACACAACTACACTTACACACATTCATTAAATCAGTGAATAGTGATTGTGGGTACTTGTGGCTATAGCAGTGATAAGAATTCTGCAGAGTTCATAATTCGAACTTGGAAAGATATTGTTTACTTACTAAGTCATGGCTGACTCCTTTGTGACTCTATGGACTACAGCCTGCCAGGCTCCCCTGTCCATGGGATTTCTCAGGCAAAAATACTGGAGTGGGTTGCCATTTCCTTCTCCAGGGGCTCTCCCCCAGCCAGGGATTGAACCTACATCTCCTGCTTGGCAGGCAGATTCTTTACCACTGAGCCACAAGGGAAAAGACCTTTATGTAACAGAGATCCTGCTCTATGCTTGAGAGCAAAGTTACAAATCTTATTGATCACTATATCTTGCATAGTATTTTGTGTATGGTAGATGCTGGATTCATGCTTGTTGATTGATGTATATACAAGGCTGCTATACAGACAAGCTATTAAGAGGATATCACTTTATCATGGATTATTCACTGGCTACTGATTTAATGAGCTATTCTTGGAGAACTATACACATTAAAGTTAAAACTTTTTCTCTTGGATGATAATTTTTTATATACAGGGATAATACTTTTCCCTTCTCTTAACCTCCCTACTACAAGCAGGTACTTCCTTGAATTGGAGGAAATGGATAATGTGATTTAATAAAAGTATATATACAGTTTGTGGAAAAAAAGAAAAAGTATATATACAAACTCAAAAAAAAGTGTTTTAGGGGTTTGTTGACAGCAAGAAAAATACAAGTCAACCATGATGTATGGTCAGCATGTCATCCTAGGCTTAATTAACAGAATATGAAATGACATAATGAATCTTTATATTGCATTATAACATTTTTGAGCATTTATTTTCAGTTCTGAGCCCACTCTTAAAAAAAACTGGCACCTACCTGCCGGAGCAAGGCAGAAGGAGGCTGCAAAGATGCTCATCCCCAGATAGAATTCTAGTTTCTAAAATGCTATTATGCACCTGGTAAAAACTTGCATGCATGCATGGTAAAAACCTGCATGCATGGTTTTCTCTAAGCATCTTCGGTCATGTCTGACTCTTGGCAACCCTATGGACTGTAACTTACTAAATATTTAATTACACTAGCACCTATTGACAATTGTAATCCTGACAGAGATTTCATGCATGATGGCTGTGTTGAAAATGTCCCACTGTCTTAATTCCTTATCAGTATACCTTCAGATTTTTCAGTGATTATATTTTAATCACATGAATTCAAGTTTTTTTTTTTTCCTGCTGAGAGAGGAAAAGAGAAAGAAGCAGTAGGGATGTGAAGAGGGGCAGGAGGGAGAGAGTAAGATGGTGGGAGAGAATGAGAGAGAGAGAAGAAGAAAAGGAGAAAAACAGGTAATTTAAAAAGGATAAATTATCTTAGTGGCCATTTCTCACTTGAGTATATGGGCTGGAGTGATCTTGAAATGACAGAAGTGAATTTCCCATTTTTTCATTCATCTCCTATTACCCAGAATGTATCTTGTGATCTGAGCTTCTAGTATATACAGACATGTAATTTTCACCACATGACTCTTTTAGTATGTACTGAACAAAACTGGATATGTTATCTATTTTATTTTCCATGGGCATTTTCAAGAATTAAAGCTTATTTTTGGTAGCATATAATTCTTACCTTACATATTGGCTTTGAAAGCAAATCCCATATGCTATATTTCTCCATTGAATATATCCTAATTTCAGAAATGTTAAATGTGTAACATTTTATATCACAGATACGGGAAAGTTTTTTTAAAAAATTGAAGTAGCTGCACAGAAACAAAAGTTACTGTCTTTCAGAATTGACACTTCTCAAAAGGATAAAGGCTAAGATATCTCTATAGATTTTTTTGGACAAAATCAATGTTGATCTTTAAAAAATAATACCTCTTTCTGTCCTGCCCACATTATGATGCCTCCCAGATGTCTTTTTTAAAAATATGTTTATCCCTCCTTTGTTTGAAAAAGATGTTTGGAAAAGAACAGTGTCTTACTAGAATTGTATCAGAATGATAAGCAATAGTTGCTGGGGTTGCAATAGCGAAATCTATACACAAGTAAAAATGGAAAGTCAATTTTTTTATATTTAATTACATTATTAAGATACAGGCACTAACTGAGTTTCACATGTTTTTAACTTTCAGCCATCATACATAAGGGATGCGTACAGCAAACATCTACAAGTCTGACCAATGTTTTTAAAGATGTGTGGAGTATTGTGACTGAGCAATCTGATTTCATTTTTTCCTTTTTACACATAACTGAATCTGTGATTGAGAAAGGTGGTTCTTAATAGTTATGCATAATCATATTTAATCAAATGATGAAAACTAAGGTTATCAGCAGAAAAAACAACTTTGTGTCCTGAATTACAATTTTATTATAACTTTAAGGATGAAAATAAAATGTTCACATTATGTAATCCATGGTAGGATTACATACTGTAATTTGTATGTGTGTGTGTGTCTGTGTATGTATCCTAATATATTTACAGATAAGCATACCACTCTTTAGTATTAATAATAAAAAGAAAAAGACTACTAGAAACTACTAGAAACATGATGAAGGTAAAATCAGCATTTCAGCTATAAATTAAATTCAGCTCTTTACAGACTAACATCTTAGTGATTATAAAGCTTTCATTTTTATTTGTTTTTCAAGCCATCAAGAAAAGCATGTTCATTATTTTATACTTACCGAATGCCATTACCTGAATATTAATAAAGCTGCCTTTAAGAGATATGGAATGATAGAAATTCTGGGTGTTTGTTTTTTTGCTACCCTTTTGCATTTGCTTAGAGATTTTGTTCAATAAAATGTTCAGTCAATTATTGAGGTCAATGCAAATATGAAATGTGGAAAGGTTTTCTCCTTCAGCTCTCCTAGGAAAAATTCTACCCATTGTGAAATATTTACCCTAGGAATCTCATTATCTATGAGATAATGGATTAAAGAGTGGATTAATTTAAGTCATTATTTTGAAATAATAGAAAGCAGTTGAATAAGCAGTATTAGCAATACTATATAATGAGAATAGTTCTATCAAGTCCTTGAATACACAAGCTATATCCACATAATGCCTCTCAAGAAAATAAAATAACAAACTTGAATATGCCTGCAAGATAAATAGAAAAGGAAGATTGTAACATCATATCTATAGATAACCTAACAGATTTTTTTCTCAAATTTCCCTTGTTTTAAACTATACTTTAAACTACTTGGTCATTTCTTTCATTATTTATGGCAATTTTAAGGTTTTCTCCAACCTCACAGTGTATAATCTTGAAAATACATAAATAAATAAAAGCAGCATAAACTCTTTTAGAGCTTTTATCTTCCCTCCCAGTTTTCTACTGTGGTCCAAGAAACACATCAAAAAAGCTTTGAACAATAGCTCTAAATCTGTTTCATACTGCCATAAATGGAGTTTCACATAAATTAAAACCTCACTTTAGGTTTACAGAAGATATAGAGAAACTATCTACACTCAAGTTTATCTATGAAGAAATACTCCATACGAGTTTTTAAAATGTAAGGAAGGATGAGATAATATGTGTTCCCTTTTCTTTCTTCAAAGAAACCTTAAAATGTTTCCAGTATTTGGGAGATAAGAAAAATACTTGTATAAAGGGAAATCTCTGAAGTTTTACATTTCTAGCATGTTCATGTTGTTGTCAGTAAAATGGAGATTTGAGTGACAATTTTCCTCCTATTCAGATAAAACCAATTCCCAGACTAAATCTTATTTGACCTTAAAAAGTAATACTCCCTCCCCGTGTAAGTCTAAAAAAGATCTGGGAAATACTGCCTTAAGTTATTATAGTTTGAGACATATTATCATATTTTATATATTTGCTATTCAGTTATAATGTCATCAATTAGAATGCTATAAAGTTAACCAAACCCCGAGAGACACAAAGTTCAGTTCTACACAAATCCCTACCGACTCCCTATGGAAACTTCGGAAAATCACCTGACCACTTGTGCCCTTGATTATCTTATCCATAAAATGAGAATAATGGTACTGTGAATTTCACTGAGGTTCTAAGAGGATCAACTCAAAAAATCAATTTCCAGTGCTTTGAAATGTTTAAAACATGAGGACAGCAATAAAATATTATCAATAAAATGATGAGGAGAGTGAAATTACATGGAATGAATAAACCCACAAGTAGAGGTCTATGTTATTTTGCTTTCGTGATTAAACTTAGGAAAATTTCCCATTTTTACTTACATTTCATTAACATCTGGTACATGTACATTGAGATAGATCAGAAAGAAATCTTTACATTTGTTTAAATATGAACATTTTAACAGACAGCACACTTATGGCAGAATGCGAAGAAGAACTAAAGAGCCCCTTGATGAAAGTGAAAGAAGAGAGTGAAAAAGTTGACTTAAAACTCAACATTCAGAAAACTAAGATCATGGTATCTGGTCTCATCACTTCATGGCAAATAGATGGGGAAACAAATGGAAACAGTGACAGACTTTATTTTGGGGGGCTCCAAAATCACCACAGATGGTGACTGCAGCCATGAAATTAAAAGATTATTGCTCCTTAGAAGAAAAGCTATGATCAACCTAGACAGCATAATAAAAAAACAGAGACATTACTTTGCCAACAAAGGTCCATCTAGTCAAAGCTTTTGTTTTTCCAATAGTCACATATGGATGTGAGAGTTGGACTATAAAAAAAGCTGAGCACCAAAGAATTGATGCTTTTGAACTGCGGTGTTGGAGAAGACTCTTGAGAGTCCCTTGGACGGCAAGGAGATCTAACCAGTCCATCCTAAAGGAAATCAGTCCTGAATATTCTTTGGAAGGACTGATGTTGAAGCTGAAAGTCCAATACTTTGGCCACCTCATGCGAAGAACTGACTCATTTGAAAAGACCCTGATGCTCAGAAGGATTGAAGGCAGGAGGAGAAGGGGATGACAGAGGATGAGATGGTTGGATGGCATCACCAACTCAATGGACATGAGTTTGAGTAAGCTCCAGGAGTTGGTGATGGACAGGGAAGCCTGGCATACTGCAGTCCATGGGGTTGCAAAGAGTCAGACATAACTGAGCAACTGAACTGAACAGTATTATCTTCCAATCCATGGGCATGGATGTCCTTCCATTTGTGTTTCTTTAATTTATTTCATCTATGTATTATAGTTTTCAGGATGTTGATCTTTCACCTCTTTGGTTAAGCTTATTTCTGAGTATTTTGTTGCTTTTTATACTATTGTAAATGGAATTATTTTCTTAATTTCCTTTTCAGATATGTCATTGTTAGTGTGTAGAAATACAACTGATTTTTGGTATGTTGATTTTGTGTTCTGCAGCTTTGCAACATAAATGTCTATTAATAAATGAATAGATAAAGAATATGATATGTACATACACTATAATATTATTTGGTCTTAAGATCAACATGTATGGACTTGGAGGATATGGTGCAATAAGTGTGAAAGATCAGTCACAGAAGGGCAAATAGCTGCAGAATTCTGTATATGCAAGTTAAAAGAAATATTCAAACTTACAGAAGCAGATAATAGAATAGTGGTTGCCAGGAGATGGGAAAAGAGGGAAATAAGGTGTTCAATGGGTATAAAGTTACAGTTATAAAAAATAAATAAATTCTAGAGATCTGCTGCACAAGAGTGCCTAGAGTTGACACTGTGCAGGTAAAAACTGTTAAGGGTGTAGGTCTCATGTTAAATATTCTTATCCAATAAAGAATAAATAAAGAAAAGGGACAATAGGAAACTTTTGGAGGCAATGGATTTGTTTATCAAGTTGACTATAATGATAATGGGCTGGAGGCTCGATCAGTAAAGAATTTGCCTGCAGTGCAGAAGACCTGGGTTCAATCCCTGGGTCAGGAAGATCCCCTGGAGGAGAGCAGGGCAACCCACTCCAGTCTTCTTGCCTGGAGAATCCCATGGACAGAGGAGGCTGGTGAGCTGTAGCCCATGGGGTCACAAAGAGTAGGACACGACTGAGCCCATGGTGATATGGTGATGATATCACTGTTGTATGCATATATCCAAACTCACCAAATTGTATATATTAAATATGTGCAGTTTTTTGGCATACAGATTACACCTAAAAGATGCAAAAAGCACTTTAAGTGAAACTAACATACATGCACAGACCCATAGAAATATACACATACAAATATACTAAAGGATTAACTGTGAATCTGTTGAACCATGCAAACATAAATAAACCACTATTGCAAATTATTGATGTTAAATTCCAAACCTCCTTCCAAATAATCTGAGAAAAGCATTGATTTTGTAAAAGGAAGAAGAGTAAAATAATTTAAAAGGAGCTTTTAACGAAACTTGTCGGAAAAGTCATTTTATTGTTCATTCCTTTTCCTACAGAGGCAAATAATTGGAATTGGGTAGATATGAGCTTATAGCCATGATTGCTTGAAAGCAATAGTCTGCACAGCATTATTTAGGCTTGTTTGCTCTCTTTGTTAGTTTAAAAATTTAATCTTTAAAATTAGTCCTTTTTAAAGTATTTGAACTTTATGGGCTTACCTTCTGATAAATAGACTTCATAGATAAATGCTTGATTGATTTAAAAAGGAGATTAGATAGGCACCATTACAGTGTTTCACGAATCTAGGATTTACACAAAACAAAAAAGGAATGAATTTGCCACTTAAAAAATGGAGATACATTTTCATTCATTGATTGACCCTCCTAAAGTAGTTTAAACATTTATCTTCTAAAGGTGACATCATTGTAAATATGAAATATGGACTTTACTTTCTTGCATTATTTAAAGAAGAAATCATTGATATCACTGATGTTCTGAGCTCCAAGCAGTGAATTAGCTACATTTGTTATAGCCTGATGACTTTTCCTTTTCCCAAGTAACTATATTCTCTTATTTTTCTACCAGAGTCTGGAGTGGTTTTTACATTGCTGAGGGTAGATTCACGATTGGCAACCTCTTGTTGTAAATCTAATTATGAACATGTTCTGATCAGGAGCTATCAGCTGAGCAGTCGCCATGCTATTAGATAAGCAAAGTCAGTGAGCTGTCACACATATCTCACCACTAATCTAAGTGGTATTTGTTTTTGGATAGTATTGGAACAGTATCTGTTCCAAAAAAAATTCTCGTTTTATATTCTAAGGGAGACATAGCCTGATGCTTCTATGCATGCCTGTACCCAAAATTCCCACAGACAGAAGAGAGAAACATTGAACAATAGAATAGAGAGTGATTGTATTCCAGTCAGGAGTATATTAAGCAATAGCATTAGATGGGGCAAATCACTTTACTATTCCTGCTTTAAATTGTTTTTATTTTTTAAATATAAAATGTCAGACTAATAAGATGTCAGACTAATTGCTCTCTGTCCTTCCCACCTGCACGATCATTCCACAATGGGTCTAAAACTTCACTGAATCCTTTGAGATGCAGCTGCCAAACAGCAGAAATGTGATTTCTTACAGGGTTGTTCTGAGGCATCAAGTTGCACAAAGTATTAGCTAAAGTCTGCCTCTTCTTATCCTTTACATAACCACTTAAAAGAGAGTGTGCCTCTGGCATTGAGTGATTTTTATGCTTTCAATTTTCCAATAAAATTGAAATTAAAGTCAAGAAAGTGTAGAAATTGAAGATAACTGTGGTGAAATCAGGCTAATAATTTTGAATACTTAGGTGATTTTTCAAAAACTACTTTCTAGTCATGATCCAGTTAATCATCACAGTATCTTTTTTTTTTTTTTGTGTGTGCCTCCTATCATTTCTTTTATTGTAAAATTTGGTTAGCAAAAATAAGTGAAGAGAAAAACAGGTTTCGATGAAAGAAGAACAGCTTCAGTGAGGAAGGGGAGAAGGTTATTTTGGGAGGGGTAGCTCTGTAGGTGCCATCATGGGCACCATCACCATAGAGCAGTTAGCCAGTCTGATCCCATTGCTGTTTTGGAGGTTCAAGTGTTTACCATGTTCTCGATACGCTGTGAAATGGTAGCATGGCATCACGAGCGTGCCAGAAGGTAGCGCTGGCATTTCTACCGGTGGGAGGTTTACAGGAGGAGACTGAGAGTCTAGCCATGAACCTATTGAAGTACAAGCAGGTGGTGCAGCTTTAATGTAACTTAAATTTCCAGAGCTACAGGTCTCAGGGAAGTTAATGAATTGTGGTTTTACAAGAAAATATACATATAAATCATCACCTGGCAGTTCCAGGAATAAAAATGAACAGAGTTGATTAGCAAAGACTGTTTCCCTGCCATCCTGCGTCCTAATTCTTAACTCGCCTCAAATGTTAATACTTTATACCTAAAGTCATCATCAGAATAATTATTTACAAACAGTTCTTTAAAATTACAGAACAGAATTTATTGTACAAACCTGAAAAGACTCCACATAAAATAACTCTTCAATAATATTTATTGACTACTAACATTTTAAAGAGTGAATAAAATTGCATATTGGAAGTTCATAGAAATAATTATCTTTTTTTTTTTTTTTTTTTTTTTATTTTATTTATTTTTTTTTTCTTTCTTTTTTTTTTTTTTTTTAATATTATTTTATTAGTTGGAGGCCAATCACTTTACAACATTTCAGTGGGTTTTGTCATACATTGACATGAATCAGCCATATAGTTACATGTATTCCCCATCCCGATCCCCCCTCCCACCTCCCTCCCCACCCGACTCCTCAGGGTCCTCCCAGTGCACCAGGCCCGAGCACCTGACTCATGTATCCCACCTGGGCTGGTGGTCCGTTTCACCATAGATAATATACATGCTGTTCTTTCAAAACATCCCACCCTCACGTTCTCCCCCAGAGTTCAAAAGTCTGTTCTGTATTTCTGTGTCTCTTTTTCTGTTTTGCATATAGGGTTATCGCCACCATCTATGAGGGACTTAAGCAGATGAACAAAGATGCCCCTTTTTACTTTAGGAATTGCCTTCCCCAGGTTTTTAACACTAATTACCTCTTTACTTAGAGAATGATGGAGTACTCCAATAACACATATGTTCTTTTCATGTGGCCAAAAATATATTCTTACAGATTTTATGGATTTGATAATACTTAAAGAAAAGTAATCATGTGCGATAACTTTGTGAGTTCTAAGTTCTTCCTGATTTTACAAATAAGAATTTAACACTCAATTAAACTCACTAGCTTTTGTAAACTTATCTGCTCCTCTATTAATTTCCTGTGTGTTCTTGTCCAAATTTTTTAACTTTTTTGTTCCTCATTATGAAAGACTGATAATTTAGTTATTTTATCAATATTTAAATTACTTAGATGAATTATACAAGTTCAAAATAATGTTATTGATAGTATGTCCAATATCAGTATTTACCCATTGACATGGAAAATGCCAGTGAAAACAATGACTAGCTGTTCCAAATCTCAATGATTCTAACACTTTCTCAAATTTGTACAACTACAGATAAAAAGTTACATTTCTATGCATGCATTATACATGCAAAAGGCATATATCTAACTAGGTCTCACTTTCTTATCTTTTTATTTTTTATTGAACAAGTGAATCATAGGTAAAATAGAAATAAATTCAGGAGCTTTCTTTACAAGTATTTGACATTTCTAGAATTGGACATGACAATAGTAGTAAAGTGGTCCAGTTCTCTCCTTTTCCGATGTATTGAAGCTGTGCAAGAGAAGAGATTTAATAACTACCACTAAGCGGCTCCGTAGATGGCCAAAACCTCAAACTTATTTTTTTTAAGTTTTGTAACTGGGTCATTAATTTCTAATTCACTGACCTGTTAGTGTTAAGTAAGGTAATAATTTCAAAGCACTTGATATGTTGAAATTATGTACAGAGGAACAGAGGGTGACAAAAGAGGTGAAATGATGTGCTTCTTTGTCCAAAGAGCTGCCAAATGAATTATTTTTGTTCGATTAGAAAGAATTCTCTTTGATTCAATTTTCAATGCCCTTTTCTCACTCCCCTCCTGGACAAGGCCATGGATAAAGAATGCTTAAGCATCAGCCTATGAACATTTTTATTTTGCCTCCATATCTTTTAGCTTCCATTGCAGTGGTTTCTACTGAGAAATAAAATGAACGAGTTTGGGGTGTGAGCCAATTTGGCAAAGACCACTCTTCGCTTCCTGTGTTACTTAATGCCCCTAGCAGATCATAGCACTCACTTACCCATGTCTTCTTCATTACTGCCATATTGTGTTATGAATATCTTTATTAGCACTTCTTTCCCTAGATTCTAATTAACTCTTGTTTCTCTTTTCACTAGACTGAGTTTCTTGAGGGCATAGTGTATATATCACTTTTTAAAAAACTTTCAGCAGAGCTTGGGCATGTGATAAGTGCTCAATATGAATGAATGAAGTTTATATTTCAGAATAATAATGGGGAAAAAACTAGAAAATGCAGAAATACATGTATACATAATATGTATTGCGTTAGAGATAAACTATGTGAATGGAGACTTTGGCATATGTAATTTTTGATCACCACGCGTGTTAAATTTGTCTGTGTTCTGTATAGTCCTACTTGTGTACATCCTTTTCTAAACCTGAAGGCCACATTTGATATGAATGAATATTTACATAATATGTGACCAATCAGCCACATTTTCCTCAATGTTGATTAATTGGTTTAAAAAACTTCAACCTTCATCCCAATTGCTATTCACAACATGCTGTGGCTTATTGCTTGTTGAACATACCACATACTGTAGTGGGATCTGTCCATTTCAATTTTAATTTTCATGAATGTAGTGAAGGAATTTTGATATTCTTATTTTATATATGAGTACATTGAAGGTTGGGAGTGTAAATAATGATAGTAAATTCATAGATGCATGTGTGCTAAGTCGCTTCAGTCGTATCCAACTCTTTGCAACCCTATGAACTGTATCCCACCAGGTTCCTCTGTCCCTGGGATTCTCCAAGCAAGAATACTGCAGTAGTTGCCATGTCCTCCTCTAGGAGATCTGCCCAACCTAAGGGCCAAACCCAAGTCTCCTGCATCTCGTACATTGCAGGCAGACTCCTTACCACTAGCGCCACTTGGGAAACCCAAATTCATAGATAATTGTACACATATATTAGTGTTTCTTTCTCCAAGTGACTTTAACATGACCTGCTAATTAATTTCACAATGGCCTGATTTAAATATGTTTTTGCTAGTAACAGTGAGAAAAGAGCCAAAAGTTGGAGAATTACTAGAAAGACAAAAGGATGTGAATAATGCACAGACTGGATAATTGACCCACTTGACGTGTCTGTGGGACAGTGGCAAGAGCACTCCACCCTCATTTATCCTAAATATTGACTGTAAGGTACACTTGTAGCAGGTAAAGAGAATCCATAGTTCACAGAGGAGAACTGCTCAGTTAAGAGAACACTGCTACAAACTGGATGGCATATGCAAATACATTACAAGGGCATAAGACCTTTCTCATAACCTAGCTCATGAGAGACAAACAACAAGCATCCTGGTTCAGACACAAGACACACCTGAATTCAACTTCTGGCTCTGCTTTTCTGTGCTAACTGAACAAGTTATGGGAGCTCTTTCCGTGTCTATAGAATGTGGAGGAAAAAAATCATAATACCTTCCTTAGGAGATTTTATAAAAATAAACTACTTAGCATACTCCATGACCTATAGTAATCCTTTCAGGTAGGCAAAGCTGATTTTTGGCCCATCAGAGATGAAAATTGATTCATGGACCTAACATTCCAGGTTCCTATGCCATATTGCTCTTTACAGCACCAAACTTTACTTCCATCACCAGTCACATCCACAACTGGGTGTTGTTTTTGCTTTGGTTCTGTCTCTTCATTCTTTCTGGAGTTATTTCTCCACTGATCTCCAGTAGCATATTGGGTACCTACAGACCTGGGGAGTTCCTCTTTCAGTGTCCTATATTTTGCCTTTTCATACTGTTCATGAGGTTCTCAAGGCAAGAATACTGAAGTGGTTTGCCATTCCCTTCTCCAGTGGGCCACATTTTATTAGAACTCTCCACCATGACCTGTCCATCTTGGGTGGCCCTACATGGCTTATAGTTTCATTGAGTTAAACAGAGCTGTGGTCCATGTGATTAGACTGGTAGGTTTTCTGTGATTGTTGATTTCAGTCTGTCTGCCCACTGATGGAGAAGGGTAAGAGGCTTATGGAAGCTTCCTGATGGGAGAGACTGACTGAGGGAGAAAGGGGGTCTTGTTCTGATGGGTGGGGCCATGCTCAGTAAATCTTTATCCAATTTTCTGTTGAAGGGTGGGGCTGTGTTCCCTCTCTGTTATTTGACCTGAGGCCAAACTATTGTGGAGGTAATAAAGATAATGGAGATCTCTTTCAAAAGTTCCCATGAAAGCACTGCTATCATTGTCCCCAACTGCAAACCCATGCCTCAAGCATAGATTTCCGAACACTCACGGGCAAGTCTGGGAGAGTCCCTTGTGGGGTCATTGCTCCTTTCTCCTGGATCCTGGTGCACAGAAGGTTATGTGTAGCAAATTAAAATGGACTGGAATGGGTGGATTTAACTCAGATGACCATTGTATCTGCTACTGTGGGCAAGAATCCCTTAAAGAAATGGAGTAGCCATCACAGTCAACAAAAGAGTCCAAAATGCAGTACTTGGATGCAATAAAAAAACTACAGAATGAACTCTGTTTATTTCCAAGGCAAACCATTCAATATCTCAGTAATCCAAGCCTGTGTCCCGACCAACAATGCTGAAGAAGCTGAAGTTGAATGGTTCTGTGAAGACCGACAAGACCTTGTAGAACTAAAATCCAAAACATATGTCCTTGTCATTATAGTGAACTGGAATGCAAAAGTAGGAGGTCAAGAAATACCTGGAATAATGGGTGAACTTGGCCTTGGAGTACAGAATGAAGCAGGGCAAAAGTTAACAGAGTTTTGCCAAGAGAACACACTGGTCATAGCAAACACCCTCTTCCAACAACACAAGAGAAGACTCTCCACATGGACATCACCAGATGGTCAATACTAAAATCAGATTGATTATATTCTTTGCAGCCAAGGATGGAGAAGCTCTATACAACCAGCAAAAACAAGAACTGTGGGAGCTGACTGGCCCAGATCATAAACTTCTTATTACCAAATTCAGCCTTAAATTGAAGAAAGTAGGGAAAACCACTAGACCATTCAGGTATGACCTAAATCAAATCCCTTAGGACCATACAGTGGAAGTAACAAATATATTTAAGGGATTAGATCTGATATACAGGGTGCCTGAAGAACTATGGATGGAGTTTTAGGACATTGTACAAGACAGAGTGATCAGGACCATCCTCAAAAAAAGAAATCCAAAAAGGTGGGTGGGGAATACATGTAGATCCATGGCTGATTCATGTCAATGTATGACAAAACCCACTACAGTATTGTAAAGTAATTAGCCTCCAACTAATAAAAATAAATGAAAAAAAAGAAAGAAAAGGAAAGATATACATTTGAATGCAGAGGTCCAAAGAATAACAAGGAGAGAGAAGAAAGCCTTCCTCAGTGATCAATGCAAAGAAATAGAGGAAGAGAATAGAATGGGAAAGACTAGAGATCTCTTCAAGAAAATTAGAGAATCCAAGGGAACATTTCATGCAAAGATGGGCTCAATAAAGGACAGAAATGGTATGGACCTAACAGAAGCAGAAGATATTAAGAAGAAGTGGCAAGAATACACAGAACTATACAAAAAAGATCTTCATGACCCAGATAATCATGATGGTGTGATCACTCACCTAGAATCAGACATCCTGGAATGTGAAGTCAAGTGGGCCTTAGAAAGCATCACTGTGAACAAAGCTAGTGGAGGTGATGGAATTCCAGTTGAGCTCTTTCAAATCTTGAAAGATGATGCTGTGAAAGTGCTGCCCTCAATATGCCAGCAAATTTGGAAAAGTCAGCAGTGGCCACAGGACTAGAAAGGTTAGTTTTCATTCCAATCCCTAAGAAAGGCAATGCCAAAGAATGCTCAAACTACCGCACAATTGCACTCATCTCACTTGCTAGTAAAGTAATGCTCAAAATTCTCCAAGCCAGACTTCAACAGTACATGAACCGTGAGCTTCCAGATGTTCAAGCTGGATTTAGAAAAGGCAGAGAAACCAGAGATCAAATTGCCAGCATCTGTTGGATCATCAAAAAAGCAAGAGAGTTCCAGAAAATCATCTACTGCTTTATTGACTATGCCAAAGCCTTTGACTGTGTGGATCACAACAAACTGAAAAATTCTGAAAAAGATGGAAATACCAGACCACCTGACCTGCCTCCTGGGAAATCTGTAAGCAGGTCAAGAAGCAGCAGTTAGAACTGGAATGACGGTCTGGTTCAAAATCGGAAAAGGAGTATGTCAAGGATGTATATTGTCATCCTGGTTATATAAATTCTATGCAGATTGCATCATGAGAAATGCTGGGCTGGATGAAGCACAGGCTGGAATCAAGATTGCTGGGAGAAATGTCAATAACATCAGATATGCAGATGACACCACCCTTATGGCAAAAACCTTATGGCAGAAGAACTAAAGAACCTCTTGATGAAAATAAAAGAAGAGAGTGAAAAAGTTGACCTAAAGCTCAGCATTCAGAAAACTAAGATCATGGCATCCAGTCCCATCACTTCCTGTCAAATAGATGGGGAAACAGTGGCTTACTTTATTTTGGGGGGGCTCCAAAATCACTGCAGATGGTGACTACAGCCATGAAATTAAAAGACGCTTGCTCCTTGGAAGAAAAGCTATGACCAATCTAGACAGCATATTAAAAAGCAGAGACATTACTTTGCCAACAAAGGTCTGTCTAGTCAAAGCTATGATTTATCCATTGGTCACGTATGGATGTGAGAGTTGGACTGTGAAGAAAGCTGAGCGCCGAAGAATTGATGCTTTTGAAGTGTGGTGTTGCAGAAGACTCTTGAGAGTCCCTTGGACTGCAAGGATATCCAACCAGTCCATCCTAAAGGAAATCAGTCCTGAATATTCACTGAAAGGACTGATGCTAAAGCTGAAACTCCAGCACTTTGGCCACCTGATGCGACTCATTGGAAAAGACCCTGATGCTGGGAAAGACTGAAGGCACGAGGAGAAGGGAACGACAGAAGATGAGATGGTTGGATGGCATCACTGACTCAATGGACATGAGTTTGGGTAAACTCCAGGGGTTGGTGATGGACAGGGAGCCCTGGCATGCTGCAGTCCATGGGATCGCAGAGTCGGACACCACTGAGCGACTGAACTGAACTGAGTGATGAAAAAAATTACAACATTAGAGAAATAAATGACATGCATTCAAAAATTTATGGAGATTCTAAAAGATATAATCCTGCACTAAGAGGGGTTTCCTGGGTGGCCCTAGTGGTAAAGAACCCACCTTCCAATGCAGGAGACCATAAGAAGTACGGATTCAATCTCTGGTTCTGGAAGATCCTTTGGAGTAGGAAGTGGCAACCTACTCCAGTATTCTTGACTGGAAAGTTCCATGGACAGAGGAGCCTGGTGGGCTTCACACAGTGCATGGGGTTGTAAAGAGTCAGATACAACCTATCACCTGAGCAGGCATGCACTGCCCTAGGAGCTGGGAATTGAAATAGAGCCTCAAGATAGCTTTCAGGTGTTTCCAGTTATCAGTAGGCTTGTTAAGTAATGGTTCTGAGGCAGCTAATAGTATCTCACGTGTTTTTTACAGATGCTGTTTTACATACATAATCTTTTGATCTTCACAACCTTCTAAACTAAGAACTATTGTTATCACTGGTTTTAGATGAGAAAACTAAGTGTGTGATCAGGTCACCTAAGATGGCTCTTCTCTTTCTCTCTTACATTCCCTGCTTGACCAGTCCCTGCTTCACCTCCACCCTACTCACATGACCTACCTGCCCACATGTTCGCCCCCATCCCAGCCAGAGATCATTCTTTTAGATCAGAACATCTCACCAAAGGGGTGGGTGAGGGGCCTGCACCTCTCCTGGCCTCCCTGGTAACGGATGAGCCCACCTGATATCAATTACCCTTGTAACTTCTAACCTCCCCGACCCCTGGAACCAAAGACTGATGCCAAGACCTACCCACGTTTGCTATACATGATGGGGTGTCACTTTAGGACCTTGCTTCGTAAAAGTAAGTTCCTCTATCCATTAAACAACTGATGTTTTTGTAACTGATTCTGGGTCAGACACTTTCTTCCATCTGGAAGCTGGGCAGGCCTTGCAGGCCTGTGTGGTGCAGCCCAACCATTGGCAGAGCAGCCAGGAGATGGAGGAGACTCTCTCCAGCACTGAGATTTCAGGAAATAAGGACAGTGGATCAAAAGTTTTGAAGCTTCGAACACATGGGGCCCTAAATTTGCAGGGTGATCCTTGTGTGGCCAAACTCGTGTGTGGACCCTTTTTTGACTGCCCCGGATAAATAGGAGCCACCCAGGGAATATGACGAACTGAGACAACCCTAAGACTGTTGGGGAAATATTGGCTGTCTTTCCAGTGGGGAAAAAAGAAGCGCTGCAGTTGTGGGCTGTCTGTTGCCTTTTGTATTGAGAAAGGCCATAAGGGGCTGAGCTGACAACCCAGGTGAAGGTTAGCTTGAATGCTGATTCTGGTTCCTCTGGAAGTGAGACATGTGAATGTGAGTGAACGACTTACATTATTGCTGTTACTGTTATTTGTTTAAACTCTATTGGCAGTTTGGAAACTGAAAAAAAAAAAAAAGCTGATATTCTAAAAATGGGTTTTGCTTATGCCCTCAGAGGAAGTTAGCTTTCTATATAGAAGGAACTGGTATTTCTTTTCTCATGCCTTTCAGATGTAAATGAGATAAGAGATTGTAGGTAAATTCTATAGGAATAACTATGTTTGGGGAATATCTATCTAAAATAGTCTTTCCACCTTTTGGTAACTTGCAAACAAACTGAGTTAAATCAAGAGAATTCATTGACTGTCTAAGTCATTTCAAATAGGGTAAAATATTGGAACATTAATTACTGGGTGGGTCTAAGTTTGCCTACCTTTGCCTTGTTTGGAGAGGAAGACTAAAGCATAAGATTTCCAGTCAGGAAATGCTGATATGACAAACGTTTATAATTACTTATTGCTTGGTTTTTACCAGAGATTAGGATTTTAAGAGTTAAAATTATAATCAGTCATAATTCTGGTTATTGTAACCAAGTTTCTTTGTCAATTGCATTGGGTTTAAGTGTTTAATTATGACTTTTTAAAAGTCTTTGTTGCTTATAAACTTTTGTTGTACCTGACACGTTTATAAAAGTACTTCATCGTCAAGAAGATACATAGAAAGGAATTTTTGGCAAGTTTAAGTAAAATAAATTTCATACTGTGTCATTGAACTGGGTAAGAAATTAAAGAATCCTAGTGGAAAACCTAATGGCTTCATAAAAGGTTTAAAAAAAAAAGAATTGTTTAGACTGGTGAATTGGTTATAATTTTTAAGGTCTTATCTGGATTATTACTGGTTTTGATCTGTGTTTTCCATATAGGAAAGTCCTTCCACTTTAGTTAGTTTTGACTTATAGCAATTTGGTAAATGACACTTGTGAGTAGCTTTGAAAAATTTCATTCTCTCTGCCTGGTCCCTCAAGAAATTGAGACACTTGGGTTCCAAGCAGACTTATCAGGCGACTGGGAACGACTGTCTCCTGTTCTTCTGCAGAAATCTTGATTTGGGGGTACCTCTGGCTGAGAGAAATCCACTGAGGCGGAGCCAGATGGCAGGTCCTTGGCATGGCTTTCCTGACCTCCAGAGGTCTTTTGAGAATTCAGTGTCAGATTCCTTCTGAGGAATTCTACCACAATCAATATGGAGGGGCCTGTGTAGTCAATTGACCAGACTTATTTTGCAAATAAATTAGTCTTGATTTGGCTGTGTTTTGTGGAGATAAGGGAAATTTAGAGAGAAAAATACTATGTTTCAGTGGATATTAAATTCTATTCCTGTTAATTGAGGTCTGTGTCTCTGAAAGTTATTGTGTTAGCCTCACTTTTGTCCCGATATTGAGGATGGAAAGACAATTATCTAGTGAAGTTGTCACAGAGTATAACTATTCAGGATGTAGGACTGTTTGCTTTCAGTCTGTTGCTAAAAGCACATGTACAGTGTTTGTGTAATATTTTGGTATAAGTGATAAAACATATAGCCTATGTTTTTTCTTTAATGTACTTCTGAACTGATTGACAATATCAGATCAGTTTCCCCTCAGTATGGATAACTAGGCAAATATGAAGGAGGCCGAGCACAGAGGAACATGATCTGGGCCCAGGGTAGACAGGCAGCATTCACACTGGTTTCCTGTGACATATTGACCTATTGAAAGATTTGCAATCAGAAAGGGAAATTATTGGAAAATCTTCATATATAGAGGTATTGGGAAGGCATTCTGGCTTATCATGAGTTTAACTTAAACTTTATTGACCAGAGTGACCTGTTTTTCCCCTATTGAGCATATTTTCTACACCTGTTTTGGTCATTGTGAGGGGAAATGCATCTCAAAGTCAAACTGGTATAGTCAAACTGTGGTTCAGACATCCAAGATAAAACTCAGTGGTCATTGTAAATGTGATCATGGACATGTTCCTATATTACTGAAAACCTGAGTTTTTCTGAACCATGGAAGACCAGGACAAAAACCAAAGGTATTATCTCAGAATGCCAGTAATGCTTATATTTTGCTCAGTGGTCATGATCTCCTCTGTATTGTGCCTGTTAGGCATTTTACATTTCATCACTAGCCTGAGTGAAGGAAATCTGTTTGAGGACAGGGAAGCACCACAACCTTACTATAAAATGAGTCTAATTGTAGGTTCTACAGTGAAATGCCACTGTAGGCTTCGTCTAGATTTCCATGAAAATGAGCCCAGCTAATGCGATTCTGTGTGGATGACTAACAATGGGGGCCAAGACTTTTGCCATCTTCCTTTCCCATATACCATTATGTTAGAAGGACCCCCATTGTTAAATGTTACTGTACAACTAACTCCCGATGAAGACCCCTGGGCTATGCTGTGTGGAATGGAATAAACTGACTTCTGGACACACATGAGTCCAATTACTGGGATTAATTTCTTTTTGTTAGGAAAGACTAAATGGATACACCCCCAATGGCACTCAACATAATGTGGAGTGAGCAGACTGGTACTCTGACTGCTGGTTAGGCCCCCAAAATGCTTCTTTTAGAGCTCGGGCCTCCCCTTCTCCATGGGGGTGGCTCTGGGTTTGTGAAAACCAGGGGTGGCCTACCTTTCTCTTCACTGGATAGGATACTGCCACCACTGACTCCCTCTCCTTTTATTCACTGAGTGCTTGGCTCCAAAATTTGCCCAAATCTTGGTGAATGACTGTTCTGAGCATGCTAGGTAACTTACTCCTGATACTCTCTAGCTTCTGGTATCTGTATTGTATTTGAGGTATCTGGATGCAGTTCCCTTCTCCATACCTGACCCTAGGGATGTGCAGGAGAGGGGCAGCCTCACATTTAAGGGCCGAGCAGGGTATTGTAGGAGTGGAGTGTGTGGTCTGGCCACTCAAGAAAGCTGCTCTCTTACTCTCTGTACATCACCTGTTGGACCAGTGCCTGCCTTTCCTATATCCCTACTCACGTGACTAACCTTCCTACAGACTCGTCCCTGCCCGAGTGATTTACACCAGCGCAGCGTATCAAACAGGTCATGAGAGAGACGACTCTCTGCTACTTTCCCTAGTAAGGGATGAGACAAGCTGAGGCCAATTCCCCCATAACTGGTAGCCTCCCCTTACCCCTGGGAGTGAGGACAGCTGCCATTTCCTGTCCACTGTCTGCATCACATGTTGGGGTGTCACTCCAGGACCTTGCTTTAGGCATGTAAGATCCTCCATCCTTTAAACTATGGATGTCTCTTTTACCACTCTGGGCTCTTTCTTCAGTATCACAGATGGGCAAGTCCAGAGCTTGTAGGCCTGCGGGGTGCAGCCCTACATCAAGGTTGAGAGAGTTTAAGTAAGTTTGCCTAAGATGGTATAAAGTGGTTAGCTGTCCCAGAGAGCCTTCACAATCCCGTGTTCTCACCTGTGAGCCGTTGCCTCATGCGTATTATTCCCATTGTTAGAGAAAGGACACAATGACTTCTGATCAAATTGTTACAGGAAGATATTTTTGCATACGTATTTGCCTCACATACACGGAAATGACAGATTTTTAAAATAGATAAAAGGCTATTTAGTCATAGTCAAAAAGAAAAGAAATCTTTCCATGTATCATCAGTCTCTTAGTGGTAAATTGGTGTTCAAGTCATATGGGGGCAGAGCAGTGAGAATCATATTTAATCACTTGAATGTTCTTGATGTAGCCAGTTACAGCACAGGATCAATGGCTGCATGCAGCCAGGGGCCATGCTGTTTATCAATGAGATATAATTGGGTTAGGACAAATTATTTGTTTACCCTTCTGAATCAAAAACTTGCTAGTGGTCTGTGACTCAGGAATAAAGCAGAAACACCCTTCTAAGTACTTGAAACTTATATGTGAGTCTTGGGAAGGAGTATAAAGTTTTGCAAATGATAAAAATCGACAGTGAATCCTAAATGACCATGAGATACTGTGCAATTAATGCCATCTGTGTAAGCGTAAGTTTTCTCAATTTTACAATGTGCATAAATAGAATTGACTTTACTGAATGGTTGTTGAGCTTATATAAAAATATATGTAACTACCTATAAAAATGTTTCATTTCTGCTAAATAACAAGTATTTACTACGATTAAAACCAAACCACATTTACTTCCTTTAACTGTGTTTGGAAGAAATATTTTAAAAGTTATCCCATACCCTTCTGATATTTTAAATGGAGGTCATGGGAAACTCATTTTAAAATTGTTATAAAACAGGCATTTAGGTTGTTAAAGGATTTTGAAAATCATCTAATTAAACCTTCATTTAGAAAGATGCAGGAATAAAGGCCCAGAGAAGTAACTGACAGGTCCATGGTTTCACCTCTCCTATTGCAGGAATGTGTTCCAACGCACTTATACCAGGGTATTGAGACTGCACTGCTTTACTTTATAATGGAGGGCTGTGTGCCCCAATGCACAATGAGGTTCACAAGTTTAAAGCTGAGTTATATATTCTTCTCTCTAACCACTTTCCCTCTGCTGTCATTTCTACTTTTGATTTATCTGATTCTAACGTGCCTCCCTCCACTGCATTTCTCTACACATTTCTTCTCTCATCCACATTGGGCTAAGAAACAAATTCACTAGTGGGACTAGGTTTAAAATAAAGATGTGTAGGCTTTGAGTGAGGGTGGAGTGACTCTGCTAGAGTAAAATATGTGGCTTTCAGTACCTTTATTTTGGTTTATTTATTCTGACTGTTTCACAGTTGTGGATGATGTTGGGAGTTCAGAAGAATTCTGGGCTGAGCATCAGGTGATTAGTTTTCTGAAGAACTGAAATCCCAGAAAGTGATAAATGTGAGGCGTTGTTACATTAACATTTGGATATATGTGAACACTAGACATTGACAATGAATTCATGACCCAGCATTGCCACCAACAAAAAATATTCCAAGAACGATAACTAAATTTGAAGACATTAATGTGCTAAATTAGAACAGAAATGTAAAATTTAAATAGGGAAGGTAGTCTATCAGTACAATTTGTATTAATTGAGAAACAAGTAAATTAATTTAAGAAATATAAGAAAAGTTTATTTGTAGAGTCTTTCTGACTCTGCATAAGTCATCTAGTCTGTAAGAATCCCCATTCCAAGGAATGGTATGTTATCATGGTGCTAATCTCCAATTTCCCCTCAATCTTTACCCACATGCTCACTAACACATGCTATCAGAAAAATGAGTGTAGCTCAGGTTCTGGAGGATTTAAGACAATAATTATCACTGATTTTTCTGGGACATAAAGTATTAGACTGCCAAAATCTTGGGTTAAGAACATCATTAAACCATGACACATAATCAAATAGCCAAACTTTACAGGAAGCTCTTAGAAAATTTACCCTTTGGGGCATCACTCAAACTTTTCAACAGTTATTTGTGACTATTTTTTTTGCTTGTTTGTTTGGTTTTGGTGGAATGGCACACACCAAATAGCACATACCAATAGCACACATCATTCTCAGGGATGGGGAATGGCGCTGCAACCAGATATTTTTGTACCTGCTAATATCTGTTATCAGGAAGTTCATGAGTATACATTTCATAACCTGACATAAAATACTTTTAACCTTTTTATTAATTGTATATCAATTTTTAATACTAGCACATAGTAAGATACTATGATGATGATGATACTATTACTACTATAAATAATCACTTATTATGGTGCTTTAAATTTGCCAGTCACTATTCTGAGCAATTTACATATAAAAATTCATTTGATTTTAACATATGGGAGTGAGTTTTTACCAGTAAGTGTTTCTAATATGTCTGCTTGTTCCTATATGGTTCCCCTACCAGCTCATTATGGCTTTTGGAATTCAACCTTTAAGGAGAATTTTCAAGAGCTTACACTGGACATCAAAATAGTTTACATCTCAGAGTCTGTATGTGTTTAAGCTATTGTCTCTTAGTTGCAAATCCACCCTTCTGTACTTGCTAACACTGGCATTAAACTGCACAAATTTCATTTCTCCTTTTAAGGTGCTTCTCACTGAATTCTGAGAATAGGAGGCACTATGGGGGATGTGAAGACAAAAGGAAAAGTAAGAAGGGACTTTCTCATTCCGTCCAAGTCTCTTGTATAAGGAGTGTCCTTATGTTGGCCCTCTACTTTGGCAGACCTCGACTTGGCTCTTACTGCATTCCCAGGAACAGCCTCATCATGCCCTGGGCATTGACCCCTTTTTAAAGGTCTGAGCCCCAGCCCTTGGGAATATTCCCCTAAGATGTCACCATGCAAATTTCAGTCTCACTTTCCCTGTTAATATCCTCACTTTTTCCTGATAGACATAGCAAGTGTAAGATTTTGACTTACATTGTAATTCTGAAATCAGTATAATTAAAATATTCATCTACTAATGGTGACATCTGAGTGGACTTGAACAATGCTGAGAATCTTAGAACTCCAAGGCTCTCTAAGAGTTCTTAGTAGTGGAAGCAATCTGTCTGCCTGAATGTGAGAAAACTGTCCTGCTCTGGGATTAAGACCCTTCAGTAATTCTGTGAGATAAAGAACTCCAGATCAACCATCTGGGATGCCAATGACAGAAAAGGATAGTATCAATAAATAAAAAAAGAAGTTATTTATATCAACTCCAGTCATGAATAACTAATTACAGAAATGGGGACTCCAGGAGCTATACATAGCTTATCCCTTGCCTGGTATTATTTGGAGAGAGATAGATATATCTCTGTCTATCTGTAAAGACCACATAGACATTTAGACATATTAATATTTGTATATATTATATGCTTTCTTTTGACCTCCTCTATCCTATCCTCTTACTATTTTGTATAGAGGTGGTTTCATCATGGATAGGTTTACAATGGAGTCTTTAGGAAACAGAATATTCAGAATTGTAATAGAAGATTAAATATCATCATAAATGGATGTTGTGATTGTTACTTAGAAATGAACATGATGGATGTTTGGATTTTGCATATCTCTTTTTTGGACAAATGAAGAGAGTCATTGCATCTTATTGTGAAATTGTATGAATATGGACAGAAGTGTGTATATGGTACCAAATAACCAGAAGAATGAATTATTTCAGTTATTAAGCACTTTTCTGTCAGTTCAAAATCCAACCTTCTATACTCTAAAAAGTTTGTGATGTTTCAGCTAAACTGCTTAGTTTTCATTTTCCCTCAGCCACTAGGATTTCTATCAGCTTCTTCCAATAGGAGGAACTCAAGAGAGACTAGAAAGCAGATGAAAGGGGAAAGGAATATTCTCCCTGTTACAGTCTTACTTTGCCTTTTAATGTCACCCTTCACCTTGAGACAGTAGTTGATTCTAGTCTCCAGTTTGGGTTCTCTGAGAACCAGCTCTGTTTTCCTCTCCCAAAGGTGTCCGCTTTAGTCAGGCAGTCCCTCCTCCCTGTGAGTGCTCTCAAATCTGCAAGTGTCCCCTCACCAGCTCCTGAGATGCTGTTAATAGCAGCACGTAAGAAGACCTCAGAGGTCTGAGACCTCGCTCTGAGGAACCTCTTCCCTGATTACCCATGATAATTACATAGTGGGGTGGTGACCTGTTCTTAGAGGTCTGATTCCCAGCTTTGGGGTTCTCTTTGAGCTGCTGAACTACCATCCCCATTCAGGGGATGTCCTCTGTACAGATGATTGAGTCCAGCTCTAAAAGGCCTCTTGTATAAGTTTTTAGGTTCTCTTAACACTATCTTGTTAAGTTGTGACATGAGATGTGAGAGTTCAATGTGAGATATGAATGTGAGTGTTGGAGTATAAAGAAAGCTGAGCACCTAAGAATTGATGCTTTTGGACTGTGGTGTTGGAGAAGACTCTTGAGCATCCCTTGGATTGCAGGGAGATCCAACCAGTCCATCCTAAAGGAGATCAGTCCTGGGTGTTCATTGGAAGGACTGATGCTGAAGCTGAAACTCCAATACTTTGGCCACCTGATGCAAAGAGCTGACTCATTTGAAAAGACCCTGATGCTGGGAAAGATTGAGGGCAGGAGGAGAAGGGGACGACAGAGGATGAGATGGTTGGATGGCATCACTGACTCAATGGACATGAGGTTGAGTAAACTCCGGGAGTTGGTGATGGACAGGGAGGCCTGGCGTGCTGTGGTTCATGGGGTCGCAAAGAGTCAGACACGACTGAGTGACTGAACTGAACTGAACTAACACTATTTTCCTCCCTTTGGTGTCTGACTCCTTTAGTTACTATCTCTATTACTCATTTAACAGTTCTTTCTGTATTAAATTCTCTCTATTTAAATATCTTGCCTGGTTTTTATTTTATGCAGTCTTAATTTGATCTCTTAAGAGTTGTGTGGACTAGGATAAGTCATCTTCCCATTCAAACACTCAATCCCTTGTCTGTTTAACTAGGGGGTGGGGGGTTTGGTTATAGAAGGAGGAGTATAAATAATACCAAGGTGGTCTTTCTGAGAAAGAAAGAAAACTTGTTTTCTGAGAAATGCTAGTCAAGCATTTCCTTCTTGCAAATAATACTTATGGCCATGTGGATTTGGGAAATGTTAACTACTATAGCAAACTGTGAGAGAATCACAATGCACATAAGCATAATCAAGACTCTGAGAAGCCCAGCAGAAAAGAAACCTATTTTGCTTTGATTCATTGTCTCCCCTCAAATTCTTTAACTTGGGAAACTCTTCTTTTTTTAGTTAACCTCTCTTACCACTCTATGACATACACTGAAAAATTCTTAGCAGTTCAAAAGTTTTGCAAGTTTTTTTCCAAGATACTTTCACTGAGGAGAAATCTAATGCCTATAATATATAATAGTTTTAATGGGTTTTATTTATCTTTTTCAGTTCTAAGCATAGATGTTGACTGATAGTAATGTGCTTTGCAGTGAAATGTAGAATAAATGCTGAGGCAGGGCAGGAAGGATGTTAGAACACCAGGAAAATTATTTCAGGAAATGAAAGACAAAGTGAGTGAATTTTGGAGGGGATTACAGGACAGACTCACATTGTATGGTTAAGTGAACAAGCTATGGATTCAACTACTTAAGTATGACTCTCAGCTCTAGCACTTGAGTGCCACTTGATTCTGAGCAAAATCATGCGTCTTTACTGTTCCTGGGTTTCTTATCTTTAAATGGAGCAAACAGTAGTATATATTTCACAGGTTTGTGAAGAAATTAAGTATAACATAGTATATAATGTGATTAACACTAACTTGCACTTAATTATTTCATGTATTCTCAAAAACAGGAAAAGACCTTGTATAATGACTTAATTTAAATAATAAAAAAATTAGTAATGAAATTAATATAAGCTGTTCAAAATGGGAGGAAATTCAGAGGATGTCTATTCCATCCCCCTCATCCTATAGAACTATGTCTCCCAGAGTCTAAGAGATTTGGCCATGGAGCTAATTAATAGGGAAGTTAGTTGGAGATTTTAGCTTCCTCACCCTTCAGTTCAGTTCAATCGCTCAGTCGTGTCTGACTCTTTGCGACCCCATGAATCGCAGAATGCCAGGCCTCCCTGTCTATCACCAACTCCCGGAGTTTACTCAAACTCATGTCCATGGAGTCAGTGATGCCATCCAACCATCTCATCCTCTGGTGTCCCCTTCTCCTCCTGCCCTCAATCTTTCCCAGCATCAGGGTCTTTTCAAATGAGTCAGCTCTTTGCATCAGGTGGCCAAAGTATTGGAGTTTCAGCTTCAGCATCAGTCCTTCCAATGAACACCCAGGACTGATCTCCTTTAGGATGGACTGGTTGGATCTCCTTGTAGTCCAAGGGACTCTCAAGAGTCTTCTCCAACACCACAGTTCAAAAGCATCAATTCTTTGACGCTCAGCTTTCTTCACAGTCCAACTCTCACATCCATGCATGACCACTGGAAAAACCATAGCCTTGACTAAATGGACCTTTTGGCAAAGTAATGTCTCTGCTTTTTATTATGCTGTCTAGGTTGGTCATAAATTTCCTCCCAAGGAGTAAGCGTCTTTTAATTTAGTAGAGCTATTTCAATTAAACTTTAATTTGTTTGACCATAGAATTTTTTTTTTTTTTTGTATTTTCCTGGATAAAGGCAAGAGTAGTAATTCCAGAATATTTCTTTCTGGGTTCAGAGTTCTGGCTGATCTCAGTGGTTTTTAAGACCCAGCTATGGTTAGTGAGGGATTTATTGATCTGCACAAACCATACCACATGCTTTCTCCTGCTTCTAGTTCCTGTTTCCCTAACACCATTCTGTGTGGGAGAAACATGGGTAGAATTGGTATCAGGAGGAACTGGAATAGTAGAAAGGGATAAAAATAGCCTCATTCATTTTTCTTCAGCTTGATTGAGGTACAGTTGATAAAGTTGCAAGATATTTAAAGTGTACAATGGGATGATTTAATACATGTATACATTGTGAAATGACTTACTCTTTCAAGTTAATTAACATATCCATCATCTCATGTATTTATTTTTTTTGATGAAAGCATTTAATTTCTGTTCTCTTAGCAAATTTCAATTATACGATACAGTGTTATCAACTATGGTCACCATTCAGACCCTATTTATCTTAGAACAGAAGGTGTGTTGAGTGAGCAGAAAGGAGATGAAGGTTTGACTACTGCAATACAAACTCACTTTTTTTTTTTTTTTTAAGAACGGGATGACCAAGTCTGCTACTCATATTTTCTACCTCTCAGAATCCCCAGGGACACTAATGCTGGGGAGGTAATCACTTCCTTTCCCCATACTTGAGGAAACTCTCCTGAGCGTTATTAAAAAGATCCAGAGAACCATGTTTATTATTGTTTTGTTTAGTGATACACTTAGAAGGATAAAGAATATGAGATATAAGAACAGTCATAATCAACAAGCCTTCTACCACATCATGGAATTATGAGGAACATATTATTTTAAAAGAAGAGCTTAATGAGATAAAACAACACTGTACTGCAGTCCAACTGAAGCTATATACAATGCATATAGAGTTTATGATCTATGTATAATTCATATGTATAAAAACAACATACTTTATTGACGTAAAATAGCACAGCAAGGTTTAAAACAAATGGCTAAGCTCAATGCAGGCTTTACAATGCCCCTGAAAGCCATTTTACTAGCATAAAGGCCTCCAACATGCTGGTATTAACCTACTGATAAATATTTAGACTATTTATATTTTGTTCTCTTCAGAACTAAGCGAAAATAATTATATTTTAAGGCAACCTTTAGAAGTGCCAGCATTTCTTCTTTTATCTGCTTTGTGGCAAATGTTATTCACAGTGACAATTAAAATATTGAACAATGAAGGACAACGATTGGCAAATTCATCCAGAATCCATTATATCCTTTTATAAAGTTTTCTCTAATGTACAGAAAAGTCATATTCTTTAGCAACCTTTACCTTCCAATTGTGACGAGTAACATTACGGCTTTTCTGCCCATACAGGCTTACTCAAAGTTATATGTTAGAGATTTCAATTTTGATTTCATGTTCAGAAAAGCAACTATACAAGTCTCATTGCTATTTTTAAAAATTCAGAAAATGAGAACTTACAGAATACAGGTTATTATGGCTGCAAGCTATTCCACACTGTTGCTCACTTCCATTGTATCTTTGGAAAGATAAACTATCCAGTATACGAGGTTGAATCCTGCAAATGCAACTGGGAAGAGAATTCGAGAATACTGGTCTATTTTACTGGTACCTCCAAAGGTTGGAGAGAGGGGTGGGGGGGTTACAGGTGTTGACTGTAAGATGGGAGCTCTTGTGAGGACTTTGCTGGCCTCGGGGGATGGAACTATTGGCAGTGTCAGAGATGTGATTCTTTTCTTCAGATGGTACTTCGAATCAGGATGCTGTAGAGAAAAATATACATATATATTCTGCTTAGGTAAAGGAACAGACATCACTCATTGACATCATCATTGACAGCTATTTGCTGACTCTTATTATATAAGTTGAGCTTCCCTTGTGGCTCAGATGGTAAAGAATCTGTCTGCAATGTGGGAAACCAAGGTTTGATCCCTGGGTCAGGAAGATCCCCTGGAGAAGGAGATGGCAACCCACTCCAGTACTCTTGCCTGGAAAATCCCATGGATGGAGGAGCCTGGAAGGCTACAGGCCATGGGGTCACAAAGAGTCGGAAACAACTGAGCAACTTCACTTTCTTTCTCTTTCTTTCTATCACATGTAAGTTAAAGTACCAGCAAATGCTTTTTTCTTTTTTTGAAGTGGACCATTTTTAAAGTCTTTATTGAATTTGTTACAATATTGCTTCTGTTTTATGTTTAGCTTTTTTTGACCACGAGACATGTGGGATCTTAGCTTCCTGATTAAAGATTGAACCTGCACCCCATGCACCTGCAATGAATTGGAAGGCAAAGTCCCAACCACTGGATCACCAGGGCAGTATCATCAAATTCTTAATAATATTTGATGGTGCTACTTTTCCAGAAAGGTGGTAAAACAAATTCTAAAAACATTGATTTGCTAACAGCCACTGGTAGCTCAGTTGGTAAAGAACCTGCCTGCAATTCAGCAGACCCTGGTTGGATTCCTGGGTCAGGAAGATCCCCTGGAGAAGGGATAGGCTACCCACTCCAGTATTATTGCCTGGAGAATTCCATGGACTAGATAGTCCATGGGGTCTCAAAGAGTCATACATGACTGAGTGAATTTCACTTAATATCCTATAATTTTATGTATCAGCAATTGATGCCAAGCATGATCCATGTCCCAGGAACTGTGTTGAGTATTGTACTATTAGGAAGAGCTAAGCCAGGTTATAAGGGTTTATCCACCCACTACCCCAGTTATGCATAAACCTATGTGGCAATGTGTATAGGCAATGAGAGGGAACGTCACGATGACAGGGAATTTCATTTTGGAGTATGTGGGCGATTAGTTAATGCCATAAAATAACAGCTCAGTTAAATGATAGCATTCTTCTATGCACATCCCCAGCTTACAGCCTAATCTTCACACATTCATAAATTTGAATCAACTGAGGTATGAACAATAGCAAAAAATTTTTAAGTGCTCATGTACATCAAAAGCCAGGCACAAAGTAGAAATATCCTTACTATTCTTCCCTCGAAATATGACTGTCTCTTGGTCCAGAGTTCTGTATTTTGAGCTTTTTGCTTCCTATTCAGAACTTCTGTACTGTCTCCTTCCATCTTAAATTACCAAAAATGATACATTTACTAACCTCAGAATTATTAGATGTTCTTTTCTATCATCAGCTTTTCTATTCCACTAAAATCAGAGGACATCCAATTCTAGTCTTGAAAGGGATATTCAGTGCATTGAGTAACAGATGAGAGGCTGAGATCTAGATGTGGGAACTGCTTCACCCGCGCTTTCACAGCCAGTAATAAACCACCGTGGTTAATCTCAGTGCTTGCTATATCCCAGCATCTTCTCTTCTTTACTGTAAAATATTGAGCCTGCTTCAGAGACTCTAACTATGTTTGCTTTAGACACCTTTCAAAATGGTGGAGACTAGGGGGGCTTCCTCGGATTCTTACTTTTTCTTGTATACAGCCTGTAATAATCACTCTCCTGTGGCTGGGTTGTCCTTGCTGAGTCCCTGCCTTCACACACATGCTGTACATTATTCCTGCTCTTGTGAAACTGCCTTGTTTCCTCTCTGGCAGCAAAATCGCCACTTTGCTGCCTGGCAGGGTGTGTTATTGACATGGACAGACTCCCATGGCTTTAGACAGCAGCCCCGTGGCAACAGCAGGAGGCGGCCGCCTCCCCGGTGCTGGTGGAACCACAGGACCGGAATGGCCCGCAGATGCGGTGACACTTGGACTCTGGGAAAACATCAACCCCAAGAACCTCATCTCTCTCTGCTCCTGAATTTTGCTTTTGATTTGTCATGGGTGTGGCTGAACATCTAAATAATAATAGTCATCACAGAGACATCAAGCCCACTGTGCTTTTGGGGGCCATGGTAAACCCTGTTTCTTTACCAAAAGCAAGAATAAATCACTGTGAAGTCTGATTTGACTTGACCATGGTGAGTTTCAAGCAAAGAATATCTTTACTTGTTATCTGTTGACCAGATATTGGGCTAGGCACTGTGGACAGAAATGAATAAATCAAAGGTGTTGGAGGGTGAAGAGAGTTTCAAATAGAAGATTGCCCAGTCTACTGATCTTGAATAGGAAATAAGTGGCATTTTCTATTTAAAATATGTGACAACCTTCTTTGATTCTTTGCTTTATAAACCATTGTCACTCTCCTTTCATAAATTCTATTCATTCCTCAAAGTCAATTTTAAGCTTCACTTTCTTACTGGAGCCCCCTTTCATTTCTGGTGCCCTCATTGATCATTCTTTCTTTTCAGTGCCTACATCTGTAATATACAATTTTCAATCTAGATATTGATATATGGGTATAATATCTGGCATTGTACACAGCTGTCTTGTTAGTCTGTTTTACAAATAAATTGTTAAACAACTGAAAAAAATGTGACAACTGAGGACAACTGTGCCGAGGGTCACCAATATAGTGTGTGGATAGGACCAGTGTGGTGGTATTTCAGTCTTAATACATGCTGCCTGTCTTAGAAGATAAACATAGCATTGTCAGCTCAAGCTTTCTATCATGTTCCCCAAATTCTAATTTGAATTTTCAACTATTATATATGTTATCAAAATGTTCTCCACGTGAAAGAGCAAAATGTGTCACTGTTTAATCCTTTAAAAAGAGTTCTCCTCCTTCCAGATATACAGAACATTAAAATATTTTACTCTAATAAATTTTCTAAGCATCTTAATGGAAAATAAAGAGGGCAAGGCTTTAGAGCAGATCTTCTTTCTAAACCTGTCTTGATTTTTAATAGCATGCATTGTCTGTCTGTCACCTATGTTTCTTTCTTTTTAAGAGAGAAAGAGGGCAGACATGAACAAGTTCATTGAGATGGAAAAGTGTAAATTATAATCTAGCATAAAAACATAATGTATTGTTTTATCTCGCTCTCTCCTTTGGAGATGTGGGGAGAAGTTATTTGTCAATCTCTTGGCATGTCACAGTGTCACAAATGACTTAATGAGGATTGCCAAATAGCCCTTGTTCAGAGTTAAGCAAGATCATTCAAGACCTAATGCATGAAAAATTTATGCATAATAGCATTAGCTTGGAATTAAACATCTCCTATGATAGGATCCTTCCTTTCCTCATCTGCTTCCCCAGGCAGTCTCTATGGAGGGTTGCTTAGGAGTTAGAGGGCAACAGAGTCAGAAAGCCCTAGTCTGCAATTCCACATTCACCACCTATCTGCTCTATGACTTAAACATGGCAAAGGAGTCATAGATTCTCCCTAAGCTTAAAGTTTCCATCTTTGAAGCTAGTGACAATAATTACTCCATCTGTAAGGATTTTTCCCCTTTCTTTAAGAACTTGAGAAAGAAAATGTCTCTTCATTATATACTTCCTGCCTACTTAGCTGTTACAACTCTTCTTGCTATCATATCTTCCCTGTAAACATTATTTCTCTTGTGCTTTATCCCCCTTCCTGACTTGAAATCTTAATGTAGAAATCTTTGTTAATGGTAGAGGGCATATTATTTTCATGTGTAAGTACTCCAAACTGCCTAGCCAGTGCCTAGAACACAGTGAATGCTTCATAAGCATATGCTAAATCAATAAATGAAAGAAAATCTAAACATTTTCTGAGACTTAGAAGAGTTTTCAGGCAAAGAGAAGGGAACAAAATATTTCATGATTATTTTACATTGTTTATATTACATTATAAGTACCATGCTTCCCAGGTGGCACTGGTGGTAAAGAATTTGCCTGCCAATGTAGGAAACAAGAGACGTGGGTTTGATCCCTGCATCAGGAAGATCCCCTGGAGGAGGGCATAGCAACTCACTCCAATGTTCTTGCCTGGAGAATCCCCGTGGATGGAGGATCCTGGTGGGCTACAGTCCAAAGGGTCACAAAAAGTTGGACACAACTGAAGCAACTTAGCACACGGGCATGCACATAGGAACCAATCTAAGCACTTACCATTTACAAGCACTACCTGGCACTCTCCCTGCATTATTTTGCTTATTCCTAGAAAGAATTTCTAATGTAATAATATTTTGTTTTAGAGATGAGCCAGTGAAGGTATAAGCAGGAAGCTCACATAAGTAATAAGTGGTAGCACTTGAATTCAATCCCTCTTAGATGCCTAAGAGTAGGGGTCCCCAAGCTCTGGGCCACAGGGAGCTTGGGAACCCCTGTCAGATGAGAGGCAGCAATAGATTAGAAATAAAGTGCACATTCACACATTAAATGTAATGTGCTTGAATCTTCCCAAAACCATCCGCCAACCTCAGTTCATGGAAAAATTATCTTCCATAAAATCAGTTCCTAGTGCCAAAAATGTTGGGGACCACTGCTAAGAGCATAATCTTAATAAATACTCTTTTTCCTTCTATCAGCTTTAGGGTTTAGGGCATGGTTGTTTCTTAGCCACAAAGTTACTGATATATTGATACTTCTTAGTTGTGGGGACTGTCCTGTACATCATGGGATGTTGAGTAGCATCCTTGTCCTTTATCCATAAGATACCTGTAGCACCCACATCCTCAGAGTTTTGACAACCAAAAATGTCCTTCTATCATGACATACATCCTCTGGGGACACCCACCATTGAGCATCACTGGTTTAGAATTACACTGTCTCATTGTACAGCGATGGCTGGGGGATTTCTATGCTAAGTCACTTCAGTCGTGTCCGACTCTTTGTGACCCTATGAACTGTAGCCTGCCAGACTTCTCTGTCCACGGGGATCTCCAGGCAAGAACCCTGGGGTGGGCTGTCATGCCCTCCTCCAGGGGATCTTCCTGATTCAGGGATTGAACCCACATCTCTTATGTCTCCTGCATTGGCAGGCAGGGATTTTTTTTTACCACTAGTACCACCTGGGAGGTTTCTAGCAGGCAACAAATACAAGGTTCTCAAGGAAATGCCAGAGAGCTGAATAGCACATGCAGGATAATCAGTTCCTGGATAATTAGAAATCGGCAGTATAGAGACTGGACGTCTAAAATTTAGAAGAATCACATTGAATTTCTGAAATGAAAAGAAAGCCAATTTTGCAAGCCATTCAAGCTACAGGTTTGCATCAGATTCTGCCTGCGCTATTGTAAGCTCAGCAGCTTCAGTTGATGGTAAAATCGGCTTTTGTCAGAGTCCAGATGAGGGCTCAGCTTGGGGCTGTCACTGTTTTGAGCGGAACACCTGTGGTTTTGAATTTTTCCAGGGCTCCCCTGCTGCTCAGTGCCATCCTGCTTTTGGTATTTTTAGAGCACTGCTTTGTTTTAAGTAACGCCATATTGCAAAGGTACTTGGAGTCAAACTGGACATTGTGAGAGTCAGTTATTTGGTATAGTCATAAGGCATTTTGAAAGTACTAACAGCAATTTTGATACAGTATTCAATGAGTCTAATATATTAAAGAGGAGGGAGCAATGGGTTACGCCTTAGGGGAGATATTCCAACTAGGGCCGCATTACTCTAGGGCAAAGCAAGCATCTGCTTTTAACCGGGGCACCAAAAGCAAGAGAACATATTTTTGAAAACATTTAGTATTTGATAGTTTTTTAAAATGATAGTATTAATAATTATGGAGAAAACAAACTCTGTCAAATGTCCTTACATTTACAGCTGGTAGAACTGGGAGCAGAGACAATTCCAGAATATCTACAGAGAAACAGCTTTTTGGTAGCAATCTGGTAGGTCAGTGGTGCTAGAGACATGTCTGAAAACCACACTGAAATGTTTGAAAGGTCCTGAAGGGAATGCTGGATGGGGATTTGATGGAAGGTATAGGGAAAGAGCTAATTGCCTACACTTCTCATCTGACCCACTCCACCCTCTCTGTAAGTCATATGATGGTGCTACCATGGGGAAGGGTCTTCCTGGTCCTCAGAGTCTCTGATTGTCTTAATTCAACTGCTAATTCTTTGGAGTAATGATAGTACTCAAAGAAAAATCTCAGCAATATTAGGAACAGGGGAGGTAAATCTATGCTTCATATTTCTCTGCACGGTTGAAGGGCAACATGGTTATGGCCCAGCAGATGTTTCAACCTTGAAAAGAGTACAGAAAGGACAATATGTCTTACTTCCCTTTCCGTGCCCAAGTTGCTAATAACTGACTTAGTGTCTCTAGATCAGGGCCAGGCTCATCTTTCTGTTCTCAACATAGGCACCGCTTCCTCCAGAATCACCCCCTCCAGACTGAGCGAATACTCTTGCATGGCCCTTCTTCAGCCTCCTATACATCTGTAACCACAACCTTTATCACAGTGCTTGTCATGGCTCCTTGATTTCCCTCTCTTCCTGCTTGATGGGCAGTTCCATGACAGAAGAGGCTCTATCAGTGCTGCTTACTAATGAATTCTCAATGTTCTACAAAGGGTCTGCAGATAAAGGCACTTAACAAATGTTTATGGTATGAATAATTTGAACACATAGGTACTCAATAAACTGGTGTCAGGTGACAAGAAAAATAAACCATGTAATCAACATAAACACAGTTATTCTCTCAACTAATTAAATTTTGGTCAACTTTATAGATAATTTGTGAAAAAAATCACACCTGCCATGAAAAAGAAACATCACATTGGATGTGTTGAGTAGCGTGGCAGAGGATTCATTCTTAAGAACTTGGTGGTGAGGACTTAAATGTTTAAAATAAAAAGAGTACTAGGCAAACATTCCAAAAGAGATCAGAGTCTGAACTCAGTCTTATCTACAAAATAAGTACACCTTAGACAAATAATAAGTTCTGAAGCATAAATACAGGAGTACTTTCTAATGCCAAAATAGCATACCATATAAAAATAATATGGAAATATACCATATAAGCAGGAAAGAAGCACAGGATAATTTTTTCTCAAAATCTAAAAATATAAAGTCTCCACTTCCAAATGCCTTAACAACAGAAAGTATTAATCTGTAGAACACTTCTGAAGATTTAGGTTTAGTCTCTTCAGGTATGAGTACTAGATTTTAACTGTCTGAATTTCTTTATCATTATTATAAATTTCAAGGTCAAATTCAAAGCGATAAAGTTTTCACATTCATTCTAACCAGTTTCCTGTGAAAAGCAATGTGCACTTTAAAACATACAAATTAGAATCACATGAAATATCCAAGCACTTAATCTCATTTCAACTTTGCCATATTGGTTTGCTATTCTAATGTCCAACTTACCCAAATAATGTTATTTTGATTACAACTGAATAGGCATTTTTAAATGTCATGGTATTTGAAAGAAAAAATGACCTTGTAATCATAATATACCATTGTGCTGTATAAATTCCAAATATGTAATTTATGTTTGTTCCTCTATATTATAAAAGGCTATTGCCAAGTTTTGACATAAATAAATAAAATGTACATGTTCTATGCAATCATCTGTATTTATTTCTTGATGCTTACAAGATTTATATTGTTAGGTTTGGTTACTTTTGGTTTTTATGTTTATACTTTGACTTAGCCCTTCAGAAACAAAAGTCTCCTTTTCATTGCCTTGAAATATTTTAAGTGGAGCCAGGTTTAGAAATATAATTTTCAATAGGAAAAAAGTCAACTTGCAAGGAAAAAAGTACTTTGAGATGATTTGAATCCAATTTTTTTATACAAGTTCCCACAGGACAGCCTAATTATACATTACTATTTTAGAACTATTAGAAGAGAGTCTATATGAAGACCTGAGATCTTAAATTCCATCTTATTAATAAATTATACCTTTAAAATAATAGACTTAGGGAATGATAGCTCTGTTCTTTCTCCAAGAATTTGAAATCATATCCTTCTCAGTAATCCATATTTTAAAAAAGTTGAAGTAAGGAAGTTGGTCTTTCCTTTTGTCTTGATATCCGATCAATGACTATATTCAAAATCACTTTTTACCCTTTTCCTCATGAATTTCTTCTCTTATTTTTACTGTACTTGTCAAATAAGGCACTGTTAAATGGTATTTTGATTAATACTAGTTCTTCTTCCTTTCTAGATCTATGTTAATATATGATCTTTGGGCAATATAATAGTTATGTATCTATGTAAGTACAGACAGGTTGTAACATAATCACGTGTTTTTACAAACAAAATAATTCTCAAAAAAACTTGGAATTTATCTTTTGTGGAAAATAGAATTTTCAACTCATTTGAACTAGGTCTTCAGATTAACATATTTTTGTTATAAATTTATATTTTTGTGACCTTTGAAAACACATGTGTGGGGATGTGTGTGTTCAGTCATGTCAAACTCTTTGCAACTTCATGGACTGTAGCCTGCCAGGCTCCTCTGTCCATAATATTTCCCAAGGAAGAATACTGGAATGGGGTGCCAGTTCCTCCTCCAGGGGATCTTCCCAGCCCAGGGATCAAACCCACATCTCTGGTGTCTCCTGCACTGGCAGGTGGTTTCTTTACCATTAGCACCTCCCAAGCATCATTAAATGAAAGAATTTTGGAAATCACCTTACCTACATTCAGAAAAGTTTTTTTTTTTTTTTAACCCAGTAGTATGTACTCTTTCATATAGTTCAGTCTCTGAGAAAGTGCTGGGGAGGTCAGAGTGTCAGCCTCTGTATAGTTGTGAATATTAGGATTTCTGGAATCAATTCTTAGGTTTTCTAAGTAATTAATGTTTCCCTTCTCTGAGCCTCTCTTTTTTTTTTTAATTTTCAAGTGTAATTTGACTGGATTACTGGATGGCAGACTTCTTTTTTAATGAGGTCTAATTTAAGGAAAAAATCTTTAAACGATGAATTGCCACTTATCATGGACTGGTCTTATCCTTTGGAGAAAATGCAAATTCTCAAACAAGTTTCTTAGTTTATCAAAGAGAAAAGTTTCAATAAAAATGATCTTTTAAAGCCAATAAATATCTCAGTATTTGGAAAATAAAATACATATAGTGTTATAATTTTTATTGTAAAATTTAAGCAAGGATTAACTGGTTTTTTGATTTGGAAATATTCGTGAGAATTGATCAATTATAAAGAAATTTCCAATTCAAACTGTCTGCATTATTTGATTTTTGCAGAGCAAAATTTTCCTTTTTTTTCAAGAGCTACAGTTTGGAGTTTGTATTGAAGTAAAAATGTATACTTGTCAATCAATTCTGCAATCCTTTTTTTAAGCAGTACGTGCAACTTAATTGTGAGAATTTATTCATGTACATAATTGAAATTTGAGGGCACATTTATGACCCTTGAATTATTAATGCTATCATTTATTTTTTATTAAAAAATGCTTTGGGGACCAGCATTTAGTCACCGCAAATCTAAACTTAACTTTATAGGTATTTTTCACTGATTAAGTCTTTGCAAAATTAATATACATAAAATATGCATGTTATATACATATAACATGAATGTGAACATGAGAATGTTTTCATGTGAATCAAAAACTTGGCTCATGACTCAGCATTCACAGAATCTAATATACGCATCTTGCCCTTCTGGATTAAAGCAGCAAGCGATACCTAACAAAAATTGTTCATAGGAGTCTTTGTTTGTTTCTTTCAGACTCTAGAGCTTCATTAGGAACGTTTTTTTCTTTCTTTTTAACTTTATTCTCCCTGGTTGGTATATGGGAACCCGTTCAAAGGAAACATCTAAAGGCTGAGAATTTTCTTGTCTCCTCTGAGAACTTGGAATCTGCCAGTACTAGTGAGGATGATGAAAGAGGAATACCAAAAGTTTAGAGCAAAGATAAATGAAGGACTGTTGCTTGGCTTTTTCCTGTGAAGTTGGAGAAGTTGGCCTTGGAACCAAAATTACATAACTTTATTACTAATATTACTTTTGGACTATCTAGTTGCTTGCAATAACTATTCAGGCTGCCTTCTCCTATACAGTGTGGGTAACATTAGAAAAGTAAACAATTACCAAAACAATCTCAGCTTCCAGGGGCTCAGTCGCTTTTGCTATTGTCGCTGCAATCTGCGCCTTCCGTTTGGCCTTTTGTGTCTGAAGATTGGTAAAGTAGTTGACAGCAGCAAACTCAATAAGAGCAGAGAAGACGAAAGCAAAGCAAACAGCTATGAACCAGTCCATGGCGGTTGCATAAGACACTTTTGGCAAGGAGTGCCGGGCACTGATGCTTAAAGTGGTCATGGTTAAAACAGTGGTGATTCCTAAAACCAAACAGAATAAGAAATGCAGTATTAGCATTTGCAATCGGATAACAGGCTTAAATGGGAACTTGTTGGAGAAGATTTCGGTTACAAATGTAATTTTTGTTATTTTATTATTTTAATTGTTCACAATTATTATCACAGGCATTCATATTTTTATATCTTTCAATACCTTGCATACATTGTAGTTGCTCAAAAAGTTATTTTTTGAAGTGATTTAGTTTAACAATAATAATATAATAGTAAATTATTATTACATGAGTAATACAATCTTGAACTTCTGATCACATTTAATGCTGATATAATATTTCTTCATATTAATAAGTATTTGTATAGATGATAAATATAAAATTAGATTTCACAATATTTTAATTGCTAGATTGGTTTTAAGATAAAATATTTAATCACAAGAAAATAATTTCATCACTCATCTTGCAGCAGTTTTCTGTCTTGGAGGATTTATATATCCAAAGATGATTAGCAACATTATATAAATATTCTTTTATAATTTACAGAAAGAAATCTGTTTTACTGTGGTAAATTAAAAAATCAGAATTCATCGGAGATTTCAATTAAACTTAGGTCTTCCCTATGAGCTAGTAAACTTATAATCATGAAAGCTGAGAAAAAAATTGAGCTTTGTTACAGAAGATATTTTCTGTTATAGCTCTTTTTCTTTTTTCATTTTGTTCCATCACGCTGTTAGTGATTCTATATAGCATAAATGTAACTAAATATTTAGGTTGAACAATAGGAAATTGGTGATATTTAACTATTTTTAGACGTAAAAAATGGCAAATTTTTTATGATCCTACCTAATAAAAGGGAGATATATTCTGTGTATTCATGGGTTCAGCATCTTAGCTTTTGTTTTCATTGAATTACATGTCATTTTAAATTTTCTGCTTTTTCTAGTTAGGAAAAAGCAAATTGAGATAAGAAATTCTCCAAAATAGGGCACGTGAAAGTCATAGGAATCTAGCCAGAATTCTTGCTGAGACAAATCTTTTGTTGATTCACCACACAAGTTGTGATAAGATGAAGGTTACTTCATATGAAACATGTGTCTGAATGAGATAGGAGTTTATTTCCTTTGTGGATTGAAAAAATTCACTGGTGTGAATATTCCCCTTGAAATACACAAGGAATGTGAACTGGAGGATGATGGAAAGGAGAGTCCAAAGAGTGAAGCATACCAAAGACAGTTCTGGCTGGAACAGACTCCTTATTAATCCAGAAAGACACCTGGGAAAGAATGACTGTCATAATGCAAGGAGTATAAATCTGTATCATGAAGTAGCCCATCTTCCTTTGCAAGTGGAAATAAACTGTCATTATTACATATTCACCTGTTGGAAGACAGGTATGTCAGTATTATTGCTGTTGACAATGTGCAAAAAGAGTGCAGTTAGAAATAAATCTTACAGATCCTTAAATTAATATGTGTAGGAAGAAAACAAGCAAAAGACATTTTTCAACGTATGACAAAGTTAGTCGATCAGCAGATGATAAATGCATCAGCCTATTGTTTTTAGTGAAGTTCTTTGTGTCACATACATATAAAACTACTCACTCCAAGGCTATACAAATCTTTATATATGCACATGGTTGCAAAATCCATCTTAAAGCTACTTATCACTTTAAAACTTCAAGTTTAGCTGAGGATGGCTAATGCAGAGGAAAAACAAATAGATATTTTGAAAATGTGCACTGGAGTCACCTTGTAGGATTCCATTCACATGTTGGTTAAATTCTTACCTGTGTTAGATTTAATTGTCTCACTAGATACTGTTTGTCCAATCAGATCATACTGAAGGAGACTTGAGGATTCTTCTGGGACTTCCACTGAGTAAAGTGGTCCTTTTTTCCATGTATATATGATTTCACTTTTGGGGTACGCATCTGAATTTTTTAAACAAATTGCAGTAAATCTGGCTAGTTGTGTTTTTTTTTTTCTTTCAAAGCAAATCTTGTCCATTATGAAAAGAAAATACAAGCATAAATTTTAAAAAATAGTTTTCTTTAATCCTGGTGACAAAAACCTCTATGTATAAGATTGACAGACATGATTAAGTAAGTTAATTACAGGAATTATACAGAGAGTATCAGAGTAGTACTTCTCTTTTGCTTTCTAACCTGACTAAAACCGAATAATTATGTATTTTGAATACATTATTTAACTCTCAGAAGCATTGGGTCACTTACAACTGCCAAATTTGAGCGGACACGCATGCCCATCCATAGGAAAGTTAACCAGTTTCATAGGACAGTCAGCGTTGATGGTGAGCCTAAGGAACATTGAAATAAGTGGTTCTGAGTTAGTATGATGGACAAATCCTGTGAGCAGAGGACAAAGACCTAGGGAAGCCTCACCTCATGGTGTAGAGAACGGTTCCGTTCTGCATTATTCGGAAGAGTTTATTAGGCGTTGTCATGTTGTGAGCAATTGATTTTTTGCCATTCCTGAAAAAAGTGTCAGGTGTCCAGATTTTACTGACCATCAGGTTATTCAAACTCAAAATCTCAGTTGGCCCCCCAAACTTCAACCTCTCATCGGTCCAAGTCTGGCGGAAAAAAACGTCCATCGTGTACTCCTAAGAGAAAGTAAAATATTCACGCATGCTGGGTAGATGGTTTATTAAGAATAGTTTATTCACTAGCTTACATACTCAATACTAAAATTTATGAAATAAAGCAACTTTTTATGACAATAGCCTATCAGGAGAACTATAGCCAGTGAATTATTGCTTTTCACACTGTAAGATTATAACATTATTATAGACAATAGTGTTGATATTGTATAAACCTCCCTTCTCCACGTTCACCTTCAACATTCTTCCTTTTTTCTATCAGTAATCCATGTCTCTATCTACTGACCTACTGATTTCTCCTTCTTTAATTTAGGATAAAAATATAAGATTTAACCTAGGTTTTGTGTTGGGCTTCCTACCATCAATTAGTATAATCATTCCTCTTAGCAATTTGTTTACCTTCAAAAGTATATCTGAGCAATGCAGTGCCACTTAGTACAGTTCCAAGGATTGAGAAACTTGACTTGATAAGCATACTTTGTCTGCACATTATAATTATTTTATATAGTCCTCAGAGAACATAAAAGCAAATATTATCATGATTACTCAAACAGAGCCTCATTTAAGTATGCATAATCAAAATTATGTTTTAATTTGTGGCTTTTATGAAATAACATTAAGAACTTAAGTATTATGATAAAGGCCTTTGCAAAAGTCAGTGATAAATAGCAACTTATAATTATGTCAAAATATTGCAAAGAATTGCTTTGTATCCTTTATATGTTTCTTTATGAGACCGATTACTGCAAGTGGTGATTGTATTTTAAAAATATAATTTGACATACAATATATCCATATAATGGTGATCCAGGCTATAACAAGCCTCTCTTGTATAAATACACTTAAAAAAGCAACACACGCATAAAATAAAGTTCTAAGTGTCCCCAGATTTCAATGCTACAGTAGAATATAGTTATGATTATTTATTCTTAGTGTGTGTCATGCTCAAGTGAAAAATTGATAGTTAAATTGTTGAGGAATCTGAAGAAATGCTGACTCCTTTCTCTCAACTCTTAAGACATCTATCTTCTAAAGTGCTCCTTAGTTTCTGCCCCTCTTCCTTGTTATTTTTTTCTTACTCTTTTCTCCTTTCCTTTCTCTTCCCCTTTTTACTCCTTTCCCCCTTATTACATTCCTATTCCTTTCTTTTCTGCTTATATTCTCAGATCAAAGAGCAGAAAATGAAAGTCTCTAATAACTGTTCATCTAGAATTACACCCCCCTAGTACATTTAATGCACCACTTTAAAGAGTTCTGTTTTTCCTCAGTTTTAGTATTTATATTTTATGTCTAGGGGGACACACTACTTGAGAAACATGAAAGAATATCATGGTACACTTTGTTCTAAAAATCTGGTTCAGTTTTTCACTGCCACTTACTATAAATACCCTCTTACGAATCCTACAGCCATCTGTACCTGGAACAGAGTTCCCAGAACACCTACTGGTCCATTTGCAAACATAAAAGGGGGAATGCATTAGTCTTTCCAAAGGACTCCCTTTACTGTTTAATAACGTACTGAGAAGGTGCACTGCCCAAACAGCCAAGTTTTATGTTTAATAGGTCTTCTCAGTATACTCTTACATGGCATTTCATTTTTCTTATTTTTTTACACCTTCATAAATTTCCTAAAACTTCATAAAGATGGGGGAGAATCTTCTCTTTGTAAGGAAGAATCGGCGCTTGATGTGTTAACAGAAGAGAGGATATCATCTTAAAAAGTCGCCTCAGATTCATGTTCAAGCAGAGCCTTCAGTGAAATGTGAAGGAGATTTGGCCAATAATCTGCTCTAATGGCCATTCCTTCCCAGCATGAGTGCGTATACTGCTTTTAGATCTGGAGCCAAGTTTGGTAACAACGTCCATTATCATTCGTTCTGGGACCCAGTCCTTTCCTCCTTTAAGCAAAATTACTCTCCTCACTCTGAGCTCACTCACCATCTCCACGTCTGACACGGGCCCAAAACTTGTCACGTAAATGTCTGTTTTGACTTCAGTGACAGCACCTGAAATTAGCCCAAAGGGACATTTATCATCAACGACGTTAAGGGGACTGAATGGAATAACTGTTTCACAAAGTCCCTCCTCTCAGCCAGAATCTACAGCCCATCCTAGAGTAATTCCAGTAGCAAGGGTCCTTTGGTTTTTCAACTCTTAAAACTCAGACTGGTTGCATTATTTTGAATTTATTCCGGCCAAATTGCAAAGTGTAAGGAAGGAAAGAAAACTGGATTAGTATTCTAACAACTACAGTAATAATTAATGTTTAGTGATAGCTTTAATGGAACAAATGCTTAAAACTGCGCTTTATATGGAGAATCTCATTAACACTCACATACCCTATGAGACAAGCAGTGTTTATGCAGCCCACCACTGTGGAGAAAGTGGAGGCTCAGAGAGCTCCAATGGCTCACGCAGAAGGTCAGGCATTGCGGGAGGGACGGAGACTGGATGCCCCTGCCCCAGCCCCAGTGCCCTGTGGCTTCCCGCTCTGCTGGCCTGAGGCCTCTGGGCCCCGGACTGGCACTAAGCGGGAGAAGGGCACATACGTTACACATAGTCTAGGAAGGGCTCGCCTCTTACCTCCAAATCCCGGTCGCAGCCGATTGTCGTAGCCTTCAAGCAAGTTGTCCAGGATCCGACTGATGTTTTTGGAATAGAAGTTTCCTTCATCCTCGAGTTTCCCTAGGGCATTTTCTACCCTGTGAGTAGACAGTCAGTGATCCTCCCTCCCAGCCTCAGAGAAAATAGGCTGTTCATTCCAGCCCCGTCTGCCCCACCATACACATGAGCCATGCCATCCAGGTGGCTTCTATGATTTGGTATAGAAGTCACCCAGTGGATGCATGCTTGCCCTTGCCTTGGAGCTAAAAGGAAAAGTCAGAAAGCAAAGTCTTACCAGAGAACGATGTACAGACAGGGCAGAGGCCACACCATCCTGCAGTGCACTGAGATGCCCAGCTCGCCCTCCTCCTGCCTTCTCCTCCTGCCAGCCAGTTCCCCTTTCCAGTTAACTCGAGCGCTCTCCGGGACCACTCATAGCCCTTCTTGGTTGTGTCCAGCCAGTAATCCAGTAGATGAAGATGAAAAGGTTGCCAGCTAAACGTGGAGGGTTCCCCTTGATCTCTTCACTCTCCGCTCTGTCCTTTCACATGGAGCAAGGTGGTTGGGGGTCTTAGAGTATGTCCCAGTGGACATTTATCCTCCTCTGACTGACTTGGTTGGGGAATGAGAGTCTGGAGGGACAGTGCATGGTCAGAGAGCAGTGACAATAATCAAACAAGGCATTAGGGGAGATTAGAAGGGAGAAATTCACTGCTAGTTTTGGCATGGACTTAGCAGGGCCCTGTGAGGAAATCTGGACGGCAGTGGCATCTTGCTGATTGAGATTATGTTCCAATGGGCTCAGCATTTATTATTTCTATGGTTCACAGAAGGATTTCTACATAGCTCTCACTGCTTAAAAAGTCTAACAAAATTGAGGTCTTCTTGGATGCTCTTTCTGATTTCACCAGCTTTATTGCATCAGCTACCCCTTTCCTCTCTATTTAAATACTGGTTCTCATTCTTCTTTGGAAAAGCACTTAGAACATCAGAACAACTTCTGACCATCTTGCTGTTGGATTAGTGTTTTGGTTTTTTGCAAGTACTTTGCTGATCCTTCTTGTGAAAGGTGTGGCATCTCAAGCTAAGTTATACAGTCGAATGCTGCCTGTAAAAGACAATATCTGGAAATAGCTTATAAAGATTTCCATGTAGAAATGCTATAAGAATAAAGTATCCATAAACACGGTCAATGATGATGTTGCTGGCACTAGTAGGCTTGTCACAGGTGAGAAGTGGAATGTTTGAAACCAAGAAACAGCATTCTCCCCCTAGTCTGGGAAAGTTGGAGTAATAGAAGTCTCTTTAAGCCTAATTTTAATCTTTAAATAAAAATAATAAAGTATTGTGAATGTGTGTGTGTGTATATATACACATATGTGTGTGTGTATATATATATACACATGTGTATATATATATATACGTGTATATATATATATATATATATACACACACATATATGTGTGTTAATTCAGGAACATAGGAGCTAGAAGCAAATGTCTTCTTCACTATCCTCCTGCCAGATCCACCCACCATCTACCTAGTTCACAGTCTGTATTTTCAGCACCTAAATTCTACACAAGTGATGGTAATTGAAGCTATATAGCACAGTCCTAAGCATTATTTCTGAAGACGTGACATAAATAATTTGAGAAACATTTCAAGAAATTAGCTATAAACAAAACAACAATGACAACGGTAGAAACAGGAAAAGTCCAAAATTTCTTATGAAAAAATTTTTTAAATTACTGAATCTGTTACATGGAATTTTCTAGTTACTCATCAAAAACCTGAATTCCCTCCAGCATTCCTGGCAAGTGGTATTCAGCATCTGATTTCTCACTTTCCTTGTGTTGGGTTGAAATCTGCACTCTGGTCCTAGTTCTCACCTTTGAAGCTACACAAAATAATAATATTTCGGAGCAAAACTACATAGCAATCACATAAACAAAGATATCTATCATGTCCGCTCTAATTTAAGCTAAGACTCCAAAAATCATTTTTTGTTGATTGCAGAACCTGGTTTTGGTATTTCTTCTTATTCTTTTCACTTTATTTTAAGCATAATACAACTAATCACCATAGCATTTTCAATTCCATTGATTGCACTAAATCCTAAGTATCTGATGCTATTCAATAATTCTCTGATCATTTTTACTACAATGTATCGTTTTTATTCATCATAGGACTCCACATTTATCACTGCAACTTTGTATCATTTTTACCCATCATTTTGTTTACTGTCCCTCTCTGATTTGTATCATCCTCAAGCTTAGTGAGGTGTCTAGACTGATTTTTTTTTCATGTGTTAAAAAGATGATCATTGGTGAGATGTTACATTTATATACATATTCTTTTTGAATAGGCATGTTCCTCCTGAAAAGTATTTATTGAAAAAAGAAATAGTTATTATTATATTTGTCTCTAAAGAGGAGATTACATATTTGATTCTATTTTCTGATGAGTTTTAATTAGTAGTTTAATGAAGGAGAAGAAATATGTTTTCTACTCTAAATAGGGAAAAAAAAATCCTAAATCTGGAAGGATAATAAGGGTATGTAATCTTAGCCATTTCACTTTGCAGATCTCGCCTTTAAATGAATGTGCCGGACCTAAGGGACTCAAATTCTATAATTCTGTTTATCTGATTTATATGTTGGTGACTACATAAGGAAGTCACCTCTTTACACATCCCTGTCAGAACTGGCAGACAAGCTCTAATAACAGCATTGTTGATTTGATTACAGTTATTATTTTCCTATGGAACTAGCCATAAAGGAATTCAAAAATATGACTCTTTGAGAAATTATTTTGAGAAATGTGTGGTCATTTATGTAGCATTTTGTCTATGCAAACCAAGCGTTTAGGAATTCCCTCTATTTAGAGAATTACCTTCTTCTGGGAAATTAGAGAACATTTGTCTCACACCCGTTTTCTTCACAGCTGTTTTTCCTAAATATGCTTTTAAATCACCTTGGATGACCACTGGCTTGCTTTGCTGTTCCTCTCCACTAGAAAGCCTAGAACTACCATGCTCTCCAATAATACTCTTATTAATATGATGCACTTTGCAAAATGACAATGTGAAAAAATCTATCTCCCTTCTTTGTCCTAAACTTTGAACTCCTGCCACCGCAGGCTTGTGTGTATGAAATTAATCAAAGACTCAGAGATGATTGGAGGAGGTTATTGCACAGAAAAAGCAAACTTGACACCAGATGCTAAATAGTACTTTCCATGATAAAAAAGAACCAATACATATATTTATGCATTTATACCTAAGTAAATAGAAAACACAATAAAAATCTTCAAGATAAGTATGGAATTGTCTCTTGAACAACACATGATTGTGTTTTCTCACTGCAAATCTCCACTGGGCTTAAAAAAATTTTTTTTTAAATTGAGCCTCAGAAACACAGTAGCTCTTTTTTTTTGTCAAATGATAACTTCAACAAAGTAACTTTATTGTTTGAGCATTAATGTTCTTACCTTTGAGGAACTTGAACCAAAGGATTTCAGTATTTGTATAGCTACTTCCCACCAGTACATGAAACATTTTCCCTGTTTGTTTTAGAAACTTTTATGGAAAGCCAGTCAGTCAATAAATGCAATTTAAGACTGTAAGTGGAAATTGTGCTTAGTTGCTCCAACTTAGTCGTGTCCAACTCTTTGTGACCCCATGGACTATAGCTCGTCAGGCTCCTCTGTCCATGGGATTCTCCAGGCAAGAATACTGGAGTGGGTTGCCATGCCCTCCTTCAGGGGATCTTTCCAACCTAGGGATTGAACCCAGGTCTCCCACATTGCAGGCGGACTTTTTTTTTTTTTTTTTTACTTTTTGAGCCACTAGGGAAACCCCAGAACACAGGAGTGGGTAGCCTATCCCCGGGCTTCCCTGGTGGCTCAGACGGTAAAGAATCCACCTGCATGGCGGGAGACCTGGCTTCCATCCCTTGGTTGGGAAGATCCCCTGAAGAAGGGCATGGCATCTCATTCCAGTATTCTGGTCTGGGAATCCCCATGGATAGAGGAGCCTTGTGGGCTGTAGTCCATGTGGTTGCGAGGAGTTGGACACAACTGAGCAACTCAGCAAGCACCGCACAGTCTATCCCTTCTCCAGGGGATCTTCCCAAACCAGGAATTGAACCAGGGTCTCCTGAATTGCAGGCAGATTTTTTACCAGCTGAGCTACTAGGGTAGAGAACCTGCATGCCAGTGCAGAAGACGTGAGACATGGGTTTGATCCCTGGGTTGGGAGGATCCCCTGGAGGAGGAAATGGCAACCCACTCCAGTATTATTGCCTGGGAAATCCCATGGACAGAGGAGCCTGGCAGGTTATAGTTCATGGCATCACAAAGAATCGGACATGCCTGAAGTGACTTCACACACATACACACACACACATGATATTTGTCTTTCTCTGTCTGACTTCACTTAGTGTAATAATCTCTAAGTCTATCCATATTACTGCAAATGGCAGTATTTCATTCTTTTTTTTATCAATATTCCATTATATGTATGTGTGTGTGTGTGTGTGTGTGTGTGTGTGTGTGTTAGCCACTCAGTCATGTCTGACTCTATGGGATGCTATGGACTGTAACCCACCAGGTTTCTCTGTCCATGGAATTCTCCAGGCATGAATATCGGAATGGATTACCTTGCCCCCCCCTCCAAAGGATCTTCCCAACCCAGGGATCGAACCCAGGTCTCCTGCATTGCAGGCAGACTCTTTATCATCTGAGCCACAAGGGAAGCCTACACACACACACACACACACACACACACACACACACACACACACTCCATTATCTTTATTCACCTGTGGTTGATGAACATTTAAGGTTGTTTCCTGGGGTGTTGTAAACTGTGTTGCTATGAACATAGGGGTGCATGTATATTTTTGAATTAGAATTTTCTTTGGACATATGCCCAGGAGTGAAATCGCTGGATCATATATTAACTCTAGTTTTAGTTTTTTAAGAATCTTCCGTACCATTTTCTATGATAGCTGTAGCAATTTCCATTCCCCTCAACAGTGTAAGAAGGTTCCATTTCCTCCACATCCTCTCCAGCATTTTTATTTGTAGACTTTTTAATGATGGCCATTCTGACTAGTGTGAGGTGAAACCTCATTATAGTTTTGATTTGCATCTTTCTAATAATTAGCCACATTGAGCATCTTTTTATGTGTCTATTAGCCTTCTATTTTGATATCATTTTCTAAAGTTAGGACTCAGACTCTCTGGATCAACAATATTTTTTTTTACATTTTTGTTATGGTTTAAGTGACCTCTCAGTGGACATTGTAGGAAATCCCCATGCAGTCCCTCTTGGGAATTCAGTGCAATAAGGATAATATTGCTCTGGGAAACAAAGGACAATAAAGGGCAGTTTTCTGTATTGCAGCTTTAAATTGTTCTGGCTTGGTTAAGAATAGAATGTTGAACATATTACAGTGCATTTTGGTGCCCCCAGAAGGATAGGCAGGAAATACTGATTTCAAACCTCCAGACACAAATATAGAGGGGCCAAAATGTCACACCTAAAAGAACACAGGATGTGAATTCATGATTTCTGCCTGTTTAACCAGTACCGGTTCAGTTTAACCTTTTTTTATTATGTGTTTATCATATGTTGAGAATATAGGAATTTTTAAAAATGCTTGCCCTCAAGAAGTTCACATGGTAGATATTCATAATCAGTGTAATTGGGCAGACAAGATGCTGAGTGCAAAATATATAATTTACTGACTGTGCTTCTGGAAACACAGAGTGGGGAGGCATCTGTATAGAGAAAGAAGGGTCAGTAATTATTTCATGAAAAATTATTTCATGACATTTTTACTGAATTTCAGCAGTTGAACGAACTTAGTATAGAAATGGACTTCCCTGGCTGCATGATGAGCTCAGATGCATGGTAATTGACATTGTTTATAAACAACAAATAGCTCTGAGAAATAGGAATATAGGAAACAAGGAAGAAGGTAATGGATGAAAACACTAGAAGAGAAAACTGAATCCAATAGAGAAAGATGCCCATTCTCCTCACTGAAGGACTTGAGAAAAGGGAAGGACATCTCTACTATGCCACAATGGGGTTGTCTAAACAATGCATAAGAGCACTTTTTCCTTGAGAATTGCCCTGATATTTCATGGAGTGGAGCCTTATTCATCATGCTTGTACTATTGGACCTCATATCAACCCTCCCTTGAGGAATTAGGTAACTTGGGTTCATTAGCAGGCAAGTTACCTTGCCAAATTATTTATCATCTCTAGACATCATCTTCATCACCTATAAAATGGTATTACAGAATCTCCATGAGAATTAAGTGAAAAGTATATGAAGGTGTTTATCATGGGGAATTGTCCACAGTAAATGAGAAAAAACTTCCATCAACAGCACTGCCACCCTCATCACCATTTTCACTGCTGTCATCATTGGCTTTGGTCAAATTAAGTCTTCTATTTCCATTATTTAGAAGTGGAGTCTAAAATTACCCCCATATCTGAGAGAGCAGCTACCTAAATTTCCAATGGCCTCTTTGATATCATTCCCTAGTTATCTAGGTGTCTTTCTGCCCTTGAGTTCCTCCTGAAAGCATTGTATCCTTCTTATAAAGTCCTCTTTTTGGCTTCAGATAAGTAGGTTACTGTCACTAGCTCCTAAAAGGAACCTTTTAACTTAAGAGACTGTATGCCAAACTTGACAGTAAAATTTCATATTGCGATGACACAGTATGGCATTTTGATGGACTGCGCAACACACTAGGAAATAAATGTAGACGATGTATTAAAGAGATTCTCAAGTGTACTTCCCAGACCTTCTGGAAAAGAATGTACTAATTGGCGGTTACTTGATGATCCTGCTGTTCCATAAATCTCTCTCACCTCCATGGAGTAGAATAAGCGTTTTAGGACATGCATGAACTGTTTCAGGCCACTAGGGGACTGCTGAGCATCGTCTTCTGGCAGTACTACCCAGGGCCTAGAATCTGTTTGCCTATTTATCAGATGGTTGGAGTATGGGAACGACAGGACAGAATTTTGGGTTTAAGCCCAGTGATGTGCTCTGGGGAAACATTGTAGAAGAGCAAGCAGAATGGAAGTCTATTAGCACGGATTCTGTTGGACTTGGATAAGGTATAAATTGCAAACTTACCGCCTCCTAAATGGATATTCTCAAAGCAAGTGATAAAAATAAATATTTGAAAGTGCCATGGAAAGGTCAGAGGCCTGAATGGGAATGATTGTGTCCTCCATGTTGTTATATTAAATGACTTAATGTTTCTTAAAATAAAATGTAGAGGATTGCCATTTATATTTGAATGATTTAATCTGAGAGAGGAAAAAAAAAGTGATGGGGGTGGGGGACTCTTCAGAGAGGCAGCTAAGAGGTGTTCAATGCAGTTTTGTGCTAATGACTCATCAGTGACTGATGATATTAAACCAAAAAAAAAAAGAAAAAATGGTAAAGGCTCTCTAGCAAGTTTTGACCATCAAAGAAACAGAAGGGTTATTTTTACATAAACTTTTGCCAGGATTTGACGAGAGCATACTAGGAGTTGAGGATCTGATATGTCAGAATGAAAAGAGCTACATAGCCCTGTGGACTTTGTGTGACTTTATTGTTGTCATTGCTGCCTGTTTTATTATTATAGCACTGTGTCAGTAAGGAGTGCAATAGATGTAACAACAGAAAGCCCAACTTGTAGTGATATAAAAATACGTGGCTTATTTTTTTCTTACAGCAGAAAAACAATGGAGGCAGGAAGCCCCTATCTTTGGCAGCAAAGGAATGTCAGTGCTGATGCTGATTTTCATGTCAGCCTAGCAATATGGTTACTTGTGCTTCAATCATCGCATCTCCATTCCACAGAAGTAAAGGACTGAGTGTCAGGGCCACCTCTAGCTAAAGTGGGAGTTGAGAAAGTTGTAAGAAATCCCTGGCTATAGGCAAATGTTCAGATGAATCCTAAAAAAAGTTTGTTCCAAGCAATGAACTAATTCCAACAGCAAGAGATATTCTTGCATAGTTTTGTCATCCTTTATAAGGTAGGTGGCCAAGGAAGATGAATGAATGTTAAATTGCCTTCTAAGAGTCCTGTCACAGGCAGGGAACCCCCGTGGGTAGATTAATTACAACAAGATACCCCTTACTCTGAGCTGTAGGCAGAGGGAGTAGAGTGCTGGCTATGTTTCTGTTGCCAGTGGCATATTCAGCTTTCAGACCAGGCACAATCTGCACACATACATGCAGACACTTGTGATAGGCTCCCAAATTTGAGAAATATTGGATACCAAAAACTTAGTTTGGTTTTCTATAATGTCTTATGGAAAAACTCAAATGAATTTTTGGCAAACTAATATTTTTCTTATTATGTTTCTTGCTATTTTAAGATATCCTGCTAAATTCAATTATCATCTAATATGATTCATCCAGCCACTATCCAAGGGTTAATAGAGACCTGACATTCAATTAAAGCCACTGGCCCGTCAAAGGCCTAAATAGTTGAACCACTATAGAATGACAAAAACCACTACAATATTGTAAAGTAATTAGCCTCCAACTAATAAAAATAAATGAAAAAAAAAAATCTCCTCCTCGAATTACACTTCCTGGTTACATTGCTATATTAGGAACAGATTTTTTTTTATGTTTCCTACAGGAAATAAAATAAATTATACCTATTACATCAATTAGTATCCATTATATTAAGTCCCATCTGGGACATCTCTTATAAAACTAAGTGACAGGAAGATCTTTGTCTTGATGAGAAATTGACATATTCATTCTTTCACAGACTATATAATGGATCATGTTCCTCCTTTGGACCTTGCTGCCTAGAAACTCAAAGACAAAACTGAATTCTAACTGACTTTTTATGTACTCATCCTCTCTTCTTCCTGTATCTGTTTTTCTATTTCTATTCTATACTTTGGCTTTTTCTGTGAGACTTCTCAAAACTTTCAGGGAAGAAGATAGGATATAAATAAACATCAGTCATTGAAACAATTATTGATGATTTTCACTTAGTCATTTGGATCAACTTTGTTCACTGGATCAAGTATCCATTGATTACTTCATTTGGACTAGTGTTTGAACTAAAACCCAAGATAAAATGGAATAATAAAGAATAGAGAAGGCATTAATTATCAGAGGAAAGTCGATTCAGTTGATTCTAGCAAAACCAGAAATCAGACACTAAATTGGAGATAATATATTTTACAGGAAAGAGGCAGTTACTGGGAAGCTCTGGCAAATTTAAGCTTTGAAACTACATTAGCAAAATGCTACATATCTTCTTCTTTTTCTAATTTTATCACAATACAGTTGAGTTGCAATACTACGTGAATTTCTACTGTATAGCAAAATGATTGTTATATATATATAGAAATATATATATATTCTTTTTCATATTCTTTTCCATTATGGTTTACCACAAGATATTGAATATGGTAACCGGTGCAATAGGACACTGCTCATCTGTCCTGCTAACCCCAGACTGCCAACACTTCTCTCCCCCACACCTCCCCTTTGGCAGCCACAAGTCTGTTCACTGTATCTGACTCTGTTTCTATTTTATAGATAAGTTCATTTCTGTCATATTTTAGATTCTACTTGTAAATGATATCATACTGTCCTTGTCTCTCTCTCTGACTTACTTCACTTCATATAACAATCTCTATGTCTATCCATGTTGCTGAAACTGGCACTATTTCATTCTCTTTTATGGATGAGTAGTATTCCTTTTTGTATACATACTACATCCTCTTTATCCATTGATCTGTTGATGACATTTAGGTGGCTTCCATGTCTTAGCTATTGTAAATAACGCTGCTGTGAACATAGGGATGCATGTATCTTTTTGAATTGTATTGTAATTTTGTCTGGATATATGCCCAGAAGTGTGGTTGTTGGATAGCTTCTTATTTTTGAGATAAGAAGGAAATAGTGTTCATATATTAATTATATGGTAAAAACATTACACCTTTTAACTACACTTTGTAAGAGAAATTTTACTTTCACACCAAAATTAAGAACATACAAAGATTCGACACATATCCCCAACTCCCACACATCCACAGCCTTCTTCATTATCAGCTTTTCCTACCTAGGCTTCTCAATCTAGGCTTCAGCAGTACATGAACCAAGGACTTCCAGATGAAGAAGATGGGTTTAGAAAAGGTAGCAGAACCAGAGATCAAATTGCCAACATCCATTGGATCACAGAAAAAGTAAGGGAATTCTGGAAAAATATCTAGAAAAATATACTTCTGATTTACTGACAAAGCTAAAACCTTTGACTGTGTGGATCACAGAAGCGGTGGGAAATTTTTAAAGACATGAAAATACCAGACCACCTTACCTGTCTCCCGAGAAACCTGTATGTAGGTCAAGAAGCAACAATGAGAACCAGACATGGAACAATGGACAGGTTCAAAATTTGGAAAGGAGTATGTCAAGGCTGTATATTGTCACCCTGCTTATTTAACTTGTATGCAGAGCACATCATGCGAAATGCTGGGCTGCATTAATCACAGAATGGAATCAAGATTGCTGGGAGAAATATCAATAACCTCCAACATGCAGATGATACCACTCTAATGGCAGAAAGAGAAGAGGAACTAAAGAGTCCCTTGATGAGGGTGAAAGAAGAGAGTGAAAGAGTTGGCTTAAAATTCAACATTCAAAAGACTAAGATCATGCCATCAAGCAACATCACTTTATGTTGAATAGATGGAGAAAAGTGGAAACATGACAGACTTTATTTTTTTGGTCTCCAAAATCACTGCAGATGGTGACTGCAGCCATGAAATTGAAAGATACTTACTCCTTGGAAGGAAAGTTATGACAAAACTAGCCAGCATATTAAATAACAGAGACATTACTTTTCTGACAAAGATCTGTTAGTCAAAGCTCTGGTTTTTCCAGTAGTTATGTATGGATGTGAAAGTTGGATCATAAAGAAGGCTGAGCCCCAAAGAATTGATGCTTTCAAATTTTGGTGCTGAAGAAGACTCTTGAAAGCCTCTTGAACAGCAAGGAGGTCAGATCAGTCAAGACCAAAGGAAATCAACCCTGAATATTCACTGGAAGGACTGATGGTGAAGCTGAAGCTCCAATACTATGGCCACCTGATGCCAAGAGCTGACTCATTGGAAAAGACCGTGATGCTGGGGAAGATGGAGGGAAAGAGGAGAAGGGGGCAACAAAGGATGAGATAGTTGGATTGGCATCGCTAGTTAAATGGATGTGAGTTTGAGCAAACTCCAGGATGTAGTGATGGACAGGGAAGCGTGGCATGCTGCAGTCCACGGGTTTGCAAAGAGTCAGACATGATTTAGCGACTGAACGTCAACAACAAACTACCTACCAGAGAGGTCCACTTGTTACAATTGAAGAACCTTCATGAACACATCACTGTTACTCAAAGTTCACAGTTTTCATGGGGTTCCCTCATGGTTTTGTACATTCTCTGAGTTTGGAAAATAGAGAATGACGTGTATTTGCCATTATAATATCATACAGAGAATTTTCATTGCCCTAAAAACCCCTGTGCTCCACATATTCAATCCTCCTCAGCACAACTCCTGGAAATTACTGATATTTTTATTCTCTATATAGTTTTCCCTTTTCCAGAATGTCTTATATTTGGAATCATATAGTATATAATTTTTCAGATTTCCTCCTGTAACTTTAAAATTGCTATGTATTTGGCAATTAAATGTTCACTTTTGAATGATGGGTGTATCTAAGGAGCCATAGCAAGGAAAATTAGAAAATATTTGTAACAGAATAAAAATGAAAAGATAATTTATCTGAATTTCTTGCATGCAGCTGAAGGTGCTCTAAATGCAACTAAATACATGTGGATTCTTGAATAATGTATGAAAACAAATAATGGACACTGGCATAAACTTTTGTGAAATTTGAGCAAAATCTATATTTTAGTTAATAATATTGTATCCCATGTTAATTTCCTGTTGCTTTTTTTAGAGTATATTTTTTCCTTATATTCTCAGAATTGAATTTGAAGTTTTAAACCTCATTCAATTTTTTCAATCACAAAGATAATAAGCTTTCTAGACTTTTAGCAGTAATACTAGTTGTGAGAATAAATGGAACTATATCAAGTTTTGAGTGAATATAAATTAGAAATCTAACATTCTATTCATTCTTAGTCAAACAAGTGGGATCAAAATGTCATAAATTTCTTAGCTAGGCAAAAAATCACAAATTTTCTAAAATATACAGATTATATTATACATACTATATATATATGTATACAAAAGCTTTTCTACTACACTTGATAAAGGCTTGAGAAAGAACAATAACAAAAAAAGATGCAGAAATTGGAAAACATAAATTAATGAAATGGGAAGACTAAATATGAAATAGAAAAAGTGAAATGAACTAGGTAAAAGAAAAAGATCACCATGTAAGTCCAGTTGTTTTTAAACATGGTTACTCATTAGAATCACATCTGAAACATTGAAGATAAAAATAATAACTGGGAATTTGTATTTTTCAAAAAATTCCAAGAAAATTCTTATGTGCATCTGGATTTTAAAAAGTGATTACAGGTTTTTCTTTTAAATGGTGATTTTAGTGACATGGAATTTTATTTTCCTTTGACCAATGAGGATACAATGGTATTAAACATAATAATTACATAATCACAATAGTAAAAGATCTTTATTAGTTTTTACAATCAGTCAGTTCAGTTCAGTTCAGTTGCTCAGTCATGTCCGACTCTTTGCGACCCCATGAACCGCAGCACACCAGGCCTCCCTGTCCATCACCAACTCCCAGAGTCCACCCAAACTCATGCCCACTGGGTCGGTGATGCCATCCAACCATCTCATCATCTGTAATCACCTTCTCCTCCTGCCCTCAGTCTTTCCCAGCATCAGGGTCTTTTCCAGTGAGTCAGCTCTTCACATCAGGTGGCCAAAGTATTGGAGTTTCAGCTTCAACATCAGTCCTTCCAATGAACACCCAGTACTGATCTCCTTTAGGATGAACTGGTTGGATCTCCTTGCAGTCCAAGGGACTCTCAAGAGTCTTCTCCACCACCACAGTTCAAAAGCATCAATTCTTCTACACTCAGCTTTCCTTATAGTCTAACTCTCACATCCATACATGACCACTGGGAAAACCATAGCCTTGACTAGATGGACCTTTGTTGACAAAATAATGTCTCTGCTTTTTAAAATGCTGCCAATAGCCAGACAAAAAATAAAAGATAACTACAATTGCAGGGCTTCCCTTGTGACTCAGCTGGGAAAGAATCCGCCTGGACCTGGATTCAATCCCTGAGTTGGGAAGAATCCCCTGGAGAAGGAAAAGGCTACCCATTCCACTATTCTGGCCTAGAGAATTCCATGGAGAAGTCCATGAGGTCACAAAGAGTTGGACACAACTGAGTGACTTTCACTCACAATTGCAATTCATAATGAAACATGATTAATGTAACAAAATAAAATAATGACTTACAATTTGGAGGGTTAAATAGAGTGAGGTGGTAAGTGGAAGTACCTCATGCATGTGTTTTCATCTGCCCAGACAATCTGTGTTTTTTCATTGATGCATTTAAGCCATTTACATTTAAGGTAATTATCAATATGTATGATCCCATTACCATTTTCTTAATTGTTTTGAGTTTGTTTTTTGTAGGTCTTTTCCTTTTCTTGTTTCTTGGCTAGAGAAGTTCCTTTAGCATTTGTTGTAAAGCTGGTTTGGTGATGCTGAATCCTCTTAACTTGTCTGGAAAGATTTGGATTTCTCCATCAGATGTGAATGAGAGTCTTGTTGGGTAGAATATTCTTGGTTGCAGTTTCTTCCCTCTCATCTTTAATATATCATGCCACTTTAAATATATCGTGTCATCGCTTAGGGCTTAAAGAGTTTCTGTTGAAAAATCAGCTGATAACCTTATGGGAGTTCCCTTGTATGTTGTCATTTTTCCCTTGTTGCTTTTAATATTTTATCTTTGTCTTTAATTTTTGTCACTTTAATTACTGTGTGCCTCAGTGTATCCCTCCTTGGATTTATCCTACCTGGGACTCTGTGCTTTTTGGAGTTTGTCGATTATTTCCTTTCCCATGTCAGGGAATTTTTCAGCTATTATCTCTTCAAATATTTTCTCAGGTCCTTTCTCTCTCTTCTCCTTCGGGGACATCTATAATGCAAATGATGGTGTATTTAATGTTGTCCCAGTGGTCTCTTAGGCTGTCTTCACTATTTTTTCATTCTTTTTCTTATATTCTGTTTTGTGGCAGTGATTTCTACCATTCTGTCTTCCAGATCTGTTCTTCCGTGTTAGTTATTCTGCTATGGATTCCTTTCAGTGTATTGTTCACCTCTGTTTGTTTGTTCTTTAGTTCTCCTAGGCCTTTGGTAAACATTTCTTGCATCTTCTCCATTCACTTTCTGAGATCCTGGAACATTTTCACTATAATTATTCTGATTTTTCCTTTTTTCCTGGAAAGTTGACTATCTCCTCTTCATTTAGTTATCTTTGGCCCATTTTTTTAAATCAGGTTTTTTTCTTATTTTTGTGTTTTTTAAAGGTCTTCATATCTTTTGGATTACAGTCTTTCTTCTATCATATGTATATGTGGCAAATATTTTCTCCCAGTTTGTTGCTTATCTTCCTATTCTCTTCACATTTTCTTTTGCAAAGCAGAAGTTTTCAATTTGAATGAAGTCTACCTTACTTATTTCTTGCATGGATTGTGTCTTAGGGTTGTTGATGCCTCAAAGAGGCATCACATACTTTTACAATAGCATATTGGCTATTTTGTATCTTCTGCTTTTCCATATAAAATTTAGAATCCATTTATCAATGTCCATAAAACAAGTTAGTGGTATTTTTATAAGGATTGTATGGAATCTATAGATCGTTAGGAAGAACTGACATCTGAAGTTCCATCTCCTCCCTGGTAGCTCAATGGTAAAGAATCTGCCTGCCAAGCAGGAGACACGGGTTTGACCTCTGGGCCGGGAAGATCCCTTGGAGAAAGAAGTGGCCACTCACTTCAGTATTCTTGCCTAGGTAATTCTATAGACAGAGAAGTCTCAGGGGCTGTGGGGTCCATGGAGTCACAAAGAGTTGTCAAATGACTTAGAGACAATAGTTATTTTATTCGGAAGAGTTTTTTAAATACAGAAATGTAAATTGTTTTCTAAAGTTGTTTTACCACTACATCAATTCATCCATCCTAATACATGAAAATTCTTGTCTCTTTTGCACCAGTCTTGATATTGTCAGACATTTTTTTCTGCTTGATTTGATACATTTGACATATCTCATTGTTGTTTTAACTTTCATATTTTTACCATTAAGATTTAAAAAAACTTTATGGCTTTTTTGAATTTCTTCCTAGTTGAATCACTTATGTATAGTCTTTATTTTATTATTTAGTTGTTTATCCTTTATATCAATTTGTAGATTAAAAAACTATAAAATCTCATATTAATATAAATGAAAATATCTTACTGCTACATGTTCGATTGGGAGAATTCCATTTCCCCAATAAATTATTTTGTTTCCAGTATATTTTTTCAGACACACTTTAAAATTTTAATGTTTTCAACTTTGTTTTTCCTTAATAACAAATAATTCCAGATTTTATCTAATAAATTATTTACTACTATAAATAACAACTTCTAGTACATTTCTTACAATTTTGAAGTATTCTTCCATTAAAATCTTTAATTATCTGGAATATATTTTTGTGTGTAGTATTAAGAATCTTTTTTCTTGTTATAATTATAATGCAATTATTCTAGTACCAAGTATAAGATGGCTTATATTTTCTTCACTGACTTATAATATCCCCTCTATTAAATAGCAATTTCTCACTTTTGCCTGGGGATATATTTGAGCTCTCAATTCTGTTCCAATGACTTGCTTATACGCACACCTTTGTTTTCCATTTCCTTTCTTTAATACTGTTTATGGATGTCAGGGTATGCCTCTTCCTGCAAATCTTCTTTTAAGAATGAAGCACATATTTCTTTACCTGCTAGAAGTGCTAGAGTTTTTTTTCCAAATTCCTTCAGCTAACAAGTTTTGTTGCTAAGCACAAATAGTGGAGCAGCCAACATTCAATAGCATGGATATCTAGTCCCCTCCCTAGAAATTGGGACAAATAGAGAGGAACCTCAGCTTCAGAGCTCCCATGGGGTTTGCTGGGGTCATTGTTGAACCTGCATATTATCTAATCCAATCGTCCCATTCCACAGGCGTAATTCCAACAGTATTTCCTACTAAACTGCCTACCTGCTAACCTCTGGTTCAGAATCTGCTTTCTAGGGGAGGCAGCCAATGACTCAATGCAGATTAACTGGCAACTTGCCAGTTTGTGACATCTTACACAAACTTTTCCACATACATGAACTTTGATATCCTATATTTCTAAGTGGTAAGGTATCTATTCTTGAGAAGATCTGTAGGTATAGCATAACAAGGAATTAGGCCATATATGTAATTTCAGAAATACCACTAAAGAGTATTTTGAAAGATTATAAAAATACATTTAATACAGTTTTTGGAAAATTCTGACAAGCATTTAGATCTGTTAGTACTAGATTTTACATGAATATCAGAGATCAAATAAAAAGGCTCAGCACAGTCATTCATGGAACTCTTTCCTCAGCTTTTGATTACTTTTTTAAGTACTGTGTCAATATTTCTTTTCAACTTCATGTATTTGAAAAGCTGTGATTAAAAATATTCCTTTTTATATTATGTTATTTATTCAGCAAATAGTGGGAAGTTATATGTAAAATACTGAAGTAGTTTTTAAGGAAGAAAAGACAATAAAAGAGGCTGCATCTGTCTCAAGGAAGAACATAAGTATGCAATGACCATATTGCAAACAGGCTATTACCAGCAAAATGCAGAAGTGCAGAAGACAGTGGAAATTTAGATTTGGAGACTGTACTTGAAGGCTCAATTTTATCTCACTTATCACTGGATTATCTATTTTTATTTCATTTTTAAGCATCTCTTCTAGACCCCACATTCCTTACTTACTTGGAAAATATTTTGAAATCTTTATGTTTCATTTCTTCCTCTGCATTTTACCTTTATATTTCCCCCAGTAAAGCAGGCAGCAAATTCTATGCTCCCTTACTGCAGGTCAGAAAGTGATGAACACACTTTAGTTTCTAGCTTTTGTTTCCAAAACTTCTGATGGTGGTAGGCTTAAACAAGGTGGTTTTAAGAATCATGATAAAAGAGATTTCACTCAGACTACAAGTAGATCTCCCCATGGTACAGGCGTAGAGAAACATGGAAATATATGTAGACTAGGGAAGAGCAAGGGAGCTGTGCCATGCTTCCCAGCTCTACCACCTGGGAGGCAGGGCACCAAGATTGAAATGATGGCCTGGTCAATTATACAAATGAGACTACAAGCAGATGTCTGTCCCCCAGGAAGAGCTCAGAAGCCACGGAGAACCACTAGATCTTGCAGGACCTGCAGGCAGAGACAGTGAAATTCCATTGTCAATTCTGTGAACTGATTCTGGAGAACAGATGTCCTGTCCCCAGTCCATGTCTTGGCACCAAACTAGACCCTATTGCTATAGCATCAGGAAGAAAGAATTTTTGTATTTTGTCAGCCAGATTTGTCAACAGAGATTTATGTCTGCAACAAAGGTATAATATTCTATTTTTCTGTTTATTATTTTCCTTCTGTTCATATCCTGCTTCTTTCACTATTTCATAATCCTTTCTCAGGGCTCTCTTGGGGGTCAAAATGAGAAAAGGGTTTATGAAGAAAATAGTAGCAGAAACAGAGAAATAAAAGCAGTAAACTAGTTTTCATCTCAAAAACATTTTTGTGGCCTCAGTCTTCAGCTGCAAAATGATATTTCATCTGTAATGGTGGTAGGGGTATTGGTAATTATTCACAGACTTGCTGCCAGCTTTTATTAGTCTTTTCCACTGAGGCATATCGCTCAGAGATTTCTGAATTTGTAATCCAAGGAATAGGTCTATTATGATAGATATCACTTGGTAATCCACTTTGGCCTTGCATTTCATGCTCTAAGTTGCAATTTAAACGTCAATTTCACAGTTACCTATTTCCAACTTTCTCATCCAAATAAATAGTTTTGATTCTTCAGGTATATATTCTCACAGAACATAGTATATCTATTGCTCACTTATCATAATAATAGCTAAATATTTTATATAATTCTTTGTTTAATCATATCTTTCCCTGATGAATCAGCGGTAAAGAATCCACCTGTCAGTGCAGAAAAGGTAGGTTCAAACCCTGGGTCAGGAGAAAGAGAATGGCAACCCACTCCACTATTCTTGCCAGGGAAATTCCATGGACAGACGGCCTGGCAGGCTACAGTCCATTGGTTTGCAAAGAGTTGGACACAACTTAGCAACAAAACAATAACGACAACCCTTCCTCCTACTTAAGAAGTAAGCTGATGTTTAAAGAATTCCTCCCACAGTACTTAGTACGATGTTTGACACAGAAAATATATTTAATTCCTATTGTTTGAGTGAGCATGTGAATGAATAAACTTCATTTTATAAACTTCCATTCTTCCCAACAATGTATACACACATATTTGTGTGCATATGTGTATACACATGCATATAGTCTGTGAAAACACAAAAATTTTAATAATTGTCATTTTATAATGAATAGGAAAAACTCAGACAGTAACATTTCATATGAGATGAGTGAAAAGCTGCAAAATGGGTTTTTAGCATTCATTTCTGCAGCCTCTGCTGTTGGATCAAGTTTGCATAGCATTCCAATAATGCATATTCAGGGAGATCTATGTGACACAGATAAGAACTATGGTGTGATGACCAATTCAAGGTTGTTATTCAGTTATACTTCTCTCCGGGGTGCTCTTTATGTATTTGCACATCTGAAGGATATTTATGAGGTTCCATGTTAGCTTTTTATGCCAAAAAATCATTGAGAAAATTTAATTGTGTATCTCTAACATGCAAAATGTATGCTGTGGGGCAGAATCTGAATGCCAGAAAGCATCATCAAATGATGGAAAATGAATATGGCAAAAGAAAAATGCAATTCCCACAGTGTCCCAATCAAACCACTAAAAACTGCGTGTAATTTGTGACATCACATCAATCAGGTATATTCACATCTCTTATAAACACAAGTCCCTTAAGATTGTGAATGATGAAAGAAAAATATGACCTCAATTTTACCCAAGTACCTTGTTCAAGGGTGGTGTCTTTACTTTAGTCACTGTTAAAAAATATTATTCTAGATGTGAAACCCAGTAACAGGCAGTTCATTTCTATATAGCATGACCTGGATCCAAAACTCTGAAATTATCCTCAAGATGTTGTCTTAGTAACTGTAAAATAATCATTAAGCTAACCCTTGTCGTTTCTATTTTATTTGTATTTCTGATGCACAAAACTAAGAAACAACTTTTAAAAGGTGCTCACCTTGACTTATGTTTTGATATACTTCATTTAAATCTTACTTTTATTTATTATTTACATTAGGGAAATAGCATAATGATAGTGCTTAACTTGATTATTTAATTTAAAATACATTTAAGAGCTATAAAAATGTTTACATAGTTATAAATAATGTTATTCAAACATACTAATAAGTGCCAGGTATGAAAAGAATACAAGTGTATATGGATATTATTAAGGAAATAAGATACTTTATATATTTTTTCCTATAATAGAAATATGGATATAAATGTATACCTACTTTTCATGTTCTTCATTTGGGGTATTTATTAGGACATCTCAATGGGTATTAAAGTATTGTTTTGTCAAAAAAGTGTTTATTTAGTGTGAATTCCTATTTTTAGATAAATGTGTAGATGAATTAGTCATGTGAGGTTCTGTGTACTCTGAGAAGCTTCCCAGAAATCTACATACAGTGTTAATGTTGAAAAAAAAATCAATCCTCAAGCATTCTTATTAAATTACCATCTTGGTTAATGCCCACTGAGTATCCTCTCATAGATCAGAAATTCAGTGGAACAAATAAGGATGTTCTGAGATTTGTATGAAGACAAAAAGGGGAAGGAATAGGATAGACATCAATACTAGAGGTAAAAATACCTACCCAAATTATGTTAATTTCTTGTGTAGATCAGGGTTCTCTAGAGAAATAGAGCCAGTAATGTATAAAGTCATTACTAGGTATTGACTCACAGGACTATGGAGGCTGAAAAGTACCAGGATCTACAGTCAGCAAGCTGGAGACACAGAGAAGGAGTTAGGCAGAGAAGGTCAAGTATTAGTTGCATGGAGAAATGAGAGGAAACCTAAAGCTAGCCACTCTGCTCAGAGTCACTTGGCCTTATTCATTTAGAAACAGGATGTACAGCTTTCACCTCCACAAAAACACCTGCCATAAACATGGTATATTTACAGGTCATTTAACTGGCTCCTCCTGACTTGACTGACAAGCTTGGTTGTCTCAACTGTTTTCCCCAGTAGGCCTTTTGATAACACACTTTTGTACTAATATATTCGGCAGGAAAAACAAAAACTCTGATCTAAACATCAAACATCTTCTCATGCTGCCTACTATTGAAGAAAAGAATTAAACCATTATGATTATAAACACACTAAATCCACTGTGTCCAAAATTGCCATAATTTTCTGTGCATTCATCACTCATTTGACTTATTTTTGGTCTGCTTGAACACCCATGTTCTCTAATGCCTAAGTCTTCATCTCTGAGCCAGTTAATAAGGACCATTCTCTCGCTGTGCTATGTTTCCACAAGAAATATTTAAGCAGTAAAGCTTCAGGAGATTTTATTGATACCGTCAAAGCTAATAAAACAGATGTGCAAGGAGATTTTATAAATTTCAACTGTTTGTCAATTGCTCTACTTCTAATGAAATATGTCGAGTAACACCCTTAAAGCATTACTGAACTAAGATCATGTTTCTGTATATGGATTTCAAATTGCACAACTTCCCAAATAAAATGAGTGAAAAGTCAAAGTAAAAGTGTTAGTTGCTTAGTCGTGTCCGACTCTTTGTGACCCCATGGACGGTAGCCCACCAGGCTCCTCTGTCCATGGAATTCTCCAGGCAATTATACTAGAGTTGGTTGCCATTCCCTTTCCAGGGGATATTCCCGACCCAGGGATCAAACCCAGATCTCCCACATTGCAGGTAGATTCTTTAATATAAGGAAGTCAAATAAACATTTTATTATCTTTTTATTTATGACAGTTTTTGTGGTTTTTAAAGCATATCCTACATGAAATTATTTCAATAATTTTACTACTTTGGTGCTCTTGTTTTGCTGGAATCTATGTAGGTTTTTAATTTATCTGATAGATAGTACAGAACTGAACACCAGAAGCACCCACATGCAAAAGGGGAAGGAAAAGTAAAGAAAAATATTGGGAAATTTTGCAACTTTAATTCTTTGTACTGAGAAATCTTTTCCCATTCTTTAATATTTTTAAATAACTCATTCATAGATTCCGTCGTGAGTCATTCTTCACCTAAACAAATCCAAATATCTATGGTTATTACATCAGATGGAGAAAGTCTTTAAGCCTTTCCCACCTTACCCCAAGTTCACAGAAGGCTGTAAATATGTCCAAGGAACAGAACTTGTTTGTTTAATAGAGATATTCTTACTCAGATTGCTGTAAAGAAATAAAAGAAAGTAACTTTTTAGATGTTTGTCCATTGACCACCACCTATGTAAAAGAAATTAAATTAAATTCATTAAAGATTGGGTCAATGGTAATAGACTAAAAATTTTCTGATCAAAATTGAAAATAAAATTTTCAATTTCGTTTCACTGTTAAATCACCAAGTTTTTTCAGTAAAGGCGTACTGATATATAATTTAATTTAAAATTCACCTCAAAGTCATACAATTCAGTAGCTTTTAGTATATTCACATTGTTGTGAATGATGGGAGGTGGCAAAGAGCAGCTCCACACTTACAGTCTTGCAGTTCAGCAGCTTCTCAAGGAAATATGGCTGTTACTAATAACTCAAAACCTTTCCCAATTGAGTCTTTTTTTAAATTTATTTTTATTAGTTGGAGGCTAATTACTTTACAATATTATAGTTTTTGCCATACATTATCATGAATCAGCCATGTATTTACATGTGTTCCCCATCCCGATCCCCCCTCCTGCCTCCCTCCACATCCCATCGCTCTGGGTCTTCCCAGTGCATCAGCCCTGAACACTTTTCTCATGCATCCAACCTGGACTGGTGATCTGTTTCACCATAGATAATAACATGTTTCAATGCTGTTCTCTCAGAACATCCCACCCTTGCCTTCTCCCACAGAGTCCCAAAGTCTACTCTGTACATCTGTGTCTCTTTTTCTGTTTTGCATGTAGGGTTATTGTTACCATCTTTTTAAATTCCATATATATGCATTAGTACACTGTATTGGTCTTTATCTTTCTGGCTTACTTCACTCTGTATAATGGGCTCCAGTTTCATCCATCTCATTAAAACTGATTCAAATGAATTCTTTTTAATGACTGAGTAATATTCCATGGTGTATATGTACCGTAGCTTCCTTATCTATTCGTCTGCTGATGGGCATCTAGGTTGCTTCCATGTTCTGGCTATTATAAACAGTGCTGCGATGAACATTGGGGTACATGTGTCTCTTTCAGATCTGGTTTCCTCGGTGTGCATGCCCAGAAGTGGGATTGCTGGGTCATATGGCAGTTCTATTTCCAGTTTTTTAAGGAATCTCCATACTGTTCTCCATAGCGGCTGTACTAGTTTGCATTCCCACCAACAGTGTAAGAGGGTTCCCTTTTCTCCACACCCTCTCCAGCATTTATTGCTTGTAGACTTTTGGATAGCAGCCATCCTGACTGGCGTGTAATGGTACCTCATTACGGTTTTGATTTGCAATTCTCTGATAATGAGTGATGTTGAGCATCTTTTCATGTGTGTGTTAGCCATCTGTATGTCTTCTTTGGAGAAATGTCTGTTTAGTTCTTTGGCCCATTTTTTGATTGGGTCATTTATTTTTCTGGAATTGAGCTGCAGGAGTTGCTTGTATATTTTTGAGATTAATCCTTTGTCCAATGCTTAATTTGCTGTTATTTTCTCCCATTCTGAAGGCTGTCTTTTCACCTTACTTATAGTTTCCTTTGTAGTGCAAAAGCTTTTAAGTTTAATCAGGTCCCATTTATTTTTGCTTTTATTTCCAATATTCTGGGAGGTGGGTCATAGAGGATCCTGCTGTGATTTATGTCAGAGAGTGTTTTGCCTGTGTTCTCCTCTAGGAGTTTTATAGTTTCTGGTCTTACATTTAGATCTTTAATCCATTTTGAGTTTATTTTTGTGTATGGTGTTAGAAAGTGTTCTAGTTTCATTCTTTTACAAGTGGTTGACCAGTTTTCCCAGCACCACTTGTTAAAGAGGTTGTCTTTTTTCCATTGTATATCCTTGCCTCCTTTGTCGCAGATAAGGCGTCCATAGGTACGTGAATTTATCTCTGGGCTTTCTATTCTGTTCCATTGATCTATATTTCTGTCTTTGTGCCAGTACCATACTGTCTTGATGACTGTGGCTTTGTAGTAGAGCCTGAAGTCAGGCAGGTTGATTCCTCCAGTTCCAATCTTCTTTCTCAAGATTGCTTTGGCTATTCGAGGTTTTTTGTATTTCCATACATTGTGAAGTTATTTGTTCTAGTTCTGTGAAAAATACCATTGGTACCTTGATAGGGATTGCATTGAATGTATAGATTGCTTTGGTAGTATAGTAATTTTCACAATATTGATTCTTCCAATCCATGAACATGGTATATTTCTCCATCTATTTGTGTCCTATTTGATTTTTTTCATCAGTGTTTTATAGTTTTCTATATATAGTTCTTTTGTTTCTTTAGGTAGATATACTCCTAAGTATCTTATGCTTTTTGTTGCAATAGTGAATGGTATTGTTCCCGTAATTTCTCTTTCTGTTTTCTCATTGTTAGCGTATAGAAATGCAAGGGATTTCTGTGTGTTAATTTTATTTTCTGCAACATTACTGTATGCATTGATTAGCTCTAATAATTTTCTGGTAGAGCCTTTAGGGTTTTCTATGTAGAGGATCATGTCCCAGTTGAGTCTTATTAGGCAATCTGAGGCCTAAATAAAACTGCAGTGTTTTCACATTGCACTGAGAAATAAATGTAAACTTCTTTCTGTGATCTATGAAATCATCTCTAAAAGACATGGCCCCTCTCCCCCTTTCTCTCTGATTTGATAGCATAATGATAGCACTCCCATCCCTCTCCAGACATGCAGAGTTTCTGTCTAGTCTTGGGCTATCCTGGATTTTCCTGTTCTGTAGAGTTTAGGATTCCATACTTGATCTTCCTCTACTGAGAGTGTGATATTCTGGAAGATGTTAAGAGTTGTAATAGGAAGTATTTATTATATTATTTAGGTGCTCTCTTTGTCTTGTTTTATGCAGTTTTGGTATAGCTGTAAAACAAGATAATTTTTTTGTCCTGGTCAAGGGTTAGGAATGTTACTCAACCTTCACCATTCAGCTTTCTGCTGACATTTTTTACTTTGAACTTGTGTAATGATGGACGGAGTTCACACTTATTTAGTTCAAAGGATGGGATTCTGAAATAACTATTGACTAGCTTTTACAATGCCTTACTTGCATTCTTTCTGAGACTTGGTTGTTCAGTAACATATTTGTTAGGACTTCCATAACAGAGTACCACAGATTAGGAAACTTAAACAATAGAAATATATTTTCCCATGGTTCTGGAGGTTGGAAGTCCAAGATCAAGGGTTGGTTTCTCTTTAGGCTTGTGGATGGCTCTCTGTGTTCATGTGGTCTTGCCTTTTTGCATGCCTGTGTCCTAAACTCCTCTTATAAAGATATTAGTCATATTGAATTAGGGTCCTCCCACAAGACCTCTCTTCACTTTAATTACCTCTTTAAGGATTCTATCTTCAAATACAGTTCACATTCTGAGGTACTGAGGAATTGGGACTTCAACATATGTATTTAGGGGGGTACAATACAGTCCATAATCCTTTTGATTCTATGACTAAACTGTAACTTCCAAATACACACATATGTTTTGTTTTGCTCTGTCTAAATCAGCCTCTATTGCTTGCTGTCAAAGAACCCAAATGACTATACTGGACCACAGTTTCAGACATATATATTTTTTCACATATACATATATTTCAGATATGAAGCTCATAAACCAACATGCTATTTAATGTCCTGTTTACAGATAATATAAAAATACATATCTATTTAGTTGTGTTAAAGAGACTCTATGAGTCATGATTAACTATAGACAGTTTTGCTACCTTTACTTAGGACCAAAGTATTTATTTAAAATTTTGTATTCATAGCTTTTTTTTCCCTGGAACTGGGACTTTTTTGCTTGTCCAAGGGGAAAAGAAAGTCATTTTGGGGACAGAAGAGAAATAGCAGTCACATTTTATTAAGCTTATACTAACCTAAGATCAGATTCTTAAGTTTGTATACATTTTACATATCAGACATTCTTTAGTTATTAAAAATCTGAGTTATCTAGTAAAATAAATATTTTAGTCATTATTTCAATCTTTATCAAAGGATCACTGTTTATGTTTTTATTTATTTAATCTCAAAGAATAACAAAACACTGTGTCATACTCATTATGCGAGGCAACCAGTTTCACAGTGAGACACCTGGTGTACTCTACACAAGGATTCTGATAAATTTTGAAAACTCATTATATTTATGTAAAACTCAAAATAATATATACAATTAATGTATTATGTAAACAGAAAGTTCTTCATTTACTAAGTTTTTACATAGTCTCTGAAAATCTGTTTCTTTAAATTTTTAAATTGAAGGATAATTGCTCTACAATACTGGTGTGATTTCTGCCATACGTCAACATGAATCAGCCATAGGTGTACATATGTCCTCTCCCTCCTGAACCTCCCTTCCACTTCCCACCATTTCCCCACCTCTCCAGGTTGTTACAGAGCCCCAGTTTGAGTTCCCTGAGCCATTCAGCAAATTTCCATTGGCTATCTATTTTACATATGGTAGTGTTATGTTTCCATGTTACTCTCTCCAATCATCTCACCCTCTCCTTCCTCACCCCTACCTTTGTCCATAAATCTGCTCTCTTTGTCTGTGTCTCCATTGCTGCCCCTATAAATAGGTTCATCAGTACCATTTTCTAGATTCCATATATATGCATTAATATATGATATTTGCTTTTCTCTTGCTGACTACTTCACTCTGTATAATAGGTACTAGGTTTATCCACCTCATAAGAACTAACTCAAATGCATTCCTTTTTATAGCTGAGTAGTATTCCATTGTATATATGTACCATAGCTTCTTTATCCATTCATCTGTTAATGGACATCTTGGTTGCTTCCATGTCCCAGCTATTGTAAATACCTGCAATGAACATTGAGGTACATATGTATTTTTCAGATTTGGTTTCCTCAGGGTCTATGCCTAGAAATGGTATTGTTGAGCAAAATGGTGGTTTTATTCATAATTTTTTAAGGAATCTCCATACTGTCTTCCATAGTGGCTGTATCAATATACATTCCCAACAGCAGTGCAAAAGGGTTCCTTTTTCTCTACACCCTCTCCAGCTGAACATGTATTTCTTTCTTGTTGCTATTATTGTTGCTCAGTCACTAAGTCAAGCCTAATCCAGTTAATTATCCCAATGTCACCTGAAAGTAAATTGTTCAAAACTGGATGTTATCATACTCTTGCCTTAAAATTACTGCTGTTTATGTTTTTACATTTATCCATTTTCAGTGTTATAACATATACTCAGTTTTCCAAGCTAAGGACATTGAAATCAGTTGATTTTTGTTAAAATTTGAGCCTTATTCAATTCATCATCAAGATTCATTTCCCTGGAACTGCCACTTTACTCTCAGTCCATGAAGATTCAGTGCAGATGATTACATGATTCAATTCTGGGGCATCCCACTGTACTTTTAAGAAGCGGTAAATGATGACACCAGTTGGGCTACTAAAACTCAATCTTGGGAAAGTTTTTGAGTTATTAGGAAGGGGTAGCCATATTTCCCAGAGAAGCTGCTGAGTGGGAGGATTATAAGTGTAGAGTTGCTCTTTGCCACCTTCCAGCATAAGATGTAAATCTCCATGAGAACAAATGTAACCAGAGCAAATCACTGATTGACTCTAGAGAGAGACAGATATTCAATGACATATATGAACTTTAGTTCATATATGAAATTAGCTGGTATCTCTGAACTTTTCAATTCCCTGAGCAAATAAATTCTCCTTTGCTTTAGTCTGAGTTGGGTTCTGTCAATTATAGTAAAAAGAAGCCAGAGTATTACAACAGTGAATAAATGAGGAGCTATTATTTTAGTATTTTGGAAGTTATTTTCCAAATAGACTAACACTTATGGGATTCCTTGATTTCATAATCTTTGCTCAATTCCCCTACGGAATGTTTAATTACTGTTACAACTACTATTTTTCTTCTACTATGACCCAAGTTATAGAAGAATATCAGTATTTGAGCTTTGGTGGTTCTTTCATGGTATAAAATAATTAAGATCTATGTATATGTGTGTGTGATACATGAGCCCACTGAAGCTGTAACAAAATATGCTGTTTTCACTCTTGTAATAATGATCAAACTACTCCTGCTTCTTCTAAGGCTAATCTTAATACATAGATACAAAATCCAGCACCATTATACCTAGTCAAGGTTTTTGCTTCTGCAATCATCTCCTCATCCTCCACTATATTATCAGTTCTACTCTCTCTACTGAATCACTTCATCAGCGTAAAATATGCCATAATAGCCTGCACTTTAAATATATGACCCTTTCCCCATCTCCTTATTCATCTCTCTTTCCATACCATGGTATCTGTTTTGGGAAAAATCTTTCCATTTGCTTTTTCTACTTCTTCACATCTTATCTTTCTACCCTAATGAAATTTTTGTTTCAACTACTACTCAGAAACTACTTTTGTTTGGATCAACTATGGCTCTCTTTACTCCTAAATTTAATTTCTGAACCTTAGTTCCTTAGTATTTAACTCAGTTGAAAATTTTTCTTTACTAGGGAACACACATCTCAAATTAGGATAGTCAACACTGACCTCTTAGTATATCACCAAGCACCCCTTTGCTCTCAGCTGTGCTTTCTTAGATTCTTTCTCAGTTAATCATATGTGATTCACTTAATTATGCAGGTCAAAGATTCAAGAGTTATTCTCTATTTTTCCTCCCCTTTCATACTCAATTAATCAGCAAGTTCTCTTAGCTTCTCCTTCAAAATATACCCTGAATCTAATCTGATCTCATCACCTCTTCCACTTCTGCTTTGGTTCGAGTCAGCATCTTTTGCATGTATAACGCCACAACCCTCCTTGCCCCACATCTGGCTTTGTTTCTTGTTGCACACCTCCTCCGTTATATTCCCAACATGATAGTTCTATTTATCATTCCTGTGTGGCAAATATAATAATCTCCATTTTACAAATACAGCTAGTATTTACTGAAGTAATTTGTCCAAAATCATATCATTTCACACTTCTGAAAGTTAGGTTTCCCTTTGACCTGCCTGCGTAAAATTTGGGTTCTTCATCTTACATCTGTGCATATTGTTTGTCCCTCCATTAAGGATATATATGCCATTCCTTCTTTGTTGTTGTTCAGTCGCTCAATCGTGTCCAACTCTTTGTGACCCCATGAACTGTAGCCCACCAGGCTCCTCTGTCCTTGGGATTTCCCAGGCAATACTGGAGTCATTTGCCATTTCCTTCTCTAGGGGATCTTCCTCGACCAGAGATTAAACATGCATCTCTGGCATTGTCAGGCAGATTCTTTAGCCTGGAGCCACCAGGAAAGCACCTTCCTTCTTTTGCAGATTAGTAAACTGAGGCTCAAAATTCAGAAAAGACTTGCCTAAGATCCCACAGGTAACTGTCAACTCTGCTCAGGTTATCATCATCCAGTATCTTAAAATGCAGGAAAACTTTATTCTATAAAGGGTTATATTTTAACATGGAATAGCTTATTCCTATCGTTGTTTATTTTAAATACACTCTTCATGGTTACAAACTGTGCTGAAAGCTAAGAAACTCAGCACTGTGTTGCTTGAAGAACAAATAAGGGACTCTTTTTTAAGTTGGTTCCAATCAACCAGTAAGTTATTTCTTCTTACCCTAACAATATAAACTAAGGCTATAAAAGTAGCTTTATTATTGAAAGAACTGCCACAAAAATTTTGCTTTTGTTGAGTTTAATACTTTACAGTCCATAAATGCTTTCTTCCACTGAAATGATTTAACACCAAATTGCAATGCAATGTAACTATTGCAATGCACTGTAGTACAGCAGATAGAAGTTTCATGAACTAAGTGAATAAAAATCACCTAGACAAATAACCACACTCTTCCCCTCTTGTATTATATGGGATTATTCTGAAGAGGAATATTTATCCTTTTTCTTTTTATTATGTTTTCAAATGAGAGGTTTTAGTGGATAATATTCTAATTTTCCAAGATTATAACCATGAAAATTTGTAAATATGGAAGCTAATGATAATAAAATATGAATTAATCCCAGCTTTATTTGTAAAATTAGGAATTTATTTCAGTAAGGGGGAATACATTCATAATTAAATTTTCTATAGCAACCAAAAAATTTTTCTTTTATAATAACAGCATTAAGGGAGAATCAAACAGTAAGTAAACTTATATGGTTTATTAAGATAAGACTTTAAAAGAATAAAATAATAAATAATAATTTCTTATTATTGCAAAAATAATAAATCGTAATAAAACTTTAAAAGAACCTTGACAGAGAAAAATATTAAACAATGGTTACATTTTTAATCAATCTTCTAAATCAAGATTATTCTTTTGTATCTATGCAAAATAAAGATAAGTAAATAATAATTTTGTTTAAATTAATAAAAAGTAATTAAATATATTCTTGGCATAAAAATTGATGAGAGAAAAACAAATGAGAAAATGATAATATTCTGCTATATGATATATGTATATTTAAATATTAAAGCTAATTGTAAAAATTATTAAAACAACAAATCCCTTCACTTTGATGATTAGTTGGATTTTGACTATTAATTTCATCTTTTTTCTGTAAGTTTATTTTGTTCTCTACTAAGAAGAAAATAGGAAAAGGATGATAAGAGTGAAAATTGAAAGAAAGGTTTTAAAAATCATGTCAGAAGCTCTTTTAATTAGAAAAATTAAATGTGAATTCTTCCAGCTTCTCATCAGATAATCAATTTGTGAATATGATATCTAGATGTGAGAAAAGGAACTTCCTCAAATCATTTAGCTGTTCTGTATTCCTTGGAAAGTGCTCACACTGCTAGAAATAAGATTCAGTTCTTTGATATAAATATTTTGCACAACTAAAGTTCAAACTTTATTGTTTCTAACATCTGTAGTTAAGCAGTAAAACAGAACAGAAACACATTTCCATTTGCGATGTGAATATGTGTTCTACATGATATAAAATAATTCAATCTAGGCCAGATGAAAACTGTTTGTCCCCCATCCAACTCTAGTGAATAATGGAGTCCTTACCTATTCAGATCTTTTTATTTTTAATGAACATGTTTTCTTTCACTGTACCAGAATTCTAAAAATCATTTTGTTCCTGCATTTTTATTAAAGGAGTTTGTTGTATCTCCCTGATTTACCCCATACTTCATCCCAGTTACATTTCTCATGCTCCATCAATGTTGGTATTGACAATAGCACTGCAAGGGATTGTCTGATACACAACAGATTTTCAGATGCAAAGAGTGACTTTTTTTTTTTTTTTTTTTACTATATTTTTACAACCCATGGCTCTTAAGGCTTTGAAATCTGAAAAAATACAATGGCAATTTCTAAATTCTTTACTTTGTACTCTGTGGTGCTTACTCCCACGGAATTTTGCTCTTTTAAATTACACTCCATGATGTAAACAAGTATTAGCTTGCTGTCTAATAAAAAGACAAATGAATTCCCCAGGCCAAAGGCTATAATGCTAACAAGAAATATAAGTTCAATCAGGGTGTTTAAAGTTGATGGCTTCAAATTCTGAAAGCAGAGATTCAGACTGTGTAGAACTTAATTGCAGCCACATCATTGTTACTAGTATAACATAGAAGAGGTAGAAATGGTAGCCTGTGAACAGTTCTTTCACTTTCCTGCAGGCTACATGTTATACGTTCTAGAAAACAGATGAATAAAATATTGTATTTTGCTTCTCTATCTACTAGAGGTACATACTCCCTTACAAATTTAGAGCTTCAGTTGTGAGAACTCAATGTCAAGCCATCCCTCTGGCAGATAGAATGCATTTCTTTTCTCTGTTTTATTTGCAAAATGTATTATAACATGGTGTTCCTTCAGAGTTTTGTGACAAGTATTGCTAGCATCTATGTACTTTAAATTGCACTCAAATACAACTATTTCTCAAACCCTTGTAACATTTTTTCTCAGGGTTATTGAGTACTCTTCTCACTGATCCTAACATCAAGTACAACATCTTTTCTTGGTAGCAATTAAACTGCTTGTACCTATAACATTGAAAAGGCTTTTAGGGATCAGTTACAATGAGGTAATTCAGGTATATCAGCCTGAGGTATTCTGGCATAGAGTTATTCATTCTGTTTGGATGGAAATCAAATTGGAAGAAAAGAAACACTTTGGATCTGGCAGAGAGGTGAGTGATACTTTGGAAATATCTACAAATACCATTTTCCTTTCAAGTTCACAGTACTTTGGGGGATGATTCTTGCCAATATCTCAAGGAAGCTGCTTGCCTCAGAAGAGAGCCCTAGGAAAGGAAAGTTGTGGGAATGGGAGAGAGTGTACAAGGATGAGAAGCAGGCATTTCTGCAATCTTTTACTTGATTTAGCCTTAGTCTACTTCTGAATGTGTTTTGGCTAGAAAACTTCCTGTCTTTGCACTTCAGAAGAGACATGGGTTTTTAAAAGACTAGATTTTTACATGAGAAAAACTTAAGTTCACCAATATAATTTCGTCAAGAGAAGTGTCTTCATAGAGGGTCTGAAAACCACTCAAATACGTGCCAGTCTTGCCAGGAAGTGAAGACACGGGATATTTCAGCACCTTCTGTGTCCTTTTCGTACTGAGAGCCTGAGAATCTTAGAACTCTTCCAGTTCCTGAAAATGTCATCTTCACAGATCTGTTCAGCCTCACATGTGTCACCTGACTTTGGTTTGATCCAAGGATGTTTCAGGGAAAATTCTTTGATGCTGGACATATGTTCGAAGGATAGAATGCCAAAGTGAGTAAGTGGAGGTCACTAACATTATTGACTTAACACCTACATAAAATTTTAGGAGGGCTTTTCTTCACAGCCATCATTCCATTTTCACACCTCAGATCCCAGTTCTGGTTGTCAGTGATTATTGTTTAAAAGCAAAATGGCAAATTGAAGTTTCAGAAAAGAGTATTTTTCTCCAAGTTTTCTGGAAGAGAAGACAAAGGAGGAATTTATGGCTATGCAATTTCTTAGGCTGTAGGTTTCACCATCCAGTTCTAGACAGGTGGTGTTTGTATTATTAATTTCCATATAATCTCTTGTAAAACACCACTTTACATTCATTCCGTTATATTGACTTTGTTTTTTGGTGCCTTTGAAGAGATGAACTGAAATATTCAACGATGATTGTATGTTTCCTATGTGTCTTTGACAATGACGGCCTTTAGTCTCAGTTGATTATTACTGAAATAAAGAAAAAAATGAATTTCATAAATGTGTCATTTCTTGGGTAAAATTGTTCATGAAGGTAAGCTGGAAACCAAAATGAAATGTTCTTATGTTAAAATATTGACTTCTATATGGGAATCAAACAACAATACCCAGCAGTATACAGTTTATGGTATACTTCAAGAAGTTATTGAACCAATATAAAAACCCACATAAAACTTATGAATTTAATTAAATGTGTAAGTTGCTTATTCTGTACACTGGAAAATTTGACTAATGGTTTGAATTTTGTAGTTGTATTCATAGAAAAAGATGAAAGTTTCTTTTTTCAATAATATGTATACAGACTTTAGTTCAAGCATTGAATTATAAGTTGACATTGCTTGATCTACTTATAGAAATTATTAAAAACTTTATGAGTAACAATCAAAGTGAAGAAATATAAATTGAAGGCTTTACTGCCAGAAAGATGGAAAAATTTGGGTATCAAAGCAAAAAAAGCAAAGAAAAGTCAATAGATCAGCATATATATAGCATAAAGTTATTGATCTCTATTAAGTCTCAGGGCTCAAGTTATTATGACTATAGTCTCCATATATTTTAACTATGAAATAACATTCAGCAACCTTTTTATTACTCTGTTCCATTTAAATAATGTTGTCAGTTCAGTTCAGTCGCTCAGTCGTGTCTGACTCTTTGCAATTCCATGGATTGCAGCATGCCAGGCCTTCCTGCCCATCACCAACTTGCAGAACTTGCTCAAACTAATGTCCATTGAGTTGGTGATGCCATTCAACCATCTCATCATCTGTCATCTCCTTCTCCTCCTGCCTTCAATCTTTCCCAGCATCAGGGTCTTTTCCAGTGAGTCAGTTCTTTGCATCAGGTGGCCAAATTACTGGAGCTTCAGCTTCAGCATTAGCCTATCCAATGAATATTCAGGACTGATTTCCTTTAGGATTGACTGGTGTGATCTCCTTACAGTTCAATGGACTCTCAAGAGTCTTATCCAACACCACAGTTCAAAAGCATTAATTTTTCGGTGCTCAGCTTTCTTTATGGTCCAATTCTCACATCCATACAGACTACTGGAAAAACCATAACTTTGACTAGTACTTTTGTCAGCAAAGGAATGTCTCTGCTTTTTAAAACACTATCTAGGTTGGTCATAGCTTTTCTTCCAAGGAGCAAACATCTTTTAATTTCATGGCTGCAGTCCCCATCTGGAGTGATTTTGGAGCCCAAGAAGATAAAGTCTATTATTGTATCCATTGTTTCTTTATCTATTTGAAATGAAGTGATGGGACCAGTTGCCTTGATCTTAGTTTTCTGAATGTTGAGTTTAAGGCAGCTCTTTCACTCTGCTTTTTCACTTTCATCAAGAGGCCCTTTAGTTCTTCTTCACTTTCTGCCATAAGAGTGGTGTCATCTGCATATCTGAGGTTATTGATATTTCTCCCAGCAATCTTGATTCCATCTTGTGCTTCATCCAGCTCAGGATTTCGCATGATGCACTCTGCATAGAAGTTAAATAAGCAGGGTGACAATATACAGCCTTGACATACTCGTTTCCCAGTTTGGAACCAGTCCATTGTTCCATGGCCAGTTCTAACTGTTGCTTCTTGACCTGCAAACAGATTTCTTAGGAAACAGGTAAGGTGTTCTAGTACTCCCTATCTCTTGAAGAATTTCCCAGTTTGTTGTGATCCACACAATCAAAGGCTTTGGCGTAGTCAATAAAGCAGAAGTAGATAATTTTCTGGATCTATTTTGCTTTTTCTATGATCCAGCACATGTTGGCACTTTGATATCTGGTTCCTCTGCCTTTTGTAAATCCAGCTTGAACATATGGAAGTTCTCGGTTCATGTATTATTGAAGCCTTGCTTGGAGAATTTCAAGCATTACTTTGCTAGCATGTGAGATGAGTGCAATTGTGCAGTAGTTTGAACATTCTTTGGCATTGCCTTTCTTTGTGATTGGAATGAAGACTGACCTTTTCCAGTCCTGTAGCCACTGCTGAGTTTTCCAAATTTGCTGGCATATTGAGTGCAAAATTCAGACTTAAATGGAAGAAAGTAGGGAAAACCACTAGCTCATTCAGTTATGACCTATATCAAATCCCTTATACAGTGGAAGTGACAAATAGATTCAAGTGATTAGGTCTGATAGACAAGAGTGCCTGAAAGAACTATGGACGGAGATTCATGACATTGTACAGGAGACAGTGATCAAGACCATCCTCGAGAAAAAGAAAATGCAAAAAGGCAAATGGTTGGCTGACAAGGCCTTACAAATAGTTGAGAAAAGAAGAGAAGTGAAAGGCAAAGGAGAAAAGGAAAGATATACCCATTTGAATGCAGAGTTCCAAAGAACAGCAAGGAGAGATAAGAAAGTCTTCCTCGGTGATCAATGCAAAGAAATAGAGAAAAACAATAGAATGGGAAAGACTAGAGATCTCTTCAAGAAAATTAGAGATACCAAGGGAATATTTCATGCAAAGATGGGCGCAATAAAGGACAGAAATGGTCTGGATCTAACAGAAGCAGAAGATATTAAGAAGAGATGGCAAGAACACACAGAACTATAGAAAAAATATATTAATGATCCAGATAATCACGATGGTATGATCACTCCCCTAGAGTTAGACATCCTGGAGTGCAAAGTCAAGTGGGCCTTAGGAAGCATCACTACAAACAAATAATACTATAGCCATTTTTAACATATCCATATAACCAAAAAATAAAACATAGCAAAAATGATGAACATGGAACTTAGTGTATGTTAACAAAAATTTTAATTTGCTTATAGAGACCAAGTAGAAATCAAATATTTTTCAGTTGAAATAGATAACTGTGATAAGAAAATTAATATACTGGAAAAACTTGGGAAACCATAGCTACAAATCTGCTTTTACATACTTTCTGAGATTTCCATGCTTTAGCATTGTCACTTCCCTGGTGGCTCAGATGGTAAAGCGGTAAAGCCTACAATGCAGGAGACCCCGGTTCAATCCCTGGGCTGGGACGATCTCTTGGAGAAGGAAATGGCAACCCACTCCAGTATTCTTGCCTGGACAATCCCATGGAGGAAGAGCCTGGTAGGCTACAGTCCATGGGCTCGCAAAGAGTTGGACACAACCGAGCGACTTTTCACCATTCACACCATTCATATTATATTTAGAAAAAGAGTAAATAAATATTACTGCAAATAGGAATAAATGTACATCAAATCTGACAAAGAGCAGAAAGCATTATTTTATTTCAGTCATCCTTAGAAGATACTTTCTACATAAAAAATGAAATTTTGAAATTTCTTTTTCTTTAACAAAGATCATTTAACACGCAACCAAACATCAGTATTAAGAAAACATTATACTACAGGTTTTATACTAAAATCTGTACAGAACAAATTCTGCAGTGGGTATCAATCACATCTTTTTTATTTTTTCTACCACCTGCCAAAATGGTGCCGATTTTTCCATCTTTAAATATTGAACTTTCCCTTAAGGATGTTAGAGCTGTTTTCAGGGTAAGAAATCTTAGAAAATAAATTGGTAAAGAATTCCTAATGTATTAAAAAAACAGCATTTATTTTATTGATTTCACTTTACTCTCTGATGTTATTATAAACAGTAGATAGGAAATGAAAATTAATCAGTGGTAATTTTTTTTTTTTGGCATTTTCTTCAGATCAGTTTTATCTCTATAGCAAACAAATTCAAAAATCATGAGTGATAATGCCCATGCATAGCTTTTGATATTTTCTTTCTATCTGTGAGGACCCTGATAACAGGATTTTGAGTATGACCTGAATATATCCTACTGAATATGTAACTGTACATGACATAAACATGTTTCTCTTGGTTTCTAATTATTTACTGCCCTCTACTTTAAAAATTGTCATCAATTTTTATTTTATACTTAATATTTGCCAAACATTATCACATTAAAATCACAATATGTCTATCATGATTGGTTTTTTGCCCATGATGAAATTGAGGCTTAGATGTATTAATTAGTTACCCTGAAGTCACTGTATTCAATGAATGGAGATGGGATTTTTACCTCAGTCTTGCTGATTGCTGAGACCAATTCCAGACAGCTAGACTGAAGAACAGGAGGAGTGAAATGGGAAATGAGGGTATGTTATTGCAAACGTGTTATCCTGTTTGCCACCAGTAATGTGCTTCTGATTTACCATGCTTATGAAAACTCTAAGAATCCGTAGGAAATATGTCCTCAAAACTATCCAGCTGGAGATGAAAGGGGGAGTTATTTATCCATAGACTCCTATCCTACATGGGTCAGGAGTGTCCTGAAAGCCATTCATTCAAGCACATCTTCAGGCTGCATATCTTGGAAGACCTAGTAAAAGCCCTAGAGCCAGCTACAAAATTTAGGAGATTCTATCTGGATAAATGAACCAATCAGAACCTGTTCTGAAACAGTCACAGAGCACTAGCAAAATGAGAGGTGAAGCCAAAAGATTTTGAGAAGATGTACAGAGGTATTTAATACATTCTACTCCCACCTTGATTGGGGAAATTACTTTGAAAACCAGTTGTTTCCAAGTAACTCTGGTGGCTCAGATGGTAAAGAACCTGGGATCAGTCCCTAGATTGGGAAGATCTCCTGAAGAAGGGAATGGCAACCCACTCCAGTATTTTCTTGCCTGGAGAATTCCATAGATAGAGGAACCTGGTGGGCTATAGTCCTCGGGGTCACAAAGTCAGACACGACTGAGTGACTAACACTTTCACTTTTTTTTTCAAACACATGATATTTAGAAAAACCAAAATGTGAATAACTTTTATCTTAACTATAAAGCCTAGCCCAATGTCTTTGTTTGTAGTAAAAAACTGTTGGTTTATTTAATTATGATTCTTTCATTAAGCTGTATTTCATTTACTACATTTAATTTATTTCTTTATTTTTCCCTCTGTTTTTTTATTTTTATTTTTATTTTTATTAGTTGGAGGCTAATTACTTTACAATATTGTAGTGGTTTTTTGCCAAACATTGACATGAATCAGCCATGGATTTACATGTGTTCCCCATCCTGAACCCCCTTCCCACCTCCTTCCCCATCCCATCCCTATGGGTCATCCCCCATTTGGAATCCATTTTGGTGCATAATTTTTTTTCCTAAGTTGCTTTTCTCTTTACCAAAATAAGTATGGAATAATTTATCTTCTCATCTGTTGATCTGAAAATATTCTTTGATTTTTCTATCAATGACTTCATCTACTTCATTAATCATGATAAGATCATGGTATCACATGCAGCATGGCATGAAGAGTGCTGAACAAAGTTTCTGGGAAAAAGTATGCAGTCAATGAATAGCTTTTCTTTTTTTCTTCTTGACATACCATCTGCCTCTGTTCCCATTCAAGTGTGCTGAGAATGACTTCAGTAGGAAAGAAGGATTACCTTATGACTCCCTGGTTAAACTGGTATCACAATTCTTCTAGATAATATGCTCCAAGCGTATGTTTTAATCCTCTTTCTATCACACTATATTCTGCATTTCTTAAATATAACCACCAGAGGCGTACATAGAATCTTTTAGTTTCAAATATTTGACTTTTGTATTTCTCACGTGAGAAGATTTTTGAAATTTCAATATTTGACAATAATTGCAAGAGTTTTTAACTTATCCATTATTTTTCTACCAATTCAGAAACTTCCTATATTCGGTAGCTTACTGTACTCATTGTCTTAGCACACAGCTTAAACACTCATAAAATTAAAGAAGGCTTGATGTTGTAATGATTGTCATATTTGTATATTCAACATATAGGAATGAAGGAAAAAGGAGACATCTTCTGGAAAGAGGATAATAGTACAAGATATAGAAAGGACAACCCATGAAGAGAGATGAATTCAACTGATATCTATTCTCAAAGCAACAAACCAAAGAGAAGTCTTCCTTGTTAAAGACGTCCATCATGGCCCAAGTGTGCACACAGCGCAGTGTCTATGATAGGCATACTCTATTCCTGCTTATATTTTGAACATGCTTCTAAGATAAAGCAAAATGTGATGTTCGGAAAATTTCTGGTTATCCAGTGATTTGAGCCATACCAGACCACCTGACCTGCCTCTTGAGAAATCTGTATGCAGGTCAGGAAGCAACAGTTAGAACTGGACATGGAACAACAGACTGGTTCCAAATAGGAAAAGGAGTACGTCAAGGTTGTATATTGTCACCCTGCTTATTTATCTTATATGCAGAGTACATCATGAGAAATGCTGGGCTGGAGGAAGCACAAGCCAGAATCAAGATTGCCGGGAGAAATATCAATAACCTCAGATATAAAGATGACACTATTCTTATGGCAGAAAGTGAACTAAAGAGACTCTTGATGAAAGTGAAAGAGGAGAGTGAAAAAGTTGGCTTAAAGCTCAACATTAAGAAAACTATCATGGCATCCGTTCCCATCACTTCATGGCAGATAGATGGGGAAACAGTGTCAGACTTTTATTTTTGGGGGCTCCAAAATCACTGCAGATGGTGATTGCAGCAATGAAATTAAAAGATGCTTACTCCTTGGAAGGAAAGTTATGACCAACCTAGACAGCATATTAAAAAGGAGAGACATTACTTTGCTGACAAAGGTCTGTCTACTCAAGGCTATGGTTTTTCCAGTGGTCATGTGTGGATGTGAGAGTTGGACTGTGAAGAAAGCTGAGCGTTGAAGAATTGATGCTTTTGAACTGTGATGTTGGAGAAGACTCTTGGGAGTCCGTTGGACTGCAAGGAGATCCAACCAGTCCATCCTAAAGGAGATCAGTCCTGGGTGTTCATTGGAAGGACTGATGTTGAAGCTGAAACTCCAATACTTTTGCCACCTTATGCAAAGAGCTGACTCATTGGAAAAGACCCTGATGCTGGGAAAGATTGAGGGCAGGAGGAGAAGGGGACACCAGAGGATGAGATGGTTGGATGGCATCATTGACTCGATGGACGTGGGTTTGGGTGGACTCTGGGAGTTGGTGATGGACATGAGACCTGGTGTGCTGCGGTTCATGGGGTCAGAAAGAGTCAGAAAAAACTGAGCGACTCAATTGAGACTTTGTACAAATTATTTTCATGTGCCAAATAATATTTCTGATTGATTCTGCATTTCAGTGAGATTACAAATTATAATATTTTTGTTTTAACTTATAGAAAGTTTAAAAATATTTAGCCTGTTGTTCATTATGAGTCTTTATGATGCCATGACATCTAAATTCTAATTGGCTTCAACTATAAAAGAAATTTGGGGGCTTATGAAATCAGGGAGTCTAACAGTTGGGACTTCAAGCTTTATTTTAATTACTCAGCCATGTCCCACTCTTTGTGACCCCATGGACTGTAGACCACCAGATTCCACTGTCCATGTAATTCTGGAGAGGGCAGCTATTCCCTTCTCCAAGGGATCTTCCCAACTCAGGGATCAAACTCAGATCTCCTGCGCTGCAAGATTCTTTACTCTCTGAGCCACCAAGGAAGCTATATGCATGGGTTCAAGAGTAGCTACTTATAATGGTTAATTTTATGTGTTAACTTCACTGAGCAATGCCCAGATATCTGGTAAAATAATTATTATTGACTGTGTCCATAAGAGTTTTTCTGGAAGAAATTAAAGCTTATTCAGTTGATTGAGTAAAGAAGATTGCCTTCACTAGTAAAGGTGGGCATCATCTGATCCACTGATTTCTGAATCGAACAAAGAAATAGTGGAGAAAGGGCCACTTGAGCTGCTTCTCCTGCTCTTATGTGGACATCAGTGCTTCCGGTTCTCAGGACTTTGAACTCAGACTGGGCTTACAACATTGGCTTCCCTGGTTCTTAGGCTTTCACATTTGGATTACAACTCGTTTTGATAGGTTTCTTGCTTGCAGGGGGCAGATCATGGGGCTTCTCAGCTTCCATAATCTCATGAACCAGTCCCTAATAACCAGTCTCTTTATCTATGTACCTATATATAGGTATCTATATCTATATAGATGGATCTATCTATATGTATATATGTATGTATATCTCGCACTGGTTCTATTACTCTGGAGAATCCTGACTGTGGTGGTTGATGGTTTAGTTGCTAAGTCATGTCCAACTCTTGTGACCCTATAGACTGTAGCCTGCCAGGCTCCTCTGTCCATGAGATTCTCCAGGTAAGAATACCAGAATGGGTTGCTATTTATTTCTCCAGGGGATCCTTCCAACCCAGGAATCGAACCTGGGTCTCCAGCATTGCAGGCAGATTCTTTACTAACTGATCTACGAGGACTCAGTTTTACTTATCTCTGACTTGGCTTCTTCTGGGTTGACTTTGTTATTAGCAACCTCTTCCCTCATGGTTGCAGGATGTCTACGAAGTAGTGCTTAAACTACATGCTCTTTTTTTTTTTTTTAAAGAGGAAAGATAAAGTATCTCTGATATCTACGCACTTCACATATTCACTTTAATTGGATGTCCAGTTTATGTATCTACTCCTGAGCCAATTATGAGGGCTAAAGGGATGTAATTTTGTGATTTGCTTAGGAATAGTCAGAAAAACCATGCCTATAAACAAGGGTTTAGTTGTTTTCAATAAGCATGCCATGAATAGAGTAGGGAAGGGGTGGTGTTCCAGAGGAACAACAATGTATGGTTACTTATACTGGTTTCCTGAAAGTGCTGTAACAGATTACCATGAGCTTGGTGGCTTCAAAGAAAACACACTGTTAGTGATTTTTTGTTTTTGTTTGTTTGTTTGTTTGTTTGCTTTTAACAGTTCCTGAGGCAAGGAGTTCAAAATCAGGTAGGAGGGGCCCCACTGCTTCTTTCCACTCCTCTAAGGAGGAATCTCTTCCAGGCTTCACCTAGCTTTTCATGGCTCCAAGCATTCCTTAGCTTGTGGCTACTCTACTGTCTGCCTCCATTGTCACATTGTCTCTTCTTCTTTGTTTCTCTATAAACTCTGTCTGCCTTTTTCTTGTAACGGTATTGGAGGTTATTTAGGTCCTACCTGGACATCTGGGGTAATCATCTCATCTCAAAATCTTTAATTACATCAGCAAATATCCTCTTCCCGAATATAAACTTTCTATGTTCTAGAGACTAGGACTGGATGTCTTTGGGTAACTATTATTAGATTACAGTTACCAAATAATATGAAATTGGAGTTGGATGACCCTAAAAAATAAATGTCCACTATGATCTCCATATTTGTAAATTGAGACATTATGATATGATGGATGAGTAGGAGGACCAGCTTTGGTCATTGGGTTGGAATCAGCTGTTCCCATTACAATCCTGTGTCCTGGGCAATTTACCTGAGCCCCAGTCTCCTATATCTAAATGAGAGATAATAAAAGAATCTACCTCATAGGGTTAAGCCAAGACTAAATAAAAATGATGTAAAACAGCATATTATATAATATCTAATACTGGATAAATATATATTAATTATTAATATTGATTTAACTTTTTAAAACTTGCATAGCTGAATGAAACATCGCTGGTCATTTTAACGCCGTTCATTTCCTATTTTTTGCTAAAACCAAAATAATGTAACAACATGCAAAGCGTGAACATCTGGGAGATAGGAGATCTGACTTCCCACCATTGATCTGAAACCACAGACAAGGTTGTCCTTTTCGGATAGCACTCTGTCTCCAAATGGAAATGCATTTAGATCAGTGGTCAGGAAGCCACAGCCTGTGGGCCAAATGCAGCCACTTTCATTTATTTAGGTTTTGACTGTGGCCCTTTCTGCAGCCCCACAGCAGCTGTGTTGAGCCGTCCCCAGGAAGACTGTCTAGCCCACAGAGTCAAAAATACTTGTTACCTGATTGTTTTCAGAAAAATACTGCTAATCTTTAGTTTAGATGCTTACTTAGGACTTTCTGCCTTAAGTTTCTGTAATTCCAAAAACCTCAGTTTTAACTTTCTGAACCAAGTAAACCAACAGATGATGGGGTTAATTCATCTCGATAATGTGAGTGAATTATAGTCTCACAGAGAAAATATGTTGATAGGTTAATATATTTCCAAATAAATCACTTGGTACTTAATCATTTAATTGAAGGAGGAGGACAAATCAGAACAAAAAGTTAATCCTTCTGAATGACAGAAGCTTCTCAAATGGATAAAAACCCCCAACACTGTCTTGTTTTCCATGATGATTTTAGCCTAATAAAGGCTCATTTGAAGAAAAGAAAAGATGTTTTAGAATACCAAGTACTATTTATTCAAAGTACATGAATAATTGCAACACTCTACCTTCTTTAGTTGCCTAGTGATGTCTGTTTTAAGGAGTTGATAAAGAATAGCTATAATTATCATATAAAAATACCAGCTAAGTAAGACTGGCCTCTACTGGTATCTATGTTATAATAGGCTAGATTCTAGATTTCCATGAGTATTTGAGGTTCATGCTGTGAGAATACCTTTTCCTTATGATTATTATTCTTTAGCAACTGCTTGAAGAAACAAACAAATTAAAATAAAAGCACACCTTGCATCAAGTTTAGTAAGCACTCCAAAAAAGATATTCTTTGCAGTTTAGAGGGAGTGGTCTGCATCTGGGATAGCTGATCCTTGCACTGGCTGTTGCCAGGATGCTTTCTCTGTTTACACTGATGTGATGAAGAATAGAATTTTACATATGTCCCACGGTGTGAGGAAGACTGGGAAGCACTCTAGAATCTGAACTGAAAAGGGGAGGGTATAAAGTAATGGATGAAACTGTTCCAAAATTTGGAGTTGTGGTGTCACTTGATCACCCACCCATCCTCTCCTAAGATTTCTAACAAAATGATGCAATTAGCCAAATGAGGCAGTGTTCTCCTTGTTGCTGTAAAAAGGATGTGGAGAATTTGGCAGCTAGAAATGTCGCAAATATTATCATGCATTTGAGAAACCTATTGCTAAAGTTACATTCTTATACTGATACCTATTTGCATGGACTGCAGGAAAGGAGGAGGTGAAGGAAAGAAATGTCCATTCAAATATTCTTCCCTAAGAATAGAAAGTCTTCTCTTCCCTCTAGAAACACAAATGGAAGAGAACAAGCATTGAACACATTTACATAGAATAGTAACAAAACTTTGACTGAAAGCCAGGAACTTGGGATACTAACTCTTTACTAGTATGTTGCTAATTTTAGCATGTGCCCTAATTCTGAGTCACCAGGCATCTTCTATTATGTAGAAGTCAAAATATCGTGCCTTTTAGAAGTCACTGTAATATATTATCATGTGCAATTCTTTCTTTTCTTAGATTAGTGATAATCTAAAGAGGTGACTAATACTCAGTTCTTGGGAGGATCACAAGCTCTGACTTAATTAGAAGGAATTAACTTATCTTAAACATCTTATTCTAAGAAATGATAGTAGGAAGTGGGATGGTATTGTATCACCGTATACTCTGTTATTTCATGATTCCCTGTTTATAAAAGACACAGTAATTATTGCCTATAGGATTTAAAATTGCTTAAGATCTTGTGCAGGAAATCTGACTTTTCTGTTGAAGAGGAAGCTTATTAGAGAATAAGAATAAAAGAACAGAATTCTTCTCTGAATGAAAACTCTTTTTTTTTTTTTTTTTTACTTTTTCCGATTACATGCTGAGTCTGTTTTCTCTCTCGCTCTCTCTCTCTCTTTTTTTTTAATTTCTAGTACAGCCACTATGGAAAACTCTATTCTTAATATAGTGCATTATTTTATTAAAAAAAATTTTGGTTTTTCACCAAACAAATGTTTACTGATTTCTGATTTTGTGTAAAACATTGTCTTAAGCCCCAGGGGTGGGGGTGCTGAGATTAATACTAATTTCTGCCACTGAAGAGTCGCCAGTGTGTTGATTACATGTATGGCATGTGACAGTCATGTGAGGAACAGAAATGCCAGAGAAGCGCATAGATGACGCTGAAAAGTTGGGGAAACTACATAGAGGAAATGACCTTTGACCCAACTCTTAAATTGTGAATAGTAAGTTGCACTTTTCCAAGGAAGAAAGATGCTTTTTTAAACTTGCTTCTGCCTCTCATAATCACAGAAAACTAGCCAATCTGATCACAGGACCACAGTCTTGTCTAACTCAATGAAACTAAGCCATGCTGTGTGGGGCCACCCAGGATGGGCGGGTCATGGTGGAGAGGTCTGACAGAATGTGGTCTACTGGAGAAGGGAATGGCAAACCACTTCAGTATTCTTGCTGTGAGGACCCCATGAACAGTATGAAGAGGCAAAATGATAGGATACTGAAAGAGAAACTCCCCAGGTCGGTAGGTGGCCAATATGCTGCTGGAGATCAGTAGAGAAATAACTCATGAAAGAATGAAGGGATGGAGCCAAAGCAAAAACATTACCCAGTTGTGGATGGGACAGGTGATAGAAGCAAGGTCTGATGCTGTAAAGAGCAATATTGCCTAGGAACCTGGAATGTTAGGTCCATGAATCAAGGCAAATTGGAAGTGGTCAAACAGGAGATGGCAAGAGTGAAGGACGACGTTCTAGGAATCAGTGAGCTAAAATGGACTGGAATGGGTGAATTTAACTCAGATGACCATTATATCTACTACTGTGGGCAGGAATCCCTTAGAAGAAATGGAGTAGCCATCATAGTGAACAGAAGAGTCCAAAATGCATTACTTGGATGCAATCTCAAAAACGACAGAATGATCTCTGTTTGTTTCCAAGGCAAACCATTCAATATCACGGTAATCCAAGCTTATGCCCCAACCAGTAATGCTGAAGCTGAAGTTGAACAGTTCTATGAAGACCTACAAGACCTTTTAGAACTAACACCCAAAAAAGATGTCCTTTTCATTATAGGGGACTAGAATGCAAAAGTAGGAAGTCAAGAAACGCCTGGAATAACAGTCAAATTTGGCCGTGGAGTATGGAATGAAGTAGGGCAAAGGCTAATAGAGTTTTGCCAAGAGAACATACTGATCATAGCAAACACCCTTTTCCAACAACACAAGAGAAGACTCTACACATATAGAAAGAACAATATCTTCCTACAGAAAAGCTACGTTGCGAGTCAATTGAAAATAAACAATAATCTTGGGGCATGAATTAGAAGATATATTCCTACTCTAGATCTGCTAGTAATCTTGAAAGAATGTGATAATTGCATTATTATTAATATTAAACAATGTCATCCCAGGGTGAAATTACTGCATTAAAAAATAAGTTTGATTTTATAGAAACTTATTTTATTATGGAATAATACAATATATGTAGCACATAAGTTCACAGATATATTTATGAACCTATTAAAATGAAACACCCATTTTTGCCCTAATTATTTTCCATGAATTCTATAGTCATTTAGGTGAGTAAATATAGTTAAATTATGAAAAAATGTGAAAATTGATTTGTATAATGGATGTTGAAAGCATTGTGCTTTTGACACAGACTTATGGATGATATTATTTGGCCTGGAAGTAAATTATAATCAGTGTTGATCATTTATTTTAGCTGCATTCCCTCCAAACAATTACATTTGAATCACAGTAGAAACAATCTTGAATATAATGGTACTAAAAAATCATAACTGACAATATAATAAAATCAATTTGTAATTTTTCTGAAATGTTCACCAGAAGCACAGATATCATCTGCATTAGTATAGCATTTTCTGTTTATGCAGTGCTTTTGTTTAATTGACTGTGCAAAATTGCCATTTAAAAGTGACACAGTTTTCATCTTCTGATCCACAAATTTCAAGATGTTTTAAAAGAAATTATCTTTTAATGTATGTTGTTTTGGCAAGAGTACAGAATAGAGAATTATGCATATAATGAAAAACATTGACCCTATAACATTAAGATGAAAAATAAAATACATAAGGTGTCTAGCAGAATTCTTGGAACAAAGCAACTGTTCAAATCCTACAATCTGCCACTGGTGATTAGAGCAAGAAGAGATCAAATCTGAATTTGTAGCAAAGAGTTTAAGGTAGAGATGAATATTTGTATTCATTTTACCATGCATAAGCAAAGTTGTATTAATTACCTACCATATGCCATTCATTGAACTATACACTAGAGATACAATTGTTAAAAAGACACTGTCCTTGACTGTAGTTTAGAAATGGGGAAACTAGTAATTATTTTTTTCCAAACTTTAAACAATTTATTTTGTACTGGAGTATAGCCAATTAAAAATGTTGTGGTAGTTTCAGGTGAACATGAAGGGACTCAGCCATACATGTACATGTACCCAGGTTTATTCAAGCTTATATACCAGGGGAGTGAAAAGATACAAGAAAATGACTGCTGAGGAACACCCAGAACTATAATATTCTGTAATTCATTTCTTAACTAAGATCAAATATGTGACATCATCTAACCCAATACTTAGCATAGTGTAGGCCGTGAAAAAATAAATTTACATCTGCTTTTGTAACTCAAAATACCAGACTAAGATATCAGGACCATACATAGGCATATGCACTGTGCTGACTTCATTTCATACATAGTTAAATATATTTTTCTGACCTGAAATATTACTTTGCAAATTTTGTAAATTTACTACTAGGTGTACCAGATATTTCTCCAGCATGGAGAGAGGATTTTTAAAAATTGGTTTATTTTTCGGCTGCACTGGGTCTCGATTGCCGTGCCTAGGCTTCCTTTAGTTGTGATGAGGAGGGCTACTCTCTCTGTGGCGCGCAGGTTTCTCGCTGAGGCGCCTTTGTTGTTGTGGATCATGGTCTCCAGGTGCACGGGCCCAGTAGCTGTAGTGCAGGAGCTGAGTGCTCTGCGGCAGGTGGGATCTTCCTGAACCAGGAAGGAATTCATCAGAGGATTTTAGTCACATCCTTGCGAACTACTGTCTTGGTAGAGTGTATAAATATGTCAGCCCTGCCTATTCCTGATGTTAGAATAAAAGTGTTAAATATTTTTCTAGAAGCATGATGTTAGCTGTATGTTCATTTTGTTGATGATTAATTTTAGATTGAATAATATCTTTTCAATTTCTAGTTTTCTATAACTTTTTTTCTATTGTGGTTATTTTATTTTTTATTTATTTATTTTTCATTTATTTTTATTAGTTGGAGGCTAATTACTTTACAATATTGTAGTGGTTTTTGTCATATATTGACATGAATCAGCCATGGATTTACATGTGTTCCCCATCCTGATCCCCCCTCCCACCTCCCTCTCCACCCTATTCCTCTGGGTCTTCCCAGTGTACCAGCCCTGAGCACCCGTCTCATGCATCCAACCTGGGCTGGTGATCTGTTTCACCCTAGATAATATACATGTTTTGATGCTGCTCTCTCGAAACATCCCACCCTCGCCGTCTCCCACAGAGTCCAAAATTCTGTTCTGTACATCTGTGTCTCTTTTTCTGTTTTGCATATAGGGTTATCGCTACCATCTTTTTAAATTCCATATTTATGCATTAGTATACTGTATTACTCTTTATCTTTCTGGCTTACTTCACTCTTTATAATGGGCTCCAGTTTCATCCATCTCATTAGAACTGATTCAAGTGAATTCTTTTTAATGACTGAGCAATATTCCATGGTGTGTATGTACCATAGCTTCCTTATCCATTCGTCTGCTGATGGGCATCTAGGTTGCTTCCATGTCCTGGCTATTATAAACAGTACTGCGATGAACATTGGGGTGCACGTGTCTCTTTCAGATCTGGTTTCCTCGGTGTGTATGCCCAGAAGTGGGATTGCTGGGTCATATGGCAGTTTTAAAACTTTTCGTTAAAAGAAGTTATAAAATATTATCAGAAGTATTTTTGAATTAAGATAATTATATGGTTTTTATTTATTCTTCTTATGTTATGAATTATACTGATTGGGTTTGACAGTTATACCAAGTTTATGTTTCTGGAAGAAGTCCAGAAAAATTTACTTGTAGTATAGTATGTTTTTTTAATGTATTGTTGGATTTTGTTAATATTTCATTAAAGTGTTGCTATTCAGTTGCTAAGTCATGTCAAACTCTTTGTGACTCCAGGGACTGCAGCAAGTCAGGCTTCCCTGTTCTTCATTAATTCCCACAGTTTGCTCAAACTCATGTCCGTTGAGTCAGTGATGCCATCCAACCATCTCATCCTCTGTCACCTCCTTCTCGTCCTGCCCTCAAACTTTCCCAGCATCAGGGTCTTTTCCAATGAGTCTGTTCTTTGTATCAGGTGGCCAAAGCATTGGAGCTTCAGTTTCAGCATCAGTCCTTCCAATGAATATTCAGGCTTGATTTCCTTTAGGATTGACTGGGGTTGATTGCCTTGCTGTCCAAAGGACTCTCAAGAGTCTTCAGAATCACAATTTGAAAGCAGCAATTCTTTGCTACTCATCCTTTTTTATGGTCTAACTCTCACATCCAGATATGACTACTGGAAAAACCTTAGCTTTGACTATACAAAAAGTGATGTCTCTACTTTTTAATATGCTGTCTAGGTTTGTCATAGATTTTTCTCCAAGGAGCAAGTGTCTTTTAATTTCATGGCTGCTGTACCATCCACAATGATTTTGGAGGTGAAGAAAATAATATCTTTCACTGTTTCTATTTTCCCCCCATCTATTTGAAATGAAGTGATGGGACTGGATGCCATGATCTTAGTTTTTGAATACTGAGTTTCAATCCAGCTTTTTAACTCTCCCCTCTGACCCTCATCAAGATCCCCAGGAGAAGGGAAAGGCTACCTAGCGGCTTCCCTGATAGCTCAGTTGGGTAAAGAATCTGCCTGCAATGAAGGAAACCCTGGTTCAATTCCTTAATCAGGAAGATCCGCTGAAGAAGAAATAGGCTACCCGCTGCAACATTCTGGCCTGGAGAATTCCGTGGACTAGTCACAAGGAGTTGTACACGATGAATGACTTTCACTTTCACTTTCTGACCCTCATCAAGAGGCTCTTTAGTTGCTCTTTGCTTTCTGCCATTAGAATGGTATCATCTGCATATCTTAAGGTTATTGATATTTTTTCCAGTAATCCTGATTCATCTAGCCCAACATTTTGCATGATGTACTATGCACTTAAGTTAAATAAGGAGAGTGACATTATATAGCCTTAATGTACTCCTTTCCCAATTTTGAACTAGTCCATGTCTAGTTCTAACAGTTGCCTCTTGCCCTGCATACATGTTTCTCAGGAGACAGAATAGGTGGTCTGGAATTCCCATCTCTTTAAGAATTTTCAGTTTATTGTGATTCACACAAAGGTTTTAGTATAGTCAATGAAACAGATGTTTTTCTAGAATTCTTTTGCTTTTTCTATGATCCAACAGATGAATCGTGATCCTCAATTTGATCTCTGTTTCCTCAACCTAGTACTGGATATGTATTAAATCCAGTTTGTACATATGAAAGTTCTCAGTTCACGAACGGAAGCCTAAGTTGAAGGATTTTGAGCATTGTGCGTGTAAAGTGAGTGCAATTGTGCGGTAGTTTGAACAACTTTGGCATTAAAGTGTTTGTGTCTATGCTAATAATGGATGCTATCTAAAATGTTATATTCTTGTCATATTTATTGTAAGTTTTGGTGTCAGTATTATTGCCTCATAAAACAAGTTGTTACATATTCCTTCATCTTCTCTTTCTGAAAGAATTATTATAAATTGGTATTATTTGACCCTGAAATGTTTGATAGGATTCACCAGTGAAATAATCTGGGCCTGGAGTTTTCTTTGTGGGTAAATTTTCAGTAATTATTTCATTTCTAATTACAGTGAATTTATATGAGTTTTCTTTTGCATGTGTTAGTTTTAGTGAATTATGATATTCAAGGAAACTGTCCATTTCATGTAAGTTGCTGAATTTATTAGACTAACATTTTTCATAATATCCCCTTATTATCCTTTCAGTGTCTATAAGCTACATAGCAATATGCCCTATCTCCTTCCTGCTATTGTAAACTTGTGTTCTTTTTTGTGTATGTCTTGCTATTGATTTTATCAATATTATTTATTTTATTGTTTTTTCAAAGAGATTAACATGTGGCTGTGTTAATTTTTGCATTGTTTATTTTCTATTCAAATCTCTTATATTATTTTTATTTGCTTTATCCTCTTCTATTTGAGTTTATCCTCAAAAAATTACTTGAGGTATTTATTTCAAAATTTTAATCTTTGGAAAATATAAATTTAAAGATAAAAATATTTCTCTCAACAGGATTTATACATTTTTTATTAATTGTCATTGAGTCAACATGTTTTCTAATTTTCCTTATGATTTCTTCTTTGGACCATGGGTAATTTAGAAGTGGTTCACCTAGTTTCAAATATTTGGGCATTTTCTAATTTTCTTGTTATTTATTTCCAATTTAATTCCAGTATGGTATGAGAATATAGACTGTATGTTTTCAATCTTGAATCAGTTAGTGTTTAATTTATAGATTAGCATATGGTCTGTTTTGATAATGTTTTATATACACCTGAAAAAATGCATTCAGAAGTTGTTTCAGGAATTATTCAGCAATGTCAATTTGGTTACAGTTGTTACAAGTGTTGTACAATTTTTCTGTGTCCTTACATGTATTTTACGTCTACACTTTATTATTTTTTGAGGAAAATAATTTATCATTTTAAAATATTCCCCTTTTGTATCTTGGTAATACTCATTTTCTTGATGCTCACCTTGTCTGCTATTAATGTGAGTCTCTTGTGATTACTGTTTGCTTTGTTTGTTTTTTTCTCTTATTTCAACCAGTCTAAATATTATATTTACATATAATTTTAGTGCCATTCATCACTAAAATCAATCAAACAATCTTTCTTTTAATAGGTGTGTTTCAGTTCAGTTCAGTTCAGTTGCTCAGTGGTGTCTGACTCTTTGTGACCCCATGAACCTCAGCATGCTAGGCCTCCCTGTCCATCACCAACTGCTGGAGTCTACCCAAACCATGTCCATTGAGTCAGTGATGCCGTCCAACATCTCATCTTCTGTCTTCCCCTTCTCCTCCTGCTCTCAATCTTTCCCAGCATCTGGGTCTTTTCCAATGAGTCAGCTCTTCGCATCAGGTGGCCAAAATACTGGAGTTTCAGCTTCAACATCAGTCCTTCCAATTAACATCCAGGACTGATCTCCTTTAGGATGAACTGGTTGGGTCTCCTTGCAGTCCAAGGGACTCTCAAGAGTCTTCTCCAACACCACACTTCAAAAGCATCAATTCTTCAGCACTCGGCTTTCTTTATAGTCCAACTATCACATCCATACATGACTACTGATAAAACCATAGCCTTGGCTAGACAGACCTTTGTTGACAAATAATGTCTTTGCTTTTTAATATGCTATCTAGGTTGGTCATAACTTTCCTTCCAAGGAGTAAGCATCTTTTAATTTCATGGCTGCAGTCACCATTTGCAGTGATTTTGGAGAACCAAAAATAAAGTCAGCCCCTGTTTCCACTGTTTCCCTATCTATCTGCCATGAAGTGATGGGACCAGATGCCATGATCTTAGTTTTCTGAATGTTGAGATTTAAGCCAACTTTTTCACTCTCCTCTTTCACTTTCATCGACAGGATCTTTAGTCCTTCTTCACTTTCTGCCATAAGTGTGGTGTCATCTGCATATCTGAGGTTATTGATATTTCTCCCGGCAATCTTGATTCCAGCTTGTGCTTCTTCTAGCCCGACATATCTCATGATGTACTCTGCATAGAAGTTAAACAAGCAGGATGGCAATATACAGCCTTTACTTACTCCTTTTCCTATTTGGACCCAGTCTTTTGCTCCATGTCCAGTTCTAACTGTTGCTTCCTGACCTGCATACAGGTTTCTCAAGAGGCATGTCAGGAGGTCTGGTATGCCCATCTGTTTCAGAATTGCCACAGTTTATTGTGATCCACACAGTCAAAGGCTTTGGCATAGTCAATACAGAAGAAATAGATGTTTTTCTGAAATTCTCTTGCTTTTTCGATGATCCAGCAGATTTTGGCAATTTGATCTCTGTTTCCTCTGCCTTTTCTAAATCCAGCTTGAACATCTGGAAGTTCATGGTTCCCATATTGCTGAAGCCTGGCTTGGAGAATTTTGAGCATTACTTTACTAGCATGTGAGATGAGTGCAATTGTGCAGTAGTTTGAGTATTCTTTGGCATTGCCTTTCTTTGTGATTGGAATGAAAACTGACCTTTTCCAGTCCTGTGGCCACTGCTGAGTTTTCCAAATTTGCTGACATACTGAGTGCAGCACTTTCACAGTATCATCTTTTAGCATTTGAAATAGCTCAATTGGAATTCCATCACCTCTACTAGCTTTGTTCAGTGATGTTTCCTAAGGCTCACTCAACTTCACATTCCAGGATGTCTGGCTCTAGGTGAGGGATCACACCATCGTTATTATCTGGATCATGAAGATCTTTTTTGTACAGTTCTTCTGTGTATTCTTGCCACCTCTTAATATCTTCTGCTTCTGTTAGGTCCATACCATTTCTGTCCTTTATTGAGCCCATCTGTGTATGAAATGTTCCCTTGTTCTAATTTTCTTGAAGAGATCTCTAGTCTTTCTCATTTGTTGTTTTCCTGTATTTTTTTCCATTGATCACTGAGGAATGCTTTCTTATCTCTCCTTGTTATTCTTTGGAACCCTGCATTCAAATGGGTATATCTTTCTTTCTCTCCTTTGCTTTTCCCTTCTCTTCTTTTCACTTCTTCTTTCACTTTTCAGTTATTTGTAAGGCCTCCTCAGACAGCCATTTTGCTTTTTGCATTTCTTTTTCTTGGGGATGGTCTTGATTCCTGTCTCCTATACGATGTTATAAGCCTTTGTCCATTGTTTATCAGGCACTCTGTCTATCAGAGCTAGTCCCTTAAATCTCTTTCTCACTTCCATTGTATAGTCATAAGGTATTTGATTTAGGTCATATCTGACTGGTTTAGTGCTTTTCCCCACTTTCTTCAATTTCAGTCTGAATTTGGCGATAAGGAGTTCATGATCTGAGCCACAATCACCTCCCCGTCTTGTTTTTGCTGACTGTATAGAGCTTCTCCATCTTTGGCTGCAAAGAGTATAATCAATCTGATTTTGGTGTTGACCATCTGGTGATGTCCATGTGTCCATGAAGACCTACAAGAACTTCTAGAACCAACACCCCAAAAAGATGTCCTTTTCATTATAGGGGACTGAAATCCAAAAGTAGAAAGTCAAGAAACACCTGGAGTAACAGGCAAATTTGGCTTTGGAGTACAGAATGAACCAGGGCAAAGGCTAATTAATAGAATTCTGCCAAGAGAACGCACTGGTCATAGCAAACACCCTCTTCCAACAACACGAGAGAGGACTCTACACGTGGACATCACCAGAATTGGTGTGTTTAGTGCATGTATAATAAATGCCATTTTGACATATTAGATTCAGATCTATATTTTGGCTTCTTATTTTCTATATGTCCTGACTAGTATTTTGTTCCTTTCTTCTTTCTTTTGCAGTGAATATTTTATATTACTTCATTTTATCTCCTCTTAATCTACTAGTTTCATTTCTTTGTTTAATTTCTCAATGGTTGCTTTGAACCATTAATGTTTCACTGTCTAAATAAAATTAATATTATACTGTAACATGTGTAGTTTAATTTAGCCAGTCCGCTTCTTTATTATATATTTTACTTCCATTAATATCATTGTCGATTCCTTTAAACAGTCAAAAGACTCTTCAAGAAATTAAGAAAAATAGAATCCATCTTATAGACTTATATATTTACTACTTCCAGTTGTCTTAATCTTTTCTTGCATCTGTATTTCCTTGATGGATTATTTTTCTTCACCCTGAAGAAATTCTATTAGTTACTTTTTATGATAAATTAGTTCCGTTTTTATCTTTTCCCTCTCAAAAAAATTGTCAATCTCTTCTCCATTTATGAATGATATTTGAGGACAGATTCTAGAATTCTAGGTTCACAGTTTTCTTACCATCCTTTATTTATTGGCTTCCCTGGTGGCTCAGATGGTAAAGTATCTGCCTGCAATGTGGGAGACCCAGGTTCGATCCCTGGATTGGGAAGATCCCCTGGAGAAGGAAATGGCAACCCACTCCAGTACCCTTGCCTGGAGAATCCCATGGACAGAGGAGCCTGGTAGGCTACAGTCCATGAGGTCACAAAGAGTTGGACACAACTGAGCGACTTCACTTACTCCCCTGGGCACTTGGAAGATCTCTTTCTCTTTAAAAAAATTTTTATTTTACATTGGAGTACAGTTGATCAACAATATTGTGTTAGTTTAAGGTGTACGGCAAGATGATTCAGATATATATATCTTTATATATATATATATATACATACACAAATATATATATATACTTTTCCAAATTATTTTCCCATTTAGATTATTATAGGGTATTAAGCAAATTTCCCTGTGCTGTACAGTAGGTCCCTATTGGTTATTTTAAATATAGCAGTGTGTACACATCAGTCCCAAACTCCCAACCTGTTCCTACCCCTCACCCTTCCCTTCTGGTAACCATAAGTTCATTCTCTAAGTCTGTGAGTCTCTCTCTTTTGTGAATAAGTTTGTATCATTTATTTTTTTTTTAGATTCTGCATGTAAGTGATATCATATGATATTTATCTTTATCTTCACTTAGTATGATGATCTGCAGGTCCATCTGTCTTGCTGCAAATGGCATTATTTCATTCTTTTTATGACTGAGTAATATTCCATTGTATATATGTACCACATCTTCTTAATCCATTCCTCTGTTAACGGACACTTAGGTTGTTTCCATGTCTTGGTTAGTGTAAGCAGTGCTAGTGAACAGTGTAATGCATGTATCTTTTTGAACCATGTTTGTTTTTTTTTCTGGATATGGAATGGGACTGCTGGATCATATGGTACTCTATTTTATAGTTTCTTAAGAACTCCATGCTGTTCTCCAGAGGGCTGTACCAATTTACATACCAAAGGAGAGTTCCTTTTTCTTTATACCCTCCCCAGTATTTATTATCTGCAGACTTTTTGATGATGGCCATTCTGACCGGTGTTAGGTGATATCTCATTATAGTTTTGATTTGTGTTTCTGTAATAATTAGCGATGTTGAACATCCTTCATGTGCCTCTTAGCATCTGTATGTTTTCTTTAGAGGAAAGTCTGTTTAGATTTTTTGCATAAACCTTTGGTTTATTGGGTTATTTGTTTGGTTTTACTTTGAGCCTCATGAGCTATTTGTAAATTTTGGTCAGTCGCACATTTTGAAAATATTTTCTCCCATGCTGTGAGTTGTCTTTTTATTTTGTTTATGATTTCCTTTGCTGTGAAAAGCTTTTGAGTTTGATCAGGTCCCATTTGCTTATTTTTATTTTACTTACTCTAGGAGAGACATCAGAAAAAAATTTTGTGTGACTTATGTCAAAGAGTGTTCTGCCAATCCTTTCCTTTAAGAGTTTTATGGCACCAAGTCTTACATTTAGGTCTTTAACCCTTTATGAGTTTAGTTTTGTGTATGATGTTAAAGAATGTTCTAATCTCATTCTTTATATATACATTCCCAGTTTTCCCAGCACTATTTATTGAAGAGACTGTTCTTTCTCCATGGTATATTCTTGCTTCCTTTGTCATAGATTAATTGACCATAGTTGCATACGTTTACTTCTGGGCTTTCTATCCTGTCCCACTGATCTATATTTCTATTTTTGTGCCAGTACCATTCTGTTTTGATGACTGTAATTTTGTAGTACAGTCTGAAGTCAGAGTGCCTGATTCCTCCAGGTCTGTTTTTCTTGCTCAAGATTGCTTTGGCTACTCTCTTTCTTTTGTGTCTCTAAACAAATTTTTACATCTTTCTTAGTATCATCTGCTGTTGATTTATTCCAATAAGAAGTGAGTCTTCATTCTTGTTCTGTGGAATACCATGTTTCTTTTTTCACCTTTATCTTTTCTTTTTAGCATTCTGACAATAATGCCTGCAGGTGTATTTTTCTTTGTATTTTCCTTGCTCATGCTTTTCTGAGATTTTTGTTTCTGTGACAATATCCTCATCAGTTTTAGAAATGTTTAAATTATTGTCTCTTCAAATATTTGGTTTTATTTTCCTATTCTCTCCACTTAGGGGACCACAATTATATATTACTGTCTGGCATTTTATAATAGGTCTCAAATGATCTATTCTGGCTTTTATTTTTATATTTTAAACTGATCTGTCTTTGTTACTGATTATTTTCTCTGCTCTGTCTAGCCAATTCAAAGATCTTTTATATGTTACATGTATTTTTCTCTTAAAATAATTCCATTTAATTCTTTTTTAAGTTTTTCCATTTCTGGGCTGTGAGTCTCCATTTCTATTCAATAATTTTCAGTATATTTTTCAATATCTATAATACATGTTTTAATATGTTTATTAAACCTGATTTAAATTTTTTATTGCTAATTCTAATATCTAAGTCATATATTAATGTGTTTCTGTTGTTTATTTTGAATTTTACATCCAATTTTTCTCTTATTGTATCTTGTAAATTTGAACTACATACTGGATATTATGTATAATATATATTGTAGAAAATCTTTATTACGTCATCAAAATTGTAGGGCTATTGTGTTTCATTCCAATAAAAAAAATTAAGAAACTGGAAGGCTAACCTGATATAATTTAAAAAAATTTTAAGTGGACCCTTTAAGAACCTCGACTTTACTCCTAGAACTAGAATGTAGCCTTGGATCCTTCTTAAAGCATGGATCTTCTGGGACTTCAAGGGAAATCTAAAATGTTTATCAACTTCCTCTAATTTGTTGGGAGTTGAACTCCAAATGTCTCTCTAACAGTAGCTTGTGGAAATTTCTGCTCAAGTCTTTATTTGTCCAGTAGCATCCTTTTTCCTGTGTTCCTTTTGTATCACCTTGCATATGCACAGTTTATACATCAGCTAATATTTAAGCAGATTTGTACACAATTTTGGTACTTTTCCCTCTGTGGCATCTTCCTTTGAGGAATGTTTCCCTCAATTTCCAGCCATTCTAGCAGCTCCAAATTCCAACCTCTATCTCTTCATCTCAGTAAAACAGATGATCTCAGCTTCAAGTTCAAGCTATTTAATTTTGAGTCACATAGTTTATTTCTCTTGCTGTTAAGTAATGTTTATTTTGTAGTTTCCACCTTCTTTTGCTTTTCCCCACAACTTTTAAATAATTGTTTTATAATCCTTGTTTTAATGTCTGTCTAAAATTTTCACTTGTCATTAGCAGGATGATTAGTATGAATCAAGCTACTCTACCTTTATTGAAAACAGCAATTCAGAATATTAACTTTAAAAATTGCTAACATTAGTTGAGCACTTTTTATAAAAGCGAGGTACTATTTTACATGCATTTTAACATTTAATTATCATAAAAGTCTTATAACATACTTAACTACTATTCTTCTATTTTCAGATAATAAAATTGTAACACAGGGAATGAGGATAATTTCCACTAAGTCCATAACTAGAAGGAGGCAGCATAGGGTTTTAGAACTAGGCAATCTATTATATATTGCACCTTGAAACTAGTCCTTTCACCTTAATAACAGAAAGTGATTAAAAATGTGTCTAGATTGTTATTTTGACAGCTCTAATACATACCTTCTCTACAATCTTTTCTATGAGATATTTCCTCTGGCTCTGAAAAAGGACCATGCAACTCGGTTTTAAACAACATGAGCTGTGATGTTACTTTTGTGACTTACTCATATTCAGTGACTCATCAGACTGTTGCAATCTCTGAACTATATATTCAAAGCCACTTGCATCATGTATTCCTCCAAAGCACATTTGCCCAAAGTGACTATTAACTGAGCTTACCCATGAATTGGTATTCTCAAATAACCTCATGATAAACACATATTTTCAACTGGGACAAGTAGAAAATACAGTGTATTGAATTGATTTACAGTCATCTTGACCACAGTTCTGACATATCCACATTGTTTCATAGAATAAGAGATTTTTTAGGCCTAAAATATGTATGTTAGACCACATAAAAAAACATGAAGATCGCAGAAGTAAAGTGGTATCATCCAAGGTCACAATGGCTATATAGTTGCAGACACAGAACCCAAGTAACAAATTTACCTCTCTTTGTAATAAATAAAAAAGAATCATTCTTACATTAAAAAGAAAGTCTTAAAGTGGTAGAAATCCCTTTTTCTTGTTCATAACCTCTGAAATAGTGTTGTTTAATTCACTAGCCTTCCATAAAACAGCTGTCTTAAATCAAATCTATATTAAATATCACCAGATAAATTCATTTGTCCCTTTTTACAGTAGATACTTAAAAACTTATAAAAGCTTTTATTTATTATGACATTTCATATTTTTTTCTATTACCCAAGTCAGTCTTTTTTTTTTTTTTTTCCAGTTGTTTCAGAGACATGCCCAGCCAACTCCCAAAACATTTGACTGAATAGTAATAAACCATTAGTGCAATATTGAAGGGTCTTCCCTTGTGGCTCAGCTCGTAAAGAATCTGCCTACAGTGTGGGAAGACCCGGGTTCAATCCATGGGTTGTGAAGATACCCTGGAGAAGGGAAAGGCCACCCACTCCAGTATTCTGTCCTAGAGAATTCCATGGACTGTATTGAAGAAAACTGGGGTGGGGGGCGGGGAATCACTATAATGCTTCAGATGTCTCTTTGGGAGGGCTATAGCTCTTTCAGTGAGCTCACCATCTGGATGTTAACTACATCCAACATGTTCTTCCCTTCTCCTATGTTCATAACTTCTTAAGTGTACTCTAGTTTATATTTCATCCTAATAGTATTATAAGCATATATCCTCATTCTCAAAGTTGGCAATGAAAACATCGAGAAATAATAAGGTCTAATGCTTCCTCATTATTAGAATACAAATCCATGGTTATTTCACTTTTGTGCAATGGAGATAATTTGGTCCAGAGAGGTAAAGTGAGTTATTCAGAGCTGAACAGATCATGTGTAAGGATGAATACTGATATTCTGTTTATCATGCAAACAGGACACCATCTCCTATGAGACACTGTATCGTGTGTTGTCAGAATGTGTTCATGTCAGAATGTGGCAAGACTTTATAAGCTATACTGAGACAATGCTGTCAGATAGGTTTATTTTCCACAGAGGAATCTACTGGTCAGTGGTATAACTGGGCGAGAGAGGGCATTAATAATTTTTCCAGTCAAAAAGGTGTGGAAGGAGCGGGATTAAGCAAAATTAAGCATGTTTCTTTGGTGCTTGACTTATTTGAAGCTTTAATATGCTAATATTGGTGTACATTTCTAAAAGGGGGATAAAAACATTTGCCAAAATTATTTGACCAAAGGACTTTTAAAAATTTTTGCCAAGATCGTCCATTACAGAAAATACCTGATAGAACACATTTAGAAAAATTCTTTAGTGGTATAGCTATCTTCAAAACATTGTGGATATTTAACAAAACTTTATTGAAGGAAGGAATATACATTAAATTTTATGTACATTCACAATAATTTATACCTGAGGTTCATCCATTATCAAATCCTGGTTCATAATGTCACCAAGGGTCATCTTGTGGGAAAAGAAGATAGTTTATCTTCATGATGGTGACCTCAGTGGATGGAGATAGAGTCCAAAGACTTCTAACTTCACTCTGTATATTGATAGGGTACCATCACTCTTAATCTCATTTAACTGCCATGTCATTTAAAGTGACTGTCTTTTAAAAAGATTAATAGAATCCATTATTGTGTGTGAAATTTTAACTGAGTTTAAACAGCTATAGGAACACCATCACCTGGGAAAGTTGCCAAAATTGCCATGTAGCTTTCAGAAAGATGAGTTTGTGAACTGACAGCCCTTTTTAACTCTCATTCAACTAGAGAGTGAATCAAAAAAAAAGAAATAGTTTAGCCAATTTTAATTTCCCTGGAAGCACTGATTTTACTTTCCAATGGAATAAAATACTATCTTAAAATCTATTAGACAAGCAAGCACAATTAATAGCAATTGTTTCTTCAAATTTGTTAATAGGAAAAATTCATTCAGAATTGATGACAATTTTTAGTATATATTTATAATACATATATATAAATACATATACTTATGGATGAGATGGTTGGATGACATCACAGACTTAATGGACATGAGTTTGAGCAAACTCTGGGAGATAGTGAAGAACAGGAAAGCCTGGCGTGCTGCAGTTCATGGGGTTGCAAAGAGTTGGACATGACTGAGCAACTGAACAAAAACAATACTTACAGTATTTTATGATTTTGTTTAAATTACATCCTTGGAAATGAGAATCAAAAAAAGCATTACTTTGCCTGTTAGAATTTTCTAATTCAACAAATACTGAAAGAATATATGGCAGAGAATCAAAAATAAAGCCTCTACTCTCAAAGAGCTTGAAATCTAAACAAGGGAAAATGACAAGTACAAAAAAAAAAAAAAAATGCCACAATGACAGGCAGAAAGTGGTGAGCCAATTTTAAGTAAGACAGAACCCTATGAAGTTTCCATATAGGTAGAAATCACATTCGATTGTGTAGAAATTAGGGAAGGTACTGAGGTGGATGGATTTGGGCTTTTAATCTAGTGTAAGATTAACATTCAGTTCAGTTCAGCTCTGTCACTCAGTCATGTCTGACTCTTTGCGACCCCATGAACTGCAGCATGCCAGGCCTCCCTGTCCATCACCAACTCCCGGGGTTTACTCAAACTCATGATCATTGAGTCAGTGATGCCATCCAACCATCTCATCCTCTGTTGTCCCCTTCTCCTCCTGCCTTCAGTCTTTCTCAACATCAGGGTCTTTTTAAATGAGTCAGTTCTTTGCATCAGGTGGCCAAAGTATTGGAGTTTCAGATTCAACATCAGTCCTACCAATGAACACCCAGGACTGATCTCCTTTAGGATGGACTGGTTGGATCTCCTTGCAGTCCAAGGGACTCTCAAGAGTCTTCTGCAACACCACACTTCAAAAGCATCAATTCTTCAGCACTCCGCTTTCTTTATGGTCCAACTCTAACATCTATACATGACCACTGGAAAAACCATAGCCTTGACTAGATGGACCTTTGTTGGCAAAGTAGTGTCTCTGCTTTTAATATGCTGTCTAGGTTGGTCATAACTTTTCTTCCAAGGAGTAAGCGTCTTTAAATTTCATGGCTGCAATCACCATCTGCAGTGGTTTTGGAGCCCCCAAAATTAAGTCTGCCACTCTTTGCACTGTTTCCCCATCTATCTGCCATGACGTGATGGGACCAGATGCCATGATCTTAGTTTTCTGAATGTTGAGATTTAAGCCAACTTTTTCACTCTTTCACTTTCATCAAGAGGCTCTTTAGTTCCTCTTCACTTTCTGCCATAAGGGTGGTGTCATCTGCATATCTGAGGTTATTGATATTTCTCCCGGCAATCTTGATTCCAGCTTGTGCTTCTTCTAGCCCAGCATATCTCATGATGTACTCTGCATATAAGTTGAATAAGCAGGGTGACAATATACAGCCTTGACGTACTCCTTTTCCTATTTTGAACCAGTCTGTTGTTCCATGTCCAGTTCTAGCTGTTGCTTCCTGACCAGCATACAGCTTTCTCAAGAGGCATGTCAGGTGGTCTGGTATGCCCGTCTCTTTCAGAATTTCCACAGTTTATTGTAATCCACACAACCAAAGGCTTTGGCATAGTCAATAAAGCAGAAAAAGATGTTTTTCTGGAACTCTCTTGCTCTTTCTGTGATCCAGCAGATGTTGGCAATTTGATCTCTGATTCCTCTGCCTTTTCTAAAACCAGCTTCAACATCTGGAAATTCACAGTTCAACATTAACATTATGAGGGATCAATGCACGGTTCTATATAAACATATTGCAGGGATCCTGATACTTATCATATACTAGTTATTCCATGATATATTTTCTTATTGTCCGTTAGTGAATATGATTTCTGTGCATTTGAGCAGTGTATAGAGTGAAGGAATAGAGATATGAACGAGAAGGCTTTTGGGCTCAGAACATGAAGCCACTTGATTGGTGATTTTATTAAATAGTGAACTAGAATTGAAGGTTTTTTGAAAAACTCTAAACTGACATAATCAGGACTAATCTGGAAACACTGCTTATGAAGGGGAAATATATGGAAGCTGAACTGAAAGCAGAGAAATGAGTGCAGTGATTCAAGCAAACAGCCCTCAGCTTAGGTACTCAAATTGAGAAAAGAGTGAAAAAGTTGGGCAAATGGTATTACAAAGTAGAAATGACAAGCAGAGCAATTATTGAGTGGTGGAGGGAGAGGGACAACAAGAAAAATCAACTCTAGTTTTCAAGCCTGAGTGAAAAGAAAATCATCATGCCATATACTAAGGTCAGCACTAGAGGGAAGAAAGCCAGTTCATGCAGAGCCAACAATGAGTTCAGGTTTAGTGATTATGTTTGACAGGTTGGTGAGACATCCAGGTGCAATGTTTGAAAAAAAAGTTGGAAATGTGGGGCATGAGTTACCCAAGGCAGAGGTGAGAGTTCATAACCAGTCCAGCATCGACAGTGGGCAATAAGGCATGAGCTCTGGGCAATCCTGAAGCAATGTGCTTCCCTGATAGCTCAGCTGGTAAAGAATCTACCTGCAGTGCAGGAGACCCCGGTTCAATTCCTGGGTTGGGAAGATCTGCTGGAGAAGGGATTGGCTACCCACTCCAGTATTCTTGGGCTTCCCTTGTGGCTCAGTTGGTAAAGAGTCTGCCTGCAATGTGGAAGACCTGGGTTCAATCCCTGGGTTGGGAAGATCCCCTGAAGAAGGGAAAGGCTACACCCTCTGGTATTCTGGCCTGGAAAATTCCTGGACTGTATAATCTATGGGGTCAGACATGACTGAGCGACTTTCACTTTCACTGGGAAATCGGGGCTTCATAGGTGGCCAGTAAAGACCTCACCTGTCAATGCAAGAGACATGAAAGATGTGAGTTTGATCCCTGGATCGGCAAGATCCCTGTGAGTAGGACATGGCAACTCACTCCAGTAATCTTGTCTGGAGAACTCCATGGACAGAGGAGCCTGGTGTACTGCAGTCCAAAGGGTCACAAAGAGTCCAGACATGACTAAATGATTCAGCATGCAGGCATTGGGCAATCAGAAGAGTTGATGATTGTAAGTAGCTGGGATTAGTGAACACCATGGAAGGTCTACCCTGCCTGAATAGAAATGTAATTGAATTCACCCCAGGAGAAAGGATACAAGAAACAGGGTTGGGAGGAAGGTTTGGGGGACTATTTATATAAGAAACTATTAGAAGTGAGTCCAGGCAGGAAGTGCTTGGAAGAGGAGGAAATAAAATTCCACAGACATATTGTTATTGTTGTTGTTTAGTCACTCAGTTATGTCTAACTGTTTGCAACCCTGTGGACTGTAGCCCACCATACTCCTCTTTCCATGGGATTCTCCAGGCAAAAATACTGAAGTGGGTTGCCATTTCCTTCTCGAAGGGATCTTCCTGAGCCAGGGATCAAACCCGCATCTCCTATACTGCTGGCAGATTCTTTACTCCTGAGTCAACAGGGAAGCCCTCTAAGACATTCTCAGTGCCTTTAGATTCTGTGCATATATAGTTTAAATGACACCATCATTCATTGTCTCTCATCCCTATTTAATTTATATATGTGACTTGTTTCCAGACTACACTGGAAAAATTTGAAGAAAATTAACCCATCTTCTGTCTAGGTATTTCTTGAAGTGTTTCAGATACTCGAGGAGATGGGAGATTTAAATTTTGAATTAGCCAATAAAGTTTGTAAACTACTTTACCACATCATATCACTTGCCTTGCTTACCCCACATATCACAGTAACATGGAGGCAAACTAGACAAATGCAACAGGTTCAGAGAGATTAAGAGAGATTAAGTGATTCAGCTAATGTCTTTGACTCAATTAATGAAAGGTTCAAGGCTTCATCCTGAGTCTATTTGTCCATTGTTAAGTATTATTTTCTAAATAATTTACGTCATACTATTTTCTAAATAGTTTCTAAGCTATTTTCTAGTTGATGTTCCACTTTTCTTCTTCTACTTATCTTGGGTAATCTGAATTTTTGCAGTACCTACTTTATAGACATCTTCACAGTTCTTCACTCAAAATGGCAGAGAGATTAAGTGATTCAGCTAATGTCTTTGACTCAATTAATGGAAGGTTCAAGGCTTCATCCTGAGTCTATTTGTCCATTGTTAAGTATTATTTTCTAAATAATTTACGTCATACTATTTTCTAAATAGTTTCTAAGCTATTTTCTAGTTGATGTTCCACTTTTCTTCTTCTACTTATCTTGGGTAATCTGAATTTTTGCAGTACCTACTTTATAGACATCTTCACAGTTCTTCACTCAAAATGGCAGAAATAGTCTCAACTGCCATGCTGTAGAGTGGCTAGCTCTTCAGGGAATTAAACTTATGCATTCTTCCCTTTAAAATATACCAATTTCAGATAATCGTCTCAGAAAATGTTTCTCTCATGTTTATTTTTGTCTTGTATTTATTTATCAGAGTCCAGTCCTTTTGCCCACTGTGCATAATTAGGTAGTATACATCGGCATCAAAACCAAATAAACACATCTGCCAAGATAGTTACTTCAGTTGGAGCGGGCAAAGGGTGACCGAGGATTAATACTGCCCTCAAACAACCTTTTACCAAGTTTAAGCTAGAAGACTATTCTAAATTCCCAGGTCTTAAAAAAATAAATAAATAAATAAATTCCCAGGTCTTTACTCTGTTTACTATGCTTGCTCTGCTTTTCTGAAGACTATCCAAAGCATTTGGATTAATCTTGTATCATAGGAATCATATCTCTTTCAGCTTATGTAATGCCATCAGAATCATACATCGATATGGACTTTACTTGGAGTTCAAAATCCCTGAATAACAACTACACTGACATTAACTCACCACATCCTCAAGAGTCTAATGTCTAGTAAGACACATTTCAAAGTTTTTAGTTGAGGCCAGCATTTTTCTGGTAGGCTCACAGAGCTTGAAGTGAAATCTTTCAGAGCCAGGCTTAGAGAATAAATATTTAAACATCTTTTTGCTTTCTTTGTACACCCACAGGTTTATTTATAGGATTATAAATGTCACATATACATATATTTACACCTAAATGAGCATGTTCATGCTGTAGTTGATGTTTAGTGCATATACCTCCATAAAACACACACCATAAAATGGGACTATAACATTTTGCTGAATCACCATTTTCATATTCTGATTTGATGCCTGCATTTATTGCCTGTAACAATACATTTTTTTTTTTTTATGTAACCCTAGACTGATGAGCAAGATGGTGTTTTGCAGAGAGTTCCACATGTTATCCCAAATTAGAAAATTTTTTAGTTGGAAGGCAAGGGATGTCATTAATGTCATCTTACAGATAAGGATCTGAAATCTTGAGAGTAAGCTTGGGTTTCTGGCCCAGCCTCAAGCTAACTGTGGCAGAATCAAGATTGGGACCCTATTTCACCCACTCTTGAGTCCAGTGCTCTATCAGTAAAAACTGGTTTTAAGCAATGGGGTCATATGATTGAAGCAGCATTGAATTAGATATTGGAGAACAGTTTTCGGGACAATTTAGTCTGTGTTAATCCTTCTCAAAATGAACTTAGTTATTAAAACATCAAATCACTTTTACTATCATTCTAACAGTTAAATTTATTGAATATTTATTTTGTGCCAAAAATTCTAAGTACTTTGCATAGATTGTCCCATTTAATCATCATAGAAATCCTAAGGGGTTATATTATTATTATAGAACAGAGGCCCAGAGGACTCAATTTCATAGGATGGCACAGCTAGTGCTGAGGATCCAGGATTCAAACAGAAGATCATCTGTTTTAAAGGCATGTCTCTTAACTATTACAGTATAAAAACACTAATAGGCATGTGCATTAAAACTTCAAGTTTCCCATGAATTTCAGTATTTACAGAGATATTCCCATAGAAAAGATGCAAAAAGATAATATGAAGCCACAAAATAGCATGGGGGTAAAATTAAATGTTTCCATGTTCATGAGATAGCTTTGATACAAGGCTTAAAGAATTTTCCATCATTTAAACACACTAGGTCTGTTAGACTCCCCTCTTGGCTGCTTACGTACAATTGAAAAAAGAAAGAAAATAGAACCATAAAGCTAAGGATTGGGCAGGCACACAAACAGTCAGGGAATAAGGTCTAAAGTCTTTGGTTCTGTAGTTTAGTGGTTGGTATGCTTGCCTCACAAAAGTTATATCCCCTGTCTATAACTGCTAGAAAATATCTCATTCCTCTACCTCAATGCCTTTCTTTCTTTTGTTCTTTCTTTCTCTTTCAAGACATATTCAAACAACTGTGCAGTCCTTCTAAACATCTCCATCTACCCCTAGACCTGCCGCGTGGTAGCAGAAAAAATAATACTTTTCACCTCCTCTTCTTTTCACATAACATATCACTTGTCCTTCTGTTACACAATACACAGCACACTAAATTTTTATTGGCTTGTACATTTTTCTCACCAGAATATAAACTCTTCAAATATAGGAACATGTCTTATTCAACTCCAATATTCAGTTCCTAGCAGAGTACTTTCTACAGAGCAGTCATTCACTTTAAGGTTTTTTTTGGATGAGTTAATTAAGTAGAATTATTTTGTATTTACCAGAACAGAATTACTTCCCCATTATTATTACTACAATGTCTTAATTTCTTTGGTAAAACATTTATACCTGCCTTTAATCCATGCTCCATCAATACTCCAGATATATGTATGTAACCCCAGCCCATCTGAAGGATTTGCAGAGTGATTGACTCATAAGTGAGCACATGACCCAAGTCTGTCCAGAGTGAATCAGGACTTTCTAGGGAGCTTCCACAGGGAGGTGTGCTACCAATCCAGTTCTCTATAGCTTTGCATCTATTACTCAAGAGGGAAGGATACAGAGTTAGAAAAAAACAAACACTTCTCTATCCCTGTCACTGTCATTGTCATTTAAGTTCCTGGACTCAGTCATTTCTGAATCTATCACAACAATCTTAGAGTTCCTAAATTTTAAAATGAAAGTTCATTCTACTTTAAATGTTCTACCACTTTTAAAAGCAAAAAAAAAAAAAAAACAGAAAAACAAAAAACACACAAAACACAAATCTACGTTCCATATAACACAGCTTATTCAGAATATGTCAGCATCATGCAAGTTGAATAAAAGGACAACAGGAGACATATAGTCTTAAGTAATTGTTCTATCAATAGTTAATGTTTTCCAAGCTATAAAAGTTAAATGCTTTAAAAAAAAAAAAAAAGAGTAAAGGAAAGAGATGAGCAAAACAACACAACAGCCTTCATCTAATAAAATTTTCTTACTCTAGGGTCGTAAGTCACTAACATCATTAATCCATCGTTACTGTACTCCATCACTACTAAGGGTTTCATTACTCTGTGACCCCTTCATAGCCTTGGGATCCATCTGGAGTCACCATTTTTAATGTCTAACAACCATGTTTGGTGGTGACATGTAAAGTGCCAGCTAACAGTCTCAGAAGTCTCAATGGACATAGACATGTCCATTGGGCATTTTCATTGATGAAATGACTTGTTAGTAAGATTCAGGGCAGATTCAGCAAAATAACTTAATTATTAAATCAGCTATAACTTCTTTTCTTCTGCTACTTCCTGGTCACATTGAAAGTGGGCCCTATTACTGCTCTATGTATAAGTTTCCTAGTGCCACAAACTGGGTGGATTAAAACAATAGAAATTTATTGTCTCACAGTTATGAAATCTAGAAGTCCAAAAATCAAGGTGTTGGCAGGATTGATTCTCTCTGAGGGGTATGAGGAAAAAATTGTTCCATACCACTCTTCTAGCTTCTGGTGGTCTGCTGTCAATATTTAGGCTTCCCTGGCTGATATCTGCTTTTATGTTCACATAGTTTTCTTCTGCATATGAATCTGTATCAAATTTCCCCTTTTATAAGGATAGCGTTTGTACTGGATTAGTAGCCCACTCTATTCCAGAATGACTTAATCCTAACTAATTATACCTACAACAACCTTATTTTCAAATAAGCTTTCATTCTGAAGGTACTAAGGGCCAGAACTTCAACATATCCACTTGGGGGGAGTGGAAACAATACAACCAATAAATCTCTGGCCTCAGAAATATTCTCATCTTCAAGACAGAAATTTATAGACCATTATATCTAATGTATTAATGCTGAAGAATAAGAGTTTATTAAAACTAGTTTTGGAATCCAGGTCTGTTAAGATGATTTTGACAAATTTTTTAAAAAGAAGTTAAATAAACCCAATGACAAGTATGAAAGTTATAGCTGCGTCATCCTGATTACGACAGAACGCACACACACACTCACGTGGTTTCAGAAACCTTAAAATTAGAACTTACTGACTCAGCTAACACTGCCTGAATTGGTTTCACCTGTGGAAAGTTTTTAGCCCTGATTTGATTTTAATTTGCAATTCGAAAGTGCTAAGTCTGAGGTATGAAGATTGCCTTATTTTCTGATTTCTAAGTTCAACTGAGACTTGAATGACTTTTAGAAATTATTTCTGAAAACAAGAGTAGAGACAAAGTTACACCCATTTAACGTAGTTATCCTAGCCAGAAAAGTTATACAGACACATACACACACAAGGCTTTATATTTAATAGATGAAGAACATAGGAAGATTTATTAGATAGAGTATGGTGACAGATTCTGCAGTTGGAGTTACTGGGTTTTGAATGAAATAAGAAAATTAATATTTGAAATGAGGGCCTGTAGCTTTCTGGTTTTTTATACATTTTTGCTTCCATTTTATAAGATAAGAGTTTGATTAAAGCAAGGGAAATTGTGATCCAACTCAAAGAGATCTTTCTTGATGAGGACCTGAGATGACTTATCATCTTTCCTGGACAGCTTCCCAAAAAATAAAACACTGGTCAGGGGAATTGAAAGTAAGGAGCTGGGTCAGCTGGTTTTTCCCTCCTTCTGTAATCCTCTGTTATAAAATGATTCGTATTTCCAATATTAGATGCTTCTACCTCCAATTCACTGATGTTAAGAAAACTGCTTTAAGAAGTAAACAGATTCAAATTGCATCATAAAACTACTGGGGTTTATATACCACTAAACAGGGTGATTTGCAGAACACCAGACAAATGGTTTTCATTTCTAGGTGGAAATAACATCAGTGAAAATCTTAGACACTCAGACCAAGCATTTCCCACCACAGTTCTTAACCTGAGCAGGCGGAGAGAGTTAGACATTGGCCTCACCTTCATTTAGCTACATATTTGTGACTCTGAGTCACATGAACCACATAAATATTGTGAGAATTAAAACTAATATTTACCTATTAAAATTTCTTGACAATGGAATCATTAACTATTGTTACTATAAAACTATCATTTACTATAGTTTGTAAAAAAGTTTAACAAAGAGTAAAACAGAAAGAGATCACAGAAACATTACTTTAACATTTTCCCAGCAGAATATATCTGAGAGCACTGCTGACAATGATGAAGACTCAAAGATAGACAAAACCTAATCCCTGAACATTATAGTATAAAAGGGAAATAGTCTGATTTCCTCCTTTCCTTCTGTTGTGATGAAGGAGGCACTTCCCTGAAATATATTAATTTTAAGTGACTCATTCAAAAGTTTTAGCAAGTGAATACAATCATGAAATCAAAATCCCAACAAAATATATAGCATTTCTATCATCTCAGAAAAGTTCCCCATGCCCCATTCTTAGTCAATCTGGTCCCTGTCATTCTTAGAGGCAAAGCCTGTTCTTCTTATTTTTCATCATGATTAATTTTACCTGCTTTAGAATTTCAGATACATTAAATCATTTAGCATGTACTCTTTTGGGTAAGTCTTTTACTTAGCATTTTGTTTTGAGATTCACGATGTTTGAGTGTATCAGTTCCTTTCTTTCTAATTCTGAAATTGAATACATAAATACCAGTTTTGCTTAAGCATGAGTACATGTATATGTGTGTTTGTATTTAAATTACTCTCCTACTGATGGATTCTCCGACTGCTTTCAGTTTTTAGCTATTGTGAACAAAGATGCTGTGAATACTTCTCCGCAAGTCTTTTTGTGGAACATAATATCATTTCTCTTAAGTAATTATCTAGAAGCAGAATTGATGGAAATAGTAGTTTGTCCAGTCTTATAAAAAACCAAGCTTTTTTTCCCAAAGTGGTGGTGGTAACATTTTATTCTCACACTGATAATGTATGAGAGTTCTAGTTACTCCAAACGCTGATGAGCAATTGGATTTCTTCGTACTTTAAAACTACTCATTCTGGCTGTTGTGTGTAGTGTCTCAGTGGTTTTATTTACATTTCCCTGATAACTAATAATGTTGAGCACATTTTTGTGCACAAAATGGCAACTCACATGTTCATACACTCTGCATCCTTTTAATTCAGTTATCTACTTATTCCTGTGTTTTAGAGTCTCTATTTTCTGGATATAAGTGTTTCATCAGGTATGTATTTTGTCAGTATTTTTCCTAATCTGTACTTACTTTTTAATTTTCTTAACAGTGTTGCTGTATGTTCAAATGTTTGGAAGTTTCCTAAATAACTCATTGTCATTGATTTCTAGTTTAATTCTATGGTTTTTAAATAATATAGTCACTGGGATTTCAGTGAATGTGCCATGTGCACTTGAATGTATATCCTGAACTTTTTGAGAGTAATGTTCTAAATATGTTACTTGAATCAGAGTGTTTCATAGTCTTATTCAGATCTTCTTGCCTTTACTAGTTCTTTTTACTTTTTTTCAGTTACTGAGAGGGAGTATTACATCTCTAAATGTATTTGTCTGTTTCTCCCTTTAATTCAGTCAAATTTTGCTTCACCTGTTTAGATGCTGTGCATAGGTATTAGGATTGTTATCTCTTTCCAACTAATTGATCCTTTTATAATTGAAAATGCTTGCGCTTCATGGATGGTGATGCACTACTATAATGAGGTTTAATTTATCTGATAATAATATACCTACTCTAGCCTTCTTGTAATTAGTGTCTGCAAGGTCTTTTTCCTTTTTTTTTTTTTCACTTGCAACTGACCTGTGTCTTCATATTCAATATGCAGTTCTTATAGAAAACATAAGTCCAGTCTTCTTTTTTTTATTTAACCAGATAATCTATGTCTTTAATGGGCATGTTTAATCCATCAACATTTAATGTAATTATTGATATGGTTGGATTTAGGCCAACTATTTTTCTATTCATTTTCTGCATGTCCCATCTTTTATTTTTTCCCCCGTCCCTTCTTTTTTCCTTCTTTTGATTTGAATACTTCCTACAATTCTATCTCAATTTCCTTATTGGCTTTTTTGCTCTTCCTCTTTTCACTACTATTTTTCAATATTTCCTCTAGACATTGAAATTTACATATTAAACATTCTACAATCTAACTAGAGTTAATATTGTGCTAGTTTATGTAAAATGAAAGATCCACAAATCATATGACTTTATTTCCCATTTCTGTAAGTTGTCCTATATATTATGCCTACATTGGTTATACAGCCCGCAATACAATACTCAGAGGAATCGGGTGAAGAGGGAGGTGGGAGGGGGGATCGGGATGGGGAATACATGTAAATCCATGGCTGATTCATGTCAATATATGACAAAAACCACTACAATATTGTAAAGTAATTAGCCTCCAACTAATAAAAATAAATGAAAAAAAATATATAATTTCAGTTTAAACAGTATCTGGATTTTGAGCTATTAGGAGAAATATAGTGTTTTTCTATGTACATATTTACTATTCAGAGTAATCTCCATTCTTTTCTGAACATCCAAGTCTCATCTAGGATTATTTGTCTTCAGCCAGAACTTCCTTCAGTATTTCTTTTGTGCAGGTCTGCAGCTAATGAATATGTTTTTAAAAATATTGTTATTTCTCCTTCATCCTGGAGTGATATTTTTCTTGAATATAAATTTCTGAGTGACAGATATTTCTTCTCTTAGAACTTTAAATGAATTATCTTTTGTCTTCTTAACACCATTGTTTCTGATGAGAATTTAGCAATAATTTTTCATTGTTCTCTTGTATATAATGCATCATTTTCTCTGTACTTTGATATTTTTCTCTTCATCTTTGTTTTTCAGTAATTCAACAGTAATGTGTCAAATGAAGTTTGCGTTTTATTTGTCCTTCTTGAGGTTTGCCAATGAGCTTTTAAAATAATTTAACTTCTGCCTTTATTCAAATTTTGGAAATTTTTTTTCTCTGTCCCATTTTCTCTCTCCTATAGCCCTAAACCTCCAATTTACATATATGTGAGGCATCTCCATATTTCTCCACAAATCTCTGAGTCCATGCTCATCATTTTTCAATGTTTTTCCCCTCTGTTTTTCAATTTGAAAAATGTCTATTGATTTACTGTCACCAATTCTTTCTCCTGTCAGCTTAAATAGGCTATGAAAGATATTCAGTAAATTTTTTTACATTAGACGTTGTATTTTTTAGTCCTCAAATTTACATTTGATTCTTTTTATAGTTCATAGTTTTCTGGTGAGATTTTCTAGCTTTTCAGTCTTTATGACCTTATTTTTCCTTACATCTATAGTTATAATAGCTACTTGAAAATGTTTGCTAATTCCAAATTCTGGGTCATCTTGGGTGAGTCTCCATTGATTGTATATATGTATACATATATATGTGTGTGTATATTATACTTTGGGTTATATCTCAAATATTGTCAGTCATTTGTTATAGAGACTCTGGGTTTTACTATGCTCTTATGAAGAGGATTTATTTTGCGTTGTATTATCAGGCTACTAATCTGTTGAATTCAAATGCCACACACCGTCCACATCGTCCCCAGACTCTGAAATCTCTACTCAATTATTTTAACCTAGCTAGTAAACTTGGAGTTTGTCTCATATGTGCATAGTTCGTAGTTCACCAAATGGTTGGAATTTATATGGACTATTGCACATATTAAGGCTCAATAAATATTTTGAAATTAATAAGTAAAGGAAACTAAATCAAACATGATGTCAGTTACATCTTAGTTCAACTTCCTCTTCTACACTTTGTTACTTGAGCCTGGGAATATCAATCGTTCTGTTTCAACTTCTCCACCTTCAGATGAAGAGAATAAAAGCTATTTCTCAAGCTTGAGTTGGAGACTGGGTTAATTAGATAGTATCTGGCACATCAACATATGAAAACTCTTATTATTCTAAGAATTATTGAGAAATTTTCATAAGAAGAGTATATTGTCGAGGGGTTCAAAGGAGGCAATAACAATTTTCATATGGTTGTTGTTCAGTTGCTAAGTCATGTCTGACTCTTTGAGACCCCATGGACTGCAGCACACCAGGCTTCCCTACCCTTCAGCATCTCCTGGAGTTTTCTCAGATTCATGTTCATTGAGTCAGTGATGCTATCTAATCATCTCATCTTCTGCTACCCTCTTCTCCTTTTGCCTTCAATCTTTCCCAGCATCAGGGTCTTTTCCAATGCATTGGCACTTTGTATCAGGTGGCCAAAGTATTGGAGCTTCAGCATAGTCCTTCCAATGAATACCCAGGCTTAATTTCCTTTAGGATGGACTGGTTGGATCTCCTTACTGTCCAAAGGACTCTCAAGAGTCTTCTCCAACACCACAGTTTGAAAGCATCAATTATTTGACATTCACTCTTCTTTATGGTCCAAATTTCACATCCAAATCTGACTACTGGAAAAACCATAGCTTTGACTAGACGAACCTTTGTCAGCAAAATGACACTTCTGCTTTTTAACACACTATCTAGGTTTGTCATAAGTTTCCTTCCAAGGAGCAAGCATCTTTTAATTTCCTGGCTGCAGTCACCATCAGCAGTGATTTTGGAGCCCAGGAAAACAAAATCTGTCACTGCTTCTACTTTTTTACCATCTATTTGCCATGAAGTGATGGGACTGGATGCCATGATCTTAGTTTTTTGAATGTTGACCTTTAAGGCAGTTTTTTCACTCTTCTCTTTTGCCTTCATCAAGAGGCTCTTTAGTTCCTCTTCACTTTCTGTCATTAGAGTGGTGTCATCTGTCTATCTGAGGCTGTTGATATTTCTCCTGGCAATCTTGATTCCAGCTTGTGATTTGGAGGGGAGACATTTTGGAAGGATTTAGTATTTGAGATAGGCTTTGGTAGATGGAAATTAGGAGAAGGAAATGACAACCCACTCCAGTATTCTTGCCTGGAGAATCCCGTGGACAGAGAGGCCTGGTGGGCTGTTGTCTATGGGGTCACTCAGAATCAGACACAACTTAAGCAACTTAGTATGCATGCATGCATTGGAAAAGGAAGTGGCAACCCACTCCAGTTTTCTTGCCTGGAGAATCCCATGGACAGAAGAGCCTGGTGGGCTGCCGTCTATGGGGTCGCACTGAGTCGGGCATGACTGAAGCGACTTAGCAGCAGATGGAAATTATTTAATTAAAATATTTATTTCCAGTTTTTCAAATATTTATATTTTGTCCCTTGCAGTTCAGTTCAGTCACTCAGTCATGTCCAACTCTTTGAGACCCCATGAATCGCAGCACACCAGGCCTCCCTGTCCATCACCAACTCCCGGAGTTTACTCAAACTCATGTCCATCGAGTCAGTGATGCCACCCAGCCATCTCATCCTCTGCCATCCCCTTCTCCTCCTGCCCCCAATTTTACACCTCTATAATGAAATATGTATATGTGTGTACATATTTATATCTATATTTTCTATAGATTTAATTATAAATATGTCTATATAGATCCAGATTTCTGTACATTATTTTCTCTATATAGATAAACATATAGCTTTATAGTTAAGGGCTTCCCAGGTGGTACTAATGATAATAACCCACCTGCCAGTGCAGGAGACGTGAGAGATATGGGTTCTATCCCTGTGTCAGGAAGATCCCCTGGAGAAGGAAATAGCAGCCACTCTAGTATTCATGCCTGGAGAATCCCTTCATCAGAGGAGTCTGGTGGGCTACAGTTCATAGTGTCACAAAGAATTGGACACAACGGAAGCAATTAGCACACATGCACAAACTCTATAGTTATAGATAATCTAAATAAAGATATATGTGCATATATGGATATGGATGATTTATATTTGTAGATACAGAAGCAGTTATGAACATAGATATATCTATGGAGATTATACAGATTCAAACACATATACACATTTAATAATATAGTCAAAGAATCAAAATATCATTTAAAAATAGGTCAAGGGCAAAGTCAAAAATCCCGAATACTAAGACATTTGCACAGCTAAAAATGATGAGGAAAGTCTTGAAATGCTTGAGTTCAGAGCACTTTCCAGAATTATTATGATCCTTCCGTCAGAGATGAGCTAAAATCAGAATTAGCATTGTGTCTGACACTTGAAACATGAATACAGACTTCCTTGTTCAAAAGAATTACAAAATGTGTGCTTTGAAGCTGAGTTTTTGCACTCTGGAGCCAATCTGATTGTGGTTTCAGATGATGTTTGAAATTCCACTGGTAATGCAAAAGGAATGGTGTACGTGAAGTATTCAGGCCTGTTTCCTCTGTCATTATCAGATTACACCTTGATCACGTTCATGATGGTCTGGTAAGCCATCGTGTACTGATAGATTATTGACCATTTTAAGGCAGTGAGACCCAGTGTCAAGGAACTGACAATTTGGACTTCTTAGTTCCTGGCTCAGCTACTTGCTATGCAAACTTACCCAAGTGAGACTGCCTCTCTTGTTCATTTCTTTCTGGTTAAAATATTGCTTATTTCTTTCTGGCAGGGAAGACAGGCATCTTCATTTCCCTTCTAAATAATATTTACAAAATGAATTTGTGAACTGTCTATAGAAAGAATAGGCACTATCATGCTAAAATTTACCTATGATCATGTGGTACTTTTGAAATGTTTTTCTAAAAAGTATCACATTTTTGTTACTGAAGGCTATAAACTTACTTCTAGCCATACAATCAAAAACTAATGTGGAATTATTAAAATAAACATTAAATTAAGCATATCCTCAAGTAGTGATCAATAATTTCATTAAGTTAGTAATTAATATTTGTAATCAACAATGAGAAGCAAATTGCTGTTTTGAAATTGAAAGAAATCTTAGCTTGTTCACATAATAACAGTTGATACTGTCAAAAATATAATTTCTCAAGTGTAGAATATGTTTGCTTCTACACATAGATCCAGTAATTTCTCTTGACAATTTTGTTTCTTTTTGATAAACTCTCTTTTGGAAAGTGATGATTAAGGGTCAGAAATAAACTCTATTAAAGTATTTTCTTTTGGGTCTAGGACTTGGTTTGAGTTACTTTTTTAATTGTGATCATCTTGCAATCTAAGCCTGAATTGTTCTACTATTTTTATGGCAACACGAATCAGTTCTATTTTTAGAACTGATTGCAGTGAAGAATGATTTGAAAATGTTATCAATGATCCTGATTGCAAAATAAAATTGCAAATTATTTGCAGAGCTGAGTTTAACAACAGACTTCTCTCTACTGTGCCAGGAAGGATCACTACCTCTTCAGACCTCCCTCCTGCTGTTGCCATTAGAGAATAATTCATGACTCTGAGACTCTTGTCCCAGAATATGTCATTGCCCAGCAGTTTGACCTTGAGCATGTCAACTACCAACTCTCTTGTGTTGTGATTTTCTTCACCTACAATAACAAGTTAATACCTGCCTTTCTAAGTCACAGGTTTATTGTAATGATATAATGTTACCATTTTGTGAAAAAGCTTTGTAAATCATAAAGAGCCATAGAAGTTATTTTTATTATCTTGATTTAGCTTTAAAAAGATATTCTGAAGAAACAGTATCACAAACAAGTCTTTTATAGAACAACTAAGTCTAAGGAAGTTCACATAAAAGTAAATGTATTACAAGCACTAATTCAAGTCCATGAAATAAGCTCAGTGTAAAGAGTTGGGCTCTAAATTCAGAAAGAGCTTTTCATGTCACAGTTCTGTCTTTTATTGACACTTTGACCTTGAACAAGGTAGAACATTCATGTGAGTCCTTATTTATGAGTAAAATGCAAATACTATGTACTTGATACCCTATTAATTAGGATAGGCTAGGACAGGTGATAAACAGTTCCAAAATTTTAGTGACCCATACAACTAAGCTTTGTTTTTCTCATTCATTCATGCTGTATGTCTTCTGTGGGTCATTTGAGGAGCTCTCCCCTACTTCTCACTCTGGAACTTTGTGGACAGAGTAGCCTCATAAAATTTTGTTGATAACTAGGGCATAGGAAAGTGAGAGCAGGTAATTATTTACTGACTTGCCTATAACTGCATACATTTCGCCAACCAAAGAAGATCACATGACCTCGCCCAACTTCAAGGGGGCAGAGTAGTGTAATCTTCTCATAGACCTTGGAGGACAACGGGAAATATTTGAAGGAGATACTTGGAGGAGAATTGGAAATATAATCATTGTCACAAGCAAGTTTTTATAAAATTATATAAGTATGAAATGCTTATCACAATATGTGAAGTCAATAATATTTTGTTATCCCAGTTATCTTGTGTTTACACACAGAAGTAATTTTGAGATTTCTATCATCTACACTTAAAATGCTTTGACCAGTGAAGCAGAAAGCTGGAGCATCAGATACTTGAGTGTCTAGGTTATTTTATAATAACAGATAATAATTTTTCTCTCCCTTAAATATTTGTTTTTCTCCCTTAAAAAATAACCTCAGAGAGAAATATTGTGACTGTTAAAATATTATATGATATTGCAAAGCAGTTTGAGCTCTTAAGAAGTCCCTGTGTGATATGCATTGAATCTATTTTTTATTGAGAGATAGCCCAGAGCTATCATTCCTGATGCTTCAAAGAAGGGATAAAACTTGCAAATAGGTCCTGCTTTTAAAATGACTTTGCGGTTCTTTCCCTGGAAGCCCTCTGACTGTTCTTCCATTCTGCATGGAGACTGTGATTCAGGTTGACTCTCTGTGATCCCAAAAATATCCCAGCTTCTAATCCTGATGACAATTACAGATAGCAAGTCCGAGGGAGAAAAATGAGAAACAAAGGCATTCATGGAGTGACTAGTATAGTTCCTGGGCATGCACTACACCCAACTGGCAGTATCTTTTTTAGTTAGATGGTTTGCACATTACCTCTTTCATTTACATTTGGTTTTACAGTTGTCCATTCTTCTGAAACCTGGTGCCAGTTATTCAGATTGTATAAGAATAAATATAAGAATTAGATAAGAATAAATATCCAGCCTCTGTTATTCTTTATGTCAAATGTAAAAGTATTCTGTATAAAATCACAAATATGTAAATCATACTATATAAAATATTGAATTAATGAAACCACAATGCCCACAAAAGAAGAATGAGTCATATTTATTTGGCAGTGGCTAATCCCATCCCCTCATTCCCCTGGACCCCTCTACATGGTTCCAACACAGGCTCAAAATTGTGCATTAGAAAATGAATGAGGATGTTGAATGCCAACTCAGGTACCTGGGTGGTTATGTATGAAATGCTAGACATGCTTCAATATGGTGCTCCAGACTGAGGTGGCTGCAAGTAGGTAGCAGTCTTAACTGGCTGAGAAGCAGGAGTTAGGAAAGAATGGTTGTGATAATCAGTTACAGCAAGCCTCTCCGTATTTTATACCCCATCAGACCCATGACCAGATGTGTCTAACTGTGGGCCACGTTAGACACATGCACTGGTTTTGAGACAGCAACTCTCAGTTGCTCTGGAAAGTACTATTTTGGGGGTGTGTGCACAATTAAATATTCAATTTTATGCAGGTGTTCCATCTCCGACAGGCTTTTCTTCTCTTGGCCCCCCCACCTTCTTTCTTTTCCTTTTATTTTTGTAAGTCTATTTGTTGAAGTAGAATTCTGGCCTGGAGAGCCGCAGCATTTGTCAGTGGGAGAAGGTGTGGGTGGGAACAAATGTATTTTCGAGTCACTGCTTTACTCGGCATTCAGAGCACGACTCCCACTGTCGGGATGGATACCTGTGAGTATTCTTCCCTCAGGGGCCAGCTTCAAGACTTAATTTATGGACGAGTTCAGTCTGATTTTAGAAAATACCTGGTGATGTAAGACTGAGAATCAAAGAAAAAATTCAAGTTCTCACAGTATCTGCGTGCTAATTAATCCCAGTGATTAACCACCTGAGAGAACCATCTCAGAATAGCTGTGCTGGGCAGGATATTTTTTTTTCCCTGTCATTTTTCCCCCCATGTATCTTTGGCTATCCACAAGCAGGAGAAGACAGCATATTTGGAAGTGAATATTTTGACAGTTTTAAAGCAATAATCAAGGATGTAATGACTTTAGTGATTTTTCTTTGGTGAACTGTATCATTCTAAGAGAAGCAAGACTGCCTTTCTTTTCATTTGCAGCCCTGCTTTCTTTTTCAAATAATTCAGCTTGGGATATCTTCAGGTGTATGCCTGAAGCTGTATAAAAGATTTGAGATTTTCATTAAACCCAAACTCTGGAAGCAACATAATTCTAGATAGCATAATCTATTTCATTATAAAGTATAAACTCCAATTAGGAGGGGGAAATTTACAATTAATGCTTTCATCATATAGACAAAAATCTGAATTAATTCATTTCAAATTATCTAAACTATATAATAATTTATCAAGGAGTCAAAAGAGTTCTACTGCTAGTATGGTTATATACCCATAAATTATAAATAATGCATTCAAAACTGTATTGGGGACTTCCTTGGTGGCCCAGTGATTATGACTTCACCTTCCAATGCAGGAAATGCAGGTTTGATCCTTGGTCAGGGAGCTAAGATCCTACAAGCCTCAGTGGCAAACCATCCTCGCCCCTGATACACCATAAAACAGAAGCAATATTTGTAACAAATTCAATGAAGACAATAAAAATGATAAAAATGGCCCACATCAAAAAAAAAAAACCTTAACACATAAAATTTTAAAAAACTAACAAAAAATGTGTTAAATATCTACCATATTCCAAGCATTGTATTTATATACAAACTCTGATATCTTTATGTATAACTCTGTACATTTATATATTTGTCTTAAACCTAACGATGAATATGTTGGCTAAAATGGTCATAGAATGACCCTTGTTGTTCAATAACTGTGTACTGTGTGCTCCTGCTCATACGTGTCTGATTCTTTGTGACCCTGTGGACTGTAGCCCACCAGGCTCCTCTGTCCATGGGATTTCCCAGGCAAGAATACTGGAGTGGTTTGCTATTTTCTCCTCCAGGGGATCTTCCCGACCTAGGGATCAAACCTGTGTCCCCTGCATTGGCAGGAGGATTGTTTACCACTAAGCCACCTGGGAAGCCATGAGATGCATAAAATTCTAACACTCAGAGATCTCTTGATAGCATTTCACTATAGATCGCTCTATGCAGTTTTCTCCACATATATGTACACAGAGAATTTTCAAAAATGGAATCTACAGACCATCTGGAAATGTAGTATGATTTAAAAGCCTAAGTATGAATTTATTTTAATAGCATTACTTTTTTATTATCATTAATCTGCAGACATTTACTCTTAGTGGTCTAGATTCTGCCCTCTAGAAGGTTACGAATACAGGTGTTTCCTTTGAAAGGAACTACCCTGAGGTTCATCATCCGACAGTCCATTAATTCCTTCTGTGATACAGTAGGAGGATAGAAGAAACTCAGAAATTCTCCCACTAAGTAGACATATGACCTTCAGCAAACATTACCCTTCCTTAGAATTCATTATGTGTATTCATTCAGTGAGAGAATTAGAATAAATGACTCCTGAATCTTAGTGACTCCATCTAATCTCTCCAGGAGGGTCAAGGCTTCCTCTCAGATATTCACACCCTATCCTGTGGTCTGATAAGATGGGTCCTGGGACAGACAGTCTGAAAGGACTTCTTCCACTCAGCAAAAGTTTACTAAGCTCAGCTTCTGTGCTTGGTACTATAGATGCAGGGATAAACAAGCAGATAGTATTCCCCATCTACCAAATGTATATTCTGGATACTTAAACCTTCTTCTAGTCTAGATATTGAAGGTAATTCTGAAATTCTTGGGGCTCATATTTTGAATATCAGGACAAGAGATCAAATAGGCAGGATTTAAAGTCTAGCTAATAAAATCCATTTATCTGGCTTGTTTTCTGTGTATCACTCAGTTCCTAATCCCCTTTCCTGATTGCTGATAAGACAGTGTTCAAAGGTTTAGAGATCCTGAATCTAGTCACATGTCAACAGAGTTCTCTGCAGCTCTAGAAGTCTGCCATATTTCGCTAGACTTTATATACAGTGAGTTCTTGGTTATTAAGTACTTGTTCAAAATCATGAAATCAGTCAGCATTCCCAGCACTGGCACATTGTGAGGACTTAACATATCTTTGTTAAATGAATTAATTACTTAGGTTCCTCTTTTCTCAGAGTACTAACTCCACACACTGGAACACAAAGGTGAGAGATAGGGGTTCATTTCATCTACTTAGACTTTAGCTGAAAGGTAGTGATTGTGTAATAGATATGCAGAAAGGGAAGGCAAATCTGAAAAGGGGAAGTGGCCAAAGACTACTGTTCCTTTGCCTTCTAAATCCAGTGCTTACTCATCATCCATCGAACTGATCCTGAGTGTTCCTTGAATTGAGTACAGAACAAGGACATTAGAGAATCAGAAAGTTCCTTGCTGCTTCTTTATTGATGCAATCATATTTATTGAGAGCTTGCTATGTCTTGAATATGCCCTGTATCCTGCAAATTAAGAAGCAAAAATATGTTTCCCAATCCCACCCAATCGGATCTTGATACAAAAATAATATCAAAATCTCAGGTTAGAATGAGGACAGAGTAAGAATGCTATCCCCAAAATCTTTTCCAGGAAGTCAAAAAAATATTTGAAATCACATCACTATTTTCAATATTATCATCTACAACTGTGTTTCAGAAGACCATAGTATTCATAGGTTCAAACAACAAGGGAGTTCTGGTCCTTCATCTCATTGCTATTCTGGCTCTCGTGCTCTGTTTTTCCAAAATTGGCCCAAATATATATATATATATATATATATGTATGTATAAAGAAAAATATCAGTAAGGTGAAACTGCTGCAGTATTTTTCTTCTCAACTATGTGTAATTTGTTTCTGTAGCTGTGTGTCAGTTGCCTAGGAAACCTTAGTAGGGTACCATTTGATTGGCTGTCGTCTTGGACTTATCATGAGAGTTCTGAGCACAGAGGCAGAGTGGCACAGCCCCAGATAAGTTGTTTTGAAGATATAACAATGCATCTCTGTGCTTATTTGCAAGCAGATGCAAACTATACTGAGCTTGAGGTGCCATTGTGTTGCACGAAGAACTGTGTATGGAATTTTAAAGACTCATAACAAACTACACAGCTCTCTTTTCTCAGTACTGCAATCTTGATCTCTTACCAGGTAGCCAAGCTTTGTTTTCTAACCTGTAGTTTGGGATTCTTAAAGTCTAAATTTGAGATTCTTAATTGTACTATTCACCTAGAGAAGTAGAGCTATTTATTAAGCTAGGGTATTTTATTGCTCACAGTTGATGATTAAAGTACCCATGATACATTTTCCAGTACTGCCACATTTATTATGCAATGTATTTAATAACTAAAATATCTATAATACACTATAATTTATAAACTCTTTATATATAAATTACCTCACTTGATTGTTTCTGGAACCTGAGACCTAGGTAAGACAATTCCAATTAGCTCACTTCAAAGATGAGATATTAAAGACCCAAATACATGAAGCTATTTATGTGTGATCACTCAATTGAGAAGTAGCAGAGCTGAAATTCATATCTGGCTCTGCTGATTAAATACAAGGCTCACTCCATAAGAATTTCTAGTTGTCTACATTTCATAAGACAGTATGTCCTTGGTGCTTCCAGCTCTAAAGTATATCCCAAATTCATCTATTTCTCTTGTCTATCACTTATTTTTTTCTCCAGAATTCCACAGTAGACTCCTAAATGATTTCCTTGATACTACTCTAACTTACTAAAATTCATTCTCACCACAGTGGCCAAGTATTTTAAAAATCATCATGTAGGTGGTTTGAAGTAAAATTTACATGCCACAAAAGGCACAGATAGTAAAAATACAATTCAGTGAATTTGATAAATATATACTTCATGTAACTATTACCAAAACTGTGATACAGATCATTTTCAGAACTCCAGAAATTTCTCTCTTGCCCTCTTCCAATCTGCATCCCTCAAAGGAAACCAATATTTTTATTTCTTCCACATGGACTCTTAGATAAATTAAACCATGCACTATGTACTCTTGATTCTGGCTTCTTTCTTACCATAGTATTTTTGAAAAGTGTCCATGTTGTTGCATACATGAGAAGTGTGTTATTTTTAGTGTAGTTTAATAGTTCATTGTAAGCATAGACCTGAATTTATTTATCTATTTTACCACTAATGGTCTCTTGAGTTATTTCCCATTTTTTAAATTATATCACAGTAATTTTTCAGTGAAAATTTTGTTTTAGAATAGTCTTATATTTACAGAAAATTTTGAAAATAGTAAAATGAGTTCCTATATACCTCAACTCCAACTTACACTGTTGTTAAAATCTTAACATTTGTGTGGTCTCTTTGTCACAGTAATAAACCAATGTTGACACTTATTATTACCTAACATTCATGCTTCATTCAGATATTCTTAGATTTTACTTACTGTTATCTCTCTATTCCAGAACTCCATCCAGAATACCATAGTTCATTCACTTGCTATGTTTCCTTAGGTTTCTTTAGACTGTGACAGTTCTCAGACTCATCCCTGTGTTTAATGGGTTTGAGTGTTTCAAGAGTAGTAGAGGGGCATATTTTTATTAGAATATCTCTGAATTGGGGTCGCTTTTTTGATGACTAAAATGGAGTTGTGGGGTTTGGGGAAAATTGCTACAGAGATAAGGTGCCCTTCTGTTCCATCACAGGAAGAGTTCATGCTACCAACATGACCTCACCATGGATACAAACTGTGATCACTTGGCTGTGGTGGTGCTTGTCAGCTTTCTCCTATACACTAACTTATTCTTTTCCTCCTTTCCATAAGGCACTCTTTGGAAGGAAGTCACGTGCACAACTCACACTTGCGGGCTGGAGAGCTATGCTCACTTCCCCACCTTTAGGGGAGTTTGTACAAAAGTTCTTTGGAATTTTTCTGCAGAGGAAATTTTGCTCTTCTCCATTTATTTATTAAATCACTTATATATAAATACAGACTCATTTATTTTATACTTTATGCTATAACCCAACACTATATTATTTATTTTGCTCCTCAAACTGCTCCAGCTTTCCCAATTGGGAGTTCTTCCGGCTGTCCTTCTGTGTCCCGGCTGGCACTCTGCAGTTGTGGACGGCATTTTATTCTCTTCTGTTTTGTTCTCCTTTGGGTGCTTCCTTACTTTTTCACACCACAGTATGCTCCAGGCTCATCATGTATATATGTACCCCAGAGAATCATGCTTTTCTTCAAAGAGTCTTGGCTCCTTTTAGTTGAGGAATAGTATTAGAATCCAAGGGCTCCTATAAGCTCATCTGTGTCTTTTCACAGATTAAAATATTTTAGTAAAGTTAACCTACCATCTTTTTTTCTTTCCTGAATATGTTTTTAGTGTTGTGTCTAAAAGGTCATCACCAAGCTCAGTGTCACATAGATTTTCTCCTGTGTTTTTGTCTATGCTTTTTCTTGTTGTTCATTTTACATTTATGTATATGATCGATTATAAGTTCATTTTTGTGTAAGGTATAATATCTGTGATTAGGCTCATATATTTAATTATTATTGGAGTTTAGTTGCTTTACAATGTTGTGTTTAGACTCAAATTTTTATTTGAACTTCCAAAAAAAAATTTTTTTCAGCTCCACTGGTGAAAAAACTATCTTTCCAGCACTACGCCTTGAAAAGAATATCCTTTCTTCATTGAACTGTCTTGTGCATTTGTTAAAAATAACTCAGTTTGTGTGGGTATTTTCCTAAGATTTTTTTTTTAATTGTCACATTGATCTGTATGGCTATTCTTTCCCCAAAACTAAGGTTCCGTTTTTACTGTAGCTTCAGAGTTAATCTAGAAGTAGAGTAGTTTATTCATCCAAATTTGCTTCTTCAGTTGGCTATTCCACATTCTTTGTATCTATGTATAAATTTTAGAATCAGTTTGTCAATATCTGCAAAATAGCTGGCTAGAATTTAGATTGGGAGAGGGTTTAATCTATATATCAAGTTGGAAAGAACTGACATCTTAACAACACTGAGTCTTCCAATCTATGAACATACATTTCCACTTATTGAGATCTTTCATCAGCATATTTTTAGTTTTCTTCCTACAGACCTTGTGCATATTTTCTTAGATTTATACCTAACTCCTTCCTTTTTGAGAATGTAAATATTTTAAATTTCAGATTCCAAGTTTTATAGCTGGTACAAATAGTACTATCAGTTTGAAACATAAAGCAATGTCATGTTTAACCACTGCTCTTAAAATGCAAATTCCTCACTCTGGTCTACAAGATTCTGCCAGTCTCTCTAAACTAATCTCAAACCAGGTTACCCTTTGATCCTGAAGTTCACAATCACTCTTGGTTAATTTCTTAAAGTATTACAAACTTTTTTCCATGCCTCAGGGGTTTTGCCCTTCGTTTTACTGGGTTTTATTTTCTCCTAAGTGTTTTTCTCCTTGGTTCTGACACTTTTCATCCTTCTGGTCTCAATTCAAATTTCAAATGTCAGAGACTTTCCCTAATCGTTCCATTTAAGATAGCCTCAACTTTTCTTCTTTTGTTCTTAATTTATCTTTCATAGCCTTTATTGTATAATGTTATCATTCTTTGATATTTGTTACTCTTTCTGGTTATTATCTTACCAAAATAGAATGTAAATTATATGAGAATAAATACTTTGCCTTTTTCATTCACCACCTTATTCCCAGCCCTACCGTATCTATAGTATAGTAGATGCTCATGTAAATATCTTTGAATGACTGTATTTTCTTGTAACAAGAATGATACACCAAGATCAAATGCCTCAATGTCAACATGATCTTTCCCACATCCCTAAACTGAAAGTGATTACTCTCTATTTTGAGTTTCCCTAAGAATGTATTCTTTCCTATATAATAATTTATAATTTTGCTTGTTTATATGCATCTTTTATCTCCTGCTAGGCTATAAAATCACTAAGAACAGTAATTTATTCTTCTTTGTATTCTCCATATCATTTTTTTCTTGTACAGAGATATATTTTTAAAAAAGCATCTTAATTTGAATTTTGAAATTAATAGTTGGTGAATTAGCTGGTAACTGGAAGACCTTGTATCTGATCCAAATAAATTTCCCCAATTAATTACATAACTGTTGGAAAAGAAACTTACCTCAGGAGGCCTTATTTTAAATGAAGGAAATTAGACTAGATTGGTAATTCTTAAGCATTTTTTTTCTTTCAAAGGAGGTACAGTAGACACAGTCAGTGTTCCACCTATACCTCTATGAACTCTTTACCACTTTCATGAACATCAGATTCTAGTCTTTTTTTACTCTCAACAGCTAGAACTTTCCTCTCTTCATTAGAAGACTGCCTTCAGGTTTCCTAAGAAAACTTTATCTGCAAACTGAGGAAGTCAGAACTATAACCCCCACCTCTGCCTCAGGAAGCCATGAGCTGAGGACTAAGAATGCAGAATATAAATGTTTCTGCTTCTCAGGCACTGATAAGCACAGCTCTGAGTGAAGGTTACGCGATCTCCAGAGCTCCCCTATAAAATGAACCCAATGGCACCCCTGGTAGAACATATTTTGATAGCTAACCCTTGCTTGGCCTTCTTCCATTCCCAGCCCCACTTCCTCACTTCACAACCTGTTTTTCTTGGAGACATTTCCTAATGCATCACTTCCACATGAATCCTCATCTCAGAACCACTTCTGGGGAACTCAACTTAAGACTTGAGACAGAGGGTCAGACTTTGAATTTCTGCTAAAAACCATGGCTTCTCTTCAGAAAAAAAGGACTATATCATTCATGCAAATTTGCATGTGTGTGTGCATGTGTGCTAAATTGCTTAACTCATGTCCGACTCCTTGTGATCCTGTGGACTATAGCCCACCAGGCTCCTCTATCCATGGGATTATTCAGGCAAGAATACCAGAATGGGTTGCCATGCCCTTCTCCAGGGGATCTTCCCAACCCAGGGATCAAACTCATGCCTCATGTCTCCTGCATTGGCAGACAGGTTCTTTACCACTAGCACCACCTGGGAAACCCCATGCAAAGTTATTTACACATAATCTATGGGTTTTAATTTAATAATCCCTTGACTAAAAATCCCTAATGCAACTTCTTGTTCTTTAAACATTTTTTAATATGGGAGTATCGTTGATTAATAATGTTGTATTAGTTTCAAGTATGCAGCAAAGTGATTCATTTATACAAATATATGTATCTATTTTTTTCTAATTGTTTTCCCATTTAAATTATTACAGAATATTGTAGAGTTCCCTGTGTGATACAGTAGGTCCATGTTAGTTTTTCATTTTAAATATAGTGGTGTGTACATGTCGATCCCAAACTCCCTAACTATTTCTACCCCTACTCTTCCTCCCTGGCAAACATGGTAACTTCTTGTTCTTAAATTCATTCATTCCTTCAAAAATTTTAGTTAAGAATCCATAATATACCTGTGAGCTTTGTAATTTCCAAGGACACTAGAATGAACAAAACCAACCAGAACCTTGCAGCTATGGAGTTTACCTTCACATGGAGGAAGATGATAATAAAATGGGTAAGAACAGGAGGAAATGTTAAGTGTTAAGATAATTCAAACAGATAGAAAGCTAGTGAGTGACTACCTTATGTATGGTGAGGAAAGGAGACCTCTGGGAGGATGAGGCATTTAAGCTGCAATTTTAATGACAGGCAGGGGCCAGCCATATAAATAAAAGTAAGGGGTGGTAGCACATGCAGGGGGAAAAACTAGTGCAAAATCTCTAAATTAGGAACAAGCTTGGTTAAGTCTGAGGATTCAAGATGTTTGAGTGTCTAAAGCATAGTATGCAAAGCAGAGCAGTATGACATAGAATTTGAAAAGTAGTCAGGCACTTGATGATAGAGGGTAAATCAGAGTAAGGAGTTTGAATTTTGTTCTAGATAAGACGGAAGTAATGATCAGTGCTAGTTTTCTACTGGAACATTCCACCACTAAATGCTACGGTACGGGGTTTGGTCTCTAATTGTACTTTAATCAGTTCCATTCACACCACCCATTTACTTTTCTTTCCTCATATATCCTTTTCTTGTCATCTGACTATAAGTTAACAGGTCCCTGGTTCTTCCTAGCTAAATCTTCCCCTACAGAAGAAACATGGGTTTGGGTGGACTCCAGGAGTTGGTGATGGATAGGGAGGCCTGGCATGCTGCGGTTCATGGGGTCTCAAAGAGTCGGACATGACTGAGCGACTGAACTGAACTGAACAGGAGAAAGAGGGAAATGACAGGATGAGTAATTGTATAAACTAACAGTCACCTCTGAATGACTCTAACTCCATGAATAATGAGAATTTCCCTGAATATTTACACTGAGAAGATGAACCATTCTTGACTTCTGACAAGCTCTAGAACTAGGTTTCTGTTGAGAGAAGCATCACATTTAAGGTGACTAAACCTTAAAGCATCCAGGGTGTATGTTACTGCTATCTTCATTTTTGTTTACGTTGGGTGGGTAGAGATTTAGATTGGTGCCCATAGATAGCAATGATTTCCAATGGATTTAATTTCAAAGAAAAAAATCTGCAGATTCTTGTTTTCTTCAGTCCATAAAATTTGGTGGAAAGGTGTCTAAAAAGCACAGTAAAGATGAACAGAATGTCAAATTCAAGCGGAAAAAAAAAAGCCATAATATGGCTTTGGAAATATTTTTTATTCCAACTCTTTCACTGGCACCATGGTAGTTATTCTACAGTTCATGCCCCCTAACAGGAAAGGAGTCTTTCTGACAAAGCGCGCTTGATAAGACAGCTGGAGTTTCTTGGAGAATGTTGACCAAAGTAATTACTGTATTTCTGACAGCAGCTGTAAAGTTTCTGTTGCTAGAAATTTAACCCCTGACTAACTGAATTCAAAAGAATTGTTATGTTTTGCTGATACACACGAGGGTATTACTTTAAAAATATGAGTTATTAATTTGATTAAGAGCATGATGATTTCTTCCTTGATACTCTAGGTTCAAAAGCTTGGCAAAAATATTTATATAACAGATGAAGGAAAAGTGATTCTCTTTAGTGGCTTGCTCTTGTTTCCATAGCTGCATGAACCCTAACATTTAGCCTACTTGGCAAGTAACAAGACATAAGCTGTTTTTGGATATAATTAAGTTTGAAGCAATATGGAGGTAATAGAGAGTAAAATGCAGTGCTTCTCTAATCCCAGATTGCTAAAATTGTATCTAAAATTTCTGTCACCTACGCATCTCCCAAACTATCAGAACTCATTGTTTTGCAACAACTAGTTGCCACATATTGGCTGAGTATCTACTATCTACAGGATACTAAAAACTAATGGATTGCAAAGAAATACAAAACATAATTTCTTTCTTCCAAGTTTATGCTACAGATATGGCACTGAGTGATACAAAAAAAATAACTATCAAGAGTAGGTAATAAATTCATAGACATCATCATGATCAAAGTTTATTATTTAGAGCCTGGTTGCTATGCAGGGGGATTCTGAATAATACTCAAATAAATGATGTGCATGGCATTGCTTTAGGAATGCTACTGATGTCAAACTGTGAGGATAAAATGCTGCCTTGATTATAGTAGAAGTGTTCATGGTAGTTATAATAGCAGTAGTAGAGTGGGTGGGTATAAGAGTAGCAAACATTTACTAATCAGACACGACATGCCACATGCTCTACATAATATTTCTAGCCCTCTCAACCCTCCTATGAACTAAGCGCTGGGACTCACATTTTTACAAATGAGAACTCTGAGGCTCATATCCATTTGAAATCAGGAATTCAATCAGAATTACAAAGTCAGGACTTCTTGTCTCTGCCACGATGCCCTTAAACACATCAACTCAGGCTCCAGGGAAAAGACTGGATCGGAAATAAGTTTAGCACATATGAAACTTGATTCAAACATTCAGCCCTAAAGGAAGTATCCATTTATTTTCCATAAGTCAACCTAAAATCTTTTTTCTCAGCTCCTTAGCCTGTGGAACATCACATCAGTTATTTTTATTCCACCTCTGGCCATTTGTACCCAGGTTGTGAATTTGTTTTAAAATGGACAGGAGGCAGCTTCGTCCATCAGTACTTAAGATCCTCTAGTTTATATGCTGAACTCGGGGTGCCTGCATCTGGCAAGGCTGAGAGCTCTGTTGCTAGGTTTTCAGTGCTCTAGATACAGCACTAGCCATCCCCTCAGCATGACCTCTTCAGACCTCCATCTCCTTTGCAGACAGGGGACTCTTCTGACTTCTGCTCTTCTCAGAGGGCTGCCATCTCCTCCTGCCCAGGAAACCCAGCACGATTCTTGTCAATAGCTTATGCCTCAAGAAGGCAAAACCCAGACTAGGATGTGTTTTGGAAGTCACCTTCCTTTCAGCCCAGAAACAGAAATCTCTCCTGAAACCACAGGAAGACACAGAGGGTCATACTACCTTTGTGAAATGGATGGAGAATGTGAAAGGACTGTGAGGAGATAAAGCAAATTAGGATCTCATTGAATCACTCTGTCACATAGCCATTGAAGACAAGTAGGAAAGAGACAGGCAAAGAGGACTAAATAGGACATAGTTCACCTGAGATTTTCCTGGCCTCTGTGTCAAGTCTTGCCACCCGAGCGTGGTTCTAGCATCAGCAACCTCTGCATTACACAGGCGTTTGTTAGAAATGCAGAACCTCACTGTGATCCCACCCCAGACCCACAAACACTAATAACGCATTCACTAGTAAATAATACTTTATTCCCAAATGACTTGTATACATATTCTATTCAAAATTTGCTCACCAGTATAGATGGAAGAAAACATACTGTAAGTTCAGGGTACAGTTAACAGATCATTTGGCTAAAATACAGGGTTTGTGCAAGAAAAAATGTTTGAGATGTCTAGAAATGGTGTCTGATCCAGATAGTCAAGAGACTTTGACAGCCACGTTTAAGGAATTTTTCCTGTAGTCATAGGGAGACAGTTGAAGTTTTTGTACTGAAGAATGATATAATAAAGAGGTGGCTTAGGAAGATTTTCCTAGCAACATTAGAAGGAGGAGGACCGTTTGTGGAAGAACATGATGATTTGAAGTCTCAAACTGTCCATCTGTAAAATACCCCTCCCAGTCCAGCAGACACCTTCAGAAATACATAGGCTTTTCAGAGTGCCAGGATGCTATTAAATGTGCAAACATTTTGTGATGCAAAGATGTTCCTCTTAATAACTTGAAAGGGTAATTTTAGCTTTTGGTGTCACTGGTTCTGCAAAGAGGCAATGGGGGCTACAATCCCAGGGATCAAAGAATGTTCAGAGCCAGTTAGAAACTAACACCAAAACGACAGAAAATGTAGGGCAAACAGGGCCCTGGGAACACAGTAGATGAATCTTTCAGGTTTCTCAACGCCACAGTGTGTACCTCCTCTCACCTACCTCTGGCAGTTTCACCACTTATTTGAATTCTTACCTGAGGTAGTTCAAGATGCAGAGTGGAGCTTGTTGTTGTCATCCTCCTGAAGCAGCCTCTAGGTCAGTGGTTTGCAACCATCACTGCACATTAGAATCACCTGGGGAGCTTTAAACACTCCAGCTGCCCAGCCATATCCCCAGACCAAACAAATGATTTCTGGTAATTCTAACAATCAGCCAGGTGCAGCTAGAGTCAACTAAATGCCCTCAAACTGAAAATTACAATAAAATAGAAACTATTCTTCTGGCTCAGTGTGTGGAGTAAAATATAATGGTTGCCATTTATTAAGTCCATGATATATGACAAGCACTGCGGTCTGTATTCCACGTGCAATGTCTGTTTAGGGTTCCCCTCCTAGATAACATGTGTGTCAAGTAAGCTTTTTACCATAACCCCAGTTTGTGAATGCTCAATTCCTTAGTCATATCTGACTCTCTGCAACTGCATGTGCTGTAGCTGCCAGGCTCCTCTGTCCATGGGATTTTCCAGGCAAGAATACAGGAGTGGGTTGCCATTCACTTCTTCAGTGTATCTTCCTGACTCAGGGATCGAACCCGCATCTCTGGCCCCTCTCTTGTATTGTAGGCAGATAACTTACCTCAGAGTCACCAGGGGAGACCAATCCCCAGTTTACAAAACAGGAACCTGAGGCTCAAAGAAAAGAATGCACTTGCCTATACTCAGGAGGCGCTTGAGCCAGAATTCAACCTAAGGGAGCAAGACTTAACAACCTGATTCTTGGTCCAAATCAGATTCTGAGAATTATTTGTATATTCATTCAGCTTTCCCACCCTGAACCAAGGCTACTGGCTACAAAGTATTTTTTTTTAATGTGAAAATAGTGTATTCTGTGATTCAGTCTGTCAATGCTCACATCTGCTTTGGCATGATGGTTCGTTTCCAAATGCCATGAGATACAGTGCAGTGCCTTGCATGTTGCAGGCAATCAATAACAGCTCTGTAAGTGAAGAAATATGTGAATTCATGGGACTTTGTAAAAGAATACAGAGGCATCTGATTAAATCAGTCCTATCACCGAAAAATACACATGGTGATGGCTGTGTATACACATGACATGGCTGTCTTTTTAACAGCCATTGTCAGTAGCTCCACCTTACTTGGTTTACCTGCCAAATATGGCCAATTCTCTGCATTTACTGTCTCACTTGCTCCCTTACTCTAGCACACTGGAGCTCCTTAGTCAGCCCTTTTCCTGTCTCCAAATTGGGAGGACATCACACTTGCTGTTTTCTCCACTAGCCTCATCTCTTCCTACTCCTCTCCCCTCTTTCCACCCCAACACCATTTCTACCATTCCATGCCTAGGTAATACCTCCAGATTCCAATGAAAATGGGATTTTTTCACACAGTATTTATTGACTTCTCACCACCTCCTCTTCCTGTCAGTTCCCCTCGCTATTATCCTTCTTTTACTAAAACACATTAACACAATTTGTTATTATGTATTTACTGTAGGTTTATTTATTCAATAACTGATTCCCCACTAAAATGCACCTTTCTTGAACAAAAGGATAATGTCTTGCTTTCCACCATATTTCTAGTGCCTAAAATTACTTGACACACAGTAGGTCTTCAGTAAAAACATTGAACATAGAGGGTTTATAAGTAACTGGCTTGATTTCTAAAAATTCCAGTCTTATTAAGTGATCTAAATTGTAAATACCATAGTCCCCACTTATCCAATGCTTCTCTGTCAGCAGTTTGCCATGGTCAGCTGCTGTCCAAAAATTTTAAATGGAAAATTCCAGAAGTAAATAATTCCTAAGTCTTAAATTGTGTGCCATTTGAGTAGTGTGATGAAATCTCATGTCATCCTGCTCTGTCCTGTCCTGGATGTGAATCAACCCTTTGTCCATCACATCCCACCCATTAGCCATCTTTGGTTATCAGATGGGTCATTACACTACTGCAGTGCTTGTGTTCAAGTCACCCTTATTTTACTTAATAATGACTCCAAAGCACAAGAGTAGTATTGCTGGCAATTCAGATTTGCCAAAGAGGAGGTGTAAAGTGCTTTGTTTAAGTGAAAAGGTAAAAGTTCTCAATAAGAAAAAAAGTTGTATGTGACATTGCTAAGATCTTTTGTAAGAACACATCTTCTACTGATGAAATTGTGAAGAAAGAAAAAGAAATACATGCTAATCTTATACTATCACACCTTGAACTATAAAAATTATGGCTACTGTGTGTGATAAAGTACTTAGTTACTATGGAAAATGCATTGAATTTGTACAATAGATATTTTGAGAGAGAGAAACCACATTCACATAACTTTTATTTTAGTATATTGTTATAATTGTTCTATTTTATTGTTAGTTATTATTGTTAATTTCTTGCTGTGCTTAACATAAACTTTATCAAAGATATGTATGTGTAGGAAAAAATAATATATATAGGGTGTGGTACAATCCATGACTTTCAGACATCCACTGGGGTCTTGGAATAGATCACCTATGGATGAGGGGTACTACTATAATTATTTTTCTCACTTCAGTGTCTTCAATTGATGCTTAAAAGTAAAACCCAAATCAATATGTAGGCCTAATAGTCTTTTGAAAACCATTTACTTACATGAAATCAGTGAGAATTAATGTAAATTCAAGAAAATTCCCTAGAGGCAAAAAGTAACCAGTCCATTTTGAGACAGAGGATTGGGAATATACTCTGTTAATCTAGGGGGCACGGTATTTTACTTCAGTCAATTTCCTAAGATTTTCCAATACATTTTTAAAGAACTGGTTAGACTCCAACTAATAAAAATAAATGGATAAATAAATAAATAAAGTAAAAAAAAAAGAACTGATTTTCATATATATTATGAAAATTTTCATATATACTATGTAACTATACAACTATACTACTCTCCTGCAGTAATTCACCTTAAAATACATACAAGGATGGTTCAGACTCCATGTTTGTTTGGACCATAGCTTCCATTCAGTGCTGATAACAGTGTGAACTCTCAAGAATTTTCTATGGGATTTTTTTCTGGTTTTTATCATCCATCTATTCATTTAGCCAGTTTACTTCAACAAGCTCTGATAGCATGTTCACAGTGTGACTTTCCTAATGTTCCTTGCTATTAGAATGTAAAAGAAAGTTATAGCAAAGTATTCAAAGAACTCCTAACAATATCAAAGTTACAGGATAAAACCCAAAATTTGTAGTAGGGGAGAGATTGGAATGAAAAAGCATAGGAGACGGCATGTAATAAAGGGAAATACTGAGCACATAAGGACCTCATTTTAATCCACGTGTGACAAACCCACAGCTAACATCACATTCAGTGGAAAAGGTTGAAAGCAACACAGGACGAAGTCCTAGCAAGAGCAATCAGGCAAGAAAAAGAACTAAAGGGCATCCACATAGCTTAATGAAATCACCAGCTTTGAAATCACCTGACTTTTGTTTAAATTCTGATTCTGATTATTTTTAGCTTTGTCAGTTTCCATAGGCATATTAACAGTTACCTCGATGAATAGTTTCGAGGATTAAAATATGCAAAGTGTCTCACATAATAGATCTCAAAAATGTGCAACTTTGTCTCTGATTTGAGGAAGAAAAAAGCAATATTAAGGAAAAAAGATCCATGGAGAAGGGTAAATCTGAGTTAGTCATTCATTCAATATCTCTTTTACTTTAGACCTATTATGTGTCAGATCCTTTGGATACTCTGTCGAAGAAGACAGATACGATTTCTTGAATTCTATATTTTAATAGGGGGAAATAGATAATAAACAAATTACAGAACACAGTTCAGAAGAGAAGGCCATGAAAAGCAGTAATGAGATAGAAAGAGCTTGATTGGAATTGTAGAATTACAGGGACGGCCATGCTGAGCAGGTCCTATGAAAGATGAGACCTGGACATGCCACTCGTCACGGGAAGATCTGGAGGAAGCCTTGCAGGCAGAGGGGCAGCAAGGGCAAAGCTCAGAGGCAGGAGCCTGCTTGGTGTAAAGGCCAGAGTCAATAGAAAGAGTGAAGGAGAAACAGTCATTGAGGTCAGGTTGCAAAAGCAATTCAGGGCTGTAATGCAGAGTACCTGGAAGGCCATGGAGCAAAAGAATTTGACTAGATGCACTTGTTGCACCTCCTCAAATTGTTGAGGAAAACACTGCAAGTAAATTACTGCAGGAAAAACAACAACAACAACAACAACAACAACAACAACAACAAAAAACAGAGCCTAAGGTCCAAGAGGGAAAAATGAGCCTGGCTGAAATATAAAGTCATCATCTGCATAAATTCTTAGAATAGTACTTTAGATTTAAGCAAAGGAAATTTGATGCTGTAAATACTAGTTTTTCCTAAAAGGTATCTACCAATGACTGACAACAGAAGTTCATTACTGATGTTAATACCTTCCATGGCTTGTTTCTTCACTTTGAACTCAATTTTCTCCTTGGTCAAATCTTAATAAGACAATGCTGAGAAATCAAATCCTTCAATTCCAAATGCATTAGATTCTACATGGAGAACCCTCCTAAAAGTAAAATATTAGGAAGGCAACATTTCTATTTTTAAACAGCCTCTCTGCTTTGAAGAGACTTCCCTGGTGGCTCAGATAGTAAAGAATCTTCTTGCAGTGCAGGAGACCTGAATTTAATCCCTGGGTTGGGAAGACTCCCTGGAGAAGTAAATGGCAACCCACTTCAGTATTCTGGCCTGGAGAATTCTATGGACTGAGGAGCCTGCTGGGCTACAGTCCATGGGGTCGCAAAGAGTCGGACATGACCTTTCTAGATCACTAATCAAGAGATCTTATAGTTTTGTCTTTATTTTCCTTATTCTTCCCCACTCCAGTATTGCTATGCTTCCCTTGTGGTCAGTTGGTAAAGAGTCTGCCTGCAATGTGGGAGACCTGGGTTTGACCCCTGGGTTGGGAAGATCCCCTGGAGAAGGGGACAGCTATCCACTCCAACATTCTGGACAGGAGATTCCATGGACCTCAAAGAGTTGGACATGACTGAGCGACTTTCACTTCACTTATCCTGTCCCAGTCTCAGAGGCAGATTCAGTGGCTTATGTATCTGGAATCCACATGCACAGCATTAAAATGTGAGGAATGATACACATTTTTCAAAGCAAGGAGATACTATTTAAATAACAGGTGTTTTCAAAACCATGATACTCTGTCTCTTTGCTTTCTTTAAATAAATTTGCCAAAAACACCCAAACATTGCAACTTTCCTAAGTTATCAGAATTTTTTATAAGCTTATAATAATACCACTTTATAATATACATTTTTCTAAGTTTATAGTTGCGCGCCAAAATGCTCCCCACTGCTACCCACAATATACTCTACCTTCTTTCTGTTAAGTTGCATCTTAGCCTAGATGCTAAGAACATCAGACTCCTGGCCACAAATCCCTGATCTCTATGAGGCTTCTAACCAGAATGAATGCTTATTCATCTAACTATCATGGTGATTGATATTATCAATCTGTTCTTGACCTTGGTAATAAAGTTTCTTTACCTTCACCCTTTTGATTTAGATTCGTTATAAGGTCTGATCACCACAGGCAATCTACATCTTGATTCACCCTAATATTTGAGAATTTCTATATCTTAATTGTTTGGGTTCTTCTATAGGGTTAAGACAGAAGCAGAGTAACCTGAGTTGGAATCTTTATTATATTATTAATTGGTCAAGTGACTTTGGGAAAGTTCGTTAACTTTTACAACCTTAGTTTCCTCATCTGAAAATGGTAGATGGCAAATCCAACCTCAGAGACTAATATGAAGTTTAAATGAAGCATATTAAGTACTTATCACAGTGGCAAGCACAATTATGTTCTTAGGCAGTTGGTTAACAACAGCAATGTAAAACACACCAAGACACAGACATAGACAGAGGGACAGAGACAGAGAAATTGATTTAATCACAATGCAGACTTTACTACAAATGTTATGTTAGGAAATGTGACCTGGACAGAATAAGGAATGTTATCATCCATTTTACCTACATGAAGAATGGAGTTAAATTAAAACTATAAAGAACAAAACCAGGTATTTGAACCAAGTTCATATGATACAACTGTCAAAATAGTGAGTGGCAAAATATTTAACCAAAAAATTAAAGAAACAGGAATTCATATTAGCCAACCCTCTACTTCTCCATGATTGAAATCCAGTATGTCATTTAAGGAAGATAAACTGAAAAATGTCTATCTTTTCCTATTTTGGATGTTTTCTTCATCTTCAGCTTACATCAGAATGTGAACTTGTTCCATCCAAATGAAAAGCCACCTCATTGGAAAAGGATATACAAATATATTTTGAGAGAATTTATGTCATTGGGCTCCAAACAAACAAACAAACAAAAACAAAAACAGACTCTGCTGATGCACTGTAATATTGTGAATTGTTCAAAAGTAAAACTGTCTACCCATGGCATTGTCACTCATCATGTTGCCTAAGCAGAACTGCAATCTCAGAGGAAGTGGGAAGGGGATGAGAAGTGAGAAGTGGCATAAAACGATTCGTTTTGCTCCAGAGACGCAAGAAGCTGGCATGCGAAGACTAAGTCAAGCATCTTAGTCGTGAATTTGTTTGTGAACGTGTCTATGATTTGCACCATAAGAAAAAAAAAAAATGAAAAGAACATGTAACTACATTTTAGGACTGCATGTGATGGTGAAAAAATAAGCAGGCTATATTTTATTCTTGGTGTTATTTCCTAACAACTTTGTTGAACCTGCCGACACCTTCCGTCTCCTCCATTCATGCTCCCACATGCGTTCCTGTTAATGTTAATCCTGCTACTAAAGACAAAATAAACACAGCATAGTCACTATGAGTCAGAAGGATTCAACATTCATTTTCACTGTGGCCTTCCCAAACCAGGGTAGCTCAGTGCTCTAGTTAGAATTGCTAACTCTGCAAGCAGAATGACTGAATGTGAATTTTGGCTCTCCCATTACTTGCCCTATAAACCTGGGCAAGTGACTTGACCTTTGTCTCAATTTCCTCATCAGATAAAAAATGTTGAGGATGAAAAGAGACCTGCTTCATAGGCTACTCAATTTTGTGGTTGTAGCCTGAAAGTAAGCATCAGTTCAGTTCAGTTCAGTCACTCAGTCGTGTCCGATTCTTTGTGATCCCATGAATCGCAGCACGCCAGGCCTCCCTGTCCATCACAAACTCCCGGAATTTACATAGACTCATGCCTATCGAGTCGGTGATGCCATCCAGCCATCTCATCCTCTGTCGTCCCCTTCTCCTCCTGTTCCCAATCCCTCCCAGCATCAGGGTCTTTTCCAATGAGTCAACTCTTCGCATGAGGTGGCCAAAGTATTGGAGTTTCAGCTTCAGCATCAGCCCTTCCAATGAACACCCAGGGCTGATCTCCTTTAGGATGAACTGGTTGGATCTCCTTGCAGTCCAAGGGACTCTCAAGAGTCTTCTCTAACACCACAGTTCAAAAGCATCAATTTTTCGGTGCTCAGCTTTCCTCACAGTCCAACTCTCACATCCATACATGACCACTGGAAAAACCATAGCCTTGACCAGACGAACTTTTGTTGGCAAAGTAACATCTCTGCTTTTTAATATGCTAGCTAGGTTGGTCATAACCTTCCTTTCAAGGAGTAAGCGTCTTTTAATTTCATGGCTGCAATCACCATCTGCAGTGATTTTGGAGCCCCCCCAAAATAAGTCTGACACTGTTTCCACCGTCTCCCCATCTATTTCCCATGAAGTGATGGGACCAGATGCCATGATCTTAATTTTCTGAATGTTGAGCTTTAAGCCAACTTTTTCACTCTCCTCTTTCACATTCATCATGAGGCTTTTTAGTTCCTCTTCACTTTGCGCCATAAGGGTGGTGTCATCTGCATATCTGCATAAACAATATTTAAACTAATGAGTATGGATGCATTCCAATAAAACTTTATTCATAAAAACAGAAGGCAGGGCTGGATTTGGTCAATTTGCCAACCCCTGATTTAGGTCTTAGAATTTTTAGGTCTGAGAGGAATTTTAGAGACACCCTCATTTTACATTTGAGACAACTAAGAAACAGGAAAAGCCTGTAACATGTACTCTTTCTCCCCCTGCCCCAATCACACAAAGAAGAAAGAAAAGAAAGTGAAGTCACTCAGTCGTGTCCGACTCTTTGTGACCCCATGGACTGTAGCCTACTAGGCTCCTCCGTCCATGGTATTTTACAGGCAAGAGTACTGAATTGGGTTGCCATTTCCTTCTCCAGGGGATCTTCTCAACCCAGGGATCGAACCCAGGTCTTCTGCATTGTAGGCAGACTCTTTTACTGTCTGAGTCACCAGCCAGTCACACAGCTATTGCTTAAAAAACAGTAATACTGGTGTTGTTTATAACTCATGATAGTCTTATCTTTAGAGTTCTAATAATGATGTCTTAGACTTCTGATTCCCTAGTGGCTCAGATGATAAAAGAGTCTGCCTACAACGTGGGAGATCTATGTTTGAGCCATGGTTCAGAAAAATCCCCTGGAGAAGGAAATGGCAACCCATTCCAGTATTCTTGCCTGGAAAATCCCATGGATGGAGGAGACTGGCAGGCTACAGTCCGTGGTGTCTCAAAGAGTCGGACAGGACTAAGCAACTAACACACAGTGATGTCTTATTTTTCAGAAGTAACAATTTCCCCTGTTTTGCATCTGAAAGCTTCGCTGGTCTTAGGTTCATTCTCCAGGAACAGATCAAGGGAGGATTTACCAGCAAATGGTAAGCACAGAGGTGAAATAAGATAGGAAAGGGAGGGTAAACCAAACAAGGGTGAGATTTCAAGCAAAAGCCATTTAGAGGATAAGTCTGAACTTAATTCCACAAAGGAACTCTGGAGTGTAAGTTGTATAAGAATTGTTTTATTTCCCACTAGATGATCATTGGTTAATTGGCACTCTGGGAGGCTTCAAATTTTCCAGGTATTTCCCAGTGGCCAAGAGCTGCCACTATAGCCCAAGAGTAGCAAAATGAAGAGGCTGGATGCAGATACTGGCCACAGATTTATCCCTCAAAATATGTTATATGTGTGTGCTGCATGTGGGGTGTGGGGCTGGAATACAAAAATGATCTAATAGAATTTGGGCTGAGCATTTGCAATGTCTCCTGCACAACCTTAATAACAGGAAAATAAACAAATGAACTTGTTTGAAGTTACAGACCAGAGATTCCTATTGCAAACTAGATATTTATTTAAAGTTTCTCATTTTATCTATAAAAATTTATATGAATTTTATATTATCTGTTAACATCTCAATGATTACTGGGTCTTCCCAAATCTATGAATTTAATTTGCTGTCTTTAAAAGGTATTTTAATTGATACCTGCTTTTTTTCTTTTAACTTTTAAATTTAATATTTTTAAACACTAAATCATTTTCTGTTACTCTACTTTCTCTCCGGGTAGAATGACACTTTAGTCAAGATAAGATCTCAATGGTTTTCTTCTCTAATGTCCCATTTGTATTTTCCTGTCCATGTAGAAGGATGGAAGGGTCAAACAGCTCCTCATAGACCACAAACTCCTAGCTTCTGAGAGGGGAAAAAATAGGCAGGCATTCATTTTACTATTTAGGTTTCTTTTAATTTTAAAAGAATCTAGGATATCAGGTTTCTTTCCCAAGTCAGTTCTACTTCACACTAAGATTACAACTATCTATGATGCCATGCATACTTGCCAAATGCTCTCTTATCCTTTTTTGAATATAGTGCTCAGTTGCTGAGGTTGTGTCAGACTCTTTGAGACTCTATGGTCTGTAGCCCACCAGGTTCCTCTGTCCATGGAATTCTCTAGGCAAGAACACCGAAGTGGGTTGCCATGCCCTCCTCCCGGGAGATCATCCCCACCCAGGGATCGAATCTGCATAACAGGCAGATTCCTTACCTGTGGAGCCACCTGGAAAGCCATTTTGGATATAGAAATGACATAAAAGACTTTCAAATCACTAGTGCCATTTACATGATGGGTGAAGTGTCTTAGTTGTTGGCTTGTTTTCTTTCCTGGTAAAGTGCTCACTATATTTTCCCAGTAGGATTTTTTCCCTTCATTCTCTATTACTCCTTAACTCATGACTCACCTTTATTGTCTATGTTTGTCTATGGTTGCTTTCATGCTACTACTTCAGAATTGAGTAGCCTGCAAAAAAGTTTGCTGATCTCTGTTCAAAATGATGTGGCAAATATAACATTGCTGATAAATGTTTAAAGGGTGACTGGATTCCAGGGAACCCTTCCTCTATCTACATAATTTGAAATCCTCATTCTGACATCGAGGTTCTCCACGTTGTGGCTGCCTCTGCCAACCATTTATCTCTCTTTAACCAGACACTGATTCGTGGATGAAGAAACTTACCTCAAACTTCCCCATTGCCTGCTAATAACTACATTAATATTTTACCCATCCTTCTAGATTTATTTAGAATAACATCTTGACAGCAAAGGCTTTCCCTTTAATTCTAACCAGTCATGATCTCTTTCTCCTGCAATCTCCTTGGATTATGCTCTTCTAAGTTTATACCTTTCTTGTGACATTAATATTCTACTGCTTAATCATTTTTGCTAGCTTCCTCATCCTCGCCTGCTACAATTTAGTTCCTTGAGGGGAGAAACCTTGTATAATTCATCTTTTTGCTCCCTGCAAAACTGAGCACATGTCTACATGAATAGATGCTCAGTATACTCACTGATGTGCTAAATTTGATTTTGACATCTGTGTCATAAAGACAACCCTGCTGTCTAAAGATGTTCAGGTTCAACTCACATTTCCTGTATGTTGATCACTTACACGAGTGACTTCTGATGATCATAGATTCCTTAAAATAAGAAGGCCCTCACATCAATCTAAACTATGACAATTTCTCTTACAGAACTTTGGCAGATTGTTTCTGCCCAAATTGTGTAGTCAAAGATTGCCAAATGTTTGCATACCGCCTACATTATTTTTGTCAACTCCACATACCACCTGCTCTGCTATTTTACCAATATTTCCTTTTATTTACTCACCTTTAACTTAAATTTTTTTTAAATGAAGGTAATTTCACTGCCTTGTATGGAACTCCAGTATTATTGACCAAAAATGAAATATAGTCATAATGATAAAAACCAATGGACCTAGAGACTATCATACAGAGTGAAGTCAGAAAGAGAAAAAAACAAGTATCACATATTAACACACCTATATGGAATCTAGCAAGATGGTACAGATGAACCTGTTTACAAGGCCAAAATCAATATAGACATAGAGAACAAACGTGTGGGCACTAAAGGGGAGAAAGGGGTGGGTGTGATGAACTAAGAGATAGGGATTGACATATACACACTCAATTCAGTTCAGTTGCTCAGTCATGTCCGACTCTTTGTGACCCTATGAATCGCAGCATGCCAGGCCTCCTTGTCCATCACCAACTCCCGGAGGCCACCCAAACCCACGTCCATCAAGTCGGTGATGCCATCTAACCATCTCATCCCCTGTTGTCCCTTTATCCTCCTGCCCTCAGTCTTTCCCAGCATCAGGGTCTTTTCCAATGAGTCAGCTCTCCGCATCAGGTGGCCAAAGTATTGGAGTTTCAGCTTCAGCATCAGTCCTACCAATGAACACTGAGGACTGATTTCCTTTAGGATGGACTGGTTGGATCTCCTTGCAGTCCAAGGGACTCAAGAGTGTTCTCCAACACCACAGTTCAAAAGCATCAATTTTTCGGCGCTCAGCTATCTTTAGAGTCCAACTCTCACATCCATACATGACCACTGGAAAAACCATAGCCTTGACTAGACGGACCTTTGTTGGCAAAGTAATGTCTCTGCTTTTTAATATGCTGTCTAGGTTGGTCATAACTTTCCTTCCAAGGAGTAAGCGTCTTTTAATTTCATGGCTGCAATCACCATCTGCAGTGATATTGGAGCCCCGAAAAATAGTCAGCCACTGTTTCTACTGTTTCTCCATTTATTTGCCGTGAAGTGATGGGACCGGATGCCATGATCTTAGTTTTCTGAATGTTGAGCTTTAAGCCAACCTTTTCACTCTCCTCTTTCACTTTCATCAAGACACACTAATATGTATAAAATATTAATAGATAACTAAGGAGAACCTGCCGTATAGCACAAAGAACTCTACTCAATGCTCTGTGGTGACTTATATGGGCAGGAAATCCAAAAAAAGAGGGGATATATGTATACCTATGGTGATTCACTTTGCCGTACAGAAACTAAGACGGCACTGTAACGCAACTATACCCCAATTAAAAAAAATCAAAGAATCTGAATGGTCTGTGTCTACAGACTCACTCCTCTCAATTAAAATGGATAAGTAACCAGTCATAGAAGAACGCTGATGGCATCTTAGTATCAAACTGAGATTTTCTTATCTATATAACATTCAAAATCATCTCTTAACTATCAAGGATCTACATGCCAACTTCTAGATAAAGTGTATGACTGGAGCATAACACATTTCCAAAGTGCTCATTGCTTCTTGTTTTGATACATCGTTGGCCCCCAACAACTAAGTGCTTTAGTCTAACTCCTGTTAAGTTACATTCTCAAAAGTGGGAGCTACTGATTGTTGGACTTTCTGGCCGGAGAGTGTCTTTCTTTATTTTACAGACGATGGCTAGATGGCTATGCTTTAGATTATCACATGCAGTAGCCCTTAGTAGGAACACTTTCACTCACAGCTCTTAATCATTTATTTGAACCTAAAACTAAATTCATCTTCTCAGGAAATAGGAACAAAACATGATTCACATAGTTTCTATTATGTAAGAATTATGCTAAAACAATGGAAGGAAACAGTGGTTATTATCACCTACTCTTTAGGTTTCCAATTAAAATCTTCACTCTGATAGACTTTGACTAGGTTTTCTCCATTTCTCTTTTTCTGAAGAGAAGCTTTTCTTAATCACAATGTGACACTTTCAGAATATTGTGAAATGAGGATAATATTAGAACTTACCTCATAGTATTTTGTGAAAATTAAGTGAGGTGTAGAAAGGTTGGAATATAAGTATCAGGAAAGGTCATTTAGTACCAGCAATGACTTATGTCATAGTTAAATATTAAACAAAGGTTAATTTTAATTTTTAAGCAAAATTATGTGTTAACCCTGGGCTTCCCTGGTAGCTCAGATGGTAAAGAATCTGCCTGCAAGGCAGGAGATCCAGATTTGATCCTTGGGTTGGGAAGACTCCCTGGAGAATGGCAACCCCCTCCAGTATTCCTGCCTAGAGAATTCCATGGACTGAGGGGCCTGGCGGGCTATAGTCCATGGTGTCACAAAGAGTCAGACATGACTGAGTGACTCTCTCTCTCTCTCTCTCTCTCTCTCTCTCACACACACACACATGTTAACACTAATGAGATAAGAAATATCCTATGATTATAAGTATAGGAAATATTTTACTTAAATGCTTAAATAGCAAAGAAGTTTGCTGTGGAATTCACTCTTTCAGAAGTTTACTTAACTAATACAGATAGGTTTCACTGTGTATGGGACTAATGCAATGATTTGATATTGACATCACAATATTTTTAATAGTAGGTCTCAGTTACCCAAATTCTCAGTTACTAAGAATCTTCTATCTCTCGTCATTCTCATCTATAATTTTGTTAAAATTTTCCATTGATTCTTGCAAGTATTTACGACTATTTTAAAATAATTGTGAGGATGACTGTTTCATGGATGACTATGTGAGTTGCTGAAATGTGAGTAGCAATCATCCACTCATCCATCTTGACATGGATCTAAGAAATCAGATGTCCTAGACTGGTACATACATTCATTCAGTCTTGTCAGCTAGCTGCAAGGACATTCATATAAGACAGATATGGTGAGCCTGGGTCTCTCTTCTAGTCAGATCCAAGTCCCTATGAAACTATTTATTTATCAAAAAGATATGGTCAATAGTAACACCTATCCTACATTTAGTAGATATCTGTGACTTTTATCTGTTCAGCATCCATGCTGCCTCTTGCTTGAAAGAGCACATGAGTGGTCTTTCTTTGGGTAATTATTATTCAACCATTCCCAGTCCACAAGGTTTGGACATGGTATATCCAAGCTTTGGGTTTCCCTGGTGACTCAGATAGTTAAAGAATGCAGGAAATTCAGGAAACCCAGGTTTGATCCCTGGGTTGGGAAGATCCCCTGGAGAAGGGAATGGCTACCCATTCCAGTCTTCTTGCCTAGAGAATTCCAGGGACAGAGGAGCCTGGTGGGCTACAGCCCATGGGGTCTCAAAGGTTGGACATGACTGAGTGACTAACACTACACTACACTACCACCCCAGCTTCAGGACCAGGGGTGAACACATGCCCAACCATCAGAGCAAGTGACAGATGGAAGGTGGAACTATGATCAAGTCCCCCAGCCTCCAGTGAGTCCTACCATCTAACTTTAGTGGAGGGAGTAAATTGCTAATACTCTCAGGGCTGCTAAACCAGAGCAGCTCATGGTCATATTTGGAAGACCCAGGTCTTCCCGCATTGCAGGCGGATTCTTTACCAGCTGGGCCACAAGGGAAACCCTTTGGAAGACAGCCTGAGAATGAAACCAATTTCCATAAAACAGAATCAGTAGATGAAGTAGTTTAAGCCTCTGAATCCACCTGTAGCTAAAGTTGAACACCCTTAAGCTTCATTTACATGACTAAATGGTCACTTACTGTAGTTACTTTGAATTCAGTTACTGTCACTTTCGAGCCCAAGGTCACTGAATAATATCCTACTCAATAATTAATGCACTACAAAGAATTAAATGAGTAATCATTGGTGTTATCAGAAAATGAGCCAGTTAGGGAGCAAGCACTCAGTATTAGCTATCAATAAGAACTGCAATCATAATTTATCAATTACTAAGTTCCTTATAAAAGTTAGGTAAATGCACTGAGCCTGGGGAATAATTAAACACAAGAGTGAAAGTTTCTTATAGAATTAGCAAATGGAGATGCTTCCAAAGGGGACTTAATGGAAAAAACAGAACCAAAATAGAAACAAACAAGCAAGACACTACACTTGACATTGGGCTTACCCGGTGGCTCAGTGGTAAAGAACTCGCCTGCAATGCAGGAATCGCAGGTTGATCCCTGGATCGGGAAGATTCCCTGGAGGAGGGCATGACAACCCACTTCAGTATTATTGCCTGGAGAATCCCATGGACAGGGAAGCCTGGCCGGCTACTGTCCATAGGGTCACAAAGAGTCAGATATGACTAAGCGACTTAGCATGCACACACACAGTTGACATTAGCTGCATAGAAGTAGGGAGAGTAACTCTGCTTGAGACTCGAGACAGCTGGAGCTTTTTAAGACCTTCATATGCCCAAGGCCTTTAACTTTAGGAGGCCCTCGACACATAATATTAATATAAAGCACATTAAAATTTACCTTTCCCATATGAAACTTAAATCTGTATAATTAGAATAGTATTAAATTTTTATAGTCATGTAATTAAACATTAATTAATTTCTACATTGCAGTTTACTTTTTAAAATTCGAATCCAATATGCACTTTTTTCAGAATTCCAAAATTTTTTATAAGCCCTCAGAAGGCTTGTAAGCCTTAGAGCTTTCTAACTCAGGGATCTACTAGAAAAACAATCCTGGGAGAAGAGCATCAGGAGAGGCCTCAGATTGTGTGACCCACATCCTGGAAAACTCCATTTTGGACACTGAATTTACACCTATCTTTGGCCATCTCTCACTGACCATTGCTAAAAACCAACCTGATGAGAGAGACACTGAGAAATTACTCCTTAGGACTGTCAGGGTCACTGCTTATACACCAGTTTTACTCATTTATTTATGTTGATAAGCTCACCTCTCCTCCCCTACAGGCCTGGAGAAGCAGTTGGTGAGAAGGATTTCTCTCCCACTCTAGCTTTTTCTAGTATAAGGGATGTGGTGTTCCATGACTTCTGAGGCTGTGCATGAATATAATTAGAATCCCCATGGTGTCAGAGCTCAGGTAATTTCCTCATCTAACAATTTCACCTCCATTTGGAGCGTCAGTAATTTCATTTTGTACTGTACTCTTGAAGATCGATTCATTTGAGGTGGTGCTAAAAAGTATTTTCCTTCAAAAGGTGTCCGGTAACTCCAGCTCTTAAAATTTCCTATTGCTCATTTTATTGTTAAATCAAATCTCCATTAGGTGCGGAGACCCTTTGTCTGAGCTAAGATTTTATTTCTGTTATATTAACACAATGGGTGACAGAAGCTGAGAACTGTAGACAAATCTGCAGGAGTTTTATATATAAAGTTACACTGGTATCAGAAAGAGCCTGAGTCCATTAACATTTTCTTATAAACTGTGCAATCTTCAGCTCAGTTGCTCAGTCGTGTCCGACTCTGTGGCCCCATGGACTGCAGCACGCCAGGCCTCCCTGTCCATCAACAACTCCCAGAGTTTACTCAAACCCATGTCCATTGAGTCAGTGATACCATCCAACCATCTCATCCCCTGTCGTCCCCTTTTCTCCTTCGGCCTTCAATCTTTCCCAGCATTAGGGTCTTTTCAAATGAATCAGTTCTTCGAATCAGGTGGCCAAAGTATCGGAGTTTCAGCTTCAGCATCAGTCCTTCTAATGAATATTCAGGACTGATTTCCTTTAAGATGGACTGGTTTGATCTGCTTGCTGTCCAAGGGACTCTCAAAAGTCTTCTCCAAAACAAGAGTTCAAAAGCATCAATTCTGCACTCAGTTTTCTTTATAGTCCAACTCTCACATCCATACATGACCACTGGAAAAACCATAGCTTTGACTAGATAGACCTTTGTTGGCAAAGTGATGTCTCTGCTTTTTAATATGCTGTCTAGGTTGGTCATAACTTTTCTTTCAAGGAACAAATGTCTTTTAATCTCATGGCTGCAGTCACCATCTGCAGTGATTTTGGAGCCTAAGAAAATAAAGTCTGTCACTGTTTCCCCATATATTTGCCAAGAAATGATGGGACCAGATGCTATCTTTCCTGAATGCTGAGTTTTAAGCCAACTTTTTCACTCTCCTCTTTCACTTTCATCAAGAGGCACTTTAGTTCTTCTTCACTTTCTGCCATAACGGTGGTGTCATCTGCATATCTGAGGTTATTGATATTTCTACCAGCAATCTTGATTCCAGCTTGTGCTTCAACAGCCCAGCATTTCTCATGATGTACTCTGCATAGAAGTTAAATAAGCAGGGTGACAATATACAGCCTTGACGTACTCCTTTTCCTATTTGGAACCAGTGTGTTGTTCCATGTCCAGTTCTAACTGTTCCTTCCTGACCTGCATACAGATTTCTCAAGAGGCAGGTCAGGTGGTCTGGTATTCCCATCTCTTGAAGAATTTTCCACAGTTTGTTGTCATCCCCACAGTCAAAGGCTTTGGCATAGTCAATAAAGCAGAAGTAGATGGTTTTCTGGAACTCTCTTGCTTTTTCGATGATCTAACGGATATTGGCAATTTGATCTCTGGTTCCTCTGCCTTATCTAAATCCAGCTTGAACACCTGGAAGTTCACAGTTCACATACTGTTGAATCTTGCCTTGGAGAATTTTGAGCATTACTTTGCTAGCGTGTGAGACGGGTGCAGTTGTGCGGTAGTTTGACGTTGCTTGGCACTGCCTTTCTTTGCGCCCCAGGGGACCCCACAGAGACTGAGACAGAACTGTGCTTGCGTGTCTCCTGCGGAGGTACGGGTCAGCAGCGGACTGCCGCGGGGGCAGGGGCTCTGGGTGCAATCTTATATAGATATTTAATCTCTGCGTCTGTTTCCTTATAGGTAAAATGGCAGTAAGAGTTATTAATATTTTATAGACACATTGTAAAGATTAAATATATTACTATATAGAGAGCATTTCGAACAGCATCTGACAGACCAATTTTATTATTACTACATGTTATATTTTAGTTAAGTAACTTAAATAGATCTATATGTCATAAGTCTTACTCTGTTTAAAACTTTTTTAGACATTCAGGTTTAATGTTAGTGCTACTTGCTGAAGGAGAGATAAATAGGACTCAGTGGGCATAGATTAATGTTTCTAATTCTGCAGAGCAAAACTTCATTAAACTGCAAGCCCATAACTTGGAATTTATGGTAATATATGAGATACCTAACTTTCTGGTGTCTGTGAAGGCAAGGTTTGCCAGACAAATACAGAAGGTTATTTCTGACTAGCATAAGGGGAAAATATTTGATAAAATCTAGGAATATTCTTTGGGCTTTCCTGGTGGCTCAGATGGTAAAGAATCAGCCTGTAATGCAGGAGACTCAAGTTCGATCCCTGGGTTGGGAAGATCCCCTGAAGAAGAGAATGGCAACCCAGTCCAGTATTCTTGCCTGAAGAATTTCATGGACAGAGGAGACTGACGGGCTATAGTTCATGGGGTTGCAAAGAGTCGGATACAACTGAGCAACTTTCACTTCACAGGAATACTCTTTAGCATATAAAAATAAATAAAGGTGCATTCATATATAAGATACTTGGAGAGGTTATTTTAAAATGGTTCTTATTTATACATTACATTATGTTGAGGAAGTTAAAGACTTGAAAATACTATTAGTAATTAGTAAGTGGGTACTGAAAGCAATAAATGTATATTTTCTTTCAACATATATTTTTTACTTTCTTCCTACTTTTCAGTATTCCTGAAATTTTGGAACACTATTTAAAAAGATGCTAATCAATATTCAAAGCTAAGGTATTCATTATTCATTTTTAAAAATAATAATAAACACTTAAGTTTAATCAATCTGGCAAAACAGGTACCCAGGTTCCATGAGAACCTCATCCATGATCATCATCTCTGAGGCTGCACCAGCAGCAGGAAGTCAGAAAAGGTGCTCTGGCGCTTGAGGACATATCCTATATGTATTTCTCACAGGATAAAGGCTATGGTATGGAATATCACCTCTGCCTCCCCCCGACTCAACTGTGCAAGACTCTGGGGAAGATATAAGGGTGGCAGAGGGAAATACTGGCTCATCTTGTATACCACAAGCATGTAATCTATTCAAAAACTTTAAAACCTCTTAAGGTTTTAATACAATCAACTAGTCCTTCTTTATTAGAATATTCTCCTTCCTTGGTTTTGATCACATCACTGTGGTTTTCCTCTTGCCTATGAGGCCATTTCTAATTTCACCCTTCTGGAGGGCTGTAAATTGTCAATTTCCAGAAGATTCCTTTCTTACTCTATACATCCTCCTTGCATAAGTTGTCATAAACTCTCATGATTTAAGTGGGAGGATGATCCACAGGATCATCAAATAATGACTTGTTCATTAAAACATATGTATTAGGTTTCTTCTCTAGCCCTTGGCCAAGTGTTATTCAGTCTTGTCTGACTCTTTGTGATCCCATGGACTGTAGTCCACCAGGATCCTAGTAGTTAGGAAAGCAGGCATGATTCTGTTTTTCTGAACTTTCATTGCACACAGGAAGACAGAATTACAATAGGCAAAATAAAATATGTTAGATAGTAATATGTCCTAAAAAGAAAAATTCAGACAGAAAGGGAAGTAAAGTGTCAGTCTGCAATACAGAAAGTTTGTACTGGCCCCACATCAGCGCTCAGTTCGGAGCCTCAGGTCCATATAACAAAAAGTCCAGTGCACCCTAGCTGGCTATTTGGGACCTTATATTCATTGTGACTCCAACTGAATGTATGATTCCCATCAACTTTCTTCTACCGCCACCACTGAGTTGCTCAAACCAGAATGTAGGAGTCATTCTTGAACCCCTTTTCCTCTTTCCCCCAGCCCATGCACCACAAAGGTAACCATTTCTCCCACACAACTCTAGACTTCTCTCCAGCTTCATTGTCACTATCCTAATTCAGTCCAACATCAACTCTCACCGGGATTCTTGCAGTAAGAGAGCCCCTATAGCCACCAACACCTTCCTCCAGTGTGATTAAAACTCATCTTGTCACTCCTCTGGCCTGTGCTCAGTTGCTCAGTCATGTCCGGCTCTTTCAGACCTCAAGGACTGTAGCCCACCAGGCTCCTCTGTCCATGGGTTGCCACGCTCTCCTCCAGGGGATCTTCCCAACCCAGGCATCGAACCCCAGTCTCCCGCATTGCAGGCGGATTCTTTAACTGTCATTCCTCTACTTCAACAGATTAATGGAACCAAATTGCTTCTGCCCAGCTTCCCACCACATTATTCTTGGAGACACTCTTACCCTTCTACCCTAGTCTTTGTTCTTCCTTCCACCCTCTCTTGGCCCTGGATATTTTCACATACTATATCTTCTTCCTAGAATGTTCTTTCCCTAACTCTCCATCAGGCTAACTCATCTTTCAAATCTCACATTAAAACATCTCTTCAGTAGGCAAGTCTTACCCAAACCCTCAAGCTGAGTTATTTGCACTAATTATGGATTCCTGATATCGTATCTTCTTCACAATACGTTCTACCTGTGTTATTCTATTCTTCTCTCTCCACACTCAAAAGCTCCAAAAGGTTAAGGACAATGGCTGCCTTTTCAGCACATTATTCCCCAGTGCTTATCAAATAATGTTTGCCATAGAGTAAATGTTCAGTGAGTAGAGTATGGAACTCTTAATCCCAGGGTCATGGGTTTGAGCCACAGGTTGGGTGCAGTTATGCCTCCCTGACGGCTCAGATGGTACAGAATGTGTCTGCAATACAGGAGACCCTGGGTCAGGAAGATCCCCTGAAGAAGGGAATGGCAACCCACTCTAGTATTCTTGCCTGGAGATTCTCATGGACAGAGGAGCCTGGTGGGCTACAGCCCATGGGTTTGCAAAGAGTCAGACATAAATGAGCAACTACTGCAAATATCCAATACATATTTACTGACCAAATGAATAAATATTATAGCAAAGATAAATACCAGATGATTAGTGACTGTTATCACTTGGCATTTATATGCTTCATACGCAAGAGATGATTCTGAATCATGATCTCCAGAGTACTTACACATCAACTTCCCTTCATACATTTGGGATCATGGAGGATGCTCTCCAGCAACTGACACATTTCCAGAATCCAGTAACGCCTTCCCTTGCACATTACTGTTCCAATTTTCACATTCCCAGGCAGCGTTATCAGCCAAATCTTCCAGAGAGATGTCCTAGTGTTGATTCTGCTATACAATAGAGACCCACTTTAGACATAAATTGATCTTGGATTTTGTAAGTAGTAAGAATATCTGTTTGCATTAGTTACAGTTATTATTAAGAAATAACACTGAGATGGTACCACAAAAGGAAAGTAACTATGACTTTGTCTTTTCTCCTTTTGATTGCTGCTTGGGTCTTTAATACATTTTCTTCTTATCCTTATCTTTTTGATAATTCCCTTGAAGTATCTGATCCTCTCTTCTCAAACTAATCTATGCTTTCTCAGGAGAATTACACTAAATTTATGTCCACTTGGTCTTTATAGACTAATGCCATTAAATCTTGTTTGCTTTCCTTCCCATTCATTATGCCTTATTCATTAAAAATTGCTAATATTAATCATGTACCAAATGCTACACATATATTTATACCATTCTACAACAAAGAAAGCATTGTTTTTATTTTAATTTTTCAGAAAAGGAAACTAAGAGTTAGAAACGTTAAGTGACCTGTCCAAACCCCAAAGATACTAAGTATTTGAACTGGGATTTGAGCCCAAAAGTCTGCTATTGTCTTATTTGCTGAGATGCAATTTTCTTTTAATTATTTGCCCTCCTTTCCCTTGATTTTTTGTATATATTAGGTCTTCAATAAATACTGTTTAACGTTTCACTAGGCCATTATTATTATTATTGAAACATGAATGGTAGTATTCCTGATTTTGTTCTGTTTGTTCTTTCAACTGAAATTGAACTGAGCCTAAATAAAGACAAGCTAGTAGTGCAGCAAACGCAATATGGATAACTGATGGTCAGAAGGAAAATCCTGTTTCGAGGTGTTTTCAAGAGGAAGAAAAGCTTTCCAGGGCTTCACCAGCTGGTAAGGTCAAACGGTTTTGGGAATCCTCTGGTATATAATGTTATTAATAATCATTTAAACTATCCCTCCCCTTCAAAAGAGTCAGCCTGTGTAAAACATTTCCATTGTGTGTGTAAGACAAGGGATAGAGAGAAATCGGCAGTTTTCCTAGGCCATTGGTCTGTATTTTGATTCCTGTAATAACTCTCTACCCAAGTAATTACAGATAGGAGACTCAGAGATTCATTTCCTCTGTGTCTATCTCTCTGTCTCTCATGCTGTGTCTCTGGAGGGACTCCTAGGAGCCGGGTAGCCCGCCAGGCTGTAGCTAGGTGAAGCTGCAGTGTTTAAGGGGTTGTTTTACCGTCTCAAATGCAAACTCCATGTGCGGGTGAGGGCAAACGCTCCTCCCGCCCCGGGCCGCTCGCCTTCTGTCCTCGCGGAGCTGGCGGATTCCCGCCTCCACACTTCCCCTGGAGTCATTCCCCGGCCGTCCCAGGATAACCCCTGACCCAGGCTGGGGAGGAGGAAGGCTGTCAAAAGGTAAAATAGGTCAAGAGTGCCGCTGGGGCCCGGGCCTTGAGAGGCCCCGTGCGGCGGCCGGCGCCCCCTCTTCTCCGCCGACGCGGGGTGGGGTCGGCCCGGAGCGGTGTGCTTGCCCGCGCCTCCGGAGGCCGCCGGGGCTCGGCGGGCGCGGGAGCTGCGCCGCAAGAGGAGCCCGCGGCCGGCAAGGTCGCGACGGTTTGGTCTAATGGTTAGGGCTTTCGAGTCCAGGTTGGGTTTCACCTCTGGTCACCTGGGTGACCTTGGCCAAGTTCCTCAGCCTGAGCCCACCAGCTTCTAAATCCAAGATGTGGGGAGAGTGGGGTGCTAGCTAAATGCAGCTGGGCGTGCAAGAATGAACTAAACGAAGCACTCCAGGCACACAGTAGGCGTTCAGTTACTGGCTAAGCTGATTAGTGGGAGTTACAAGTTCCCGCTCTGGGGTTGGAAACACAAGTTCGAGCTCCGACTTTTCTCGTTCTTCACAAAGGAGGGGTGGTGGGAGGGTAGCAGGAGTCCCTGCCCTCCCCTCCCAGCACCCCCAACTACCAATAGACCTCGGAGAGCCCGGAGAGTCCGTCCCGGGGCGCCTTCAGACGGCCCCGCTGCCGGAGCCTCTTGGCGTCCCCCGGCGCCCGGGGCGTCTCTTTCTCTCGAGCGGAGGAAAGATTTCTTCCATGTTATCTCCCTCCCTCTCGAGCCCCCGAGCTCGCTCGCTGCTGCCTCTGTGTCCCGGCGGCCGCGGAAAGCCGGGTCGAGCCCCGGGCGGGAGGGAAGAGTCAGCCCCGGGGTGTGCTAGCCCCTGCTGGCCCCGAGCAGGGGAGCGAGGAAGAGGTGGCGCGGGGCCAGCGGGAGGTGCGGAGCCCCGGGCGACCCGCCCGGCCCCTTCCTCATTTTGCCTGCCTTCTGGGCTCCGCTCGGGGATTTCAGGTCCCGAGGCGCCGCCAGGTGTCGGTCCTCACCACCCTCCCTCCCGGCCGTGGCCCAGGGGCCCACGGTGGAGGGGCCGGGGTGGGGGGCACCAGCGCCGCGCGGCGGGAGTGGGCGGCGAGCGCAGGCCTGCGAGGTAAGCAGGGGCGCGCGGCGGGCGGGCCGGCAGCCGCACGTGCGCGCGCCAGTGCGCGTGCTCCGAGGGGGCGTGGGCGGCCCGCCGGCGCCTCCCGTCCCCCTAGCATCCCCAAGTCCCCACGTCCCATTATCCCCGCTCCTCCAAACCCCACCCTCCCTGCTAATAATCTCCCAGTGCAGAAGCAGAGACAGACCTGGAGAGACTGCGCTTTCTACTCCCCTCGCCCCCCCCCTCGCCCCCGCCCTTCCTGCTATAAATAATCTGGACTGGCGGGTCAGGCACGTCACTCGGCCAGAAACCTGGACCCCGAGGTTTTCTTCTCTGGGAATGGGGGGCAAAGGGTGAGGAGGAGAAGGAGACAGAAATCGCTCGTGAGTAGTGAAGAAAAGCTTGCTCCTTGACTCCTAGAAAAGACCAGGCATCATTTTCTTCTTCTTCTTTTTTTAAAATGTATATATATTTCCGTGTCTTATTCTCCACGCTACGTACCCCCTCCACTCCCGGCCCCAAATCCATCCCATTGCTCAACACGCCTCCCATCGGTTTCTTCCCTCCCTCCCCCTTCTACTCCCGCTCCCACCATTCCTGTTCCTCCCTCCCCTCCACCTCCGCCACACAACCCCCACCTTCAGGACCCATCTCGCTCCGGGCGGAGGATGCTCAGTGCCTTGGAAATAAAGTTCAGATTCCTTTCCCCGCCGTTTGCTAAGACCAGAAGTCAACTCCCAGGCACTCATTTTCCCCTAGCACTACACACCTGCTCTCCTTTAAATTCCTCATCTGGTTCTGTACATTTAAGAGGAAACATACAGACACACACACACACACACACACACACACACACCCCAAACACCACAACCCGCGAGGTGCGAAACCGCCTCCTGCCACTACCAAAACTTACAGACGCTCTGGTTGTTTTTATCTTAACAAAAGGACAACAAAGATTTTTACCATGGGTCCTCCCGTAGGGTGACTTTTCTATATATACAAATACGTATATATTGTACATATATATTTATATATGTGTGTGTTTTCCCTTTTTTTCCCTTTAATTTTTTTTCCCCTTTAACAAGAAAATCTTCTCGGTCCCAGGCAGCGGCTGCCCCTTTGATGTTTTGGTCCGCCGTGCGCATGCGCCTCACATTAGCATCACTGCACTGAGCAGACTAAGTTGGATCTCCTCTCTTCAGCGAAACCCTCACCCATCCAAAACTAAAGGGATGTGGAGAGTCCGGAAAAAGGACTGCTTTGGGATCTGGTCATTCCCCTTAATAATCGCCGCCGTCTGTGCGCAGAGGTAAGTGTGCCTAGCGTTCTCTTTTCCCTTTTCCACTCTGAAGGGCTCTGTCTGCATACCTCTGTGAGCAAGGATCTGTAGTGAGCATCAGATAGCTGCCGAAGCGCTGTGCCTGCCGTTTTATTGATGCCTGTTTATTTATTGTCTTTTCTCTCTTTAGTGTCAATGACCCTAGTAATATGTCGCTGGTTAAAGAGACGGTGGATAGACTCCTGAAAGGTTATGATATTCGGCTGAGACCAGATTTTGGAGGTAATGGGGTTGCCTTGGTAATAAGAAACAGCCCAGCAGCTCTCGCCTAAGCTGTCTTTTGAGCTCTGCGCGCTGTCTTTCCTCTCCCTTACTGTGGGTTGCATGTGGTGTATTGACTGAGGCTCTGTGTTACCATATTGAGAAACTGATCCAAACTTAAGCCTGTGTGTTACTCTCCAGCACTTAGGTGGTCTTTCAGAGATACCCTCTTAGCCTATACTGGAGACTGCTGTCTTCCAGCTTTCTCTGTTTAAATTCTTTGCTTCACCGTCTTTGTTTTGCTGCGATACAAACCTCTTAAGTTTAATTAATGTTGTGCCAGTGAACCTGGCTTCCTGAAGGCCACCGGGAACGTTTTTGAGGACAAGATATGCAGACAATTGGTTGAGAAGTGGCATTAACCCCCTGTGCCCGCCTCCTTTGGAGGAGTTCAGGCCATGGTTTAAATTGGCTACTTTCTGGATATTATCCAGTCCTGGAAGCCTCACTGCGGGGGACAGCTGGGATGGGGCTAGAGGGGACCTGTGGGGCTTGGAGGATAGGGACGGTAGGGGGAGAAGGGCCAGAGATCTCTCTTGCTTCAACCTTAGATACAATGATATGTCCATTTAATTTTACTCCAGACTCTGACAAATCTCAAAGAGTTAAAACCTGCACTGAAGCGGGTAGGGGGTGGGAAGAATAAGAAGGGGGTTTCAGTGGTTTATACAACATTTCCCTTGAGCTAGCCCAGCCGGATTCAGATGCTTCTGTGGGTTGTGTGTATTCTTATGCTGAGACATCTGCATATGTAGAAGAGCTGGAATCCCTCACCCATCAGGGCACGTGCATGCCTGTTTAATAGAGCATTTCTCAGAGGACTACCTGCCACCCTTTTCTTAAATGAAAGGAGCAGAGATTTGAAAAATTTGAGGGTTAGCAGTGGGGAGGGATTTGGGGAGGACTGTCCCGTGCCCACGCCTGGGGACTACTCTTGCTAAGAATGCATGAAGTTCTGAGAAATCACGTGGCCGATCCTTTTGGTTTTCAGGTCCTCCTGTGGCAGTGGGAATGAACATTGACATTGCCAGCATCGACATGGTTTCTGAAGTCAATATGGTGAGTATTAAGGTTTATAGCTGTGTCTTCACAGACCTTCATTTGGGGACAGGAAGGAGAAAGGATCCAGCCAGTGGGGGTGGGGTATACGTGAGTATGTGTGTTTTTGAGATTTCAGAGCTGGCTGTTTCTGGTCCTTAAGGGCTTTTCCAATCTGATTTGAAATCGTGGGACCTGGCAAAGAGGCTGTAAAATGCATCACATACTCACCTGCAAAACATAGCCACATGCAAGAGAACCCCTGAAGTCATATTTCCTAAGGTTCAGTGAAAAATCTGCTTCATCAAGTGATTTTTCTGAGTTTGGGGTATGCTCAGAGAAAGAGGGAAGAGGGGAGAAACAGGGAGGCGTTTGATTTGACATTTCACCGAGAATGTAACCTGGGAACTAAACTATAGCAGAGAGGCTTAAACAATGACCCTCAGGTGCTGATAGCCACTTGTTGCTTTGGGAGATGCTGTCTTTACAGCTGATGGCAAGCCCCATTCCCTGCCAATTGCTTACCTGGTCCTTTAACCCTTCTTGCACACCAAAATAGAAAAAATAAAAAGAGAAATTGACCAGCTTGTTTTCAAAACTCACGCTCAGACCCATGCATCATCTCTGGTCACTTCTGCAATGGTATTCAAAGCATGTGTGACTTATGGACAGCAGCACTCCTTACTTGCTTCCTCCCTGGACTTGGGGCAAGTGCTAAGAGAAACACCCTCTTCCCCTTTGGGGGAGCCCTTGGGGGGAGGGGAGGGTTTGCTTCATGCAGGAGCGCCCCCTGCTGCCCATGTTGGGGCACTGCAGACAAGACAATGTCAAGTGTCCCAGATACCCCTGTTTACTTGGGCCTTTTCTCCAGAGACTTTTCTACTCTGTGTTTTTGACGTTTTGGTCTTTGGAAAAGTCTCTCTAGAGTGGCCACATTTGAATGTAAGATGCCAGTGTTACTTTAGTCCTGATAGCACACAGCACATTTCAGAAGAATGTGCTGTAGTGTGATTCTGCCTGAAAATGGGGTGTATTATTAAAGAAGAGGGTCTAGTGTGTGATATTTTAAGCAGAACAGTTCTAAGCCAGCCGTCAGGACTCGACAGTTAGGACACTTATTAGTTCATTCAAGAGAGCCAAATACTGGGTAGTGGATATGTTTTCAACATAATATAAATGTTCAAAACTCCAGAATTCAAATTATAGAGGAAGCCCAAATAACCAGCCCAGCCTTCTACAATGTCCAAAGTTCAGTGGAAATCCTGAGCTATCACAAGCTTATGAAACGTCTGCCATTACTTCAGAGAATATGCAACTTTTTCAATGATGTTCGCAACAACATTTATCTTGTTATATTCTGATTATTGGTAAAGTTTTTATGATAACAGGATATAAACACAGACTGCAGACACTGTTGGATGATTCAGAACCATAGACTTCCCACACATTATAAGAATCTGCTGAGTAGGTATAGAATATATCTTGGGAAACTATTTAACTCCTCATATATACGAATACTCACTTCTGTGAGATTTTAGAGGTCTTTTATCAGTTTATACTTTGAATTTTACCATAAAATAGAAATGTCCTATTATGGATACCTGCCAAATCCTAGGTACTCAAATCGAAATTGTGTGGCTGAAAAGAGATAATGGAAACCAAGTGTAGTTCTGTGTGTCCTGTCTTTTGAATTTTTATTTATTTATGCTCTTTCCTCCCACATTTTAATTTGTCACCTTCCTCTTCAGAACATTAGAAAAGTGGGACTTTATGGAAAAATTAAGAAATATTTAAAAGTCTAAAAAATTAAGAATCTAAAGAAACAATGATGTGGTGGTTAGAAGTTGCTGCAGTAGAACTTGGATGTATAAGTTAGCTAAGAACTTAGATCAGTTATGTCCCCAAATGGCTTAAGAACAGTAGCATTTTTTTTAAGTTTTCTTTTTTTTCATTTTTCACCAGCATGTAGTATTTGGGAGAGGTATCAGAACTGGACATGATGCCAAGACCTGCTAGTCAAAATACAGACCCAGCTAAGGCACGGTGTCATCTCTTAAAGCTATTTACTGTTGCATCAAAGTCATGGGATGTTGAAAGTGCAAAAACAAATGTCAGGTTGTAAATAGGCCAGTACTGCAGCATTAATGATTAGAACCAAGTGTTAAAAATTCCATGCTAGATTCCTTTCTTAGCCTACTGCTAATACACGTGGACTTGTCCAGACCCAGTTTTACTTGCTAAGAATTAACATTTTATGATTAACAGTCATAATGACTTTAAATTAATCCTTCAAAGAAAAATTTTGTCACATTGGGTATTATTTTTTTAAGTATGGTTATTTGATTTGAAGCAACAGATGGGAAGTTTCATCCCTATTGTCTAAATAAAAGAAGATGTTTATGGCATACTGCCCACTGTATACAAGTCTAAAAGGGTTAGTATCTTTTGAATGGATTCAGCTTTGAAAGAATGGTTGATTATTTAAGTGAAACCTCAAAATTGATTAACACACATGTTTCTGCCTCATTGTCCTTTGTGGTCTGCAACCTCTGGTACTTGTAACTCTCTTTGATTATAGTGAATCTTCCTTTGAAGAATGGTAGGTACCCGAATTATCTCATTTGTATTGAAAGGAAAAAAGGCCCTTGTCAATGGTGTTCCAAGTAAAAGACAATGATAGAAAGACCTGAATACAGGTTTTGCTTCTGCTGCTCAGTCAACCTGAGGGAGTTGACAGCTCGATGGAGCTTGATTACTTCACCTGTTAAAAAGGAATAATAGTCCCATTTTAAGTATTTCAGGTGACTACCAGAATTGACACAATGGTGCAAGTGAAAGTATTGGTGTTCCATGAACATAGCTTATGTAGGAAACAGAGGAGACCCAGTATCCGTCCCAGCTGCTGCCCTAAGTATACTTGGGTCAATACTTTATATTATTTATATTAATATATTAATGATTTATATTAATATTAAATTAATAATTTCTATAAATTAATCATTTATATATGGTCTCAATTTCCTTATATTGGAAATAAGAGAGATGTGTCAAATTAACTTATAAGTCAAAATTACATGTGTCTCTGCTTTGGTTTATTATAATAACTCTGTAGGGTACAAAGAAATTTCAGGACTTGAAACCCAGCATAAATATAGAAAAATGCGGAATTCCTAAATGGAATGCAGTTGTGAGTTCTTGGGCGATCATGGTCTGTTACTCAGCCATGTGACTCAGGTGACTGTTGACCCAATGGAAGGACTTTGGAAGAGAACATGATCTCAATTAGAATGTTCCTGAGCAGAAAGCTTGGCTTTAGCTTGAAACATTTTTAGATGTCTTGGTTAAATTGGCAGGAATCTTTTTGTTAAGATTCTTTGATGAAAATGCGTTTTAAGATCCAAAATTGGCTCTGAAGGATTATGGACTGAAATAGCTTTCTCTTCATTTAAAGCAGATTCTTCTCCATCTTGAAACAACACATTTGCCAACCGAAGAGTGAAGCAATATTTCACTTTTGAGGAAAGAATTCTAGTAAACACATATACAAATTACCTTTTTATGGAATGGTGAATGGCAAAAAGTGCTGCCTTTTTTTTTTAAACAGATGTTTTCTTGCATCACCAGCTGCACAGTTTAAAATTCAGTTCGACACAAATTCTTATTTAGCAGCTACTATGATGTAGCCATGTGTTAGGCCTTAAGGACAGAATAGTGAACGTGAATGACTTGTTCCCTGACCTCATAAAACTTAATACCTCGTGTTCATTATTGTTAATTCTACTGCAGGCTCCTGTTGCACTTAGGTTTAACGTAAGGATTTTCTCTAAAAATTTTTATGAGTAGCCAGTTAAGTACTTAGTGGTCTGTATTTCCAATGCATTTGTTTATCCCTTGTTGATTTCACCATTCACTTGTTATTCGATATTTGAAGTTGCCTAATATGTTACAAACATCTTCTTCTGTCTTAATTTGTGTGTATAAAATACACGCAGCCAAGGTTATGGGCTTGCCTGGTGGCTCTGTGGTAAAGAGTCTGCCTGCCAAGATAGGAGATGCGGGTTCCATCCCTGGGTCAGGAAGATCCCCTGGAGGAGGACATGGCAACCCACTCCAGTATTCTCGCCTGGAGAACCCCACGGACAGAGGAGCCTGGCAGGCAGTCCACGGGGTCGCAAAAGAGTTGGACATGACTTAACAACTAAAACAACGCTGAGGTTATGTTATCTCCATGTGGTTTTGCTCTCTCTCCAATGATTGGTTGGTTGTTTGCCTCAGTGAATGCCACAGATTTTGGGTGAACTATTTGTTTTTAGAAGAGTAAATCATTATTATTCACTAGACACAGTATCATATAATGTGGAGAGAAAGAGCATAGAATTATAGTCCTTAAATTCAAGGCACTGTTTAAATTACTATTTTGATCAAGAAATGTGAAAGGAATTGTGAAAGAAATGTGAAAAGAATGTAGGATCATTGAGTTCTTTGAAAGCAGAAATACACATATTAGGAATATAGAATTCTCAGGTATCACATAGAAATTACTAGGTAAAAATGGGGTTTAGAAGTCTGTGGAAAATGTTCCAAGTAGAAAGATTGTCATATAGGAGAAAAAACTGGAAAAATAAATGGGATTAAGGATTTGCAAGTAGCCTTAAATGGCTTGATTTGGGAATGGGGGTAAGGAGGTGATAAGAGTTGATATTGAGATCGTAAGTGGTGGTCAAGTTATAAAGATAATTTTTGTAGCTTGCTGAGAGTTTATATTTTGTTCTAAAGGCCAAAGGGACCCGTGAAGGGATGTCACTGGGAGAATTGCTTGAACAGATTCTTAGTTAAGGAAGAAGCTTTTGAAGTGTGGAGGGTGGAGCAAGACCTAAGGTTGGGATATGAGATTAAAATCCACTACAAAAATCCAGAAAGAATTGATGAATGGAGACAGGGACATAAAAGAGAAGATACAAAATTAGAGCATTTATGAGGCAGAAGTGACAGGACTTGGTGAAAATCCTAAGATTCTGATAGGATCATTTATTGATATGGGGAGAGAGCAGCCAGGTTGCAGGTGGGATAGGCGATGAAGTGTGTGGGTAGACAACGAGTTCAATTTGTGAAATTCTGACTTTTCCCCACACATGGAATATCCAAATGGAGATTGGAAAATACAAGTCTAGAGCTTAGCAAGACATCATTACTATCAACATAAACTTGGACATTGTCAGCATGTAAGTGGTAGTTATAACTGTATAAATTGATACAATTCAAAAGGGAAAGTGAGATAACTATTAAGAATGGAGATCACTATATGGTGAGCACTATAATTTAACCAGTGGAATGCTGAAAAGGAGCCCATAAAGATTAATAAACAGCTAAGCAGCAGCCAGAGGGTTAGTTGGAGGACCTGCAGATAATGTCTTCAAAGCTGAGGCACAAGAGAGTTTAAAAAGGGAAGGTCATCTGTGTCACATGCCATCGTGGTCAGCTGAAATAAGTTCTAAGACTTGTCTCCCTGACATAGTAATAGGAGCATGCTGGTAAACAAATCTAGAGGAGTTTCAATGAGTGAAGACTACATCTTTGAAAAGTATGGATCTGAAGCTGAGTGAGGAGAGGGCAATTGCTAAAAAAAGGCATTTGTAGGAGGAGTAGTCCTAGAAGGAAGTAGGTTGCAGATATAAAACGGGAGGTTGGTGGTGGTGGAATGAGAACTAAGGTGAAGGAGGTGTGAACGCTCACTGACCAGGCTTCATTCTGAGTGAATTATGTCTTGAGTCTCCTGCCCAGTTTTAGCAAGCTGTTGTGGTTTTTTTGGGTTTTTTTTGCCTTCTCCTGCTTAACCTTCTCTTCCCCCTCTCCTCTTCCTCCTGTGCAGTACCCAACATTTTCTACCATCACGACACTAACATAAGAAAACAATCACAGTTATTACTCATTGAGCCCTTAACTTGTGTGCGTATCCTCCTGGTGTATGTTGCCTCATCCAGTCCTATAAAAACAGTGATATGGCAACTGTCCACCTTTTTGTGAAAGAGGATCTTGAGACCCAGAGAGCTTAAGTGACTTATTCAAGGGCACCCAGCTAGTATATAATTGACTTATATCATCACTCAATCTTAGCCCTCTGATTGTACTGCACTTTTAGATGTAGCAAGGTATCATTTAAAATATATATATATATATTTTTTTTTTTTTTTTCATTCCTCATGGACTCTGTTTTGTTGTAGTTATTTTTTTTTTCCCTTTTTTTTTTTTTCTTGGAAGCAGTGGTTGGGTCAGATAAACTAAGCCTATACAGGATGCTACTGTTACTGCTCAACCTCTCTAGTTTGAAAGAAGTCTTAATTTCATTAAAATGTTTTTTTCAAATAGGTACTTTATTCAGTGGGTATTAAATATGAGCATTGGTTTCTGTCCTTGAGAAATTTATGCTTTATATCTATTGAAGACAAGTATGTCGTAATTTCTTTCCTTATGAATGTGTACTATTAACTTGTCTAATAATTGTCATATTGCTCAAGTAGAATATGTCATATAACCATTAATCCCAAAATTTGTCACAAAATGTCGACTGATAAAGTTCAAGAACTGTAAACCATGTCAGTGGTTTTAAGCTTTGGATGGATACTAGGTGAAAAGACCCTTTTCCTTTTTTTTTTCTTTTATTATCAAGACCTCATTTTCAATTGAATTTTTCCTTTGAGATCACATTTTTGTGATTTCTGATAAGTTATGTCTACAAATAGTTCTCTTAAAAGTGGCTGTTTTCTTTTCTTCCTGAATCTTTACTCCATCTGTCCCACACCATATAGATGAGGTTCATTATAGAAATTACCTTTCAAGAAAACGTATTCATCTATTTGTAATTAATTTCACAGGAAATAGGCAGTTTATAAATGCTTTTCTCGCAGTTAACTCTTAGGGCAGGTGCTCTGCTGTTGCTCTGTAGGACCCTAAACAGTGTTCTTGCTTGACTGTGACATGAAATAAAAATCTGACTATGAGCTTACTCTGCAGGAGAAGGAAGATAGAAATATCTCAAGTTGCATATTTTAGAAGTATCTCAAAGTGTGCTTGAGCATGATTCCTCCCACCTCATGGTGAAGTAGTCTTGGGAATTTCTGATTCAAACCAGGGCTCTGTAACAACCTAGAGGGGTGGGATGGGTGAGAGGTGGGAGGGAGACCCAAGAGGGAGGGGACTCTATGTATGCCTGTAGCTGATTCATATTGGTGTTTGGTGAAAACCAACACAGCATGGCAATCATCCTTCAATTAAAAATAAACAAATCTTAAAAATGTAAATCAGAGAAAGTCTTTTACTTAATGTTGTGGCAGGGGTACTGATGAATTTCAGGGTGGGGCACTGGTTTGTTTTGTCATCATTCATTCTGTAGCATTTATTTGTTACTGGTGCTCTTGGCATTTGGGGCCAGCTAATTCTGGCCAGCACGCACTCTATTTGGGGCCACTGCGTAATGGCTTTTGTACCAAATCACCATTTTCATTTATGTTCGGTGGTACATTGGGACAGCGTCAGTTTTAAAAGATCACCAAATATGAAATGCAGAAATTGTCCACATCCCTATCACTTCATTAAAACTGTTTTAATTTGCCTACAACACCTTCTAATTCTTGTCTGTTTGCTTATTCATACTTTACACATTGCACTTATTTTGTAGAGAGAATTTTACAGTCTGCATTTTCACTTAACAGACCATGTGTAATTTTACAGTTTTATGCTTTCTTCAAAAAAGGATGCATACCTCTATCAGTAACAGTGTAAACTGATATGTATTCCTGTATTCTTTTTTGGTGATCTTACAAACATATACAAGCATATAAGTATATTGACATTTTCTTTCTTACTCGTGTACTATTTCAAAAAATAATTAAAATACATTTTGTAGATTATTAGTCATAATTCTACCTATAGGTTATTTGAAAATAATCATATAATTTCCTTTTTTATGTGCTATTAACAATTACATGAAAATCACATATGAAATAGAGAAGTGGGTCAATGTATAAATGGAAACTTTAAAATTTTGTACATCAATTTGACTCTCATTTACACAGCTACAGATTATTGTGTTTCTAGCCTGATATTACTCAGTCGTTTTCCCAAATCAATTTACATTGTTGGATGACATTAAAAAGTACTTTGAAATAGACAGTTAAAAGAAGAATGAGAAAGTAGATGGTAATGAGTTTTTAAGATACATGCACAAGATTTACATGTTGCTTCCAGTCATACATTTTATTTGCAAAACATGTATTTTAAATGGGTTTATATTATTCTGTCCCTATTTATTTGAAAGACTATGGGCATGTCTCTAACCCATTGGCTCTTACTAGTGCTCATTTTATAAACATTCTATTGACATTTTTACTGCCAAGTCTCATTTTCCTTGCTCTATAATTTGGCACCTACTGCCCACTTACCTGCCAAGAGGTCTTAACTTAGAAGTAATTATTTGGGCAATTAAAGATGAAATAACTTTTCTCCTAACACAATAGCCAGAACTAAAGTAATGAAATTTTTAAGGTGAATCTATGTGTATCTTAGAAAAGTGATACATGAATAAGCCATGGAGAAATATTAGAGCCGTTGAGCTGTGCAAATGTAGGGCATGGTCTGCATCTTCAGTGCCTAGCACAGTGTCTGATGGTAGATGCTCAGCAAATATGGGGTTGTTGGAGGGGGTAGTTGAAAGACTGCAGTATGTCAGCTACCAGGAAATATTTATCTGGTGCTACTCAACCAGCCCCTTGCCAGTTCGACCATTTTGTGTAAGGATATGAAACCATTCTTACATTGGACCTAAGGCTCACTCTAGAGACAAGAGTGATCTTAATTGTCTGAAGAAGGAGGTAGGGTTGATGGAGACGAGAGTGTTTCAGATGGAGGGAGAGAAGAGTGATGTATCCCTGTTGTACAGGAATCTAAGGTTGAGATCCAGGTTTTACAAGGATTCTCAGGCTTTTCTGTGCAACAGAATCGCCCGAGTCTTGCATTAATATCTGTATTTTCAGGGCACGTGCCCAGAGTCTGTTCAGTAGATCTGGGATGGAGTTCAGGAGTTCACATACTTAACAGCTCTCTGTATGACCGACACAAGTACTGTCTGAGGGCTGGTGTCTGAGGAACACTAGTTTTATAGTGAAGGTGGAAACTCATGCAATCACCAATAAAGGAATTTGACAACAGAACTAGTGTCTAGTTATAACATGGGTTTTTGTGATGGTAAAGATCCCAGTGGTCAGAGGAGGTGAGATTTGTAGAAGACTTGATGAAAGAGGGATACCTGGGCTGAACAGGAAGGATTAGCGTAGTATGAATGGATGGAAAATAGGGAGAACAGTCTTGGGGGAGGAGATAGTGTGGGGAGGAGAGAGTGTGAAGAAAGCTATTACATGTTAGCAATAATAATGTTGAAAAAATAAACAGTGCATATAACTATCCCACTTAATGTTCACTATAGTATCATGAACCAGATAATAGTATCATCATCCTCTTTTATTAAGTATAGAGACAAGGACTGGAAGGATTGTATAATTTCTAAGATCACACAGCTAATATAAGTGTATAGAAATGGCAGGGTACACATGTAAGATATGACTACGAATGGTGAAGCTTAATTGCCTCAGACCAGCTCTGCAGAGAAGACACAAATTTCTTGAGTAGCTGCTATGAATGATGAGTCTTAAGCACCTTCACAAAGAGTGAAAGCAGGGGTCACTTATTAAGGATGAGAATGAGAGCATTAAAAAACATTTTCCATATCTGATTTTCATTTTTATGAAATGCCCTTTGGAACCTTCTTACTAATTTTTTTGACACAAATGATGATAATAATCATAGTTCTATATTTTAAAAGGTCAAACACAATTTGTGAAATGAGGGGAAGGACGCGCACCTAGCCCAGGGTGCTATAAGTTAATAATCGTTATGTCAGTTTAAAGAGGCTTAGAAAATATCAGAAAGATTGATATTTTAATATACATTCTAGGATAGAATTCCTTGACTCTTCTTTCTCGTTTAAAAAGTTAGCTATTTGATTGGTACTAGTTAGTATTAGTAGTATTACATATTTACATCTAGGCAAAATGTCATTGAAGTTGCTTCCTACAAATTATTTATGGCTTCAACTATGTGTAAACTTAAGATCTCAGTGATTAACCATCTTGAGGTTGCTTCTCTACATATGAGTAATTTAGTACCTAATTGATCTAAGACCATCAAATTAGAATTTTTTTTTAAAGTTTATCTGCTGACTTTTATATGCCTTTCTTTTAACTAACTAATCTCTAAAAGTCGCTTTTTATTCTGCTGTGTGTTTTTTTTTTTTTAATTAATTTAGGTAGAACTGATAGTGGCATCATGAGAACTGAACCTCAGACTTGACTTTCTCAATAAGTGAATGTCTGTTTATCTATATACCAATATGTAATGCTCATTATAAAACATACCCAACATAGAGAGCTAAAGAGTATTTGCTAAGAATGTGTAAAGTTATTTTTTTATCTCATAGTCACATTGATACTTCGAGTTTTTTAAATTTCCATGAAAATAAATGTAGTGAATAATAATGGAAAATTAAAGATTGTTTGATTCAACTTATTATTCTGTTAGTGGGAAATATTGGGTAGTAGGGCTTGAAATATAGATAACTCAAAGGTGACTGCTATTTCCTGTGACTGTAGCCTATTTATTCCTCCCTTGAAACTTTTGAAGAATTAACATAGGAAAAATAAGCTTTCAGAGAGTGTGCTGTTCATGCTTTCCAGGAGGGAACATTTATTTTAAAATAACTATTGAATTTTCTGCTTCCTGGGACTGCAAGTTAACTGGATTGACAAAAAAATATACATTGAGACAACTGGGTTTTAAACAAATATACAAAGATCATCTTTAAAAATTGTTCATTCTTGTGGTGTTGACTATTCATCGACTGTAAATCTTTCAAGAAATATTTTTAAATATTAATCTTAGATGATTTGTAGGATATTTAAAAGGCTATCATAAAATAAGAAGCAGAAATGTTAAAGAATTGTGACTGTAAACCAAGTTATTTGGTTGTAGAATCAAATTGTCATTCTGTATTTTCATTGTAGTTGAAGCCACAGTGCTCCAAAAAAGGAAATTTAAGTAACTTTTCTTTTTGTTTCCCTTTACCTATAGAGAGAGAGAAAGACTGATTTTGTAAATACATATTTTTTTTTTGTCTTTTTTGGTTTTTTTTTTGGTTTTGTTTTGCCAAACAAGAGTGTGAGTTAATAGGTTGAAGATCTCTTGAAATGTTCTCTCATCCATCTGTTGTGTAAACCATTCCCCTTTCAAGCCAGTACTACTAAGCCAGTACTCTCTCTGGAGACTGGTAGGGCTGATCTGCTAGGCTGTGTAAATTCGCATCTGGCTTATGTGTTGGAAGAATGCTCTTACTTGAATCCCATTATTATGCCGATATGGCAAACCATTTTTTTAAGGGAATTCATTAGAGAATGATACCTTTGTTCTAAAAGTCATAATATTTTAAGCACTTGCCAAGCTTACAGATGAAAGATCTGTAGAATTATAGACCACATGAAAAATAGAGTTTCTTTATTTTCTTTGGATTTTTCAGATGCTTTATTTGAGATTTTAGGTTTTGGAAACTAATTTTCTATCTATTTAATGAGCCAGTTTTGAGAACCATGTTTTAAAATGGTTTTATCTTGTTATTTTACTAACAGAATATGATCATCATCACCAGGTAGACCACTTAGGTAGAAATGAAACTTTCTTTACATAGGATGCTTTAGTCAAAGTAGCAAATGTTAGAAATGTGTCCTGGGAATTTTACAATTCCCAGATTTGGGTATAATACCTCTTAAGTGCTTATACTCTCATTTTAAAAAATAGCCACAGTTCTGGAGTTCTGGTTTTCCTGTTTTGTTGTTGTTTTAGTGCATAGTGCAATCATGGCAAGAACAAAACCTGATTAAATTAAATGCTGCTTCTGCTGTTAGAGGGAGAATGAGAAAATACTCAGAGGGAGATGGAGGGAGAGATAGACATACGTGATTTCTGTCCTTGAGGAGTTTGTAATCATTTTCAATAGTTGAGAAATAGTAGAAGGCCTTTTTTTTTTTTTTTTTTTTTTTTAGTAGAAGGTCTTTAAAAAAAAAAAAATATTTTGTTCTTGTTTTTGTTTAGTATAAATGAATATCATTTAAAGTATACAACAAGGATTTGCCATATAAGAATGTATATAATCAGGGACAGTCCTTTTGAATTAATGTGATATGGAATCAACAGTATCAAAGTGTATATTGATTCTCTTTGTTCTTTTAAGCATTTGATAGTTTGTAAACAAATAGTTTAATTAAAAAGTCAATGGAAACCAAGATATAATTGCATTATATCTTTGACCTATTACCAGGATATATTTTATTATGTTTTTTAAATGAAGTGTAATTTCTCAGTGACTTCACATGTAATTCTCAAAAACCTCTGTGAAATAAGAAGTGTTATCACAATTTGTGTGTGTTAGTCCCTCACTTGTGTCCTACTCTTTGTGACCCCATGGATTGTAGCCCACCAGGCTCCTCTGTCCATGAAATTCCCCAGGCACGAATACTGGAGTGGGCTGCCATGCCCTTCTCCAGGGGATCTTCCCGACCCATGTACCGAACCCGGGTCTCCTGCACAGCAGGCAGATTCTTTACCTTCTGAGACACCAGGGAAGTTTACAGATGTGTAAACTGAGGGTTAGAAGATGTATGTGAACTAGAACCAACACATCACAGCCCTCCTTTGTTTTATAGCTCGAAAGTGCCGAAACTGGAATTAGAGCCCAGCCAGTTTGTCTCCTGTCCTGTTTGTTTTGTATTTTTCTCAAGTTAAAGGAAAGGGAAATTTAAAAAATTGAATGGACCTGCCTCCATTATGATTTCTCAAAATAATTGTTGATAGTCTACAGTGTAGCTTCCCAGGCGACTTCGGGAAGCTTATAAAAAATGAAACAAATAGAACCTAAAGGATAAAATCTGTATTATGCAAAAATAGACAGTTTAAGTTGTTTAGGAATAAAATAGTAATTATTACTGTTTCAGTATCATTAGGGTTTGTGGATAAATTGAAAATTATGATTTACTTTTTCTTGGTTGTTTTAAATCATCTTTCATCATTAGAGAATGAATTCAATACTGACTCAAAGCAAAATTCTTCTCTGAAAAAATATATTTGGTAATCCTGAGAATTAAGAACAAAATTAGACTGATTAAATTTAAGACGGATTTTTTAGAACCAAGAAAATATCAGCCCTTCATATCTTACTTGTTATTTTAACGAGGTGGAATATAAAATACTTATTAAAATGATGACACATATGTATGTGAAATAATAATTGTGATGCATTTCAAGGTCAATTCAAAAGACTTCAGTTTAAATAGATTTGTGTTATTCAAGGTTGGGAAAAATATTTGGCTTAGACAAAATATTTCTTCTCCCTTTTCTTTTTTTTTTTACTCTTTCACATGTCCAACTGAGTTGATAAAAATTATGAATAAAATTAAGCCAAGTATATAATGTGTATCTAAAAACAGTGTATAATATATGAACTTATGTAATTTAAAAATAATTACTGTTTTATATTTGGTTTGAAAGCAAGCAATCCTGAGAATAAAATATGCTATTGCATTTCTTTAGAGATTATTTCTGTAGTTACTGTGGAAAGGTCAGTGTTTATTTTACATCAAAAGCAAGGACTGGGAAGTTCTGAATTTGTCCTGAATTTTTCACTGATGATAAAACTGTAAAAATTTCTTAAATTCTCATTCAGAGTTTCTACTTTTGAAAATGAAGAGAATAAATGAAAGATATAAGGTAACTTCCAGCCTCTTACTATGTTTGCTTTGTAAAGCAGGTTAATTTGTCACATAATTTTCTTAAGAGTATGGACTATTTTAATCTGAATTGCTTTTATTACTTACTTCTATAATTACAGAAAAATCACTAATAAACTATAGTGAAAAGTACAGACCTCTATTAATATCTCTCAGAAATAAATGTTGGTAGAAAAATGATCACTAAACCTCAAGACTTCTTGAGAATTTGCATGCATGTCCCTGAAATAGAATCAGCAAATACATAATGTTTTATATTATTTCTACACTTAACATTTTGTGAACATCTTTTGATGCTATCTAAATTTTTTCTGTAACAAAATATCCAGTGGCTGTATAGAATTTCATTGTATGGCTACACCATATTTATTAAATCAATCCTCTGTTGATGGACATTGTCATTAAGGCTTCCCTGGGGGCTCTGTCGGTCAAGAATCCACCTGCAATGCAGGAGACCTGGGTTCGATCCCTGAGTTGGGAAGACTCCCTGGAAGAGGGCATGGCAACCCACTCCAGTATTCTTGCCTGGAGAATCTCCACGGACAGAGGAGCCTGGCGGGCAACATGGGATCGCAAAGTCAAATAAGACTGAGCAAATGAGCGCACTCTATTATCTGCATTAAAATGTGCTGTGTGTTCATATTTGATGCAACTGTAACGTTGTTTTCACTAAAGTATTATAAGTAGGAGTACTGGAACCCAAAGTGGGATGATACATATTTTAGATTTTGATGCATTTTGTATATTTATATGCATATGTTTTGATACACAGCTGTGTTGTGCTCTGCCTAGTCTGTCCTTCATGTCTGATTCTTTGCAACTGCATGGACTCTAGTCTGTCAGTCTATGCTTCCTTAAAAATATTAATCAATGTTCACGCCACCAGTATATGTGAGTTCCACTAGCACACATCCAGACCAGTCCTGGATATCTCCCTCAGGATATTCTAACTTGCCACCTTTGTTAACCTCTAAGGTGAAATTAGTAATTCCCTGTATCACTTAAAATTTTTATTGCCAGGTAGCTATCGCAAATGGGCTTTCTGAGGTGGCTCAGTGGTGGCCCAGGGTCAGGGTCAGGAAGATCCCTTTGAGAAGAAAATGGCAACCCGCCCCAGTATTCTTGCCTGGGAAATCCAGTGGACCATGGAGCCTGGCAGGGTACAGTCCATGGGGTCAAAAAAGAGTTGGACATGGCTTAGCAACTAAACAACAGTAACAACCATCTCAAATACGTTTTTGTGTTTATAGACCATTTGCATTCTTCTCTCTGAATTGCCTTTTTAAAAAATATTTATTTTAATTCACAGAAGTACAGAACAGACTTTTGAACTCTGTGGGAGAAGGTGAGGGTGGGATGTTTCGAAAGAACAGCATGTATATTATCTATGGTGAAACAGATCACCAGCCCAGGTGGGATGCATGAGTCAAGTGCTCGGGCCTGGTGTGCTGGGAAGACCCAGAGGAATCGGGTGGAGAGGGAGGTGGGAGGGGGGATCGGGATGGGGAATACGTGTAACTCTATGGCTGATTCATATCAATGTATGACAAAACCCACTGAAAAAAAATAACTAAATAAAATTAAAAAAAAATACTTATTTTAATTGGAGGCTAATTACTTTGCAGTATTGTGGTGGTTGTTGCCACACATCGACATGAATCAGCCACAGGTGCACGTGCCCACCCGTCCCTTTAGGTTGTCCCAGAGCACCGACTTTGGGGGCCCTGCTTCATGCGTCGAACTTGCACTGGTCATCTATCTTACATATGGTAATATACAAGCTTCAGTGCTTTTCTGAACTGTTTATGTCATTTATTGAATTTTTTTCTCTTTAGAAGAATTTTTTTGTTAGTAATTTGTTGGAACTTCCTATAAATTAAGGTTATGACCCTTTGCCATATATTATAAACATACTTCCTTATGTAATAACTTTGTGAATACTATCTTTTGATGTACTAAAGAGTATTATGGATTTTGATCTTAGTTTTTAGATTTTGAAAAGTCTTGTGTCCCATAAGATTAAAAAAAATGTTCAAATCATATTTTGTTATTTTAAGTATTTTTGTGTAAATATCAAATCTCATTTGAAATATGGTTTAGGGTAAATTTTGAAGCAGGAATATACATAGATAACGTAGATAGGTAGGTGTCAATAATATTTAATGTAATCTATTATTTTCCTAATGATTTGAAATATTGTCTTTATCATATAAGAAATCTCATATGTCCTTAGATCTTTGCTTTTATTTCTGTTATTTACCTCATTAGTATTTTCATATATTGTTTTGCCAGCACTAGATAATTTTGATTATCCTGATTTTAATTACCAAGATAAATTTCCAACAATTAAGTATTATCTCACACCTGTTAGAATGACGGTCATCAAAAAGACAAGAAATAACAAGTGCTGGTAAGGGTGTGGAGAAGAGGGAACTCCCGTGTTGAGTGGGTGGTAACGTAAATTGATTCAGCCACTATGGAAAACAGTATGGAGTTTTCACAAAAAAATTAAAAATAGAACTACCATATGATTCAGCAGTTCCCCTTCAGAGTATTTACCCAAAGGAAATGAACCACCAACTTAGAAAGATACTTTATCTATTTCTCTCTCTACCTACCTACCTATATATATATCCTCATATTCATTGAAGCATTATTTACAATAGCCAAGATATGGGAAAAAATCTATCAATGGATAGATAAAGAAAATATGATATATAAATATATAGAAGATGCATATACAATGGAATATTATTCTGACTAACAATAATAAAGTCTTACCATTTGTGACCATATGGGTGGACCTTGAGAGTTTTATGTAAAAAGAAATAAATCAGAGAAAGACAAATATTGCTTGATCTCACTTTTATGTGGAATCTAAAATCAAATAAAAAACAAACTCATAGATAGAACAAATTGAGATTGATGGATTGCTAGAGGTAGGGACTGGGAAGTGGGTGAAGTAAGTGAAGGGGGTCAAAAATACAGACTTTTATACAAACAAATACAGTGTAAAGTTTTAAAATAAATGTCATGGGGGTGTAATTTATAATACGATGGCTATAGTTCATAATACTGTTTTGCATATTGAAAGTTGCCAAGAGAGTAAATCTTAAAAGTTCTCATCACAAGAAAAAAAATGTAGCTATGTGTGGTGATAGATGTTAAGTATATTTATCATGAAGATCATTTTGCAACATGTACAGATACTCTATTACCTGGGTTTCCCAGTGACTCAGATGGTGAAGAATCTACCCATAATGTGGGAAACCTGGTTTGATCTCTGAGTTGGGAAGATCCCCTGGAGAAGGGAATGGCTACCCATTCCAGTATTCTTACCTGGAGAATTCCATGAACAGAGAAGCCTGGTGGCTACAGTCCATGGGGTCACAAACAGTCGTGCACAAGCTGAGTGACTAGCACTTTCACTGTCTTTACAATAAAACTAATGTTTTATGTCAGTTATAATTTAAAAGAAGACAAATCTCTCTTCATAGTGTTTCTACCTAATTATACTTAACCGTTATGAAGCAATTATGCCTTCATACAATCTTTAAATTTTGGCAAGTTAGAAAAATGATGCTACTTGAATTTTGGTTGTAATTGTACTACAATTTATGAAGGAATGTGTAAGGAAATTTGCTTCTTAATAGGACTAGTTATTCCTATTGAAGAACATACTAGGTCTCATCATTTATACATATTCTTTTATGTCCTTCTGTAAAATTTTAGTTTTCTCTGTGTAAGTTTTGCAAACTTCATTTGAATTTATTCCTATAGGCCTTATATAATTCTTGTTAAATTCATTGCTTTTCAGTTTTATGGTTATTGAGAATGAGGTTTTATATCTAATGACTACTTTTGATTCCTGGCCAAAAGAACACATGCCATATAACCACCCTAGAAGGGGTATCTTTTAATTTTACAACCCAGAACATGGGATCATTTCCATTTCAATTTATGCATGAGGTGCCTTGGGTATCACTAACATATTTAAAATGTGTATGTAAAAAAATTGTGCATTTTTTTCACAGTTTGTTATATTTCTAATTAGTGTAAGCATTTTATTTTTTTTTTATATTTTTTTTATTTTTCAGTGGGTTTTGTCATACATTGATATGAATCAGCCATAGAGTTACACGTATTCCCCATCCCGGTCCCCCATCCCACCTCCCTCTCCACCCGATTCCTCTGGGTCTTCCCAGCCCACCAGGCCCGAGCACTTGACTCATGCCTCCCACCTGGGCTGGTGGTCTATTTCACCACAGATAATATACATGCTGTTCTTTCGAAACATCCCACCCTCAAACGATTGTTTCATTTCAACTTCAGTCTTTTACTTTGGATTCATTTACTTGGCCCAATAGAACCAACACAAAGACCACTGAGGTATAGTCTTAAAGAGCTCATTTCTTCCGTTAACCTTATTGAGTGAAGTTTAGATTTAAAGCAGTAGCCTCTGCCTAACATATGCCATTTTATTTTGCACATAGTAACTTTATGAAAATAAGAAATTTGAATATAGGAGGCCAAATTATCATCATGTGCTTGTGCGTGCTAAGTCACTTCAGTCATGTCTGACTCTTTCCAACCCTTTGACCTGTCTGGTTCCTTTCTCCATGGGATTCTCCAGGCAAAAATACTGGAGTGGATTGCCATGCCCTCCTTCAGGGCATCTTCCCAACCCAAGGATTGAACCTGCTTCTCTTAAATTTCCTGCATTGGCAGGCAGGTTCTTTACCATTAGTGCCACCTTCATCATATGCTACATCTAAACTCTGGTGTCTATTCCTTGAAATATGAATGATTCAATTACAGATAGTTCAAGAGGAGCTATTTCATGTTGAGAACAGTTCAGTTTAGTCACTCAGTCATGTCTGACTCTTTGTGACCCCATGGAGGCAGAACACCAGACTTCCCTGTCCATCACCAACTCCCAGAGCTTGCCCAAACTCATGTCCATTGAGTGTGTGATGCCATCCAACCATCTCATCCTCTGTCGTCCCCTGCCTTTAATCTTTCCCAGCATCAGGGTGTTTTCCAATGAGTCAGTTCTTCGCATCAGATAGCCAAAGTATTGGAGTTTCAACCTCAGCGTCAGTCCTTCTAATGAATACTCAGGACTGGTTTCCTTTAGGATGGACTGGTTGAATCTCCTTGCAGTCCAAGGAACTCTCAAGAGTCTTCTCCAACACTAAAGTTCTAAAGCATCAATTCTTTGGAGCTCAGCCTTCTTTATAGTCCAACTCTCACATATATACATTACTACTGGAAAAACCATAGCTTTGACTAGATAGATCTTTGTTGACAAAGTAATGTCTCTGCTTTTTAATATGCTGTCTAGGTTGGTCATAACTTTTCTTCCAAGGAGCAAGCATCTTTTAATTTCATGGCTGCAGTCACCATCTGCAGTGATTTTGAGCCCCCCAAAATAAAGTCTGTCACTGTTTCCATTGTTTTCCCATCTATTTACCATGAAGTGATGGGACCGGATGCTTTGATCTTAGTTTTTTCTATGTTGAGATTTATGCAAGCTTTTCCACTGTCCTCTTTCACTTTCATCAGGAGGCTCCTTAGTTCCTCTTCACTTTCTGCTATAAGGGTGGTGTCATCTGCATATCTGAGGTTATTGATATTTCTCCTGGCAATCTTGATTCCAGCTTGTGCTTCATCCAGCCTGGCATTTCACATGATATATTCTCCATATAAGTTAAGTAAGCAGGATGACAATATACAACCTTGATGTACTTCTTTCCCTATTTGGAACCAGTCTGTTGCTCCATGTCGAGTTGTAACTATTGCTTCCTGACCTGCATACAGATTTCTTAGGAGACATTTAACGTGGTCTGGTACTCTCCATCTCTTGAAGAATTTTCCATAGTTTGTTGTGATCCACACAGTCAAAGGCTTCGGCCTAATCAATAAAGCAGAAGTAGATGTTTTTCTGGAACTCTCTTGCTTTTTCAATGATCCAACGGATGTTCGGAATTTGATCTGTGACTTCTCTGCCTTTTCTAAAGAGGCAAATCCAGCTTGAACTTCTGGAAGTTCACCATTCATGTACTGTTGAAGCCTGGCTTGGAGAATTTTGAGCATTACTTTACTGTGTGAGATGTATGCAATTGTGCGGTAGTTTGAGCATTCTTTGGCATTGCCTTTCTTTGTGATTGAAATGAAAATCGACCTTTCCAGTCCTGTGGCCACTGCTAAGTTTTCCAAATTTGTTGGCATATTGAGTGCAGCACTTTAACAGCATCATCTTTTAGAATTTGAAATAGCTCAGCTGAAATTCTGTTACCTACACTAGCTTTGTTTGTAGAACTGCTACAACCAGAAAAACCAGTGTAACTGTCACTCTGTGTGTGAATATTGCCACAAACACCTGTTTTAGAGTGAAGACTTGGCTAGATTTACTACTAAATATGACAATGAATTTTATCTATAGACTTGATCACCAATATTGAGAACTATACAAGCTCTTTCATTATATAAATTATAAATCATAATTGGTTTGATGGTTTTAAATACATTGGCTTGTCAGTCTGAACAATTGTAACTATCATTCTGAGTCCATCCACTAGAATAGTTTAGTTGTACATGAGGTTTGAGATTTTTAGAAAATATCTCAATGTGTGTTACAAAAATTTGGAGAAACTATACCATATACATTTTACTGGATTTGATGACTCCTTTGTTGACTTGTGAAGTGAAAGTCACTCAGTTGTGTCCGCAAGCCACAAGGGAAGCCCAAGAATTCTGGAGTGGTTAGCCTATCCCTTCTCTAGCGGATCTTCTTGACCCAGGAATCTGAGATCTCCTGCATTGCAGGCAGATTCTTTATCAACTGAACTAAAAGGGACACCCTTGCGGCTCAGCTGGTAAAGAATCTGCCTGCAGTGCAACAGACCTGGCTTTGATCTCTGGGTTGAGAAGTTCGCCTGGAGAAGGGAAAGGCTACCCACTCTATTATTCTGGCTTGGAGAATTCCATGGACTGTTTAGTTCATGGGGTCACAAAGAGTTGGACATGACAGCGATTTTCACTTTGTTTGTTGACTTGTAACTTTTGTGTTGGTTACATCAGATATGACTTCTGAGCGAGAGAAGTTGTAGGAGAAAAGAATTCTGTAAGCTAGCCCCATATTGCAAATTGTTGTTTAGTTGCTAAGTCGTGTCTGACTCTCTTGCAATATCAAGAACTATAGCCTGACAGGCTCCTCTATCCATGGGGTTTCCCAGGCAAAATACTGGAGTGGGTTGCCATTTTCTTCTCCAGGACGTTTCCCTGACCCAGGTATTGAACCCAGGTCTCCTGCATTGCCAGGCAGATTCTTTACCATTGAATCACCAGGGAAGCCCTATTTATATACTATATATTGCTAATAGTGAATAGTATTTGACTGTCATGCATGTAGACACACATATGCATACACATGCATATAAATACAAAACCAAGTATGAAATGGTTTTATTTTTCTAAGGTAATTACTTATCACTAAGTAGTCAGCTTACCAGGTTGAATTGATGAGCTTAAGCTAGATGCGTGAGTAGCTTGAAATATATTGTGAAATAATAATGCCACATATATCAGCTTGAAAAGACCTTTGGCATCTCAGGGCAGGAGGGTGTGCTTCCTGTGACTCAATAGTGGCAACCTAAAACAGAGCTGGGGTTTTCATGATGTTTTGCATGAACTTACCAAATGCACATTTTTATATGCAAAATGAAATGTTTACACTAGATAAATCTTTTTGTATGAAAGTATTGACATTCTGGGGCTTCCCGGGTGATACTAGTGGCAAAAAAGTTGCCTGCTAATGCAGGAGGTGCCGGAAACAAGGGTTTGATCCCTGGGTTGGGAAGATCCTCTGGAGGAGTGGACTGGAGAATACTCCAGTATTCTTGCCTAGAGAATCCCATGGACAAAGAAGCCTCATGGTCTACTGTCCATAGGATCTCAGAGAGTTGAACATGATTGAAGTGATTTTGCATGCATCATGCTACATGTCAATAAATTCAGACGATGTATCAAGAGAGGCTTAGTCTTTGGACAACTGTGTTTTGGCTTTGTATTCTTGTAAAAAAGTACAAATACGGTACTGTCATAAATAGAAAGCTTACAGATTTATTTCTCTTTTTAAAAGATATTTAGAAAATTTCTTCAAAGATGTGTTTTAGAATATGTTTTAAGCTGGATATTAGTGAGTAGGCATGCTTTTGATGTTGGTGCTCATCTTTTTTCAGCTAGTGTTGGCCAAAAGATTATTGATATTTTATAGCAGAAGTAAACCAGATATGGCTGGGTATATGGTCTTATTTATATAATAAAATATAATAAGTATGGCATGAAACATAAAATACTCTGGGAATAATTCAGTGGAAGGTACATCATATGAAATTTCATATTGTTACTTGGTTTTCATGCTTGTATGTTTGTTAGGACTTTACTTGAAAGAGAAATGATTCAAATTAAAGAAGAGTATGTTAAAGGCATAATTTCATGGAGAAATATATTTTCATTAATTCAGGTTATTAAAGCATAAAAAGGAAAACAAAAATAATGTGAAGCTCTGTCTCATTAATTATCTTAGATTGGCTGTTCAACTGTCACAGATAGTTTTTTTAAAAAAGTTGTAGCAACTTAGGTTCAGGTTTGTTTTATGACAGATTGTGAAATTTTATGAACTAGTAACAGGGATGCTTTGAGAAGATTGATACATTGTTGGTATAAGAATTAGAATCAAGAAAATCTCTTCTACTCTTGGTCTTTTAAAAGTTTTGCTCTACTGGGTACCATTGCTTTCTGTCCTAAGGTCAGGACCCTGTCTGTTTTCTTGGATATTCCAACCACAGCCAGTTCTAGTTCAAAAGGTTCTAACTCATGGAGTTAAATTATAAATAAATTAATAATACATTAGAATAACCTATTATTCCTTTTATTAGTTCTTTTTGCTCTTAAGAAGATTGCAGTGCAACAAAATTATAGTTTTGATCTTTGCTTACATTGAACTTGTAATTGTTATTCAAGGGTGTTTTCATTGATTTTTCAGAATTTGCCCTTGGAAGTTGTTGTACAACATTATCACAGTAGTCCTGCAGTTATGTAAGGATCTTCATATCAGTAATAGATGAATGTAGAATATACAGATCTTTTAAAAAATGCTTCCCAACATGACATATTAAAGCAGAGAGCATTTACTCCAGAAGTTTGTATACTGGAATCACGGCTAGGATTAAAAAGCAAACCAAAGAGCAGAACTAAACAGGAGTGCCAGATTGTGCATAAAATGAAGTATAATTGTGAATTAATGCTTCATAAATATGCCATAATATTTCATATGTAAGAAGAGCAGGAAGATTAATAATGAATTAATCTAGCCTATCAGATAAATAAAGTCAAATTGTAACCTTGATCTGTAAATGTCTTTGTTAATATTCTCTTTGAAGTTGGTTGAAATGTATTTAAAGAACAGAATGAAAGACAATCTGTTTTTTTATCGCTTGATGAGAACTAAATGCATTTGGTTGTTACTTCTCCAACTGGCAGGAATGTAGTTTTCTTTCCTAAAACTGACGAAAGCAGGTTTACTTGTGAAAATTTATGGGGTGTGTGTTTTCTCTTGATGTTTTTATAAGCATTGGTAGCATTTCGTAGAATTTGAAAATCTTGGCTCTTCCACTTACAAGCTGTAATGTGGCCCAGATTACATAATTCATTAAACTATCCATTTTCTCACCTATAGACTAGGATTAATAGTAGTCTTAGCCTTAAAGCATTATTCTAAAAGCTAAATGATTTAATATACATAGAAGACTTAGTAAAGTTCTTTGCATGTAATAAATCTCAATAAATAGTATCTATAATAATAATATACACATAAATTTTCTATGACCCACACAACCTCTGACACATTCATGAATTCAGTTTATGTAGAATGGACACCCAATCAAGGGTAATATTATCCTGAAGATAGTTCTTAAATCATGATGTGTCGATGGTCATTAGACCAGGATTCTGGAGAACTGTATTCTAAATCTGTGTCACCTCCTCACTAGTATGTAATCTCAACTAAGTAATTTTTTCCTCTTCTCTGGACCAGAGTTATATTTCTGTTGGGAAAGTGGGGAAAGATTGGGTTAATATATCCTTCCAGTTCTGAAATCGTGAAAACTGAATCTAAATTAAAAACAACAATAACAACAACAACAACATATTTTTAATTCTAAAGTGTTAAATTTGCAACCAAAGTTGGAAGGAACTAGGGGGAAAAAAACAGAATTGCTTATTAGGCCAGAAAAAAAGCTGACAGATAGTAGTTGTGTTGTTTATCAGAAAATGTGCTTCTTTCCAACTGAATATTTTGCAATTGTTTTGTAGAATAAGCACTTTGCTAATTCTGTAGAGCTTTAGGGGTATAATCCTCCCAGAGAGTTCTGGCTCTAGGAGTAGACCATGAAGTAGTTAGAAGCTGATATTTCTTTATGCTAATATCATTAGTTCACATTTCTGAGAATAATTTTATTGAGAAACTAAAATATAAAACAACATACAAATTCTACTCTCAGCTCCTTATAGAAGTAGTTTTCTTTCTGGATCAAATATGTCTAACTTTAAAAGTGTGATAGCGTAGGAGGCTATTAGATGTGCTTGAATCTAACAAGAGCATTATTTTAAAAGACAAAGATCAAAGGTTCATATACAGAAAACGATACCCTTCTTTTTGGAAAGAGCAAGGAACTTCACCTTGGGAAATGCAGATGCTCTTCAATATGGCTTTGTAACTCCCCTTGCCTGCTATGACAGAGGAAAATAAAAGAACTGATTGTACGGCTTAGTAACGCTAGAAAGACAACTCAGACTTCTCTGGTCCATTTGAAAGTAGTCACCAAGGTCATTCTCAGAGTGAGAAAAATAGTAAATGAAAGACAAATGTTGAGTACATGCCCTTCCTGCCTTCAAAGTTTGATGTACTTGCTTTGCCAAGACAGAAATCTATGACTCTGACGTCCCAGAGTTGCTCAGACCTCGCCCTCCATAGTTTGGTTTAGATGGCATCTTTCAGTGTTAGTTTTTGAAATTTAATATGTGCTACTCAGGCTCCTTCCTGGTTCCGTATAAATACTTTGAACAATGAAAATACTGATACTAACATTTTTTACCACATTTGAAGATTTTTAAAGCACTTTTAATATAGCCTACCTCATTTGATCCTTTCATCATTTCTGAGAGGTGAACATAATAAGTGTTTGTATATTTTTCCTTCCCTCACTTTCTTTTTCAAAAAATATCCGATTGTTAAGTAACTTTTTAATACTTATATGGTTAACTAAATAGCAGAATTTGAACCAGAATCCTTTACAGACTTAAATCCAGTGTTCTCTTTACTATTTCAAGAAGCAAGTTAGTGAAAGTAAAATCAAGGAAAAGGTTTTTTAAAGTATTAAAAAATGGAGGTTTCAGTGACCAGAGTTAAGGTACTTGGAATAAGCACCAAATGCATTCCTTTAAAGAGACTGTAAACCTAATAGTTAATCCAGAAGAAGCAGCTCAGATTTGGTAAATATCATTTTTTAATGCCTTGTGTAATCTCAATAATATACAATACAATGGTAGGTACTCAGTCGCGTCTGATTCTTTGCGACCCCATGAATTGTAGCCCACCACACTCCTCTGTCAAGGGATTCTCCAGGCAAGAATACTGGAGCTGGTTTCCATTTCCTCCTCCAGGTGATCTTCCTGACCTAGGAATTGAACCTGCATACCTCGCGTCTCCTGCATGGGCAGGTGGATTATTTACCGCTAGCACCACCTAGGTAATCTCAGGAAACCACTAAAACCAATGGTCCTCCAGCTTTTCTTTCCCCATGAGGTTTGTCTAGGATTGAAGAATCGGCACACTGAATCAATCATGTATATTCTTAGTTACAGGAAACAAAGTAGACTTCTTGTAGACAACCCCTCAAAATCAGTAAACATGATTTGTTTTACCTGTTTTCTGAGGCAGTGTATTGCATCAGCTATTGTTTGGCAAGCTTTATTGATCGTTGAAGTCTAATGTGGCAAGTTGTAATGGCGAGGTTAGCCATGTTACTTTTGTGTTTATCCCACAAGGGCAGATAGGCTTTATCCATGATCCTGGAGCCCATACAAGAGCAAGAGAGTTTCTCCCCTGGGATTTGCCAGGGTACCAGCTGTCATAGGATGCATGCATTCTCGTGAACCATCTTCACAGTATGTGGTCTGGACACAGATGGACTCCATTAACATCTGAAGCACGTGTGAACTCAAGCAAGTTACCGATTCCTGAGCCTCAATTTCGTCATCTGTACAATGAGCTAAATCTCTTCCTGAAGTTATTGTCAGTTAAGTAAGATAGGTTAATTTTTTAGAATACTTCCTGGGAGAAGAAAGCATTCTGCATTCATTAAAAACCAACTTTAATATATATATGAATGTTGGCTATCACAGTATGTCAAAAAAAAAGGGGGGTCACTCTTCCTAAAGAAGCTATGGGGAAAACATGAAGTAGTGCATAGCTGGAAACTGAATATTAAGAATTTGAACAGACTAAAAAAGTAAAATAGCCTTTTCATTTTTAAGTACACAGTTACATAAGGATTTGTTCTTTGTTAAATTAAAGCATGCAAATAAAAATTAGCAAAGCAGAAGAGCATCTTTCTTACAGGTCACCGAATCACAGTCTCCTAATTTTATGAAGAAAGAGCTGAGTGTCAGTTAGGTTCAAGGTTACCAATGACACAGGACAAGTGCTTTGACATCCAGCTTTTATAACCCTGGCCTCCCTACATACTTTTAGAGGCAGCTATAGAAATACTTCCTAATTATACGACTCACAAAAATCTCATGGCCAGGTGGGAGGCTTGATTTTTTTTTTTTTTAATTGCTAGGAACTTTTCTTCTTTCCTTTAATGTCCTTATATTGCACTGGGTGGTAAATTATCTTTTAAGCAGATCGCTAAGGCCCATTTTCTGCTCCATTTTCATGCAAAATCTAACATTTACACTGGCTAAAGAGGGAAAAACAACCGTTGGAAAAGAGAACTGTAAAAAGAAAATATGATCATGGCTATTAGATGCCATTTAAAAAATCAAATGCATTTTTTATTCCACTTTGACCTTGTTTGACTTGTTGGGAAGATTTCCTTGACTTAAGTTTTCTATCACAGGATTAGCAGATTTAAAGAACAAACAAACTGGACAATGACTTGCAGAATTTCATCTTTCTTTACCTTTGTTCACTTTCAGATCATTTTTTGTCTTCTTAAACTGTTATTATTTTTAAATCTTAGTTTCCCATAACAGTGTCCCTGGGATTTTTCTAAATTTATTCTTTTTATTTTAATTTGCATTTGCTCTACTTGTTATGAACCATTTATTGATTGCCTTTATTCTTTATTTAGTTGGTGCCTCAATCATTGATGAGCCTAACTAGCAAAATTATGATAACTACTTTTATTGAATCTCAAAAGTTTCAGCATGAGGCTTCATTGATTTCCCCTTCATCAGTAGATGTTGGGTGGCACTTTTCGTGGTAGAATAGTTCTCAAAAGGGTACATGCCTATAGGGGAGATCATAAAGCCTCCTGCAAACATTCATGGGTATGTTTCTAAAAAAAGCGTTCCTCTTCAAAAAAGGATGATATGTTAGTGGAGGCCAAATATAATCTCTGCACTTCAGGGAAAGCTGTTTGGAATCGTAAGATAATTGAAATGAACATATGGTGAGTGCACTCTGTGAGTCTACATGTGTGCATGGATCGATTTCTAGTCTGTTTTTAAAGTGTTATCAGTTCAGCTGTGTCTCAGAGTTTCTAGAAAGAAACCTCTGACCTGCCTATTAATCTCTTTCCTAGTATGTGCTAAGGGGCATCACAGCTTTCAAAACAGTGACATCTAAACTTAACCTTTCTTTACAGACTCTGAAATGGCCATCTGAACATGTTCATTACCACTTCATAAATTCTACCCTGAAGCTACATTCTGTTCTTTGTTAACCTTATAAAACTCAAAGGTAGTTGTCATTAGGTTAGTGCCTGAGAAATGGCCACTACAGCCTTCCACAGTGATTTGAGTTAATAAATTCTACTTTGAGCTAGAATTTGGTATTGGAGCTTATTTCAATAGCTCATACGATAGGCATGACACAAAGAATTCTGATTTAGTTCATAAACTGTAATTTATAATAGGTCTTTTATTGCCTTTGAAAATAATGTGCATGCTTGAAGATATCTTCTCAAAATATGCAGTGACTTTTTTGGTGTCTCTTTATTACCTGTCATGAATCAGAACACCTTTCTGTTGTCTGGGTATATTTATAGCAACTCTCAGAAATCTCTGGCTTCTATAGGATGTAGTGTTTATGAATGGTGTGCTCTCAATAATCAAGAATAATTCTATGGTCAAGGAGCTTTGCCTGTAAAAGACTGCTTTATGGTAGGATCATAACTATAATAAATCTCTTTCCAACTTTCCCAATCAAAAGCTACTTTTTACTATAAATTGTTACAAAAGTCAGGGTATCCCAGAGGATTTATTGATTGATTTTTATTTTTAAATTGGAGTATGCTTGCTTTACAGTGACGCCTGCTTTCCAGTGTGGTTAGTTTCTGCTGGAGAACAATGTGGATCAGCCATTAAATATTCATATATCCCCTCCCTCTTGAGTCTCCCCACCCCACCCCACGTGTCCAGTTTATCACAGAGCCCCAAGCTGAACTGACCCTCCGCTATGCACCAACTTCCCCCCGCTGTGTTGCACACGGACGTGTGTGTACATCAGTGCCACCCTCTCCCTTTGCCCCACCCTCTCCTTCCCACCTTGTGTCCAAGGGCCATCTCTATGTCTGTGTCAGAGGGTTTTAACTGACCATTAAAAACATCAATCCTGATGACCTGTTTTTCGGTTAAGTTACAGCAACAGAGGATGGTAGTGTCTCCAACTGCAGATGTCTGTGTGAGACCTCCTTTTTAGACACAGATGAAAGTTTGCTCTTTATTTTCTTTATAAGTTATTGCTTAGATTACTGGAATTTTTCAAATCAGAAACAAGCATTTTCAGGGCATTCTTTTTGTTCATACTTTTTATTTTGTATAAAGTATTGAAAAAATAGCAAGCTTCCCCCAGGTGTTTCAGAAAGTTCTTTTCTTCACATTTATCTCTGTGTTCTCTCATGAACAAATCAGAAATTTCCAGTTTTATTTCATCATTTGTGAGTTATTTCAGTGGCACTTGCTTCCCACCAAAATTTAGTTAGCATGTGTTCATTAGACTTGGTCCTTGATGGCAGCAAGGCATGATTCCTGTGACTTAATATGACCCACTTGACGGCCTGAATACGGAGAATGACTCGGTCAGTGGGTCACTGTAACTGCAGCAATGCCCAGCCAAATTTTACATTGATTTCCCTTCCAGGTTTTCTTCCAGGCCACAGTGATGATGAGCGGCACAGACAAAAATAATAATAATAATAATAATAATAATGTATATGTGCAACTTTATATTATCCCAAATTGCTTCAACCAAAGTCACTGGGGAAAAAACAGTAGTTATCCACCGTACTTACAAGTCAAGATCAAGGTTAATTAACCCTTTAAAATCTAACACATTTCTTGTAGCACTTCACACTTTGCTGCACAAATTTATTGTCAGAAATTCAAACTTGAGTTCCTCCCAGCCTTGATTATCTAGTCTTATATATCTCATAAGATCTATAGTCTTTTATGTTACTTTTGGCAAGTGTGACCTTATTCTTGCAGAATGATGTGAGATTTTCTCTCAGGGTCACTAATCTAACTTCATGAGGGATGTGAGAGGAAAGCTGTTATGCCTCTCAAGGACACCATAATAATAACCACATATACCTGATAATATTCATCTTGTCCCAATTCTGCCTCCATCAGAGCTGTCTTTGTGAAAAGTTTAAGCACAAACATATAATAAATGTTTCATATAATATCCCTCATCTTACCAGCTTCTGTCCTGTTAATTCATGTATCATACCATAGTAACCGCCGGACCCATTGATATTTAGTCACCAAACAGAATAAGGCCTAGTAAAATATCTGGAAAATTGATGCTGCTGTATAGACATGAAAAAGATGAGATGTTTACTAAGAGAGATGAGGTGAGGTGCCCGCATAAATTAGAGATTGTTGCTAGGAACAAAAGTATAGGCATCTTGAGGACTAGGAACTAATAGATGTGAAGGACAGAGTTTTTCAGTTCTTGAGTCAGAGCTTCATTTCTATCTTTGTGTCTGTCACTTGGACTATTGATTGCCATCCATTGTGCCTCTTTATTTTTGAATATTTGAACATAGATTGAGCAAAACAATTTTAGACAAGGTAAATTTACAATTTTCCAGTCAATTTGATGAAATGTGCTGGGCAGTGGTATTACAAGAATAAATTTCATTGTGTTGAAATCTTCCTCACAGACAAGAATTAGGTCTTCTCTTTCATTTACAAATTCTGCAGTTCATTTACCAGAAGTGTGTGCCTTGTCAGAAATGCCCTTGCTCTTAAAATCATAAGACAGCTGCGTTCAAGTTCGATCTCTTATTTATTGTGTATGTTTGGAGGGGGGTTTGTTGTCTTTCTTGTGTCTGCTTTTCTCTTCCATAATTTGGGCACAGAAGTAACCTTTCTTTACAGTGATGAAATCATGTGTCTTCTGCCGAAACCACAGTATCCACAGGGGTTAAGAAGAGGAGATTGGAAGTCATGCAGTCACTAACCAACTGTGAAACCACAGCTGATTCACACAGTTTCCTCATCAGCAAAGCAGGGATAATATCAGCCTCACTTGTTGTGATGATGAGATGAAAAAATCTATATAAAGCCGTTGGTACTCTACATTTAATAACTATTAAACATTCAGTAAACATTGACTAAAATATTGAGAAATATATATGGTAAAGCAGTTAAGATTAGTCAACAACAGTGAAAGATCTTCACCTTATTTAAATACCATTAAAAGCAGGTGATGCTAATTGGTATAACTGCAGACAAGGAAAGTGAGAGCAAGAGGTAACATGCAATATGTGTGACCACCCCACTAGTAAATGCTAGGTTCACGCCTCTGGGTCTTGCAAGCAACTGTCTGTGCTCATTTGCTAAAACTGCTCCCGAACCTCCGTGATACTGCAGGCAGACGAGCTACCAAGGAACCGGACCAACCTTGGCACGCCTGGTTAGTCGTGCCCCTGACTCCTCTCATACCTTCCTGGTGCTGCGTGCCTCTTGTTCTCTTGTTCTAGTGAAATTACGAGCGATACTTGTTGATTATTTCATAGATGTTTTCTTTCCCACAAAACAGGGATGTTAAAGGTTTCTCTTGCATCTATTTGATAATTACATTTTTAGTGTATGGGAAAGAATCTTAGAGTTCCAACCACAGAATAGGAATCATAAATCATATTTGTTATTAACAGGAAAAAGGCAAATTCCTTTATCAGCTCTTCTCCATGTGGTTCTAACCTTTAGCTCTAAGAAGCTTAGTTAATACATTTGCATGGTAATTAAAAATCAGTGACGTTTAAAGGAACTTAAATCTAGTGTGAAATTAATGGGGTATGTGAAGCACTCCGGAACTTAAATATTTTGTTTAGCTAATTGCAGTGCTTAGGTGAAATAAGAACAGAAAAATCTCAAGTAAAATTGAGTTCCTGATAGCTACACTTGTATGTAATAATATACTTATTCATTTCCCAAATTAAAAAATTCTGTTTTGTGAATTGTCTCCTGGGTAGAATGGAACATATTGTCTAATAATAAACACTTGATTCTGAAAATAAAAGTTTTATTTTACTTTTGACTTTTTTTTCACTTTAGTTTCTTTTTTTTTTTTAAATTCGTATTTAGTAGAATGTTAAATGTGGTTTTAGAGAAATCTTGAAGATTTTAACTTGTAAAATCTTAGGGGGATTAGGGGGATATTTCTAACTTAAAAAAATGATGTCACCTGAAGAAGAGTTTGATTTAAGGATGAGTTTATTTTTCCTAAAATGGTCCTTTTTCTTATCTCTCTGAGCTATATTTCAAGGCAGCATCACCAAATATGGACTAATGATATAATGATGGCTAGTTTTATGTGTCATCTTGATCCTAACTAATACAGGTATTATAGCTACTCCTTAATGAGTACTTGCTTTGATAAAGTCTTGGATTAACATACATACATACATTTTCTTATTTAAAATTCATTAACAATTCTAAGAGTAAGGTATATTTAATGTGCAGAAACTAGAGATTAGAAATAAGAAGCAATTTCCTAAACACAATATCTTGTAAATGAAGGGGACCAGTTTGGCTTAAAATCTAAGCTAAGGTTTGAGATGACTGCAGTATGGAATAGTGTGTGGATATTAATTTTGGCTGAGGAATCTGGGAGACCTCAGAGCACTATAGAGTTCTATAAAAGGTCAAAATTCTACTGTGACTGTAGATCCTTTATACATAAATTTAAGTGCAATAAATACACTGGTAGATGATGAGATAGTAAGTTAGGCTGGAGGGGCTGTTTTAAAACATGACCCAGCAATCCCGCTGCTGGGCATACTCACCAAGGAAACCAGATCTGAAAGAGACACGTGTACCCCAGTGTTCATCGCAGCACTATTTATAATAGCCAGGACATGGAAGCAACCTAGATGTCCATCAGCAGACGAATGGATAAGAAGCTCTGGTACATATACACAATGGAATATTACTCAGTCATTAAAAAGAATACATTTGAATCATTTCTAATGAGGTGGATGAAACTGGAGCCTATTATACAGAGTGAAGTAAGCCTGAAAGAAAAACACCAATACAGTATACTAATGCATATATATGGAATTTAGAAAGATGGTAACAATAACTCTGTATGCGAGACAGCAAAAGAGACACAGATGTAAAGAACCAGCCTTTTGGACTCTGTGGGAGAAGGTGAGGGTGGGATGATCTAAGAGAATAGCACTGAAACATGTATATTATCATATGTGAAACAGATCACCAGTCCAGGTTCGATGCATGAGACAGGGTGCTCAGGGCTGGTGCAGTGGGATGACCCAGAGTGATGGGATGGGGAGGGAGGTGAGAGGGGGGTTCAGGATGGGGAACACATGTACACCCATGGCTGATTCATGTCAATGTATGGCAAAAACCACTACAATATTGTAAAGTAATTAGCCTCCAATTAAAATAAATAAATTAAAAAAACAAAACACAAGGGGTTCTAAATGCAGAGGTTACATTTAAGCCTGTGGTGGAGGATGAGAGGATGCCATTCTTGGGAAGAGTTGAGGGAAGAGTGTCCAAAACCCAGGTTAGATAATTAGTGAACACATTTGTGACTGTTTAAGCCAAAGTGTCAGGTGACAAGCACATCATTTTGTTCTCTGGAGCTGCCATCATGAAGTTCTGGAATGAAGTCATACTTGGCTAACATGTTTGGCATGGAAAAGAGTATAACTATATGAGAAACATTTCCTTTTTTACTTCAAATGAAATATAGCCCCAAATTCCTGACTTTGAAATGAATTTGTCTTTGAAAAAAGCAAATGATGAGGAACCCAAATTTTAGCATTTGTTATAGGTCATCTTGAGCCTCAATTGTTTGACATTTCCAGTGTGTGTATATTTTTTGTTGGAATTTTTTTTAATTGGTTTTAGTTGAGCTCTATGCCTGCCTCTTACAAATAAGAGTAGTAGAGATTTATTGAAAATTTTGGTTGGCTTGATGATTTTAATCATTTAATTTTTCAAAATAAGAAATATGTAATGTATGCTAAAAATGCTACTTGAGTGTATTTCCCATTCTCAGGTATTATTATTTTGCATTTGTTGACTCTGTTTGAGTCTGTTGCTTTGCTTTTCAATTTAAGGGATGAGGAAGTTTTGTTTTAATCTCTAAGTAAGAATAGCTTATATATTATATAAATGGATTGTGGGAATTATAAATGGTTAAACTTTGTACATTTCTCTATTTTTAAAGTCTTTTTCAAACTGTATTTTATAGTCTGCAAAAGGTTTTCCTGAGTGTAAAATAAAATAGTCATACAGTTTATATAAGAGCAATATTTTCTAGGTATGTTGATCTGTCTTTTTAACCTTCCTGTCTCTTCAGTTTTGATATAGAATAGTATAGCAACCTCTGCCATCAGACTAAATCTATTCATGAGAAATACATCTATGATGATGTATTTAGTACCTGTATAGAGAGTAAGAGATACCTATAAATACCTATATAATAGCAAAGAGGTTGCTACTTTTGCAGTCATTACAGACAAGCCCTTTTATTTTACTATGAAACTATGGTGTTACACATGGTCAAAATCCTCCTAGCATCAGGATTGTTACCATAACCTGATAAATCAGTAACTTGACTACTGTGGTGTGGAAGGCATATGGTTCTGAACCTCTGACAATAGTGAATATACCCTTAAAAGACCAAAGATATATGTTGTAAGATGCAAAACTTAGGGAAATGCAAATCATCAGGAAAATGATTTTTTTCTTCCTTCTTGCCTCTTTCCATAGTGATTTTTTTAGCGAATTATAAATATAAGATATAATATAAAGTGGTCTGGATACTTTGATAGGTATTTAAACTAAAAAAAAAAGAAAAAAATGAACTATTGAAAAAGAAAAATGGGCTAGTGTCCTGATGGCTAGTTGAAGTCCAGGCTTAAATAAATTTAATGAATACTATATAGTAAAAGTTTTTAAGGAGTTTAGTGGGAGAACCTTATTTTTTGGATTGTGTAGAAAAATAATTTTCTGAGAAGGTAAAAGCCAAGCCTCATTTTAGAAGACTAATCATGAATGAGCTGTGTAGAAAGAGCATGTCAGTCCCAGTGTGAAGAGGGAGCTAGAGGGGTGATTTTAGAGGCAAAGAGTGGCTAAGCAGAGCTGACAGTGGCCGTCCCCAGGACAGTGGCAATGGGGTATGGTGGAAGGGTTCATATTTATCTATCCACTCTGTACTGGTTGTAGAAGGCAAGTGTTTGTTCTCATTGGTGGGTTTGTATATCACACTGAGTACAGTATCTTTAGGCTTCCCTGGTGGCTCATGTGGTAAAGAATCTGCCTGCAATTCAGGAGACCCAGGTTCAGTCCCTGGGTCAGGAAGAATCCATGGAGAATGGCATGGCAACCCACTCCAGTATTTTTGCCTGGAGAATCCCATGGACAGAGGAGCCGGTGGGCTATAGTCCATGGGGTCGCAAAGAGTCGGACATGACTGAGTGACTAACACACATACCCAGTATCTTTAGTGTGATTCATGGGGGGAAGTGATGTGAAGAGAGGGTTGAGAAACATTTAGGATGGAGAGTTGAAAGGACAGACGTGAATAATGATGCAGCACAGTGCTATGAGTGCAGTAATCAACATGGGTGAGTGTAAGATAGAACTGATCCTAAGGTAACAATGATTAACTCTTTCTGAAGATGCCAAAGACTTTTACGGGAATGTGATGCCTGAGCCGATTTTACTGCTATAAAAATTTGAAATAAAAGCTTTCGAGGAAAAAGAAACAGCATGTGCCCAATTTTCAAAGTAATAAAACTGAGCATGGTATTCGGGGATGTATACGTGGACTGGTGTTGCTAACATATACTGTACAATACAAGAAGGCATGTTAGGCATATTACTGTGAAGCAGTTTCCTCTTGTAAAACATTGGGGTGTTTTCATGTGATTTTGATGAAAATCTTTGCAGTTCCCTCAGCTAATCATACTGAACGTATTTTGTATTTGATATTTATTAGTTGTTGAGGTACTTTAATCAAAGAGTGAATTATCTGTGGCATGTTTTACATCTGTTATTAATATGTTGAGACTTAATGCAGAGTAAATGAAATAAGAGTGATCTAGCACTCCATTTATGTAGTGTTGCCTCATTTCTTTATATAGCTTTCTGTAATGGAGTTAAGTATGGCTGGTTTTAAAAAGGAGCCACAAAACCTCTCCAGAGAGAGAATAGCTTAGAGAAAATTGGGTTACTCTGGCAGATTGACTCTACCTTACTTATACAATGGTGGTTTACAGATTTACATGCCTTATTTTTATTACGTGAGCAAAAACTTGAGAATTCTAGGGCCATGTGCAAAGGTAAAAGAATAGCAAGGAAGAATAATTTAGCTTACCCTGTTTTGAATCGGTGCCAGGGCCAGATGCTGTGACTTATCTCTTTGTCTACTAACTGCATCCTTCAGGTCTCTTTGTAATTGCCTCTCTTCTTCATGGAAATCACAAGCTTCATCCTATTTTCTGTTCAGAAACCTGGATAGTTTATCTTCCTTTTAGTAAATTTATTTGAAAATTACTTATTTGAGTTTAACATCTGTTTGCTAAAGTGGCAACCAGGAAAGAGTAATGTCATCTTGAGAGACAAGGAGTTGTAGTGTTTTTTTTTTTTTTTGGCAGGATAGTGTCATGGTCAGGGTTCTACATTTTGGGCCAGAGAAACTGGATCCAAATCCCAGCCTCCATCTCTCAAGCCTCATCTCTAAAATGTGGACAACATTGTTACCCATGTAACATGTTGTTAGTTTATCCATGTTGTCTTTATCTATCAGCCTTCTCCCTATTCAGAGTGCAAGAATTATGAGAACAGGGAAATTGACATGCAGTTTGTTATGTGTAAGAGCATTGCTTGACACACTATAGCTTCTTAAATATTTGTGGAATAAATGAATAGGCCACTTAGGTATCTACGTAGTGTTTTTGTGAGGGTTAAGTAAGTTTATATTTCTTAATCTCTTATTAACACAGTGCCTATGAGAGAATAGGCATTTCTTGATTGAAAAAGAATCTTTTTTACTTCATTTTTTGGCACTAAGTCACGTCTGAGTTTCTGTGACCCCATGGACTGTAGCCCACCAGGCTCCTCTGTTCATGACATTTCCAAGGCAAGAGTACTGGAGTGGGTAGCCATTTCCTTCTCCAGGGGATCCTCACTTCGAACCTGTGTTTCCTGCATTGATAGGTGGATCTTTACTATGAGCCACCAGCTAGTCTTAAAACAATTTTCCTTTTAAAACAGTCTTTGAACATTTTTGTCTCAATCTTCTTGTGTAGATATATTTCCATTTATCTTGGATAAATGTTCAATACTAAGTGGAATTAGAAGGTTTTGTGTAGACATGATTAACTTCATAAGGAGCTGCCAATCTATTCTCCAAAGTGGTCATTTCACTTTGCCCTCCCACCAGCAGTTAGGAAAATTTGGTTTGTTCTACATCCTTGCCAACCGTTGGTGGTGTTCTTTATAAATTTAGCCATTCTAGTGGGGGTGTAATGGTATCTCACTGTGATTTTAATTTGCATTTTCCCTGATGACTAATGCTATGGAGCAATTTTTCATATGCTTATTGACCAGTTTGCATATCTTCTTTTGCAAAGTGTCTGTTTTAGTCTTTTGTTCATTTTTAAATGGTTTGTCATTTTATAACTGAGTTGTAGCAGCTATGCACACATTCTACTTATAGTCCCTTTCAGTATATGTATGTGTGTGTATATATACATATATGTGTGTATATGTGTGTGTGTGTGTGTGTGTGTGTGAATGTATATGGTCTTCTGTGACCTTTCTATTCATTTTCATAGTAACCTTTTCTTTCCCCCGGTAGTTTTATTTCAAAATAATTTTAGTTTTACAAAGGAGTTTCAAAGATAGTACAGAGAATTCCCAAGTGCCCTTCATCTAGCTTCTTTTAATGTTAACATCTTACATAACAATTTTCAAAGTTAAGAAATTAACACTGGTACGATAGTATTAAATAACCTACAGACTTTATGCAGATTTCTCCAGTTTTTCCAGTAATGTCCTTTTTCTGATCCAGAATCCACTCTAGAGCACCACATTACATTTAGTTTTCATTTCTCCTTAGTCTCCATTGGGCAACAGAGGTTGCCCAGTGGTGGAGAATCTGCCTGCCTGTGCAGGAGATGCAAGTTCAATTCTTGGGTCAAGAAGGTCCCCTGGAGCAGGAAACGGCAACCCACCGCAATATTCTTGCCTGGAAAATTCAGTGAGTAGAGGAGTCTGGTGGGCTGTAGAGTGCGGGGTCACAAAGAGTCCAACATGGCTGAGCAGACATGCACATAATCTCCTGCAGTGTGTGATAGCTTCCTGGACTTTCCAGACCTCAGAAATTTTTTGGAGTCTGGTCATTTATTTTTTTGGAATATGCCCCAGTTTGGGTTTAACACCTTTTTATGAGCAGAAGTTTTAAATTTTTTGGATTTCAGTTTAGCAGTGTTTTCTTACCTAATTAATGCTTTCTGTGTCCTGTTTAAAAAATCTTTGACTATCCAAAGTTATAAATATTCTTCTATGTTTTCTTAAGGGAGTTTTATAGTTGCTTTTATGTTTAGGTCTCTGATCCAAATTGAATTAATTTTTTCTCTATGGATTGGGATAGGGAATTGAGGTTATTTTTATGGATAACAATTTTTCAACATTATTGGTTTAAAAAAAATGACCCTTTTCCACTGTATTGTATTTTTTAGTGCCTTTGACAAAAATTAAAATACATAAGTATGAGTGTCCTGCTGGATTCTAGTCTGCTCCATTGCTTTCGTTGTCTTATGCTGATATCACCACCTTGATTACTGTAACTTGAGATCACAGTTGGTAAACTTTTTCTAAAAAAGGTAAACAGTGTTTTGAGTTTGTAGGATGGACTTCGCTGGTGACTAAGATGGTAAAACATCTGCCTACAATGTGGGAGACCCTGGTTCAATCCCTGGGTCAGGAAGATCTCCTGGAGAAGGAAATGGCAACCCACTCCAGTATTCTTGCCTGGAAAAACCCATGGACGGAGGAGCCTGGTAGGCTACAGTCCATGGGGTCGCACAGTCGGACACGACTGAGCGACTTCACTTTCTTTGAGTTTGTACGAGATAAGAGCTCTCTGAAAATGACTTAGCTCTGTAGTAGAGGATAGCAACCATATATAATATGTAAGTGAGTGGCTGTTGCTGTGTAGCGCTAAAATTTTATTTACAAAAAAACAAGCAACCAGCCTCTGGGCAATAGTTTCCACTTAAAGCAGAGACTTGAAATCAGATCATGCAAGTCTTCTGACTTCATTCTTCTTTTTTGCAATTATTTTGGCTTTTCTAGGTCCTCTGCAAGTTCATATAAATTGTGGAATAAAGTTATCATTTTGGGGGAATAAAAAAGTACTTGCTGGAAGATTGGTTGCATTGAATTTACATATCAATTTGGGGGAGAATTGACAGCTTAACAATATTTTGTAGTCCAATGCATGAGCGTAATATGTTTCTTCATTTATTTTGGTCTTCTCTAATTTATCTCATGAATGTTTGTATAGAGGTATTGTACATGCTTTGTTAAAACGGTCCATACATATTTTGTGTACATTTTTTCAATGTTTTTATAAATGGTGAGTTAATTTATCTTCCAGTCATCCCACTGTTTGGGCTTCCATGATAGCACAGTGGTAAAGAACCCACCTGCCAACGCAGGAATCGCAAGAGACACGGGTTCAATCCCTGGGTCAGGAATATCCTCTGGAGAAAGAAATGGCAACCCACTCCAGGATTATTGCCTGGAAATTCCATGGGCTGAGGAAACCTGGCTGGCTGCAGTCCATGGGGGCCACAAAAGAATCAGACACAATTTAGCAACGAAACAGTAACAACATCTGGTTTTAACCTTGCCTTCTATGAGCTTCCTTAAGTCCCCTTATCAAACAGTATTTTTGTTTGTGTATTTTTTAGGATTTCCTACATACATAGTCATATCATCTGTGAACAGTTTTATTCCTTTTTAATCTTTATTACTTAGTTATTACAATAGCTTCAATTTCTAGTATAACATTTGATAGACATAGAAGTGATGATAACAGAGATCCTAGCTTTATTTTTCTCACTTTAGGGGGAAATAAGTTTCTGAAAATGATATCTGAAAAATTTTCAGAGATGTCTTTTTATTAGAGTAAGAAATTTCCCTTCTATTTCTGATTGCTGTGGGTTTTTTTTTTTAAATCACAAATTGGTATTTTTTACAATATGCTTTTTCTAAACCTATTAATATGGTCATATTATTTTTCTTGCCTATTTGGTTAGTGGTAGAAGAAATATATGGACTGATTTTAAAATATTAGAGCATTTTGTATGCCTAGGATAAACTCCATTCATGCTGAATTACTCTTTTAATGTATTACTAGATTTTATTTGCTAATATTTTGTTGACATCTTACATTTTTCAAAATTATTAAATAGCCTACAGACTTTATACAGATTTCCCCAGTTTTTCCACTAATGTCATTATATTTAACTTCTTCTTTATTCCATATAAAAACTATGAATTTCTCCATAAAAACTGTTTTGGATAAATCCCACAAACTTTGAATTATTCTGTTGTCATCATTCAATTCAAAATATTTTATATTCCATGTATTTGCTTACATACTCTATAAGTTGTTTAAAAGTATTTTGTGTTTTTACAGTGTTGTGGTGTTTTTGGAATCTAATTTTATTCTGTTATTGTCAGAATACACATACACGCACATGCTACACACAGACAACATCAGTTCTTAGAAATTTTTGAACTAATTGAACGCCCAGTATGTAGCCTATCTTAGTGAATGTTCCATGTGCACCAGAAAATTATGTGTATTCTTCTGTCTGGATGTGGTATTCTATAAATACTGTTTCGTGTATCTTGTTTGTTCATTCAGATCTTCAGTATCCTTATTGAGCTTTTTGGTCTACTTTATTCATCAACTGCTTGAGAGAGTTGTTAAAATTCCCAGCCATAGTTTTAGATTAGTCATTTTCTTTCTTTAGATCTGTTAGTTTTTGCTTCATATATTTCAAAGCTCTGCAGTCAGGTGGCATACTCATTTCCATGCTGTCTTTTTGATGAATTGATGCTTTTATGAGTGTGACAGTTTCTCCTTATGTTTAGTTGCATTCCTTGCCTAAAAGTCTAATGTGTCAATTTTTAATTAGCCATTCTGGTTTTCCTATTGTTAGTATTAGAATTGTGTGTGTGTTTGTGTGTAGTTTTATATCTCCCTGGATCTTTATATTTAAAATCTCTCTCTTGTGGGCAGCAATTAATTGAGTCTTTCTTGCTTGTCTAGTTCAATAATCTCTGTATGAATGAGGTATCTCATCTACTTACACCTACATTCAGTATAATTACTGAACTGTTTGGGGGCTTAAATCAACCATATTACTATTTCAGTTTCATTTGTCCTATTTACTTTTTTTGTTTCTTTTAAAAAATTCTTCCAAAAAAAAAAAATTCTTCCTGCCACATTTTAATTTACTGATGATTTTTCAGTTACATTTTCTTCTCTTTTTCAATTCCAGAACTTCCAATTGATTAAAAAAAGAATAGTTTCTGTATCTCTGCTGAGATTTCTCATTTGCTTCTTTATTATGTACTTCTTTTCCTTTGAATCCATGAGAATATTTATAAAAGCTCTTTTAAAGTCCTTACCTAAGAATACCAAAAATGCAGCCCCCTCAAAAAAAAAAAAAAAAAAAGAATCCTTGGTCTTCTTTTAAAACTGTTTCTCTCCCATTTTTCAGTCATTTTTCCTGCTTCCCCCAGGAGTAATATTTGAATTCAATTTTTTAAAATGCTATACTGTCAATAATTCAGATTTTGTTTTCTTCATTTAAAATTTGTTGAGTGTTAATAATTAGTAATTACTAGTAGATTAGTTTGGTCTTGTTGAGGCTGATTTTTAGACTTTTTATTTTGGAGGGCAAAAGTGAGGTTTGAAGGACTAGAGAAGCTTGACACCAAGAAAAGGCTTCTTTGAATCTCAACTGAATGACTAGCATTTTCCTCTGAAAGCCTTTGTTCTCTGGTTCTTTTGAACTGCTATGTCTGTGATTAATCACTGTCTTATGGAATTCCCATTTAGCTCACAGATCCCAAGATCCATTTCTTCTACTGACCAAACTATTGCTCCCTGCTTAAGAAATACTTACCATTGCTGTGCTTTGGATGTGCTCCTGGGCAAGAGGTTATGGAGCTTATGACTCTCACTTTCTATGTTTCCTTTCTTCCAAGGATTATAGCCCTATGCTTCTGATGGTCCAGTGTTTGAACAGACTTGCTTCATATTATATCTGGTTTTATAGTTTTTTACAACAGGGAGTAAATAGAGGAGAAACAGGAGACATGGTAATTTAAGTGTAATACCCATTAGTCCTCATAACTAGAACTGAAAGTTAGAAATCAGTGTTAATCTCATGTTCATGTTCAAGATAACTTTTGATTTGTAGATCATGCAGTTCATTCATTTGCACATGCATGTGTACATTTCATATTTATTCTAATAAGTTGTCTCTTTTATGGTGAATATATTGAATAATGAAAGTACTAATGTTTTCAACAATCTATATATCATACTTTTGTTTATCATCACTTGCAATGGAATATATGTAAGTCTTACTGTAGTGGAGCTCTTTGTACAGAAAAGACAACTCTACTTTTTCACATTATTTTTTATTTTGATTTAAATCACAATTTCTCTATCAACATAATGAAGTTACACTTATATTCCATGACATAATAGAAATATAAATAATTTTATATATTATATAAAAATTTTTATATAATATGGTAAGCATTACAGCATGTATATAATTTAATATTTATAATATATTTATATTAAATATACAAACATATAAATAAAATAGGAATATAAAATCAATTTAGAAAATAATTATAATTAAAATATATAGTAATTTTATTTTTTCTATTATATATACATTTTATATTTTATATAAAATAATTCTAACAATGCAATAACTTTAATTAAGAGAGTTTATATTTTTAGTTATCTAACATATCTCTCCAGCTTTCATTTAATTGTAGGAAAAAAGAAACAGATAAATACCTAGATTTAAATACAGACACAGAATACCTAATAGAAAATCAGATTCACTATCAAAGAAGTTTTACTAGATTTTTATTGGAAAATACACTCAGTATATGTGCAATATTGGATGTGTAGCAGTAACTTAAAATGAAACAACTTCAGCTGATAAGCCTCTAAAATTGTGCCATTAGCATTGAAAAATAAGAGCTTGATTAATTTGCTGTTTTTTAAATTGTCAAAAGGGAAAGGGAAAGTTGCACAGTTTAGCATTTTAGAAAATAAAATACTCAAAAGGCCACTGCAATTTAAAATGGATAATGGAAAATCACAACTGTCTGTTTAGATCTGTGGTTGAAAGGTAATTAATTCCACCTTGCTAAAGGCAAATTATTTTCTCATCCTTTGAATACCACTCATAGCACTTTTTTTTGTAACAACGACTTGGCGCAAAGATATTTAAAAAGAAATTCAGACTTTTGGAAGGTAGCTCTCATATATAGCATAGTTTTTTCATTTTTTTGTTTTCTTTTTCTTTTCAAGATGGTATTATAGTCTGGCCAGTGAGTTTTTAATGTATGTTTCTTTATAGGAACACTTATTCAAAACCTTTTAAATGTTCTCAATAAACACTGAAAATTTATTTATTATTTAAAACATTCTGTGTATCAGATAATATGTTAGTCACTCAGTTGCGTCCTACACTTTGTGACCCCAGGGACAGAGCCATGGAATTCTCCAGGCAAGAATACTGGAGTGGGTATCCATTCCCTTCTCCAGGGAATCTTCCCTACCCAGGGATCAAACCTGGGTCTCCTGCATTATGGCCAGATTCTTTACTGTCTGAGCCACAAAGCCCCATTAGATGACATAAGTCCATTTTAATATAAATATATCAGGAAAAACTGGATTAAAATAATAATTTGAGATTAAAATATTTGGGAAAATTTTATGAGCTTGACATGTTTGGAAGCATCTTATAATGGCATAAAACCTGGAGTAGCATTCACTGATCAGTGATCTCCCTTAAATTATATGAATTTTTACTTTACAATATAAAAAGTATTATATATATGGGTCTCTAATTATTGAAAGCTTAAAGGAGACATGCTAGGGGTTCGATATCATTTGAAAAAGAGTTATAAAGTAAGAGAGATGGGAAAGGAAAACAGCTTAAATGCAACAAAAATAGCAATAAAAAGCAAGCAAACTGGAAAGATCATTCACCCACTTCCCATTAAGGATTACCCACAATAATAGTCACTTTATGTACATTTACTAATTAATCCTCACAGTAATGGTATTATATCCATTGTACTATTGGAACCCCATTTGCCAGATCCCTAAGCCCATGCCTTTTCATTACTCCATATTGACTTTAAAATCATTCAGCTCAGCCCCCTTTTTTACATATGGGCAGGAGGGTGCATGAGGGAGGAAAAAGAAAAAATAACCAAACAAACAACCAAAGATCAGAAATTGGGTCACAGAAAGATACAAGTACTTAGTTTATTTAAAAACAATACACAGCTAGTATATAGTAGCCTGGATATTTAGTCTTAAACCTCCCCACTGCTATCTTCTGTATCACTCAAGCAATGTCATCCTTAGAATGATAAAACTCACTTTAGGAAAGAAACTCTGAGAATTTGCATATTCAAATTACAAAATTCTACATCCTTAAGATCCACAGATCCTCTACCCTGGGAACTTTGTACAACTTGGTTTATTTTTGAATGACCTTTTTTTCATTGTTCTTATAGCCGGTAGGCCTGCTATTTGAACCATGAAATCAATTTTCCTCCTCATAGAGTGTGAAGAGCAACAAGATATAGTATTTTCTTTAAAAAATTATTAACAGAGATAAGTGAAACAATTAGTGAGCTTTCATGTTCACTGAGGTTTATCTTTCCCTTCCTCTACCCCAGAATGAAGAAAAAATACTTGGACTTTTTATACTTCTCTTTAATCTATCTAGTGGTCATTGTAATAAATGACTTGAATATATTCCCCAGATGGTTCTCATATTAGCAGAAAATCTATTGTTGTATTAGTTTTTGTTATAGTTTTTAGTTTTGTTTTATTATATTGTTTATCTTTGTTATAGTTTTTTGATTATTTTCAAAATGCTAAGGAATCATTAAAAGTCAGGGTATACCTGGGGAACGGATGATAATTCCATTGTTTAAATATTGTTACAGTCCATATACTTAACAGATTTCAGCTACACACTGAAATATTATACTCTTAAAATGTTTTGGAGGAATGTCATGAACATTGAGTTTACAAGGGCCAAGAGAGGATTAAGTAGTCAAGTTTATTCCTCTTATTTTACAGATGAAGAAATGAGCCCTAATGAGAATGATTTGGTCAAGGTCACTCTGACTGTCAGTCTAGGGCTTTTAATATTGCACACCCTATAGGCTCCAATTGTAGTTAAGTTTCAGGGAAAACAAAAAACAAAAAAAAACTAAATTTGCTCACTTTTCAAAATGAGATTCTGTTCTCATGTTTGCCATTTATTATTGATTATAATTTGGGCCTTGAGAAGTAATGCATGCTTTTTCTCTCAAAAAGTATTACTGATTTTTATTTCCATATTTCAAGTTATTTTTAAAATAGTGAATGATAAGCTAGTATTGGAAAAAGGAGTTGATGCACAGACTCTGAAAAAGGGTGCCTGCAAGTAGAATCTAATGAATTACTGTCCTTGATTTGGTGCGTGATACTTATTGTAATAGTTTTCCAACCAAAATTTAATGTTCTTATATATCTAAAATGTCAGAATCAATCAAAATAAAGGAATATGACATTTTGGCTCTTAATTTAAAAACTTCATTGACATTGCTGCTACTCTAAATGTGACTAGAAGAAATGAAATGAAATAATTTTTATCTGTCTTAACTCCTTATTAAAGAAAGAGCAATGATTCCTCAGAAAATACCAAGGAAAGTTAACTTGTTACATTTATATGGCATATACTCTTTACAGTTTAAATGCTTGTAAGGATCAACTGTGTAGTATTTTAAGGCATCCATTTCAGCCATCCTTCTCTTTCAGTATTTTATTAATTAATCCTTTGAGTCTGGCACATAGCAAAAACATGTTCAAAAATCCATGCAGAGCCTTCTAATTTTGTGGTCAGATTACTGTTTCCCATATGCAGTAAAGTTGTATTTTCATGACTGTGCTACTTTTCAGTAGCTTTTCACAGAAAATTAGTTATGTTCACCCTCTTTATTTCCAAAAGTTGATTATTTCCAGACGTTTCTCTAAAAAGCATCTCAGTATATCATATTGAAGACAGTCAAGAAATCTTTAAATAATCTTGAATTTGACCAAGAGACCTCAGCAAAGAAAATGTTCACTCAAAGTAATTATGGGCAAAGTATAGTGACACTTCAGGAAGCGAGGCAGATTCACAGAAGGATTTGTGAGTCAGGACCAGTTTGAGGACAGTCCAGTAGTTTCTGCTGGAGAGGGAATGAAATTGTGACCTTCCATGAGCACTCTGCACTGCCCCCCACCCCCCATCAAGTTAGAACAGTTGTAACAAAACTTAGCTTGTGTGATGTATAGAAGGAGTTGAGCTTTCAGCAGGCAGAGGAATTTTGTGAAGACTGTGCTGTGTTGGTATTATTGACTTGATTATGCTACTTCATATTCTAGGCTTCTCAGGTCTTCATCAGCATCAGAGACTGGCTGCCTTCTGCCCAGGCTTACTGTAAAATTCTAGTCATTGTTTAAAAAGGAAAAAGGCAGTACATTTAGCCTTGAGTCCTCTGGAATTGTGTGATTATGCCCTGCGGAGCTCGGATTAGATTCTGCCCGTTAGAACACCTGAGCAGCCTCAGTATGGACTCAGTGGTGCTGTCTACCTGGGCAGTGCTGAAGACCATCATCCTCCCTGGGGCTGTGTCCTTCAGGTTTAGCCCTCTAGCAAGCCTCAAAATTGAGGGCTTGGGAGAGCTTTGCCAGATGCTGAGTGAACTATTGCTAAGATTCCCTGCTGTCTTATGTACTTATTTAATCATGTGGAAAAAATTATGTTTGAGCTTGAAGTAATTTTTTTTTAAGTCTAAAGCATAATAGATTTAGAACTCATCTTGTTAGGTTCCATAACTTTGAACTCAGTTTTTTTTTTTTTAACATTTCATACATAAGATTCAAATCTTCCACCTTGGGGGCCTGCTGCTGCTGCTGCTGCTAAGTCACTTCAGTCGTGTCCGACTCTGTGCGACCCCATAGACGGCAGCCCACCAGGCTCTCCCGTCCCTGGGATTCTCCAGGCAAGAACACTGGGGTGGGTTGCCATTTCCTTCTCCAATGCGTGACAGTGAAAGTGAAGTCGCTCAGTTGTGTCCGACTTGTAGCGACCCTGTGGACTGCAGCCCACCAGGCTCCTTTATCCATGGGATTTTCAAATGTCGAATATTGTTAGGCTATTCACTTTTTAAATGAAACTTTTAAAATTCACTTCTAAGGGCAGCTGAGGTGGGATGAGTCTTATGCAGAATACAGCTATTATTATGTAACAGTTATATCAAATAATAATAATAGACATAAAATACTCACTAAGGAAATATTTTGCCAAGTGTGTAAAAATGGAATATTTAAGAATACTCCTTGCAATTTATTAATATTAATAGGAAAAAACTTTACAGAAGAAAAAGCACATTTATCAAGAGAATATTAGTGATTTCTAAAATTGAGGACACTGAACATGTTAATTAAAACAATGACATTAAAGTGATGTTGTGTTTAAATAAAAAAGTTTAAAAATAACATGTACAATATGGTTATATAAATGTTTATATTTGTTTTCTGGAAGGTTATATGTCGGTTTTTTAACTATTTCTAGGTGGTATGTTGTGGTTTACTATTTCCTGTGACCTTTAGTCTTTCTATAATTATTGTGGATTATTTTTATGAGAAAAACAAATCTCTTTTCATTTTGTGAAAAATGATCTTATCTGGAGACAAAATAATTGAAAAATTAATATGTACTGAGCAGTAACTGTGTACCTTATACTTATCGGGCACTTTGAATGGTTAATTTATTTAATCCTCCTATAAATCCTCTAAGGTATATAGTACAGTCCTTATTTTACTAGTGGGAAAAAAGAATCAGAAGTTACATAACTTGTCCAAAGTCAAATCTCATAGCTATTATAGTAAGGAGTAGAATCAGGGATGACTACCAGATTTCTCTGAATCTGTCAGCTGTGCCCACATTGCCTCCCTGAAGGCAGTTTGATGGATTCTTATCAATGGCCTATCAGCCTTGGAAAAAAGACATTGATCGGTGCTTGTCACCATTGCTAATAGCTGCTTCTTCCCAGTATAGGTTGTAGCATCATTCTAGATACCCAGTTAGGGATGGAAATGAAGTCTTCCTTGATTAGAGAAAGTGTAATGTGAAGGTTTACAGCAACTGATCAGAGGAAGCTTACATGTTAAATGTCTGCCTCCATCTAATTTCCCAACTCATTAAAGAAGGAAGGCATAAGTGTATAAGATTATAAAATGCCTTTCTTGCATGCTACCAACTATGGGGAGGTATCACTCTATCTCTATTTTAGAGTGACATATTTCCTTGCAGAGTGTGTCCCTGACTTTATTTCTGGTTCATCTAATAACATGGTTGAAACCCTACTAAATGTAGCAGAGAAATCTTCCATTTGTGGCCACAGTTTTAATCATTGAGGCTTGAATACCATTCAGCCTCTGGAGTATAGAAACCACTATTTTGAGTTGTTGACATGTAATTTCTCAAGGGTACGTTGATATAGCAGAAATTCAGGGTGACTCTGTGAAACCATCTTTAAATCTTTTCTATAGAAGAACAAACTGAAAAAGCAAAATCTTTAAAGTGAGTGAAACAAGCTTTTTTTTTTTTTTTTTAAGAAAGGATCTAATGGCATTAAACTGTTCGTTTTCAAATTATTCTACTATGTAAATCGGTGCTCCTTTTCTTCTATAATATTTTGCTATGGAATAATACTTGCTATTTCTTTATAGATCATATTTACTGTTGATCAAGCTTGTAGAATTCAAGCAGCAGTGAATACCATAAATAATGGGGTCTTCTCAAGAGCATGCAAAGCAGGGTTTATTCAAGAAAGTGTCATACTTATGTGGTCCATTAATCTAACATTTAATCAGACAAGAACAGATTAATACTTGAGAAGTGAGTTTTAAAGTGTTCAAAAATGGACATTATAGCTTTAGGAGTACCTGGAGAGTTGAACCATAAAGAAAGTTGAACGCCAAAGATTTGATGTTTTTAAACTGTGTCATTGGAGAAGACTTGAGAGTCCCTTGGACTGCAAGGAGATCAAACCAGTCCATCCTAAAGGAAATAAATCCTGAATATCCATTGGAAGGACTGATGCTGAAGCTGAAGCTCCAATACTTTGGCCACCTAATGTGAAGAACTGACTCATTGGAAAAGACCCCGATGCTGGGAAAGGTTGAAGGCAGAAGGAGAAGGGGACGATAGAAGATGAGATGGTTGGATGGTATCACCAACTTGATGGACTTGAGTTTGAGCAAGCTTCAGGAGTTGGTGATGGACAGGGAGGCCTGGTGTGCTGTAGTCCATGGGTCACAAAGAGTCAGACACGACTGAGTGACTGAACTGAACTGGACTGGATGTTAATTTATGACTTAACCTGACTTGGGGCTTTATACAGAAATGGCAGTAACAACAGCAACCTCTTTAAACATGGAATTATTTTGTAAGCCAATTAAAATGCTACATGTTAAACTCTTGGGAAAGAGAGGAAGCCAGAGTCTTTGTATAAACTAGTTTTCTAAGTTTTTCCTACCTGTATGCGTATGGAGTTGCCAACTAGTGGATATACTGTCTCTTCCAGGAGGATATAGGAGAAATGGCTATGGAATGTTTGCTTACTGATTTGAGTTTTTCTTTAGTAGGATTTTAAAAGAAAGACACCAAATAACATTTAATGTTTGAACTTTGAACATTGTATACTGCCTGGTAAAATACTAAGTACATTATATGGTACAAAATTTGTTTCTTATTTAATGGGTTTTTTTCCCACATAGAAAAGTAAATTTACTCTTTACACGTCAAGAGATACTGGAAAATATTTTGAATTTTCATTAATCCCATTTACAAATATACTCGCACACACATCCTCACAAAAACATGCGAATCAGTAAATTTATCTCCACTGCTTTTGAATTGTTAAGGTGAATTTCTACGTATAACTATTGGTTAATTCATTTAAATACTGTATGGCAAGATACCATGATTTACATTCCATATTGGAATTAGGGCAATAGAGGAGAAATTAAGTCAGTTCTTGGAATCTCCCCTAATCTATTACATAATACAGTAGGCAGTTCCCAAATTCTTTGTTTGTTATCAAATATAGATAGTCTTAAAATAGCATGTAACAATGATCTGGTAATTGATATATTTTTCATTACATATTTCTGATTATATTATTACTCTTCTCTAGGAAGAAGATCATGTTTTATTCAATTCTCTTACCACCTTAGTGCCTAACATGATATTCTACGAAAAAGTAAAAGTGAAAGGGCTTCTCTGGCGGCTCAGATGGTAAAGAATCTGCCTGTAATGCAGGAGGCCAGGGTTTGATTCCCTGGGTCAAGAAGATCCCCTGGAGAAGGGAATGGCTAACCACTTAAGTATTCTCGCCTAGAGAATTCCATGGACAGAGTAGCCTGGTGGGCCACAGTCCATGCGGTCACAAAGGGTTGGACACAACTGAATGACTGAGCACATTATTCCATTCTGTTACCATCTTAGTACCTAACATGATATTCTATACACACATTAAAATCAGTGCTCAGTATGTGATCATTGGATCACTGAAAAACAGAGAACAGATACTTTTTGCACAGAGAGCACATACCAAGTGATGCTACCATCACTTATTTATTAATTTGTCTTTGGTGTCTTGTTTTGGAACACATGTAAGGAACATATGCTGAGAAAGATTGAGGGCAGAAGGAGAAGAGGGCATCAGAGGATGAGATGGCTGGATGGCACGGCTGATGCCATGGACATGAACTTGGGCAAACTTTGGGGAATGGGGAGGGACGGGAAGATCTGGTGCGCTGCAGTCCATGAGGTCAGAGTCAGACACGACTGAGCGACTGAGCAGCAACATAAGGAACATGTGTTTTTAGGTACCTGATACCTATTTTTTACTTCATTATAGCCTTTACTGCTCCCTGTGTCTAAAGCTGTATTCGTATATTTCACTTGCTTGGTTCCCATAGGCAGCTGAGTTTGAGATCTTATTAGAGATCAGTCCTTATTGTGACTATAGGTATATAATTAGTACTGTTTTCAGAGAAGCATATATGATATCAAGTAGGGATTTTTAGCTGAGAATCTTTCCACTTTAGCAGATATGTTAATGCAGCTCATTATGCGCACGTGCTGTATCTTCAGTCATGTCTGACTTTTTGCGACCCTATGGACTATAGCCCGTCAGGCTTCTCTGTTCATGGAATTCTCCAGGCAGGAATACTGGAGTGGGTTGACATGCTCTCTTCCAGGGAATCTTCCCAACGTGGGGATGGAACACGCCTCTCTTACATCTTATATTGGCAGACAGGTTCTTTACCACTAGCGCCACTTGGGAAGCCTGAAGTTCACTATATCGATACATTAGAGGGAAATATACATTATCATCTCCATAGATGGTAAAAAGATGTATATTGTAGTGGTCCGATACCATATAATTATACAAAAATGGAAAGTTTTTGTTTGGGTCAATAACCATATGTGAAAATATGATAGAAATACACCGTGAAATATGCACGAAAGTTAACAAGTGAAAGTGAAGTCGCTCAGCCGTGTCCAATTCTTTACAACCCCATGGACTGTAACCTGTCAGGCTCCTCCATCCATGGAATTCTCCAGGCAAGAATACTGGAGTTGGTTGCCTCCCCAGGGGATCTTCCCGCCCCAGGGATTGAACATGGGTCTCCTGTACTGCAGGCAGACTCTTTACTGTCTGAGTTACCAGGGAGCCCCCGAAATATGCATAGTTGTTTATGAAAAGAAAAACAAAACTGAATAGTTTTATAAACATTTTTCTTACTGTTGGAACCAATGTTATAAAGGCCAATGTTATCAATTCTCCCTCATTGATCTGAAAATACAATAAAACTTCTATCAAAATCTCAGTGGAATTTTTAAAAGGGAAAATGAGACCTTCATTCCAAATAGTAAGTTTCTGAATTAAGTAGAACAACGATGCTTAATCTGTGAAAAGATGAAATTTAGGATCCATGAGAAAAGGATGAAATCTCTAAAATGCATAATAGCTATATGAAAAAACATGAAATTAATAAAATGAAAGATTTTTCTCCAGCTTTTCCAGAATTGCAGGGGCGAGACCTCTTAGGATGAAGTGTTATTATCTATGATGTGTAAGCATCTCATTTGTAAGAATAAAGAAAGTAGAAAAATGAGAAGAAGAGACATTAATGGTAAATTAATATGTGAAATGTACATCAGTCTCAGAAATAATTAAAGGACTGATAAAGTAATAATTTTTGGAAGACATGAAAATGTCCTTAGCACTCTAAACAGTTCAAAACGTTATTTGACAAGATGGAAGAGTCAATATGGAAATGGAATATATCAATATGGAATTTAAAATATCAATATGGAAATTAAATGCAACATGATGTATATATTTGTAATATATAGAAGCCTTGGATTTGTAAGGCTTGTCCCATACAAGTCCATAGGGTCGCAAAGAGTCAGACATGACTGAAGATACAGCACGTGCGCATAATGAGCTGCATTAACATATCTGCTAAAGTGGAAAGATTCTCAGCTAAAAATCCCTGCTTGATATCATATATGCTTCTCTGAAAACAGTACTAATTATATACCTATAGTCACAATAAGGACTGATCTCTAATAAGATCTCAAACTCAGCTGCCTATGGGAACCAAGCAAGTGAAATATACGAATACAGCTTTAGACACAGGGAGCAGTAAAGGCTATAATGAAGTAAAAAATAGGTATCTGGTACCTAAAAACACATGTTCCTTATGTTGCTGCTCAGTCGCTCAGTCGTGTCTGACTCTGACCTCATGGACTGCAGCGCACCAGATCTTCTATTACTTGATACAACTATCCTTGATTTGTTGCTGTTGTTCAGTTGCTCTGTCATGCCCAACTCTTTGCAACCCCATGGACTGCAGCATGCCTGGCTTCACTATTTCCCAGAGTTTGCTCAAATTCTTGTCCATTGAGTCAGTGATACCGTCCAACCATCTCATCCTCTGTCATGCCCTTCCTCTCCTGCTTTCAATCTTTCTCAGCTTCAGGGTCTTTTTCATTGAGTCCGCTCTTCACATCAAGTGGCCAAAGTAATTGAGTTTCAACTTCAGCATCAGTCCTTCCAGTGAATGTTTAGGGTTGATTTATGTTAAGATTGACTAATCTGATTTTACTGTTCAAGGAACTGTCAAGAGTCTTCTCCATCACCACAGTTTGAAGGCATCAATTCTTCGGTGCTCAGCCTTTTTTCATTGTCCAGCTCTCACATCCATACATGACTATAGGAAAAATCATAGCTTTAACTATAGACCTTTGTTGGCTAAGCAATGTCTTAGCTTTTTAATATGCTTTCAGGATTGGTCATAGCTTTTCTTTCAAGGAGAAAGTGTCTATTAATTTCATGGCTACCGTCACTGTCCACAGTGATTTTGGAGTGCAAGAAAAGAAAGCCTGTCACTGCTTCCATTGTTTCCCCGTCTATTTGCCATGAAGTGATGGGACCAGATGCCATGATTTTTGTTTTTTTGATTGCTGAATTTTAAACCACCTCTTTCACTCTCCTCTTTCACCTTCATCAAGAGGCTCTTTAGTTCTTCTTCATTTTCTGCCATAAGGGCGGTCTCATCTGCATATCTGAAGTTATTGATATTTCTCTGGAAATCTTGATTCTAGTTTGAGCTTCATCCAGCCTGGCATTTCTCATGATGTACTCAGCATATAAGTTAAAAAAGCAGGGTGACGATATACAGCCTTGATGTACTCCTTTTGCAATTTTGAACCAGTACATTGTTTCATGTCTGATGCTAACGGTTGTTTCGTGACCTGCATACAAGTTTCCCAGGAAGCAGATAAGGTGGTGTGCTATTCCCATCTCTTTAAGAATATTCCACAGTTTGTTGTGATCCACACAGTCAAAGGGTTTGGCATAGTCAACAAAGCAGAAGTAGATGTTTTTTTTTTTGGAATTCTCTTGCTTTTTCTATGATCCAGCTGTTCTTGGCAGTTTCATCTCTGGTTCCTTTGCCTTCCCTAAGTCTAGCTTGTACATCTAGAAGTTTGTGGTTCACATTACTGTTGAAGCCTAGCTTGAAGGATTTTGAGCATTACCTTGCTAGTGATAGCTTTCAGTGAACGGTGTTAGATTTGTGATCTCCAAGGGAGAAATTTTAGCTTTAGGACCATAGAATTGGCTCAGGCACTCAGCTTTGTGTGGCAAAGGTTTTATTACAGTGAAAAAGAGATAGAGAAATCTTCTGACATAGACATCAGAAGGGGACAGAGAGTGCCCTCTCACTAGTCTTAGCAGTTCAGTTCAGCTCAGTAGCTCAGTCGTGTCCGACTCTTTGCGACCCCATGAATCACAGTATGCCAGGCCTCCCTGTCCATCACAAACTCCCGGAGTTTACTCAAACTCATGCCCATCGAGTCGGTGATGCCGTCCAGCCATCTCATCCTCTGTCGTCCCCTTCTCCTCCTGCCCCCAATCCCTCCCAGCATCAGGGTCTTTTCCAATGAGTCAGCTCTTCCCATGAGGTGGCCAAAGTATTGGAGTTTCAGCTTCAGCATCAGTCCTTCCAATGAACACTCAGGACTGATCTCCCTTAGGATGGACTGGTTGGATCTCCTTGCAGTTCAAGGGACTCTCAAGAGTCTTCTCCAACACCACAGTTCAAAAGCATCAGTTTTTCAGCGCTCAGCTTTCATCACAGTTCAACTCTCACATCCATACATGACCACTGGAAAAACCCTAGCCTTGACCAGACAGACCTTTGTTGGCAAAGTAATGTCTCTGCTTTTTAATATGCTGTCTAGGTTGGTCATAACTTTCCTTCCAAGGAGTAAGCGTCTTTTAATTTCATGGCTGCAGTCACCATTCACAGTGATTTTGGAGCCCCCCAAAATAAGCTTTTTCTATTTATCCAACTTTTTCACTCTCCTCTTTCACTTTCATCAAGAGGCTTTTTAGTTCCTCTTCACTCTCTGCCATAAGGGTGGTGTCATCTGCATATCTGAGGTTATTGATGTTTCTCCCAGCAATCTTGATTACAGCTTGTGCTTCTTCCATCCCAGCATTTCTCATGATGTACTCTGCATATAAGTTAAATAAGCAGGGTGACAATATACAGCTTTGATGTACTCCTTTTCGTATTTGGAACTAGTCTGTTGTTCCATGTCCAGTTCTAACTGTTGCTTCCTGACCTGCGTACAGGTTTCTCAAGAGGCAGGTCAGGTGGTCTGGTATTCCTATCTCTTTCAGAATTTTCCACAGTTTATTGTGATTCACACAGTTGAAGGTGTTGGCGTAGTCATTAAAGCAGAAGTAGATGTTTTTCTGGAACTCTCTTGCATTTTCAATGATTCAGCAGATATTGGCAATTTGATCTCTGGTTCCTCTGCATTTTCTAAAACCAGCTTGAACATCTGGAAGTTCTCGGTTCACACATTGCTGAAGCCTGGCTTGGAGAATTTTGAGCATTACTTTGCTAGCCTGTGAGATGAGTGCAATTGTGCGGTAGTTTCAGCATTCTTTGGGATTTCCTTTCTTTGGGATTGGAATGAAAACTGACCTTTTCCAGTTCTGTGGCCACTGCTGAGTTTTCCAAATTTGCTGGCATATTGAGTGCAGCACTTTCACAGCATCATCTTTCAGGATTTAAAATAGCTCAACTGGAATTCCATCACCTCCACTAGCTTTGTTTGTAGTGATCCTTTCTAAGGCCCACTTGACTTCTCATTTCAGGATGTCTGGCTCTAGGTGGGTGATCACACCATTGTGATTATCTGGGTCATGAAGATCTTTTTTGTACGGTCATTCTGTGTATTCTTGCCATCTCTTCTCAATAGCTTCTGCTTCTGTTAGGTCCATACCATTTCTGTCCTTTATTGAACCCATCTTTGCCTGAAATGTTCCCTTGGTATCTCTAATTTTCTTGAAGAGATCTCTAGTCTTTCCCATTCTCTTGTTTTCCTCTATTTCTTTGCATTGATCACTGAGGAAGGCTTTCTCATCTCTCCTGGCTATTCTTTAGAACTCTGCATTCAAATGGGAATATCTTTCCTTTTCTCCTTTGCTTTTCACTTCTCTTCCTTTCACAGCTATTTGTAAGGCCTCCTCAGACAACCATTTTACCTTTTTGTATTTCTTTTCCATAGGGATGGTCTTGATCCCTGTCTCCTGTAATGAACCTCCATCCATATTTCATCAGGCACTGTGTCTATCAGATCTAGTCCCTTAAATCTATTTCTCACTTCCACTGTATAGTCATAAGGGATTTGATTTAGGTCATACCTGAATGGTCTAGTGGTTTTCCCTGCTTTCTTCAGTTTAAGTCTGAATTTGGCAATAAGGAGTTCATGATCTGAGCCACAGTCAGCTCCTGGTCTTGTTTTTGCTGACTGTATAGAGCTTCTCCATCTTTGGCTGCAAAGAATATAATCAATCTGATTTCGGTGTTGACCATCTGGTGATGTCCATGTGTAGAGTCTTCTCTTAAGAGTGAAGGGATGGAGCCAAAGCAAAAACAATATCCAGTTGTGGATGGGACTGGTCATAGAAGCAAGGTCCGATGCTGTCAAGAGCAATATTGCATAGGAACCTGGAATGTTAGGTCTATGAATCAAGGCAAATTGGAAGTGGCCAAACAGGAGATGGCAAGAGTGAATGTCGACATTCTAGGAATCAGCGAACTAAAATGAACTGGAATGGGTGAATTTAACTCAGATGACCATTATATCTACTACTGTGTGCAGGAATCCCTTAGCAGAAATCGAGTAGCCATCATAGTCAAGAAAAGAGTCCGAAATGCAGTATTTGGATGCAATCTCAAAAATGACAGAATGATCTCTGTTCGTTTCCAAGGCAAACCATTCAATATCATGGTAATCCCGGCCTATGCCCCAACCAGTAATGCTGAAGAAGCTGACGTTGAACGGTTCTATGAAGACCTACAAGACCTTTTAGAACTAACAGCCAAAAAAGATGTCCTTTTCATTATAGGGAACTGGAATGCAAAAGTAGAAAGTCAAGAAACACCTGGAGTAACAGGCAAATTTGGCCTTGGAGTAGGGAATGAAGCAGGGCAGTGGCTAATAGAGTTTTGCCAAGAGAATACACTGGTCATAGCCAACACCCTCTTCCAACAAAGTTGTAAAGGTTTTTACCTAACCCACCCCACAACGTGCATCTTAAAATAAGGGATTGGACAGAGGCTCTTCCTAAGAAGGAGAACCATGCCCTTGAGCAAGATATGTTGTTTTGTTTTGTACTCATCAGCTCTAGGCTTAAAGAAAGTTAGTTTTTGGTGAAATAGATTGTTGCCATAACAACTCAGAGCTTAAGAAACAAACCTTTCATAAGACTAGTAGGAAGGAATATAGAAAAAATGATGACAACAACAAAACAAAGTTTATCCCTTCCTCCTCCTCCAGAGCCCTGGTCCTCTTATCATCTACCTAAGATGTGAAATGAGTGCAGTTGTGTGGCAGTTTGAACATTCTTTTGCATTGCCCTTCTTAGGGTTCGGAATGAAAACTGATCCTTTCCAGTCCTGTGGCCACTTTTGAGTTTTCCAAATTTGCTGCCATATTGAGTGCAGCACTTTAACAGCATCATCTTTTAGGATTTGAACTAGCTCAGCTGAAATTCCATCACCTCCACTAGCTTTGTTCGTAGTGATGCTTCCTACGGCCGACTTGACTTCACATTCCAGGATGAGTCTTTGATTTAGGAATCTACAATTAAGGAATACTAGCATTAGTGCCAGAGAAGGCAATGTCACCCCACTCCAGTACTCTTGCCTGGAGAATCCCATGGACAGAGGAGCCTGGTAGGCTGCAGTCCATGGGGTCGCTAAGAGTTGGACGCGGCTGAGTGACTTCACTTTTACTTTTCACTTTCATGCATTGGAAAAGGAAATGGCAACCCACTCCATTGTTCTTGCCTGGAGAATCCCAGGGACGGAGGAGCCTGGTGGGCTGCCGTCTATGGGGTCGCACAGAGTCAGACACGCCTGAAGCGACTTAGCAGCAGCAGCATTAGTGCATAGATATATATTTGCAATGACTTTCTTATTTCTCATGAAAAAATTGAAACCATAATAAAAGTACCTCCATGAGGGCATGAATGTATAGATTTTTGTAAATCAATACAATAAAACATTAGGTAGAAATAAGAAAATGTACATTTCTTTGTACTTATTTGAAGCATGTCTTGGATGTATCATGACGTGAAAAAAATGCCTGTTGAAGGTAAACATGTACAGTATGATCCAGTTAGACCCACATCAAGCTGTTTGTAGTGGCTGCCTTTGAGGTGTGGCATACAGTTGATGAAGAATGAGATTTACTTTATCATATACTTTGAATTTGTTGCAAGTTAATTGTTATTTTTTTAAAAAATGAAGTGAACATAGTCTAAAAAAAAAAGAAAGAAAAAAAATAAGAGAAAAGGAAAAGAAATGCACAGTCATAGAAAATGTGGAACATGCATGGATTGCAGGGCAATGGGAAGAGCAACAGGAAGACCTTTTAGGAGCCTCTACATTCATCTAAAGGGTGGATGATTTTTTATGGGGTTGGAAGTAGAAGGAGGACCAGATGCTAGTTTTATAGTTATTTATCAGGTAGGATCAACGTTATTGGGTATAGAGAGGAAGATGCAAATAAGTGCTTACAATAACATCTAATGAGAACAACTTAAGCCTTGAGACTAATTTTTAAAATTAGTAATTTAAAACCTTACACTTGGATTATAGGAATAATTAAAGGTATTTAGTGAGTCTACCTGTCTCATTTGAGAGAATCAGGTGTTCCTCGCTATGTGGGATACCCACACTCTTTCCCTTTGGGTCTGAATCTCTGCCTTACTTTTCTCTTCTTTAAACAAACTGTTTCTCTACGTGTTCTCCCATTTGTTGTTATGCTGTGTCTCTTGTACTTTATGTACCCACACAAAAAAATTGAGAATCAATTTCCTCTTTTAGAGTTCTTATATACTAATGATTCTTATTTTCTGAGATCTTTTAGTGAAGATAAACCAGATAGAAGATAATGGGCATGAAAGCAGATATAATTCATAAATATACTATGCTTCTTTGTATTGGGAATATAAATAATTTTGCTGTTGACCTATTTTTGCATGTGAATTATAATGAATCCCCTCCCTTTCTCTGCTAACTGGATCACATGATACTATTACTAATTCATGATGTGACATGTCCCCCTGCCTCTTGATACATGCCAAAAGGTAAAACAGCTGGTCTCTTGTAGACCAAATGCACTGCGTATGTAATTAGAGTGTCATCTTAATTTACTCTAAGATACAGTCTCTGGTAATATATGGAGAAAGGTTTCTGAAGCTGAGAATTTTCTAGGCAACTCTCTTTTACGTTATAGTGAAGAACTTGCAGAAGACTGAACACCTTTCTGGATTTGAATTCCAGAAAGTGATGCTGCTCACTATACCCTTGAGGGATTATCTTCCCAAATGAATAGAACAATCATTGCAGGATTGATGGGCTGCTAGAAAAGATTCCAACTGGCACCTTCAGAAGCCTTTCTTTGGGTCTGGAACCAGTACTGTTCTTAACAGATGATGATAGAAATAAGTATTTTTATATAATTACTTAAACAGTTTCATTCACGTAATTCCTGTGAAGTCACTTACACCCAAGAAATTTTGCTTTGAAAAGATGAATTGTAAATGAAAGCATTCTTTTCTTAAGGAATACTAATGACAGGTCATGAGTTGTCCACTTAAACCTGGTAGGGAAGATCTTTAGTCTTCTATTAAGTGTTTGTTTTCATTATGCATATAGTAACTCATTTTCTACTTTAAATAATTTGCTGGGACCTTTATATTAGGAAGCTTGTTCTCTCTTCTCCTCCCCTTTCTCTTTTTCTCCATCCCCTTTCTCCCTACTCCCCCTGCCCTTCTCCTTTTCCTGACATTTTTTATGTGAATTATAGGAGCAACAGTTATATCTTTTTTAGTATCCCTTTTCTTGTCATGGGTAATTTGGTGGGTATTATTTTTATTTTGCAGTGTTGACTTTATCTGTTCCCAAATACAATTTCTTTTTCATGAAAAAGATTTATAAATAGGAGAGGATACTATTAACACAGGATACTATTAAGAACTGCAATAAAATTTTAGCTTGAGGAAAAAGGTTATAAATATGTGTTATTCTGATTGCTATTTGGGCATAGACCTAAAAGAAATAACATTTTAGAAATAACTTAGGATCAGTAAACATGTGTGAAAGCATGGTATTTCTTGCCACCAAAAGTATGGTTTGAAATATTTTATTATATTTATTGACGTATAATTGATTTACAATGTTGTGTTAGTTTCTGCTGTAGTAGAATATTTTAAAGAAAAAGTCTTTAAAAAAATCTAAAAAAAAGTCTTTAAAAAGTCTAAAAAAAATCTATGAGGAGGCAGATACACGTTTTACTCTTTATCAAAATTTATTGTCACCTTACTATATGACAAACTCAGTATAAGGCCATGAGAACTCTCTCATATTACTCATTAATTTTCAACCCTTCTGTAAAGCTGAGATAACTATTTTATAGCCTAAATGTTGAGGGTTGAACTGCTGCACTGCTGCTAAACTATTTCAGTTATGCCCTATTCTTTGTGACGTGGTGGACCATAGCTCTCCAGGCTCCTCTGTCCATGGGATTCTGTAGGCAAGAATACTAGAGTGGGTAACCATTCCCTTCTCTAGGGGATCTTCCTGACCCAGGAATCAAACCTTGGGTTTGATCTCTTATCTCTTATGTCTCCTGCATTCCTTTTGAGCAGACAGTAGTAATTCTGTAAGCTTATTGAGCACTTAACCTGTGCTGGTTAGTATTCTGAATATTTAATGAATATGTTAATTGAGCCTCATAATGGTTCTGCCAGATAGAATTGTCATCCCCATTTCATGATTCACTGAAAGGGTTTAGGAGGTATCTATGTGACTTACCCAAGTTCACATTGTTGATGAATTATAAACCATCTTCATCAACCTGATTTGTTTGGCTCTAAACCTGAACTCTCTACAAGTCTCTATCATGTTTTCACAGATGATTTCTTCTGACATGTTGCTTTGAAGATCTGTGTCTATTATATCTCTCAAAATGCTTAGCCTACCGCTGAACATACATGCCTTTTATATTTTTAAAAACTGCTTTTAGACATAGCATGTAGAATCTAAGACAGTCTCAGGAATATTTGTGAATTGATTTTGACTCCTTGAGAGAAAGTCTAGGTAAGTGATTTAAATGTTCACACAACTGAATACAGTTGTACCGGAGCTAATCAAAATCCCCCTCCAAAGGGGAAAAAAAAAAAAAAAAACTACTGAAAGTATTTACTTGTGAGGCAAATTTCATTTCTTCCTAAAGTCCGGCCATCACCTTCCATGCTTAAAGCATAAACATTGGATTTTCTGACCTACTACAAAGAGCATTTTCCTGTCTGCTGCCCCATGATCCATAATTTGAGACCCAGGGTATGCTTTAGTGGAAATATTTGACTGAACTTAGGACTTAAATCTATGAAAACACTTCGATCTGATAAAGTGAAAGAGCTTGTATTATAGTCAACAAACGGAGAGTTTTATTTTTATTTATTTATTTATTTTTAAACGGAGAGTTTTTATAAGCCTAAGGCTAAGTATTTGGGGTCCTGGGTGTTCATTGGTGAGACTGATGTTGAAGCTGAAACTCCAGTACTTTGGCCACCTGATGCGAAGAACTGACTCATTTGAAAAGACCCTGAGGCTGAGAAAGATTGAGGGCAGGAGGAGATGGGGACGACAGGATGAGATGGTTGGATGGCATCACTGAATGGACATGAGTTTGAGCAAGCTCCGGGAGTTGGTGATGGACAGGGAGGCCTGGCGTGGTGTGGTTCATGGGCTTGCAACGAGTTGGACACGATTGAGCGACTGAACTGAGCTGAAGTATCTGGGGTAGCTTCTTTGTTTTGCTTCTCAGAAGAGCAGTCCTTGACTACATAAATCCTTCAATGCAGCTTTTCTTTTTTTTAACTTGGTATGGAGTAAAACAAACAAAAAACTTGTATAACTTCACTTTTGCCCAAGCATATGTCCTGATACATTTGTTTTTCAGTATAGCCTGTGTCAGTAATTTCCCTAAGATGCTGTACCAGTGAAAACTTCAGCCCTTTAGAATCAGATTGCATGGATTTGGATTCAGGTTTCCTCATTTCCTACCTGGTGACCCTAGCACATTTATTTACCCTGTCTGTCCTTTGGTTTTTTTCATATGTAAGAGAGAAAGAAGATGATAAGAATACCTTCCTCCTAAGATTGTTGGTTACATTAAATTAGTTGAGATAACTATGGAAATTGTCTGGCCCAGAATATATGCTTCATAAATGTTACCTATTATTATCTTCCTCATTTATGGTGTCTTTTTCATGGGTTATAAAAATATTAATACATAATATTGAGGATTAGTCTGTCTTCTACTGTATTAATATTATTATAAGATATATAGTTTCCTACAAAACTGAGCTGATGATTTCTGCAAGGAAGACACTGATTAGAAAGCCTATTACTTATAGCTTTGTTATTCAACAGCCATCACCTTCAACACTGATCATCTCTTCTTTTGAAGAATGTTGGCTGCTTCACTAGAGTCCACAGTTCCAACCATCAAATGATGATCAACTTAAATTTCAGTGTGGCTTACAATTTTTTAGAAGGCATTTCTTTCTGGTCTCTAATAATCTTCTAACTCCTTGACACAAAATCTAAGTATAGACACTTACCATAATGTGAAAAATAATTATCCTTTGTAATGCAGCTATGAACCGATTTTAATTCATGAGTGTGTTAAGTCCTTTTTCCTAGCTGGGAATAATATCTGTTGCTTACTGTACCGCCATGACATCAATTTATACCTTTTACAAATATTTTGTTCTAAGGAGATACTGTGGAAAATTAGCAACAAAGCAACAGATAAACATGTTTTGCTTTAGGCTGAAAAAGAGCTTTTTGGTGCTATGCATATGGAATGGATTAGATAAGAATTTAGAAGAGAAATTAATTTTATCACTTGAGGATAGTAAAAAGATAATGGTAATGTGAAAAAAATCAGCCATTTTAACAACTGAGAGATTTCCTTAAAACATTCTGTAATCAAAAGCCAATAATCATAAAACAGTAAGAGGCAATAACTTTTTTCCCACCCCGGGGGTTTTATAAGTATCTCTTCAGCCATAAAACTATATTTATACAGTCATTTCTCACCCAAACTGCATAGTTAATGTGAGATAATGAGGTAGAGGTAAAGAAGAATAAAGACCAGAGGGGAGAAATTGTATATTCTTCTTCTGAGAGTCTGGGGAACAAAACTTCCTGTACCTGGAATCTTATTCTAGGATGGAACTTCAGTGTCTGCATCACAAGTGACTTGAGGGGTCTCTTGAAGCTACCAGAGTCTTAAGGTCCTTAGGAGAAAGTGCAAAACTAAAATGGAAAGAAAGCCCCAAGCCACCATGCCAAGCCACGCTTTTCTGTTCCATTCTGTGTGATGTTCTCCACTTTTCATCCAAGTCTTTTGACCTTTGAAGCATTATTTCCATAAATAGAAAAAACCATGGAGGAGGAGCAATGATTCATTTGTTCATTTTACAAAATTGGTCAATTATTCTTGTGCATGAAGGTAAATGGAAAATGTCCATTTCATTTAAAGGGAGATACCTGTACTCTGTCCTAGTTCTTAAAGATTTTTTTATTCTTTGCCACCAAATCATCTGGAAGCCAGTAGTTTTAAGCCTGAGCTATTGCCAAAGTCTCCTTTTGTATTTTGGGTGGTAAAATATCATAACATAATGGGGAGTATGTTCCAAGACCTAAACTGGGGAATGTGTTCAGAGTTCCCCAGTAGATGACTAAAATCACACATAGTACTAAACTCTGTATATACACACGTAAAATTTGTGTGTATTTTTCCTATACACACATAAAATTTAAACTTTAAAGTCTAGTGAAGTTTAATTTAAATTAGACACAGTAAGAGATTAACAACATAACTAAAAATAGAACAGTATAACAGTATACTGTAACAAAAGTTATCTGAATATGGTCTCTCTCTCTCTCAAAATATCTATTGTACAAATGCCTTTTTTGTGTTAACTAAGCACTTATCATGCACTGTGGTCTAACTTTGTAGCTTGAGGTGAAACAGTAAAACAAGCACAGATTTCTTTTTCCTTCATCACAGTATCACGGAGAGGATTCATTCTTACTGTGCATCTTAGCAACCCCACATAGAATTTTTTTCTTTTCTTATAAGGTCAAGAAATTTAACTTTTTTACTTAAAGGAAGCCCTTCATGACTTCTCTTTGGCATATGTAGTCTTGCGCTTTGGGACCATTATTAAATACAATAGGAATTGCTTGAATACAAGCACTGCAATATCTCAACAGTCAAGACGGTTGCTAAGTGACCAGCAAGCAGGAGGCAGTGGACATAGGGACCCTTCACATACAGACAGGGCAGAACGGGATGGCCGAGGATCTCATCACACTACTCAGAGTGGCACACAGTGTAAAACTTCTGAATTGTTTATTTCTGGAATTTTCCACATAATAGTTTTGGATTGTGGTTGACCTTAGGTGACTGAAACCATGGAAAGCAAAATCTCAGATAAGGGAAAACTATTGTATGCCCTCTGATAATTCCCTTTTGTTAGCTACCATTTATCCAGTGTTTACTATATATTAGGCACTGAGATAAATGCCTTTTGCTTGTTATTTTGTTTAACTCTTAATGCCCCCCAAAATTATCATTAATATTACTAATTTATGAGTAAGAAGACTAACCAAAAGGATAAATGACTAGCCAGATTGACACGACTGAAAAGGAACAGCCTTGCCTGTTCCAGATGCATGTGTGTGCCATACCTCTAACTAAGGACCTTTCATCAATGGCCTACAGTCAAGGAATAGGACATAATTTCCTTACACTTAAAATCTTTTTCAAAATCTTTCTGTTTGACTCTATAAGCCAAAAATTCGTTTGAAATTTCCTTTTTCAAAATTTCAGGTTCAACAGTTTTCAACCCAAATGGTGTTATGCTTACAGTTTCATATGACTTTTTTTTTTATGTCTCTCTTCTCAAATATCTCTTACTTCCTGCTTTAGTCCAATTCTTGCCGTTTTCTACCACTTTGGGAAACATTCTTGGAGACCTCTGTGACACTAGGAAAGCAGGAATTTTTCACATTAGCTTCTGACTCAGAAGGAGAGCATGGAGCCAAGGAAGAATAATTTCCACCAGGAAGGTCTGTGGCGGAACATTTGTAGAACCTGTGGTGCCCCGAGTCGGAAAGACCTAGAAAGTATTCCAGTTCCCTGGCTTTTAGACAGCCTGAAAGCAGGCTCTGGAATGAAGTACTTCTAATCTGGAATTTTGCTTGTGCTTAGTCACTTCAGTCGTGTCTGACTCTTGGTGACCCCATGGACTGTAGCCCACCAGACTCCTCATCCATGGGATTCCCCAGACAAGAATACTGGAGTGGGTTGCCATTCCCTCCTGCTGGGGATCTTACCAACCCAGGGATCAAACCTGCATCTCTTATGTCTTCGGCACTGGCAGGTGAATTCTTTACCACTAGTACCACCTGGGAAGCTTAAGGAATACCCAGTCTTATTACTGAATTAAAGAGTTATTTTTTTCTTTCTTCTTGGTAAATTTGATAAAGATTCCTTGTCTACTGGAATCCAAAGTATGAAGAAAAGCTATTGGCACATGTGCTATGTTCAGCGACACCCAGGATTTGTATGAAGTAGTTCATCACAGTGGCATGTCTAGCATTTGGAAGACAGTAGATCCTATGTTGAGTTGATGCTGCTCTGAAATTAACATTTATTATCTCTATCTGCAGAGGAGACGTAGAAAGATAGGACTGCATGGGAGGAAAAAGCATATTAGTCTTTTTCAGGGTGGCATAAAGAAAACCACTGAATTAATATATAAATGTATGCATTTCACTGCTGACCTAAAAACATGCCACAAACTAACCTGGGTAAAATCAATGTGCCTTCCAATGTAGCCTAACCAGTTGTGTGCTGAGACCAAGCTGTTGTGATTGGTCTGCATGAGCCAGATCGGAGCATATCACAGATGAATCAGTATCTCTTTTAGTAATTTGTGTTGGAGATTAAAATTTAATCCATCATTGTTGACTACATGCCTGTTCATTTTACAGGAATTTAGATTCAATGCACAGTATATTTAGTTCTGGAGACTTTTTACTTATGATGGATGAAGTGTACAGACCAAACTCTGAGAACCTTGAGGGTAAAGATGGTGGCTTAATTTTCTGATATCTATTTCCAAGTAGGTGGCCTGATACAGGGTGGGCAGTTAATGAAATTGTTTCACTAATGAGGAAGACCTTTCTCTTTTCTCTGCAAGTCCTATCTGTTTTCAGCTTGTCATGGCCCCTTTTGTTTACACTAAGCATAAGTAAATTTCCATATATTAAGTATAGTTCTTAAAAGACCAACAACAGTGACAAAACGCAGACAGGCTTAAGCAAAGAGGAAATATAAATCAGTATTGTTTTAGTGATTACAATGACCAGGGATTGTTTTGGTTTTAGGCAAGACTGAGTCTAGGGGCTCGCAGTGTTACCAGGAACTGGCCTTTCTCCGTCTCTTGGCTGTACTTTCTTTTTTGTTGCCTTTGTTCCCAGGAAAAATTGCTTTCCAAGTTGTGACCTTCAAAGTTCCAGGGCACAAAGGAAAATAGCTTCTTTTTCCATACTGCTGCAGTAGAAGTCATAGGCTTGAATCTCAGTAATATAGCTGGAGTCGCATGACCATCTCTAAACCAGAAGGATGAAATAATCTAGCCAGGTTTGTCTGTCCCACATGAACATCTCAAGAGTGAGAGGTCAATACCATGGGAACAACATGCAAACAGTGGAAGAGGGGAGTTGTTTCCCAAGGGCGAGGTTTAAGTTGCTATAACCAGAAATTGAAGAGTAGAATTTGGGCAGGCAGAGGCAACGAGTGACAACTCATGTCTCTTCTAAACTCTAGTGCTGTGCATTCCAGCTCTGGACCTTCACATGGAGTTACGGTGGCTTTGGAAACAGACAGCTCTGAGTTTAAATCCTGCTCAGTCATTTAACTGTGTTTATTGAATAAGTAACTGAATTCTCAATTTCCTAATTCTGAAACAAAGAGGATAATAATTTTAAGTTTTTGTGAAGGCTGTATTAACATATATAAAACATGAAGCATTGTGTTTGCACGCATTAAGCCCTGAATATTGGGTAGTGGTGGTGGTGCTAGTAGTAGTATTTATTTCTCACTCCAACTAAATTATAATATGTTATCTATTTAAAATATTCATCTTATATTTCTGTCTTTTCTACATCATTGATATCTTGGATGATTCTCTAGCAAGGGATTTTTAAAATCTTATTTCTACACTGAACTGCATGACAGGGTGTTCTTTTTATTTTATAGCAGACATCTGCATTTTGATAGCTCTAATTTTCAGATAATTATGTCTTCTGTTAAGTTAAATTTTGCTCCTAAAATTTCTCCCTATTTGCCCTGGTTTCTAGCTCTGGAGTTAACAAAGATGGTTGTCTCTTTTCCTTGCATGCAGTGGCTTAGTTAATACATGACAAAGTGAATCTACGTGAGCATTACTCCTTTTCCCTTGGATGTCTTCAAAGAGTCTCCTTGAACTGCTCCTCACACTGCAGGGTGTTGGGTTGTATTGTCCTTCATTTCTGTATTCAGAAGTGCTTTTTATCCACTCCTCCATGTGTTCAACCAATACTTTTGTAGTTACTGCTCACTCTTGTCATCAGTGGTGCTAAGGATATTATAGTGAGTCCTGTGACCAGGACAGAGAACAGTCTGCAGTTCTGTGTATGGAAGGGCAGAGGACTGCGGTAGAGGTGCAGAATCAGCCATTAGAAATGACTTTATTGAGGAGGGAGTATGTACTTTAGGACCGAGAGAGTTAATAGAAGTTGCCCAAATGAAGAGAAGATGGCTAGATAGGAGGGAAGGGGTGATTAATACAGGCAGAAGAAACAGTTAATAAAGGTCTAACTATTGGGTAGCCTAGCAAGTCACAGAAATTAATTGAGTTCAGTGTTCTGAAAAATAACCCCTGAGCTTGGGCATTTCTGGAGAGGAGACTGGAAAAATACACAGATGCCGATATGCACGCTAAGAAGTTTGCACTCTATCCCGAGGACTATAGATCACTATTGAAACAATAATAAACAGGGCATTGGCATTATCAGAATTGCATTTTGAGAAGCTGCCTCTGGCAAAATGTGTGAAGTGAGTGAGAGGGAACAAGCTTGGCTGCAGAGAGACAGTTTTAATAATACAGGGGAAACAGAGTGGCGGCTTACATGCAGTTGGGAGTTGTGGGATGGAGATAAGTGAATGCATTGTGTGCACCGCATTTATATAAAGCAGACACCTTACTGTGAAGTTTGGATGTTCTTTTAGATATTTCGTTTTTATACTTAGCCTAGTGTTTCTATAAAATGAACCGTGAAAACAATGCATCTCATTTTTTAAAAGTTTCCTTTGGGTAGAAGTGGAGGAGAAGAAGAACCTTATGAGGAGCTGATTCCTTTGGAGGCTCTTCTCCTGGGCGGGAACTTGTCTTCCGACTCACCTCTGCCTCTCGGTTACGGTTGGAAAGGTGAGCCGTCCTTCAGTGGAGAGGTGTGCGGTTACACTTAACCATGTGATGGGGGGTCTAGGGCATGCCAAAGAGAGTTCCTGTAAAGGAGAAAGTGAACACAAGTTCATAACATCTTTTTAATTTAAGAATGAATGGTCTAGAAATAATAGGACAGATGAACCTGTTTGCAAAGTAGAAGTAATGATACAGATGGAGAGGACAAATGTACGGACACCAAGTGGGGGGAAGGGGGAGGATATATTGGGAGGATGGGGCTGATAGACATACACTGCTGTGTATGAACCAGATAACTAGTGAGAACCTACTGTGGAGCACAGAGGAGGAAAAGAAGGTGCAATCTGTCTATGGGAGTTATATTGTTAACCTTAAAACTTAATTCCAGTATACAGTAGCTGCTTCCCTTGGGCTTCCCTTGTGGCTCAGCTGGTAAAGAATCTGCCTGCAATGCAGGAGACCCTGGTTGGATTCCTGGGTGGGGAAGATACCTTGGAGAAGGGAAAGGCTACCCACTCCAGTATTCTAGGGCTTCCCTTGTGGCTCAGCTGGTAAAGAATCTGCCTGCAATGCAGAAGACCTGGGTTCGATCCCTGGGTTGGGAAGATCCCCTGGAGAAGGGAAAGGCTACCCACTCCAGTATTCTGGCCTGGAGAGTTCCATGGTCACAAAGAGTCAGACCCAACTGAACAACTTATGCTTTCACTTTCATAGTAAGTTCAGACAGATTATATTTGATATCACTTATATGAGACACCTAGAAAAGTCAAATTCATAGAATCAGGAAGTACATGGCTAGATGGCCCAGGGCTGGAGGCAGGGTGAAGAGGAGGGGCGGGGACTTAGTGTTTGATGGGGACAGAATTTCACTTCAGGAAACTGAAAAATTCAGGAGATGGATGATGGTAAGAGTTACACAATAATGTGAATGTACTTAGCGCCCCTGAACTGTCCAGTTAAATATGGTTAAAATAGTATGTTTTATATTGTGTGACTTTTTCCACCACACACAAAAAAATCCTCTAGACATATTTTTGGCTAGTGTTTTTAATCCAGGAGTAGTTGTAAGGAAGCTATCCATGCATAAATTTGAGGATCAGATCAAATAAGATGGGCAGAGTGATAACCAAGCAGGCGTGGCGCATGCTTTAATGAAAGAAAGCTCTGCTAATTTTTGATCAATTTCCTTTGTTTTTGAGGTGTAGTTTGTGACAGAGTTCTCAACTCACATGTCAGCTACATCTTTAAAGATAGAATCAGTTTTAGTGTATTTATGGGTGAAAATACTAGGTGAGTGTATATATATATATATTTTTTTTTTTTTCTTTTTTTTAAAGTTGTCACCATCCAAAAGTGCAAACTGAGCCTTGCCAGGTAGATTTTTGTTACTAGACATATCCAAGCAAAATTTGGGTTACCATCTGTCAAGGATTTGGGAGAAAGGATGCTTTCATTAGAGAAGAAGGTTGGAATAAGAAAATAAAATCATAATAATACCACTGCTTTTAGCACCTTACTATATTTTCATCCACATTTTTAAAGTCCAACTCATAAATATATGTACTTTATGTTTTTATGCTATATTTTAAACTAGCAACAATTTCTGCCTTTCTATTTCAGCATATTTGCTCCTATGACATATCATATTAAAATTTTCCCCAAGTTTTACTTAACAGTGGGCTTTCAAAAGCTGAATTCTGAATCCCAGATTACAGTGTGCATGAGAGTTTTTCATCTTAAATCTATTTTAATCCACTCCAATCCCCCTTTTATAAATACTGACTCAATGAAGAGATGAGACAGTAACCTTGTAGAATATTTAACCTACTGTTTTGTTCTTTTTTGTTTTCTTGGATGTATCTTAATTTTTAAATAATGAAATCTGTCAGTTTGCTCATTTAGAGTTATTTTTGAGACATAACCATGTGTTAGGTCATCTGTAGTAAGCAAGACTGAGGAGTCTTGTCATGGTATAGCTTGTGGACTAAGAAGGAAATAAAAACCAAGAGGTCTTTCCTAAATGACATAAAATATTACACATAAATTGGGAAAGAATTAGAAATGGTGCTTGCTGTAAAGTGTGATCATTTCTTAGTAAGTCAGCAGAATTCTCCTAGTTTCTAGTCATTATATGGGCAGTGAGTTTGAGAAATTCTGGATTAAACAAGGTTAATAAGTTTCTTTATTATAAGACTTCTTGGAGTCATTAATAAACTGTTAATAATACATGGTAAATATCTAAGAAAAAAAACATGCAATGTATATAGAATTTTCCTAATGTGTTTGACCCTGGCACACTTTTCTTGAGAAGCATCTTAGTGGAACCATTATTGTGTAGAATGCATTTTGGCTAGAATGATATATGTGAAAGTTCCTAGTACAGTCAAGTAGAAAATATTCTACAAAAGTCTAGAGATGTTAAGATCAGACAGAATGGTTGCTGTCTACTTTACAGCCTTTATAAGTGGCAATTAAACATGGAACAAAGTATCCAAGTCAAAATAATCTTCTCAAACTTCTGTGTTCAATGGGGCATATTTCATCAAAAGACTTGTATGCCAGAGGAAATATCTTTGAATATTTATCACATACAGATCTATAAAGTCTGTTCTTTAAAAGAAGTAATATGATCATGCCTATGTCTCTGGGGCACCACTTATTCTTAAGAATAGGATATTGGGTTCAGCGCTATTGAGGGGATAGTTGCTAGGATCTAGATAGATTTTTCTGGGGCCCAAAGATCGACATATCTTGTATAGGAAAAGCAGTTTCAGTATTAATATATATTAAAGATGTGCTTTCTATCAGACAGTCAGAGAGACCTTTGAGAAAGAAGAATTAAAATGAGAAGAAATTGTGTTGGACTTTGAAACCTGTCACAGTAACTGTCTTGCTATGAAGTCATCTAAAATTCTGTCTTTCAAACAGGAGCCAACCATACTACATGGAACCAAAAGAAGCCAGGAACAGTACATAGACTGATGTAGCAGAGTCATTTTGACAGGTCTCCTTCTTGTAGAGAGCATGCAGTTCCATTTCCGAAATCTCTGAAACCCAGGCACAAATGCACACAAAGTGAAGGACCGGTTTCCTTTGCCACCTTCCTGTCCACATTCTGAGGAGGTATTTTGATGTTGAAGGAGAAGATTTGAAAGCAGCAAAGCTTACTGTTGATGATGAAGCTGGGAATAGGGAGAGAGAAAAATAGCATGGTGTGGCACCTTGGGACCTATCTCCACCCAGCCCTTAAGTGGTTACATGGTCATGGGCACAATTACAGGTCTCAGGATTTCAGGTTTCCTTCCATAAATTCAGAAGGTTGGACTCGAACGAATATCCCAGATCCAAGAATTGGCCTTCCTGTAATGATTGGGGGACTCAAGACTGGTGTTGCCTTCTGGGTCCTTTAACCTGGAGTCTGGGAAAGAAGAATGCCAAACTCATTCTAGTTTCAGCCTATGAATTTTTAGTTCAGCATTAGGTATTGAGGGCTTCCCAAGTGATTCAGTGGTAAAAGAATCTGCTTGCCAATGTAGGAGACACCGGAGCTGTGGGTTTGATCCTTGGGTCAGGAAGATGGCCTGGAGAAGAAAATGGCAACCCACTCCATTATTCTTGCCTGGGAAATGCCATGGACAGAGGAGCCTGGTGGGCTACAGTCCATGGGGTTGCAAAGAGCCAGACGTGACTGACAACTGAACATGGGCTTTAGGCATTGGAAGTACATGGACAGCTCTTCCCTCAAAATGCATGGGCTCAAATGTAAATGTAAGATTCTTACCACATTTTTATTTTTAAAGTTCCTTGAATGTATTAAAGCTGCTGCTACTGCTACTGCTGCTAAGTCACTTCAGTTGTGTCCAACTCCGTGTGACCCCATAGACGTCAGCCCACCAGGCTCCCCCGTCCCTGGGATTCTCCAGGCAAAAACATTGGAGTGGTTTGCCATTTCCTTCTCCACTTTGACTTCCTGCTGCTGCTGCTGCGAAGTTGCTTCAGTCGTGTCCAACTCTGTGCGACCCCATAGATGGCAGCCCATCAGGCTCCTATGTTCCTGGAATTCTCCAGGCAAGAATACTGGAGTGTGTTGCCATTTCCTTCTCCAATGGATTAAAGCTAACCATGGTCTATACCAGGTCTGGAGATGGAATTAATTGTACATTATTAGCATGCTTTTGCTTTCAGTGAGGTAAGTTATATTTCTTTTCACAGGAAAAAAAATAAAAGATTCAGAAAACAGGCCTATTCTAAGTGATATTTGTGCCATGGATAAAAGTGCATCATATTTTAAATTGCCATTTATATATTCATAGTGGTGAAATCAGACTTTTATTTTGCTGTAGAACAACTCAGTAACCATAGGACCTTGATATATCTCTTGCAATTTATTTTACTTTCAGAAATAATTCACTGTAGTTCTTAGAAGAACCATGCATGCTCAGACACTTCATTCGTATCTGTCTTTGTGACCTCATGGACTGTAGGCCACCAGCCTCCTCTGTTCATGGAATCCTCCAGGCAAGAATACTGGAGTGGGTTGCCATGCCCTCCTCCAGGGGGTCTTCCTGACCCAGGGATTGAACCCAGATTTCCAGCATCTCCTGCATTGCGGGCAGATATTTTACCACTGAACCACTGGGAAGCCCTTTTAGAAGGAAACTCACTCCCATTCTTTGCCATAGCCCTTTGTTACACATTACCTCTCATCCTCACTGTGACTCTGCCAGTAGGCTTCTTTACTCATGTGGTGGTTTTTAATCTGTGGTTTCATTTCCCTCATTGCCTTTGTCTGTGCTTTAGTACATGAAATAGTTTTAGTACATGAACTAATTTTAATACATGAAATACTACACTTGAAACTGGGCCTGTATATTGGCATAGCATTTAATACATTATATGTAACCAGATATTTGGTAAAATCCATTTGTTGCCTAAACCGATGTGTATCTGTGTTATATATATATATGATAGTTTATATTTGTTTTTCATCTATCATACATCTTCTGTTAGGCAAGACTGGAAGCAAAAATTTATAATTGATTTAAAAACCCAAATTAAAAAAAAAAAACAAAACAAGTTGATAGCCCTTTAGCTTAGTGACAGTGAGAATGTTTCCCCATCATTTTAGATATACTAAAATGAAAAGCAATATTACATTCACCATTAAACTGTAAGCATTTCTGTATTTCTTAATGAATATAAGTAGTGCTTTATAAATTTTAGGAAGGGTAATAATGGTCCAAAGTTAACCAAGTTTAACACTTCTGGTATTTATAATTTGTTTCAACTATGGCTCCTGGAAAATGTGTTTTTTTCTCTGTCAACTCAAATCCTCTTGAGAAGTAGGTGCAGCATGATATACTAGGCAATATGAAAGTATATTTTTTAGTTTGATACAAAAAAAGCAGTACCTCTCCTTTTGAAGATAGTTATCATCTGTTTTGTATAGTTCCTCTGTGTATTTCTGTGACGTCTTCTTAATAAATTCTGCTTCTGTAGGTTCATACCATTTCTATCCTTATTGTGCCCATCTTTGTATGAAATGTTCCCTTGGTATCTCTAATTTTATTGAAGAGATCTCTAATTTTTTCCCATTCTGTTGTTTTCGTCTATTTCTTGATCACTGATGAAGGCTTTCTTATTTCTCCTTGCTATTCTTTGGAACTCTGCTTTCAAATGGGCGTATCTTTCCTTTTCTCCTTTGCCTTTACTTCTTTTCTTTTCATAGGCATTTGTAAGGCCTCTTCAGACAACCATTTTACCTTTTTGCATTTCTTATTCTTGGGGATGGTCTTGATCCCTGTCTCCTGTACACTGTCACAAACCTCCCTCCATAGTTTGTCAGGAACTCTTATCTATCTGATCTAATCACTTGAATCTATTTGTCACTTCCACTGTATAATTGTAAGGGATATAATTTCAGTCATATCTGAATGGTCTAGTGGTTTTTCCTACTTTCTTCAGTTTAAGTCTGAATTTGGCAATAAGGAGTTCATGATCTGAGCCACAGTCAGCTCCTGGTCTTGTTTTTGTTGACTGAATAGAGCATCTCCATCCTTGGCTGCAAAGAATAGAATCAGTCAGATTTTGGTATGGACCACCTGGTGATGTCCATGTGTAGAGTCTTCTCTTGTGTTGTTGGAAGAGGATGTTTGCTATGACCAGTACGTTCTCTTGGCAAAACTCTATTAGCTTTTGCCCTGCTTCATTCTGTACTCCAAGGCCAAATTTGCCTATTACTCCAGGTATTTCTTGACTTCCTACTTTTGCATTCCAGTCCCCTATAATGAAAAGGACATCTTTTTTGGATATTAGTTCTAGAAGGTCTTGTAGGTCTTCATATAACCGTTCAACTTCAGTTTCTTCAGCACTGTTGGTCGGGGCATAGATTTGGATTACTGTGATATTGAATCATTTGCCTTGGGAATGAACAGAGATCATTCTGTCGTTTTTGAGACTGCATCCAAGTACTGTATTTCAGACTCTTTTGTTGACTGTGATGGCTACTCCATTTCTTCTAAGGGATTCCTGCCCACAGTAGTAGATATAATGGTCATCTGAGTTAAATTCACCCATTGCAGTCCATTTTAGTTTGCTGATTCCTAGAATGTCGACATTCACTCTTGCCCTCTCCTGTTTGACCACTTCCAATTTTCCTTCATTTGTAGACCTAACATTCCAGATTCCTATGCAATGTTGCTATTTACAGCATCGGACTTTACTTGCTTCACCAGTCACATCCACAACTGGGTGTTGTTGCTTTGACTCCATCTGCTCATTCTTTCTGAAGTTATCTCTCCACTGATCTCCAGTTGCATATTGGGTACCTACTGACCTGGGGAGTTTGTCCTTCAGTACCCTATTTTTTTGCCTTTTCATACTGATCATGGGGTTCTCAAGGCAAGAATAGTGAAGTGGTTTGCCATTCCCTTCTCCAGATCATTTTTACTTCAACAAAGATCTTCACAACCTAGATAATCACTATGTTGTGATCACTCACCTAGAGCCAGACATTCTAGAATGCGAAGTCAAGTGGTCATTAGCAAGCATCACATGAATAAAGCTAGTGGAGGTGGTGGAATTCCAGTTGAGCTATTTCAAATCCTAAAAGATGATGCTGTGAAAGTGCTGCATGCAATATGCCAGCAAAGTTGGAAAACTCAGCAGTGGCCACTGGACTGGAAAAGGTCAGTTTTCATCCCAATCCCAAAGAAAGGCAATGCCAAAGAATGCTCAAACTACCACACAATTACACTCATCTCACATGCTAGCAAAGCAATACTCAAAATTCTCCAAGCCAGGCTTCAACAGTATGTGAACTGTGAACTTCCAGATGTTCAAACTGGATTTAGAAAAGGCAGAGGAACCAGAGATCAAATTGCCAACATCTGCTGGATCATCAAAAAAGTAAGAGAGTTCCAGAAAACCATCTACTTCTGCTTTATTGACTAGGCCAAAGCCTTTAACTGTGGGAATCACAATATACTGTGGAAAATTATGAAAGAGATGGGAATCCAGTCCACCTTACCTGTCTCCTAAGAAATCTGTATGCAGGTCAAGAAGCAACAGTTAGAACTGGACATGGAAAAATAGATTGGTTCCAAATCAGAAAAGGACTATGTTAAAGCTGTATATTGTCACCCTGCTTATTTAACTTATATGCAGAGTACATCATGAGAAACGCTGGGCTGTTGAAGCACAAGCTGGAATCAAGATTGCCGGGAAAATTATCAATAACCTCAGATATGCAGATTATACCACCCTTATGGCAGAAAGCAAAGAAGAACTAAAGTGCCTCTTGATGAAAGTCAAAGAGGAGAGTGAAAAAGTTGGCTTAAAGCTCAACATTCGGAAAACTAAGATCTTGACGTCTCATCCAATCACTTCATGGCAAATAGATGGGGAAACAGTGGAAAAAGTGACAGACTTTATTTTTTTGGGCCCCAAATCACTGCAGATGGTGACCGCAGCCATGAAATTAAAAGATGCTTGCTCCTTGGAAGAAAAGTTATGAATAACCAAGACAGCATATTAAAAAGCAAGAGACTTTACTTTGCTAACAAAGGTCCATCTAGTAAAGGCTATGGGTTTTCCAGTAGTCACATATGGATGTGAGAGTTGGACTATAAAGAAAGCTGAGCGCTGAAGAATTGTTGCTTTTTCTTTAACTCTCTAGTGTGGTGTTGGAGAAGACTCTTGAGAGTCCCTTGTATTGCCAAGAGATCCAATCAGTCCATCCTAAATGTAATCAGTCCCAAATATTCATTGGAGGGATTCATGCTGAAGCTGATACTAATACTAATACTTTACTAATACTAATACTCTAATACTTTTGGCCACCCAATGGGAAGAACTGACTCATTGTAAAAGACCCTGATGCTGGGAAAGATTGGAGGTTGGAGGAGAAGGAGATGACAGAAGATGAGATGGTTGGATGGCATCACTGGCTCAATGGATATGAGTTTGAGTAAACTGCGGGAGTTGCTGATGGGTAGGGAGGCCTGGTGTCCTGCCGTCCATGGGGTTGTAAATAGTCAGTCACGACTGAGCGACTGAATTGACCTGACCTGAACTTATTATCTGTTTTATATACTTGTTTGAATAATAACCATCAACACTGAGCACTTGCTCGGTACCAGACATAGACACATGTACTGTGTGCTCTTTTATTCTTAAAACAGTCTAGCAAGGTAGACATCACTCTCTCCAGTTTTCAGAGGAGACTGCAGCCCTCCTCTTGTTGGAGGCTGCATAGGCAGTTAGTAATCCAGTCACTGAAGCACCCATTCTTTCATGATCTATGAATTTAATAGGTAAACATCTGATAAATGTATTAATTTTGCAGCATTAGGCTCTACCACCTTCTATAATCAACTTCCACATTTCAGTAATTAAACACAATAGTAGAGGTTTATTTCTTGCTCATTGACCGGACCAGGGAAGTTGTTTCCTTTTTAGCAGGCAGCTTTCCTTTATGGTGTGACTCAGAGGCTGTGTTTCTTTCCATTTTGGTGCTCTGTCACTCCCCAGGGTCATGAAAAAGAGAGGGCCACCATGGTCTGAAAGTGGCATGTTGTGCAGGCTTGTATTTGATGGCCTCAAAAAGATGATGAGAGGGGATGGGGAGGGCTGGGAAGCATAGTCCCAGCTTGGCTTTATAAAATACAAGGACTATGAAGTGTGTGTGTGTGTGTGTGTGTGCACATGTGTTTACTCATGTACCGTGCGATCCTAACTTTCTAATATAAGAGCACTGCACTGAAAAATTGCCTAAAAGAAAGGTCTGATGTGTTCTTGGTTATTCTGGATAGTGATATTCTGAGTTATTTAAATTTTCTTCATCATATCTTTACATAGTGTCCAAATTTTCTATCATCAGCTTTAAAATAATAAAAACCAAGAAGCACAATTATTCAAGGTTCCTGAGAGGTATGCCTCTACTTCATGCATGGCTAAGACTAGTGTGGGGTGTCAGGACTTACAGTTTAAGACGACTTGTCAAGTGCTGAATATACACTCACAGAAGGTAGCAATGCAATGGGTGATTATACTCACAAAGGAAAGGGAAACCAGCACCAGAAAAATGCTAGACCGTTGATGCATTCATTGGATTTTAAGAACATCTGATGCAGACAGAGGCAGTGGTAAAGCTCTGTACCCAATGTCACTTTCATCTCAAATTAAAAAAAAAAAATTGCTTTGCCTCCAAAAGTGGTCATATGCATTTCTGTTTCATCTCAGCACATCAGGTATTCTCTTGGAAGCCTTGACCAAGCATATTCTCTTTGCTCCAGCCTGGGTCTGCAAATTGGCCTTCTACTCAGCTTCTGCAAGCTTGTCAAAAGTATGAAAGCAGTGATGTGTGCTTATTTTAAAATGTCCTTTTTTTGTTAATACTGTCAGATCTCTTCAGAGGCTATTGCCTCAGAAGGAATGAGCCCATCCCATGCTGAGCAGAACAAAAATAAGTGTCTAAAATACAGAAAAGGGACTACTTAGTACTTCCTGTCTCTCTGTCCATTTCCTTATATGTTTAACTTTTGCTTTAAAAACTACTTCTCAGATTGAAGGAAAAAAATAATCAAATAAGATAGGATGGACTCTACTCCTTTCAAGTATGCATAAATAAGACAAATTTGGTTGAAAGAAGAATGCATAATGTGATATAAGATGCATTGTAATCCATGAGAAATGCTAATGAAAATCTAGGTGAGGTATTTGTCTCTCCCCTGCTCCTTGGTATCTGTTGCAAAGCTGTTCTTTTGTGAGTAGCAGATTAATGAACCATTGTTGCAGACTTCATGGGAGATCAAAAAATACAAGAAGCATCTGGTAAATAATTTCATTTTTATGTACTTAATAATACTGTGCACTGCTGGCCAGGGTGCCATAGATAGAGAATGGATTCTTAAAATTTAATGGCACAGATCTTGAAGGATCAGTTCCAAGACCATGACCAGATATACCAAATCTCAAAGGAAGTCACATTTCACATCAGTGATGACTTTATTAATTTGGTTTGAAAATAGAATGGTGATGTGCAAGTAACTTCTGTTATTCAAGGTGAATTTTTAAAAATAAAATTGGTGTTATGTCAGTCATATATGTACTTTTCCATGGACTTTATAAACATACACAAGATTTTCCTGATTAACTTAATAAAAACAGTCTCTCTGTACACTGTGGCAACAGCAACTTTTTGATATTGAGTTCTTAGTTCAGTTCAATTGCTCAGTCATGTCCAACTCTTTGTGATCCAATGGACTGCAGCACACCAGACCTCCCTGTCCATCACCAACTCCTGGATTTGCTCAAACTCATGTCCATCGAGTTGGTGATGCCATCCAACCATCTCATCCTCTATTGTCCCCTTCTGCTCTTGCCTTCAGTCCTTCTCAGCATCAGGGTCTTTTCCAATGAGTCAGTTCTTTGCGTCAGGTGGCCAAATTATTGGAGTTTCAGCTTCAGCCTCAGTCCTTCCAATGAATATTTAGGACTGATTTCCTTTAGGATTGACTGGTTTGATCTCCTTGCAGTCCAAAGGACTCTCAGGAGTCTTCTCCAACACCATGGTTCAAAAGCATCAATTTTTTGGTGCTCAGCTTTCTTTGTGGTCCAACTCTCATGTCCATACATGACTCCTGGAAAAACCATAGCTTTGACTATAAGAACTCTTGTTTGTCTCTGCTTTTTAATATGCTGTCTAGGTTTGTCATAGCTTTTCTTCTAAGGAGTAAGTGTCTTTTAATTTCATGGCTGTAGTCACCATCTGCAATGATTTTGGAGCCCAAGAAAATAAAGTCTGTCACTGATTCCATTGTTTCGCCATCTGTTTGCCATGAAGTGATGGGGGCAGATGCCATGATCTTAGTGTTTTGAATGTTGAATTTTAAGCAGCTTTCTCACTCTTCTCTTTCACTTTTATTTCGATGCTCTCTTTAATTCCTCACTTTCTGCCATAGGATGGTGTCATCTGCATATCTGAGGTTATTGGTATTTCCCCTGCATTCTTGATTCCAGCTTGTGCTTCATCCAGTCCAGCATTCTTTTGTTCTATGTCTGTTCTTAGTGCATTTGTGGGAAAGAAAAGAGAGAATAGTTCTAGTTTTTTTTTTTAACATTTTTCTAACTTGTTAAAAATAAATGGCTTTATTTTTTAAATCTAAAATAAAAGGTTTACTAAATAACTGTGTAGAAATCTAAAATTATTAAGTAAGTGATTGTATTTTTGCAAAATGATTCATTTTCAACACACAATATCTTAGCTAATTAAGTGTCCTTAATATACATTTTGAAGTATACAGTTCAACAGCAATAAGTACATTAATATTGTTGTGCCCCCAATCTCCAGAACACTTTTCCTCTGTCAAAACTGAAACTTACTCATTAAACAACTCCACATACACTTCTCCTCCCATTCCCTAGAAAATATCATTTTGCTATCTGTTTCTGTGGAATTGATTTTTGTATACATATATGAGCAGAATCTGTGATTAGCTGAGTTTGCTTAGCATAAGGTCCTCAAGAGTCATCCATGTTGTAGCATGTGCCTGAATTTTCTTCATTCTGAAAGCTGAAGACGAATCCCTCACATATGCCACATTTTGTTCAAACTCTCCTTTGCTATTGAACGTCTGGATTGTTCCCCCTGCTTGACTACTGTGAACATGGGTGTACAAATATCTCTTTGAGATCCTGTCTCATTCCTTTGGATATATACTGTGCAGTGGGCTTGTTGGGTCATGTAGTAATTCTATTTTTAATGTTTTGAATAGCTGCCATCTTCCTCAACACTTGTTATTTTCTTCCTTTATTTTATTCTTCCTCTCTCTCTCTCTTTCTTTTATGGCCATTCTAATGGATATGAGGTGATATTCACTGTAGTTTTGATTAGCATTGTTTAATGATTAGTGATGTTTAGAATTTTCTTATATGCTAATTGACCATTTGTATTTCATTTTTGGAGAAATACCTATTTAAGTCTTTTTCCTGTTTTTCAGACTCGTTATTGATTGATTTACTGCTGAATTGTAGGAATTCTTTATATTCTGGCTATTAACTCCTTGTCATATTTGCAAATATTTTCTCCAATTCCATGGGTTGTCTTTTCACGCTGCTGACTGTGTCCTTTGATGCACAGAGTGTTTTAGATTTGCTATATTCCCATTTAGCTTCTATTACCAATGCTTTTAATGTCTTGTCTAAGAAATCATTAGCAAATCCATATCATGAAGCTTTCCCCCTATATTTTCTTCAGTTTTAGATCTTATATCTAGGTCTTTAATAATACATTTCGAGTTACTTTTGGTATATGGGTAAGATAAGTGTCCAACTTCATTCTTTTGCATGTGGATCTCCACTTTTTCTGACACAACTTATCAAAGAGACTGCTGTGGTTTTCTCATTGGGTAGTCTTAGCATTCTTTTTTTAAAAAATTATTTATTCTAATTGGAGGCTAATTACTTTACAATATTGTAGTGGTTTTTGCCATATATTGACATGAATCAGCCATGGGTGTACATGTGTCCCCATCCTGAACCCCCTCTCCCATCTCCCTCCCCATCCCATCCCTCAGGGCCATCCCAGTGCACCAGCCCTGAGCACCCTGTCTCATGCATCGAACCTGGACTGGCAATCCATTTCTCATATGGTAATATACATGTTTCAATGCTATTCTCTCAAATCATCCCACCCTCACCTTTTCCCACAGAGTCCAAAAGTCTGTTCTTTACATCTGTGTCTCTTTTGCTGTCTCGCTTATAGGGTCATTGTTACCATCTTTCTAAATTCCATCTTTATGCGTTAATATACTGTATTGGTGTTTTTCTTTCTGACTTACTTCACTGTGTATAATAGGCTCCAGTTTCATCCACCTCATTAGAACTGATTCAAATGCATTATTTTTAATGACTGAGTAATATTCCATTGTGTATATGAAGCACAGCTTTCTTATCCATTCGTCTGCCAATGGACATTTAGGTTCTTGTTGAAGATAATTTTCCATATATACAAAGGTTTATTCCTTGACTTTCTGTCCTACTCTATTGATCTGTGTATCTGTCTTTATGTCAGTACTACACTGTTCAGATTACTGAAGCTTTGTAATAAATTTTTAAATAATTAGGTGGCTATTCAGGATCTGTTGAGATTCCTTGTAAATTTTAGGATGAGTATTTTTATTTCTACAAAAGATTGCTATTGCACTAATACTGTAAGTATCTTAAAAATATTAAACCTTCCGAACCCTGAATATAGGGTGTCTTCCCAATTATTTGTAGCTTCTTTAATTTCTTTCAGCAACATTTTGTAGTTTTCAGAGTAGAAGTCTTTTACCTCCTTGGTTGTGTTTATCCCTAAATATTTTATTCTTTTTGATGCTATTGTAAACAGAGGTTTTTTTTGTTTTTTTTAGTTTCTTTTTTGATTGTCCATTGTTAGCACAAAGAAACTCAACTGATTTTTGAGTGTTGATTTTATGTTTTGCAGTGTTGCTGAATTTGTATATTCTACCAGCTAATGTATTTGTGTGTGCTTCTGTTTGGCATCTTTAGGATTTTTCTACCTATAACATCATGTTATTTGTGAACAGAGATAATTTTACTTCTTCCATCCCAATTTGGGTGCTTCTTCTTTCTTTTTCTTGCCTAATTCTCCTGGCTGGGACTTTCAGTACTGAACAGAGTGTTGAGTAGAGTGCTGAAAGTAGACATTCTTGTCCCTGATCTTAGAGAAAAAGTTATCAGACTTTGACCATTGAATACAATGTTAGCTGTGGGCTTGTCATTTATGGCCTTTATTGCATTGAGGTAATTTCCTTCTATGCCTAGTTTTTTATGTGTTTTTATCAAGAAAATGTGTTGAATTTTATATAATGCTCTTTTGCATCAATTGAAATAATCACATGGCCTTTCCCCCTTATTTGGTAATGTCTTATGTTACATTGATTGGTTTTCATATGTTGAACCATTCTAGGAATGGTTTTTAGGCATGCATTTTAGGAATAAATCCCACTCGGTCATAGTGTATTGTTCTTTTCATTTCTTGTTGAATTCTGTTGTTGTTTTATTGGGAATTTTGCATCACTGTTCCTCATGGATATTGGTTGGTAGGTATCCTTTTGGGTTTCCCTGGTGACTCAGACAGGAAGGAATCTGCCTGCAGTTCAGGTAGACCTGAGTTCGATCCCCAAGTCTAAAAGGTTCCCTGGAGAAAGAAATGACAACCCACCCCAGTATTCTTGCCTGGACCCTCCCATGGATGGAGGAGCTTAGCGGGCTACAGTCCATAGATATCTTTTCATGTAGTGTCTTTGTCTGTTCTTGGTATCAGGTTCCTTCCTCTTCAGTTATTTGGAAGATTTTGTGGTAAATTAGTGCTAATTCTTCTTTAAATGTTTGATAGAACTCACCGATGAAACCATCAAGTCCTATACTTTTCTTATCGGGATGGCGCCAATATAATTTTGTATCATTTTGTTTCAGTTGTAAACTGGGAAATAATAGTAAATTTTTATCTTTGTAAGCAAAGTCAGCAACAGCAGTCATTTTTCCTCTTGGCTTTTTCTTTAACTTTTTTATGAACAATTAATAAAAATCAATACTCTTAAATTAATATTTTAATGGTATACACTACCTCCTTTTGAGTGCTATAATAATCAGAGTTTGAATTTATATTATTTCATTTATTTCCACCAGCAGTCAGTGAAGTAGTTATTATTTTGCAGATGAGGAAACCCAAGCTTTGGAATATTAAAATGTGTACCTAGGATTATACATGAAGTAAGTGGTAGAGCTGGAATTTCAACCAACCCTCTGGAATTCAGAATCCTTGTGCTCAAACACTAGGCCATGTTGCTTCCTACATATGAACACTAGTGAGAACTTTCACATATAATGTTTGACATGTGTCTTTGGGTAAAGTTACAAGGGACATGCTTCTCAGGTACAGTTATTAGTGTTCATATTTCACAGAAGTGAAAACTGAAATGTAAAGAGGTAGGCTACTTCTCTGAGATCATCAGGAAACAAGTAATGGAGGAAGCCCTCAGTCAGGTCTCCTACTTTCCAATTCAGTGTTCTTTCCTTTGTCTCCTCTGACCCCATCCACTGGTGCCTTGACACTTTGGCTTCTCTAAGTACATAGCAGAAAGCATCATGAATTTCACTAGCCAACTTTTAGTTCATAGCACCCAGATCTCAGAGATATTAAAACTAGATGCATTGTAGGAAGATCATTCTTATAATGGTGGGCCTATGTATATAAAATTCAGTTCAGTTCAGTCACTCAGTCATGTCTGAATGCTTGTGATCCCATGGACTGCAGCATGCCAGGCTGCCCTGTCCATCACTAACTTCCAGAGGTTACTCAAACTCACGTCTATCGAGTTAGTGATGCCATCCAACCATCTCCTCGTCTGTTTTCCCCTTCTCCTCCCACCTTCAGTCTTTCCCAGCATCAGGGTCTTTTCCAATGAATTAGTTCTTTGCATCAGGTGGCCAATGTATTGGAGTTTCAGCTTCAGCCTCAGTCCTTCCAATGAATATTCAGGATTGATTTCCTTTAGGATGGACTAGTTGGACCTCCTTGCAGTCCAAGGAACTCCCAAGAGTCTTCTCCAATACCATAGTTCAAAAGCCTCAGCCTTCTTTATGGTCCAACTCTCACATCCATATGGCTACTGGTAAAACCAGGCTTTGGCTAGACACACATTTGTTGGCAAAGTAATGTCTCTGCTTTTTAGTATGCTGTCTGGGTTTGTCATAGCTTTTTTTTCAAGGAGCAAGCATCTGTTAATTTCATGTTTGCAGTCACCATCTGCAGTGATTTTGGAGCCCAAGAAACTAACTCATAATAAAAAGGATCTTGATATGTATAATTGATTGCATCATGTAGTTATTAACTTATTTGAAAACAAGTTAATTTGCGTGAGTATAGTAAAGAAAAAAGACAAATTGTACTAAGGACTCTAGGGTAGTGTCTGTTACATTGTAATGTAATTTTCTTACAGTGATAAGTTTTCCTAAAAATGTAGCTTTTTTGAGGAATCACTAAATACTTCTAAGACAAGAAAATACAAAAAAGGAATGTTCACATCCATGTTTTGAAACACAAAAAGCTTATTACTTTTATAATTGCATTTTTAATGGGTTTTGTCTGAGTTTTATCCTGAACACAAATTTAAGAACCATTAAAAATGCAGTTATAATAAGCTTTTTTCAAAATTAGTGTGTATTCGTACGTTACAAATTATTTAGAACCCAAAATTGCTAAATTTAGAAAATAAATTTATATTCTTACAGTAGCTACTGTGTATTTGTGTTGAACCATATGAAATTGCCAACATTCAAACATTTTCAAACTCACAAGAAAATGTCAATCTCTTGTGGCTCAGTCTAAGAGTTAAGGAATCATTTCCACCATTCTGTTGAAAAATCTTCCTGAAATGGTTAGAGTAAGTTTGTTGTAGCTTGCTAGAAATATTTTTCCAATTAAATTATTTCTGAGTAAGAGCATCCCTACACATACTCCCCTACAGTCCTTCTGGTTACTTTGGGCTTCTCTGGAGTGAGGCATATACTCTGCAAAAAAAAAAAAAAACAGATATTTTCATCATTCTGCAAGATCAAATTAAGTTCATGTAATCTCCCTTTGGGTAAAATTGTGCCTCTGTCTGTGTATTCAGGAACATGTGCATGTGCCTGTATACACAGCTTCAGTGTTCATATCCCAGAGAGTTCTCAGATTAAACATCCATGCCCTCCTCTGGCCAGTAAACATATAACTTATTGTTCTAGTTGTTTGTTGCTGTATATGTGGCTGAGTAGATAGATACATAGGTAAAGGTGTATTTCCCCCTGTTTTTGTTGGGGCAGGGTGTCAAGGTGAAAAATACGACATTGGGAAATGGTAAGTCAGAACCAAAACTGGCACAGAGGTGAGGGCTCCAGAGGCAGCTCAGGCACTGCTAAGAATATGGGCTCCATCCCCAGAGGGACCCTGGCCGAGTCAGGCCTGAGAACATTATTGACTGAAGGACACCAGGAAAGTCACTCACCTCTCAGTGTTTCGGATGTGTCACCTGAAAAATGGAAATGGTGAGAATGTTGAGCATCATAACAGCCAATGTTGAGCATTTAATCTGGGCCAGACATCCTACTAATCATTTTATTTGGGTAAATTTACTTGCTACTGGAAACTACTATTTACATTATTTTATAGAACAGGATGTCTCGGGAAGGTTAGTCTCACAGCAGCTAGTCCCTGGTAGATCTAGTCAGTAACTTACAGGGCTGTTGTGATGATTAATGAAATAATGCACGTGAGGAGGGTTAGCCTAGAGCCAGTGTTGATGTATAAGGGATAGACAAATTAGACTGCAAACTGCTCTAAAGCAATTTGAGTAAAAGTTACAGAGTAATTAAAAAGCACAAAATGAGAGGGAGCAAATCATACATACAAAGAGTGTTTTTAACGTTGATTATCTCAGAGTGAACTGAGTCCCCTGCTGAGGGTATTCTGTATTAAGAGACATATTTAACCAGTTAATTTATATTATATTTGTTATAATATTTGTTTGATTTGTTTGATTTTTTTTTTTTTAGCCATCCTTAGATTGAGTCCCATTATAGCCGAGAAGGTGGATCAGTAATAAAATACAGAATGAACTAAGCAAAAACAGTGGGAAAGCCTAACTCATTGACCAGGTGCATTTTAGATTCACATGTAAGAAAATATCACTTCTGAACTTGGATTCCCCTTATGGATGATCTTAGGTTCAGCTCTCATGTCCCAAATGTTTCTCCAGCAATTAGTCAGAGCTGTTACCATGTGCTTCTTCCAAAAATGTTGCAATTGAACATCTGGAGTGATGGCTTCTATTAAGGGGGAGGTGAGTTTTACTCCCTTACACTCTAGTTTAGGAGGCTGAGATAGTGGAAGTGTTACCATGACCTATAATTGAATCAGCAATTTGTGGGCTCAGGTGTGGAAGATGGAAAACATTTTAAAGAGCCAGGCTTTGTTGGAATTTTCACACTACTTTCTGAGTTCTTTTTGCTTTGGACGGATAGACTGTGTCCTTCACAAATCCTTATCCCTAACCTTAGGGACTTTGCTAGTAGAACTGGAGGAGCTATGAAAAATAAAGAACAGTGGCTCTGAAGGTGTTTGACACATATGGAAAAAGGACAGAATTAAAATTCATTCGCAAATGCCAGGGTGTGGAGAGAACAAATCTCTGGGGGAATTCAGGAATAGTGATTAGTAAAGAGGTTTAAGGACTCAAAATTTGAAATCCATGCAGGAAGAGTGAAGAGGTAAAAACCAGCGTTAGTATGCCAATGAGTAAATATTCGTGGAGGATCAATTGTGTTAAAGACAAGATGCTTGGATCATTTTGTAAAAAAAGTATTGGCATTGTTTCTGACTTCAAAGAACAGTGTGGTTTAGTTAGGAGATTTCCTCCCTCATCTAAATAACATTACAAGAGGTAGCAGTATTTAGGATGCTGCAGAGAACCGCATTAAAGGACATGAGAGGGTGAACTTGAACTATAATGGGAAGTAGTAGAGGGTTCATGTGAATGCTTGGAGGATAGGTAGGATTAGGGTGTGCAATGAAGGAGGTGTGTGGGGAAAAAGAAAAGCAGAATGGAAAGTAAAAGATGTGTCTGAAGGAATGCAGAAAAGTTTAGTTCAAGCAAAAGTTTCAGGAAGATGATTGGTTGAAGATAAATGGAGTGACTAGAATCCGAGAACATCTCAGCCAGGGATCCTCACTATGCCTCATTTCGTTCACTTTGGATGAAGATACAGGGGTAGAGAGGTGAAGTGACTAGAACAGATGGGGAAAAGCCTTGTAAGGAGTTGGGACTAATACAAAAAGAATGGAATCTCTTTGAATATCTTTTTAGGAGAATCTATAAACTTGATTCAAGTGCAGTATAGAGAAGGCTGTTAAAGCTAAAACTAGAATTAACAGGCATGTGTGTATGTGTATTCATCCCTCTGAGTATTAAACAAAAAATACATATGAAAGCTTTACATTAGAAATAAAATGAAACTTCCAACAGAGTGAAAAAGACTGAAGTTAGTGCCAGAGGAAGATCCCAGGACCCCCCTTTTTGGTATTTAGGTGGAAAAATAGGGATGAATATTTACTTCTCAGTCATGGCTTAAATGTGAACTTTCAAGAGGAAGAGTGGATGATTACATAAAGCTCTTACTTCTTCTGTGATTCTAGATCAAAGCCTTTGGTCAATGCAAAGGAGATATGTACTTTGTTAATAAGCTGAAAAGCTGTTACTTTCTCATTTATTTGTGACTGTGAGTATATTCATAACAGACATGGGTTTGATCCCTGGGTTGGAAAATCCCCTGGAGTAGGAAATGGGAACCCACTCCAGTGTTCTTTCCTGGGAAATCCTGTGGACAAAGGAGCCTATCAGGCTGCAGTCCATGGGGTTACATAGAGGAGAACATGACGGAAGGAATATAGCATGAGAATATTTCCTTTTTCTTCACGCTGAGCTCTAAATTATGTGGAGAATAAAGACATATTTGTAATGATAATTTCTTTTCAAATTTTAATTCAACAAGGAATTGATTATATAGTTTTTGTTTCAGAAATAGTTTATATTTAAAAATAATATATAGAACAAAGCAAAACCAAATAGCATTGCTATCACTTGTCATTTTGCCACACAGAGATACCACTGTTAATATTTATATTTGTTTTAGATACTTTTCCTCAAATATATATCTATGTTTCCAAAATAGAATCACATTGTGCATATTGTTTTGCAGTATTCTTCATAAAATAATAATAATACAGTAATAATAGTATGTTGAGAACATCTGTTAATATTTTTACAATGTTATTTGATTCCTCTATCAGTTCAGTTCAGTCACTCAGTTGTGTCTGACTCTTTGAGACCCCATGGACTGCAGCTCACCAGGCCTCCCTATCCATCACCAACTCCCAGATTTGCCCAAACTTGTGTCCGTTGAGTGAGTGATGCCATCCAACCATCTCATCCTCTGTTGTCCCCTTCTCCTCCAACCTGCAATCTTTCCCACCATCAGGGTCTTTTCCAGTGAGTCAGCTCTCCACATCAGGTGGCCAAAGTATTGGAGTTTCAGATTCAACATCAGTCCTTCCAATGAACACACAGGACTGATTTCCTTTAGGATGGACTGGTTGGATCTCCTTGCAGTCCAAGAGACTCTCAAAAGTCTTCATCAACACTACAGTTCAAAAGCATCAATTCTTCAGCACTCAGCCTTCTTTATAGTCCAACTCTCACATCCATACATGATTACTGGAAAAACCATAACTTTGACTAGACAGACCTTTGTTGGCAAAGTAATGTCTCTGCTTTGTAATATGCTGTCTAGGTTGGTTGTAACTTTTCTTCCAAGGAGCAAGTGTCTTTTAATTTTGTGACTACAGTCACCATCTGCAGTGATTTTGGAGCCCCCCAAAATAAAGTCTGTCACTGTTTCCAGTGTTTTCCCATCTATTTGCCATGAGGTGATGGGACCAGATGCCATGATCTTAGTTTTTTAAGTGTTGAGCTTTAAGCCAGCTTTTCCACTCTCCTCTTTTACTTTAATCAGGAGGCTCTTTAATTCCTCTTTGCTTTCTGCCATAAGGGTGGTGTCATCCTCTTATCTGAGGTTATTGATATTTCTCCCGGCAATCTTGATTCCAGCTTGTGCTTCATCCAGCCTGGCATTTCACATGATATACTCTGCATATAAGTTAAATAAGCAGGGTGACAATATACACCCTTGACATACTCCTTTCCCTATTTGGAACCAGTCTGTTGCTCCATGTCCAGTTGTAACTGTTGCCTCCTGACCTGCATACAGATTTCTTAGGAGACAGGTAAGGTGGTCTGGTACTCCTCATCTCTTGAAGAATTTTCCAGTTTGTTGTGATCCACACAGTCAAAGGTTTTGGTGTAGTCAATAAAACAGAAGTGAAGCTTTTTCTGGAACTCTTGCTTTTTCAATGACTCAACGGATGTTGGTAATGTGATCTCTGGTTTCTCTGCCTTGAACATCTGGAAGTTCACCATTCGTGTCTTGTTGAAGCCTCTCTTGGAGAATTTTGAGCATTATTTTGCTAGCGTGTGAGATGAGTGCAATTGTGTGGTAGTTTGAGCATTCTTTGGGATTGCCTTTCATTGGGATTGGAATGAAAGCTGACATTTCCCAGTCCGGTGGCCACTGCTGAGTTTTCCAAATTTGCTGGCGTATTGAGTGCAGCACTTTCATAGCATCATCTTTTAGGATTTGAAATAGTTCAACTGGAATTCCATCACCTTCACCAGCTTTGTTCTTAGTGATGCTTCCTAAGACCCACTTGACTTCACATTCCAGGATGTCTGGCTCTGGGCGAGTGATCATACCATCATGATTATCTGGGTCGTGAAGATTTTTTTGTATAGTTCTTCTATGTATTCTTGCCACCTCTTCTTAATTAATATCTTCTGCTTCTGTTGTGTCCATACCATTTCTGTCTATTTCTATATATTCCATTATATTTTAATGCTTTGTTTTATTTCCTCAGTTTCATGCTGATGAACACTTAGGTCTTCTCTAACTTTTATTGCTAATAGAGTGGTACATATTTTGGGGTGGATAAATGTACATTGTCTGTCATTTATTCTTTCACATCTTTCAATACATAGACTTTTATTGCTACTTTTCTAAGCCCTCTTTCAAGCACTGAGATACAGTGATGAACACATTTAGGAACGTTTTATATTTTCATGGAACTTACCTTCTAGTTAAGAGAAATGAAAAATTAAACAGTAACCAATAAATGATTATGATAGTTGAAAAAAGTGATCAGTGCTATAAACTTAATAAAAATAGGGACTGTGTTAAGGTTTGAAGGGGTTGGGAGTTAGATGGTCAAAGAAAGTCCCACTGAATAGATTTTACCTTTTAGTTGAGCTCTGAGACCCAAGATGGGGAGAATCAATCATACTTGCGGACGTAATTTTTCCAGTTAGTCATTATCTAGAACAAGGTTTCTAAGGCTGAAAAAGCTTGTGATATTTGTAAAAGAGAAGAAAAGCTAGTGTGGATGGTCTTAGTGAGTTGAGGTGAGGGGTGAGCAGAGATAATAGGAGGTGAGATCAAAGAAGTGTGCAGAGTCCAAGTCATATGGGACCTTTAAGGCTCCTATAAGTCATAAGTTTGTGTTTTACTCTGAATGCATTGAAAAGCCTTTAATAGTTAATGAAGGTGGAAATGTGATCTGCTTCAAGGAAACAATAACTGTGGCATCATAATCACAAATAATGGTGTTTGAGGCTAGGTTGTTAACACTGGAAACAGGACAGTAAGAGAGTTGTGGTAATATTTGGAGATAAACTGTCAACATGTACTGCTTAATTATTTTCTACTAATATCCTTGGGATGCAAATATCAGAACAAAGGGTATGCACAGATGAGAGACCTCTGCACAAGTTTCCAAGCGTTCTCAAGGAAATCTGTTCCATTTAGCAGGTAGTGGTAGTTTGTCCCATTTACTTACTGCGCATGTGACTGCACAGAATTGCATCCACAGGCGTAAGGAACCATCTCTGCTCTCAAGGGGATAGCAGCTTATGATGCTGAGAAAGTACTCACCATATAATTACTATGAATGTGCTCACTCCGCTTACTGTGGTGTTTTTTAGGTGATAATTTCTACATCAGAAGTAATGTTTACTCCCACGAGGGAGTAAAAACAGAAGTATTTAATAAAGGAAATCATCTTCTATCCTAATCTTTGGAATTCAGTCCTCTTGTGTTACCTTTTTGAACGGTGCTAAAGCCAAACAAAAACAAAGACTTTTCTAAACATTCCCCAAATTAAAAGACTATTCAGGGAATGATAGTGAAAGTTATAAATGTGCTATTTTAACAAACTGTCATGGAGTTTTATTCACAGGAAACTTGCATTATGTTTAAGTTAAATTAAATTTGCATTCAATGTTTCTGTATCACAGCTTTCGCTTCTTTAGCCCTGTCTTACAAAGCCAGAAGCTCATATTCTTAGCTCAAACCTCAATTTTGATCTAGTTCAGTTGTTCTTGTTGTTGTTCAGTTGCTCAGTCGTGTCCAACCCTTTGTGACCCCATGGACTGCGGCGCGCCAAGCTCCCCTGTCCTTCACCATCTCCTGGAGTTTGCTCAGACTCATGTCCATCAATTCGGTGATGTCATCCAACCATCTCATCCTCTGTCGCCCTCTTCTCCTCATGCCCTCAATTTTTCCCAGCATCAGGGTCTTTTCCAATGAGTAGGCCCTTCACATCAGGTGGCCAAAGTATTGGAGCTTCAGCTTATGTATCAATCCTTCCAGTGAATATTCAGAGTTGAGTTCCTTTAGGATTGACTAGCTAAGTTAGAGGAAATTAACACATGTTAGTATATTAGATTCAGATATTATTTCAGCAATGGATAGTTAAGATGAAGCTAAAAAATACTATGTTTGAAAATTATAAATCCTGAGCAGATAGAGATTTCTCTTAAGTTGTCTAATTTTTGAGACAACAGTGTTACTTATAAGACCAAGAAGCAAGATTAATCTCCAAAGCTCAAGATTCTATTAGCATAGCAGCAGCAATTTCAAAGCTTAGATGATGTAGTTGCAATAGTTAAAGTGAATTAAACAAATCACACATTATCAGTGGTGAAAATAAGCCTTAAACCCTGATCATTACAAAAGTAACTGTTGGTCCCTTATGTACTCAGATGGCAGAACAAACACATGTGAACCCAGTTCCCTGCAACACCATCTTCTCCCCAAATACAGAAATAGGAAAACACACACACACACACACACACACACACACACACAAAGATGGGAAAAATGCCATAATTACATTTACAATTGTTCCCATACATATAAACATGCATTGCAAAAAAAAAGAGGAAAGCTACATAGATTGGGAATGGTGAGAGCTCCAGAGAAGAAAAAGCGTATTAAGAACCATAGACATTAATGAAGGTAGAGAGAATGCTGTAGCAAGCCCAGTTGGGATTACATGCCACCCAAGGGCTTGAGACCAGGATCAGAGGCTGCCATCCAGAGGGGAAGTCTGTACTGAAAATAGGAACCCTCTGTGGCCAGAATGATGCCACTAGTCTATGAAAGGAGTAGGTAGAAAGAATGAGTCTCAAGAAGGTATTTCTTACTATTTAATGATAAAACATCTTAAATGGCTTATGTTGGTATTTACTACTTTTGGTTTGTCTTATTAGTTAAGCATAGTCAGCTGACTGAATATATTGATTCAGGTTTAGGTGAAAGAAGAGAAATAGAAATTTGGAAAATATGCAAACCCCCAAAACACAGTGATTATAGAAGTCAGCCTAATAACCTTGTTGTTTTCATAGTTCTAAAGTACCTACCCCAAGATATCTATTAGTTATAAAGGAAAATAGTAATGTCCCAGTGGAAAAACCTGGTAGATACACTGTTAACCAACCATTTAAGATTAATACCCTCATCAGTAATACGACATATTAACATCAGTTCTGTTCAGTTGCTCAGTCGTGTCCAATTCTTTGCGACCCCATGGACTGCAACACACCAGGCTTCCCTATCCATCAGCAACTCCTGGAGTTTGCTCAGATTCATGTCTTTCGAGTCAGTGATGCCATCCAACCATCTCATCCTCTGTCATCCCCTTCTCCTTTTGCCTTCAGTCTTTCCCAGCATCAGGGTCTTTTCCAATGAGTCAGTTGTTCGCATCAGATGGTCAAAGTATTGGAGTTTCAGCTTCAGCATCAGTGCTTCCAGTGAATATTTAGGACTAATTTCCTTTAGGATTGACTGGTTGGGTCTCCTTGCAGTTGATACTCCCTGTAGTTGATATTTATATCATGATGAATGCAGTGTTCTTTGGTGATATTTTGGCCAAAACTATATAAGCTAAATCTAGTCATGGGCACACTCAAGCTGAAAGACATTCTATAAGATCTACTGACCAATATTCTGAAAGCATTATCATCATCAAAGACAAAGAAAGGTTGAGGAACTCTCACAGATTGAAGGATGCTAAGGAACAGAACAACTAAATGCATGGTGGGATATTGGATCAAACCCTGGAACAGAAGAAGAACATTAGTGAGTAAATGGGTAATATTCTAATAAGGTCTGTTGTCTAGTAAGTAGTATTATATTAATGTTAACATCTTTGTTTGATATTGTTCTGAGACTATGCAAAATGTTAATCTTAGAGAAGGCTGTGTGAAAAGTATATAGAAGCCTTCTGAACTAATTTTTGTTTTAACCAAAGTTAAATATTTATAAAATAAATTTAAAAAAATAGCAGAATAATAAAATGTTTTATATGGATAGATATCCATCTATCAATATCCTATAGTAGGAAGTAAACATGTAGCAGAAAAATGTAGAGCAAGAATAGACAATTCACAAAATAATAAAGTTAGAAAAGATGGTAAACACATACACAATTTATTTCATGCCATATATTTTATAGAACACTACACCAAATAAAAGGGTTTTGAATCTTGGTATTAGAAATGGGTTACAAAAATAGCAAGAAATAATTATAAAAGTATTTTAGATATTTAGGAGATTTCGAAAGACAAATGCATTTGAATACAAGTGTGGCAAAGCATATCTTAGAATGGAATTATTTTATTCCTAGAGATGGACTTGAAAACTATCTAGTTCAGTTGTCTCATTATACACATGAACTGAATCTGTAACCACCTGGTGAAAGACTGATGAGGTATCATGTCCCCTGGTATGCATTAGGTGACTTATTTTGTAGCATGGCTCTCTTGCCTCCAGATGTCGGAGCAGTTCTTTTTTACCCCAATCTCTAAGTTAATTAGCTTTAGTTTCTTCTTTTGAGTTGGAAACAGAGACTCCTTCACCTCAACCAGGGTTCCAGCAGAGGAATGTGAAAATACCTGAGTAAGAACCTGAGTGTGTCTTATCTTAGAGATCATGGCCTTGTTTGTTTGTTTTTACTCAAGCAGTTTTAAATTTTATTTTTAAAATTTGCATACAGATGATGCACTCATTTTGGTGTATCATTCTATGAGTTAACTAACGCCTAAAATTGTGTAACCACCACTGCAGTTAAAATGCAGAACAGTTCTACTACCCAAAATCATTCCTTCATTCTGTTCCTCTGTGGTCACGCTCTCCTCCATCTCGAATCCCAGATAAGCTCTCATCTATTCTTGGTCCCTAAGTTTTTCCAAAATATCATATAAATGGAATCATATATCATGTATTTTTTTGAATCTTGCCTCTTTGATTTAACTTTCTTTGAAAACCAGTGATGATGTTGCATGTATCAGGAGCTGCTTTCGATACATGCCCAGGAGTGGGTTTGCTGCCTTGTATGTCAAATGTCTATTAACGTTATAAGAAATTATCCAGTTGTTTTCCAGGTGGTTGACGGTATTCCCACCTGCTATTGCAGTTTTAGTTGCTCTGAATCATCAGAAGTTAAAATGGTCAGTTGTGCTTTTGTGTTATTTTGAGACCCTAGTTTAGCATAATTACTTAGACAGTTTTAAAGTTTGGAGACCACCTACCTTTGGGATGTGGGAATGTCACATTTATAAACTTCACATATGCAACAGTGAATTTGTGGGTCTCATACTCAGAAGCGAGATCTTAGACATCTATCTTACTTACTTGTTTCCTTATTTATTTGTTTATTTAATTATTTATTTACATTTTGCATGCTCCAGTTGATTCACATTATTTGCTGAAAATTTTATGCTTTCTCAAATCTACTACCATTTTTCCTTCATCAGAAAAATCTTTGAGTATATTTCTGTGGGTTTATTTGTAGATTCTACTATTTTATTGATCTGTGTTTCTATCATTACTACACTGTCATACTGTCTTAATAAGTCTAGTAAGCCTAGAAATCAGAGGGTGAATCCTCCAATTTTATTCTTTTCCTTTGAAATTGTTTATTCTCAATCCTTTCCTTGCCATATAAATTTTAGAATCAGCATATCTACAAATCCTACTCAAATATTAATTAAGATTAAATTTTACCTATAGAGCAATTTGAGAAGAATTGACATCTTAACAATGCTCATTTCTTCAAATCCAGGAACTTGGTGTATCTCTCCATTTATTTATACTTTGGCTGTGTTTGTGTGAGCATGTATTACTTTAAGATGATAAAAGGAAGAAAAAACAAAAAAATAAGAAACTCACCATTGTAATAGGATTTCTTCACATTTTGATTCTTTGCCAGTCTGCCTACTAGATTTTACTTTGCACAGTCCTTGGTAGTGGCTTTTTAATTCTTTCCAGCATGGCTAATTGTGATTAGTGGGAAAGAGAGCCTGTAGTAGGCATACTCTATTTTGTTCGGCATTGAAAGTTCATTGGTTTTAATTTTGATTATGATTATCTAAGTCCTTCTTGCATGGTGATGCCATGGACTGTAGAGCACACAGAAGTGGTTTACTTTTTTTTTTCATTTTGAATAAACCAACTCTGAGACAACTTTCTGAAAGTAGACTTGCTGGATGAGTGTAAAGAATATGTTTTCTACATAAAAACTCAAAGCATTCATCCTGGGGGCATGAGGACCTGGGAGAGAAAGGGTAGAACATAGAACCTTTCTTTCCTTCTATGTCCAATAGCATTTATTTTGATTCAGGAACTTCTTTTCTTGACAGTGTCTTGATGTGTCACTTAAAAATAAAAGAAATGAAAATTGATGTGACAGTTAGCAGAATCTCTGAAGTCTATCTGGGAGCATTTCTTAGCAGGCACTGCCTTGCTGACAAATAATAGGAGTGAGCATATGACTCAGGATCTCACAATATCACCATTTATTTAGCCCCAAAGAAAATACAATTTCCTGTGTCCTAATAGATCTCAGCTGACTGATAAACCCCAGCACCTTCCAAACTGTGTTATCTCCCCTAAATCTTTAGAGGGCTTATGTAGCTTTATCTTCTAATAGAGCTAATAATCAAATTTTCCATTTTATCTCTAAGAATTAGCAATCACTAAGTGTGTTCTCTCGAGCATAGTATAAATTGTTTGTTTTATTTATGGCCATATAAAAATGTGTTTGATCCATTTTCTGTTCTCTAGTTATATAATTCATATCTTCAGCTTTGCTTTTATTATAAATCAAGATGCTATACTAGAGATCCTCAGACTAATTCTTTATTAAGAATTAGAGCGAGATGAAACAGTTCAAAGCATTGACTAAAGTAACACACTCAAGAAAATTTCACCTACAGTTATTTAATATACTTTTGTTGTTGTTCAGTCACTAAGTCATGTACAACTCTTTGCAACCCCATGGACTGTAGCTTCTCTGTCTCTCACTATCTCCCAGAGTTTGCCCAAATTCATGTCCATTGAGTTGGTGACATATCTTTGTGTAGGGGTGTTAGTCATTCAGTCTTGCCCGACTCCCTTTATGATATTAATATTCTTCTGTTAGAATATTAATTTGATTCTGTACTTCTCATTCAGAAGTCAGCTCCACACTGACTCCTAAATGAGATAAAAATTGGTATGTTTGTGAAACCAGGAAAAATATTTAATTTTTTGCCAGAGTATTATACTTTTCCTATGAAACTATTTAATGCTTTTATCAGGTAATAACTTGCAAGTCACATTTTAAAATTCCATAGCCATATTAACATGTAGAAATCTCAGCAAGGGTTGGAGAAACTCAGGGACTTTACAGAGATTGAAGTGTATATTTTATCCACAAGAGTAATCAGGTATGTGCAGAAATCCAATAGACTTAGTTTATTGAACATTCATTCATTCATTCATTCATTATTTGTGCCCTAGGATTGTGCTGGCTTTGAGGTTACAGAGATGATTAATACTTGATTCTAGTTTTGTTTTTTTTAAGCCCTCAAGTAGGGCATTGTGAACTGATTTTAAAATAGAATGGTAATTATCCTTTTCAAATGAATACTTAGTCCTTCATTTAGTCATTCAAATGAGGGTGAGAGAGCAATTACATTGTAGCCATGGGCCTCTAAGGGAGAAAGCATGTCACAAGATGTATGTAAGTGCTTTATTCATAATATATAGCTTTCTGTAGTTCCCAGATTACATTTGAGTTACACATTTAATTGTCATAATAATCTTCTGATAGATCAAGGATGTATTTAAAGCCCCATTTATAGTTAATGGAACTGAAGTAAAAAGAAGTTATATAAGTTTATGTCCTAAAAATAGTTAGGAAATGCTGGAGCCTGGGACTCTAAGACCAGTGCTCAATTTATAACAACCATTGTTTCTCCAAAGTAAGGAGACTTGTCTGATGATCCAGAATTTCTAAAATTCTAATGAAATACTAACTGAACTTATATTGTTTAGAGAGGTAGGAAGCTATATATATGTCTCAATATAAATGACACCTTCTGTAGGAAGCTCACCTTGATTAGACAGATACAGATTCTCATATAAACTCTTATAATTCCTACTATAATTGATTGACCATTTTTTGCAATTGTAGTTATTTCCCACCAAAAGCAATTCTGAGTACCCTCTCTGAGAAAGACAAATTACTTACTAAATAATTATTCCTTGCCATCTTTCTTCCTGAGCAAGTGAAAGTCACTCAGTCATGCCCGACTCTTTGCAACCCCATGGACTGTATAGAATTCTCCAGGCCAGAATACTGGAAAGGGTAGCCTTTCCTTTCTCCAGGGGATCTTCCCAACCCAGGGATCGAACCCAGGTCTCCCGCGTTGCAGGCAAATCCTTTACCGGCTGAGCCACAGGGGAAGCCCTCTTCCTGAGTAATATATAACAGATTTCAAAAGGCTATGCTGTCTTCAGTTTTGTACTTAACTGTGGTGCCCAGCACACAGCATGGGCTGAGTTGGAATGGATTTAGTAAATTAATATTTGCCAACATGTGAATTTGACATGAGTTTGAGCAAGCTCCGCGAGTTGATGATGGACAGGGAAGCGTGGCGTGCTGCAGTCCATGGGATGGCAGAGTCAGACACGACTGAGCAACTGAACTGAACTGAATTTGTGACTAGTTTATGTTTATAGTATTTGGTTGGATAGATTTTCTTGTGAACACTCAACTGTTTGCTTACCTCCCAATTCCATTTAGGTACAAAATAACCAATTTTTTTTTTTTATCTTCTCAATTTCACAGGATTATACCTTGACAATGTACTTTCAGCAAGCTTGGAGGGATAAGAGGCTGTCCTATAACGTAATACCTTTAAACTTGACTCTGGACAATAGAGTGGCTGACCAGCTCTGGGTGCCTGATACCTACTTCCTGAACGATAAGAAGTCGTTTGTGCACGGAGTGACCGTCAAGAACCGTATGATCCGCCTGCATCCAGATGGGACAGTCCTTTATGGCCTCAGGTCTGTAGTGACCGTTTCAAAATCAAACTTTCCCTGAGCACGATACTTACTGCTCTTTATTGGAGGGGAATATTGTGCTATTTTTCCTGAGTCCTCCTTTAATTCTGCTGATAAGCAGTTAAACCTCCTATTCAATAGACATCTGAGAGCTTAGGGGAGCATGTTTACAAAGGGACTTATCCCCAGCTAAGCCTAAGTTTTTTTTCTGAATTATCTTCCAATATCAGCTGCTGATCCTAAAGCTGCTTTATTTAAGAGGTAGGGATAAGCAATATTAAAATAACTTACACATGGGGTTTCTTTAAAGTGGAGAAAAGTTCTGAATGCCCAATACTTGTTTGAATGTGGCAGATGCTCTGTTTTCTGATTTGTTCCCGAGCTCTGTGAGCTGAGTCTGGCCTTCCGAGGACAGGAGGGCTTTCTGTATCCTCTCACCTCCAAAGAGTAATCAGACTTGCAATAAATAAAGCCGTCATCTCATGTTTATTAATAGTGACTTGACACTATTAAATGTACCTTTATAGCAGGAAAGGATTGTGATACTCTGCTCTCTTTGGAGGATGAGTTGTGAAATATGAGTTTCTTCTTTAAAAAGTTTATTTTGTATTAGATGGCTCCCTGGAAAAATGATGAAGAAAAAAGATATCTGTCTTACTCTGAAAACATCTCAGTGTAAAGAATTTCTCTGCATTATTGGGTGAAAAAGTGATATTTTGTAATGTTCAATGTGTCTGATATATTCTGTTTTACATGAACACTTGATGGCTTTATCATAATGATGATGATAATAACAATATTGTTATTCATTTATTGAACACACTTGTTAAGGGTCAGACATTAGTTAGTACACTCCCTGTGTTATTACAGTTATGATGACTTGCAACAACCTTGTAAGTTAAAACTGTTACAGTCTTTATTTCAAATGAAGGCTGGTATAGCTTGTCTAAGATTACAGAGAAGTAAACAGTGAAAATGGGAGCCCAATCCTGTTCTAAGTTCAGAGCCAGAGCTCATAACCGTTAGCCTAGGATGCCTCTCACTCTGGCATTGTTCCTGTCTGTTACATCTCATTTTCATTATCTGCTGTGTTCAGCGTCCTGATTGGTTCATTGTCTTAGATCCTTATAAGCCAGCTTCTTTGTTTATCCTATTTGTAGAGAGAATAGCATTTGTTTATCAAGAGGGAGGGAGTGAAGCAGAGAGAGCATGTTTGTACTCCATCAGCCATTGAAAGTAAAGAGATGCCTTGGATACAGGCACTGCTCACATACAAGCCTTATGGAAAAAGGGAAACAGTGGAAAAATAAAACAAGTTAACTGGCAGTGTCTGCAGACTCCACCAAAGTGGTGGCATTTGAAAGCACTTATGGAAATAATTGTCTTAGCAGATGTATTGTGGAACCATTACAAAACATAAGGCATCACAAAGACCTTGATAAGATGGTGCCCACATCGACAGTGGAGGTTGTAGTTCACGTTTTAAGAGTTACACACGGAGAGAAGTCAGAATCCTGAAGAAGGCAGAGAAGGCACAGAAATAAGTTACTAATTCAACTGGGAGTGGCAAGTTTTGGCTAAGCATCTGACCCAGTGCTGGATGCATTTGCCCAGCAGATCATCACAGCAATCATGTAGAAATAATCTTGCCCTCTTTGTTTTTCCTGATGATACCCACATTTAGAACAGAGAACCAGTTGTGTTCTCTGTTATACCCAGCACCTACAGTGTAAATAAACTAAGTGAAGACTGTCAATGAATTCTGAATGCACATATTCAAAGTTGAATGGGTGGGAAAAATCAGCAATCAGAATGTCTGTACAATTGAGAGGGAAAAGAGGGGGCCAGCATAGGTGATAAATATGACTTCTTTAAGGCATTAAACCAATAATCAGACAAAAAAGCTGGTGGCTGTTCATTCTTATCAAGACCAACTGGGCACCATTGCTGTGAATCGTCACTATAAATCAACAACATATGCAAGTTCCTGAACACATCTGATGTGCTTAAAGTTAACGTTTCTACTTGAAAAACCCTCATGGATTGTGATTGTTCTATCAGTTGTATAGTTAGTTCTGAATATGAAATTGGTAAGAAGTTTTTCAGGAAATTTGTATATATCTCTTTCCAATTTTTAACTGATAGAACAGTTTATTTCATGGCTGAAATTTAATGCAGGCTGGATATCCCTTTTTAACAGCAGAAGTTTCATTTTTTCAATAAATAAGTAAAAGGAATGCAATTAAAATCACTACTGCTGGGTTGATTCAGATCTGCTTAATCCCTCCTGCTACTTACCTACCCCCTGACCTCAGTTGTTCTCTGTTACTTAGAGTTTGCTAAAAAATTTAACTTGCGTCTGTGTTCAGTAGTGGCTGACTTCCAACAGCCTTTAGACTAGTAATAGTATTAATTTAGTAGTTAGGACTCATTAAAGGATTTAATCTGTACTTGGCCCAGTGCCAGAACATTCCTTATATAATCTCATTTAATATTTTGTTATTTTTTTTTCATTTATTTTTATTAGTTGGAAGCTAATTACTTTACAATATTGTAGTGGGTTTTGTCATGAATCAGCCTTGGATTTACATGTATTCCCCACCCCGATCTCCCCTCTCCCGCCTCCCTCTCTACCTGATCCCTCTGGGTCTTCCCAGTGCACCAGGCCTGAGCACTTGTCTCATACATCCAACCTGGGCTGGCGATCTGTTTCACCCTAGTAATATACATGTTTCGATGCTGTTCTCTTGAAAATCCCACCCTCGCCTTCTCCCACAGAGTCCAAAATCTGTTCTGTACATCTGTGTCTCTTTTTCTGTTTTGTATATAGGGTTATCATTACCATCTTTCTAAATTCCATATATATGCGTTAGTATGCTGTTATGTTCTTTATCTTTCTGGCTTACTTCACTCTGCATAATGGGCTCCAGGGGAACCCTCTTACACTGTTGGTGGGAATGCAAACTAGTACAGCCGCTATGGAGAACAGTGTGGAGATTTCTTAAAAAACTGGAAATAGAACTGCCATCTGACCCAGCAATCCCACTTCTGGGCATACACACTGAGGAAACCAGATCTGAAAGAGACACGTGCACCCCAGTGTTCATCGCAGCACTGTTTATAATAGCCAGGACATGGAAGCAACCTAGATGCCCATCAGCAGACGAATGGATAAGGAAGCTGTGGTACATATACACCATGGAATATTACTCAGCCATTAAAAAGAATTCATTTGAATCAATTCTAATGAGATGAATCTCATTTAATATTAACTTTAATTCCTACAAAGTGGCACTGTTGGTTGGTTGGTTGATTGGTTTTTCCTTCTTACATGAAGAAACTCTGGAACTTATGTACCAAGTTACACAGCTCCTGCCCAGGAAAGCATAATTGTTTGAATACAGTGATGTTGCTCTTCATTGTCATTCTGTCTTACTCCTTAGGTACTTGCAAGTAGAAGTAAAGAATAGTAGAAGAGCATGCAAAGGGGAAAAAAAGGAAGGTAAACAATAGTGAGATGGAAATAACTTGCATTGATCCACAGATACAGACTTTGTTCTGATTGACAGAATAAGCCCCTAAAGAACTATAGTCCTGAGTCATCTGTGGAAGGTTCACTTTTAGGTTCTGAGCTTCACACCAATCCCAATTTACTAAGGGATGCTTTTTGGTATGTGGACTCTCGGGGCACAGAAAAGATCATTGCAAAGAAATCGATAAAGGCAAGGTTCAACAGTTGGAATAAGGAGAGCTGAAAGGCAACCATGAAGACCTGGATACAGAAAACTGGTACAAGGAAGGCTTTAAATATCAAGGCAGTGATGAAGAAACTGGGTAGAACAAACCCTCTGGGCTGAATGTCATGCATGTTCAAGGCAAAATCCTTTAAGGATTTAAGTGTTTCTTCTATTGAGATGTACAAAGATTGGCGGGGGTGAGAGGGCTAGAGGGGAAGTCATTGAAGTTATTCAGAGGATGAGTATGCCTCTTATAAAGATTCCTTAGTGAAATTTTTAAGTGTTAAAACATATTGAAGATAATGTAGTATGAAGAATATTAATGCTTGTTTAATTTCATGGCGGGTATACAGGTGTTTGGATTTCCCTGGTGGTCCAGTTGGTAAAGAATCCACCTGCATGAAGAATATTAATGTTTGTTTAATTTCATGGTTTTTTGACTTCCCTGGTGGTTCAGCTGGTAAAGAATCCACCTGCAATGCAGGAGACTGGGGTTCAATCCCTGGGTTGGGAAGATCCCCTGAAGAAGGGAAAGGCTACCCAGTCCAGTATTCTGGTATGGAGAATTCCATGGACTGTATTGTCCGTGGGGTCACAGAAAGTCAGACACGACTTAGCGACTTTCACTTTCATTTTCATACAGGTGTTTGTCATGCTGTTCTTTCAACTTGTCTGCACGTTTGAAATTTTTCATGATAAAGTTTGGAAAAGAAAAATGGCCTTGACATTTTTGTTCTATTATCTAGGAAATAGCACTCAAGATTTAGAAGTCTGCAGCCAGAGAATAGTTTTTCTCATCTCTTAGAGGTAGAGAATTACCTATATGTGACATGTACTTTTAGCAGCTGTGTGTGAAAACAAGGTCATCTCACCTTGGAGGATGTATACTGAGTGGATCCTTGATTCAAGACAATCAGGCTGTGATCTTCCCGACCCAGGGATCAAACCCAGGTCTTCTGCGTTGCAGGCAGATTCTTTACTGTCTGAGTCCCCGGGGAAGCCCTTGTTGTTGTTATTGTTGTTGTAGGTTGGGCATTAACATTTTTTTTTATTCTGATTGGATTTTTGTTTCCCCATTGCCAAAAGAATGGATGAGCAGCTTACTCTGTCATTCCATTACTCTTCAGGTTGATTATCATTTTAGGAGCACAGAGTTCTGATGCAGTGCAGAGACACAATTGCTCCGTGCAACCGATTTCCTTAACAAAGTATTATGGCAATGAAACTTGTGTTTTAGCTTGGGCTTTTGTCTCTGACCTCTTATTTAGCCTTAAGCATCTTCTTCAGGTTTTAATTTCTTCATAAATAGAAAGGTGGGGGATAAGTAATGTCATTTTAATAACCCAGTCATCTTCTGAATCAAATGAGATTAATAAATGTAAAATAAATTGATATTCTGACATCAGGCTGGAAAGTGAAATTAAATATTTGGAGTAGCATAGTAATTTGTAGATAATAAGTGTGCTGTGTTACTTAATATTTGATAAAGAAATGAATGCTGGGAATATTTGCTAAATAAACAGAAGGCTGGAACAGAGAAAGCTTTAGCTATCAAGGCAGTAGTTTTATATTGTAGAATTTCACCCCAAGTATCTTTCCATGATTCTTTGAAGACACATCTTTGTCTTGAACAAAAAGAACAAGAGGAGCAGAAATGAGGAACTCAGTTGAAGAGAATGGGAAAGGTCTAGGTCAGACATGTCTAATATGAAAAAGGGAACTACTAAAATACTAAGAGGATTGTCAAACTGTTTTGAGGTCACAAAACAACAGTGGAGTCAATTCTCTCCAGCTTTGGCAGCCTGAGATGAAGAAAAAGCAGACTAAGTGCCTGGCTTGAGACCCAAGTGGCCATGACAGCCTTTAAAAAGTGTCCTGTAGCCACAGACCCAGTGTCTCGTTTGTGGCATGCACTCTAATTTTCATGTAATCAAGCATTGTATATTTTCTCTTAAACCAGGCCTTTCTTTTAATTCTCATCATGTTTTATCAAGCATCTGTGTTTTAAACCTTATTGAAAGATCTACAGGAATAATTAAGAAAAGTGATGAGTAATGTTATTTTTCAAGTCTAAGTTTATAGTTTATGACTAAAGAGTAACAATATCCTTAAATAAAGATTCATACCTTCACTCTTGGCTAGTTGATAACTCAGTTACACTAGTGTGATCATAAAATAAAATACCTCCTTTCTTTTATGATACTATTTATATATTTCTTTAAGAGATATAGCTGGAGATAAGAAGAATATTTTCTTGGGATTAGCCCAGGTGTAGAAGTGGTGACAACAGACTTCTCACTGTCTAGGCAGAAGAATTTCTAGCAATTTATAAAGCAAATATTTCATATAGATTAATAATGTTTAATACCAAGATAAAATTGGCCCAATGAAATTATTTTCAGAACACTTCAAGGAAAAATGGCATAGAAAATACAGAATTTCTGCTGATGAGTCCAATTAAAGCAAGTGAAAATCAGATTAATCTGGTGTTGACATTACTTCATAAAGAATGTTATATAGGTGTAATTTAGACTGTTACTAGGTTGATGCAAAGTAATTAAGGTTCTGGACCCTGAATTTTAAGTCATTATAACAAGGCTTAAATACATCTTTATTAATCAAAATAGGAGCCGTTACAGTCAACACTTTTTTGCCAATGAGAAATAAGTTTGTTTTTTCCTGTAACATAAAAATCCTTGTTTCAGGATTTGTTGAACTCTTGGAAAGCATTTTCTGCCTCCTGTTGGATATAGAAGTATTTTCCATGCAAAATGTTGTTGAGATGCCTGAAAAAGTGGTAGTCAGTTGGCTAGAAGTCAGGCGAATATGGCAGATGAGGCAAAACTTTGTAACCCAGTTTGTTCTACTTTTGAACGACGTGCAGTCAGGCATCTTCATGGAAAGGAATAAGACCCTTCCTGTTGACCAATACTGGCTGCAGGTGTTGCAGCTTTTGCTGCATCTCATTGATGTGCTCAGCATACTTCTCAGATATAATGGTTTCATAGGAATTCAGAAAGTTATAGTGGAACAGACGGGCAGCAGATCACCAAACAGTGTCAATGATCCTTTTTGGTGCTATTTTGGCTTTGGGAAATGCCTTGGAGCATCTTCTTGGTCCAACCACTGAGCTGGTCATTGCTGGTTGTCATATAAAACCCACTTTTCATTGCATATCACAATCAGATCGAGAAGTGGCTCACTGTTGTTGCATAAAATAAGAGAAGATGACAGTTCAAAACAACATTTTTTTTGACTTGAGATCAGCTCATGAGGTACCCTCATGTCGAGCATTTTCACCTTTCCAGTTTGCTTCAAATGTCTAATGACTCTAGAATGGTTAATGTTGAGTTCTTGGGCACCTTCTTGTGTGGTTGTAAGAGAATCAGCATCGAAGATACTCTCAGTTGGTCATTGCCAGCTTCTGATGGCCAGTCACTGCGCTCCTCATCTTCAATGTTCTAGTCTCCTTTGCAAAGTTCTTGAACTGCACTGTATGTTCCCTGGCAGTTCCTGGGCCAAATGCTGGTTGATACTGAGAGTTGTCTCCATTGCCTTATGACCCATTTTGAACCTGGGTAAGAAAATAGCTCATATTTGCTTGTCATCTAGCATCATTTCCATAGTCTAAAATACTTGTAAACAGCAAATAATAATTTGCTACCAAAAAACATAAAGCATGAAATGCACATCAAAATGATGTATAACATAACCACATTTATTTAATAATGTGTTCCAGTATGAAGTGGCAAAGTTTAACAATGCAAAATTGAAATTACTTTTGCACCAACTTAATATTTATTTAAAACAGGAGTCATTTACTAGATTTCAGGAATCTAATGAGTAATTACTCTCATCAGAGAATCAGGAGATCTGCATTCTAATCTTACGTTTCAGTTCAGTTGCTCAGTCATGTCCAACTCTTTGCCACCCCTATAGACTTCAGCGTGCCAGGCTTATTTAGTGGTTCTTATAATTATTCTTTTAAATTATTTCTAAATTTTATTTTAGCTCCCCAAATCTTAATATGTGTGATCTTGTAAGCTGTAGCATGTATACTTTAAGATTCCCATATTATTTTATATAAAGCAGTATTTAAAGTGATACTGAGGTGCTTTAGCAATCATAGTTATCATCTTGAAAAAAATCTCCTGATTCATTAAGAAAACAAAAACAAAATCATTGCATTCAGGTATACAAGAAAACCTGAATTATCTGCTAATGGCATTTTTTGGTGAATGTAAAAATGTATATATTTATTAAAATTTAAAATCTGAATCCCAATTGGACTGCATATTATTTATGCTAAGTCATTAACATTATATCTTAAGCATTTTTAGCACATTGTTAAAACCGTTCAACAAAAACAAAACAAAACCCATTTCCTGTTATATGATGTTACATAATTATTGTTAAACAAATTTTGAACCCTTAATTCTATCTCCCAGAGTTAATCATACCTGTACCTTGCTTCATACTCTTCCAGATACTTTTCTCGTAAAAAGCATATAGGTAGTTTATCATAAAACAGATTCATATTATACATACGATTTTGTGATCTTATTTTTTTTCTTTAACAATGAATAATTTTTCTATAGCAATGCTTATCATGTCAATAAAATTCTGCTGACTATCATTATTTAACCATTATAAGACATATTTGGGATACATTTCTTTATCCAGTATAAGATATGGTTTGTGGTTTTGATATAAGGTGACATATGTGGTTATTGCTATAAAATGAAGGACTACTATTTCGAGTTTACTCACTATTTTAAAGACATCAAAGCTTTTTCCAACACAATTTATAATCTTGAACTTGTGCTGTTGTATCTTGTGGTGTCATTGTTTAAATAAATGGCTCAGGAGATGTACTAATACAGATTAGGACAGTTCTTATGGAAGGACTGACTTTCTTACTCTTCTGACCCATCTAAAAATAGTTGTTTGTCTTTTGGAATGAGGGAGGAGCCCTTGACTTCATATGTCTATACACCTCCCATATGTAACATTAGGTCAGAAACATGTCACTTCTGATTAAAGGTTCACATTCTTAAAGAAAGATTCAGCAGGAAGCAGAAGGTAATTCAACCACCTCCTGCTATGTATGTTCTGTCATTGGGAAAATGGCAAAGGATAATGTTAGCCTGTAATGGATTTAGACAGGCAAGGTTTATTAATTTTATCTTTTCCCTCTACTCCTAAAGCTTCACCACAAGATATTGGGCAAGTGAATAACTCAATAGCCATCTCATGCTGAAATATAGTGTATTAAACATTAATATATCAATTTTTTACTTGATTTCCTAGTTGGTTTAATTCATTTTCATAGATATACTGAGTGAATGCATTTTGTCAAGTAGAACAGAGATTTTTAGTGAGAATATTGGTTCTTTTGGCCAGGATGTGAGACCCTGTACTCTAGATTTATCAGTCTTCTAAGTAGGAAAATAATTGCCTTAATCTACCTCTACCTCTGTGGGAAGAAAAGCATACATCTCCCCTAAGAGCTGAATTTAATGTTTTTAATTTAAAAAATAAAAGCCTTTTTTTTTTGGCCACGCATATGGCATGTTGTTAGCTCAGTGGTAAAGAATCTGCCTGCCAGTACAGGAAACACAAGAGATACAGATTTGATCGCTAGGTCAAGAAGATGGCAACCCGCTAGGCAACCCAACCTAGGAAATGGCAACCCACTCCAATATTCTTGCCTGGAAAATTCCAGAGACAGAGGAGCCTGGTGGGCTGCAGTTCATGGGATTGTGGGGAGTTGGACATGACTGAGCACAACAACACAAGTTGTTGTTGTTCATGTGCTAAGTTGTATCCGACCTTTGAGACCCCATGAACACCAGGCTCCTTGTCCATCACCAGCTACCGGAGCTTGCTCAAACTCAGGTCCATTGAGTCAGTGATGCCATTCAGCCATCTTATCCTCTCTTGCCCCGTTCTTCTTGTCCTCAGTCTTTCCCAGCATCAGGGTCTTTTCCAGTAAGTCAGCTCTTTGCATCAGGCCGCCAAAGTATTGGAGCTTCAGCTTCAACATCAGTTTTTCCAATGATTATTCACTTTTGGTTTCCTTTAGTGTTGACTGGTATGATCTCCTTGCTGTCTGTGATACTCTCAAGGGTCTTTTCCAGCACCACAGTTCAAAAATATCAATTATTTGGTGCTTTACCTTCTTTATTGTCCCGCTCTCACATCTGTACATGACTACTGGAAAAACCACAGTTTTGACTAGATGGATCTTTGTCAACAAAGTGATGCCTCAGCTTTTTAATACACTGTCTAGTTTTGTCATAGCTTTTCTTCCAAGGAGCAAGTGTCTTTTAGTTCCATGGTTGCAGTCACCATCCACAGGGAGTTTGGAGCAGGTGGGATGTGGGAACTTAGTTTTCCTGACCAGGGAATCAACTTGTGCTCCTTACATTTGATGCATACAGTCTCAACCACTGGACCACCAGGGAAGTCCCTGTAGTGAATTTTTAAAAGAAATTTCTTGACCATCATTTTCCCTATAAATAAAATTATTTATATTAAAAGTGAATTTTTCTAGAAGTAATTTCTCTCATCTTTAAGTTCACCTCCTAAGAATAGAGAGGCTCAGAGAGGGAGGTGATGGGGCCAAATGTCACACAGACAATTGATGGCAAAGCACGAAGCTGATCTCAGTTCCCTGACTCCTAATCCAGCACTTGTTGTTGCTCCTGCTGTTGCTGGAGTCATTTAGTGATTTGCAGTCATCTTAGTCTGACTGATGTCAGCAAATATTAATAAATAAAACCCAAACCAAAAATAACAGAATCAGAATTACACCATTCTTTAGACCTTAGAAATACATACTTGAAGCAGTGTGTATTTAGCAGTCCTGGGAAATAATCCAGGACTTTTTTTTGCTGCTGTATTTTTGCTGATTTTTAGATAACATTTAAAGAGGAAAAGAAAATCTGCCCAACATTTTCTCAAATATTACTGACTCTTCACATTCCTGTAATCAGCAAGTCTCATTTGCTGCCAGTTAGATGAGTCCATTGACTTCCTACTTTTGCATTACAGTCCTCTATAATGAAAAGGACATCTTTTTTGGGTGTTAGTTGTAGAAGGTCTTGTAGGTCTTCATAGAACCATTCAACTTCAGCTTCTTCAGCATTACTGGTCGGGACATAGACTTGGGTTACTGTGATATTGAATGGTTTTCCTTGGAAGCAAACAGAGATCTATCTGTGATTTTTGAGATTGCATCCAAGTACTGCATTTTGGATTCTTTTGTTGACTGTGATGGCTACTTCATTCTTTCTAGAGATTCTTCCCCACAGTAATTAGATATAATGGTCATCTGAGTTAAATTCACCCATTCCAGTCCATTTTAGTTTGCTGATTCCTAACATACCAGTGTTCACTCCTCCCATCTCCTACTTGACCACTTCCAATTTGCCTTGATTCATGGAACTAACATTCCAGGTTCCTATGCAATATTTCTCTTTATAGCATCAGACCTTGCTTCCACCACCAGTCTCATCCAAAACTGGATGGTGTTTTTGCTTTGGCTCCGTCTCTTCATTTTTTCTGGAGTTACATCTCCACTAAACTCCAGTAGCATATTTGTCACCTCCTGACCTGGGGAGTTCATCTTTCAGTGTCCTATATTTTTGCCTTTTCATACTGTTCATGGGGCTCTCAAGACAAGAACACTGAAGTGGTTTGCCATTCCCTTTCTTCTCCAGTGGACCACATTTTATCAGAACTCTCCACCATGACCCGTCTGTCTTGGGTGGGTGGCCCTGCACAGCATGCCTCATAGTTTCATTGAATTAGACAAGGCTGTGGTCCATGTGATCAGATTGGTTAGTTTTCTGTGATTGTTTTCAGTCTGCCTACCCTCTGATAGAGAAGGATAAGAGGCTTATGGAAGCTTCCTGATGGGAGAGACTGACTGAGGGGGAAACTGGGTCTTGTTCTGATGGGCAGGGCCATGCTCAGTAAATCTTTAATCCAGTTTTCTGTTGAAGGGTGGGGCTGTGTTCCCTCTCTGCTATTTACCTGGGCCAAACTATGATGGAGTAATGATGTTTATACACACACACAGATATATATGTGTATATACATATATATGTATATACATATATGAGTTTGAATATACTCCAGGAGTTGGTGATGGACAGGGAGGCCTGGCGTGCTGTGATTCATGATGTTGCAAAGAGTCAGACACGACTGAGTGACTGAGCTGAACTGATGCATATATATATAATGAAATCAGGGTAAATCAAAAGACACAACAAATATGATTAAAGAAAACTTTATCTTTAGTTGTGAGAACGGTCAGCATTGGTTTAAGTTTACTTTAATGGGGTCATTTCTGCTTTCTTCATTTTTCATATAAAGCAAATAGAAAGGCTGGAGAAGGGATAGTCTACCCACTCCAGTATTCTTCGACTTCACTGGTGGCTCAGCTGGTAAAGAACCTGCCTGCCCTGTGGGAAACCTGGGTTTGATCTCGAGTTCGGAAGATCCCCTCGAGAAGTAGTGATAGTAGTAGTAAAGTTTACTGTGTACTTTCTTTTATTGTTCATCATACAAATTTATTCATTTTTCAAAATTAATTTTATTGAAGTATAATTGATTTACAATGTTGTCTTGATTGCTGCCGTACAGCAAAATTATTCAGTTATTTGTGTGTGTGTATATATATACATTCTTTCCTTCCCATGGTGGTTTATTACTGGATATTGAGTATAGTTCTTTGTACTATACAGTAGGACTTGTCCTTTATCCATTCTGTATATAATAGGTTGCATCTGCTAATCCCAAACTCCCAGCCCTTCCCTCCCCACATTCAACCACAGGTTTATTCTCTTTGTCTATGAGTCTGTTTCTGTTTCATAGATAAGTTCATTTGTGTCATATTTTACATATATAAGTGATATCATATAATATTTATTTTTCTCTTTTTAATTTACTTCCCTTAGTATGATAAAGTCTGGGTCCATCTTTGCTGCTGCTTCAAATGGCATTTTTTCATTCTCTTTTATGGCTGAGTAGTATTCCATTATTGTGTGTTTACATGTGTGTGTGTATGTTTGTGTGTGTGTCTCTTAAATCTTCTGTATCCATTCATCTGTTGATGGACGTTTAGGTTGTTTCTTTGTCTTGGTTATTATAAACAGTGCTGCTATGAACATAGGGGTGCATGTATCCTTTAGAATTATAGTTGTTTGGATACATGACCAGGAGTCAGGTTACTAGATCATAAAACAACCCTATTTTTACCTTTTTGAGAAATGTCTATCTATAGTGTTTTCCATAGTGGCTGCACCAGTTTACATTCCTATCAACCGTGTAGTAGAGGTCCCTTTTCTGCCGAGTACTTTCTATATGTCAAGCCCTGAATTTTTTTATATTAATTCTGTGAAGCACGCTCCCATCATTGCCATTTTATAGTTGAAGGAGACTCGGGCTTTGGGAAAGGAGATAGCTTTCTAATGAATTTCCAGTCTCCGTACAGAACTCAAAGCCCATGATCTCATGCACCGTTCTAGAGAGTCTTTCCACGGACTCTGTTCCAAGAAGATGGATGCAAAAGACTCTGGGAGAAGCCAGTACTGAAAACGTTGATTGAAGAAAAATGGAGAGCCTAAATTTCCAGAGCTCCTGAAAGGAACTCCTAAGCGTCATCTGTCTCCCCTCTAGAGAGAATTTCATTGGCATCATTCCAAATAAAGGAGTATGACTCTTTCTGTCTCTAATAGTAAAGACCTGTGCATTGTTTTTGGTATAGCTGTCCCCCTACAACTTGAGATAGAGTATGTTACTCAGGTATAATTTAATATCACCACTCTCTCCTTTCATCCTTTATTCTTAAATGGGTTTCTACTTTGCAACTTTAAGTGCAGAAGTTATTTTTGTTTTGCTTTTCTGAACACCCCAATTCAAGGATAAACAGTAATACATTTCAGTCTGTAAGTTGGTGTAGAGGGATTTTAAAATTCTCTTCTATTTCAGAATTGCACATCCATATTGTGAAGTTTGAAGAGAGTTATAGGCCAGGGAAAAGCAACCACTATAAAATTTGATTAAGTCTCCACTCAGGTAGTGAGAGATGTAAAACCTTAGAGAAGTGAGGAGGCTGAGGCCACATCACTGCTGTGGTTCCCAGAGACCCTGAAGACTGCCTGTGAGTCCACATGCTTTTTGGCTGGACTGAAGAAGGTCATTCTTACTTGATAATCCAGGAAGGAATCACCCAAGGAACATGTACACTTTCATGTCCATTATTTAAAATACTCTCTCGCTGAGATTCTTCACTCTAACTCTAGCATCAATACTCTCATCCTGCAAGGAAAAGAAGAAAGAGCACTGAGCCATTAACCACATCACTAAATTTCCAACAACTAGACAAGTATTGTCTACCAGAGTATTGCAAAAGACCCCAGAGTACATGGAAGAAAATCTATATTTATTTTCTGGAACAAGTAAAATGATTTATTTCACAGAGATTTATGTCAGCCTTATTCTCCACGGGTAGAAAAAAATGGGAGATAAAACATTATCCAGTCTCTACAAATCACCTCCAGATTTCTTAGGTTAAAGGACTTTTGGCAAAAGTTTACTTGATTTGCTAAATGGGTGGTAAGGGAGGATTTCTAGCACATTTCTCTCTATTCTTGAGATCACAAATAAAGCAAGCCAAATCACTGTAATAGGTTAATGACTCAAATCACAGTCACCATATTATGAAATGTTCAAGCTGTTTTACTTCTGAGAAGTAGCTCATTATCTGTACTCTTATGGACAGACTAAAAAGTTACAAAATGCTGAATGGTCATAAATCCTTGGAGGAAAATTCGAATTCCATGTTGGGTTGCTCCCAGTAAAAATAATAGAGAAAATACTTAGGACTTTATCTTTTAACGATGGTAGCATACTGACAACTAAGGAAAGGTACTGAAAAGACCACGATAAAGAGCAAATCTAGCTTCATCTGGCATGTTTGGAGCATGGTTTTGGAATCTGACAACCTTGCTGCAAGGCCGCCTTCTATCACTAACGCACTGTACTCCATCTTTCCGAGCTTCAGCTCCCTATGAGGAATCTAGGGCTGTATCGTCCCCGCTTCTGTTACTGTGTGTTCGCTCAGTCGTGTCCGAATCTTCGCAACCCCATGGACTGTAGCCCGCCAGGCTCCTCTGTCCGTGGGATTTCCCAGGAACAATACTGGAGTGAGTTGCCATTTCATTCTTCAGGGGATCTTCCCGACCCAATAATTGAACCCGGGTCTCCTGCGGTGGCAGGCAGATTCTCTACTGCTGAGCCACCTTTGTAATAACTACCTTGTAGAATCACTGAGAGGATTAACTGGACAAATACTTGTAAAGAATTTCGTCACGTGCTTGGCATGTATTAAATTGTAAAGATTAGTTGCTGTTATTATATTTGCTATGTGTATCTAAATTTCACTTCCTCTGCTCTTTCCTATCCTGATTTGTGTAGGATGATATTTGGCAAGAGGGAATGGTGGTACTAAATCCTTATTATGTAACAACAATGTACTAGGTGCTGGGGATATGATACACAGAGACAAATGAGACATTCAAAACTTGAAACTCAAAATATGGATCTTCGTGGGAAAATATAATCAAGAGAAGGAGGAGGTAGAATAGATTGACTGGTCCGAGCCAAGTCCTAGAGTTTGTTTTTACAGGTTTTATGGCTTTTAAACCTATGGTGAAACAGATCACCAGCCCAGGTTGGATGCATGAGACAAGTGCTCAGGCCTGGTGCTCTGAGAAGACCCAGAGGAGTCGGGTGGAGAGGGAGGTGGGAGGGGGGATCGGGATGCGGAATACATGTAACTCCATGGCTGATTCATGTCAGTGTATGACAAAACCCACTACAATATTGTAAGTAATTAGCCTCCAACTAATATAAATAAATAAATAAATAAAAATTAAAAAGCTATGTAACAACTTTAAATTGAAAACTATAATATCATTTAACTTATAGAAATATGGGCAAAATTAAATAATATCACTTATATAAAATAGCTGGCACACAGTAGGTATCCAGCTTTTGTTGCAGCTTATTATAGTTACCAAGATAATCATAGTAGTCAAAATTAATTGGGTGTATCCTATATATCATGTTCTGTGCATACATTGTATCTTCTAATCCTCAAATAATTCTGTCTGGTTGTTGTTCAGTCACTCAGTCATTGCCAACCCTTTGTGACCCCCTTTCCTTCATCATCTCCCAGAGCTTGCTCAAACTCATGTCCATTGAGTCAGTGATGCCATCCAACCATCTCATCCTCTGTTGTCCTTTTCTCCTCCTGCCTTCAATCTTTCCCATTAACAGGGTCTTTTCTAATGAGTCAGCTCTTTGCATCAGGTGGCCAAAGTATTAGAGTTTCAGCCTCAATCTTCCCATTGAATATTCAGGACTGATTTCCTTTGGGATTGACTGGTTTGATCTCCTTACAGTCCAAGGGACTCTCAAGAGTCTTCTCCAACACCACAGTTCAGAAGTATCCATTCTTTGGCACTCAGCCTTGTTATGGTCCAGTTGTCATGAGAGACCTGGTTCGATCCCTGGGTTGGGAAGATCCCCTGGAGAAGGGAAAGGCTACCCACTTCAGTATTCTCGCCTGGGGAATTCCATGGACTGTATAGTCCATAGGGTTGCAAAGAGTCGGACGCAACTAAGCAACTTTCACTTTCACTTTTCTCATATCCATACATGACTCCTGGGAAAACCATAGCTTTGACTAGACAGACCTTTGTCAGCAAAGTAATGTCTCTGCTTTTTAATATACTGTCTAGGTTTGTCATAGCTTTTCTTCCAAGGAGCAAACATCTTTTAATTTCATGGCTGCAGTCACCATCTGCAGTGATTTTGGAGCCCAAGAAAATAAAGGCTGTCACTGTTTCCATTGTTTCGCTATCTATTTGCCATGAAATGATGGGACCAGATGCTGTGATCTTAGTTTTCTGAATGTTGAGTTTTCAGCCAGTTTTTTCACTCTCCTCCTTTACCTTCATCAAAAGGTAGATACTGATATTTTACCATTTTTAAGAAGAGGAAACTGAGCCTTAGACAAATTTAGTAACTTGTTCAAAGCAGTACAGCTATATACGCATCAAAGCTAGGAATAGAATTCAAGCATATTTGACTTAAAAGCCCATGCCTTTGGTGCTGTAACAGGTTTAATGCAGAGAAATGACCCAGTGCATGGCTGGGAGGTAGAGGAGAAGACATAACATACTCAGAATTTTCATAAGGCAATTATACACTTTGACTACCTAATATTAGAATGTGTAGTGTTCCAAAAGAAAGCTTGAGAAAATACTAGCAGTTCTAATTTATATTTAATGAAACAAAGCCATTGTAGTGAAGTGAATTGCTGAACGCTTAATTCATTTACCCATCTATCTATCCAGACAACTACTGAATGAGCATCTCTTGTTGCACTAGGTGGGGGCTGGAGGTGCAGGAGTGAATAAGTCAAACATAGACTCCGCCTCTAGAAGCTTGTACTTAGGGAAGAAAACATAAGCCACCATCAAAAAATATATTTAGTGATAATTATGAAGACAGCAAGCTGTGATGAAGAAGTTGTTATGATAGCAAGTTGTTATGAAGAAAACTAAACAGAATGAAAGATCTGATAAAAAGTAGTTAGAAGAGAGAGAGCGAGTGCTGCTTAAGGAGGTGACACCTCAGCTGAGATGTTATTTATGAAGACTGACGGTAGTGATCTGAGGAATGCCAAGTTGCTGTTGCAAAGGACGGAGCAAATTGGTCTTAAGCTGCTGAACAAACGCATGTGCTCCCAGGAGGAAAGTTTTAGTCACACTACTAAAGAACTCAGTACTTTGTTTCTTCTCTTACATTACTGCATTTTATGTTCTTTTATAACTAAATGCATTATTTATTTATTTACTATTTTTGTTGGCCTCACTCCATGAATATGTAAACTCCATGAGAACAGGGACCTCTTTTTTATTACTGACTGTATCCCAGCATCTTGATCAGTGCCTGTCTCAGAAGTCACTGAAAAAAAAATTGTGGAATATATATAAATAAATGTGTGTGTGTAAGTGAATTAGTTATTGCAATTTCTTCACAGTATTTTCTATGTTATCAATCCAACTGCCTGACTCAGTTTATTAGTTGAATGGAATCTGTGGTGTCTTCAGTGTTTATCTCAAATTGATTTATTATTCTGTCTCTATACAGGCCTTCATGCAAAATCATGTCTGGTGTAATTAAATAGTAGATTTGCATACTGAGCTAAGTTAGGAGTAGAAGGAGAAGCATAAAATGAAACCAATAGCATTTGATATCTAATTATCAAAGATCATTATGTTTGGATGAGGCGACAAAAATCTGACTGCCCTACCCAGTAGACACCATGTTCTTTTAGCAAGAAGAATTGTGTTAGCAGTGAGATGGAGCTTGAGATGATGCCAGTTCAACAGCTGATAAGAAGACATTTTGAAAACAGAACAGGATCAGCGATTGTCATGAATTCAGCTTCCCAAGTCGTGACTTAAATACAAGTATGAGTTGACTGTGTAGAAATTTCCATTGGCACCTGGTGTTTTATTAAATTACCTTGTCATTTGCAATCAGTGTGATATTTTGGAAGGTATACAGAGAGGTGAAGGTGGAGAGAATTGTATCAAAGTGGGATTTAGGTGACCCACATTAACCTTCTACCACAGAATGGATCAATGAGAAAGCACTTCTAATGACAGATAGCTCCTTTTAGGCACACATCTCAGAAAATTCATTACCACTGAGTTCAAGGGGGAAAGTCTGTTCATGGTAATCCAATATTTTATGAATAAAAATGTGTGTGGATTCTCATTGATTGTAGAGCAGAGTTATCAGATTCTTTGCTTGATGTAGACAGTATCTATATTACTTGTACTATCTTGTGTGAACTTCAGAATATGTGTATTTGTGTGTGAGTCTGCACACCTATGCATGTGTGCATGCACACGGGCACACACATGTATTTTCTGTGTTTGTGTGATAAGAGACAGGCAGGCAGTGGGGGGAATGAAGGTTGTTTACTCTGTAGGGAATCAAAGCACTTAGGTATGTTCAAAACAATGTTTCCCCCAACCCTAAATATTTTAGCCTATTTTTCTGGTATCATGGGTTGTTTTTATCTTTTGAGAAGTAAGGTCCAAGAGATGCAACCATCACCCTTATGCCCATGTAAAAGCTTTGATGTTGAGAAACACTGTCTTCCCTCCAAGTGACTCTTTCTTCTTAGCTTTTTTAGTATTTGAATGAATTGTGTATTTCATTGCTGTGCCAAGCTGCTTCAGTCATGTCTGACTCTGTGCGACCCTTTGGACTGTAACCTGCCAGACTCCTCTGTCCATGGGATTCTCCAGGCAAGAATACTGGAGTGGGTTGCCATGTCCTCCTCCAGGGGATCTTCCCAACCCAGGGATCGAACCCATGTCTCTTATGTCTCCTCCTTAGCAGGCAGGTTCCTTACCCCTAGCACCACCTGGGAAGCCCATTTCATTGCTATACTAATGTTATTCATTAGGGGTTAATTCATGGAGCCTTGTTAAGTAACTCCATCTCCGCACAGTTCATCATCACCTCCTGATAAAGGAATAAGACAAACCATGGGTCTAGTCTCTGTTTAATTGTAGATGGCGTAACTTTCAAAGAGGAAAATATCTGTATTCACTGCATGGCTGACTGGGTCTGGGCAGGGTTACACATGGAAAGAAGAGAGGGAGAAATTAACCTAGAGTAAAAATGAACTTCTAAATTCTCGGTATAATATAAGCAGTTTCCTACTGAGAGATAAAATCTCAAATAATATGGATTATCAAACATTCCAGTTTAGGGAAACTCTATTCTGAAATCACCTAGGAGACTAAATTTGTGCCAGTAGATAGGTTTTAGTTTTAGTTTATTTTATTGCAAAAGTCATAGACATCTTAAGACAAAGAGGCTCTATTCCTCTGTTACTTTTCTTTGTGATTTTGATCCTCATGCTTTTCTGTTGATCCTTACGCTTCTGGGTTTATTTTTCCCCCATCATAAGTGGAATTTTTGGCTCAGTTTCATCTTGTATAGCATTTTTAAATTGTATGAAACCAAATTGACTTCCCTGGTGGCTCAGTGGTAAAGAATCCGCCTGCCAATGCAGGAGATGTGGGTTCGATCCCTGGATCAAGAACATCCCCCTGGAGAAGAAAATGGCAACCCACTCTAGTATTCTTGCCAAGGATATTTCATGGAGAAAGGAGCCTGGTGGGCTACAGTTCATAGGGTCAGAAAGAGTCAGACATGACTGAGCGACTAAACAACAACAAAGCCAGTCTACAGTTGTTCAGTGACAGCCTTCCTTAATTTCAAAAAAGCTATTTTGTTCTTGCAAGTTTTCAGTTTCTGTAAGCATGGATAAAAAAGAGTGTAAGTTATATGCAGAGCCACGTTTAAAATAGATTGTGTACTATAGTTGCTGACCTGGTGAATAGTGGGGAGAAGGTCAGGATTGTTTGACTGTATTCTAGGTATGATCAGCTGTTATAGACATAATTTTGTTCAGCAGAATGTGAGGGTAAGGGCTTACCTATGTAGACAGCATTCACTTCAAACAGATACGGAACATCAGTATATTCCTTATGTGAGCCGTGACTGTTAGTGCTTTGAAATGTGTTTTCCAGTTTCTCATTTGTTTTCCCTACTGCTCTGTGATAAAGATAACCAACTGAATCAAGAGGGATTTGGGGACACCAAACTTTTTGACTTCTCTGGATGGCACCATCTGCATGAACAGATGGCAAAACATGTCACAGGGCTAGAGGGGGACTCCAAAATCAAAAAAAAATTAAAAAAGAGAGAGAGACAGAAAGGGAATGCAGTGGCAGGGTGAACAGGTGAGTGTCAGTGACTGGGAATTCTTTGTGATTAGACTCTGATAGTGTCACCGGGTGACAGCCACCCTTGGAATCCAAAGGTGCCCACAACAGTGGTGTGTTCTGCAGGCAGCTTGCTCAGCATTGCACATAGGCATACACCTTCTCTCTGCCTGTTCTGATGGGAGGAGAGCTCTGATACTGTCGGTTCAAATTCTGCATGCCAAATAGCAAGATTTAGTTTCCATTAAGCTTTCCATATGGCCACAAGCCACCACAAGGGCTGCCTCCGTGTTTTGATGGTAGAAAATTCTGCACAAGATTGGATGAAGCATTGTAAATACAAATCATCTAGTTTTGCTCATGGTATTTTATTTATTTTTATGTTTAGTTTTTCTATTCACACATTTGCTTACTTAATAATTTAATTTGCAATTATTAAGTTGTTATTATTTTGTGCCAGGTGTATTATACAAAATACTTTACATGTTTTGTTTTTTAATTAGTTAGTTTATTTTAACTGGAAGCTTTACAGTGTTGTGGTGGTTTTGCCATACATTGACGTGAATCAGTCACGGGTGTACATGTGTTCCCCCGTCCCAAACCCCCCCATCACTCCCCTCCCCACCCCATCCCTCTGGGTTGTCCCAGTGCACCGGCTTTGAGTGGCCTGTTTCATGCATCCAACTTGGACTCGTCATCTATTTCACATATGGTAATACACGTCTCAATGCTCTTCTCTCAAATCATCCCACCCTCGCCTTCTCCCACAGAGTCCTAAAGTCTGTTCTTTATATCTGTGTCTCTTTGCTGTCTTGCATATAGGGTCATAGTTACCATCTCTCTAAATTCCATATATATGTGTTAATACACTGTATTGGTGTTTTTCTCTTTCTGACTTACTTCACTCCAAGAGGTAGATGTTTTTATACAAGAGGAAAGTGGGTGGAGCTCAGAAGAGTTAAATAATGTGCCTGAAATCATACATCTGGTACTTGTGAAGCTGAATATTGAGCCAAGGCTATTTGACCCCTAAAATTACTCTGTATTGTTTTTTTTCCCCTTTCTATAAAAACATGACATTATCATTGACAAAAAAAAAAATTAGTCTTCATTTTGAAGCTACATAAGTGTGAAAGATTCGTTTCCTTAGCTATAGCTCCTACATTACAGAAAAAAAAAACAAAAACAGAAATTTCAATTGAAGCCACATATCTTACAGGTAAGAAATTTTGCTCATAGATTATTTTGTTTAGAATATCACTGTTCCATATCAGCTATATTTATAGGCCATTGAGAATGATCAAATTTGCAGAATAATTGTTGGTAATATTGTGAAGTCATGTATCTGTAAAATAAGGCACTGGAAGTTTAAAAAATTGAGCTCTCTACCCACCATCATCTACAGATTATTCAGAAAGTATCATCTCCCTCCCTCCCCCACTTTCTTCCCTTCCTTTTTTTTTTAAATAAGAGTAAAAGTTTGTTTTCTGAATATTTAAATAATACATGTTAGTCACAGAAAATTTGGAAAGTAAAGAATGAAATATCAAATTTTAAAAAAGAAAATTCCTTCAAAGATACACATCATTAATAATTTAGGCAGAGGGTCCTTCTGTATTCTCTGAATATTTTTTCACAGAAAATTGTGGATGATGTATGTCCATTTTGTAGTTTGCTTCATTTACTTAATATTGTTTACTCTCTAAATAATGTACATCGCTTTGCGACCCCAGGGACTGTAGCCCCCCAGGCTCTTCTGTCATGGGATTTTCCAGGCAACAATACTGGAGTGGATTGACATTACCTTCTCCAGGTCACTTAATATTATACATCAGATATTCCTTCATTTTTCAACATTATGACTTCATAATCTGTCATATTTGTGAGTAATGCTATATAATTTCAGCCATCTACTTTGGAATATTTGGAGGGCTTCAGCTTTTTGCCATTTTAATGTTCCCATTAACACCTTTTATGTTATTTTCCATTTTTTAATTATAATTTTTGGTATTTAGATTTGATCATGCACTCCTGCGATTAAAATTCTGTCCTGAAGAGCGGGGATGATTTGAGAGAATAGCATTGAAACATATACATTACCATAGGTAAAACAGATAGCCAGTGGGAATTTGCTCTATGACTCAGGGAACTCAAAGCTGGTGCTCCCTGACAACCTAGAGGGGTGGCATGGGGAGGGAGGTATAAGAGGCAGGAGACATGTGTGTACCTATGGATGATTCATGTTGATGCATGGCAGCAATCATCACGATATTGCAAAGGAATTATCCTCTAGTTAAAAATGTTGACAAGAGAAAAAATAATACCTCCCCTGATTTGTAGATTTTCCAAAATAATGTTGTGTCCTTTTCGTAAGGAAGGTAAAGTACTATTTTTAAGAAAAGAGAAATGTGCTTCAGGAGTAACTGCTGCTGTACTGTGCTAAGCCATGTCCAGCTCTTTGTGACCTCGTACCCTCTAGCCCTCCAGACTTTCCTGTCCCTGGGATTCTCCAGGCAAGAATACTGGAGTGGGTTGCCATTTCCTCCTCCAGGGGATCTTTCAGATCCAGGGATCGAACCCTTGTTGCTTGTGTCTCCTACATTAGCAGGCAGATTCTTTACCACTGAACCACTAACTGGGCTTGCTGTAAAGTGTATGAACATTTTGAGTTTCTTAATGCACAGCATCTCTGTAACTATGCACTGTAATAATAATAGTAAACTGTTCTGTGATCCAGTTAGGGAATGGGACATTTTTGTTGATCAGACCAGAGAGGCAGTATGTAGAGGACCCTGCACTGCTTTGAACTTGATGAGCTAATAACCTGACTTCTAATCCTTCCTGCAAAGTCATCTGGTTTCACTGGGCCACTGCTGCCTTCCAGACTCAGTGGTAACGTGGTTATGATATCTCATCTACCTTCATGATGCATAGCTGCCTGAGACACTTAGTTTCTATCAGATGATGAAGTGTAAAAACAATTGGCTTGTGTGTGTGTGTGTGCGTTGGGAGTGAAGTTGATAGGGGCAGTAATAGGTAAAATGAGACTTTAAGGAACACTCACAGTTAATCAGGTGACGATGATGGAGAACAGAGGGGTGGGGATGACACGTAGAGGGAACAGCAAGTAGAGGAGAAAGTGAAGGAAGAAAGGTCAATTAAATGATTTCAGAGTGACTGGAGCATGAATTGTGAGAAAGTGAACTATGACAGGTGAGATATGAGTTGGAGAGGAAAGAAGGGTCCTTGTTGGTAATCTTCAGGAGTTTGCATTTTCTCTTTGGAGAAAAGGGTGCCGTTAAGAATTTTAATCAGGGGAGAGCCATATCAAATGTGCATTTACTCATCCATTTTATGACTCATAAAATAATTTAGAATATTTGCATTTTTAGGACTTGACTACAAAGAGCATTTATCATTGCACCGAAAAATCTTCTGAAATATTTGTTACAGAGTATCAGTTGATAAAATAATATATCAATATATATCATTCTTACAATATAATATTAAGCTTTTCTCAGTTCCAGAGGAAATCTGGGTATACTTCCTGCCTAGATTTACAATGCCTTCCCTAATATTTGGTAAATTCTTACATTGGGACTCTTTCTTATGAAATATCATATGCCAACTTAAATTTACAGGATGAGATGGTTGCAACAGTTCAGTAATATTTTCATCAAAATAAATAAATGTCAAGTGTTTGAACAGAGATTTGACATATGTTTTAAAGAAATCTATAACCTTTTCTAAGAAATATAACCTTTTTCCTAAAGGACTGACATATTAATGATACTTTTACTTAAGCATATAGAAAGATAAATTATAGTTTTATACTTTTTCAGTATTTGAATATTGGCAGAGAAACTACACAGTTCTTCTGATAGGACATAATATTTCTAGGAGCAATTTCAATGCAGTCAAAAAATGTTTAGTTGGTAAATAATCAGAAATTGGTTTGATGAGGGCAATTAGGAAAAATAATAGTGAGCCTAATTCTTGATGTTTCTTTGTGTCCAGAGGTGATATTTGTCAATGAATTACTGGAAATTCCATGCAAATTAGTAAAGTTAATTTTTCCTTCAACCCCTTGGGTGTTATATTTCACTCTTTTCTTTATATATCCATGGATGAAGAAACATTTGATATTTTTTCCCTAAAGAACTTAACACATAATACTTGTTTAATAAATATGTTTCTTATTTTCCAGATTCTTGTTTGCATTTTGCTTTCTAATTACCCCACATGCATAGAAAAGTGTACCCTGAGTCCCTGTGAACGCATCATGGTAGAGCCCTTGGCACATAATGTCAGATGATTTTGCTTTTCGGACACGAGTGAGCAACTTCACTTTCACTTTCATGCATTGGAGAAGGAAATGGCAACCCACTCCAGTGTTCTTGCCTGGAGAATCCCAGGGACGGGGGAGCCTGGTGGGCTGCTGTCTATGGGATCGCACAGAGTCAGACACGACTGAAGCGACTTAGCAGCAGCTGCAGCAGCAGCCCCCTAAAGTATAGACGTAAATCTCAGAGTAATGTTGAACTCAGAAAGCCAGATGCAAAACAGAGTACACTGTAATATTCCTTTTTAATTTTTTAAAGTTTTTATTGAAGTATAGTTTCTTTACACTGTTGTGTAGTTTCTAATGCACAGCAAATTGAATTAGTTATAGATATACCTATATCCCCTCTTTTTTAGATTTCCTTCCCATTTAGGTCACCACAGGATATTGAGTAGAGTTCCCTGTGATATGCAGTAGGTTCTCATTAGTTATCTGTGTTATACAGAGTAGTGTTGTTTTTTATTGTTGTTGTTGTTATTTAGTCACTAAGTCATGTCTGACTCTTTTTGACCCCATGAATTGCAGCACACCAGGCTCCTTTGTCATCTGCTTTCTCCCAGAATTTGCTCAAATCATGCCCATTGAGTCGGTGATACTATCTAACCATCTCATTCTCTGCCACACCCTTCTCCTTTTTCCTTCAGTCTTTCCCAACATCAGGGTCTTTGCCAGTGAGTCGGCTCTTTTCATCAGGTAGCCAGAGTATTGGAACTTCAGCTTCAGCATCAGTCCTTCCAATAAATATTCAGGGCTGATTTCCTTCAGGGTTGACTGTTTGATTCCTTGCAATCCCAGGGACTCTCAAGAGTCTTGTGCAAAAGGAAAGTATAAATGTGAATTTGCTGTTCTAGATGGCATAAATTATATTACTTTTGATATAAAAAGTTGTCATACCATCCATGTGTACAAAAAATTGATTGCAAATATTTTTGCAGTTGTATTTTTAATCACTCTCTTTTTTCCTTTTATGTCATAAAAAAGTATTTCACCGTTTTCCTCCTGACCTCATTCAGTCTTAGACTGTGATAGTGAAGGTAAGAGCAGGTATCATATACTACAATAGATTGTAACAGTGATGATAGGAGCAGGTACCATATACTGAACACTCAGGATTTGCAAGTGATTGCACTAAATTCCTCATGGACAATACATCGTTTTGTTTTATTTTTCATCAGCACTGCTATAAAACACACCTTTTTATCTGCATGTTACAGAAAAGGAAACTGAGAGAAGAATTAATAACATCCACAGGGTCCCAGAGTTGAAATACCAGGTCCGAATGTGAATCTAAGACTGGTTCCATGTATTATCCCACTTCTTTTCCAAGAATGTTAAATTTGTGTCTTTTGGTGTCACAGTTGTAAATTCAAGAGAACTCTCCTGTTCTGTTACAAGTCTTGCTTATTTCTCCAACTCATTAACTTTCTTGAGAATTTTCAGTAACTCATTTCCTCAAACTGTTAAAACTGATTTTAACTCACAATTCTTCTATCCTGTAATGCATCATGAATGCAATTAACCTTAATACCGTCTCTAACTTGTCCTTTCTTATTTCTCCTTTACCAGGGTCTGAAATTTTTGCTCACCTATATTATGTAAATAGTAGGCTAGTTTGTTAGCAATTTATTTGGCTGTTACCATAGTTTTAGCTTATACTTCCCACGGAAGTTGACCATAAATGCTCATATCAAAACATCTGTTTCTAATCATTAAATCACTTTTTTTTACTCTCTTAAATAGTGTTTAAAATCAAGTTTCAAGACATTATCCCTCTTGCTGGAGTGTGATAACGTGTCATCAAGTTATGCAGTTCTATATTATTATCCTGCAACTCTGTACACTAGGCATCATTATTTGTATTTTAAAGGCAAGCAAACTGACCTCCTCAAGTGGCATAACTAGGAAATGGTGGACACTGGTGAGTGCACCAAGGTCTGGATGGCTGAGTGACTCCCCAGGACATATTCTTTCCTCTCTACTGCACGGATATCAAGAAAAGAGAATGCACACTCATACTTGTTTATTTTATTTTGACTTGTGTTGATCTGCTGCAAGTGAAATGAAAATCACTCAGTTGTGTCCAACTCTTTGCGACCCCATGGACTGAATTCTCCAGGCCAGAATACTGGAGTAGGTATCCTTTCCCTTCTCCAGAGGATCTTCCCAACCCAGGGATCGAACCCAGGTCTCCCACATAGCAGGTGGATTCTTTACCAGCTGAGCCATAAGGGAAGCCCAATTATAGGGAGTGAGTAGCCTATCCCTTCTCCAGTGGATCTTCCCAACCCAGAAATTGAAGCGGAGTCTCCTGCATTGCAGGTGGATTCTTTACCAACTGAGCTATCAGGGAAGCCCACATGTTCATTCATCTGCTAGTTTGTTTCGTTTGAGGTTGTAATGAAAAATGGTCTAAAATGTGAAGACCTCTATTAGTGTAATGAAGGTTGCACTGAAACCTCACAATTGTCCTGTCTCTGGGCATGTGCTCACCCTGTTCCATACCGAGTGGAATGAAGCCTTAACCTCCAGTGAGTCCTAATAATCTTGGATAAAGTTTCCACTGGTTAAGACCTTAAAACTACCTGTAACTCACTGCGTCAATTACAGTGAATCACTGCATATCTCAGAAATTTGCTTTCTTCATTTATAAAATCACATAACATCAAGGGCTGCCTTCCATCTGCCCTCAGGACATACCAGTTCAGACAAGCATTTTATTTGACTAGCATTGTACTTTTAAAAATTAAGAACATTTCATTTTAAAATGTGTATTTCCATTTCTAAATGTCAAAAACCTGAGCTGAGCCCTATTTCCCACATGGCAATGATCAGCTGAAGTTGAGGCATTGATACCTTGTGTGGACTGGGTATTCTTTTTTTTATTTGACGCCGATTCTCACCATTTCCTGTTTTCTTATGTAGAGCCTACTCCTCATAGCACAGATGCCATAAACCTGACACTCTGGGCATCTGAGTTTGTGTCTCATCAATCAGATTTAAGTAAATTATAATATCAGCACTTTGTTTCATAGTGTCATATCGTGCTCTGCAGTTCTCAATAGATAAAATATAAATTAGTTGGCCTGAAACTTAAGGTCAGTTGCTGTTTGCCTTTATCCAGCCTTCACCCTGTATAAATCTTAAGTTTTCTTACCACTCAAGTTGCACTGGCCATTTGACCCTTATGTCCTGGCTCTGGGCATGTGCTCTTGTTCTCTGCTGAGTGGAAAACCCTTCCTACATTCGATCTAGCAAAGTCTTGCCCATCCTTCATCACCTAACTGGTAACTCATTCCTCCACGATGACTACTTCAGCTTCTAGTTATCTCCCTTATCGGAGATCTTGTAATACACATTATTCATGCTTAACACATATGACTAATAATAATAAATATAAAAAATAAATAAAACTATGTGCTTGTTTAGAGCTAAAAACTAAGCATTGTAAGAATGCTTAGTCCATGATAATCAATTTTTGTATATTGTTTAAGTCCTTACATCCATTCTAAGTGGTAGTTGCTCATATTGTGGTTATGCTATTAATAGTATTAAGGCTTAAAGAGATTTTGCCTTTGCCTTACTTGCTGGAGTTGTGTTCCAGGTTGACAAAGGTAACATCTTCCACAGGCTCCTCTGTCTATGGAATTCTCCAGTCAAGAATACTGGAGTGGGTAGCCATTCCCTTCTCCAGGGTATCTTCCCAACCTGGGGATCAAACCCGTGTCTCCTTCATTGCAGGCAGATTCTTTACTGTCTGAGCTATCAGGGATCCCAAATAATACCTTTCTGTATCAGTTTATCTTGTGTCTTGTCTTTGAGTTTAAGGTTCTTAAGGCCAAAGACTGTATCTTAATACTTTTATTAAGTATCTTCCACAGGGGTTAGTAAGCACCATGCAGAATGTAAGCTCTCGTTGTGGATAAACTAATATTGGTCAGCACCTTTATTGGCATTCAGATATATTACAGTTCAGTCTCATTGACAAAGTGATGATAAACTTGCAAATTTTAGATTTTTGAATGTCTATATTATCCAATGCAATATCCTGATACTCTCTTCAGCTCCCTAATGGTAGCTTGAGAATTAGCAGACATTAGCTTGTTGCATTGTATTTCTCTCAGGGACGGTATGCATTTGGTAATTATTATCTATTTTTTTCCTGTGAGAAAAAGTCAGTCTAATATGCTTTGGGGAAGGGAACTGGTAGGGAAGACAAGGAAGCTATTGAGAAAGCAAATATGAAGTCGGTTGTGTCACAGTGATACAGCGCATCTTAATCACTTAAAAAATAATTGCTCTAGAAATAATTATTCATTAGTGACATTATGGTGTTACACCACCACAAATGCTTAACTAATGTGAACACTGAGCATGAAGATGATAACCAACATTTAATGTTGCATCCTAGTGCTCCGAGAACAGTACTAAATAATTGTTAGTAATTACCTGACAGAAATACATCTTTACCTGGCCCTGGATGTCATTAGGCATGCGTTGAAATACTTTAATGTTTATAGGCTATATTATACCTCTTCAGTTATTTAATTACATTTAGCAACTCTTCACATTATTGTCTGTTTTATTAAGCTAAAATCCATTACAAGCCAAATTATCAGAGGTATGCTCAGGCTGCAGGGGATTTAGGCATTTGTTTTAGTTGCTGGAAATTAAAGATAGAGGCTGCTTTGGTGAACCAGAAAGTACAGACTTATCACCTAAACCATCCTAATGTTGTGGTTGGGCCCCTCTTCATCACCCTGACAGATGAGCCTCTTCTTTACACATCATTTCCAGAAAGGGCTATCTACCATTCACCCAGGGAGCTGTTTCATGATTTTATAGCCTTCACTATCAGCCAAGTCATCTTTCTATTTAACCTAAATCCTCCATGTCCTTCATGTTAGAATTTATGACTGTAGCTTCCTGCTTGGACCATGCGAACAGCCCATCATTGCTCCCTTGAGCCCTCTGTAAAAATAGAGGCTCTTATTAGATCCATCAGTCTGCTTTCTTCTTCAGGTGGAACAGCAGAACTCACTCATCTGTTTGTTAAACAATTAGTTTTCAGGGTTTAATACTCAGTAACATTTTACTGAATTATGAAGCTAGTTTGCCTTTTTTTTTTTTTTTCTTTTTTTTTCTAGAGAGAGAAACTGACAGAGAGACAGACCAGGCCAGCTGCGGGAAATACTGACAGAACAACCATTCTTTAACTTGGTAGTCAATCTTCTCATTCTTCCAACCCTGTCCCCATCTCCCAGCTTGGAGGAAATGAAATTTTCCGTATAAAAACGGTGTTACACACCTTTTCCTTTTCTGATACCTTTTCTGATGTCTTCTGTTTTCAGTTTTCATTTTTCATCCAGGAATTGGATGTGCTTGTCTTCATTCTTACCTGTGGTACAGTGCTATAATAATAATTTGGCCTTCCCTGGTGGCTCAAATGGTAAAGAATTTGCCTGCAATGCAGGAGACCTGGGTTAGATTCCCTGGGTCTGGAAGATTGCCTGGAGGAGGGAGTAGCTACCCTTTCAAGTATTCTTGCCTGGAGAAGTCTATGTATAAAGGAGCCTGACAGGGCTCCCGTCCATAGGGTCACAGAGTCGGACATCACTGTGCAACTAACACACACACATAATAATATTTAGTGACCTGTATTAAAAATTGTCTGTCGTTTTCAACATAAGTGTTTATGCCCTTTTTCGTGTGAGCCTTTTCTGTTTCTCCAAGAGTTTTCTTTAAAACGAGCCCCAGGGTTTATTTATTTATTTATTTATTTATTTATTTGATGATTTACTTCACTCTGCTCCAGTTCTCTATTTAGTCAGTTAATCTTCTTATTTGGGCTGCCCAGGTGGTGCAATGGTAAAGAATCTGCCTGCCACTGTAGGAGACTCAAGAGACCTGAGTTGAGTCCCCAGATTGGGAAGATCCTTTGCAGAATGGAATTGCACTCTAGTATTCTTGCCTGGAGAATCCCATGGACAGAGGAGCCTGGCGGGCTACAGTCCATGGGGTTGCAAAGAGTTGGACATGACTGAGCATGAACACATGGTTTTCTTATTCAGTATGTTACCTTTTGGGTACAAGACATTTTTTTTTCTTTAACCACCCTGCATCACAAGATATGTTTGGAGATAACTTTTTAAAGACATTTTTTTTTTCCATCTTAAATTCTAAACTTTTTGTTTTAACTAGTCTTCAGCAGCAGCAGCAGCAGTCTTCAGTTATAAGGGGCTCTCTGGATTTCACCTTTTAGTTGATCTTATCCACAGGCACCCTCTACCCCCACTTCAAAACTTCATCCTATGTGGCTAAAAGCTTCTGAAGAATCAGGATGATTTTTTCAAGTCAGAAGAAAGCCTTTTGCTTTTTTGTGGGATGCTCAGGGTCATGCCTCCTTAGAATTCTGAAGAAATAATTGTCCAGCATTCAAAAAGACCTTTTGTATTATAGCAGCTCCTCTTTATATGTTGGTTCAAGGTCACCCAGCAAGAGGCAGTGCCAAGATATGAGCCCCGCGCCTCTCGTCGCTGCCAAGGCCTCTGTTCTTGACCTCTGTGCCCCTGTGTATTCGAAACTTACACAAGATCAATGAACACCATGCTGGCCACTCTTCTCTGCTACAGAAAGTCTGTCATCCAGAAAGTGTTCTGATTTCTAATTCTACTGGTAGCATGTGTGAGAGGGTCCGTTTCCCTGCAAAATGTGTAGTACTGAATATTACCATTTCTTTAATTTTTTTGCTTATTAGATAGGTAATAATCCTCAGGTTTAATTTGTGTTTTCTCATCTTTTTATTCTTCATATCATGCTTTTTATTTACTTTTAATTCTTTTCTTCCACTTCCATTGAAATATAATTAACATGAAGCACTGTATAGTTTTTAACACAAATGTGTGACTTCCAATGGTGTGAAACATTCTCCTGAGTATTTGGTACCTGTTTTATGTAAAAGACTTAAATAGCAAACGTGCCACTGAGATGGAAATCTTTTGGCGTTAGAGATGAGTGGCAGATAAGTCTTGGGATGGCATTGTTGGTAGCTTTTGTTGGAGTCATAAATGCAAGCTGAGTTGCTGGTATGTGACAGGAGGCTGCTTTGAGTAATTTATTTTTTGTGTTTGAAAAATAGCAGCAGCAGCAATAACAGTAGAATCTCTTTTACTTACTGGTTTAGGTGATCATAGTTACAACCATGTCCTGCAGGGAAAATGTGTGTGAGGGCATGTTGGAGGCTGGATCAACCTCAGAACATGTTTCCCACTGACCTTTTTATCGAGTGTATCTTTTTCTCAACCAGCAGATGCCAGCTGTTCACGGAAGGTGTGTATGTGTGTAGTGATGGTGGAAGAGGGAGGTGGCTTGAAGGTCATTTCAGTCTCCTGTGAGTAACTCTGATGGCAGAACTCTCATCAGAACTTCCACGTTGCTCGGCCAGCATCCTGCGTCAGCATTTTCCTTTGTCCGGTCCAGCTGCTTCTCACTTTCACAGATGGTGATCCCTAGTGAGCAGCCTTCAGGATCTGCTTTGTGAAAACCCAGCTTAACATAGACTCTGAGTCTGCTAGGGAGACAGAGAGTAATGAATAAGCCAATGCACACACAGACTAATTTCAGTTAATGATGAGTGCTTTTTAAAGTATTTTCTCCTTGTTATTTAATTTAAAAAAAAATGGCTGAACAGCACAATGAGTGGGATCTTAGTTCTCTGACCAGGGATTGAACCTGAGTTCACTGCATTGGAAGCACAATTAGAAGTCCAGTCTAACTGGACTTCCAGGGTAATCCTATGATAAGTATTATGAAGGAAATAAAATTAAATGAGACAGTGACAAGTGGTAGGGGAGGAAGGGTTGCTTTGGCTTACATGGAGAGAGAGTGCTTTTTGGGTGGGGTCTGGTGAACCAAGACTGGAATCATAGGAAGGAGGCAGTTCATGTTAAATACAAGGAAAACTTCATCCCCACATCCCTAAAATCCTAAGATAAAAGAACCCAGGAATGGAATATGCTTCTGATTTTTTTGACAGCCTAGCTAGAGAAACTTCAGATTTTAAATACATTTCTGTAATATCAGTCGGGGTGCAACAGGAAACAGATGCCTTAGTGAAAATGGGATAATTTGATATGACTTGTAATAAAAGAGTAATTTACAAAGAGAAGGAGTCAATTTATAAAGAGAAGGAACTGCTCCCCCCTCCCTCGCTCCCAGAGATAGGATCAGCAGGTTGCCCATCTGTTCCCTAGCATCCTAGACTTCAAGAGCGAGAGGAGGAAATGGTCAAGGGACCTGTTCACAAGTTCCTGGGGATGGGGTCTAGAGTACAGTTCCCAGACTCTCACTTTCCCCCTCTCCAGACTCCTGGTCTGCTCCCCATTGGCCAAATCCAACCTGAAGTCAGAGAAGTTATGAAGTCCATGCAGTCTAGTCTGGGGGTTAAGGGTGGAGGGAGGAGCTGGAGAAATGAAGACCTCTAGCATGTGTGGTTTACGGTTTAAAATTATACAGGACTAGATGTGGGAAAAGTGACAGCAGATGCATCTGAGGTTATAACCTCAGTCAGTCACTGAGTCAGCAGCTGTGAGCTTCTCATTTTGTTTAAAAAAAAAAAAAAAAATTAAAGGACTGGAATAAAACTGGTGAACTTATCTGAAATGGTATGTTTCTAATGCATCATAAATAAAAAGAAACTATTTTAAATATTGAATGCAACAGTAAGTATCTGGCGTATCTAAACACTGTTTTAAATTGTGAAAACAAACTAAAAAGAAACCATTGTTGAAATAATTAGAGTCCCGGCTATATGTCTTTCCCATTGATAAATGGCTCTTGTATAATTAAATCTCTTATAGCGATCTGAAACCAGATTTCAGTTGTTAGGTTGTAAGTAGAAAAAAAGAAAGATTCCCCCCGCCCCCCGCCCCAGGGTCAGAATCCCGTTAAGGTTTAATCTAGAAAGAAGAATGGATATTCTCATTTATGAGATAAGCAAAGGGTTTGTGGATAAGACCACCAGGAAAGTAATATGGAGGGTCTTGATAAACATGGGACTGACTACAGATGGGTATGTCTGGACCAACATTTTGGTTGATTAGGATTTATATGCTTAGAGAATGAGATTTTTTGAGATACTGCTGTTTGGATTCCATAGGCATGTTACTTAAGGAAATGTCTTTCATTGTAATCCTTGAATTTGTAGCAGAAACATGTGTTTCCTTTATAGTGCGGGGTGTCTTTACAGGGAATAAGATTCCAAAAGAGCAAGGAGTCACAGAAAGACAACAGCTGCAGATGAGTACAAATAGCTCCAGTCTGAAAGGCACGATTTGTCAAATGGGAGCATGATTGCTAGCAATCTTACTTTTTTTGGTGATTACAAAGTTGAGCATAGTAGCCCATGTGATTCTACAGGAGGACTTGTAAAGAACTTTTAAAAGCAATTATGCGTGAGTGTTGGAGATTATAATTTAAGCAGAAGGCCTCTGTGGAGGTAAATCAAAAGCGTAGGACAGAAGAAAAATGCTATGGGAGACCTTCAATCAGGAGAGAATATTAAGTGGGACTCCTAGGGGAGAGGCCTGTGTTTGCAAGTCTGGGGTGGGCTAGTCTACATAATTGACTAAAACAGAATGAACAGCTGTGAAATACAGCCTTTGAATGTGTGGGTAAAACAAAATTACAAAATATACAGGGTCAGAGAACATGTAATGTATTTTCACTGCATTGTAGAATTCCCAAGCTCACTTGGGATCTAAGACATTGGCCAGTCCTCCAGAGAAGCTAAATGACTTCATCAAGATCAACCTGCCTAGTTAGTGGTAGCCTGGTAGTTACCTGTGTGGGCTCTGGAGACTAACATCCTAGATTTAAATCTCAACTCCACTACTCCCACTGTGACTTTTGGAGAAAATCACTCTACTGTTCTGTGTCTCGATTTTCTTATCTGTAAAATGGGAATAATGATAGGACACTCCTTGTGTTAAATAAGATGATATGTTTCAGTAACACTAGATGGTGTCTGGAACATAGAAAGAGATCAATTAATTTGAGGTATGTTATTATTGAGAACACCAGAGCAGAAGTCAGCTAACTCCTGCGGTAGGTGTTCTGTCTACTCTACAAAAGACAAGAACATATAAGGGGATGTATGTAAGACATTAGTTTCCCAACTGGAATAATTGTAAGATACAAAATAATGTCAAGTCTTGGATATATTAAAACAAAAAAAAATTAAATACTTTCAGGGGAAGTGACTCAGATGAGCTATTTAGAACTTCTCAAAATTTCAGTTCATATTTTTATGCTGAAATAAAGTAACTGGAATTTTCCCCCATAGCTGGAAGTGTTTAATGTTTGTTTTACAGCTAGAAAAATATGTATTTTCATAATACATATTTAATCATACAAAAAGTTCAGTGTATTTTTTGATAATTGACCTTTTTAACATCCTAATTTTTCTCTATTAATGCTGCCTGCTAATCCCAGAGATTCCTTTCTTGTCCCTTGTAATTAGAATAAGTTGTACGTTTAAGTAAATGTACATTTTGAACAAAGTAAAAGCATGCAGTGAGTTAGAACATTACTTTTTGAACATAGTTGGGGATAAGGCAGCTAATTTTCTTAAAAAATTATGCCAAGATACTGATTTTTTTTTTTTTTTTTTTGGTGGAACAGCTGGAATGTTATCTTGATAGATCAAAGTAAAAGTTCAGAGTCACTTTTTGATAATCTCTGGTTGAAATCCTAACAAGTCTTTTACATGTTAAGGCACATGTTTAACCATATATTTTAGCCCCTAAAAGCCCCTCTTGAACAATCTGCTGAAAGATCCCATGTATCACGTTGATGATTCTGAGTTATTTCCTACTGGTCAGGGGCAAAGGCATTTATTATCATTTAATAACTATCTGAGGTCATATTCAAACTTGGATTGATATACTAGCATCTGTAAATCTCAGTTAATGACACTTTAAAATGTCTGTTATGTCTTTGATATGAAATACTGGCATAGTTGTATTTCTTGATTTTATAGATGCCTCTAGTGACTTTTTATTCTGTGTTACATATTTAGTTTTCCTGCACTGTGTCAGTATTTTGTGACATAAATCTTTTGGATGACTGTGCCCGATGGCTGAGGAATAATAAGTTTATCTAAAGATCTCTTAGCCCAATTAGAATATTGGTGATCCCCAAAAGTGGCTCTCATCATGCAGTAGTATTCAGCCCCCCAAAGAAGACACATTTCCAGTTTTAACTGTTGAAGTTTTCCTCCAATCTTCATTTTGGAGGCATACTGACTGTTTCCTTTGACTGAAAACTGGACTGTCTTCATATATTTCCCAATGGTCTTAAAACTTAATCATGATACCTGTCTAATGAGTTACTACTTTACCTGCCTAAAGACTCTTTGAAATGTAGTGATGCTGAGTTATTTAAGGCCCATTAAGGATGTTTATCAGGATTCAGAAAGGCAGATTCATGAAAAACCCACTAATTATATTTATTCTGTTGACTTATTTTTAGAGAAATATAGCCCTGTTATAACTCAGAATGTCCCAAGGAATAGATTTTGATGTTGGTCATTGAGCTTTTCTGAATAAAATTTATTCCAAAGTGGCTTCTTCTGTAAGGATGATTTTGACTTTCAAATTTGTTTTAGAACATTTTTTTAATAAATTGAATCAGACACATATCAGAGAATCATTTCAAAATCCTCAGTTTGAGAATATTTGTGACCTTGACTGTCTTTGTTTTATGTTGTTGTTATTATTATTTTTATTTTAATCTTGGCATAGGCCTGCACCTGGCAAGGTTTTTGGGATATAAATAAAAATAGATATGGTTTCTGATCTCAAAAAGCACCTAGAAAATATGCAGTCTTGTTACATCTGTTCAGTTCAGTCTGTACTTTGTCTTAAAATTTGTTAAGAATTTCATATACACATATGACATAGTGACTTTTTTTGAATATTTATATGTTGGTACATGATTTATTTCATAGCTCTGCTTTGCTTATAAGTGTGTGAATATTCTATATTTCTTCATGCATACAAACATATACATATGCCCGCTACCAAATAGCTACTGGTTAAATGAGTTATCACTATATCTACTCATTAGCAGTGAGTAATAACAAAAGATGAAGAACATTTAGTGTTACAAATTTTTTCCTTACTTTTATCATCTCACAATAAAGCAATATGGCAGGCTTCTAGTTCATTGTTTCAGGAGCCCACGCATTGGAGTGTGTAAGTGACTTGTCTCTGGTCAGTCATCCTTTTCTGTATGATCAGGATTCCAAGTGGATTTTTTGGCTACAGAATTTCTATTTTAATCCCAACAGGAGATACAAATGCTTATAAACATCAACTAGAAAACATTTATATATATTTAGTTATTTTTATGAAGTTGTTTTTTAGTCACTAGTCACTAAATCATGGCTGACTCTCTTGTAACACCATAGACTATGGCCTTCCAGGCTCTGTCCATGGGATTTCCCAGGCAAGAAGACTGGAGTGGGTTGCCATTTCCTTCTCCAGGGGGTCTTCCCAAACCCAGAGATCGAACCCACATCTGTCTCCTGCATTGGCAGGCGGATTCTTTAGCCCTGAGACGCCAGGGAAGTCCTTTATGAAGTATGCTATAACATTAAAAAAAAGAAGTGAAACATCAATGTGAATCTGAAGTTGTTGATGTGAGAAAAACACTTTCCTAATACTTCATTTTTAAAGCATGAGTAGAAACCTAATTGCTTCTGCAATAGCATTAGTCAATTTATTTTTCTTGCTCACAGCCCTAGTGTTCACAGATGTTAGCTGCCTTGAATATGCATCAGTAGAAAGTGTAAATCACAGCCTATAGTAGCAATTGCAAATTTCACCTCACTTACACAGTCAGACATCTATTTATGACTATCCCTCTTTATCCTATGTATGCCCTTGTACCTTTTATGTCTTTGGTGTTCATTCTATCAAAAAAAGTTAATTTTCTCTAGTGTATCAAGATGAAGATTGTGTCTACTATTTTACTTAAATAGCATGAGAATTTATATGCCCACTAGGTAGCTAATTTTATTTCCTTTGATAATTTCTCTTCTACACAATACAGGTTCCTCTATATTAGTGGTAATTCAGGTTACATCTGCATGTTAAAAAAAGACAGTAGACCAGTGAAAAATTTAGCCAAGTATCATATAACCAAAATAAATTGTCCTCTTTTAACCCTGAGCAAATGTGAATGTTAAAGTTTTATATAATTTTTAGAAATTATAAAATAATAAATTATAGACATTTGATCAGTCCCATCGAAAGCAGAAACAATCAGTTTAATAGTAGGGTAAATTCTTTAACTAGTTATGTAATTTAATAAGTAGATTAAGTTTTACTTACTGTTAAAAATATAAAATGAATCTCTAAAACATAAGACATATTGTAAGTTTTAAAAAAGAGAAATTATGCAATAAAATAATCCCCCAAATAAAAGATTTATGCGCAACAAAACCAAGTGCTTGATTCTGTAATTCATGTATTTATCCTTTCAACAGATCCTTTTTGAGTCCCTTACAATAAATAGAAAAAAGTCTGCTTTTAAGTAGCTTAAATTTTACTGGGAAAAATCATTCTTACAAAATAGAAATAAGCAAGATAATTTCAGATTGCAATAATTCCTTGAAGAAAATAAATAACTAAGATGGAGCTTGAGTTAAGGCAGCCACTTTGGGTGGACTGCTTAAGAAATCCCTTTCAGAAGAGGTGATTTTTGAGATGAAGGACCAGGAAAATATAGGAGTTTGTGAGTATCGGGGGTGGGGAGATTCATATTCTAGGCAGAGAGAACAGATGTGAAGACTGGAAATAGTGAGTGAGGACTTGGTATGAGATTAAACTGGGAAGAAAAGGTTAGGTTATTCAGGTAACAGTAGGTCATAGCCAAGATTGGGAATGTTTTGGAAGAGCCTCTAAAAATTTTGAAGAGGAGTGGTAGAATCCTGTCTGTGTCTTTAAAATGTGTTACCATTGTATGAATAATAGTAGGGAGGCAGGTGGAGAGACTGGGAGACCAAGATCTGTAGTAGCATGGAAGTCGGGCAGTGCGGCCATGGATGCTGAAGAAGCAGATGGCTGAGGAGCTGAGGCAGAGAATCCTCCTGGTCAAGGAGAGGAAGGAGTCCAAGATGAACAACAGTCAGAGGTTGCTCACTTATGACTAAATAGGAAAGCAAAAATTAGCAAAGCACGAACCTTAATGAAGCAGTAATCAAACTAAAGAGGCAGGAACTACTTACATTAACTCAATTATGCATTTCATCCTACAACAAAGGAATAAGATGCTTAAACCTGACCAAGGAATTTCATAGATTCAGTCTACCTGGACTACTTGTCTAAGTCATGCTCAAGACCTTTTCTTTCTTTTTTTTTTTTTTGGCCGTGAGGCATGTGGGATCCTAGCTCCCCAACAGGGGATCGATTCTGTACCCTCTGTGTAGGAAGGCAGATTCGTAACCACTGGGCCATCAGGGAAGCCCAGTGCCTGAGACCATTTAATGGAAAAGGTCTAGCTGTGGATTGTTTCTCTCAAGCTAGGGCTGCATTTATTTCTCTGTTTCCAACACAAGTACAGTGCCTCTCATAGTAGAGTATGCCAAAGTTCATCAACTTTAACACCAGTTTTTCCTCTTGGTTTTGTTCACCAGATGTTCTCTTCTATATTCTTTACATAAATTATTATATTACTTCATCTAGAAACTGTTAAGTAATTATTATTGTTATTAAAATGCCTCCTTTTTACAGACAAAGAAGCTAGGGTTGGTTAGGATATATTGACCATCTTGATGTATATCATAGTTTTAATGGGGCAGAATTAGGATTCATACCTTTGTCTGTTGTGTTTTAAAGTGTACTTTTTCATAACATCATGCTGCCTTATTGATCAGAAACCATACTGATAAATCACTTAGGACTGTATGTTTTTTGGCTCTTTCTAGTATGTCTTCTATTGGTGAAAAGAGAGGTTAGTGAAAAATGATGACAGAGAAATATAAAGACACTGGAGACATATACATCTTTCCCTGATAAATTATAAAGGTACCGTGTGTTTTAAATGAATAATCCTGCCAACCAATAGGAGGAAACTCTCTAAAGGGCTATGAGAAAGGTTATTCAGGACAGAGCAAATTAGGTGACAGATGAAAGACTTATTGTGTTTTATACTAACACACTTGCAAAGCACTGCACTCTGTATAGAAAGGTCAAAAATGATGGACCAAAGCTGAGATTGTTGGGAAATTTGATTGTAAGATCTTGAGAAAAGGAGAAAACAAACATGAGTGGAAGACTGAGAGACACATTGATTTTCTCAATCACCTGTCCTGCTTGTAAAATAGAGTCCTGGGATGGCCCCATTCCATCCCAAGAGCCTCTGGAGAAGAGAAACTGCCTGTTTAATAAATGCTTCCAGGTGGTTTGGGGTACCAGGTGGGTGATGGACCAAATCTTGGGAGAATACTGATTTAGCACACTGTTTAATTTACAAAGCATCATGAGGCTCATCAAGGAAAATGATTATCCCAAGTTGTAGCACTCTTTTTGTTAGAGATTAGGCTAAATCAGGCTCCTTGAGACCCAGTGCTGTCTTCTTTGAGACTTAATTTTTCCAGCTCAGTCATGGACCAGCTAACAGCATGTATCATTGACATTTCTTTTCTAGAATTACAACCACAGCTGCCTGCATGATGGACCTGAGGCGGTACCCACTGGATGAACAAAACTGCACCTTGGAAATTGAAAGTTGTAAGTTTTTCTGAGAATCCAGCTAGACTGCACTTGGGTTTAAGGTTCTCCTTGGGCATAAATTTCCTACCCTCTTTCATGTTCAGACCACAGTCCTGCAAAGTTTGTACTAGCACGCCAAATTTGGTGGAGGGAGGCACTGGCTGTGTCTTCCTTCCATGATGCTGCCACCCTCGTCATCTCATCCTTAAATTCCAGGAGAGAAGTGTAGGGAAGCAGTAATCTAGCAATTAAAGGGAAATGCTAAGAGTCTGAAAGGAGACTAATGGTTATTTCGGGCATTTATTATATGGAATTGGTGCAGAGAGCTGCAACAGGGAAAATAGATGGAGATGGCAGGATGATACAAGATGCCCTAATTGTCTTTGCCTTTTACGAACATTATCTCTGCGACTGCAGAGTAAAGATGGCCTCTGAATTAGTTAACGTATTTATACACCGTGGCTCGGTGGGTTGTTTTCTCTTTCGAGAAACTATTTTCAGTGTCTAAAATGTATTTTATATTCTTGCTGAAGGCTTAATGATGAGCAAGTTTGATGCTTGTGTGTATTCTGTTTCCTGTGCTGACCTGTTTAGAGTGTTGTTGCTTTTTCTAGGCCACAGTTTCAGTATCCTTCTTGACAATTCAGCTACCTACACTTTTGTGTAGGCTAAAACATTGATTTCATAACCCATTACCATTTCAGAGGTCACATAGTGAGACCATTTAAGGTGGAGTAGGACTTTGAATCTTTTTTTCTCTGCCAATTTTTTTGTGGTGGTTTTATATTTCCTTCTGTCAAACAATTGGAAGCTGATGATTTTATATCCAGCATTCTAAATAATGAGTAGCTTGACTGCTTTCCTTATACCCTCTGCCTTTCGGAGGAACTCAAGCCTTGGCAAGCTGTGCAACTCTAAATCACTGCTTCGAGCAGAAATACAGCATTTATGACACATTCCTGGTATTTTTGCCCATTTCAAAAAATAACTTCGAGGGATAATTAAATTTACATGTACTTTTTGAAAGCCTGATTACTTGCATTTCCAAATCATCATTGTTTTCACATTAGATCTTTGCTACAAGAAGCTATTTAATGAAATTGGTCTCTGGGATTTTGATCATTTGTTATGTAGATATCTTTCAAATGGCATTGTGTTTTCATAACTTATGATACAGTTTAGAGAATAGTGTTCCTCAAAGTTCTGATTCTTTGGTTGCTTCAAATAGTTGATGTAAGAGTAATTTGAAAAAAGTTTGTTGCTATGTAATAATGAATTTTTGTGGTAGAATTTGACTGATATTTTAAATAATCATAATTATACATGATTAAAGGATCTGTACTGGTATTATTTCATTTAAGCCTTTCACAACCCTCATAGGTAAGTAAACAAGGTCTTTTTATTTTAAAAAATACTGATGATGCCTAATAAATAACACAATCAACACCCAAGTGTTTCATGTCGTGTAGTTCTGGCATGAATATTTAAAATTAACATGATTTTTTTTTTTTTTAGATTCTGTGTTGTTTATTACTGTCCAAATACATGAAGTTCTGATGAAATAAAATCATATGGTACAGATAAAAACAGGCCATGAGAGCCCAGAGTTGTTTTAGGGCCAAATGGCAGACCACTCAACAGTTCACATTTTAGGAATTCAAAATGCTTAAAAATTGATAAGGTGGTTTCTGAAAAAGAAAGAGAAGGAAAAAAGGAAGAAAAAAAGACAAAAAGGAGGAAGGGAGGGAGGAGACAGAAACGATTGAGGAAATGTTAGCTCACGAGAAAGCCTGACTTAGAAAGAAGTGACAAATGCATAAAAAAATGCATAAACTTTGTGCAGATTAATGCAATAGTAAACAGCAGAACACATAGGCCTCATAATACTTCTGTAATGGCGTACACATAATGTCTCTAGCACTTTGGGAAAATATGCAGATGCTAATTAAAGATCATTCTAGATAAAAATACACATTTCTCTAAAGGGACGATGGGGGTGAGGGGAGGCGGGATCTGGTCTCAGGGCACATCCCCGCATACGAACAAAGACGAAACTATGGGGTATTTTTTGGTAATTCTAGTGAATATGGCAGCAAAAATTTGTTGTAAGAATGTTGGCTGGTTTTAAGAGGGTTATTTTCAAATATAACCTTATAGCTGCATTTGTAAAAAAAATAAAATAAAATAAAATTAACATGATAGATAATTCCTTAGACTTCTAGAAGTTTAAGTTTTATAGAGAGGCTTTTATCTATCTTATTTCAATTTACAATTACCCTGATAAATGATAGAGATTTTTTCAACTTTTTTGAGAAATAATTGATATATTGTCAACTGATACAATTGACATATGACATTATGTGAGCTTAAGATGCACCATGTAATGATTTGTTCTGTGTATATATTACAAAATGATCACTACTGTGAGGTTATTTAAAACATTCATTGCTTCAAATAGTTATGAGGTGTGTGTGAAGAACTAATGTTTACTCTCTTAGCAACTTTAAGTACATAGTACAGCCTTACTAGCTATAGTCACCATTCTGTAGATTAGATACTCTGATCTTATTCACCTTATAGCTGAAAGTTTGTACCTTTTAACTGTTCCTATGAGTTCTTTTTAGATTCCACATGTAAGTAAGATCATACAAAATTGGTCTTTCTTTCTCTGACTTACTTCCCTTAACCTAATGCCCTCATGGTTCATTCATATTGTCACAAGCGGCAGGGTTTCCTTTTCATAGAAGAATAATATTCCATTGTGTATGTGTGTGTCACCTTTTCTTTATCCATTCATCCCATCCCAACATTTAGGTTGACTCTATGTCTGGGCTGTTGCAAAGAATGCTGTAATGAACCTGGGCATGTAGGAACCTCTCAGCAATAGTGCCCTAATTTCTTTTGGATGTGTATTCAGAAGCAGGATTACTGGATCATATGTTAGATCTGCTTTTAATTTTTTGAGAAACTTCCATGCTGTTTTCCATAGTGACTATACTAATTTGTATTCTCGTTAGTGCACAAGATTCCCTGTCCTTCACATTCTAGCTGGCTAGTACTTCTCTCATCTTTTTTTATGATGATGATTCTGGCAGGTGCGAGGTGGTTATTCATTTTGGTTTTGATTTGCATTTCCATGATATAAATTATTTTGCATGGGTTTTCCAGTTTTCCCAACACCTTTTTTTGACTGAGACTTTTCTCTATTGATTGTTCTTAACTCCCTTGTCAGATATTAGCTGTCCATAAATGTGAGGGTTTATTTCTGGACTCTCAATTCTGTCCCATTGGTCTATGTGTGTTTTTATGACAGACCCGTTCTGTTTTGATTACTACAGCTTAATAGTATAGTTTAAAATCAGGAGTATGAAATCTTTAGTTTTATTATTCTTATTCAAGATTGCTTAGCTACTCAGGATCTTCTGTCATTCCATACAAATTTTAGGATTGTTTGTTCCATTTCTGTAAAAACTTCAAGGGAATTTTGGTAAGTGTTGCATTGAACCTGTAGATGCTTTGGGTAGTGGACATTTTAACAATTCTAATTCTTCTGACTCATGAACACAGAATATCTTTCCATTTTTTTTCATCTTCTTAGTTTCTTTCTTCAGTGTCTTACAGATTTCATTATACAGATTTTTAATGTCCTTGATTAAACATTCTATATTTCAAAGTATTGTGCTGTTTTTGATGCTATTGCAAATAGGATTGTTTTCTTTATTTCATTTTCTGATAGTTCATTGTTAGTGTGTAAAATTGCAACTGTTTTTTGTATGTTAATTTTGTGTACTGCAGCTTTTTTGAATTTGTTTTCTTGCAGCTTTTTGGAAATCTTTAAGGTTTTCTATGTGAAAGATCATATCACCTGCAAATAGAGACATTTTTTTCTTCTTTCTAATTTTGATATCTTTTATTTCTTTTTCTCTTTCTTGATTGCTATGACTGGGACTTCTAGTACTGTGTTGAATAGGAGTGGTGAGAGTGGACCCCTTATTTCTGATCTTAGAGGAAAAGCTTTCATCCTTTCCTCCTTGAGTATGATATGAATTGTGAGCTTGTTATATAATGGCCTTTATTATGTTGAGATACGTCCCTTCTAACCTAATTTGACAAAGGTTTTTATCATGAAAAAAAATGTTGATGGTTTTTCAAATGCTTTTTCTGTATCTGTTGAGTTAATCATATGATTTTTATCTTTCATTTTGATTTGCATATGCTGAAACATCCTTGCATCCCAGAGATGAATCCTACTTGCTTATGGTGTATGATTTTTCCAGTGGGCTGTTGACTTTGGTTTACTATTATTCTGTTGAAGATTTTTGCATCTATACATGTCAAGGGTGTTAGCCTGTAGTTTTCTTTTCTTGCAGTATCCTTGTCTAGCATTGGTGTCAGGGTAATCCTGGCCTTGTAAAATTAGTTTGGGAGCATTCCTTTCTCTTTAATTTTTTGGAGGAGTTTGAGAATAATTGGCATTCATTCTTCTTTAAATGCTTGGTAAAATTCACCAGTGAAAACATTTGCTTCTGGACTTTTGTTGGGAAGTTTTTCAATGCTGATTTGATCTTCTCACTAATAATTGGTTTGTTTTCATTTTCTATTTCTTCATGATTCAGTCTTAGTAAACTGTATGTTTCTAGTAATATATCCATTTCTTCTAGGTTATTTAACTTACTGGCAAGTTGAACTTATTGGCATACAATTGTTCATAGTAGTCTCATCAACCTTTGTATTTTTTGGTATTAGTGGAAATGTCTTCTCTTTCATTAATCATTTTGTTTATTTTTGCCCTTCCTCTTTTTTTCTGGGTTAGTCTAGTTAACAGTTGTCAATTTTTTAATCTTTTCAAGTACCCAGCTCTTAATCTTGCTAGTCTTTTCATTTATAATTGTTTTCTTTTCATTGGTATCCTGTTCTCTATAGTGCCAACTTTGAGCCTAGATTTTTCTTCTTTTCCTGGTTCTTCAAGGTAGTTTATTTTATTTGAGAACTTTATTTATTTTTTTATTCATACATGTGTTTATAGCTGCGAACTTTCCTCTTGGAATTGTTTTTGTTGCATTCCATAAGTTTGTTATGTTGTGTTTCTGTTTCGTTTACTTCAAGAACTTTTTTATTTCTCATTTGGTTTGTTATTTGATAAATTAGTTGTTTAGGATTGAGTTGTTTTATTTTCATGTGTGTGTGAGTTTCCTGTTACTGATTTCTAGTTTCATACCATTGTGGTCGAAAAAGATACTTGATATAATTTCTATCTTATTGAACTTGTTAGACTTGTTTTATGACCTAGCATATAATCTATATTAGAAAGTGTTCTGTGCATGCTTGAGAGGAAGCCGTATCCTGTTGCTGTTAGGTGGACTGTCCTGTATGTCTGTTAGGTCCATTTGTTCTAGAGTATTGCTCAAAACTACTCTTTTGTTATTGATTATCGGTCAGGACAATCTCTCCATTGTTAACAGTGGGAAATTGAAGTCCCCAGCTATTATTGTATTCCTATTTATTTCTCCTTTTAATTTTGTTAGTATTTCCTTTATATATTAAGGTGCTGTGATGTTGCATGTATATTTACAGTTGCTATATCTCCTTGATAAATTGACACCTTTATCATTATATGATAATCTTCTTTGTCTCCTGTGAGCATTTTAATTTAAAGTCTATAATGGATGTATTAATATTTCTATCTTTACAACTACAGAAAGACACTACAGAAAGTAAAGTGATTTGCCCCAGTTTATGCACCTAATGATTGGCACAATTAATCTGTAGTGATGTGGCAACTAGATTTTGTACGAAGTAGATTAACAGGAAGATCCCTGTTTTAAAAACTGAGAAAATAGTCTATCCTTAAGAAAAATTGGAGTGCATTCATATTTCGTCAGATAGCAAATCATTGCTATAAAGAATAAGACATAATGTTTTATTAGTAATTTACAAGATGTTATTATAAGTAGGTAGTTAAGCAGTCTTATTGAAACAGGTTTAGGATCCTGTCTCTTAAAAAACTAACTTTGAAGTTGATGCCTGACATTTCACCTCATTTATTATTCCTTTCTGTTAAGCAAACTCTAGATACTCATCTGTTCTCTCTCTTCCCGCTCCCCTTCTCCTTACTTCCCTTCCTTCCTCTCTCAAATGCTAATGAGCCTAATAGTTGCATTACTAAATCACTATCACCTGTCTCCATATCAATAATTAATATATTGGTTCCATCCCAGAGAGAAGGATATAACTTGATTCTGGGAGGCTTGGAGTAGGAGCATATTAGGATTGAGTTTATTGTTAATGCATTCATGCTTGTTTCCACTCAATAATTTCTTCATTCATTCATTATTAATTGAGCACTAATTATTTACCAGGTATTATTGTAATAAACTTGTGAGACATACTGGTGAACAAAAAAGGCAGTATCTCTGTTTCCCTTTATTATGATGAGGAAGATAAATATTGTTTAAATATGTATGTGAATATAAAAGTCACTTTAGTGAAAAGTGATACCAAGATGAAATATTTAGTTCTTTAAGACCTTAAAGGAAGATTAAGGAAAGCCCTGAAATAAAGTGCTGAGGAATCTAGAAGGTCAGGATAGTCTGTGCTTACTTTACAACTTTTCTTAAATTTAGAGGAATGGAGAAGCTCTGTAGAACAAATTGGATTTGCCGAACTAAATGGGACCTAATAATAATTATCACCATGTAGGCAGTGAAACTTATTTGTCAAATAAAAAGGAGAAATCCATCTCCAGGTGTTTAGATTTTGGATCCAGGTCATGCTATGTGCTGGTCAGTATTTCAGTAGATATACATATAGAATTAAGAACTTAGAGAAAAAAGAGAACATTGTGTTTCTCCACACCTAAAGTGAAAATTAGTGACACCTTATGTCAGTAGGTTTAAAATACCTCCTGTCATGGAGGAAATGGTGATCAGATAGGGTTTTGAGCTCTTGGGGGATGGTGGATGAGAGGACATTCACTGAATCTAAGTGCCGTCTGGTATGGTTTTCAAACTCATGAATCAGGGCACTTAACTTTTTTTAAGCCGTGGTTTCTCATCTGTATAATATTTTGATACCTTGTTGTGATGAAATAATCAAAAGGGAGATCTTTGTTTAGTCCTGGTTTTTCCATCAGTAGCAGCTGTTCTCATTATAGCATCATTATTATCATTATTAAATTATGCCTGGAATATTATGCTCAATTAGAGGCACAGCATTTTAAGAAGGGTATTTAGCAACCGGAAAACCAAATATGAGTGACACATAAACCATGGAGTTTGAAGAACCGGTAGCAGAAAAAAGTAAAAGAGAGGCCTATTTCCCTTGAAGAAGGGAAGCTAGGAGAGAACGGATAGCAGTGTTTACACAGATAGCCATTTTCCAGTCACCACAGACTGTCCTCTTAAAAGAGCAAACTATGTCTGCCCTAGGGGCAAAACTAGACTAATGGTAAAAGATGCCAAAAGGCAATTTTTTTTCTTACTAAAATATATATGTGTGTGTGTGTGTGTGTGTGTGTGTGTGTATAAGAAGTTCATAACAATTGCAGCTGATAAAAAAATCTGGTAGGTTGCCATGTGTAAAAAAATCTGGTAGGTTGCCATGTGCTGTAAAACCATTTTCTAGGAAAGAAGGAATTCTTGCATTGGGCAAGTGGTGGGATTAGATGATTTCAAAAGAACTCTGGGTTGATATTTGCTTGTCATCAGCAAAAATATGCAGGACTTTGGTTAAAGGACAATTAAGACATCACTGGTTTATGTGAAGATGCAGATCCCACATGCATATACTTTTGGAAGCAGTGCTGTTTAGGAAAGATGAAAATCACATCCCTGCTAAGATTTTAAGTAAAATGATGTGTGTTTTGTTGATAGTCTGTTGCCGTGTTATTTCTTTTCTTAGATTTTCCTCACAAGAATACATTTTACAGTTGTGTCTGAGAGCAGTAAGTCTAAGACCCCCACATTTTCCATCTTTAAAATAAATCTAGAGCCCCCTTGGGGCTTTTGATCAATCTTATTAATGCTCTAAGAAGCATCACACAGAAGACAATTTACATGAGCATGTATCTGTGTCTGTGCAGATAGTGGTGTTAAATAATGAAGCTAACAAGTATTTTAGGTGATCTTCAAATTATTTCAAATTAGAAAGATATTCTTGTGACATTCCAGTAAGGCTGTCATAATTTTTTTCAAGGGGAAAGCAAAGAACGTTACAGATGCTCCATGGTGTCATTGAATACAAATTTAATTTGAATTACTGTCGTATTTTTGTATTTTCTTGAATTTCATCTTGTGCTGTGGAAGTGTAGGGTTTTTCTTCCAGTCCTTATGGTGTGGAGTTACCTTGGTAGATGAGAACTTCATCTAACAATTATCAGTTCCATGTGACCACAGAAAAGTACCAGGATGTGGTATCATGTATATCTGAACTTTAAGGCTTCTGCCCTTCCAATTCTTCCACCATTAGAAGAGTAGTGACTTGGATATGAAGGGTGCATCTGTTTTTCAAATTTATTTTATTGAAGTATAGTTGATTTAAAATGTTGTATTGATTTCTGCTCTATAGCAAAGTGCTTCAGTAATACATATATATATATATATGTTATTTTTCTTATTCTTTTCCATTATTGTTTGTTACAGGATATTGAAAAGAGTTCCCATGTTATACAGTAGGATTCTGTTTATCGATTCTGCATATAATATATTGCCTCCGCTTATCTGAAAGTCCCAATCCATCCCTCCCCTACCTGCCTACCTCTTGACAACCACAAGTCTGTTGGCTGCCTGTGAGTCTGTTTCTGTTTCACAGATAAGTTCATATGTGCCATATTTTAGTCTCCACGTATAAGTGATATGATGTGGTGTTCATCTTTCTCTTTCTGACTTACTTCATTTAGTACTATAGACTCTAGGTCCATCTATACTGCTGCAAATGACATTATTTAATTCCTTATGGGCGAGTAATATTCCGTTGTATATATGTGGCGTATCTTCTTTACCCATTCCTCTGTTGATGGACATTTAAACTTTCAGTTGATGGAAGAGAGTTTTGTTAACACTTGTTTTATGTTCATGGTGACATCTTGTGCAACTTGCAAGTGATATGGGCATTTTTCCTAGTGGAAAATGAATTAATTAAAAGCAAAAAGAACTTAATACTTAAGGAATATTAGAAGTTTTATACAGATTATAGGTCAGCCTTTGAGCCAACATTGAGCCAACCATTCAGGATATCTGTTTTGTAAGATATCAGTATCTGGCAAATGACTGTTTTTCTTCTCTTAAATACAATCAGTTGTAAGATTCACTGTTACATTAATAAGAATATTAAAATTCTACATTGAATGTATTCACCTCTTGGTATTATATACTGACTTCAAAACTTCTAAAATATAAAAGGAACATCAAGTGCATTAGAATTGAAGAAGGATAAGAAATATCTTCCCCTAATAGCAAAGGAATCCATTATTTTATTATTCCTAAGTGGACAAACCAAAAAGAAGCAAAATTCAATGTTATCAAATTAGTATCTGTCAGTCTCACTGGTGAAAGTCTACCTGCCTGGTTCATTTTCCTGAGCACACCGTTAGACTGTTTTTCCATGGCATACAGTGTAAAGCAGTTTATGAGTATGTGTGTGCATATATAGTGAGCTTCTCTAGTGGCGGTAAAATATATGCCTGCCAATACCTGCCAACATAGGAGACTTGGGTTTGATCTGTAGGTAAGGATGATCCTCTGGGGATATGGAAATGGCAACCCACTCCTGTATTTTTGCCTGAAAAATCCCATGGACAGGGGAGCTTGGCGGGCTATGATCCAATGGAGTTGCAGAGTCGTATATGACTTAGTGATGAAACAACAACAATAACAATGTGTGCTTTAGTACCTGCTGGCCCAAAGGGTAGAGTGTGGGTAGACTGTTTGTATTACCCTGGCAGTGATCAAGACTGCCACATGAGTCAACAGGTACCTTTGTAATTTAGAGTTTTTAGATACAGAAAATTGAAGCAGAAACATTTTAGCAGTAGACACAATGCCTTATTAGATTTTTGCTCTGTAATATTAAAAGGACATCAGTATAAATAATACATGAATTCCCTGGCTTCCATACCTCAACTGTATTAACCTGACTTACTAATTAAATGAGCTCAGAGCCCAAGAGCTGCTCACCCCTCTGACCATGCACAACTGTGAGTTTAGGCGTGCGTTGGCCCAGGCTCAGCTTGAAACTCAAGGAACAGCAAGGAGCAATTACAAGCAAACTGATTCTCATTATGGGTTGGTAAATGTGAAACATTTCCTTAAAAGCTAAATAAGTTCCAGAGTCCCTCAGGACATTGAGTGTTGGATAAGATTTTGCTCAGAAACTAACATTGTATCATATTTACCTTCCTGAGAGTCAAGGCCGCCTTCTTTAATGTTTCTACTGCTCATTTAGTTCTTGCTTGAAATTATGCAGTAGGGTAAAAAGTACAGTTTCAGGGCGCACTGTATATGGTAAACCTTTCTGTGGCAACCTCCTGGAGGGGAGGTAGCAGGGGGTACAGACTTATTAACTTGGTTTTCCTTTAGGCTCAGGAGCTGTGTGTTAGTCACTCAGTTGTGTCCTGCTCTTTGTGACCCCATGGACTATAGCCTGCCAGGCTCCTCTGTCCATGGGATTTTCCAGGCAAGGATGCTAGAGTGGGTTGCCATTTCCTTCTCCAGGGGATCTTCCCCACCCAGGGATCAAAGCCGGGTCTCCTGCATTGCAGGCAGACGCTTTACCATCTGAGCTACTAGGGAAGCCCATAGGCTCAGGAGAGGTGCCAACAAGGCTGTCATCCTCTGAAAACTGTCTCTTCTTGGCTGAGCTTCATTTTATACTTGATCCTAATTAAGTGAAAATGCCACATTGGTGACTTTCTTAGCATTTTTAGTGAAGGCTTGAAAGCACTTTGTGAAACCTGATGTGAACATCAGAAGCCAGAGGCATAAATACACCCACAGACTTTCCCTGAACCCTTTCCAGAAGACTCAATGTGGTGTGTGTTTGATAGCTGAAGCCCAGTGAATTGCAGTTCACACTGACTTTTCTCACATCCTCCACCTGGCTCCTTATGTTAGCAGTTGAAGATATGTTCCTTTCAGTAGGCTTTCAACACTGCAAATGAAATGCCTCTCTACTCACAGTAACCTCCAGAGCCTATCATCTATCCCTTAGCCCATTTCCACTGTGGCAGGTACCATGATTATTATATTTATTGTCTTCGTGATCACAATCATCTGTAATGGTAACTGTCATTTACTAAATGCTTACTTTGTGCCAGGTGTGATTTTGTGTATATACAGGCATTAGTCAGTCAGTCAGTTCAGTCACTCAGTTGTGTCCAGTTCTTTGAGACACTATGGACTGTAGCATGCCAGGCTTCCCTGTCCATCACCAGCTCCTGGAGCTTGCTCAAACTCATGTCCATCAAGTCGGTGATGCCATCCAACCATCTCATCCTCTGTTGTCCCTTTCTCCTCCTGTTTTCAGTCTTGCCCAGCAACAGACATGATCTCCCCCAGATCTCTCATGTAGCAGCTGCTAGTACTATTTCCTCTTTACAAATGAGGACATGATGCCTTGGGGAGGTTGTGTAATTTATAAAGGCCACAGACATAATCAGGTAAAAGTCTAATTGAAGAAAATATAAACTCTCATGTAGCTACTTTAAGTGGGAGACTTATTTTACTTATGGAATTCTTGGGAGGAATAAAGAAACAGACTCTAGGCTATGGTTCCCAAAATCACAACTCAGCCCTGCATTGGCAAGGAATCTGCTGCTCCTGCCAGGATAGTGTGACTCCTACTGAGTCAATCTTCATGACCCAAATAATCACAATGGTGTGATCACTCACCTAGAGCCAGATATCCTGGAATGCAAAGTCAAGTGGGCCTTAGGAAGCATCACTAGGAACAAAGCTAGTGGAGGTGATGGAATTCCAGTTGAGCTATTTCAAATCCTAAAAGATGGTGCTGTGAAAGTGCTGCATGCAACATGCCAGTGAATTTGGAAAACTCATCAGTGGCCACAGGACTGGAAAAGGTCAGTTTTCATTCCAATCCCAAAGAAAGGCAATGCCAAAGAATGTTCAAACTACCGCACAATTGCGCTCATCTCACATGCTAGTAAAGTAATGCTAAAAATTCTTCAAGCCAGTCTTCAGCAATATGTGAACCATGAACTTCAGATGTTCAAGCTGATATTAAAGGCAGAGGAACCAGAGATCAAATTGCCAACATCCTCTGGATCATCAAAAAAGCAAGAGAGTTCCAGAAAAACATGTACTTGTGTTTTATTGACTATACCAAAGCCTTTGACTGTGTGGATCACAATTCTGAAAGAAATGGGAATACTGTTGTAGCTGCTAGACCAAAACCAGCTGCCTCTCAGGCTATGCTGTTAAGATAGACATTTCATGCCCTACCTCTCTCTACTCAGTTCAGTTCTGAGTTCAAGTCTCTAACAAGTGTATCTGATTGGTAGAGCCTGGATCAAATTTAGAACTATAGACAGAAGTGATCCTGGAGAATGTAGTAAGTTATTATCCAGGATTGAACAGTGTGTCTAAGCAGAGATTTGAGCCCAGATATGCCTGATTTTGAGGGCTTCCCAGGTAGCGCAGTGGTGAAGAATCTGCCTGCCAATGCAGGAGACACAAGATACATGGGTTTGATCCCCAGGTCAGTTACAAAATGGCAACCCACTCCAATATTCTTCACTAGAAAATTCCATAGACAGAAGAGTCTTGCGGACAGCAGTCCTCAGAGTCGCAAAGAGTCAGACATGACTGAGCACTCACGCATGCATGCCTGATTTTAGAGCCTGTATTTCTAGTCACTATATGTTTCCTTGTTTATAAGCATAACAATATTAATACATTTCTCTTTGTACTGTAAATGATTTATTTATAATGATTCTGTACTTTTTGAATCCTACCTCGTAAATTATACACTTTCAGTAGACATTTGTTATTGCTTTGACTGCCTCATATCTGAATACCATGTTTGAAGAATCCTCTACATTTTGAGACACAGTCCAGCTCCCATAACAAAAGCCAAAATAATGCCCAAAACTCATTGTCTAAGCTTCCCTTGCACCTCGAAGTTAGGTGCAAGACCACAACACTACCAATTATATAACTTTGAATTGGAAACCCATGCTTTAAGAACCAGGGACTGTGGAAAAATCCACCCTAAGAAAAGTAGGAGCCTTGGCAGCTGATGGGAGTAGAATCTCAAGGACGTATGTCAATGATGTCCACGTGAGGACTGCACCACCTGTACCATGGGGGTGGCATTGATAACTGAACTGGTTCTGCTGTATGATTTTGGACATTGTTCTTGATTTCATAGCTCCCACACCTACATTGTGGATCTTCTATAAGCTGTTAATTATCAGTTTAATATTAACAAATGCCTTTCTATTTAATTTAAACCAAGTCAGTTTCTGTTGCTTGCATCTAAGAACCTTGATTGCTATGCTTCTTGAAGGAGGGGTTACATTTTGTGCCATCTTTTATCTCTTAGATTTCTTTGCAAATTACAAGTAGTCAAGAAATCCTTCACTAATTTGATTCATTTATTTCACCAAAGCTTATTCTAGATCTAGATCCTCCCAAAACAAAATAGTGGATATAGGAATTCCGAAATATATCTGCTCCTCTATTGGGGTTTATCACCCTCCTTGCTCCCTAGCCATTTGGCATGTGATTTTGGGCTACTTAAATGAAAGTATTAGGGACTTTATGTGAATTTTCTGTGGTCATTTTTGATAGGTGTGTGTGTGCTTAGTCGCTCAGTCGTGTCCAACTCTTTGCGACCCCGTAGACTATAATCCACCAGGCATCTCTATCCATGGGGATTCTCCAGGCAAGAGTACGGAAGTGGATTGCCATGCCCTCCTCCAGGGGATCTTCCCAACCCAGGGATCAAACCCAGGTCTCCCACATTGCAGGTGGATTCTTTATCATCTGAGCCACCAGGGAAGCCCAGGAATACTGGAGTGGGTAGCCAATCCCTTCTTCAGGGGATCTTCCCAGCCCAGGAACCAAACCAGGGTTTCCTGCATTGCAGGCAGATTTTTTACCAGCAGAACTGACTACCAGGGATACCCTTTTGTTAGGTAGATAGATAGACAGACAGATAGATAGATAGATAGATAAAATTTGTTGAGCATTTACTAAGTACTGAGTGCCTTGCATTCATTGTCTAATTTTTTTATACCAACCTTTTGAGAATAAGAGATTAAACATAGGTCACACACTGAGGTATGGAATCAGGATTCAGTCCTAGACAGTACATCCTCAGGGACCTTATTCTCAATAAGCATAAGCACCCAGCTGTATCTGCTTTAAAAATATAAGGAAGATGATGTGGAAGTCAAATGATCACTAGTGATGAAACTGGACATTACATTAAACTATATTAAAATAGGAAGTTCTAGTCCCATTCAGTCCCTGTTATTAAGGGAAGTTTTATATCCTATTGGTTAAGTGAATCTTAGTATTAATATTATAATATTCATAAATATATCAACAACCTCTTAAACCAATGCTAGTGGCTTTGTTTCTCTTTTTTTCTGATAAACCAAAGATTTTTTTAAAGATTTATCTCTCACTAAAAGCAAGCCACTCACTGTTAGATTAATTGATTTCAAATGCTTTTTTACTACCTTTAAAAATAATTATTATGGATATATGTTCTGAAGCATTTTTTTTGTGTATAAGCCTCTGACATAAAGTATTGCTCAAGTCCAAACTTAATGAAATTTGCAGCGAAATGACAAAGGTTGGCGCACAGAAATGGGAAAAATGAGATTGAACTGGCATTGAGTTGAATAATTGTGGCTATTTTGAATTGCAGTTGTATCAGAATCACTTAAAATATGAGAAGTCAAAGAGTATCATAAATCACTTATATATGCAAAAAAGTTGTTACATGTATATATTTTTCCAATTCCCCTTTCTCTTCCTAGTTCAGTTCAGTTCAGTTCAGTTGCTCAGTCATGTCCAACTCTTTGCAACCACATGAGTCGCAGCACGCCTGACCTCCCTGTCCATCACCAACTCCCGGAATCGAGTTGGTAATTCCATCCAACCATCTCATCCTCTGTCATCCATCCCTTCTCCTCCTGCCCCCAATCCCTCCCAGCATCAGGGTCTTTTCCAATGAGTCAACTCTTCGCATGAGGTGGCCAAAGTATTGGAGTTTCAGCTTCAACATCAGTCCTTCCAATGAACACCCAGGACTGATCTCCTTTAGGATGGACTGGTTGGATCTCCTTGCTGGCCAAGGGACTCTCAAGAGCCTTCTCCAACACCACGGTTCAAAAGCATCAATTTTTTGGTGCTCATCTTTCTTCACAGTCCAACTCTCTCTTCCTAGTACTTTTAAGTAAATAAAGGTCTTGTTAAGTGGCTGCAATTTTCTAGTGTGAAGATGTATTAGCAAAATGTTCCTTCAAGTGTAAAAAAAAAGACCCTTTTACGATTTGAAGAAGTATATGCAATGTAATACTAACAACTACTGCTTGAAATGTCATTTTGTGTGGATTCTTTTAGTTTAGCTTTATACATTAATAATCTCTTAATCTTAACAACAGCCCCTTGGTTAAGTATAGTGCTATCCCCATTTTACAGATTCAGAAACTGGGCTAAAGAATTTAAAACACACATCCAAAAGTGGTGATGTTGGAGTTCATTTAATCCGTAAAGCCTAATTGCAGGGTCTGATAATTTAACCATGATCGTGGTACTTATTCATTTAGTTACTAAAAACAATACAGGTTTATGAACATAGCTTCAAACTGTAACTGATATTCAATTAAACACATACTTACTGGTATCTTACTGGGATTGGGTTTTGGAAACCATAAAAAAGAATTGGAAGAAGTTGTGTAAAAATAAGACTTATTCAAGAGCCAACAAAAGGATTTATTGTAAGCAAAAGGGAGTTATAATTCTTATTGTAACCAGTTCTCTTTTCTGAGAAGTATGAGACCATGAGAATGTTTAATCAGGTTTTCCAGAAAGAAAAAAAACAGATAGTCTGCCCAATTCTCTTTTGCAAAGTATGAAATCAATGATACTCTAGAGCAGTGAGAAGTCTTCAGTCCCTTTAATCACTTGGCTCTCACATATTAAAGTCCCAGTGGGCCAGGATCCAGCCTCAACACCAGAAGAGTGGATGGGATTTTCTTAGACTCCGTTTGGTCCTCTGCTACTTACACAGCAAATAAAAAGTATTACTTTTCCAGACCTTATTTCTAATAGTTTAAGGGTTTTTTTTTTTTTTCTTTTTTTGGATTAACCATTATGGGTATCTCTAACTCTTAACTCAAAAATATGAGAACAATTTCTAAAGCACAATATGCTACATAGAAAACTGTTGTCTAAAATATCCACATAAATAAAGAAATTATTTTTTTTTCTTTTGTTTTGACTATGGAATGCAGGAAGAGGTCAGAGAATAAAAACTTCTTTTTGAAAAATTCTTTCCTAGACTTTCACAAGTTTTCTCAAAGAAGATGCATTAGTAATTATTGTATTCTTGCAAATCACATTGAGTTTGTGGTAATTAACTCTTGATGACTGCAGGATAGAAGTATGAGGGAGAAGTGAGCAGTCTGGACTCTTCAGCTTTACCTGAGTTCCAGAGAAAGAAGTCATTGTATCTGTACCATTTTTCAGTAGCCTCAGGACTTTTTAGTTGCTGTTCTCTTTGCCTGGAATCCTTTTCCTTCGTTCTTTGCTTAGCTAACTTCTAGTCATCCTTCAAATCTAAAGTTAGATTTCACTTCTTAGGGTCACCTTCTCTTGTTTCCCCATCTCAAAACATCTGTCTCATTCTTCATAGCAGTTGTTGCAATTGTAGTACCTATTTGTATTATTTTACAATCAGTGTTCACCTTTTTATTGACTGTAAACTCTGTGAGGTGAGCTATGTGTTGATTTATTTTTTTTAATCATTCTGTGCAAAGCATCCCAAAACCAAGAAGTATTTGTTAAATAATTGATGTGTAGATGGATAGATGAATGTTTAGATGAATAAGGAACAGCCAATTCAAACCATATTTATCACTTGCTACACTCAGGGAAATCTGTTCTGTTTTACACTCAAACTTTGGGCATCACTACCTTCTCAAATTATGAGAACAAGTAAGAAGAAGGAAAAATAGAGTTCATCTGTTTAATTAAGCTAGAAGCTCTCAGAATTTAAAGTATATCATTTCATAAAGAAATTGAGTTTCAACTGTTAGCTGGCTCCTTCTCAGTCTTACTAAAAATGAAGACTCAGTAGCCCTTCAGTGGATAGTCATGCATTTTCCCCTTCATTATAGTATTTTGGTGGATTATATTAATTGATTTGAACAATGAGCCAACCTTACACTCCTGGGATAAGTATTGCTTGATCATAATGAATTGTCATTTTTATGTTATTGATTATGATTTTCTAATTTTTTAAAAAGATTTTTGCTCCACCAGGGTACTGAACTATAGTTTTGCATTTTGGGAAATATCTTTGTCAAGATTTGGTAGCAGAGTTATGTTGGCCTAAGATGCGACTGAGGATGGTGGTCCCCATTCTCCATTTCCTTAAAATGTTATGTCCCATTAACAAATTTTTTGACCATATTAACCATATCACAGTTTTATATAAACTTGTAGTAAAAAGTATAAATAATGCACAAGAGTAGCTCTGCTATCCTCATATCAACTCATTAATACAAATTTGTACTATAAAGTTATTGATCTAACTTTAGATCCACTTGGTTCTCTGAGTTAGCTTTCATTTCACATTCCAATCTGTATGATTATCCATAGAGTTTCCCCAAAAAAAGGTGTTTTCAGAAGTAAAGTTTGAAATAATAAGAGCTAATATATATTAAAACTCTGTATGACAATCAGTGTTTTGAATTTTTATATGAAATAAACCTGCACAGTACTGTTTATAGGCCTATTTTTAGTTGAGAAAACTGAGATACAGAGAAGTTAAGCAATTTGCAAGTTGAGCAATAAGCAAGTTTTACAGAGTAGTGGAGTCAGAATTCGGGTACAGGCTATTTAGTTCCAAAGTCTGAGCCATTAGCAGCCACTCTATCACCGCAATTTTACTCAAGGAGCATGGTATTTGGGGTCAGGAGACCGAAGTTGGAGCCATTGACTGGTGCCAGAAATCAACTAAGTTCTCCAGAGAGTGGAAGAGTTAGACCAGGAAGTCACTAGATGTTGTTTTAGTTAAAAATGTAATTCTTGTTTACTTGGATGTCTGAGCATTTCCATATGCAGAAGAGGCAAGGGGAATCATAAATGCTATCACATGGACTTTTTGCCAAAGTCCTAGATGAATATTTTATTTGTCTGAGTAAGTGACAGACCTAGAGATGAGTGCAACTCTGACTGCCTTCGGAGTTAAAATCTCTATCAGGTTTCATTAAGGGCATGAGACCTAGACAGGCACACAGGGCCCATGATTAGCGGGGTACTCATGCTCTGCTATCACTGTCCTGAAATTCTTAATTTGTGGGAAAGGGACCCCTCATTTTAGTTGTGCACCCCACAGATGATTCCCCAGTCCTGCCCTTAATCCCTCTGCAGTAATCTTCAGCTGCTGCACTGATAGCCCAAGGTTTGGCCCGGAGATGCTTCCTGATGTGGGAATATGACCTGTGATTCAGCTCCTTCTTAGAGACCACTAGTGAATCATCAGTGATGCTGAGTCTCTTTGTTTGATGGCCTGTTCTCTATTGTTTCTAGCCTTTTGGATTCTGGAAGAACAGTTTTCCATTATATCTTATTGCTATCTGCAGCCAGTTCTATGGGTCAGTACCTGTTATCTTCCTAATGGTAGAAATAATTGTAACATGTTTACTTAGATCTTGTGTACATAAAATGAAAGGAAGAGACTTTTCTTGTGTTGTCCCAGTTTTCTCTCTGGGCACAATATCTATTGCTAATATTATATATTCATTGTTGACTATAAAGTTAAGCTCTCCATACCATGTAAGAACTCAGAATAATCTAGAGAAAGGTCTTTTTCTATTCTGTGAAACTATTTGACATTCGACTTATTCTTACTCCCACCACTCCACCCCAGGAGAAAATCTCAGTGATTAAAGAAACTAAATGAAAATTGTTTTGCAAAAAGTCTACCCTACTAATGCTTCTTTGATATCACAGATTTTTAAAAATGTGTTGTTAAGTTGACCCACTATTCTCACCCAAGGAAAAGAGGGCATGGTTTGCCATTTTATGACATATGCTCCAGCCTAACTAAGTTAGTTGAAGCAAACCTGTCAGATGCCACAGTGTAGAGTATTAAAATCTCAACGAAATGTCAGGAGAAATGGGAAAACTGGTGAATTTAAGAAAATCTGTCATAAAGATTGCATTGCATGTTTCTTTCTGCCTAACTTGAGGTGACATATGGAAGTTTAAAAATATAACCTAATGATGTGCCTTTATGGTAACAAGTTTATATAACTTAATTGCCACAAAACTGTCATTGCTGGTTAATTTATTAGAGTAATAAAAATATGTTGTGTTCTTAGAACTTATCTGGAATGAATTCTGGATAGCAACACTGATGGTCCCTGAACCATAAATTTTCTATTTTTGACACTTATTTAAAGCTGAGAAGTTGTACATGGTTAAATGTGGGTATAATATTCTGAAATGTCTTCTTTGGAAGCCTGGCATGAATGCAAGAACATAGGTGAGCTCAAGACAGTGCAGAGAGCCTTCCGTTATGGAAGAAGCCTGTGCTTAAAGGATTGGGAGTGAAGAAATAGAGACTAATCAGTCCAAGGATTTGGTCTTTTAAGGGAAGTATTACCCCTCATCTTCCACCCCGATACTTTTTTAGCTCTTTTTGTTTGGAAATAACTTGATTTACCGAAAAGCTGCAAAAGTAGTACAGAATTTCCTCATGTTTTTCACCCAACTTCACCTAATGTTAACATTTTTCAAAACCATGATGCATTTTATTAAAACTAAGAAATTAGCAATGTTAAAATCCAGTTGACCAAATTAGTCTTTATGAAAGCGGCTTTTTGGGTGGTGCTAGTGGTAAAAAGTCCACCTGCCAGTGCTGGAGACATAAGAGATGCATGTTCTATCCCTGGGTTGGGAAGATCCCCTTGCTGGAGGAGGAAATGGCAACTCACTCCAATATTATTGCCTGGAAAATCCCATGGACAGAAGAGCCTGGTGGATTACAGTCCATGGGATTGCAAAAGGTCAGACATGGCTGAACAACTGAGCGTGAACATGTCTTTATTAAGATTTCACCACTTTTCCCACTAATGGCCTTTTTCTGTTTGAGAATCCAGTCCATATGTGGCATTTAGTCATCATGTCTTGATTGTCTCTTTTAACAGTCTTTTCTCAGTCTTTTTGTTTCAAGAGCATGATACTTTGAAAGAATACTGATCAACTATATTTAGAAAGTCCCTCAACTAGAGTTTATCTCATATTTTCTCATGATTAGCCTGGTCCATCCACATATTTAATTTACTTCCTTAGGAAAGTACACAAAATCCGGCACAGCTGACTCCAAGAGGAGGAAGAGCCAGGCTATATTGAGATATTTCCGTTAAAGAAAAATTATTGTTGTATAGTTGCTTTACAATGTGGTATTAGTTTCTACTGTAAAGCAAAGTGAATCAGCCATACTTATACATACATCCTCCCTTTTTTGGATTTCCTTCCTATTTAGGTAACCACAGAGCACTGAATAGAGTTCCATGTGCTATACTGTAGGTTTTCCTTAATCATCTATTTTACACATAGTAGATCAATCTCAATTGCCAATTCATCCTACCCCCTCTTCCCCCTCTGCTGTCTGTACATTTGTTCTCTATGTCTGTGTCTCTATTGTCTGCTTTGCAGATAGGTTCATCTGTACCATTTCTCCAGATTCCACATATATGTGTTAATACTTATTTTCCTCTTTCTGACTTACTACACCTGGTATAACAGTCTCTGTGTCCATTCATGACTCTGCAAATGACACAATTACTTTTTTTTGACCGGATAATACTCCATTGCATATATGTACCACATATTCTTTATCCATTCCTCTGTCAGTGGTCATTTAAGTTGCTTCCATGTCCTGGCTATTGTATATAGTACTGCGATAAACATTGAGCTACATGTTATCTTTTGAAATTATTTCCATGTAAACAGGTAAAGGCCAATATGATTAAGCTAGACTAATTATTTATTAGTTTGCATGTTGGTAGTAAGTTTATCATTTGGAAATTTATTTTATAGTAAACTTTCTTCAAAGGATAATAATACCAAGTAATATGTGCCAGACTCCTTGCTTAATATATGGTGCCCAATTTTATTATCAAAACAACCCTATGAATTAGACAATATTATTATTGTTATTATCACCATTCTTATCTTGGAGTATAGAAAATTTAAACTAAAGAAAAGTTTCACGAATTTCCCAGTAGCACAACTTGTAATGCTTGTGGAATGCATCCTTAAATATATGTCCCTCTGACTCAAGAGTCCATATTATTTATTTGTTAAGCAATGAAAATTTAGGTCCTCTGTAATTTGTTCCTCCTTCTCTGAGAGTAGCCCATAGAAAATATTTAATCAAGAGCTATTCCAGAGACCTTTAAATTAAGTTACACCAGATACTGATACTGTATTGATTAAACCATCTATGAAAATTTCTTTCAACAATATTAGTAACAACATACTCCAAAACAATTCCCTTATCTCCCAGTCATAGTTTCCTCCCCTTCCTCTGCTCCCCCACACATCCCCCTTTCCTCCTCTTCCATCTTCTCCTCCATCATTTCCTTCTTCTTCTTCTCCTCCATTTCTTCCTCCCTTTCTCCCTCTCCCATCTCTCTATACACACACACACACACACACACACACACTTTACATGAATATATCTGTGTGTATATCCACGTACCTATAATCTATCTATTATCTATCTATGTACCTACTTATCTACCTACAAATGCGATAAAGAATATGACCTTTATGAAGAATCATGCTTTCAAAACAGATCTCATTAGTGAAATTTCTTTGCTTCAGCATTTATGCATTACTTAAGTAATTACTTAAGTCCAGACTTCTTGCACACTTTTAGTATGAATCAGTAGAAGAAAGAATTTTAGGAGTGTATCTTAGAAGTTTATTTATCTGCAGTGTTGACATGGTACATACTGCTAAATTGGATTATCTGGATGACTGCAAATTATTAAAGCTGTAACCTCAAATAGTTTAACCATTAACTTGGATGCATCAAAGTATGACACTATTCCCATAGTCTATTGTTAGACCAAAGTGCACTGAACTGAGAGTTATATATTATCTAGCTCACCAATCCAATTTTACAGATAAATTATCATTATTTTCAAGGTCATTGATCTGGTTAATGACAGAATCAGAGCTAGAACACTGGGGTTATATGTCCCTTCCTCCTTGAAATTATGTGATTCTGAAAAAAAAAATAGTTAAGAATTGGTGAAAATAAAACTATTTATTCTATTTATTCTAAGTATCCCTCAACAGATACTTTGTGCACATAATAAAATGTGCACATATTCTTAAAAAGAATATGTGTTGAGACACAGTTTCCTACTATCTCAAATCCTCCTATGATTTCTTAGAATTATGACCAGGAACTTTGCTTCTAGTGGCCTCGGACCAATTTTAAGTTGAAAAATACACGTTCTCCTTTGAGATCCCAAACCATAATTCTGGTGCCTGTGTACTAACCAACCTGTGTTTTGGACTTTGTCTTTCAAAGCATGCTGCTGGCTTTATGTGTCGGTTTTATGAGGTTTCATTGAAATTAAATCCTAAAAACTGTTGAGACTTATGTATTAATATATGCTGATTTAATCACGTCTGGTTCATTTTAAGAAAGTATGACATTTAAAAATCTCTAGATTGTTAGTCTTTAGTGGTTTAACTATTTAAACCAAGAGCTTCTTAGATGATAATACATTTGATTTGAAATTTCCTAGGTTTAAATATTAAGTTTTAGCTGTATAGTTCTTTCCTAAAGAAAAATGGCTGACATGAAAATTGAGGCATTTGATGGAAGATGGATTCTGTGTGTCATATACTGTATACTGTATCTACTGAATACTCTCCACACAGGTAATGTACACCAGTGATTTTAAACACATGCTCTTTGATTCTATAAAATCCATAACAAGACTGGGTTTGTCAAAAATTAAAATTCCGATCCATAAATCATGGAAATTTTCGAGGTTACACTGATAACCTCAAAGAAAATATTCTCAACAGAGATAAACCAGGAGATGTCAGACTGGGCAATGCTTGAGTGAGTACAGCCTCTTGGTTCCCCAGGAAAGGTTTGGTGGTGTTGGCACTTTACCTGTCTTGGGTGAGAAACTGCCAGGACACAGGAAGCACCAGTGGAGATGAACAAAACCTCTTACACCAACAGCTTCAACACAGGGAATGTACGTCGTCAGGAAGACCAGTCTGCAAGTACGCACAGTCAGACGTTCACAAGGCCAAGTACTGAGGGGGCATGGCAGGCCCAGTGAGTGCCTGCCACAGAGTTATAGATGGACATTTCATTTAATTACCAAGTATCACATTTGTTCTTGATTATGATATATAAATATAAAAAGTAAAATATAAAATCTGCTCACCCTTTCTACCTACCCTCCAGAGACAACCAGAGTTAATAGATGACATACCCCCTTTAAAACTTCTTTCTATGCGATAGTACTCTGTAACCACGTTCCCAGCATTGTATATATTATGGACTCCTTCAGTATAAATACTAATAGATATCACTCAACTTTTTCAACACTTACATTTATTGAATTATATGGATGTTTCATAAGTTGTTTAGTCATTATCCTATTGATGAACCTTTAGACTGTAAGTTTTCACTCTCTGTACAGTGGAGGCAATGAAAAGCACTGTCCACTTATCTTTTCACTCTCTTGTATTCCCTAGGGTCTTCATTAATAAAGCTGAAATTATTGGTTGAATGGTGTAGTCCACTGAAAATACTCTTAGAGACCACCATATTGCTCTCTAAAAATTGTGTAAATCATCAACTCACAGTATATTTTATCAATATTTAAAAATTTGTTTGCCAGTCTGATTGATAGAAACTGATTCTTTAATTAAGCTGCATTTCCCCCGACCACTAGTGAATTTGAGCATCTCTTCACATACTTATCAGATACTGATATTTTCCTTTATCAATTTTTGGCCAGTATTATGCAAATGTTTTTTCTTTTTTAAATATTTTATATTTTTTATACTAGTAGGTTAAAGCTTAGTCTCATGTTTACAAATATTCTCTCAATTCATCATTTGTCTGATGGTAAATTTCCTTATAGAGAAGTTGTACTTTTTAGGTGGTCTAATCACCTGGTTTTTTGCCTTCTCACCTTTAGGTATCCTGTTTTTCTTATATTTTGCTGCCTCAAGGTAATGAAAATATTTTCTGTATAAGCACATGTTTTCTAATATATTGGTAAAACCAATATTTCCATAACAAGCTCAGCTTTTTAAGTCCTTTGAAAGTGAAAGTGAAAGTCACTCAGTCGTGTCTGACTCTTTGCGACCCCATAGACCATGGAATGAATTCTCCAGGCCAGAATACTGGAGTAGTTAAGTCCTTTGGCAGAATTCTAAATGCCCATTAGCCTTCCTTCCAAGATATATAAAGAAAAATGACTGAATACCTCTATCAAATAAATGGAAGGAGTTGGCAGTCTACATTATGCAAGAGTGTACTGTATTGGGTGTTAAGTTAAATTTGTATTTTAGTTTCTGGACTATCTTTAATGTAGAGAGAGTTGAATAATATTAAAACTTATTTGTCTTTCCTCTGGCACTAAATTACAATCAGGTCCTTTAGGCTGGGAGATTCTGTGGAGGAGATCATGCCACTATTTAAAATGTTGGCAGGGAGCGCAGGCTTAAATAAATTGACGGGGGCCACTTCAGTTAAGTGCAAGCTTCAGCTGGGTGAGAATAATGACTGTGTGAGTCCATTGCATCAAACCACAGATTTGTGGAGGTTGTCTAGTGGTCATTTTAGCAGAGTTATTTGGACATGAAAGGAGAATGGAAGAAAAGATACAGTTTGAGTTGGAAGTGCTCAAGAAATAATCCAAGAAATCCAGGGATGCACTCAGCTTTTGAATATGTATTTCAGCAAATTACATCCCACCAGACACACACACACAAACACACACACCACACATATATGCATGCTCACACATGCATGCACATACACATGTACAGTAGGTAACAGTTAAAGCTAATCATATGACAGGTACTGTTCCATATGCTTTACTTGACTTACATGGTGCTCCTAAGTGTATCAACTGCAGACTAGTATTTTTCTCATTTTCTTGGTGAGGAGATAGAAGTATAACAAGGTAAATTGCTGCTTAAGCAGGCACAGGTAGAATGAGGGAGGCGGTTTGGACACCGGCACTTTGACTCCAGTGTGTAACCGGTACACCAACCACCGTGCCCCTCCTAGCAACTCCACTCTGAAAATATGACAGGGAGTATTTGTATAGCACTTCATATATTTCTAAGATAATTTCAGTCTTTATCACATTTAATTATCCTAGTCATCTGCTAAATTCCCCAAGCAGAACTTTTTCTTACTCTAGTTTTATAGTTTGGGAACTGAGACACAATCTTTAAATGAGTGGCCAAAGTTCATACATAAAATATGGTAGTGCCAGACCCCAGTACAGAATGTGATATTTGGATAGGATGATAATTTCACTTTCTCCCTCACAATAACAGGAAAGACCAAATGAAAATAGCATGTCTAAAACATGCCCATACTTTTAAAGTGTTCCAACCGCAATATCAAGGGCTTCCAGAGTAAGCATCCGCCTGCCGGTGCAAGAGATGCAAAAGGCAAGGGCCCGATCCCTGGCTCAGGAAGATCTGGAGTAGGAAATGTCAACGCACTCCAGTATTCTTGCCTGGAAAATCCCATGGAGAGAGGAGCCTGGTGGGCTACAGGCTATGGGGTCGCAAAGAGTTGGACATGACTGAGCAATTGAGCACAGCAGAGCAATAGCAATATCAAAGAGGCACTAGACTTAAAATTTAAAACAGGTTTTCCACACAGTTGCTTTAGACTCACATGCTGTCTTATTAATTCCCTGCCTTTTATTGGAAGATAATATTGAAGGGCTTAGTATATGTAAGAGACAGAATTAATTTTTTCGGGGAAAAAAAAGGTACACAAAACAAGTGTACTCTAAGCTTATACCATATTTGATAGAAGGGATGCTTCAAATTGAGAAAGCACCTCTATTTGCCACACATTCTTCCATTCTCTCTGCTGTTCTTCAAGTTAGCCTGCTTTTTTGCTCATTATTTTCCTAGACATCTTTTCCTCTTCCTGAGCTGTATATTTTCATGGCAAGTCTCCCAGATTCTCCTAGCTAAGACTTATTCACACAGGTTAACTATCATTTTTTTAGAAAAAAATTTTGCCAATCAATTTAGCTAAGTGCCCTTATCACTAAGGTTTTCTTTGGTACGTGGTATATGTTCCTATTTCATAGCTCTTATTGAAGTGCATTGTTGTATAGTTACATATTCATTCTACTATCCATTCTTTTAATGTCTGTTTCCCCTGTAAATTGTATTCACCACTAGAGTGGAAAACATGTTTATGTCACTCAGTATTCAGCACAGAGCATGATGCAAAGCAAAAATCAGTTGATATTTGTTGACTTAGTAAAATAATTTAGCTTTCAGATTTTATGAGGTGGAAATTCTTAAACTACTGAATGATGACAAGCTAAGATCAATTTCCTTCTCTCCTTTTTTGCCACCCAGCACCTTTTCTCCTCATCTAAAAAGAAAACAACCTTAAATACTAAGAAAAGTGTATAGCAACTGTTTCAAGCATCGATTACCAAGACTATTTCTGTTTGTTCCATAAAGAATTTGCCAAATGAGAAGGCCTCTACACATCATCACTCCTGAGAAGTGGGGAGGAACAGTTTGCTAGGAAAAGTGTTTACAGAGAAACATTCATGAAAGACTTTTCAGGAAAGAGTTCAAAAATGATTGATGAGCTAGAATTCAGTTAGGAGTACGCACAGTGTGTGTAGATATACAGATGTACTTTGAAGATGCTTGGGAATACTCATCCCAGATTCTGTGATGGCATCTCTTAGCTTAGGGAAAAATAGATAATCAGAGACCTGTAACTTTCTGGAAGGGGTTAGGAATGCTCTACAGGGAGACATCAGCTGCAGCTGGTTTTGCTCATTCTGCAACTGACTTCATGGGTGTCTGGGCCACCTATGTAAAGGCCAATAGCCTCCTACCATTTTGAGAGTAGAAAATAAGGAGAATAACTCAGAGGATGAAAGAAGAGTCATAGCAAATGTGAAATTATATATTCCCACCTCTCTTTCTTACTATCCTAAATACTATACAACAACGCTTGACTATATAAATGAATGAAGTTGAACCCTTATAGTTATTACTAGAGAAGCTGGGGCAAACTGGTCATTTTTCTAAGAAGTCTTAATTTAATTATACCAAAGACAAACTGAGAAGTATATTCCACTCCACTCCATGCCCTCCACCAACTAAACATGTAACAGATGAAAACTCCAGACACCCATCTACTTTCTAATGAATTAAAGATATGTAGAAAAAAGATATCTTTAATAATACATTCTTTACTCCACATTTATAAAGTTAATTTTATAGTTGCTTTTACAATTAAACTGTCTCATCTCTTTACTTACCTAGTTGACTGCACATCTTTCCAAGGAAATGATTCTTGAATTTGGAGAAACTAACCTTTATCATAATTTGAGAACCACCATAAATTATTTCCCCAGAAAAATATACATATATATCCTTTAACAGATCTTTTGTAGAAAACCTAAGAGCTTTTTTTGAGCCCTTGAAGGCTTGTCATGCTTAAGAGACTTTGTTATAAATGGGGAAATTTTAACACTGACTGCATATTTGATGTTACTATATACTAGTGTTATTGTATATTATTAAAGATATAATATTACAACATGAGGCTAATTTATTGGTATTATGTTTAGATGGCATGATATTTGACAGATTCAAAATATTCTGTGGTAGGGAAGAAGGTTGAATATAGGTTAGCACTGCCCAGTGAAAAGTTCTGTGATCATGGAAATATTCATCTATTTGGTAGAACTTCACTGTCCAATACTGTACTCACTGGCCACTTGAAACTACCGAATCCTTGAAATGTGGCTAGTGCGCCTGAGGAACTGAAAATTTTTATGTTACTTAACTTTAATTAAATATCAAATAACTACTGTTCTGAACAGTATAGGAACAGATAAATACAGCTCACCAAGAAATGATAATACCTAAAGCTGGGAGATGGGAATATGACTGTTATTTAAACTGTTTCCTCGATTATATGTTTAGAGAAGTCTACCATAAGCCAATAACAGAAGGAGAGATACTATGTGATACTATTTATATGAGGTCTCTAAAATAATTAAAGTCAGAAACAAAGCAGAATAAGTAGCTGCCAGGGGTGGAGGGTTACTGTTCAACCTGTAAAAAGTCTACATTATACAAGATAAGTAAGTTCTAAGGATTTGCTCTATAGCATTGGGCCTATAGTTAACAGTGCTGTTCCATACACTTTAAAGATTTATTTAAAGGGTATATATGATATTAAATATTCTTACTATAATAAAAAAGTAAAAAATTTTCTAAAGTTGAAAAATAAGTTAGGAATATTGGGGGGGAAACCCCCTCGAATAGACAGAAGGAGAGGAAAAAATCAAATCATTCAAACCTTATCACTTTGATGTCTGTCCAGAGCATCCTTTGATGACTGAGGAGAGGTCTGTCGGGTTCCTGGCAGTGTTTCCTCGGAATAGGTTGTCACAGAGGCGTGCATGGCATGACTGGTTGGCTCAGTCTCCAAAGAGTTGCTTGAGTGGAAGATAAAAGCTTGAATTGTCAAAATGAAGAGTTGGCCTATATGACCAGACTTCAGGCTGAGTGTGGAACTGTGATTTAGAATTCAGCTGTAATGCTACCACCCCTATTGTGGAGGGGAGACAGAAATATGACAAGATAGGAGCCATGTGTAGACTTAGGTCCTTGCAAGGAAGATCCTGTGACAATGAACAAAGTTGGGAAGCAGCAGGGCCCTGAATGAAAGGTGACCAAGGACACATGGAATCAGAGTCATGAAATGTTCATTTACCTAGCAAGGAAAGAGAATGGCTTAGAATAGGCAGAAGTATTACTGATAAGGAATCATTCACTTACAGGTTTAAAGACTGTGACCCAGATAGAGGATTGTAAAAGCTCAAACTGTAATCAGATGCAAAGGACAATGGATGGGTTTGTGCTGCACTAGGGGATGAGGTGCATCAATTTAACACCCCTCTGATCTGCTGAGAACGTAAATAACTTTGGGAGGGTCTTTGATAAGATGCTTCATTATGCTATAACAACATACTGTCCAAATTTTTCAGGTTGGTTAGAGATGGTAGAGCTCTTTCTGGGAGGTAAGGGAAGCTGAGCCATGTGGTTCTGACGTGTGTTCTCATCAGCCACTTGTGGCTCATCTCCCTTTTCCTCCTTCTCTCCTTCTTTGCCCCTTATTTTTGCTGTCTTGTATCAAGTCTTGTATCTTGTAACAAAAGAAATATTATCTTAATCTGAACAGCAATGCTGAGAGTAGGTTGATTGGATAGCTCTTCACTGAAGGTGTGACAATAACAAAGAGGAAATGAAAAGGAAACTTAGCACACAGCCAGATAATATACTTTATGAATAATAGTAAGGGATTAATATGCACTGAAAGTACACACACTCTACTGTGTGTTTATATGTATTGTCTTACTTTTGATCTTCATTCCAGATTTATGAAATAAATATTCTCATTTAATGGAAGAGAATAATAAAGTTAACCTTTTAGTCTAAACTACAGTAGTTCTGGGAGCTTCTGTGGGTGGCTGAGCAGTAAAGAATCTGTCTGCACTGCAGGAGACACAGGAGATGCAGGTTCGATTCCAGAATCAGGAAGATCCCCTGGAGGAGGGCATGGCAACCCACTCCAGTATTCTTACCTGGAGAATCCCCATGAACAGAGGAGCCTGGTGGGCTATAGTCCATGGAGTCACAAAGAGCTGGACATGACTGAAGCAACTTGAGCACTCACAGACAGTAGTTTAGAACAGAACTGTATTTTAACTCTTCCAATTTTAAACTACAAAGCTAAGAAATAATAGAACCCAAGCTTAAATGACAGTTTGACTACTCTAAAGCTCATGCTTTTAGCCACTTCAGTATACTTTTTTATTTCAACTTGGAGACTTCTAGAGGGTATCCCCCTTCTTGCCTCCTGACATGTCTCCAAGGGTCAGAGGGTATTTTTCCTTTAAAGAGCAGTGAATATGCACTCACTCCCTTCTGAATAAAGTCCATCCCCTCCCATTGGTACATAGCCTCATCCTAAGACCTCAACCAGTCAAACAGGTCAGAGTGCATCTCTACATGTAACAAATGGAGTATTCATCCAAATCACCTGTAGAATTTTCCTTTTATCCATAGACCCCTATCCTGCATACCACTTTTGTCTTATCTACAGAAGAGGACCCAAGTTCACGTCATATCCTTGCTTCACCCTAAATCTTTATGATGAGAATGTGGTGGTGGTACTTCTGGGAGTGATGGCGTCCATTTATCGACCACCTCATATATCCAAAGAGCTTTACTCAGTGCTCAACAGACTGATATAGTCCCAACCTTAGACATTGTGACCTCTGTTGTATAGCTGTGGAAATCGGGGATTTGCCCAGGGTCACTCAGCCTGGTAAATTCTAGTGCTGGGATTTGAGCCTCTCAATTCCAGATCCCAGAGTTTATGTTTATTCTACTGAAAAAGATTAAAAACAAACTAATATGTAAAGAGAGGGTTGAAGGTCCCCCCTAAATCTGCCACTTGTGTATAAGAGTCTGCCTTCCAACATCTCCTGTTCTAAAGTTTTATGGTAGTGCCTATGAAGTCAGGTAAAGATCTGTTGATTTTTGAGCCAGTAACTTTTTTATTCTTTCCTTTGACCCTCTCTTACTCACCCTTACATTCAGTAAACCCCATTTCTTTTTCTCCCTGTACAAACTTGCGAACAATTGATCTCTTGTCTCATCGTGTTATATCCATACAGCCATTTTATTTCTACTTCATTGTATCATCTTGCATTCAGGTTCCCTGTGATAAGTGTGTTCACCCTCAAACACTTACAGATAGCATTGTGTTGTCAAAAGTTTCCACATTACTAAAAGCTTGATTGAGCTCGCCTTTAGACCTTCTTTGTTCCTGATTTTCAAAAGTGAGATTCCTTTTTCATAAGAGCATTGCATCTAAACAGAAAGGTTAGTGACTCAGCATTGCTCCTGAAATTTTGCACAGGAAGCTAATTCCCACCAAGAGTTGCAATGCAGTTCAGTTCTCATCTCCCAGAGTTGGAAATTGTTTCTTGTGAATGCAATTGGTAAAAAACTGATACACTTGGATTCTGTAGAGAAGCATATAGAACATTTGAGCATGCCATTAAGAAAATGAAAGAGAAAGGAATGTATGAAGTCTCGAATTTTGATAAACTACAGCAAAGGCAACCTGGCTTTTCATAAAATAATAAAGTTGCTGTCTATTGCCTGGGTGCAATTCATACTCTCCAAGGTAAATTAAGTTCCTGAAGGTAAAGTTTTGTGGAAGAAAAATTTTTCATTATACAGTTGTGGAATAAGGCAGACCTCATTCCAATAATAATAATAAAAAAATTATTCAGAGGACATGTTTGATAATGTGTGGTCCTTGGATCTCTTGCATCAAAGTGATCTAGGTTATTTGCTTAAAATATAGACTCCAGGACTGAAACTTAACAAATCTGACTCTAAATAGGTAGGGCCTCTAGCAAAAAATAAATAAAAATAAGGACAGATAGAAAAGTAATTTATAAAGTAATTAAATGAGATGAACACTATAAAGTTGGCAATTATTGAGCTCTCAAGATTTCTTATTTATTACTGTAGTTAATTATGTTCTTTGCCTCTCTTTTTGTACCCTACTACTTTCTTCCTTCAGGCTTTTTTCAGTGTTTTTTTTCACATTTGCTCTTTAGAAAAAATGGATTCACTACTTCCACACTGTGGCAGGAACATAGACAGTGGTTTCAAAGATTATCCCTGCCGGGAGCCACATTTACAATTTAACATCCATTAAACATTAAGCTTCATTTCAGCCAAAGGAATGAAGTACTAATGGTGCAATTTGAGTTAAATCAAGGAGCGGAGGTAATTGGAAGTAGGAATAATGCATAAAAGTGTGCTCTATGGCTAGAGAATGCTGACTCGTGATCCAGAGTACTTCAACACCTGAAAGGGGAGAACTATTGTCATAGGACTGAAATGAAATGAAATATGAAAGTGTTATTTAAAGTATCTTAATAGAGATTATCTTGTAGATATATTCCTTTGTGATTGCCATGTGGTTTTTTTTGTTTGTTTGTTTAAATATTTGAAATGTTTGTAAATACAAGCACATATCTCAGGAAAAAATAAAAAAGCAAACCCTTAAAACTCAGGAAATGTAAAGACCCATTCACAGCCCTGCAGTAGTGATGATTGTTTTTGGAACATAAAGGAAGCATGTTTGAAACTCCTTATAAGATTGGAAATGAGTACCAAGGCTTATGTTGTTGGTCTTTTAGTTTTGTTGGTGCTCAGGCTGGACAGGTGTTTATGTTGCTTAAGACAACTCTGCTCATCTTTCTGTTTTAGTCATTCTCTGTATGCCCAGCCCCTAACTCAGGGTAAGTGTGTAGAAAAGGCCAGGTACCTGCCTCATTAAAGCTCAAAAGGGTGTTTTATGTGCGTCATTCAAAAATGATCATTAATGCCCTTTCTAAATACTCTATTTTTTAGTTTAGTTTTATTTACAAAAATGTGCAAATTTCAGATGTACAGCAAAGTGATTCATTTACATATACATAATTCTTTTCCATATTCTTTTCCTTATAGGCTATTCCAGAATATTGGGTATAGTTTCCTATGGTATAGAGTAGGTACTTGTTGGTTATCTATTTTGTACATAATAGTATGAATATGTTAATCCCAAACTTCTAATTTATCCCTCCCCTCTTTACCCTCTGGTCACCATAAGCTTTCTATGTCTGTGTGTCTGTTTCTGTTTTGTATGTAATTTCATTTGTATCTTTTTTTTTTTTTTTTTAGATTTCACGTTTAAGTGGTATCATATGGTATTTATCTTCCTCTGTTTGGCTTACTTCAGTTAGTATGACAGTCTCTAAGTCCATTCCTGTCATGGAAAATGGCATTTGTTCATACTTTTTATGGCTGAGTAATATTCCATTGCATACATATACAGCAGCATCATGTCCAGTATCGTTGATGAACATAGACACAAAAATCCTCAACAAAATGCTAGCAATCTGAATCCAACAATACATTAAAAAGCATCATACACTGTGATCAAGTGGGATTTATCCCAGGGTTACAAGGATTTTTCACTATCCATAAATCAATCAGTGTGATATACCACACGAACAAACTGAATAATAAAAACTATGTGATCATCTCAACAGATACAGAAATAGCTTTCAATTGAATTCAGCATCAATTTATAATAAAAACTCTCCAGAAAGTGGGCATAGATGAAACATAGTAAAGGCCATATAGGACAAACCCACAGTTAACATCATACTCAATGGTGAAAAACTGAAAGGATTTCCTCTAAGATCAGGAACAAGACCAGAACATCCACTCTTACCACTTTTATTCAACATAGTTTTGGGAGTCCTAGCCAGAGTGATCAGTGAAGCACAAGAAATAAAAGGAATCCCAACTAGAAAAGAAAAAGTGTCACTGTTTGCAGATGACCTTATACTATATGTAGAAAATCCTAAAGATACTACCAGGAAACTACTAGAGCTTATCCATGAACTCTGAATACTTTAAGCCAGAAAGTAAGAGAGTATGGTTTAATGAAAACTGGTAAGAATAAGGAGGTCAAATTTCTAGTCTAGTCGACTAACTACTTCTCTAGCATGCCTTATGTTTAAGCTTCATGGTTCATGTGACCTGTGTGGGTGGACCCCTCTGCTCCTTATGTTTAAAATTCCATTGGGCACTCTGACTTGAATTAAGCTATTATTGATTCTGTTGTCATACTCCTAATTTTTTTTTTCAAAATTTAACGAGGTGCTTTTCAAATGCACTATATATTATGTTATTAACACTAGTGGTTTTGTGATATTTTACCATTAATGGCTATATCTTTCAAACCAAAGTAATTGCAATCTTTTACCAAATTTTATTTTTAGCAAATTAGAATATAGGAAAATGCCTTTTATTCAGTCTTACAAATTATCCTAACTGTTTTTTTTTTACTTGTGCATCATGGTAAAAGCATTGCCAATTGTTGTTAAAGCTATAAACATTACAGTTGGTGAAAATATGTTTGCCCTCAGAACTATAAAAAAATCATATGACTTTGATCCAAATATGTCTTGCCATTAACACATTTTGGTGACTAGAGTAAGTTCATTAGGAATTGATTTAATTACAGGTATTATAGGAAATTAAGATTGATGTAGAAATAGTGGCTTCTTCCCTCAGGAAGTTCATATTTCAGTATATTTAAGACTGAATATGTTTACTTACATAATTAATACTAACAGGTTTTATTGAATTGCTACCAAGATGCTACCAAGATGCATAATTGAGCTTACTTAAGGCATACAACTTCCTATTGGCTATGATTATTCTTCCAGTACACAGATGATGTAACACAGCTTCCAAGGTTAAATAAATTTTGCAAAGGCATAAACCTGGTAAGCCTATTTTCTTAAATATTTAGCTTCACAGGCCCTAAAGTTATCAATCTCAGAGAAATGAAAAGTAGAAAATTTGAAACTGGATTCCAGAGAGGGAAATTCTACCTGGATTTCCAGTATAAATATCATTTTACATTGTGGTTAAAGACCTAGCAGTAAGTAAAATACTACATTCAGACAAATTATGCATTGAAAGGATTTTTGTGAGCTGATCTGCAAGGGTAGCCATTCTCTGTGTTTTATACAGGAAAGTAAGTTTTACATACCAAATAACTGGTTTATAAATTAATAAGTACTTTCCATAATGAGAAAAATGAGTTCTGAACTCTCTGGGCTCCTGGGTGACACATGACTTAGCCAAAATTAATCATTTAATAACACTTTAAGGGTTTATCTTTGTATAAATCACTTTCCAGATTATGGTAGCCCTTGACATCAAAGAATTTGAAGCCTGGAACAATTATTGTTCTTTTCTCTTTAGGAGGCAGTAGCAACTTTGTTGTGTGTGTTTATGTGTGTTTAATAAAGACTTCAAATAGTTAAATAGCAGAAAAATTATTGTCAGGCTAATTTTAACTGTATTTGTTGCTAAAAATATACTTTTCTCAGATGTGGGTCTAATCTCTCAGTAATGGTATCATACATTATATTTCTCCCTCAGTAAACATTCTCTGTAAAAATGTAAAGCTTGCTTCACAGATTTATAACTAATTCCTGGAGATGAACCATGATTAATACCCTCAGAGAGCAAATCTGAGATATAGAGGCACTGCTCCTCTGTTGGGGTTTTCCGTAATGCTAGACTATTAATACTTATTCCATCTGAGTGTTAGCCTATGTATTTACACACTGGCTGTTTAGAGACTCAAAATTCAAAATGTGCCGTTTATGCCCATACTCATTTTTTTTCCTTTTTTTAAATTGAGGTATAGAGTTGATTTATATTAGTTTCAGGCATACAACAGTGTGATTCAAAAGTGTTATGGCATATAGTCCACTGCCCATTTTCATTTTTTAAAGGTTATTTACCAAAACTTCAAAGTTTGGCAATTGTGGCTTACATTGAAAGGAATGCTTCATTTTGGATATGGAACAGAAGATTTTAAGTGTCCCTTAAGTAAAGCTTTCAGTGTTATCACTGGAACAAGTATATTTAAAAAGCTGCCCTAGCTTTTACTTCTACTCTTTATTCTTCTTTCATCTTCTTTCCCTCCCTCGTCATTTACAGTTTTCTTTTATAAACTCAGTGTGCTATATAGTACATGGCTGCCTTTTTAAACATTTTGAACTAAAGAGCCTCTTGATGAAGGTGAAAGAGGAGAGTGAAAAAGCTGGCTGAAAACTCCACATTCAGAAAAATAGGATCATGGCATCCGGTCCTATCACTCCATAGCAAATAGATGGGGAAAATGTGGAAACGGTGTCAGATCTCATTTTCTTGGGCTCCAAAATCAATGCAGACAGTGACTGCAGCCACGAAATTAAAGGATGCTTGCTTTTCAGAAGAATAGTTACGTCAAACCTAGACAGTGTTTTAAAAAGCAGAGACATCACTTTGCCAACACGGTCCATCAAAGCTATGGTTTTTCCAGTAATTTTCATGTATGGATGTGAGAGTTGGACCATGAAGCCTGAGCACTGAAGAATTGACACTTTCAAACTGTGGTGCTGGAGAAGACTCTTGAGAGTGCCTTGGACTGCAAGGAGATCAAACCAGTCCATCCTAAAGGAAATCAACCCTGAATATTCATTGGAAGTACTGGTGCTGAAGCGGAAGCTCCAGTACTTTGACCACCTGCTGCAAAGAGCTGTCATTGGAAAAGACCCTGATGGTGGGAAAAATTGAGGGTAAGAAGAGAAGGGGACAACAGAGGATGAGATGGTTGGATGGCCTCACTGACTCAATGAAAATGAGTTTGAGGAAACTCAGGGAGACAGTGATGGACAGAGAAGCATGGTGTGCTTTAGTTCATGGGGCCGCAAAGAGTCCGACACAACTTAACGACAGCAACAGTTCTAATTAAGATGCATTATGGGAAATGGGGTATGGAGCAGTTTATATTGTATTTTATAGACATTCAAGATGTTGATAATGACCTTGGTATTGGTTAATATTAGGGCAGGAAATATTGTTTCAACACAGATAAGTACATTTAGTTATAAATTTTGTTTTACATTGATTAATTCTCTATAAAATTTAATTGCACTATAAATATCACTGCGGCTTCCCTGGTGACCTCGATGATAAAGAATATGCCTGCAATGCAGAAGTCCAGGGTTCAATCTCTGGGTCACGAAGACTCCCTTGGAGAAGTAAATGTTTTCTTGCCTGGTGTATCCCATGAAGAAAGGACCCTGACTGGCTACAGTCCATGGGTCACAGAGAGTCAGACACAAATGACAAATAGCAGATGAAACCAAAAGTTTAAGGATTTCTGCAGCCTTTCCTCCTAAGTAACTCTTGAATATCTACTTTTATTCTTATTCTAAAAGCAAGAGAGTTCCAGAAAAATATCTATTTCTGCTTTATTGACTATGCCAAAGCCTTTGTCTCTGTGGATCACAATAAACTGTGGAAAATTCTGAAAGAGATGGAATACCAGACCACCTGACCTGCCTCTTGAGAAACCTATATGCAGGTCAGGAAGCAACAGTTAGAACTGGACATGGAACAACAGACTGGTTCCAAATAGGAAACGGAGTACATCAAGGCTGTATATTGTCACCCTGCCTATTTAACTTATATGCAGAGTACATCATGAGAAATGCTGGACTGGAGGAAGCACAAGCTGGAATCAAGATTGCCAGGAGAAATATCAATAACCTCAGATATACAGATGACACCACCCTTATGGCAGAAAGTGAAGAAGGACTAAAGAACCTCTTGATGAAAGTGAAAGAGGAGAGTGAAGAAGTTGGCTTAAAGCTTAACATTCAGAAAACTAAGATCATGGCATCTGGTCCCATCACTTCATGGCAAATAAATGGGGAAACAGTGGTTGACTTTATTTTTCTGGGCTCCAAAATCACTGCAGATGGTGATTGCAGCCATGAAATTAAAAGACGCTTACTCCTTGGAAGGAAAGTTATGACCACCTAGACAGCATATTAAAAAGCAGAGACAGGAGGGAGGAGCCAAGATGGCGGAGGAGTAGGACGGAGAGACCACTTTCTCTCCTAGAAATTCATCAAAAAAATAACAGAACGCAGAGCAAACTTCACAAAACAACTTCTGATCGCTAGCTGAGGTCATCAGGCACCCAGAAAAGCAGCCCGTTGTCTTCGAAAGGAGGTAGGACAAAATATAAAAGATAAAAAGCGAAACAAAAGCGCTAAGGACGGAGATCCGTCCCGGGAAGGGACTTAATAGAGGACGTTCCCAGACACCGGGAAACCCTCGCACTGGCGGGCCTGGGGGAAGTGTTGGAATCTCAAGAGTTTGAATCTGACTGGGAGGGATAGAATAAATAAAACCCACAGATTACGAGCCTAAAAGCAACTCCCAGCAGAAAAGTACCCCAGACGCCCACATCCGCCACCAGCAAGTGGGGACGGAACGGAGAGGAGCGGGCGGCATTGCTTGGGGCTGGATCCGGGCCTGAGCGCCCTGAGGACAATCAGAGGGAGCTTTTGTGAGTTGCCAGCTTGAACTGTGGGATTGCAAAAGAGAGAGAATATTAACCGGCCGGAACACACTGCCGGCCGTTCGCAGAACAAAGGGACCGAGATTCTGGGCGGCCGAAGTCCGCCGGGAGGGTCGCGGCGAGACGGAGGGCGGGGGCGCCCGACCGTCGCGGGCAGGAACTGGGGCTGGGGACGCGGAGGGCAGAGGGCGCGCACGCCCGACTGGCGCCGGCGGGGACTGAGACTCGGACCGCGCAGGGCAGAGGACGCGCCGCACCCGGGGAGAGAGCGCCCGTCAAGCGCCTGGCTGCCTGGGCCGCTCGGGCGGCGTGGGGCCGGAGCGCGGGCCCAGCTTTGTGTGCCGCGCTTTTGTGAATCGCCCGAGGGCTGGAGCCGCGCGCAGCGTGGCGCGCGCTTCAGACAGAACAGCCCGGAGCCTGAGCAGCGCAGACCGAGAAAAGAGCGCAAGCCCCTCCCGGGAGCGCCGGCCCCTCCCCGCACGGCCCCTCCCCGCACAGTCCCTCCCCGCACAGCCCCTCCCCGCAGCGCAACGGAACTAGCAACCTGAATAAGAATCCACCTCCGCCCCCTGTGTCAGGGCGGAAATTAGGCGCGGAAGAGACCGGCAACAGAACCCAAATAAAGGGAACCGCTTCAGAAGGGACCGGTGCAACAGATTAAAATCCCTGAAGAAACCACCGACTGACTACACCGGAAGGGCCTGTAGATATCGAGAAGTGTAAGCTGGAACGAGGAGCTATCTGAAGCTGAGCCGAACCCACACTGACCGCAACAGCTCCAGAGAAATTCCTAGATATATTTTTTCTTTTCCTTTTCTTTTTTTTTTTTTTTTTTTTTTTTTCTTTTTTTTTTAAGTAAGGAAAAAAAAAAAAAAATTTTTTTTTTCTTTTTTCTTGGTTCTCTTTTATTTTCCTTTAAAAATTCCTTATTACTCCCCCATTACTCCTTAACTTTCATAGATTTTTACGATTTTTTTTAATTAGGCAAAACATTTTTTTTCTCTTTCTTTTTTCTTTTTTTTCTTTTTCTTCTTTTTTTTCTGTTCTTTTTTCTTCTTCTCTTCTATTTTCTACTTCTTTTTCTCTTATTTCTTTTAAAGCCCTCTAGCACTCCTTTTACTACGCCTTAATTTTCATTTTCAATCCACTATAACCTTACAGAAGAAAGGGAAAAAAAAAAAAAAAAAAAAAAAAGAAGAAGAGAAGCCCTATTTTTATACCAAACTTCATATATATTTCTAAAATTTCTTTTGTGTGTTTTGGTTTTTGTTTTTAATATAGTATTTTTAAGAGTCTAACCTCTACTCTAGATTTTTAATTTTTGTTTTTCAGTATATGATATAAATTGTGAACATTTAAGAATCCAATATTCAGCTCCCATTTTTATTCACGAGTGTGTTGATTATTCTCTCCCAATCTTGACTCTGTTTTCTACCTCAGAACACCTCTATTTCCTCCTTTCCCCTTCTCTTCCCAATCCAATTCTGTGAATCTTTGTGGGTGTCTGGGCTACGGAGAACACTCTGGGATCAGACAACTTCGTAGATCTGTCTCTCTCCTCTTGAGTCCCCCTCTTTCTCCTCCTGCCCATCTCTATCTCCCTCCTCCCTCTCCTCTTCTCCATGTAACTCGGTGAACCTCTCTGGGTATCCCTAACGGGGGAGAAACTTTCCACCATTAACATAGAAGTTTTATTATCAGTGCTGTATAGTTGGAGAAGTCCTGAGACTACAGGAAGAATAAAACTGAAATCCAGAAGCAGGAGACTTAAGCCCAAAACCTGAGAACACCAGAAAACTCCTGACTACATGGATCTTTAAGTAATAAGTGACCGTACAAAAGCCTCCATACCTGCACCGAAACCAACCACCACCCAAGAGCCAATAAGTTTTAGAGCACGACATACCACGCAAATTCTCCAACAACGCAGGAACATTGCCCTGAACGTCAACATACAGACAGCCCAAGGTCACACCTAACACATAGACCCATCTCAAAACTCATTACTGGGCACTCCATTGCTCTCCAAAGAGAAGAAATCAAGATCCGCATACCAGAACACTGACGCAAGCTTCGCTAATCAGGAAACCTTGACAAGCCAATCGTCTAACCCCACCCACTGGGTAAAACCTCCACAATAAAAAGGAACCACAGATCTGCAGAATACAGAAAGCCCACTCCAGACACAGCAATCTAAACAAGATGAAAAGGCAGAGAAATACCCAACAGGTAAAGGAACATGAAAAAAGCCCACCAAGTCAAACAAAAGAGGAGGAGATAGGAAATCTACCTGAAAAAGAATTTAGAATAACGATAATAAAAATGATCCAAAATCTTGAAAGCAAAATGGAGGTACAGATAAATAGCCTGGAGACAAAGATTGAAAAGATGCAAGAAATGTTTAATAAAGATCTAGAAGAAATAAAAAAGAGTCAATTAAAAATGAATAATGCAATGAATGAGATCAAAAACACTCTGGAGGGAACCAAGAGTAGAATAACGGAGACAGAAGATAGGATAAGTGAGGTAGAAGATAAAATGGTGGAAATAAATGAAGCAGAGAGGAAAAAAGAAAAAAGGATCAAAAGAAATGAGGACAACCTCAGGGACCTCTGGGACAATGTGAAACGCCCCAACATTCGAATCATAGGAGTCCCAGAAGAAGAAGACAAAAAGAAAGGCCATGAGAAAATACTCGAGGAGATAATAGCTGAGAACTTCCCTAAAATGGGGAAGGAAATAGCCACCCAAGTCCAAGAAACCCAGAGAGTCCCAAACAGGATAAACCCAAGGCGAAACACCCCAAGACACATATTAATCAAATTAACAAAGATCAAACACAAAGAACAAATACTAAAAGCAGTAAGGGAGAAACAACAAATAACACACAAAGGGATTCCTATAAGGATAACAGCTGATCTATCAATAGAAACCCTCCAGGCCAGAAGGGAATGGCAGGACATACTGAAAGTAATGAAAGAGAATAACCTACAACCTAGATTACTGTACCCAGCAAGGATCTCATTCAGATATGAAGGAGAATTCAAAAGCTTTACAGACAAGCAAAAGCTGAGAGAATTCAGCACCACCAAACCAGCTCTTCAACAAATGCTAAAGGATCTTCTCTAGACAGGAAATGCAGAAAGGTTGTATAAACGTGAACCCAAAACAACAAATAAATGACAACGGGACCACACCTATCAATAATTACCTTAAATGTAAATGGGTTGAATGCCCCAACCAAAAGACAAAGATTGGCTGAATGGATACAAAAACAAGACCCCTATATATGCTGTCTACAAGAGACCCACCTCAAAACAAGGGACACATACAGACTGAAAGTGAAGGGCTGGAAAAAAATATTTCACGCAAACGGAGACCAAAAGAAAGCAGGAGTCGCAATACTCATATCAGATAAAATAGACTTCCAAATAAAGGATGTGAAAAGAGACAAAGAAGGACACTACATAATGATCAAAGGATCAATCCAAGAAGAAGATATAACAATTATAAATATATATGCACCCAACATAGGAGCACCGCAATATGTACGGCAAACACTAACGAGTATGAAAGAGGAAATTAATAGTAACACAGTAATAGTGGGAGACTTTAATACCCCACTCACAACCATGGATAGATCAACTAAACAGAAAATCAACAAGGAAACACAAACCTTAAATGATACAATGGACCAGCTAGACCTAATTGATATCTATAGGACATTTCACCCCAAAACAATCAACTTCACCTTTTTCTCAAGTGCACACGGAACCTTCTCCAGAATAGATCACATCCTGGGCCATAAATCTGGTCTTGGAAAATTCAAAAAAATTGACATCATTCCAGTCATCTTTTCTGACCACAGTGCAGTAAGATTAGATCTCAATTACAGGAAAAAAATTGTTAAAAATTCCAACATATGGAGGCTAAATAACACGCTTCTGAATAACCAACAAATCATAGAAGAAATCAAAAAAGAAATCAAAGTATGTATAGAAATAAATGAAAATGAAAACACAACAACCCAAAACCTATGGGACACTGTAAAAGCAGTGCTAAGGGGAAGGTTCATAGCATTACAGGCACACATCAAGAAACAAGAAAAAAGCCAAATAAATAACCTAACTCTACACCTAAAGCAATTAGAGAAGGAAGAAATGAAGAACCCCAGGGTTAGCAGAAGGAAAGAAATCTTAAAAATTAGGGCAGAAATAAATGCGAAAGAAACTAAAGAGACCATAGCAAAAATCAACAAAGCTAAAAGCTGGTTTTTTGAAAAAATAAACAAAATTGACAAACCATTAGCAAGACTCATTAAGAAACAAAGAGAGAAGAACCAAATTAACAAAATAAGAAATGAAAAGGGTGAGATCACAACAGACAACACTGAAATCCAAAGGATCATAAGAGACTACTACCAGCAGCTCTATGCCAATAAAATGGACAACTTGGATGAAATGGACAAATTCTTAGAAAAGTATAACTTTCCAAAACTGAACCAGGAAGAAATAGAAGATCTTAACAGAGTCATCACAAGCAAGGAAATCGAAACTGTAATCAGAAATCTTCCAGCAAACAAAAGCCCAGGACCAGATGGCTTCACAGCTGAATTCTACCAAAAATTTAGAGAAGAGCTAACACCTATCTTACTCAAACTCTTCCAGAAAATTGCAGAAGAAGGTAAACTTCCAAACTCATTCTATGAGGCCACCATCACCCTAATTCCAAAACCAGACAAAGATGCCACAAAAAAAGAAAACTACAGGCCAATATCACTGATGAACATAGATGCAAAAATCCTTAACAAAATTCTAGCAAACAGAATCCAACAACATATTAAAAAAATCATACACCATGACCAAGTGGGCTTTATCCCAGGAATGCAAGGATTCTTTAATATCCGCAAATCAATCAACGTAATACACCACATTAACAAATTGAAAGATAAAAACCATATGATTATCTCAATAGATGCAGAGAAAGCCTTTGACAAAATTCAACACTCATTTATGATTAAAACTCTCCAGAAAGCAGGAATAGAAGGAACATACCTCAACATAATAAAAGCTATATATGACAAACCCACAGCAAGCATCACCCTCAATGGTGAAAAATTGAAAGCATTTCCTCTGAAATCAGGAACAAGACAAGGATGCCCACTCTCACCACTACTATTCAACATAGTGTTGGAAGTTTTGGCCACAGCAATCAGAGCAGAAAAAGACATAAAAGGAATCCAGATAGGAAAAGAAGAAGTGAAACTCTCGCTGTTTGCAGATGACATGATCCTCTATATAGAAAACCCTAAAGACTCTTCCAGAAAATTACTAGAGCTAATCAATGAATATAGTAAAGTTGCAGGATATAAAATTAACACACAGAAATCCCTTGCATTCCTATACACTAACAATGAAAAAACAGAAAGAGGAATTAAGGAAACAATACCATTCACCATTGCAACAAAAAGAATAAAATACTTAGGAGTATATCTACCTAAAGAAACAAAAGACCTATACATAGAAAACTATAAAACACTGATGAAAGAAATCAAAGAGGACACAAACAGATGGAGAAACATACCGTGCTCATGGATTGGAAGAATCAATATTATCAAAATGGCTATTCTACCCAAAGCAATCTATAGATTCAATGCAATCCCTATCAAGTTACCAACGGTATTTTTCACAGAACTAGAACAAATAATTTCACAATTTGTATGGAAATACAAAAAACCTCGAATAGCCAAAGTAATCTTGAGAAAGAAGAATGGAACTGGAGGAATCAACCTGCCTGACTTCAGACTCTACTACAAAGCCACAGTCATCAAGACAGTATGGTACTGGCACAAAGACAGAAATATGGATCAATGGAATAGAATAGAAAGCCCAGAGATAAATCCACGAACCTATGGACACCTCATCTTTGACAAAGGAGGCAAGGATATACAATGGAAAAAAGACAATCTCTTTAACAAGTGGTGCTGGGAAAACTGGTCAACCACTTGTAAAAGAATGAAACTAGAACACTTTCTAACACCATACACAAAAATAAACTCAAAATGGATTAAAGATCTAAATGTAAGACCAGAAACTATAAAACTCCTAGAGGAGAACATAGGCAAAACACTCTCCGACATAAATCACAGCAAGATCTTCTATGACCCACCTCCCAGAATATTGGAAATAAAAGCAAAACTAAACAAATGGGACCTAATGAAAATTAAAAGCTTTTGCACAACAAAGGAAACTATAAGTAAGGTGAAAAGACAGCCCTCAGATTGGGAGAAAATAATAACAAATGAGGAAACAGACAAAGGATTAATCTCAAAAATATACAAGCAACTCCTGAAGCTCAATTCCAGAAAAATAAACGACCCAATCAAAAAATGGGCCAAAGAACTAAACAGACATTTCTCCAAAGAAGACATACAGATGGCTAACAAACACATGAAAAGATGCTCAACATCACTCATCATCAGAGAAATGCAAATCAAAACCACAATGAGGTACCATTACACGCCAGTCAGGATGGCTGCTATCCAAAAGTCTACAAGCAATAAATGCTGGAGAGGGTGTGGAGAAAAGGGAACCCTCTTGCACTGTTGGTGGGAATGCAAACTAGTACAGCCACTATGGAAAACAGTGTGGAGATTTCTTAAAAAACTGGAAATAGAACTGCCATATGACCCAGCAATACCACTTCTAGGCATACACACCGAGGAAACCAGATCTGAAAGAGATACGTGCACCCCAATGTTCATCGCAGCACTGTTTATAATAGCCAGGACATGGAAGCAACCTAGATGCCCATCAGCAGATGAATGGATAAGGAAGCTGTGGTACATATACACCATGGAATATTACTCAGCCGTTAAAAAGAATTCATTTGAATCAGTTCTAATGAGATGGATGAAACTGGAGCCCATTATACAGAGTGAAGTAAGCCAGAAAGATAAAGATCATTACAGTATACTAACACATATATACGGAATTTAGATAGATGGTGGCGATAACCCTATATGCAAAACAGAAAAAGAGACACAGAAGTACAGAACAGACTTTTGAACTCTGGGGGAGAACGTGAGGGTGGGAGGTTTTGAAAGAACAGCATGTATATTATCTATGGTGAAACGGACCACCAGCCCAGGTGGGATACATGAGTCAGGTGCTCGGGCCTGGTGCACTGGGAGGACCCTGAGGAGTCGGGTGGGGAGGGAGGTGGGAGGGGGGATCGGGATGGGGAATACGTGTAACTATATGGCTGATTCATGTCAATGTATGACAAAACCCACTGAAATGTTGTAAAGTGATTGGCCTCCAACTAATAAAATAATATTTAAAAAAAAAAAAAAAAAAAAAAAAAAAAAAAAAAAAGCAGAGACATTACTTTGTCAACAAAGGTACATCTAGTCAAGGCTATGGTTTTTCCAGTTGTCATGTATGAATGTGAGAGTTGGACTATGAAGAAAGCTGAGCACAGAAGAATTGATGCGTTTGAACTGTGGTGTTGGAGACAACTCTTGAGAGTCCCTTGGACTGCAAGGAGATCTAACCAGTCCATCCTAGGATATCAGTCCCTGGGTGTTCATTGGAAGGACTGATGTTGAAGCTGAAACTCCAATATTTTGGTCACCTGATGCAAAGAGCTGATTCATTGGAAAGGACCCTGATGCTGGGAAAGATTGAGGGCAGGAGGAAAAGGGGACAACAGAGGATGAGATGGTTGGATGGCATCACCGACTCAGTGGTCATGGGTTTGGGTGGACTCCGGGAGTTGGTGATGGACAGGGAGGCCTGGCATGCTACGGTTCATGGGGTCACAAAGTCGGACACGACTGAGCGACTGAACTGAACTGAAACTACCTACATCTTAGGAAAGAGACATTCTTTCTCGTCTTTTCACAATTTGGGCTTGATTTCCCACATTTACTTATAAGGGACCTTATTAACCATGCCAGGTACTTATGAAGTTTAAATTCACCTCTGTCTTAGAATTCTCTTGACACTATGGCTGATTCTAGCTCAATCATTTGCATATGTGAAAAGTTGACTCCATTACCATCATTTCTATTGTATTATTATTCTATTATTCATTATTTCTATTAAATTATTATTATAAACTAAGCATTAATTAAGGCTGTGTCCATCAAATCACCACTGATATCCCAAAGAGGCTTTCCTCTCATGTTTATTTTATCTCTTCTTTCAAGAAGTCTGAGGCTATATTTTTGTGATACCTAATAAATTATTTCTATTTTTTTTTTAATTTATGAAACTTTTAAATTATGAATGCAGGCCTAAATGGCTAAATAAATACTGTGGTTTTAATGGATGAAGTAGTTTTTAACAAAAAAATCAAGATGCCTGCTTCCATCCTTATCCAAGGTAATATTTCATCTTTACTAAGTATGAAGTAGAAGCAATAGCAGGTTAATATACCCAATGATATGGTCAATGATACAGGCTAAAACACTGACTGTATCTTCTAATTATAAAACAGAAAATAGGATTTTTTTCTGGTTGGTCAAGAATCATCATCCAAAACATTACTATTATTATAGCTAACACACTCATTGAGTGCATTTTAAATGCCAGGATATTTAAGGACGTTATCTTATTTAAGCCTTGCAGTGTCCTTGTGTTGCCCCTGTTTTCCATATGAGAAAACTTAGATTTAGGGAATTCAGTTAAAAGTTTTCCTAGCCATCCAGATAGAAGTGATGCAGTCAGTACTGAAAATCAAGTCTCTTTTACTCACCTTTATCCTAGCTATAATGTTGTTTTTCCAGAACCATTTTTTTAATGGAATGAGGGGACTATTATTTATGCAAAGGCAGAATCAAAAAGACAAATCACTATAAGGATCAGGTAGAAAACCTCCTTGAGGGAGGCAGAATATGTGGAGACTCTATCATGTCCCCTTTCTAAAGCAAGGAGCTACTCTTCCACTCTAGGTGATTGGTTCCAAAAGGAGATGCCATGCCCCTGTTGCTAGATCTTCTGATTTCTCAAAGGAAACTAGATACCTACATTTTTATGTTAAATTATTTTTAAGCAACACTAGTGTATAATAATATTTAGCCCCCTGGCCAGCTGTCTCTCCTAAAGATTTAAATTTGCTCTCTTTCCGCTTTGTGTTTTGAAGTCATTTGTTTGATAAATAGCTACTGAATAGTTACTGTGGTCTGTGATTTATGCGACTGTCTGAGAACTAGCTCAGCTCATGCACTCAAATGGCTTCCTGAATAATGGAGGATGTAAGAAATGAATAATCAGTTTCTAAATCTCGTTTTTGTGTTTCAACTGAGCTAGATACCATAAGGGATAGTAAAACATATAAAACATGCTTTTTTGTCTACCAGGAGTTCATTTTTCAAGTCAACAAATCTTTAAATATTCACTGTGTGCCAAACACTACTATCCTTAGCACTGGAGATAAGCAATTTAAAAAAAATTATTTCTCTTAAAGAGATTAAGTTCTACTGGAGGAAACATATAGTAAACCAGTAAATACATGACATGAGTGAGTGGTAGTAATGAAGATCTTAAGGTAAGGTAGTGGAATAGAGAATGATAGAAAAGAGATTGTTAATTTATATATGGTTATGACAGATGGTCATTCCAATTAGTGATATATGAACAGAGACCTGAATGCAGTTAGGGATTGAGCTGCAGGCAAATTGAGGAAAGATCATTTCTAGGAAGAAAGTAAAGTAAGTGAAAAGGCCTTGAGGAAACCATTTGAAGGCTCTTGCTGATAGTTCAGATAAGAGATTTGATAGCTTGGACAGGGTAGAGTTTGTGAGAAATAAGTGAATCTTAAGTATATTTAGAAGGAAATACCAGTAGCATGTACTGAAGGGTTGAATATGTGGCTGAAGAGAAATGAGGAGTCAAGGATGACTTAACAATTGGAGGGATGGAGGTTTCATTTACTGAGGTTTTCCTTTCTATGTGAGGAACAGAGTTTAAATAGAAATAAAGATTACCATTTTGAAGATGTTAAGCTTGAGGTGCTTGTAGACATTCGAGTCTAGGTGAAATGTCAAGGAGGCGTTTGGATCCCAGAGGTAAGAACTCAGAACAGAAGACTGAGTTAGAGGTGGCAGCATGAAAAAGAAAAGAAGAAAGTCTAGTCAGTGGCACAAATATGAAGTTATGTGGGTGTTCAGAAAATGAAGGCATCGTTAGGATCTGAAAAATCTAGAAACCACTTAATAATGAGATGGACTCAAGTGAAGGAGGCGCTATAGAATAAACGCAGTTGGAGGAAGCAAAGCCCTGATAGGCATAGAGGTTAGAAGTGATGATAAGTAAGTGAGAAAGAATCAGAAGACTTGAGTCTCCCATCCTTCAGGACAGTCCTGGATATCTCTAGCTCATAGGAATATATTCCAAAGATGGTTTATTATTGAAAGAGAGAGAGTGATGCTGCATTGTGAAAGTAAAAAGAGTTAGTGAAAAAAAAGGCTGATAAAATGTGTCCTCTCAATGGAACAGTGGGTGAGAGGTGAGTTTTTCAAATGAGAATCTCCTTAGGCAAGAGCCTCAAAGCAGAGCGGTAGTTCCTGAATTAATACAGGTACCAGTGCAGTCAGGTGTATTATTTGTTGTTTTGTTTTTTCTTAGTTTTATGAGTGTACTGAAATGTATCGTCTATTTGAAATGCTTCTGAGAATCACAGACTTGGTGAAAATCTGTGGGGACATTTAGCCCAGAAAGGCAGAACTTGTGTGTCTGATTCCCCTCTCCTGTGTTAGCTGGGAAGGGATCAATACTTGAATCTTTTTAAAAAATGATTATCTACCCATGGTGATTGTACGTGGGTCTTTGTGTAACACACATTTGCATATGGAATTTCAACTTGCAGTGGAATTCCCATAAAGGAAAAAGAATATAGGGTTCTAACCTAAAGAACAAAAATGTGTGAGTTTCCCCAGCACTTCATGGTTCTGACTTTCCCAAGAAGTCGGGGTTATATGTCAGGGCTTTGTTTCTAAACGTTCCAGAAGCTGCTCATTCCCTGAGTGGAGGAGCCCTGTCCCGGCGACTTAATGCAGTAGCGCTGAGTGCATGCAGCATAGCAGGGCAGGAGACTGGCTCTGGAACCACACGCAGCGGCAGAGATTCCAGCTCCACCACTGCTTCTGTAAGTGGTCCTTCATTTCATTGCCTCACCTGTAAAGCAGAGATGGCAATAATCAACTAGAACTGAGGTGAATTTTAAATGAATGAATGAATCTTACAGAAGCTTCAGTATCTGGAAAAGAGTAAGCATTCAACAAATAATAAGTGTTTTTATTATTATGCATATTATCTAAGTGATGTTGATGGAAGACAGTGTGCATGAATGCTTTCCTTACAATGAAGAGAAAAATATAAAAGAGGGAGCCATGAAGATTACCGTATCTTAGTGGATGTTAGGTTATTCTGACTGTTAGGGCACATCTAAATGAATGTGCTTCCCAATAGTAAGGACATACTTTACAAATGACCCAATATAGGGACTATAGTCTCCAACACTTGTGAAAGTTAGAGAAGTAAAGAAAATAAAGCAGACCATGCGTACAGCAAAAGGATGTTGTGGTTGATGGGGACCATGAAGAGTGAGAGGAGCACATTCCCATCCCTCCCTCCGAAAGAGGATGGGAAGTGTCAGCTGCAGATGCTGTGCAAGAATATAATGCCAGTGAGGCTACTTTTTCTCATTTTTCAGAGAACTTGCAAATTTTGTTATATAAGATTAAGAAACAAAATTTTTGACAATTAGTTAAAAAATTTTTTTTAAAGCACAGGGTGATTTGAAAGAATATGTTGCAGGTCTGATTATTCATCTCCTTATGAAACATTTTTATGGCTCTCTTTTGGGCCTAACAATAGGACTTTGGGGACCTGTTTCCATCCTTAGACTGTTAGAATAAAATACATACAGTTCCTCTCATTCAATAAAAACTTATCAAAAGAAAAAAAAAATGAAAATTCTCATCATACTGTTGTCTCTGACAACCAGGTCTGGATGGAATAAGTCTCTGTTGCATAGTCTAATTCTGGTTCTGTTTTCTGTCATTCCATCAACGCTTTCTTTTCAAAGAAGTTCAAACCAATAAGCTTTTAAAGTTTCTAGTCCACAGGATGCATTAAAGGCTGTTATAAGAAATAATGCTATGCCTTGTCTTCTCTTTGGATACATATTTTAGAGACTTAGAAATAGCCCAAAATATGTGGTTAGAAAAGATAGATTAATGATAGATAGGATAGGACAAGTGGATGGATGCATGGATAGATATAGTTGCGTAGGTGTTATTACTACAATTTTCTGTGTTTAAATTTAAATTAACGGTCATTATTTTTACCTCATCTTTTAACATCAAGGTCATTCTGAAAGTGTACTTCCAAGAAAGTTTCTGACCATGCCATGACTAAGAAACAAGTTTTCTGCTAATAACACGATCTACTCTTATATTCTGGAAGTTGATTTTATCAGAGACAGGTTTGTAGATAAGAATATGGCTTAGTACATCGCTGGTATTCAGTCTGACCAGCTGTGAGAGCTAAAAAAAGGGGGGAGGGAGAGGTGAGAATAAGTACCAGAATACCAACCTCAGAACTCTTAAATAGCAACATACAGTCTCATAATTTTTCAGAGTATAGACTAGAAATATTATTTCGTGCACTCTAGGAAATCCATAGAAAAGTATTTCTTAAAAGCCAAAGGCTGGTATTTCTTATCTACATCAGCAATTCTTCCACCAACCTGGTCATCAACGGGACATCTTTAATAACCATACATCAAGTCTTCCTTGTTAGATTTTGCAGTGAAAAATAAAGGTGAATACTGCCTAATGGCTTCAGTTTCATTGTCACCTCCTTGCAAGAAGAAGGTGTGTGGACTATTAAGTTGTTACCTTATTTACAAGTAGCAGAAGATTTAATTCCTTGCCTGAAAGACGCTGAGTGCCTGGTCTTGCCAAAATGCCAAATTGAATGCTGGAGAGTGAAAAAAAAAAAAAAAAAAGAGCAGATTTTTGGGGATGATCCACAGCTAAAGAGAAGTTACAGAACACTGTTTCCTCTAGGCAGAATGACAGATTTACAGAGTTTGGCTGCAAAGTCCCTGGCACATTTTGATAAATGGAGACGGTAGATCTGTTCACATTTCTCTTTCTAGATGGGTGACCCCAAGTCACGTATTCTCCCAGAATTATTTTCAGCTCTGCTTCCCCACAAGCTAGATCTCTTAAAACTATAGGTTAGTTCAGGCTTATCAGTGTTCTGATTGATAGACTACGCTAAGCCTACCTTTTACAGAAGGATATGAGACCAAATGACACTTGCTCTAACTCACTGTTTCTTCTTCTTCTTTTTTTTTTTTTTGTCCACTGTTTCTTCCTTACAGTAAATCATTCAGTTGATTTCCTGATTACAACTTGGGACTTTTCCTCTTCATTTTGAAAAAGAAACATTCTTTTGAAAATCATATATTCTAAAACCATTTACTACTAAACTAAGTCTCACCTTGTTTTTTCTTTATAACTACCCTTATGATTTTTTAGCTCTGTTGAGAACTTCATTATACTAAACTTTAGCTATCACTGAGATGATAGATAAAAAACTTACCAGGAGATTTTAGATACAGATTGGTCTTCAAGGATGATGAGACTAACAAGCAGAAGTAACTTTATTTTTTTACACAGGAAAAGTTTGAAAAGACCTGTATAAAAACTTCCGTGACATCACTAGTTGCCTTCTCAAGTTAGGTGCATATAAAGAACTCGTCATTTTATATTGAAATCTGAAGAAATACAAATAAGATAAGCACAGGTACTAGAGAATATTACGTTAAAGTTTTCAGATCAGTATTAACATGGTTGAATTCTAGTTATTGGAGAAGATAGCCAACTTGTAATAAAATTTCTGAATGCAGCTTGGGAAATCCATTTTCAAAGGCAAAAAGAAACTTTTTTCTCCAAGTGTATCAGCTCCCTAGTTTCTTTTTCTCTAGTTTTTTAGAGATACAGTTGACATTAACATTGTATTAAAGTATAAAATGATTTGGCATATGGATATATTACAAAATGATTGTCATGATAAATTTAGTTAATATCCATCACTCCTTGTGGTTACAATTTTTTTTGTGAAGTGAGTACTTTTAAGAGCTACTTTCTTAGCAACTTTTAAATAAACAATTGTTAACTATAGTCAGCATGCTGTACATTACATCGCCAGAACTTACTCATCTCATAACTGGAAATTTATATCCTTTTGGCCCTCTTAGCTCATTTTCCCACACCACCCATTTCTAGCAACCACCTATCATTCTGTTTCTATGAGTTCAGTTGTTTTAGATTCATCATGTAAATGTGGTCATACAGTGCTTTTCCTTCTCTGTCTGACTTATTTCATTTAGCATAGTGTGTTCAAGGTCCATCTGTGTTGTCACAAATGGTATGGTTTCCTTTTTTATGGCCGAATACTATTGTACTGTGTGTATGTGTATGCTACAGTTTTTATCCATTCATTCATTCATCAATGAGCACTTTGGCTTTTTTTTCCTATTTTGGCTATTGTAAATAAAGCTTTCATAAACACAGGAGTGTAGCTATCTCTTAAAAATAGTGGTTCATTTCATATATATAGATAGATAGGTATCTCCATCCAGTGGAATTGCTAGGTCATATGGTAGCTCTACTTTAATTTTTGGAGGACCTTCCATAACTGTTTTGCATAGTGGCTGTAGTAATTTACATCCCCATAAATAGTGCACAAGGATTTCCTTTCCTCTGTATGTTCACCAACACTTGTTATCTCTTTGCTTTTCATGGCAGCCATTGTAACAGGTGTGATATGGTATCCCATTGTGGTTTTGATTTGTATTTTCCTCATGAATGGTGATATGGAGCATCTTTTCATGTAGCTGTTGGCCATTTGTATCTGTTCTTTGGGAAAATGTCCATTCAGTTCCTCTGCCAATTCTTAATCAGATTGTTGGTTCTTTGTTGAGTTGTATATATTCTTTATGTATTTTGGATATTAACTTCTTTTCACATACGATTTGCAGCTCTTTTCTCCTAGTATGTAGGTTATCTTATTTTGTTGATGGTTTCCCTTGCTACACAAGAGTGTTTTTTTTTTTAATTTGCTGTTGTCCTACCCATTTTTTAAGCACTTTAATTTCTAATGCCATGTTGATAAATTTAACTACTCCATGTCAAAGAGTACAGTTTCCATTTCATTCTATCCATCTTTCCTTTTTGCCTTCCTCTCACTTTCCTTTTCTCTTTCTTTTCTCTTTAACCCTTCTCTTGCTCCCTTTCACTCTCTTTCCCTTTCTCTCTCTGAGAGACAAAGAAGCTCTTATTTCCCCCCTTCGTAAATTAAATTTTCCTCATGTGTTATTTAAATGAAAAGACTAAGTAATTTGTTCTTTCTAGTTTAAAAGAATGGTCAAATTCTGTCTTGTGTATATTTCATCTCTATAAAAAAGGGGAAGATATTCACTCACATGTAAGTAATCTGCAGTATATGCACGTATTTTAATATATATCCTTAGTTACATGGTTTAAAAATAGAACTACTATTTAAATATCATTTTTACAAAAAAATGTTACTCTTAAAACTCCTTAATTGAGAACAATTCACTGGTCTGTCAGCAGGAGCTGCCACTTTCCCTGCAGGAAATCTATTTCGCAGCACAGATTTGGGCAGCCTAATCTATTCACACTCACACAAGAGAAACTGGGAACTTGATCAGAATTGCTAAGCGAGTCGTCCTAATAATAAAACCTAGAGAAATATGAAGGCAGGCATCCCCAGGGTTAGAAGTTGCCAAAGGTAGACCTTCAGGTCCAGTGGGACTCATAGGCATTACTTAGTTGTCAGCACTTATAATTGGGTTGATTTCTAGCTTCTCTCTTTTTTTTTTTTTTTAAAAAAAAGGATCTATGCATTAATTCCTTTATAAATACAAAAGTTGATATACAGGATACTATACTATACTTTTAAACATTTGTAAATATGAAAATTTTACCTCCCAGAGAGATGAGATAAATAGTACTATCTATCTAAAATATTGGAAGACATAATTAACTAAAACATGCCTTACTCTTTCCACTTAATCTCTAACAGATTCTCCTCATTCATCACAATATCTGTTAGTTTTTTCCCTTGTGCAAGTCCACAAATTCTTCTCTAGTCAAAACTTTTATCCTATTTCAATCACTAGAACTGAAAAATGCCACCCACCCTAAACCAGGTGAAATATTTAAATAAATCAGTTGTACCAGGTAGGAAGAGTATGCAACAGCCATACTCAGGCAGCCTCTGCTCAACTTGAGTAGATTATTTCCAGATAGACATTTTTTTTCCCCCCAAGAGAAATTAGAAATCTCCCATTTTTTAAGTGTTATCAATAAGTAATGTCTGTAAGCCAGACCAGACCTGAGATCTGTGGTTGGCAGCTTCTGACCCTATAGCTCCCAGCTTTTAGGTTTTTCTATCTTATATTGTAATCTGTCAAACATTGCTAGATAAAACTTTCCAAAACTCTGTCTTATGTTATACTTTGCTGCTCAAAAACTTAATACAGTTTTCATGGCTTACAGTATCAAACCAGAATTTTGATTTTAAAAAAGATTTGTTCAATAAGGGTTTGAAGTCCATCAGAGCCTTTAAGTAGAAAGATGATATGGTGGTTATTGTGTTTAGGTAGTTGACTGATAGCTGTGTTGGATGGCTTTTGGACACAGATTAGGATGTATTGAATATTAACTTTATAGTTAGTCCTAGTTTAGGAAAGAAAAAATTGAACTGATAGATTGGAAATTTTGGAATGAGCAGAAAACCCATCATAGTTAGAAAAATATCAATGAAATTTAGGAAACAGAAGCAGTTCAGGTATCAAAAGTCTCAGTAATGGATAAGGATTTGGGAGATTCTGCCACTATTTTCTCTACATTCTGTCAGTCTATTCGTTTAAAAGATGACTCGTTTTATTTACTGTGTGTAAGACATTGTGACATTAATGTTTTTCTGTTTCGCATACATTTTCTCACTGAATATTTACAATAGCTTTGTGAGTTGGGACCAGTAGTAAGATCTCCACTTTGTCCATGAGAAAGGGGTATCCAAGAGAGGCTGAGCTTGTCCAGGGTCATGGGTCTGATCAGTTGAATCTGAGGTAATATACTTCTCTCCCAAAATGCTACTCTCAAAAAACTTCACTTTCCTGGTTCTGTAAAGGCAAATGTTATGGGTACCATAAGCATTTGTGGTGTTTGTCATCCTATCTCTTGACCTATAATATCCAACACAGTGACATAGAGCCCTCTGATCAAATCGCTGACTTATAATTGGCCATTTACTGTGACTTTAATTGACTTTTCAGCAGTTAATCCTAGAAAAGCATTGGTATTTTGTGGAAATATTTGTCTTTTGTTGAGAGAGGTCTAATTTTTCCTCCCTTCTCAAGTATTATTTTTCCCTCTGTACTTAATCTTTTAAATGTTTTAGGAGATGGAAATGGTGGGGGAGCAATGTCCATGTAAGAATCGGATTGTAAATTAAACTGGATATTTGTGCAAAACGAGGTCATAAAGTTAAAGCACAATTTTGCAGGCAGCTTAGACTTAACCATGCATATTGGATAATGGACTTGTGGTTTCTTCATCAGGTAAGCTGTGTGCAGTGAACTGAATCTCTGCTGAGTGGCCTGACTATAGACAGATTATGAAGTTTTATTCCGGATGAAACTTGAAAATTTCTCAGTAAAATGCCTCTTTATCTTTGGAGGAGACATTTAATGCTGTGACATTCTGTTGACTATTTCCTGGTGTTAATGTTTTGAAGCTAAACTTTGTCTTTGGATGTATATGTGATTCCTACTGAACTTTGAAGCATGTTGTAACATTTTCTGACACTCACAGTGATATTTCCTTGGGTGTTTTGAAGATAAGGGAAAATTGGTCTTTAAATAATGCATCTGAGAAAGATACAATCTATACTAAATGCATATGTGCATATTAATTGTGCTGTTAGTAGGAAATGTCAGGGAAGGGAGAAGAAATGAAGTAAATACAACAAATAAACCAGAAATTCTAGTATACAAATTGGAGTGGACTAAAAGAAGATGATAATCCCTAGTCATTGCTTATGTAGAGAAAAAAGTGCTAATCCATAATATTTTAGCAAACTCAAAGTGTCTAATTATCTTTAACATTTTATTTGAATTTTCAACAACAACAAAAATGAGAATATCGAACATTGACTGAGCTCTTAATATGTGCCAGGCCTCATGCTGAACATTTTCGTATAGGTTATCTCATTAGGTTTTCCCAACAACCCCATGTGTTTGAATTCAGTTATACCATTTTAATGTGTTTTTAAAATCATATACAGAAAATTTTTCTCATGCTATTTGAAATAATTTATAAAAATACTAAATCACAAAGAAAAGAAACTCAAAGAATGAAGAACTGAATATGGAGTATTGATATCAAGAGATTGCTAACTAAATACTTGAAATATTAATAAATTAGGAAATGTGTTTATTATTTTTCACAGTTTTTTTTCCTTATGGATGGAATATATCTTAGAGCAGTATCTGAATTTCTAAAAGGCTAATTTCTCTTCAAAAAAGTATTTTTTATATCTTTATTAACAACAGAGTAGATAATGACCAATTCAACCTAGTAGCTGTGCCCTGATTTTTCAATTAAAAATGGAGCACTGTTCATTCATTCATGTGTACATGCGTGCAAACATCTTTTCAGTTCAGAACTAATTGAGCACTTTATGTGTGCTTAGTGGGACAGAGGTGAATTTTATTCTTCTTTCAAGGTACCCAAATGACTGGCATTTGGATAGAATTTTTTCTTTGGATAATTAGATCTCTGCTGATTTTGTACAGATAATGTCAAATGATTGGTTCTAAATTTATAGTCCTTTGTGCACATTTACTTGAATGAGATTCAAGTATCTAAATGTGGAGAACAATTACTTGCCTATTTTATAGCTTAGAGCAATGGAAACACAGAAATCCTTAGATGGTGGAGAGATAATAGATATTCTTTGGTCATTGCTTCATCAGCAGCATTCTGCCTTGGAGCTAGCTGTGCCAGCCGTAGTTTTCATTTTAGATGCAGTTTTGAAAGAGATTCCCTTTCTATGACTGTCATTTCCGTTTGAAATGGTTTATTGTATTCTTTAGAATCTAGGTTACTTTTTATAACCTTGAGTCTCTGGGGAATTAGACAGAACAAAATGCTCCCTGACATAAAAGTGCCAACTTTAGCTGACTTTACAGAGCTCATCCTATATGAGTTGAAAACTTCTAATGCCAGCTCTTTGGACACCTAATCGTACCTAATACCTGCCAGGTACAGGTAAAAAGTCCACCCAAGGGCTTTGTGTCCCTAAAGTCAGTTTCCAGAGACAGAAAGTAGGGTCATTCACAAATCCCACTTTTGAAAAAGAATAAATATGAAATAACAGCATCCCCGACTCCATGGACATGAGTTTGGGTAAACTCCGGGAGTTGGTGATGGACAGGGAGGCCTGGCGTGCTGTGGTTCGTGGGGTCGCAAAGAGTCAGACACAACTGAGCGACTGAAGTGAACTGAATATCATAAATTCTCAACATCTTAATTACAGTACTATCTCAGAGGCTCCTGTGCATCTTACTTGAAGAAGGCAGGTCACAAGAGAAGCTCCAAAACCTAGTAAATAATGACAAAACAAAACAAGAAACTTAGAGATATGTGGGCGAAGGATGGAATACTGGCTCAGCTACTAATTGATCCCTCTACTGCTAGTTGGTTTGTAGCAATATTAGTAACAGATATCTTAACCTTTTGTACTTCTGTAAAACTTAGATGATAATATTATTTTTCCAGTAGGGTTATTTAATGTACATTAAAAATGCCTGATCACCAAAAATGCCTCTAGGATATGAAAATATGATAATAGTGGCAGCAACATCTTCTAATAAAACCTAGAGGGGCTTTCTTGATCAAAACATTACAAAAAGCATTTATTGAATGGATCTTCTAAGCAAGTCACTTTATCCTATAGTACATTATAAAAATTATTCAATAATTTAAAATGAATTTGTAAGAAATACAGCTTATTGTATATAATAATTATAGTGACTAAAATGGTACTTCATGGAGATTTGTCACACATTTACTCACTTGAGAATTGTGTTAAAAGAAGAAACACTTAAAAATTAAATTATTAGGGTTTTTTTTCTTTAGGATGAGAAGTTAGTGGCCTTATTATCAGTCACCTAGCAGTATCTAATTTAGATATTTGAAGCAAAATTGTGTTAAGGATCATTTTTTTATTTCTCACCTTAGGTTATTCTGCAAGTGTATCTGTATGTATATTGTGAAGTATAACCAATATGAAATGGGAAGATGGAGTAGATACATTTAAGATTGCTTTATATCCAAAATGTTGCATTTGCATAATCATTCTACTTGTACACAATCTGGAAAGTCATCATTTTGAAATTCAGCTTGGAAAATTCAGTACCATTTATGCTGCTTTTATCAAATGCGTACTACATGCCAGGCTTTGTTCAGGCAAAGTGGGATAATATGGTGAACAAACCAAAAAGAAAAATAAACCAAAATCTTTATTATATAATCTTCCTCTTGAATTGTCACAGTATTCAGGTTATTTTACTTTTATACATAAACATTAAGGAAAATGTTAGAACTTAAGATTGCTAAATAATTCATTATATATATATATGTGTGTGTGTGTATATATATATACACACACATATATTTTCATGTGTAGATTTATGTATATACATGTGATTATGAAAGAATCATGTCTTTGTGTATTTCTCACTCAGTATTCATACATGAAAATTGAATTAGTACGGGCTATAGAACAAATAACATAGATGAATGTTATGCCAGGATTGCACACCCACAGAATAAATGTTCAATGCATTATATATTTTTGTTATTATTATTGCTTAAGTAATCTGAGTAAAATGTGAAGCTGAGAAAAATGAACTTTACTAAAACACCATAACATGTTTCTCCTTCAACTTATTAAAGTTATGAGCAAAACTAACCTTTCAATTCTTGTTAAAGATTGTTAAATGCTTGTTTTAGAATCTTCTTTGGTTAAAGTTACATTATGACTATAGCAGAACTAGTCTTTCTGGTTATTCAGGAAACACAGCAACTGTCCCTGTGCCTAAGAACCTAACTTTTCCTAACAGTCTATCCTATCTTATTTGTACGCTTTTTCTATATAAAGAAAGAAGGGTTGCTTTATAACTCAAACACTTCATATGCTGCAGAAACATCAAGATGTAGCTTAAAAAAAATTCAAACAAAAATGAACATGTAAGCAAATAAGCCATAGACCTGGGCTTAAATCCCTACACTGTTTTCTACTAGTGTTAAGCCCAGAGGTAAGAAAGTCAAATGCTGTTTGTCTTATTTTTTTTCTCATTTTTCATAATAGAAAATTTCAGCCATATACAAAAACAGAGATTATTATATAACGAAGTCTCACGTACCCACTACATAGCTTCAACAATTCTATTTAACCTATATTCTTATACTCCCACCCTGGATCAAAATCACAGATGTTGCGTAATTGTATCAATAAGTGATTCAGTTGTAACACCAAAATATAAGGACAGTCTTAAAACAGATGTCATTTATTACACTTAAGAATTTACAGTAATTTCAGTATCATCAAAAATTCAGCACAAATATGTATATAAGTATCTTTTTTAACAGTTTGTTCAAATCTAGATTTAAATGAGGCCCATAAAAATAATAATCATTTCAGTCTTGTAATTAATTTTTAATCTATCATTCATTACCACCTTCTTTTTTCTTATAATCTTTAGGTTAAAAAAAAAATGAGTCACATTTTCCTTTAGAGTTTTCCACAGTCTGAGGGATTTCTGATTTCATTATTATAATATCTTTTAACATAATCTTATCTTTTATCTTTTTTCTATTTCCCATAGTTTTTAAAATTAGATCTAGAGAGTTAGAGTCAATTTGTTGTTTTTATTTGTTTGTTTGTTTTGGCAAAAAACTTCATAATGAGAACCATCTTTGCATCAGGAAATGTATAACATTTGGTTGACTCTCTTTTTGTAATAGCAGCCTAAATTCAATATATTATTAATACTTGTGCAATGGTTGTATTCTTATTCTATCATTCTATCTTACTTTATTAGATGGTATGTTTCTATAGAAAGACAATCCCTTTATAGTTATACCTAGTTGGACACAGCTGAGCAACCTTGAGAATAGAAAAAACAGAATAAATGCCTGATCCTTCCTCTTTATTAACCAGTTTTCAAAATGAGCTGGCCCCCTCCAGTGCTGACCACTAAATGGCCTCTGTGTGAGGGTGTGTGTGTGTGTGTGTGTGTGTGTGTGTGTGTAACACTTCGTGGTATTTCAGCCCATTGTAGATACCATCTTTGCTGATGTTCAAATCATCCCACTATTTTTGCCAGTAGGAGCCTCTTGTGTGTGTGTGTGTGTGTGTGTGTGTGTGTGTGTTGTGTGTGCGCTTAATCACTCAGTTGTGTCTGATTCTATGCGACCCCATAGACTGTAGCCCACCAGGCTCCTCTGTCCATGGGATTCTCCAAGCAGGAATACTGGAGTGGGTTGCCATGCCCTTCTCCAGGCGACTTTTCCAACCCAGGGATCGAACCCAGGTCTCTCTCATTGCAGGGGGATTCTTTACCAGCTGAGTTACCAGGGAAGCCCAGGATCCCCTTTCAGTTGACATCTAAGCTTTGTTGATATACTCTGGTATTCTTCCATTCCTCCTTGCTTTCTAACATATTATAGGTTCGTCTTGTACACTTCGTGCTACAGACTGGGAATCAGCTATTTTTCTAAGTAGTCTTAGTTCTTGTTAGTGGAAAACGATAATTAGAGACTACAGTCTTGGCAATTGAGGTGCTCATTGGTAGAGGATGGGTCACTTTGGAGGCCTTTCCATGGCTGGATCTCAAAAACATATGTTCTTTTTAAATTGTAAGATAAAATACAGCATGATTTCTTACAGAATTGCTTATTACCTCATTCTTCTTTCTGTCAGTGTTTCTAAGAGCTTATAAATGAAAATGGGGATAGAAATAATACATTAATAGGATTATTATGAATATTAATAAGTAATTTAAAGCATTCATAATGTTTGATACATGGTAAGGTTTCCATAAACAGACTGTTATTATCATTCGGCATCATCACCATTATCAATATTCTAGTAAATATATACCTATCTTCCTACCACCTTTATGCCCTGAGAGAAATCTTGTGTCTTCAGAAACTCTACATGTGTGTAGGATGTGTCTTAATCCTTTGGACTGCTATAACAGAATACTGCATATAATAGACTGCATGGTTAATAAACAATAGACATTTATTTTTCATGGTCCTAGGAACTGGAAGTCCAAGTTGAAGGTGCCATCAGAATCAGTGTTTGGTGAGAGCCCACTTCCTGTTTCATAGACAGCCATCTTCTTGCTGTTTCCGCACGTGGTGGAAGGGATGCGGGAACTCTCTGGGGTTTCTTACAAGGTCACTAATCCATTCATAAGACCTTCGCCTTCATGACCTAATCATCTCTCAAAGGCCCCATCTCCCAGTATCATCACATTAGGGATCAAGTTTCAATATATAAATTTGTGGGGGACAAAATTATTCAGTCTAGAGCAAGACGCAATGTGGTGCTCTTAAGGTATTTTATTTCTAATTTAGCTACTTGAAATAAAGAAATAAATTTGAAGTTCATAGAACTTTATCAGTGTTTTTATGCAGAGGTCCTAAAACTATACAATATATTATCAGCACTGCGTATACTGAGGGACTGGAAAAATGACATAGGTCAGGCAAAATAGCAAATATTTCAAAAACCGTCTTCTTGAGATTTGAAGATAAATTTTTTTCTAGTATGTCTAACTTGTGAAGCCTTAATAGTTTGAATTAAGTCTGCTCAGATGGCTAAGATGACTTAGGTTTTTTTTTCCCACCTTCCAATGCAAAAAAAAAAAAAAAAAAAACCACACCATAATGGTGGGGTGTCCTAGATTCTCATTATTAAAACACGAAAATAAAAAGTTGTATCCACTGATTTCCCAGAAGGAAAAATTGCTTTCCATATAATTTTGTATTCTGGTCAAGGCTTTTGGATACAAAGAAACAGCTCATTTAAGCTAGCTCAAGTAAAGGATATGATTAGTCTACCTTTATATCCATGACCACAAACTTCAAGTAAATCTTTAATACCACTGAGTAATATACCTACCTGGTCTATTCATTATCCCTTTCTCCTTCTTACCTCCTCCACTTCTTCTTACATTCCTAAGACCTCCTTCACCATTACCACTCTCAGCTAATGACCTTGTTTCCCACCTCACTCTGAAAACTGAATCATCATAGAACTTAGAATACACCCGCTACACCTACACACCTACCAGCATTCACACCCACACATATGCTTTCCCACTGCTGTTGTCATGCTTCCATCTAAATATAATTCCTTCATCTTGCCCACTCAAGGAGATGACTCCAGCAATTTGTATTCTCTTTCCTACCTCATCCATTTTTAATTCTCTGCTGATTATTCCCACCAATAGTATAAACATGCCATTGTTTTTTTCTCTTCCAACTTAAAAAAAAAACCAAACTTTCTTAAATGAACCCTGCTAGCTATCATACCCTATCTTTTTTTTCCCTTTTGTAGCAAAATTAGTCACTTATTCTCTCAGCTTATTGTAAAACCGTTCCAGTCTACCTTTCCCTCCCACTGGGCCATCCAGACTGCATTTGTCATGCTTGACAATGACCTTCACATTGCTGACTCAAATGGGCAGTCTTTGGTCCTCATCTTGTGTGACCACTTGACAGAAGCAGGATCACTGGACACTACTGATTATTTCCTTCCCCTCTGTACTTTTTTCTCCTTTGATTTCACTTGCTATATTCTCACTAGGTTTCCTTCTTATCTCACTTTTAAGTTTTTTCTCAGTCTCCTTTGCAACTCCTTTCTCTTCAGCCTGCATGGTTAATACGAGAGCACATCAGGACTGTTCTTGGATTTCTTTCCAATCTGTATTCACTTCTTTAGGCTAGCTCATAAAGTTTCATGGCTGAAAGTGTCATTAATATGCTGACTGCATCCAAATATTTATCTCCAACCCAGACTTCTCTCCCAAACATCAGGGTGTACGTATACAATTGCAGGTCCAAAGCTGAACTCCTTCCCTCTAAAATCTGTAATGCATGCAGCCTTTCCCGACTCATTTAATACCAACTCTACCCTTCTATTTGCTTGAGTATAATTGTCTACTTTTTTCTTTCCTATCCTGAATGAAACCCTGTTATCTGAAACTTCAAAATATTTCTAAAATTCCATAATTTCTCACCACCTCTTTTGCATCCCCGATGCTGTAAGGTGCCATTATCTCTTACGTGGATTACTATACGGGTGTCTTCTGGGAGCTTCCTTGGTGACTCAGTGGTAAAGAGCCTGCCTGCCCATGCAGGAGACATAGGTTCGATCCCTGGTCTGGGAAGATCCCACATGCTCTTCCATAGAAAGGGTCATGGCTAAGTATTTCATCACTGTTGAATCTTTGCTCATTTGTCAGCTTTCCAATAAAACCTAAACTGACCACCCTATTTAAAATTGCAACCCTAGTACCGTTTCAAGATTCCACATACTTCTCAGCTTACTCTATTTACTCTATTTGTCCATAGGACATATAAATCATGGTATTTTCTGATGTCCATCTGTTTATTACGCCTACTATTCATTGTCAGTCCCCTGACCCCACTCCACCCCACCCCTCACTGGAATGTATTCTCAGTGAGGGCAGGTTTTCTTAAAAAAATCTTTATTTACTAATCAATGTGCCATAAATCCTGAGAACCATTCCCAAACATAGTAAGCATTCAGTAAGCATTTATTGTTTGAGAACACAATAAGCAATCTCAGAGATATCCCCATAAATGATGTCTAAGACTGTCTCAGAAAATCCAGGATTTCAAGGAGATCCAGGGTTCTTTGGAAACTGGGGACCTACACTAGGCTTTAGGAACCAGAGTACCTCTGTCCATGCCTCTCTCTGATTTTCTCAGGAGTCGCATGTACCTTTTCTCATTATATCAATGCTTCATTGTTCTGTCTCTGTATATTGACTTCCTCTATTTTCTTATAGCCAGTTATGATCTCTTTGTTTCTCTTCTCCCCGCCCTTTCCAAATCATGCCTTTGTCTTACTTACTGGAGAATATACTGACTTGGTCTCTCAGTATTTGGATTTCAGTTTCTTAGTAAAGGAATATGATTGATCCAACCAAGACATCTAACCAATTAGCCATGGCTGAGATATGGGTGGGGCTTCCCTGGTGGCTCAGTGGTAAAGAATCCACCTGCAGTGCAGGAGATGCAGATGTGGGTGCCATCCCTGGGTTGGGGAGATCCCCTAGGGAAGAAAGTGGCAACCCACTCCAGTATTCTCGCTGGGAAATCCCGTGGACAGAAAGCCTGCTGGGCTGCAGTTCAGAGGGTCGCAAAGACTTGGACACAGCTGAGTGACTAAGCATGAGGGCAAGAGATACGGATGCCATACAGGTCTCAGCACGTGGTGTGGAGAAACGCACTTCCCACTGAGGTTGACTGGGTGGGTGATGAGAGTTGCATGTTAAAATGATCACTCTGGCTTCCCTGAAGGAGCGGATCACAACAGGTCGAGGGTGGAACTGGAAGCCACCTGGGGGTGTTGGTGTAATGTAAGTAAGAGATGAAGGGTGGTTTGAAGGGTGGGTTGTTGTTTAGTCACCAGGTCATGTCCAACACTTTGAGACCCCATGGACTGCAGCCTGCAAGGCTCCTCTGTCCATGGGATTTCCCAGGCCAGAGTACTGGAGTAGGTTGCCATTTCCTTCTCAAGGGGATCTTCCTGATCCAGGGATTGAACCCACGTCGCTGCATTGCAGGTGTGTTCTTTACCACTGAGCCACTGGGAAAGCACATTGGGTAGATAGAAAACCCTAAATGTATCCATTACAATGATCATTTTTAATATTGTATATCTCTATCATTAAAGTTGTGAAGATAGATGGAAAACAGATTTAGATCAAGTAGGGTCTCTTAGGTCACATTGCTACTTTAAAAAAAATTATTCTGATGCTTCTTTATTACAACAGATCACAAAATATGATGTCCACTTAGCCTATTTAGTGACCTATTAGCTTAAATTTGAGTAGGCTTGCAAATTTTAAAAATGCAGAAGGACATCCATCCTCCTTTGTCTTCATCTGATCCTTTTGTGTGTATGTGTTTGGCTCTAAACTCTGGTTTTAAATTTCGTTTACTTCATCCTTGCTTTGTTGCTGTTGTTGTTGTTAAAACTGTACTATGTCATAGTGCCTTGTTATTTTGGAGAAACTTGAAGTTGACAACAAAATCAGGAATGAGAACTAAAATAGTATGTTGTTAAATTCATAACAGAAGTTTCTTTGAGTAAAATATTTTTTGTGACATAGATGAAACAGTTTTTGAAAGTATTCCAACTATGTATAGCATGAACTTAGAGGACCTATTCCTTTGTAGTATGAATACTAAACAACCTTCTATATGCTCTTGTACCTATTACAAAATAGTAAATGTCACATCTAAATAAAGAAACATCAGGATGTCTTCCTGCCTGTGCATTTGTGCATGTTTGATGTGGTTTGAGTCTAATACTTTTTAAAAAGTCAGTTATTAATCTGATAGATTTTAAACTTCATCCTTACTAAAGATGTTTTTGGTTTATTTGTGGGGGCGTTTTTTAACACATGCTGATGATGAAACCATTGTTATCTTTCTAGATGTTAATCAACAGGGTTTACTTATTCATTCAAAAACCTTAATTTAGCACCTACTATGTACCAAGTCATATTCAAGGTGTTTTATATGCCACAGTGAACAAAATAGACACACTTCTACATTCCTGCCCTATAGGAATGTATGTTACAGTGCAGAGACAGACAGTGGAATAGACAAATTGAGAAGCTCATTTATGAATGATCATTTATAAAGAAAATTAAACAGGTAAAAATGTAGAGAGCTACTATTGTGGAGAAAAACTGCTCAGCATAAGACAAGGAGACCAGGCTTATGAAGAGGTTGCTGATGCTGAAATCTGAATAAGGTATACAAACATCCATGTGAAGGCAAATGCTAAGAGTTTGAGACTAGGAAGAGTTTCTGGTAATCAAAGAGCAAAGAGAAGAACAATATAGTTTGTTTAAAAAGAGCAAAAGAAAAGTAATAGAAGATGACTTCAGAAAAGTAAGCAAGGCCAGAGTCCATCATGTAAGGAGGTTTGTGTGTTTTATTTGTAGGATAAAATGAAAAGCCACTGGAAGATTTTGAGCAGAGTAACATGGTCAGAGTTAATATTTTAAAGCTCACTGCCTACCCTTGATTGTAGCAGGGGAAATGGGAGCTGGGAAACTAATTAGGCAGCTATAGCAGTTTTGTAGGCATGAGATGATGTAGTCATGGCTTATATTAGTAGTGAGAAATAAAGTTACATGAATATATTTTGAAAGTAGAGCCCAGAGAACACGCTGTAGTTTTATTTTGGACATACAAAAGTGAAGTGACAAATTTGCAGTTAGAGATGCCTTAAGTCAGAGCAGAGATCAATTGTCTCAGATATTGACACCAAGATTATAGAGTCCCATAATCCCTAGGATACTCCTGATACCCCAAATAAACCAAAAACACCCTTAGAAAGTATGAACATTGTGTGTTCTTATATATAATTACATATAAAGATATGTATATTGTAGGACATTCTTGAATTTTTAAGGATTTTTTCAGACTCTGGGGCAGAGTTTCTCTCCCTTCATGGAAGTGTGTTCCATGCATCCGAATCAGCTGGTACATTTATTAAGGTGCCCTCACAGTTAGCCTCTCAGTAGGAAGGACCCAAGAATGGGCATATTTAATAGATGCTGGAGGTGATGTGTTGGTTTACTAAATTTGAGGACACTCCTGAGGTGAATTACTCTTTAAGTCCTAGAGCTATTGTGTTAAATACCAATTTGCTGTGTTGATAATATTAGTGTTTTATTTTTCCCCTCTCATCGTGAAACCCACCTGTACTATAAAACAATAGTTCTGTAAAGATAATATGATTTGGATAAAACTGCCCCTTGAATTTGAAAACCATTAGAGTTCTTCTCCAGTATGAAAATTCCCCTACTATCTGCAATTGTACATCCTTGGGGACTAAGTAGTAATTTGGGTTTCTTTTCTTTGTTTTGCTTTATTACATTTTTGTGGAGAGTTTGCTCCTGTGCTGCATACTGAAGAATACCCAAATTCTATGCAGAAGAATTATAATTAAAAACTGGATCTGGACTACTAGGTTTAGTGTAAACTACCTTGTACATGGGCTTCCTTGATAGCTCGGTTGGTAAAGAATTCGCCTGCAATGCGGGAGACCCTGGTTTGATTCCTGGGTTGGGAAGATCCCCTGGGGAAGGGAAAGGCTACCCACTCCAGTATTCTGGCCTGGAGAATTCCATGGATGAGTCCATGGGGTCGCAAAGAGTCGGACACAACTGAACAACTTTCACTTTAACCTTGTACATTGTATTTTGCCACCAAATCGAAGGTATTCCCTTAGTTATTTTTTATATGTTCAAGCAACTTGCCTTGGACAAGCTAGATAATAAATATTCAAAGTGCAAATGCTAGAGCTGCAATTTAGGAGGCTGGCAACCACTTGCACAAACCACCCAAATACCCCCACCATCTTGAAAATTATGTTTATTCTTTATATTAGTTGGTTTGAAATCACTGACTTAGTTACCATTAGGTTAAGGCAAGAACAGAGCTCTTCTGTCTGTTAATAATGAATGGTGGAGAGAAGAGATTACTGCATTTCAAAGTGGCCTTAGCCAATTTGGAAAGCAACGTATTGGCACCTATGACCATCAGATTACTCCACAAGTATGGAAATGCAGTTCTGTGATACTTAGGATTGAAACACTTAGGTGCACGTAACAAATGTATCCAGAATATACATGTTTTGTGTATTCTTTGTTATGTTTTTTTTTGTCCTGCACAAAGTCATTATTTCTGGTGATAGTTCTTGATTTTGAATTCTTTCAGATATGGGAACATGATTTCCACTTCAGCATTATCGTCAAAACTTGCATGTTACTCAATTTTATTGATTCCTAAAGCTTTTGAAAATCTTGACACTTGTTTGACTACCAAATATTTTGACTCTGGTACTGGTGGTATGAGACAAATAACCATTAAGTCCATTTCCTATCTTTGCTACTCTGTTCAGACCCTCCAAGAGATAGAATAATACTCTATCATGTATTAAGGATTGTGCCTGTTATTTACTTAAAATAGACAGTAAGTGATTTACCCACTTCTGTATCCCTCAGAGTAAGTATAATAGCTTTTGCATAGTAAATGAACAATCGTCTTCTAACTTGAATTGACCACAGAAGTTACATTTGGAGACTTAATTTTTAATTTTAAATATTTTAATTTTTATGTAAAATATAAAAATATAAATTTTTATTTTTTAATTGACAACAGTTGATTTACAGTGCTATATTAGTTTCAGGTGTACAACACAGTAATTTAGTATGTTTATAGATTATACTCAACTTAGAATTATTATAAAATATTGGCTATATTCCCTGTGCCGTACAAAATGTTCTTGTCTTATTTATTTTATACCTAGTATTAACAGTTTGTACCTCTTAATTATTTTCTCATATCTTTCCCATCCCCCACATCCTTTTCTCCACTGCGTACCATCAGTGTGTTCTCTGTATCTATGAGTCTGTTTCCACTGTATTATACCTATTTGGTTTTTTATGTTCCACATGTAAGTGATGGCATGCGATAGCTGTCTTTTATGTGACTCCCTTCACTGAGCGTTACCATGCAGGTCCATCCACATTGTTGATGTTGTTCAGTTGCTAAGCTGTGTCTAGTTCTTTCTGACACCATGGACTCCAGTGTGCCAGGCTCCTCTGTTCTCCACTGTCTCCTGGAGTTTGCTCAGATTCTTTTCCATTGAGTCGATGATGCTGTTTAACCATCTCATCCTCTACCAGCCATCCTCCTCTGCCTTGAATCTTTCTCAGCATCAGGGTCTTCTCTAATGAGTTAGCTGTTTCCACCAAGTACTCAATGTATTGGAGCTTCAACTTCAGTGACAGTCCTTTCAATGAATATTCAGGGTTGATTTACTTTAGAATTGACTGGTTTGATCTCCTTGCAGTCTGAGGGACTCTCAGAACTCTCCTTCAGCAGCACAATTTGAAAGCATCAGTTCTTCGGTGCTCAGCCTTCTTTATGTTCCAGCTCTCACATCCAGACATGACTAATGGAAAAACCATAGCTTTGACTATACAGGCTTTTGTCAGCCAAATGATATCCCTGCTTTTTAATACACTGTCTAGGTTTGTCATAGCTTTCCTTCCAGGGTGCAAGCATCTTTTAATTTTCATGGATGCCGTCACCATCTGCAGTGATTTTGGAGCACAAGAAAATAAAATCTGCCACTGTTTCCACTTTTTCCCATTCTATTTGCCATGAAGTGATGGGACTGGATGCCATGGGTCTTAGTTTTTTGAATGGTGACCACTTTTTCACTCTCCACTCTCGTCTTTCACCCTCGTCAAGAGACTCATTCCTTTCTCTTCACTTTCACCCATTAGAGTGGTATCATCTGCATATCTGAGGTTGTTGATATTTCTCCTGTAAAGCTCTTACATATTGTTACAATAACAAAGTTTAATTCTTTCTTGTGGCTGAGTAATATCCCCCTGTAAATGTTTACCACATCTTTATACATTTGTCTGTTGATGGACACATGTTGCTTCCATATCTTGGCAATTGTAAATAATGCTTCTGTAAATATTGAGGGTGCAGCTATCTTTCTGAATTAGAGTAAAAATTTTACTTTAACTGTGAATATCAATAATCAGAATAATAATGGCCAGTAATCATTAAGCCAGTAATTGCTAATTGCTTTGCAAACATTTTCTCTAGTTCTCAGAACAAAATGAAAAATATAAATGTCATTCTTCACTTTTCTTAGAGAAGCTAGACTTTGGAAGAAGGCAGTATCTGAATGAAAACCCATTTGTTTGTCCTATTGGACCATGTGCATTTCCAAGATAACAGGTTTATTTTATTTATTTCTGGATAATAAATTACCCTAAAGCCTAGCAGTTTAAAACAGCAGGCAATTATTATCTAATAATTCCACAGAGTCAGGAATCACAGTTGGCTGAGCTGGGTGATTCTGGCTCAGCGTTTCTCATGAGATTGTGGTCAGATTGTTGAACATTCTGGTGTTGTCTCAGGACTCAGCTGGCAGGGACCTGCTTTTAAGCTCACTCACAGAGCTGTGACAGGCTCCTCACAGTGTTCCTGTTGGACCCAGGGCCTCAGTTTCTCTGGTTGCTGGCTGGAGGCTTCCCTCAGTTCCGCACCTCATGAGTTGTTCCACAGGATAGCTCATGACATGATGGGGCAAGGAAACTGAAGACATGAAGGAAACAGAGATGGACCGAGAAAAGACAGCAAGAGTACATCCAAGACAGAGGCCTCAATCTCTTCATAACCTAATCCTATCACTTCTGCTATGCTCTCTATTCTAAAGTGCACCACTAAATCTAGCCCACACTCCGGGAGAAGAGAATTAAAGCTCCACCATTTGTGGGTACGAGTATCAAAGAATTAGTGGCTGTAACTTTAAAATTACCACAGCATGCTTATTCTCTCTTGAAAAAAAAGAACTATATGAACAGAAGGATGCTGGCCTTAGCTTGGCTGAATTTGGGTCACATCAAATAGTTATTTAGTTTTCAGTACCTTCCACATGTCATGTATTTCATCTTTGGGGTGAACATTTAAAAATTCTATTTAAAAAATAGTCCTTTTTTCAAGCCCAGAATATAATCAATAGTTTAGAAAAGAGAAGATTTCCATAAACATCGGTCAAGGCTTTAGGCATTACTTGAGCTGTTTTCCTATATAGCAAGATGGAAATGTTTTATTCCTTTTTAGAAGCCCCAAATGTTAGTTCTTCAGCCTGCATTAATGAAGTCACTTTTAGGTTCTTGTTTATATGAATTATTTTGCATAGACATTTAGAGGCCAATCAGAATGAGAAGTTCACTTTATTAGTACACACACACACCTCTACACACACACACACACACACACACATATACACCTTCCGTTGTATTCAAGCTCATGTTTCTTTTTTTAAATTTAAAATCTTTTATTGAATATAGTTGCTTTACAATGTTGTGTTAGTTTCTACTGCATAACCACGTGAATCCGCTGTGTGTATCCACATACCCCTCCCTCGTGAGCCCCCCTCCCACTCGTGCCGCCCTCCTGGGTCATCACGGAGCTCGGAGCCGAGCTTCCGGCACTGTGCAGCCTCTCCTTTCCCCATGAGCTCACGAGTCCATTCTCTTAAGCCTGCACCTGTATTCCTGCCCTGCAAATAGGTTCATCAGTATCATTTTCCTGGAATCCATATCTATGCACTAATATACGATATTTGTTTTTCTCTTCCTTTTTTTAAAAAAACTACAGATTCCACTTTGCCAAAGAAGAGGCTAATGGTTTACATTTAATGGCTTCAAATTATGTGTGTGTGTGTGTGTGTGTGTGTGTGTGTGTGTGTGTGTATAATATGTATATATATAAACTTAGTCTAAGAAATAAAAATGACCTTTCAATGTTCCTAGCTATTCAAAAGTAAATTATTTACATTTGTAATATAGAGAAAATATGATTGCTGGTTTTGGGTATTTAATAACTTAGTAAATTGAATTATTTGTGGTTTTCCTCAAATAACATAATTTCAGATTAGCATTACTGTAGAGTGCTCAGTCTCTAAGTCACGTCCTCCTCTTTGTGACTCCGTGAACTGCAGCCTGCAGGCTCCTCTGTCCATGGGATTTTCCAGGCAAGGATACTGGAGTGGGTTGCCATTTCCTTCTCCAGGGGATCTTCCCTACCCAGGGATCAAACTTGTGTCTCCTGTGTCTCCTGCATTGGCCGGCAGATTCTCTACCACTGTGCCACCGAGGCGGAGAAGGCAATGGCACCCAACTCCAGTACTCTTGCTGGAAAATCCCATGGATGCAGGAGCCTGGTGGGCTGCAGTCCATGGGGTCGCGAAGAGTCAGACACGACTGAGCGACTTCACTTTCACTTTTCACTTTCATGCATTGGAGAAGGAAATGGCAACCCACTCCACTGTTCTTGCCTGGAGAATCCCAGGGACGGGGGAGCCTGGTGGGCTGCTGTCCTTGGGGTCGCACAGAGTCGGACACGACTGAAGCGACTTAGCAGTAGCACAGCAGTGCCACCTAGGAAGCCAATTTCAGTTTAGAAATACTCTAAAGCCTTGATTCTCTGTGTGTGGTCTAGAGTGTGGGGAGTACTGAGACCCCTTCAAAGTGTCCTTGAGGTCAGAGCTCCACTTGTAATACCAAGACTTTATTTGCCTTCTTTACTTTCATTCTTTCAAAATGTACAGTCGTGTTTTCCAGAGGCCACATGAAGCACATTATCACAACCACTGAAGGCGAAAGCAAACATGAGAATCCAGCTAACTTCTGTTAAGCCAGTCATTAAAAAGATCTACAAAAATATGAAACAATGCCACTCTTCTCAATAATACTTTCTGCTTTGTAAAGTATTGTAATTATTTATAATAATATTATTTATATTGACATGTTATGGAATCATTACTATTACTTTAAGTGAATTGATGAATTTTTAGATGTCTCAGTGTCATTTCCTAGCATGGTAAGTATCATGGTATGACCCCACAAACAAAGGCATTGGGGAGGTCTCAGTCATTTTTCAGGGTCCAAAGGGATTCTGAGGTCAGAAATTTGAGGATAACTATTTTAGAAGAACAGCTTTATTTTTCAGCTATAGAATCTGAGTTCCAAAGAGAATATGATGTGCCCAAAATTCTACAGCTCATATGTAGCAGCACTGGGATGGAAATCGAGGTAGATCTCCTGATTTGGGTTATGCCATATGGCTTAGCCTATAATGTTCATAAAACCAGTAGGAGATGCTCTGAAGCAATGCCCAACTATGAATATGAATGTTAAGCTGGAAATACAGGTACAGATTCCATTCTATAAAGAAAAATGTTTGCTGTTCTATTTTCTCCAGGACCTGGTGTTTTCCATTAGCTGTTGCTACTTAACAAGCTACCCCGAAAACCTAGTGAACTAAAACAAGTACTGTTTATGATTGCTCAGGAGGCTGCAGGTCAGCTGGGAGGCTCTGCTGCTCTGAGCCAGGCTCAGGCCTGCATGTGTGGTTGTCACGTGCTGACTGCTGTGATGGCGTGAGTGGGTCACATGTCACTCATCCTCCATGGGTTATCCAAGAGCTGTTCCCATGGAGACAGCAGGATTCCAACAGAGGCAGGGGAAACTGCCAAGCCTCCAGTAGCCCAAGCTCAGAACTGGCTCACCATTGCTCCTTTGATTAAAGTAAGTGGCAAGGGCAGCTCAGATTCAAGATGTGGGGAGATACTTCACTCACTCTTGAAAGGAGCTGCAATGTTATGGTACAAAGGAGGATGGACACAGTAAGAGGAATAATTACAGATGTATTTCCATAATATTTCAGAATAATTTAAAAATAATGGCATCGAATAATATTGTGAGGTGGTAAATATAGTAATAGGTATTAGACTCAAGTCTACAGAGGATTTAGTTCAAATCTCATTTCTGACATTTGAGCACTTACCCTCTTTAAATTGTAGCTCCTTCTTCTGTAAAATGGGGATAGTAACAGTTTCTACCTCAGAGGGCTTAAATGAGATGATGCTTGTGAAGCACTTGGCTTCACACAGGAAATGCTTTTAAAATATCATCCAGTAGTGATTTTAAAAATACCGTGCATTCATTCAGCTCACAGGATTCTTCCTGACCCTCCCCCAGATGAAATAGCAATGCCATGTTGATGGGTGGATGTCTGCATGAACAGCTTGTGTGCCAGTCAGCCCCAGAGGCCCCCTTCCTGCTCTTCACATAAGCCCTCTCGTTCAACACAATTCTATTTCAACTCAGCAAATGTACTAAATATCTGGTATTTGCCGCCTTTCCACTCCAAGCCATCGTTACAGATTTGAGAAATGTGTTTTCTCTGTTTAAATAAGAACCCACAGTTGAGTATAGGAGGTGGATTCCTTAATATATAACATTTAAATTATACAGAGTGCTAACAGACGAGATCATGCAGGCACAGAAGGAGTTCCATATATGGAGTTTGAGAGCAGTACTTTTTGGTTTTTTTGTTTTGTTTTGTTTTTTAGTCAGGACACATGCTAATAATTCATATCACAGCTCAGCCAGTCTTTTAGACCAAAAATTCTTCTGCAAGTTCATCCTGACATCCTTAAATGTGCACATCCTCAGCTGACCTTCCATCACAAAGAAGGTACATGGAAGAATGGATTAAGATGGAGAAGCTCTGCCAATTTCCAGCATCAGTCAGCAAGGCCTGCACTTCCTCTGCCACCCCTGATTAGAAAGCAGATGGGCTGGTTTAACAGTTGGTGGCATTTTATTGCACAGCTGTGCATATCTGCTAAGCCATTCAATTGGCCTTGTTAAATTTAAACATCTTCCATTGTCACTCTTGAGTTAACAAACACTTCGGTGTGACCATATCCCTTTTTCACCAGGGAACATTATTCCATTTGAGCAAGAGGTACCGGCTACTTCTGGAAACTATTGTGGCAAATTGGTTTCCAAAATCTATCAGCTCAGAGAAAGTCATTACCAGAGGGCCATGGCTACTCTCAGAATAATTTTCTTCAGCCAAGAATGATGGTATATATTAAAAGTCAGCAACATCAGGAAGTTTCTTTCAACATAGGACCTTTGCTTGAACTAGGTACTCCCTTTTATGAACTGGTACCAGGAGCACTGAATATTCATTGGAAGGACTCATCCTGAAGCTCCAATGCTTTGACCACCTGATGCTAAGAACTGACTCATTGGAAAAAGACCCTGATGCTGGGAAGATTGAAGGCACAAGGGGACAACAGAGGATGAGATGCTTGGATGGCATCACCAACTCAATGGACAGGAGTCTGAGCAAGTTCAGGGAGATAGTGAAGGACAGGGAGGCCTGACGTGCTGCAGTCCATGGAGTCACAAAGAATCGGACCCTGCGAAGTGATTGAACAACAACCAGGAACACTGCCTTTTTTAATGATTTTGAGGCTGGTACATGGGAGTAATATGTCCCAAAACATAAACAATATGCGGGTTTGCAATTCTTTCATCTCACAGGTGAGTAAATGACATCACTGCTCATCACTGCTCTCTCAAAGGGAGCAGGGATCTGGTGGGTCACAGCTAATGGATAGCATATGTGTGTGTGCTAAGTCACTTCAGTTGTGTCTGACTCTTTGTGATCCCAAGGACTGTAGCCCACCAGGCTCCGCTGTCCATGGGCTTCTTCTGGCAAGAATACTGGAGCAGGTTACCATTTCCTTCTCCAGGCGATCTTCCTGATCCAAGGATTGAACCTGTGTCTCTTACATCTCCTGCACTGGCAAGTGGATTGGTTACCACTAGTACCACCTGGGAAGCCATGTCGCATGTCAACAGTTTGATTCAGAATTTTTGTACACATGCCACCCTTAGTAAAATATGTATTAAGGAGGAGAAGTGCTAGAAAGAAATTATCAGACATGGTTCTTCAGCCTCCAGGTTAGTCTACTGACTAAGACCAGCACATCCACAGATCCTCTATTGCAAAACTGGTGATGAAGAATATGAATAAGGATTCCAGCACAGTGCCATGGGAAACCTCAGGGGAAAAAAGAAAAGAATCTCCACTGAGGGAAGATGAGACCGTGTCTTGGGAAAGGTGGAAGTTGAAATGGGCCCTGAAAGTTTGCAGAAATGTGATGTGAAAGATAAAGCTATTTCAAGTAACTTCATAATTTGAACCAAGGCTAGGCAGTCAAAGTGTTACTAATGACTGTGGGCAGAAGACCGAGGCTTTAAGAGGTAGAAATATAACAAATGAGGCTAAAATATAGTTTTGAATTCCTGACTAAGAATTTGCATTTAATTCGGAACCTGCTAGGAAGGCCATCAAGAAATTCTCCATATTTTTTTTCTTTGCTTTTTAAAGCATAGAAGAAGCATCATCAACTTTGTAAACAAAGGAACAATAGCAGCATGTTCAGTGCAGATTAGAGGAAGGGGTAACACCTAAAATGTTGTTGACTAGTCCATTGAGGAATTTAAATGAAAGATGCAAAGATCTAATGCAAGAGTAGAATAGCATTAAATATTCAAATAAAACTCAAAGGAATACAAATTTGCAGAAAACCTTTAGAAAGGAAGCTCCATCTTCCTTTCTCTTCTATTATTGCATTATTGGTGAGCATAGGTCATAGATGATTAAAGAAAACCAGATCTTGAATAGTGGTAGAATCAGAAATATCACCTGTTGTTCCTTATAAGAGAGGAAGAACTGGGAGAAGATACCTTAATTTTGGAGTTTATAAAAACTTAATGCAGAAGAAACTTTGTTCTTCTCTGGGTCAGGATAGATAGCAGACATGCCTTTCCTGACTCCCATGGCAAAGTAAATGAATTTTTCTCCATAAAAACTCCTACTCAGTTGCTATCCAAAGGATGGTCAATGGACAAACAGCATCTTTCTACCTAGGAAGTTGTTAGAACTACAGAATCTCAGGCTCTACCTATTTAATCAGTGTTTGCATTTTAGCAAGATTTCCAAGTGAATTCTGTGCATACTAAATTTGAGAAGCCCCAGCTTATTTTTTTAGCTAAAAGTTCTCTTTTCTCTATTGCTTCAGGGTTTAGGGCTCATGCATATGGAAAAAGCAGGGTTGGGTGATGGGGAGGAATCTTAGTAACCATAACCCAGTCAAGTTCTTCTTCAAGACAGACCGTTTTTAAAGAGTTTAAGGCAGTGTCTGACACAGAAGGCTTTGTAAGCCACAGCTACTGATTGTTGACTATGATTGTTGTGGCTCTTTTTGCCTGTTGTTATTATTTTCAATTGCTTTCTCATATCTGGAATATTATTTTAATTGCTTCAACTTTCCAATCACAGGGAAGCTTAAGAAATACTTCATGGAGCTAAACTGGCAGAAAGACCTACCAGTTCACCCTGCTCCATACAGAGATAGTAAATACTGAGTTTTGCATTGAAATCCAATAAAGAAATGATCTTTAAAGTACAGTATCTGACATTTTGCTTGATTATGATCGATTCCCTATTCTCTTACACCATACAATTTGAATTTTAAAACGGTCATAACAAAAAACTCAGTTATCTCTGATGTGGGACAAATTCTGGGTCATGACTTGATGATGTCCTCACTAAGGTGCCGCTAGGTAATCAAGTCTGACCCATGCTAGGCCAATTATTTGAGGCTGCTCGAGGTCTAGAAACGATTTGACAGCAGAACATTTGTGTCTGGCAGTCCATCTTAAAGAGCAGAGTGAAGAATAAGGTGCAATTAAGGAGTCAGAGCAATCACTCAGAGTGTCTTAGGAACACTTTCATTGCTGAATTTGAAGAGCTGTGACTGACAAGTGAGTTTCTCTCTCTCTCCCTCCTGAAAGATCCCTATAACTTTAATTGACTGCACTCAGTTGCAACTTTGCACTTACATACAGGCCTCTGCAGGGAGTGGAGTCCATTCTGACTATGGACAGATAGACTTCTAATCCCGGTCACTGAGTTAGTCATGTTTGCATTCTTGTTCTCATTCTCAATGGCAGTACAGTTGACACGTGAACAACACAGATGTTAGGGGCCCACCCATCAACACAGTTGAAAATCCCCTTCTAATTTATAGTCGGCTCTCCATATCCACAGTTCTGCACCCTCAGTTCCACATCCATGATTCAGCCAACCATGGATCTTGGGGTACTATAGTATTTCCTACTGAAAAAAAATCCACGGACAAGTGGATCTATTCAGTTCAAACCATGTTGTTTAAAGGTCAGCTGTACTATGTAGCTGTTGCTGTGTTGAATCAATGGAGACAGAGTATAGATAACTACCTGAGAACAGTTAACAGTCCGATTGGCAAAGTTAAAGTAAGTATCAGGAGAATAATAAATCACTTTAATTTTCCACCAGGAAAAAAATGGCACCATTGATAATTCAGTTAATTCTTCTAAATGTTCTCATCAGCCTCCACTGTTTCATATCTTGGTGCAGGTTCGTATTTTTGGCATACTAATATCCTTATAAAATGTAATATTTACCTAGTAGATAACAAAATGAAAATGTAAACTATAACTAAAATGAGGAAGAAGCTTATTTAAGTGCCATGTTATGTAGTTAGATATGTAAGAGTTGTGAGAACCTGTTCAGCTATTTCATAAATGTTTTTAAAATGGTGTATATTCCTCCTTAGAGCTCATTTAGTACATACATTTACCAATATCTAGCATTCACGTCTGAGTGACTTCACTTTCACTTTTCACTTTCACGCATTGGAGAAGGAAATGGTAACCCACTCCAGTGTTCTTGCCTGAAGAATCCCAGGGATGGGGGAGCCTGGTGGGCTGCCGTCTATGGGGTTGCACAGAGTCGGACACGACTGAAGCGACTTAGCAGCAGCAGCAGCGTTCACTTCTACATAGACTTACAGAGTTACATACCTGTCCTTCCTGATCAGGGTTTAGTAACATTTCATGCAGTTTTAACACCTCTTAAATAAATTTCAATAAATTTGTATTTTGGTTTATCCGAGGCCATCTGAATTGATGTGGGTTATGTTTTAATGATAACAATTCGATTTAATCACTCAGTTTCTAGAATCCTATGAATAAAATATAAAAGATGAATTTAATTTGCAAGACACTAATGAAGAACATCAGTGCATCTCTTCCTTCTGATATCTTTTAAAAGATTTTTAATTATTTTTTACTCATTATCATTATGAAAGCTGTGAAGTCAGGTCTTATGTATTTGCATATGTTTTCTCTTATTTTTTAATCACATGGAGAGACTGCTAAACATTCCTTCAGAGAAAACTCAAAGAAAGGAAGAAAACTAGGTCTGCTTTCAGCTAATCCTACACAGTATATTGAGCTGGCTTTTGAACTGGACCACCCTGGCACTGTTATGGATTGTTGATCTTTCATCTACAGAAATCGATGATGCAGGAGTTTATATTTGCTTTCCATTTGCAACATTCTATACTTGGTTAACCGAAGGCAAGGAAGTTGGGTTTTTAAGCCAGCAGTAGCCAAGGAGTATATACAATATACTGCTCCACTGTGTCAGATTCCATAATCTCAGACGTCAAAATAACCTTCAAATGTTTTACTATCACTTTGGACAGTCCTGTAAATGTCACTGAACAGCTAAGTTTTCTCACTGTGAAAATGCTTGTATGTTTTTATAAAATAGCAAAGTGGCATGTAACTAAATACATGTTTTCATTTATTTTAAATAATTCTTATTTTAAAAGAAAGTATTAGTTAAATTTTTGAGCACTATCTACCAGGTACTTTTCTAAAACATTTTACAAGGATCAGTTTATTGTTCCTGCTTAACAACTCTGTGATGTAGATATTACTATTATTATCTCAATTTTTATATGAGAAAATGGAGGATCAAGAGAGGTTAGGTAACTTCAGTTCAATTAAGTCACTTAGTTGTGTCCAACTCTTAGCGACCCCATGGACTGCAGCATGCCAGGCCTTCCTGTCCATCACCAACTCCTAGAGCTTACTCAAACTCCTGTCCACCAAGTCAGTGATGCCATTCAACCATCTCATCCCCCTTTGTCCCCTTCTCTTCCTGCCTTCAGTCTTGTCCATCATCAGGGTCTTTTCCAATGAGTCAATTCTTCGCACCAGGAGGCCAAAGTATTGGAGCTTCACCTTCAGCATCAGTCCTTCCAATGAATATTCAGGACTTCTTTCCTTTAGGATGGACTGGTTGGATCTCCTTGCAGTCCAAGGGACTCTCAAGAGTCTTCTCCAATACCACAGTTCAAAAGCATCAATTCTTCGGCGCTCAGCTTTCTTTGTGGTCCAGCTCTCACATCCATACCTGACTACTGGAAAAACCATAGCTTTGACTAGATGGACCTTTGTTGGCAAAGTAATATCTCTGCTTTTTAATATGCTCTCTAGTTTGATCATAGCTTTTTTCCAAGGAGCAAGTGCCTTTTAATTTCATGGCTGCAGTCACCATCTGCAGTGATTTTGGAGCCCAAGAAAAGAAAGTCTCTCGCTATTTCCCCATCTACTTGCCATGAATTGATGGGACTGGATGCCATGATCTTAGTTCTTTGAATGTTGAATTTTAAGCCAGCTTTTCACTCTCCTCTTTCGCTTTCATCAAGAGGCTCTTTAGTTCTTTGCTTTCTGCCATAAGGGTGATGCCATCTGCATATCTGAGGTTATTGATATTTCTCCTGGCAATCTTGATTGTATCTTGCCTGGCATGAAGATTGCATCTTCATCCAGCCTGGCATTTTGCATGATGTACTCTGCATATAAGTTCAATAAACAGGGTGACAATACACGGCCTTGACATACTCCTTTCCCAATTTGTAACCAGTTTGTTGTTCCATGTCTGGTTCTAGCTGTTGCTTTTTGACCTGCATGCAGATTTCTCAGGAGGCTGATAAGGTGGTAACTTGCCCAACTAATATATAAGGAGAAATGTATAATGAAGGATTTTTATATTATACTCAAGGGCTATGTTATCATCAGGTGACTTTTATTGAATTTACTCAGAAGATATTTATTTAAGGCCAGGTACTCTATGTGCCAGGTACTCTGCTCGAATCAAGAGACAGTTACGTCTCTTCACAATGCCAAGCATCTGGATATACAACCTTTGTTCAAATCCACATGTATATAAATACTTGTTTTATTAATTCAGTAATTGATGCCAAGTACCTTTTCTCTGCAAGGTATTGTCTAGCGAGCACTATGTCAAATATCTGGCATTTTGACAAGAAACCTATATTTTATTATAATGTTTCCACCTATTAAAAAAAACCAATTAGGCTTCACCTCTTCAGCTGTATTGAAATGCCATTGATATTCCATGCCTCTCTGCAGAAAGCTTCTGTTAGAAGATTTGTAGTGATGAAAAAAAAAAAAGATAAGTACTGAAATTTTACTTTAAAAATCTGCTTTTAAATCAAGGTTTTATATGAAGAAAGGAAACTAGAGGACCAGAAACACACTCTTTACTAGTTTAGTCCTCTATTGCAGTGGTCCCCAACCTTTTTGGGACCAGGGCCCAGTTTTTTGGAAGCCAATTATTTCATGGACCAGGGGCAGAGGTGATGATTTGGGGATGATTCAAGCATGGTACATTTATTGTGCACTTTATTTCTATCATGGTTACATTGTGATGTATGGAAAAATACTTATGCAAATCATCATAATGCATGAATCATATCATCAGGCATTAGATTCTCAAAAGGAGCACGCAACCCTCCTATGGACAGTTCACAGTAGGATTTGTACTCCTGTGAGAGCCTCCACTGATCTGACAGGAGGTGGAGCTTAGGCATAATGCTTGAGATGGGGAGAGGCTGTAAACACAGGTGAAGCTTAGCTGGCTCACTGGCCGCTCACCTCCTGCTGCGCAGCCCAATACTTACCAGGCCACAGAGTTGGGGACCCTGCTCTGTTGACAATACTGAGTTGACTTTTCTCTTGTCCTATTCTTTCAAAGATGGCTGCATTCTAGAAAACTATTGCCTTCTTGTTTGATAAATACTTTTTTCATGTGTATACACAGATTCAATTTTATAATACATTTCTAGTTATCTTGCTTGAAGTTAGGAGTAAGTTGACCTTCTTTTGTTATTTTAAGTTGTTTTATGGAAGGTGGGAATGCCATTGACTCTAAACAGTTTTAAAACTGAGAGATGTATTTCGATAACCAATGAGAAATAGGATTAAATTTGAGTTTAAGTCCTGTACTGTGAGTGTTCCCATAACCACGTTAGGAAAATTTTGCCATCTTAGAAAAAGAGCAGTTATCCTTTGGGACAGACAACTGAGTTCTTAGATTCAGGTGGAGAATATTAATGGAGTAGATTAATAAGGAGTTAGCTCTTTTCTGAGAATCTGCTTGCTATGCCATTCACTTTAAACCTAGACTCTCCTTTAAAATCATGAAAAATTTACTTTTAAATCATGGTTTTATATGAAAAAAGACATTCTCTAACAAAATAAAAGACTCTATATGTAATCATGCTGATAAAAATGTTGGTGATGTATAATCTAAACTCCACAGTTTTTATTACAATTTGTGATGTTTGCAAATAAATGTGCTCCCATGCATGCTTAGTCGCTTCAGTCGTGTCTGACTCTTTGTGCCCCTATGGATTATAGCCTGGCAGGCTCCTCTGTCTATGGGAGTGTGTTGCCGACCCAAGGATCGAACCCTCATCTCCTCCATTACAGGTAGATTTTTTACCACTGAGCCTCTGGGGAAGCCCTTGCAAGTAAATAACCCTTTTTAAAATCATTAGCTATTATCCAAAAACCTATTATTATGGAATCACAAGTTCAAGTCCTCAAAAACTGTTCCAGAGAAACTAATTTCTATTATCACACAAAGATGACTGCTCTTTTGAATAGAGAACTTCATATTTCTAGAAAAGTTAAGGTATTGCCTGACATTGCTATGATTTACACAGATTCTCAAATAGAGGTACTATGATTCTTTGAAAAATAGTTTACTTTCACTTTTTCAGAGATTTTACTTTCTCTCTGGCAGAAATGTGGTTAATTAGAAATCTCAAGAACTAAGAACTAGAGGATTGGCTTTCTAGTCCTCAGTGTTACACTAACTAGTCACATGTCAAAAAGTAAAGAACTTAAACTTAAAACAAGTCCTTTTTTTTAAGTCTTAAAAAAAGTCTTTGTTTTGTTGCTTTTAAAATTGGGGGGAGCAATATGTGTCCTTCAGGCTTGCCTTGTGACTCAGCTGGTAAAGAATCTGCCTGCAATACAGAAGACCTGGGTTCAATCCCTGGGTTGGGAAGATCCCCTGGAGAAGGGAAAGGCTACCCACTCCAGTATTCTGGCCTGGAGAATTCCATGGATGTACAGTCCATGGGGTTGCAAAGAGTCGGACACAACTAAGCAACTTTCACTTACTTACTTATAGCTCCTAAACTTGTAAAAATTCAACTATCTGGATGCAGATGTTCTTTGAAGAGATCAATGTGATAAACAAATACAATATGTGCTTTAAGGGAGGATTTATGGGGGCCAGATGAGTTTGTAAAATATTGGTATTTGCTGGATTTCATTGCATGCTTCCCTCTACATCATTGTTTACAATATAAAATGTATCTATTCTTTGCAGTTATATTTATGTTTACTAATTAGTGATTAGTTAGCTTCCCTTGTGGTTCAGCTCAGAAAGAATTCGCCTGCAATGCAGGAGACCTGGATGTGATCCCTGGGTTGGGAAGATCCCCTGGAGAAGGGAAAGGCTGCCCACTCCAGTATCCTGGCCTGGAGAATTCCATGGACTGTATAGTCCATGGTGTCACAAAGAGTCAGACACAACGGAGAGACTTTCACTTTCACTAATTAGTAAATGTATGTTTGCCCCACTCTCTCCCATGAATTGAAAGGATAATTATCCTTTTATTATTTTATCAATAAAATGCTTTTATTATATTGCAAGTCTGCACTGACAAGCATAGTAGATGTCCAGTAAGTAATTGTTGAATGAATGGAACCAGACTCCTTAAACGTGCTGTGCCTTCGCAGTGTACACTATTCATTTGTACTTATACTCTTAAAACTCCTGGAATTAATGTTGATTTAAATTTTTACAGAGTTCTTTGGAATTTAGATATGCTACACAGTCAAATTTAGAGATCACATCTGTGAATATTACAAAAAGCTAATGGCTCACTTCTTCATAATCACTTCTTTTCCGACTTGAAATCCAAATATTTTTTATTGGCAGGGGAGGGTTCAATACCATTCAGTATGCTGTATAGTACTATAGTACTATGCTGTACTGATAAATGATTTTTTTCTTTTTTTTTCTCTTAGAGTACCATCCAGGGCTAAGTGATAACATGATAATGTTTGAGAGAATGAGATTCATAATCAGATAAACCTAGGTTCAAGTCCCAGTGATACCACTTCCTTGTTACAAGATTTAATACAAGCTGTTAATTTCTCTAAGCCTATTTCTGTAATGTGTGCCTAATTATTCTTCCACAGTGGGATTATTGTAAGGATTAAAGGTGGTAATATACTTAAAGTACTTGGCATGATACCTAACACATAATAACCTTTAGCTGCAGCTGTTATACTTTACATAGTTCATCTTCTAAACAGTTTTTTTTTTTCTATTCTGTGTGTCTTCTGTGTATCTGTATATGTGTCTCCTTTTACAGATGGATATACAACCGATGACATTGAGTTTTATTGGCGTGGGGATGATAACGCAGTAACAGGAGTAACCAAGATTGAGCTTCCACAATTCTCTATTGTAGATTACAAACTGATCACCAAGAAGGTTGTTTTCTCCACAGGTTTGTATCAGGGGAAATGGTTAAGAGTAAAGGGGCTTTATCATATTTTTCCAGAAGAGTTCACTTATATCAGGATTGGGTCCCAGGAAAGAATGGGGACTCTAGAGAACTTAGGTCTGTGAAAATGCTTAATTCCCCAACAAGCCCATTTGGAAATCATCCAGTTATTTTCAAGAAGGTAACCAGAGCAAAACAAATGTGTCTCATATACTAGAGGAGGGAATAAGTGTTAGAGAGAGAGTATGCAGAGAGAAATGACCCAGAAACAACCTGGGTCAGAGCTGTTCCCCCAGCATAATGCATCTCACAGAATTGACTATTATTCTTTGAAACACACTGAGGACAGCCAAGTCACAGTTTGCCCAGGTCTGACCGCAGTGAAATTCTCTAAAGACAGTAGGATAGGAGGATTTCACATTTTTCTCGGAGGGCAGGACTTTCCTTATGTAGCCTTACCTACCGTTCGAAGCTAAAAGATTTTCCAGATGTTTATATTATCTCAATGCCTTTACCATCTTACTCTTCCAGAACTGAGGTCAGGCCTGTTTTAGTCAGCACGGTTTTTAACCAAAAAGCCCAGCAATGTAATAATTTTCTCCATACTCATTAAAAGAAAATTAATAAGCCCCCAGAAATATGCCTCTTTTTATTTTTCTTATTGAAATGAATTCCTCAAGCACAGAAGTAGCTAGTACTGTAACTGTAGATCTTGAATTGTCCTTCTGCTAAGGACTCAGGCACTTCCTGTCCCTGTCACTTCAAACAAGAATACAAAATAGCCTCTAGTTTTACAAAGAGAACAACAGAAACTTTTCCTAGATTTGAGGTCCTCTGAACCCCTGAGACACTATGGAAATGAGTTTCTACTTAAAATATTTTTACTTTACTATTAACATACTTGCTTCAGCCCATGAGGGCTAGACAAGGCTTTCTTCCAATTAGTAAGAATATTCTCCCCTGCCCTATATGTACACACCCTGTTTATTAGTGTGACTCTTTTATGTTCTAAGACCATGTTCTGTTACATATCTTGTTTAAAATATAATTCCCTAGATTCCCACCATCAAAGGACCCAGTTTCAAGAATCTGATCCTTTAATTATACCTCCCACAAATATTGCTCAGGAGAAGTGACTCTCCATCCACATTTTGGTGGGTCAGGAATCCCTTTGTAACTTTGATGGAAGCAATGAAATCAGAAAAAATACTGCATGCACATGAAAATGTCACAAAATTTCAGGGAGTTGCTATACCAACTGAAGCCTTGCCACTGATCCTCACCTTAAAATGCATCCAGGGGCTTGTTGAAGAGATGTCTAACCCTTCAGTCAAAGTGTGCATCCTTATTCTTATGTATAAAAATGGACAGGATGGACTTGCTGAGAAACAATTAAAAGGGGAACAAAGGGACTATCTCATAGTGTCTTATCATCACAGTTGTAGAGAATGAAAACCTTTGATTCAGTGTAGGAGGCTGAGCAGGGAAGAGCTGGAATTCTTTTAATTACTGGTGAGTGTGGGATATGCTCAACACTGAGTAAGTCTTGCTAATTAAGAGCCCTGTTTTCTCAGCTACTTTTGTATAAGGAAGTGCCCTTCACCAGAAGCTAAATTGAATGTAGGGAAGAAATATAACCTGTTTATGGGTCTTTAAAGGAAAGTATACTATAAATACTGACTGATAATGATGATGTTTTAAAATTGTCTTTCTAGGTTCCTATCCCAGGTTATCCCTCAGCTTTAAGCTTAAGAGGAACATTGGTTACTTTATCCTGCAGACATATATGCCATCTATCTTGATCACTATCCTCTCCTGGGTCTCCTTCTGGATTAATTACGATGCTTCAGCTGCAAGAGTGGCATTAGGTAGGCATGATCCGACCGCTTGCAGCATGTGCTGTGTGTGTTCATGCACTGGTGTACTTTTTGTTTACCCTCAAGTTTGTGATGCCTGACGAGCCCTGACTGCACACATTACAAGAATTTGGACATGAGACACTGGATGATCTGATTCAGCGTTTAAATCAATTGAACACTAATTAAAACTCTTTCATGTCAAAATTAGTTAACTATGTAACTGTCAGTAATGAAATTAATCGCATCTGCTGGATATTTTTATTGAAGCATAGTTCATGTAATATTGCTTGATAATTGTTCAGTTTTTATCTGTGTTTTCTTACCTGGGAAGAGCTATCTTCCATCTTTTTTTTTTCTGAGTAAGAAACAAAGAAATGCAATGTGTAACAAATCAGTGAGCAGAAAGAATTCTAAAGGTTGATTAAGGTTTTAGAATAGCATGACAGGGAACAGGAGACAACAAAGTATAAGAACATTGGGAAATCATCCATGGCATCACTTATCTTATGCTTTGATGTTTTTCCATTATAACATCAGAGGAAGAGAATAAATTACAGCTCATGAACATTTTTATCTTGCGAACTCAAGATATAGAAAATGTATTACCTTTTACATGATCTTTATTATTTTAAGTTCTGACTAATCCTTATAAAATGTAAAGTTGTTAACTGCTCCACCAGTAAATCTCAGTTAAATTAGTATTTCCTTAGCAAAGTCATTAATTTATTCATTCAACATTTTTTGTATACCTTACTACGTGTCATACATACGAGGCACTGGTGATAAAACCAGTTCCCTTCTGGAAATTATGTGCTAACAGTAAAAGGTAAAAAGTAAATTTATTTTGCATATAATATGCAAATTACATAATATAGTAAACAGAAGAAGTAAGCAAAAGAAGGGGAGGGCATACTGGTGGACAGTTTAGCATCATCAGGGTAGACTTCATTCAGTAATTACCAATGGACAAAGACTTAAAGAAGATCGAGTCACATAAATGTCTAAATGAGACTATTTCAGCGAGATGAAAAAGTCCCCAAGTAGAAACGTACCAAACAGGTGAGTAAGGTGACCAGTAGGTGGGTGCAGATTGAATTTCGGCGTACAGATGTCAGGCAGAGGGAACTAAAAGATGTTGAAGTGGTCCAGGAGCCATCATAACATCTTTGCTTTTATTCTGAGTGAAATTAGAGTCACTGAGCAAAGTGACATGATTTCACATATAAAGGAATAACTTTGGGAGAATCGATGACCTCTTAAACTGAATCAAGTTCGCTGTGATATAGTCTCCTAAAACACTGTAGAACACCCTTGGGAACCAATGACAGTTATAGCTTATATTTATTTGGTTTGTGATGTCCTTTTTCTTCATAGTATTGAAGATACCTTGGGGAAGACTCATATCTAATTGTGCTCCAGTTATATCTGTAGTGTCTCACACAGTGAATGGTGTTCAGTAAATATTTGCTGAATACAGTAATGAATGGAACTTGTAAATATCGTGTCATTCCAAAACAAAAGTGTCTTTTTCAATTTTATGCCTATTACAGGAAAAATAAGTAAGTTATTTAATTTTTAAAGAAATTTTTAAAATGTCTTTTACATGAGTAGTTTATTACTAGGTCAGAAACACCTTAACATAAAATTTAGATAAGTAGTGAAATCAGTATTGTCAGTTTTATAATATACATGTAATAGTCATGCAAGATAAGCTCTAGATGAAATAATGAAAAGTGAAATTGGAAAATGTATCAAAATGACTAATACAGAAAATTATGAGAACTATAAAACACCTAGATCTAAAGTATAACCATGGTTTTTCTGGCCATTCTCAGAATCAGATGCTCAAATTTATTTTTTCTGCATCTGTTTCATAAACATGTAGACAAACAAGACAAAAAGTATGATCGATCTTATTAGAGAGAAACAATTAAATAAGAAAACATATGTTCCTAAAAAAATAATAGAATTGAAAATTAACATTGGGCTGTCATTGGGTAGTGTTTTAACGACATGGGCTTTGGAGTTAGAGAGATCCCAGTTCAGATGTTGATTCCACACTTCACATCTGTGTGATCTTGACTTCTGACTCCTATTTTCACATCACTCTTTTGCTACAAAGTTGGACCTTATCAAACCTCAGGACTTTGAACTCCCAGTGCTTTTATCCAACATTTCTCTGTCGTCCCTACAGTTATAGCTTTGAAGGAAACTACTCCCCACTGTTGAAGATGATCCCTCAGCTGGGCAAACAGTTATAACCTGAGCTAGTGTGGCATTTCCCATAAAGAATCTTGTGATACTTCTGTATTGTTATCTGTGCATTATGTGCCTACATTCCCAACCCCAAAACACAAAGGCTAGATACCTGCTTCCTGTTACTTTTCACCTCTAGTTTCCACATTTTTGCCCTTTGTTCATAGCATCTATTCATTGATTTCAATATGCATTCATTGATTTCAATACTATTACTATTATTTGGGGGCTTTCCAGATGACGCTAGTGGTAAAGAATACACCTGTCAATGCAGGAGATGAAGGAGATGCAGGTTAGATCTCTAGGTCAGGAAGATCTACTGGAGTAGGAACTGGCAACCCACTCCAGTGTTCTTGCCTGGAAAATTCCATGGCCAGAGGAGCCTGGTGGGCTAGAGTCCATGGGACTGCAGATAATTGGCCATGATTGAGCAACTAAGCATGCATGCGCGCGCGCACACACACACACACACACACACAATTATTTTATTTCCCCTTCATTGCTTTCTTATTCTGAAAGACTCTAAGCTGGCATCCTATTTCCTGTCTTGTAAACTTCCCGTCTGTGCTCCACTCTGATGCCAGAGCTATTGTTCTAAACACAGTTTGTCCCTAATGCCTGCCTGGTTGAAGCTGGTCAGTGGCTCCATGTTGCCTTCAATTTTAAGTTCAGGCTCTGCATTAAGCTCTCTGTATGTGGCTTTCCATTATGCAGGCCTTACTTAATCTTCACTTTTCTCATCCTTCTTCCCATCATATCCTTTAGTGTACCCACAGTGAATTGCTTGAGATTCTTTTGATGGGCTGTGTACTTTCATCCCCACAAAGCACCTCCCTAAAAAAACTCTCTCCACTACCAATACCCTTATATCTACTATCACTTTTGATCTCCAGGTTTTGGTTGCCTGGGTAACTCCTATGCATTCTCCAGGACTCAGCTCCAAAGGTGGAATTTCCTGATCATTCCCCTGCCACGTCATGGGCTAAATTAGGATCAACTCTGTTTTCTCAACTCTCATCTTACACACATGTCTGTCATAGCATTTAATTCACATCTCCCAAGTCCCACACTAGATACATAACTATAACCATAAAGCTATGGTTAAAGGAAATGTCCCCAATGATTAATGTTTATTATAAATTAATGATTTATGCACATTTCCCACACCTATCACAGGGCTGATATATAATAATTGCCCAGTATATATCATGTGCTTCCCTCAGAGCTCAGCTGGTAAAGAATCTGCCTGCAATGCAGGAGACACAGGTTCAATTCCTGGGTCAGGAAGATCTGCTGGAGAAGGGATAGGCTACCCACTCCAGTATTCTTGGGCTTCCCTTGTGGCTCAGCTGGTAAAGAATCCACCTGCAATGCGGGAGACCTGGATTCGATCCCTGGGTTGGGAAGAGCCCCTGGAGAAGAGAAAGGCTATCCACTCCGGTATTCTGGTCTGGAGAATTCCATGAATCATATAGTCCATGGGGTCGCAAAGAGTCAGACACAACTGAGCGACTTTCACCCACTTGCTCATATATTGTGTGGGATATATGAAAAAGTAAAAGAGTATAGTTAACCTTTCCAGCTATGATGAAAGCAGCGAGCAAATACAAACATTGTTACTCTGTCTCATTTTTGCAGGAATTACAACTGTGCTAACAATGACCACTATCAATACCCACCTCCGGGAGACTCTCCCTAAGATCCCTTATGTGAAGGCCATTGACATGTACCTGATGGGGTGCTTTGTCTTTGTTTTCATGGCCCTTCTGGAATATGCTTTGGTCAACTACATCTTTTTTGGGAGGGGACCTCAACGCCAAAAGAAAGCAGCTGAAAAGGCTGCCAGTGCCAACAATGAGAAGATGCGCCTGGATGTCAACAAGGTAGGTTCAGAGGGCAAGCCCTCCTTGCTGCTTAAAGTCACAGAAGAATGCCTGCCATATAGGTTCATGGTCTTGTTAACAAATGAGAAAACGACAGCCCAGGGAAGACGTCATTTGTGATGGAGACATAATCAGGCCCAAATTTATGACACAACATTTAGATGCCCTTTACCTTAAGACCAGGGTGGCCCAAACTGTGGTCATCTGAGACCACTTTTGTGACTTTTTTCATTTATGAGTAGAATGTGTACTGTTATTTACTTTATGTTTATCTAAATTTACTCATTTTATCTAAATTAATCTGTAAAGGAAATTTCATATCAGTTGTATCAGTATTACTTGCTGGTAGATACTCTTAAATGAAACTACACTATTAATTCTAGGTTATATTACATAGAGGCTATGGACCTGAGCGCTGCATCCTCTTTGATTTAAAAGAGAAATAAGCAAGTACAGACGTGTGTTAAAGACTCACCAGCAACAAACTGACACTTGGTTTGTGAAGTCATCAGATGGATAGAAAGAGAAGTGGAAGGGAAAAAAAGAATAACTTTCTAAGTGACAGATAATAAGTTAATGCCTTTCACATTACCACCTTAAATCCTTGAAGCATTTGAGTACAAGAGGCCACCATGTTGCTTAAGTCAGGCATAGTCAAAAAACAATTTCTACACAATTTTAAATCCAGTCTATTCCCTAAAGCAATGGTTCTCAATCTTGGGTTCCCAATCAAATGACAAAGAAAGTATTAAAAATTACTAAAGCTTGGGTTTCTTCCCTGGAAATTCTGATTTGGTTGTCTGGGGTATGCCTAAGCATCATAATTTTTAAAATTCTCCTAATATTATTCTAATTTGCATTCAAGATTTAGAATTTCAATTGTGAGCCTATTGATAGCAGTTCCAATAGATCTACCTGTCTGTACTTCAAAAATACTTCACCTGGCTTCCTGTTACGTAATTTTCTGCACTGAGCAGAATATGCACATGCCTTCCCTGAGTCCAAATTTAGACCCTTCAAAATATATGAGAAAAACAAGGTCTTATTTTAATATATCCCATAAATAGTGTTTATAAAGTAGTACGTAATGTGGATTTGATAAATAGCTCATAGTGATGGAACTAAGAAAATGGTAATACTTTTAAGCCATCTGGAGTTGTTAACCATCCAATAATTATTTAATTGACATTTTAATATTTCTAACTTCAATTTAATTCCAAGGATAGCATACCATAAATCATCTCTGCCATTGAATTTTATTTGGAGCAAATCCAGTGAAAATTTCTGACTCACTGATGTTTTCCATATATCTATAGGTCTGATATTTGATTTTGGGCTATTCTCTGATCAAAGGCATTCCTTTCCCAGGAGATGATATTCATAATAATGCAAATTTTAAGTGTGGCCTTATAAGTCAGTCAACCACAGGGTCTAGGAAGTTGTCAATCCCTTTAAATGCTCTGAGTTTCAGTTATTGGAATCTGTTAATAGATTCCAAAGTAGCATTATGGCCCTCTCAGGGTATCAAATGAGAGAATGCTTTTTAAATCCATTTTATGATTTTCCTGATAAGAGTAGCTTTAGTAAAGGAGAGAAAATGAATAAATAAATAAAACTATCTCACAGGACTGCAGTTTGAAATGAGACTCAATCAATTGCCTAATGCAAGGCTGAGTTAGGATAACATCTGATCTCTTTTTACTTTCATCTACCCTATTTTTTACTTATCAATTTGCATTTAAATGATACATTTAAGTACCAGAAAGTGGCAGCTTTGTTGCAAACTGAACACTGGAGAGCTTCAGACAGTTTTAAATTCAGTGTACACGATGGAGGTAGGGAATGGTTCAATGGGCAGGTACCCCATAGTGATGCAGAAGCCATCCTCTCGGCTAATGTTGTATCTGCAATTCAGAGCATAGAATGTGAGAGAACAAAAAAGATACCAGAGTTCTTCTAGTGCAGTGGTTCTCAAATCACAGGCAGTTTTGCCCCTGGAAGAGCATTGACAATGTCTGTAGAGGTTTTGGATGGTCAAAACCAGGAGGAGGGGATTATCACTGGTATCTAGTGGATCGAGGCCAGGCGTGCTGCTGAGCATCGAATAGTGCGTGGGACTGCCTCCACATGACAGTTATCCAACCCAAAATGTCAAGCCTTCTGAGGTTAAAAAAACCCTGTGCTAGTCCAACCCTCTGCTTTCCAACTTGAGAAAAACATAAGATGCTTTTCCTGTTCTTTAGCATAAATTGTATGAGTTGTTTCTCTGCTTTCTCAATCAGCATGCATAACATCATGGTATCAGGGGTTACCATTTAGCACAAAGTTCTGAACAAATATTTTTGAGTCAGGTTTGACATTTACCATTTAATAGTTGTGTGATAATAGGCCAAAAAACCCTCTCTGACCCTTCAGTTTTCTGATCTGTAAAATGGACTTAAGTCCTTTCTCGTCAGTTATTATGGAGTTATGATAAAATGTAGAGAGACTAGCATAGTTTCAAGCATATGATTGGCACCAGGTAACTGATGAATATTAATAAAATTATAAGTATAATTATTTTTTAAAATAAAATTTACAATCTCTAGTCCTATTGGTGGTACTTGCCTGTGCCTTTTACATGCTCTGATTTGTAGGATGAAATCCCATACCTAAAACAAGAGTATCATCTACAGAGGAATGTTTCACATTGGAAGTTTTAAAGTCAAAGCAAAGAAATCATTTTTCAACATATACTAGCCATAAAATCTATAACAGACCAACCAAAAACTGTATTAGTTATTTCTGAGGCCAGAATACTTACAGCCATTTGATTGGATTTTAAAAGGTAACTATCTAATACCAGCTCCCTTTTTTTTCTTTTTTTTTTTTTTCTTAGCCCAGCATGAAAGGTTAGAGGAGACCCACAGAGGACTCTGATTGCACAATGCTGTCTTTCTTGTCAGCATTACACTTTCATTCTTATCAAGAATGTTCCTTCTTTTCAACTGTAATTCTACAGTCATTTCTTTTTTTAAAGCTCAGGCACATATAATCAACCAAGTATTGTTGGATGCTCTGGAGAAATCAGTCATGAGGAGAAGGATTCACTTTTATAGGTTCTGTTGATAGTTTTTTTAAGAGACAGAAGCAGCATGTCAGATAATCTAAAGTGATTTTTAAACTGTTCTGTGTCCTGAAGTCAGAGGGGAATGAAAATGGGAAGCCTAGCCAGGTGGAAGCCCACTCACTGTTGCTCAAAAGTGTACTTCCAGTTTTATAATCTCTGTATAAGCTTCCTATAAGGTCTTATTTTAACAAGAGTATCTGCAGCTCTTAGAGCAATCCTCAGCCTGTGTTTAAACTGATGCAGAAACTAAGGCTCTTAAGGAAAATGAAATAGCCAAGGTAGCATAGCAGAGTTAACAAGATTTCTGAGACCATCTAGGTTTTCCAGTCCTTATCCAATAAAATTTAAAAGTCAATTCCACATTATCCATATTTTCAGTTCAATTAGCATCACCTAAAATAAGCCTGTCTGTCTATACACAAGAATCCATAACTGACAGTCACTGTTACTTTCACAATTGTCTCCATGTGACAAATTAAATTGTAAATACTAAGATTTTTAAAAACAAGCCTCAAACTAGTAAGAGTTCTACTGAATATTTTTCCCAAGCATCTTTAGGAGTAGTTAAAAAAAATGCAGTCTCTTTTTCAAACGTTAGGAAAGCCCTCCTGTTACACCTTGCATTCTTCTATTTTGTGTGTGTCTCTTGTGTGTGTGCCTGTAGAATTTTCTGTTGATAATTTCACCCACTTCTCTTGTTTATGCCTCCAAGTTTTAGCTCTTTTTTTCTTTTAAGCTTCATGTTGTTTTCTTGTTTATTTTTCTGCCAATAACTAGGTATATATATTTTTGAGAATTTAGTTACTTCATCCTTTCAGTACCATTATTCTTGGATATGTGAATTGCCTGCAGTATCCTTATTGTATTGAGAGACCCACAGCCACCAATTTTCCAAATAAAGCTGCGCTGAGAATATCTCTATTGGGGGGGACATCCTTCATTCTGCATTCATGGGTTTTGAGTCTCTAAGTTGTCTTTTTCATTGAACCTAAGATCTTTTAAATTTATTTATTTATAATGTTTGGAATTAGATTTTAAGTGATACATTAAAAAGATATAACTATTTAGAAGTCCTAGTTTCTGTTAACATTGGTCTTTCTAAAGGCCAGTAGCATTTATCTATATCCAATTTACTTTAACCACCAATCCTAATCTAGTGGCATCAGTCGACTTAATTAGCACATTCTCTACTTTGTCTTCCAGATTTTTTATAAAGATATTAAACAAAATGGGACCCAATATCGATCCTTGTGGGACCCAACTGGAAACCTCTCCCCAACTAGACGGACTACCAATTACGATTTCTCTCTCTATACGGTTAGATAGCCAGTTTTTAATCCATTTATTTGTATTTCTGTTGGAGCCAATTTGTTTAGCTGTTCCCGTTAAAATAATGTATGGGGTTTTTACAGATAACCTATGGACTTGTATCCATAGAGCCGTGGGGATGTGTTAAACGTTTTCATGGGACCCTAATGGGATTTTCCTGTTTTTGTTTTTTTTTTTAATGTAGTTATGATGAACCTAAGCTTCAGTGTTCCATTCAGTCATTATTGTTGTGCTAAAGAAAGAAACCAGATGGATCATGTTTTGAGAACTTCTTTTCATTTGTATTGAGAACATGGAGTGTCATTATATGCCCCGGCATTTCTTAGTTTTCTTGTGTTTCTTCTGGTTGGTGGAATAGGTGGAAAATTATAGCCCTTCCCTAGGTTGGCTCAGAATTCAGGAACCTATATTTTTCTGTCCTAGATTATTCATTTGCATCTGAGAATGTTATGTTTGCATCAAGTCCTTATTTCTTTATTATTATTTATATTTTACAAATAAGTATTATCTCAGCAGGCCCAGTGTTGCTATAATGATAGAAAAGAGGCAGTAATTGAGATTGTTTTTTGTCAATGCTCATGACTTAAATGAACTCCAAAGAAAGTCCACTGAGGACTAAAACTTGGAGTTTGGTTTCTGAATCCTCACGTGTTTACACTCTTTAATTGGCAAATTGTCATTCACCTTGCCCTCCAAACTGGAGGAGCGAAAGGAGGATGGTAATAATCACTTATTCCAGATTGTCATCTCCTACGTGTCTCTCAGTTTTCTGTTATTTCTCAATGAGGCAACAAATGATGCTGAATCTGTGAATCTTCCCTATGAGGACTTGATGCCAGATGAGTTGTCATTATTATATCTTGAAGTATCATGTTCTTCCTTAGTTTTGTGGCTCTAACCCCAAATTCCTTGATTCCTCATTGTTAGTGCCTTTCTGATGGGAGACAGGTATGGTTAACCTCTTAAATTGCTAGTTTGCTGTGCTATTTTAAGTTGCTTTTCAAACTTTGTTACTTGGTGTGTTATACATAGCAAACAGTCTGATAAAGGGTATCAGGTAGATTCCAGAAGAAGAGATGTTTGAAACTTCATTACTCAACTGTTTCAGTTCTAATCCCCTAGTATGCCTATTCCCTTAGGCTATGGTGTTGCTGCTGTTCTTGTTTTTAACCAAAGTGACTATTGTGGAAGTGGAATTGGACTGATTTGATTGGGCAGTATTCTAGATAGAACGCTAATCACGTAGAAACATGTCTGACAGAGTTTGGGCTTATAATGAAAACGATTGAAAAATACTGTATTTTTCAAAATCAGAATCAGGGTATACTGCATGATTGGTCTGTGATTTAAACTGGGTTAAAGTTACATGAAAATTCAGGAAACTCCTCAGATTTTGAGACTATTTGAAGGAAAATTTGCCTCTTTGGTGCTCTTTTCCACTGATGGCTTGAAAGAGTTATTGATACTCTCTGATGCCATGACGTGCACCCTCATTTGTCAAGGACTCTTTCTAATTCATAAAACAGTATGTTAAAGGGAATGATTTACATTGAAATATGAATCTTAATGTCTTCTGAATTTATCCTTTTCTTTGTTGGGTATGTGTTTACTCCGTCCTTTAAATTCTGTTTTAACTTCATATTTAGAGTATGAAATAAGGGTCAATATTCAAAAGTTTAAATATTGCGCTGTTAAACCTGTAACCTGAAAAAGTGTTAAAATGTATGTGACAATCCTCAGAGTTAGGAGGGTGCACCAGGATGATGGTAGCTGTTAGACTGAACTGGGTTCAATGTCAAAGCGTGGTCTTTTATGGGCTGAGTAATATTACACTTGTTTAATCTTTCCATCCCTCAAGTTCCTCAGCTGAAAACTGAAACACTAACTTTTGCTTCATGGGGCCACTGAGAGGATAATTTCTTAAGGTCTTATACAGTACCAGACATAGAGCACTCTATAAATAGTCACTGTTCTGGAGATGGTAGCAGTGTATATCTTTCCTAATTTTTATTTTGTTAGATCTATCACTGTTTTTATGATTATAAAACTAATTCATGGTCATGTTTAAAAAAAAAAAAATGTGCAGAAGGCTACGAAAACCACCAGTGTTGACACATTGTTAACATTGCCCTTTTTTCATTTAGCGACATACTTTTATATACATAATTATGCTCTACTATTGAAGGTATGCTATTTTCTACTTACCTTTTTTGTGTCTTTAAGTATACAGCATTTCTAATAACCACAAAATATTTCCTTGAATGTACCATAATTTATACAACAAGCACCTGTTGTTAGACATGCATTGTTTCTAAGTGGTTTTCAAATATAAACAACTAAAATAAGTATTCCATTACTGACATGTTTGTACAAAATTGATTTCTAAAAATTTCTTAAAGTGAAATTTCTGAGTCAGAAAGCATATGCCTTTAAAATTGTGATGCATATTGCAGATTGTTCCCTAGAAACGTTCTACTATGGTTTATATACCTACTATGAGAGTGTGGTGATGCACACACCACCCAGCCCTTAAAACAATGAAAAAATAGAAAACTGATGTCTGTTTTCTGTTGTAAAAAGTGTTAGAGAAGTTGAGATATAAGAATCCAAAACCCATGTGCACTTTTCTGTGTCCAAAAGCCATAGAGGATACAATGGCAATGGAAAAGCAAAATAATCAACACCCAGCTAAAACTGGAGCTCTGCAGAGAGATAGAAATGCATAAGGAGGGCCAATAGCAGGAAAACCCTATAGAAAAAGTCTATCTCAAAATAAAGCATCTTAACAAAGAAGCAGCATGGCAGCTATACAGGAAGGCTCTCAGATGACATATTTCTCTCCCTCTGTCTCTCTCTCTCTGTCTCTCACTCATTGGCAGAGACAGAGGAACTCAGCTTGCAAAAGATAATGACTCTTTATTGGAAAAAATACCTCAGGATATATTAAAACTTTAATTAAAAAGTATTTTTCTTGGAAATATTGAAAGAGAATATGAAACATAAGGCCAAGTTTAAACAATTTTCTTAGACATTAGTTAAATCTAAAATCTTCAGAAAGAAAATCAGTATGACAAAAAATCTTAAGGGAATACCACAAAGTTCAGGCTGTAGAAAACCAAGAGAGAGAGAGAAATACAGATAAAAATGACTTAGAGAAAACAATAAATATACAAGACAGGTACAGCAGAGTAAGCATGCAGAACTATGGTTTTCATGAAATATAGAATGAAACAAAAAGCAAATAGAAAAAATATTTAAATCTTACATCATTAACTAATTATAATGATGGTAATTAATATTTCTTGAATGCCATGTATCTGCTTAGACACTCTACATATATTGTCATGACATAAGTCATTATTACCCTAGGTGTTGTAGTAGTTATCATTTTATAAATGCTGAACAGAGACCTGGAGAGTGTAATTAATTTTCTTAAGGTTGGATGACTAAGAAATGGGTGAACAGAAAATATGACCAAAGGATACGTTCTAAGTACTATGCTATACATTATGTTTATAATACCAGTAATGAAATCAATCGGTAGGCTGAAAGGATATACTGAGTTCCAAGATAAAAATTATATAATACCATTGCTTCTTTATTATATTCCTTTAAAATTACTTAAAATTTCAGTCAGAAAAAGTGAATGACCTACGAGGAAGAGAAAATAAATCTGAAACTATTCTACAGCAATATTAAATTTTATAAGACAATGGAAAAGATGTAACAGAGTTCTGAGGGGGAGAAAATATAACCAAGAATTCTATGGACTGTAAAGTCCATGGGGTCGCAAGGAGTCGGACACGACTGAGCGACTTTCACTTTCATTATTGGTATTATTTCAAGGCAAAAGAAGGACAATCTATCCTTAGTATGCAAAATCTAAGGGAACAACCAAAGAAAAATATTATAGCTTAATTTAAAAAATCTAGCCCCCAACAGAATGTAGTCAAAATAAAAAACTTTAGAATAGAAAAAGTCAGTATATGTTAGTATGTAGAACTGAAGGTAACATGTAGAACTAAAACTATATGACTCCAAAATTTAAGTTAGAAATAAAAGATAATTGAAATGCTTTTTTAATTATATACAGAAAATATATTAAAAATATAAATCAGGATAGGTGTGATGACGATGGAGAGAATATTTGTTTTCTAATTCATAGCAAGGACTCAATATTTGCATTTTTTTCTTATAGTTTATGAATCAAGGATTTGAAGGTTAAGAATATCTTTTAAATTAACATAGACAACTTACACAACTATGTTTTTTAAAGGGTCTACCATACACTACCTTAGGGTCATCTGAGATGTTTGGTTAAAAAGTAACTTCCACCTGAAACATAAGTCAAAATCTTGAGTAGGAATGCTGAGGAACTGACCTTTCCATTTCTAAGAACTTTTGGTGTTACACTAAAGCATGAAATCTGAGCCATTATGGATGAAGAAGAATCAAGAACTGACAATTTATCTTATAAAACCTTAGAAAATCAGGAAGAGGTAAACAAAAGAGAAATGCAGAGCAACATTATTTTCTAGTTAAATATGAAGTCAACCTAAGTGCCCATCAATAGAAAAATAGAAAAAGAAAATGTGGTGGATAGAGTAGAATATTGCTGATTCATGAAAAATGAAATATTGTCATTTATGACAACATGGATGGAACTAAAGGGCATTGTGCTAAGTTAAAATGGGTCTGACAGATAAAAACAAATACCACATGATCTTACTTGTGGAATTCAAAAAACAAATGAACAAATAATATGAAAACAGACCCACAGATATAAGGTTAAACAGCTATTTGTCAGAGGGGGAGGGGTGTCCATACTCTATGGGCAGAATAGAGGAAGAGTATTAAGAGGTACAGACTTTGATTTATATAATAAATAGTTGGGAGGGTACAGACATCATAAGGGATATTGGTCAGTGATAATGTAATACCTTTGTAGGGGCAGATGGTTACTAGCCTTATTGTGATGATAATTTCATCATGGATACAAACATCAAATCATTATGTAGTGCATCTGGAACTAACAAAACATTATGCAGGTGGTGCAGTGGTAAAGAATCCCCCTGGCAAAGCAGGAGACACAAGAGATACAAGTTCAATCCCTGGGTTAGCAAAATCCCCTGAAGGAGGAAATGGCAACCCACTCCAGTATCCCTGTGGGATAATCCCATGGAGAGAGGAGCCTGGCAGGCTACAGTCCATGGGGTCACAAAGACACAATTGAACGACTGAGCACATAAATGTCAACTATATTTCACTGAAAAAAAGATGCAGATAATGTGTGTAAATTTAGACATCAGAATAAGGATAAGGACAACTTAAAAAAAATGTAGAGCAGGAATTAACATGATAGAATTAAGACCATTGTCTTAACTATTATAACTAGAACATATATCAACTCACATATCAAAAGAATAAGATTGTTAAATCAAGAACTAAACCCAGTAAAAAACTATTTATGAAAAAATATTAGAAGTAAACTCAGACAAAAACAAATGAGGTAAATACAAATCTTAAAAAAATGAAGATTGAATATTATTACTATATAAGGATAAACTGAAGTTAAAAAATATTGATTGAGAAATATAATAATTGCAATCCAAAGCAAAGATATAATCCTTGATTTATAGTTCATATATAATTCATAAAACTAAAGTTGAAATAGCATCCAAATAAATTTAAATGATTGAAAGTAAAGAGAGAAAATGACAGAAACATTACCTAAGTAGTATATTTAATAAAATTAATTAGCTGTATAAACTCATTTTTATATAGCTAAGGGAAACGCTACCCACTCCAGTATTCTGGCCTGGAACATTCTATGGACTACAGCCTATGGGGTTGCAAAGAGTCGGACATGACTGAGCGACTTTCACTTTCATGTATCAAAGATAGAATAAAAATTAATTTGCAGAACATTTGGAAAATAATGGCAGTTTAAAATACTACAGAGTTAATTCTAAGGGATGTGGCTAAAATAGTTAATAGTCAGAAAGTTGTAGTTTTAAATAAATCTCTAGTAACTAATTTTAGAAAGTAGACATATATAATTCAAGAAGTTAAAAAAAAGATCAACCAAATATCCTAAAGAAGAAAGAAATAAGATATATTATAAATTAACAAATCAGAAAATTAAATAATTTACAAATAAGTCAGTTACTGTTTAAAAAGTTAAGTACAATCAGGAACTAATTGACCAAAGAAGAGCTTATTAAAGAGGCAAAGAAGGAGCCAATAGGGGTATACTACAATAGATGTTTTTTTTTTAAAGCATGACAATCATATAAAAAGATGCAATTAAAAGAAAATTATGAAAAAAAAAGAAAATTATGTGAATGGTAGAAAACATGGTTAAAATATATGATATTCTTAGAAATTATAAATGATCAAAACTGAGCCTAGGAGAAAGAGAAAACAAAAACATATTAATTACCAAAGATAAAACTAAGATAATTGACAGAAAAATTTAACTCACACTGCAAACTTTCAACAGGCCTAGAAAGTTTCATCAATAAGTCCTATCAAATTTTAAAAAGCAAATACCTCCATGGGTATTAAGCTCTAGCAGATCTTAGCAGAAAAAAAAAAAAGAAACCTTGCAAATGATTTAGACAGAGGTATACCCACTCCAGTACCCTTGTCTAGAGAATCCCGTGGACAGAGGAGCCTGGTGGGCTGCTGTCCATAGGGTCGCACAAAGTCAGATACAACCGAAGCGACTTAGCATGCATGCATACATTGGAGAAGGAAATGGCAACCCACTCCAGTGTTCTTGCCTGGAGAATCCCAGGGACGGGGGAGCCTGGTGGGCTGCCGTCTATGTGGTCGTGCAGAGTCGGACACGACTGAAGCGACTTAGCAGCAACATAACACGAATAAGATGCCAAAGCCTATGTAAAAAAGAACAAAAGTACATAAAGGCAACTATGCACCCACTTCACTAATGAACCTCAGTGATGGAAAATAGTCATTCTTAAATTAACTTTTCACATTGAATCCAGAGAATACAAAAAGCAAGCTACAAAATAACCACATAGTGTCACTTCAAAATAAAAATATATTTACCATATTAATAAGTTGAAGAGGTGACAAGATTTTCATCCTTTTAGTAGATACCAAAAGATTTTCAAAGGTATCTATGGAAGTCAGTATTCATTCTTGTTTGGAGGAGGAAATAGCAACCCACTCCAAGATTCTTGCCTGGGGAGTTCCATGGAACTGGGGAGCCTTGGCGGACTGCAGTTCATGGGGTCACAAAAGTTGACCACAACTTAGTGACTAAACAGCAACAAGAACAATTCATTCTTGGCTATAAACATAGAACCCTTTAGGAAACTGGGGAGTAATGACTGCTTCCCTGCTATGGTTTCTATCTATCTATTCAACCAAAGGCTCTGTCTCTTACTTCTGGTCTGGTGGGATAGTAAAGGCAGAAACAAGAAGTAAATCTCACCATCACCACCATTATTTAACTTTTTCAAAATTATTAGCCAGTGCAGTTACATGAGAGAAAAAAAAATTTTTTTAGAAAAAGGAGGAAAAATAATTTTACCCTTAGCAAAAAAACAAAACACAAAGAAAAATTTAGTCAAGCAAAATCCAAGAGACCTGAGAAATACCTTTAGAAACCATATGAAAAGTTAGAAACATTTCCATAGCTTTTCTATATAAAGAGTATATAAATAATAATTAAAAATATAAATGGAAAGGAAGAACAGACCCTTCTCCCAAAATGTATTTAAGGAAAGAAAACTTTGTTTAACTGATTGTTTGTTTTAAGGTAGCATTTTAAAGGAATCGAAATGTATTTAAGGAAAGAAAACTTTGTTTAAAAATAACTGATTGTTTTTTTTAAGATAGCATCTTAAAGGAATCGGTTCTTTCTAAAATAGTCTGAGTGTAGTATAATCTCAATGGGCTTCATTTTTGGGTTTTGTTTTTTCAATGGTTTGTTTTAGAAATTTGAAACAGTAATTTTAAAGTTTGTTTCAAAGAAAGGTATATAGGAAGACTCAGGAAAATGAAAAATGAAAAAGAATAGCTCTACTAGAAATTTAAATAAATTACAAAACCACAGTGATTAATGTAGTATAGCACTAAGTCAGTGCTGTCTAAATAAAGAGTATGAAGATGAGTTAGAAATATAATAAAGTTCTTACTAAAAGTATCATTTCACATCTTGGATACGTGTGAGTTACTTAATAAACAGCGGTGACAACTGATGACCATTTGGGGATGTTTAAATATAGTACCATTTAACTAACCCACCCCTTCCTCTAAATTGTAGATGTATCTATTTGTTTATAAAGAGGCAAAGGTAAAAATCATGTATAAACATTTTAATAAACATGTTCAAAGTAAAGCAAGGTAGAACATCCAGAATCTCGAAAAGAATGAATAATATTTTGACCTTGTAAAACACTTAATGTGTACACTTTTCTTTCTCTCTTACCAATCTTATTAAGTAAGTTTTCTCCTTCTACAATGAAACTTTTAATCTTCTTTCTGATTATATTTTAAAGTACATGGTTATTTTCATTTACATAGTAGCTAAAAAGAGAAAGTAAAAACCATCTGAATCTCACCCTTGTTCCCTGAGGCAGGAAAAAACAAGGTTTTGAAGTGATTTTTATACATCTATTACATCTCTTTGTGGTTCTATATAAACAGATCCTCTTTCTCATTTGCCCTTCAGAAATACTGATTACTGATTGTTCTTTGAAATTTATTATTCGTTTATCTTATTTTAACTTACATTTCTCATATTTCTTAAGCAACTGAGTAACTTTTCATATATTTATGTGCTATGCTTCCCTGTGAATTGTCTATGATTATTCTTATCTATTTTCCTTTGTTTTCAGTTTCTAGAGTTCTAAGTGTAATAATATTATAATTATATTATAATAATTAATTGCCCATTTATTCATATGTTACATTGCAGATATTTTTCCCAAGCTCTCGTTCATGCCATAATGTTTTTTTATTTTTGTATGGCTTAACTATTATACTTTTATAATTTCTGAGTTTCCTGGAATGGATAAAAATTCCCATTGAAACTCTAGGTTAGACATATGGTCTTCTAAAATTTTCTGAAAATGTTTTCTTTTATACTTAATTGATTGTTTCACCCTAAATAGTATATTAGCAGTAGTATAAGATAATGGTCAACTATACATATATTTCCCAGGCACAACACGAGTAACACATCATTATTGCACTATTTTGATTTTGCATTTTGTTTTCGTAGTGGCTACATTTGGAGGATATAGGCTAATAGGAATACTTCTGTTTTTCGCTTTATACCTTTCTATATTGTTTAAACTGTTACAATGAGTATATATTACTTTTAAAATTTAAGAAAGTGTATGTGTGTGTATGTATACATATTCTTCTCTGATTTGCCAGTATGCTCCTATGATCTCCTACAATCCTTTATTATATTCTCACTCTCACATGCAGACAAGCTCACCATACCTTCCACATCTATATATACACACACACATATATATATATATACACACACCACACACATTTCCTACTTTTCCCAATACTTCATGTATTACTTAATCAGATTGACTCAAGTTAATTATATGTAAATAACACATGTTCATTTCTAATGGTTATTCCTTATATTCTACTAACACCTGCTGTCAGAAAGGAAAAGAGAGAGAAGACAGACAGGAAGAGGAGGCCCAGAGTGCACAGTAATTGCTCTGGGAGCATCCAAGTCCATGCTCTCCTGCTTTCTTGTCGATGCTGTCACCAGAGATTCAAGATTCCAGTGACACAGTTAGAGACCTCAGATGTTTTTCCCAGGCTTGGATGTACCTGTAGCAACAATGTTCACAGCTTCCTGCAAATATAGCTCCCCATCAAAAAACAGTAACTTTCTAACAGCGCAGTGGACTGAACCTCAGGAAACTCAGTATTCAAGTTTCACCTCTGACACTGAAGCCATATTTGTAATATCAGAGGAGTCACCCTGTCTTATAAAACAAGGGTGTGGTCCCCAAGTTCTCCTCCACCTTAAAAATCATATAGTTTCAGAATGTTTCCCGAACGTTCTGGCCTGAAATTCATTAGTTCCATAGCTGGCTTTCAGTTAAACCTATTATCATTTATTTTGCCACAAGCAATTGCTTACTAATTTAAAATTTACAGATACTTACACAGAGTACATATCAGGCTCTGTGGTTAAAAACCATTGTCTTTAAAACAAGTTTCCTTTTGAAAACAGTGTGGAAAATATTTATAAGGAGAAATATTATAAAATAACTTTCCTGGACTAGGAACAACTGAAAGTACTTTAGATCCAGCTCCTGTTCTAGAAATTACTCATCTAAAAAGGTGTATTTCTTATATTGACTTAATTAGGATGTACATTAAATAGTGAAAGTGGTTCACATAGTAAAGAATCTTCCTGAAATGCAGGAAACCCAGGTTTGATCCCTGGGTTGGGAAGATCCCCTGAAGAAGAGAATGGCAACCCACTTCAGTATTCTTGCCTGGAGAATTCCATGGACAGAGGAGCCTGGTGGGCTTCAGTCCATGAGGTTGCAAAGAGTCAGACACAACTGGGCGACTAACACTTTCACTTTTTCACAAAGTAGTAAATAACCCATGAGGCAGGTCCATTAGATGATGATAAAAATGTGCCCCAGTGGAATATTTATACTTTTTCAATGTGCTTTCTGTGGTACCTCATTTAATTATCTCAAAAATCACCAGAAGCACAGAGGTTAGATATAACCCCCATTCTGTAGATGAGAAAGTGTGGCACACCTGGAAAGCCATCATCAGTGAAAAATTGCCAGGACCAAAGCCCCTTGAGTCTTCCTGTCATGTTCTTTGTTACTGCAAGGTGAGTTTCCCTGTGAATTCCCTCTGACTCCGTGAACCTGATCATCTCCTGTCCTGCAAGGATGCAGACACTTACTATGATTTATTTCCCCTCAATTAGACATTTTCCTAGAGTAAGAATCATTCCCAAGGAATTAAATTTTGGAAAATATTTACTCTATCAGAATGCCCAGGTCTCCATTAACCAAGACTTAAATCAATAGCATAAAAATTCATTTTTAACACTCTGTAACTTTTCACAGTGCACAGTAATACTTTAGCTCTTTGAGTTCTCTGTTCCATTCTAGAATTTGAAATAGGACACTGTTAGGTTACCTTGTTATATCAGTGCTGGAAATCAAGCCCACTTTGCAGTGTGTTATTAAAAGTCTTTCCAGAGCAGCATGCACTAGTTTTAAGTTTTTAAAGCAGATTCACTTATTAAAGCACCCTCAAGTTGGTATGGTACTATAAGTATTTAATTTCTTTTCTGATTTATAAATACCCATCAATAAATGTTCAGTTGATAGAAATCTCAGATTCTAGGAAATAAACTAGCAATCCTAGCATCATGAATACAACTATTACTGAGAAAACTTTGGAAAGATTATGAGCTGTTGAGAAAGAGAAAGAAAACTGAGTGTTCCATGGAAAGCTTGGGGAATCAAGCACTGGCATTAAATTTTTATTAACCATATCTCTATTAATATTAAATTAATTTGTTAGGAAAAAAAACTGCTGTACCTCCAGCAGCCCTGTGTTCCTGAAGAAATTGGGAATATTTTATAGCCTCTTCTGAGAAGAGTTTTGCAGGATTGCTTGATGCTTGTTTAATTTTGGCAAAGAGCACCTGGGGAGACATAACCAAAATGGACCCTGACATCATTTTGAAAACTCCCAGCAAAAAAAAAAAAAAGAAAGAAAGAAAACTCCCAGCAATAAACAAGCTGTCTTTTTGCCTCTCAACATTTCCGCTAGCTTCTGCTGCAGAAAGTGTCTGGGAACTGGACTGGCTTCAAGGGCACCATAGCTGGCTTTCTCCAGTGAGTCACAGGATGCTTGCCTTGACTCCCTACAGGGAGGGAAGCACCTCTGAGTTATGGAGGCCAAGCCTGCTAACCCCTGAGAGTGCATTGAAGTAAGAAATCCTCAACAGTGAATACTGCTTTGGAGCATTGCAAATTTCCCTGGCCCATCCTCAGCCCAGGACCACAGGATTGTTTTCGGTTCAGCACTTTCAAATGTTGGTCCCCCGAAGTCAGAGCCATGGCTTTCAGCTACATTCTGCTCCTGTCATTGTAGACAGCTGCAAAATAGCATTCAGTTTCTCATAAGTAACACAGATTTGGAAAGAACATCACAAATGATCATTTAGCAAGTACTTCGCCAGGTACTGCTCCTGGAGGGTAGCCTGATGGTGAAGAGCATGGGCAGACACAGCTTAGTCACTTATACTTGATTTTGGATTTGAGACAGTTCTGAGTTCAAGCCCCAGAACTGTCACTTACTAGCTCTGTGAGTAAGGGAAAGCAGTCTGAGCCTCAGTTTCCTCAACTGTAAATTGGAGATGTCAGTTCTACCCTCAAAAGATGGTTTTAAGGATTGTGGAAGCACATGGAAAGTGCTTGACTGGGTAGAGTCAGTGTTAGACAGCAGTAACTGTGATGTGATTTGGGCCATAAAAGGGCTCACAAGCACCATTCTCTCTTGGTCTGCTGGGAGAGTCTACTGCTTGTATAATATTCCTCCAAATTGTACAAGGTAGTTTCAGAATGAATAGAACATGGCATAGATGACACATCCTACTAAATTTCAGAGGAGAGAGGTGTCACGTTCTGATGCCTGTTCAGGAGAAACTTCACAGAGTGAAAGGTGCATTCCGTCTCAAAAGGAGCAAGGAGCAGTTCCTCCCAGACAGGCTCTACAGCTATGGTATAATAAGAATAGTTGAACCCTTGAAACAATATTGAAGGATCCTCTTATTTTATAAATGACAAAACTGATACCCAGAGAGGAGGAGTGACAAGTCCAAGGACACACAGCAATTTACTAACAGAGACCCCAGTTCTTGAGCATTACCTGCCCATTGCACAGCGCTGCTTTTCATTCCTTGATTTGACAATAGTGATAGTTTGACCTACGACCTTACTCAGTCCCTCACATTGTTCCCACTAAGCTCTCAGAAAAATTGATAAGCAGGAAATCATTTTGGTCCATGGGAAAAAGTTTTTTACCTCCTCTAGCTACTGTGTAACCTGGAGCAAGATATTCCCCCATCTAAACTACTACTAATGTCTTCTCAAAGTTTTTATTTGCCAAGAGCTCACAGGTGCTCCACTTCAATTATCCCTGACCATCCCCTGCCCCATAGCAGCATTTTATAGGGATTTATCCATTGAACACAATATTGGAATCACTAATACTCTAATAGTGCTGAGCCTCAGCCCCATCACTGGAATTGCTAAATCAGCAATTCTGGCAGTCTGAGAATTTAAAGTGTAGCCAGCTGCCCAGACGATTCTGATGCTCATAACATTTGAAGCTTGCTGATATACTGGTATGTCACTTCAGTTGTGTCCAACTCTGTGTGACCCCATAGATGGCAGCCTACCAGGCTCCTCTGTTCCTGGGATTCTCCAGGCAAGAACACTGGAGCAGGTTGCCATTTCCTTCTCCAATGCATGAAAGTGAAAAGTGAAAGTGAAGTCACTCAGTTATGTCCGACTCTTAGCAGCCTCATGGACTGCAGCCTACCAGGCTCCTCCGTCCATGGGATTTTCCAGGCAAGAGTACTGGAGTGGGGTGCCATTGCCTTCTCCAGTTGATATACTAGGTGCTGTTTAATTCTCTAAAATCCTACTAAAGATGAAAGTGGAGGCCTAGAAAGAGGTAACATATTCAGTCACACAGCTCATATGGTGGCTCAAATGGTAAAGAATCTGCCTGCAATGTGGGAGGCCCAGGGTCGGAAAGATCCCCTGGAGAAAGGAATGGCAACCCACTCCAGTATTCTTGCCTGGAGAACTCCATGTACAGAGAAGCCTGGAGGACTACTGTCTATGGGGTTGCAAAGAGTTGGACACGACTGAGCGACTAACACTTCCAAGAATTTAAATTGTAGCCAGATTCCCAGATGATTCTGATGCTCATGAAAGTTTGAAGCCTCCTAATATACTAGGTCCTCGTAATCCTTTAAAATTCTACTTTAGACAAAAGGTGAGGCCCAGAGAGAGGTAACATACTCAGACGCACAACTCATAAGTGCAAATTTAGGATTTGAACCCGTGTCTTTTTGTTTGTTTTGTTTTTGAAGGTTTTCAATATGTGACTTCAAGTCCAGCTAAGGTTTTATTCTTTATCCAAGCATCCCAAATTGATAGCTGAGCTTGGGGTTCCTCCCTGTTTTTCCAAACTTATAATTTTCTTCATTTCTCAATTTAACCTGCAGCCGATGTTTTGTGAAGTTCAGTCACTTTCATTGTTTATCCTCATCTGCAGATCTCAGAGCTGAGGGTCATCAGGTGTTAAAATGAAACAGAGATGTCTGACAAGGTGGTGTCATATTAAGAGCAATTCTTCTAACAAGAATTGGGTTGTGAGCGTGGCTGGTGCACTGGTCAGTTCTCACTGGGCTAATTCACCACGTAACTGGCTAAATGCACAGAAGCCTTCAGACCACAGCTGTATGAGGGATGTCTGGCTGAGATGAATGTCATGGTTTATCTCCATTTAAGTCTTCCCCTGAGAGTTTAGTTGGTTCCTTGGTTGTGGCTCATTGGACATTCTTAAAGGGGAGCTCAAAAATCATTACTAATTATCTCCTGCACCCCTTTACTATATAGAGGATGGAAACATCCTTTAACACATTTGGAGAACCATCCAAGCTTCATGGAAAAATTGCCTTTTTAGTTTTTGACATTTAGAACTTTAAGAGATGATCTAACCTAGTGCTTCTCAAGTGTGCATAAGCTGGCACTAGTGATAAAGAACACGCCTGACAATGCAGGAGACCTAAGAGATGGCTGGTTCAACTCCTGGGTTGGGAAGATCCCCTGGAGGACAGATTGACAAATCAGTCCAGTATTCTGGCCTGGAGAATCCCATGAACAGAGGAACCTGGTAGGCTATAGTCCATAGGGTCTCAAAGAGTCAGACACAACTAAGTGACTGAGTGTGCATGCATGCACACTTCTGGTTAAAGGGCAGATTCTTATTTAGTACATCTAGGTGAAGCTTCAGATTCTACATTTCTAACTGAGTCCTGCTGATGCCAAACCTGCTGATCTCTGGACCATACTTAAAATCAGGAACCTCACCCAGGGAAGATAAATGAGTTACACCTTGAATATCAGACTTGAACAACTAATGATTGCTGTCTTGAGAACTAGACTAAGGATTCCATAGTTGACTCTGGGACCAACTGGTCAATTCTCCAAGCTATCAAAGGCTTCAGAAGAAACTTCACCTCAAAAAAGGTCTCTGGTGTTTTTGTTTTTGTTTTTATTAGCACTTCTTTTTACTTGTAGTTGCATTTTTACAACATTTTTAAATTTCTGAGTTTTTGTTAATTTGTTTTTTAATTGAGGTATGTTTGGTATAACATTGTATTACTTTTCAGTGTACAATGTCATGGTTTGCTATTTGTACTTATTGCAAAAATGATCACCATAGCAAGTCCAGTTAATATCCATCACCCTACAAAGTTACATTTTTGTGATGGCTCATTTTTATATGTAGAAACTGAAACCCAGAAATGTCAGTGACTTGCTCAGGGTCATATTAGCAGTTAGTGGTAGAGATGGGATAACTTAAATGTATCCTAGATTTCTCTCTCTGAGCTGCACATTTTAATCACAGATTACATGTGAAGCTGTTTTAAAATATCTTTCCTCAGTTCTATAGTTGGCAGAATAAGCCACAGAGTCCAATATGGAGAAAAGAAACCAGGACAAGAAGCTGGCTAGTTAAGCCTGGCTTAACTTCTGAAAAGTTTTGCAACTTTGAGAGAATTTCTCTGTGCCTTGAATTTGTTATCCATGAGATGAGGAAGTCCTTGCCTCATCTTTCTAGTTTTATTCTGGTATTGTAGATGGCAATGAGATAACAGAAAAGAAACCCGTTTGACAAAACATAAGTGACAGATAAGTTGAGGGCATTTTTATTAAATTGCTATAGGATAATAATAAAACTTTTCTCATAGGCTATTGAATTTGGAAATGTAAATATATATATATATATATGTACACACACATATGAAATATATGCACTTACCATTGTCCTAGGCAGTTTTATTTACAATGATTAAAAATTACTATTTGAATTTTATTAATGAGGCCTTTTTGACTTTCTGCTCGCTTTAATATATCCAGTTTGTGCAAAGCATGCATAGAAGCATGGAGAAGAGAAAGAGTGAAAAAGGAAGGGAGAAAGAGAGACAGACAGAGAAAGAGGGAGAAAGAGATCAATACAGCCAGCCCAAATCTTGTCAAGGATATCTTCTTGTTCTGGGCTGCCAGGAACAGCAAGGCCCCTAGTTTTTTCATTCATATCTAGAAGGGGAGCTGGGGATGTTTTAAAATATGAAGTTTCCAACAAACCTTTCATTTTTTTTTTTTACAATAGCTCAGTTGACTTAGACCTCCCATCCCTGTAGCAGTGCCTTGCAATGGGAGGGAAAATACCAAGACTGGTTTGGCAGTCAGGCCCACATCTCAAACAGGAAAACAGTCTCTACTCTCTGTTAAAAGGGTAGGGTAGCTTCAACTACAACATCCACCGCGAGGGGTTAATGAGAAAATATAAAGAATTCGCTTTACCTGCCTACACAATTCAGTGAATTGACGTCTCCTCTCCCACTTGTGGAATTTTAAAGTTATAAATACCATAGCAGTGGTGACCTTTTGTTACATACCCAATTGTGTGCCGGTTGTGATGGTCAACTCCTTAAATATCTTACCACAGTCTTTAAACAAACCACAGGGTGTAACTTCATTTCAAAGATGAGTTGATGGCTACATTTTAAAGATGAGGGCATTGAGGCTCAGCTGAGCTGTGGAGATTGCCCTAGGTCACACAGCTAATTAATAGAGAAGCTGGAATTGAAAGCTGATTCAAAAACCCTTGTCTTCAAGATTTAATTATGTAGATGTTCTTATCTACACTGCAATTTAAAATGCTGTGTACAAAGATGATCTTCAAAATGTACTTTCATATTCTCACTATCATTATAATGAAACTCTCTTTGTAGATGCATTTAACTTGGAGAAAAAGAGACTTATTTCCCATAAATTGATGAAGCTGTAAATAAATCTGAAAACTTAGTTGTGCTGATGGGTGCACGATCTCCCTTCCCCACCTTTGACTGATCCTGTTGGCAAATAACAAAATGGAATGTTTGAGTTACCTCTTGCCTCTGCCCGCTATAAGGACAAGGAACCAAACAAGGTCTCCACACTAAGCATTGGGGAGAAATATTATTTGCACTTTCTTTTCTCAGACCTGTGAATAGTGAGGTCTCAACTTGATAGATACTTTGCTGGGAGACTGAAACTAGAAGATTCCGTCAACAGGCTGTTGCAAAGAGAAGCACAACTGTACCAATGCATTCATGTGTGCCGTAAAGAGTGATGACGCGAATGCTGCATGTCACCCTCTCTCACCACTTCCAGGGCTGTTTAAGTTGGGAACTGGCTTGACGCTGCTGGTTTAGTGTCGCAGGGGCTTCTCCTGGTCAGGATAAAGCAGAAGTTCAGTTCCTTCCCCTGCTTACTTTTATTATAATTAAAGGTACTATCCCTTGAGTTTTTCAAATAGGGCATTGTTTTAGGTGCTTTTATCTCATTTCGTCCTCATGTGTGTGCATGCATGCTACGTCGCTCGAGTGATGTCTTACTCTTTGCAACCCTGTGGATTCTCTCCTCTGTCCGTGGGATTCTCCAGGCAAGAACACTGGAGTGGGTTGCCATTTCCTTCTCCAAGGAATCTTCCCAACCCAGGGATCAAATCTGCATCTCTCTGTCTCCTGCATTGGCAAGCAGATTCTTTACCAATAGCGCCACCTGGGAAACCATCCATCCTTCAGTTCAGTCGCTAAGTCGTGTCCGACTCTTTGCGACCCCATGAATCGCAGCACGCCAGGCCTCCCTGTCCACCACCAACTCCCGGAGTTTACTCAAACCCATGTCCATCGAGTTGGTGATGCCATCCAGTCATCTCATCCTCTGTTGTCCCCTTCTCCTCCTGCCCGCAATCCCTCCCAGCATCAGTCTTTTCCAATGAGTCAACCCTTCGCAATCCTTACAACCTCCCAATAAGGAAGATAATGTTATCCCCTTTTTTTTCTTGTTGTTCTAATTTTTTTTTATGCTGCAAAAAGCTTTATTGTTTCCATTTGTTGTTCTAATTTTTTAAAAAGCTTTTTGTTTTGCATTGAAGTGAAGTGAAGTGAAAGTCGCTCTGTTGTGTCTGACTCTTTGCAACCCCATGGACTATACAGTCCATGGAATTCTCCAGGTCAGAATACTGGAGTGGGTAGCCATTCCTTTCTCCAGGGGATCTTCCCAGCCCAAGGATTAAACCCAGGTCTCCCACATTGCAGGAGGATTCTTTACCAGCTGAGCCACGCAGAAAGCCCAAGAATATTTGAGTGGGTTAGCCTATCCTATCTCCACTGATCTTCCCAACCCAGGAACCGAACCAGAGTCTCCTGCATTGCAGGTGAATTCTTTACCAACTATCAGGGAAGCCCATTTTGTACTAGGGTATAGCCAATTAGCAATTTTGTGACCTTGCCTTTAACCCAGTCTGCTTTTAACCCAAGCAGCCTGGTTTCAGAGTCCCTGTCACCTCAGCCCAAATAAAAGTGAATGCTTACAGGTGTGCCCTGAGAGTTCCTCTGTGTGTGTGTGTGTGTGTGTGTGTGTGTGTGCGCGCGTGTGTATGCGTGCACTCAGTTGTGTCCAAGTCTTTGTGACCGCATGGACTGTGGCCCAGCAGGCTCCTCTGTGGAGAATTCCTACAGTCTGGAATTAAAGAGTTTGGGTATTTGTAGCAGTTTATTTTCGTGGCTCCACCTACAATGCAGCCACACAAAGTGAGGAGGGACAGTCCAGAGAGAAAAGAGATAAGATAAAGAAAGATAAGAAAAGATAAGACCCGGCAGATAACTGGGTACCCACGGATGGAGCGTTTTGTGGACCTAGAGGCCTCTGTCCGCTTTCCCGCGTCCTTTCCTCGGGCCTGGGCGGCGGCGGCCCCTCTGACCCCACCCTCCCGGAGGCGCGGGCGGCTTCCTTCCTCCGCCTCCTCTCTGTCCTCAGGCCGCCCTCTCTGGCCCGCCATGCCACAGGCCTCTTCTCTCACTGCTCCTTCACCTCCGCAGCGCGTGTCCATGTTTCCTGAATGGCTCAAAACAGAGGGAATTTCACTCTTTCGGGGGGACATATCATGGGTCCCAGTGTACCATCTGTCTCAAGTGGATTAACTCACACTTGGTTCAAATCCCAGTCCCTTATTACCTGTTGGGATTCTTTCAGGAGCGACTGACAGTAACCTGAGCTTGCACACCTCTGAAGGGAGCATTCGTCAGAGCACCCACCTCAGATGACGGGGGGAGCAGAAGGTGCCCTCACCCGTGTAGGGTGCTCGGAGAGCGCTGTGTCTGTGCCTGCTTGCTCAGACACATCTGATTCTCTGTGGCCCCATGGACCATAGACCTCCAGGCGCCTTGTCCATGGGATTCACCGAGCAGGAATACTGGAGTGGGTTACCATGCCTGCTTCCCAGGGATCTTCCCGCCACAGGGATTGAATCTGTGTCTCCTGCATCTCCTGCATTGGCAGGTGGATTCTTTATCACTGCACCATCAGGAAAGCCCTGAAGATACACTCAATCCTGCCTAATGGGGTTATCTGCTAATTCAACAGATACTTCCTGAATCCCTACCAGACATGTTCCTGGCTTCACAGAGACCACATCTTAAAAGGATGCACCTTAAACAAGTATCTAGAGAAATAATGTATAATTATAAATGTAAAATTTAGGACACAATCATCATTTACTGTTAAATGACATTAAAGAATTTTGGACTTACTTAAAAAAATAAATAAATAAAAATAAATGTAAATAAGGACAGTGAGGAAAGTGTCTATGTTGCTGTGAGACCATATGTCAGAGGACCTGACAGACTGAGGTTTGATCAAAGAAGACTCCCTGATGGAAGGAACATTTGAACTGAGGTCTGCAAGATACATAAGTGTGAGGAAGGATGAATAGGAATTCCCAATGAGGAGGAGAAAGGGGCGACAAAGGATGAGATGGTTGGATGGCATCACCTACTCAGTGGACATGAGTTTGAGCAGGCTCCAGGAGGTGGTGAAGGACAGGGAAGCCTGGCGTGCTGCAGCCCATGAGGTTGCAAAGAGTCGGACGCAGCTTAGCAACTGAACAACAGCGACAACTCCTTTTGAAGCAAATATTAGAAATCCTTTGGTCCTGTTCAAACAGCTATATAGTATTCGGTATCATAATGTTCTAGTGAGAAATCGGTGCTTATAAATACTTTTGTTTTAAGTAGATATTTGCCTTTTCCTTATTCATTGAAAGGCATTTGTTCTGTAATCTATAATGATAACTCTTAGCATCATTTATTTCGCCTTTGTTATATGTAGTGGATGCTTGCTTATAAGTATTTACTTTATGTCATCATCATTGTATTAGTTATTTAAATTACTATTGAGTTACTTTTCACCAGTGCATTGTTTTTTTTTTTCTAGTGCATTCTTTTAAAATGCATCTACTAAATCCATTGCTGGTTATGAGTAAACATGTGTCTAAACTCCCCTTCACAGGATTTAGTAATCAGTGTGAATCCGTGCACCCTCGCCATCAGCCTGTCTTTATTCAAGAGATCCATTTCAGCACCACCCCCTTGCCCCCTGCCATTCAATAGCCGAAAGTAATTCTAAATCCGCGGAAGCAAAGGTCACTGGCTGTGTTCCCGCATCTCTGTAGAGTTGTACACACTGCTTCTTTCTGTTGCCCTTTTGTTATAGTCACGGGAATCCAGCCCATATGGTCTGCATTAGGTCAGCTTTCTCTTCTTAGCCAAATTAAATAACAAACAATAAGAGGCAGTGGGTAAGACACTGTGGAAGGGGTGTCTCTGATATATGTGAGTGGAACTGATTATACCACGGATGGGGTTTTGAAGTGTGTAGTATGATTCTCTTTTTGAGTCAATAGCTTCCAGGGGAAAGGAGCTTTCAGGCTTTTAGATGCATTAAAACTTTGGCTCCTTGTTTAAAGAGGACAGAAACCAAACCCTGACTTCTTTGCTTTTTAGCTGAAAGCTAGAAGCAGATTATAATTCCTCTCTGACAGAATGGAGACAATGGGAGATTTTGTATGTTCAAACCTATCCTCATTAGCTAATGGGACAAGCTTGGCATCAGTTTCAAAACCTAGGGCCAAGAGGAAGGCATGAGTCTCCCAATGACCTGGGATGATTTGGATTACAACCTTTAAGTCAGTCATGGTGGCTCAGATGGTGAAAAATCTGCCTGCAATGCAGGAGACCCAGGTTCAATCCTTTTGGAAGAGTCCCTGAGAAGGGCATGGCAACCCACTCCAATATCCTTGCTTAGGAAATGCTGTGGACAGAGGAGCCTGGGGGGCTACAGTTCATGGAGCCACAGAGAGTCAAACTGAGTAACACTTTCACAACCTGCCCTTAAGTCTTGAAACTTGACCTGATCATCTACTACATTTATTACTCACTGTCCTGAGTTTTAGAATATTATGAAGAGGAGGGGTGTGTGTCTGGAAAATACACCCCTTTTTCCTCTCAGTGATGTGTGTGTGTAAAGCCTCAGGGGAAAATTTTCCTCCTCTTCTGCTAAAGTTTACCCCTAATTCCCCTCCCTCTATGCCTGTGCCTTATAAACACTTGACTGTGATGTTTCCAGCCTTGTGGAAAGAAACCAAATGTCCTCTGTGGTATTACTTTAAAATGTATTGGAAATTGTGAATTACCAGTTACGTGGTATGTATAAAAATCTCTAACAAGTCATCATACATAATGCTTTGAGTTGTATGAACCAGCTAATGAAAAGATTAGATCAATCGTCTTTCTCCAGCTTGGGACTTGAGTCAATAATTCAGATGAAAATTGAACTAGAATGAGCCTTTGCCTCTCAGGATATAAGCTCCGGGGTGTTAAAACTTCTTCAAGTTATCAGAATTAAGTATGCAGATTCTCACGTCTACCTTCGAAATGTGTGAAAAGAGGACTTTGAACTTAAAGTGAGTTCATTGTCAAACCTGGCCCCATTCCACAGAGCCTGAGGATCTGTGACAATTTAAAGTGAGACCCTCCTTTGGAAGAAAGGAAGGTCCATTAAAAGGATAGATTGTTAATATAGTTTCCTTCACTTTTTCCTCCTTCTGGGGATTTCTATATGACCCCAATCTTTTGATTTTTTTTCCATACAATTACAATGACTCCTGGCTTTCAACTTTATTTAAAAGTAGAAGCTTATACTTGGTTAAGTTAAGAAGTAGAACCCAGAAAGAATTCTACCAACCTTCTAAAAAAGTATTCAGTTCATCATATATTTTATTATGTTTTATTATTATTAAATGTAGCAATTCAAATGTACTGTCAGGAATCCCAGATGATCCAGTGGTTAAGACTTGGGGCTTTCACTGCCATGGGCCTAGATTCAGTCCTTAGTTGGAGAACTAAAATCCTGCAAGCCTCGTGGCACAACAAATAATAGCAATAATAATAAAGTGGCCTCCCCAGCAGATGCTTTAAAAACAAACAAACAAACAAAAAAACAGACAAATGCACTCTCATTTCCCCCAAATTTAGCATTCATCCTCCTGTCTCCATTATTTTAAAAAATCTGTGAATTACATATCATTCTTGATGTTGATGTTCAGTCGCTCAGTTGTGTCTGACTCTTTGCCACCCCATGGACTGCAGGACTCCAGGCTTCCCTTGTCCTTCACTGTCTCCCGGAGTTTGTGGAAACTCATATCCATTGAGTCCGTGATGCCATCCAACCTGTCGCCCCCTTGTCCTCCTGCCCATAATTCTTTTCCAGTGAATTCAACACAGATTAACACATAACTGGAAAGTAATGATTTTTCAAGAGAAATTAATTTGATTCTGTGAGGATAAAAAGAATGGAAGAGATTAAACTACAGAAATTAAGAAGGCTACTTTAGTTCCTGCACAAAGAAATACTGCAGAATTTGCCACAACAAGACCTCACATGGTTAGGAAAGGAACACTAGCCCGATATCAAGAGCACAGTTTACAAGGGTGCTCTGACTCAGACTTTTTTCTAGGTGAATTTTCCTTATTAGTCCTATTTTATGCCACATGTTTTTTGTTTTTGTTTTTAAAGCAATTGGTAATTATAGATTAAATGGAACTGAAAGGCAATTTTTTAATACATTAAATCTGTAAGGAATTTAATGCAGCAGCTTGTGGACTGAACCCTTAGATGTGATTTGACCCCTGAAATAATCTTTAAAATTTTGAAATTAAATGTCCTTCAGGCAAGCCTGTGTTTTTATAGTCTAGTTAACTATACTAGGGCCAACTTCTTCCCATTCTCCATTACAACTACTTCATGCTTTGATATGACTTCCCTAGCGGATTTGAATGTGTGATCCTGGGCTTAGTCTAACCCTCTCAGTAATTCAATTCAGCAAGTTTTATTTTAAGTACTTGTTTTGTATCGACTGTAGTGGTCAGCATTAGGGACACATAAGCAGCATGCCCATGCTTGCCATCATGGGGGAAACAAGGGTTCAGGGAGATTGTAGCAAGAGGATTGACCCAGGTGGAAGAAATTAGCAAGGACATCCCTAAATCCACCTAGATTTTCTGGAAGAGCACAGAGGCCTAGGGTAAGCCAGGATTAGAACCAGCTTGTTCTAACTCTGCTGGGAGGGTTGAAAGGGGCAGGGACCCACATAAGGGGATTAGAAAGAGGGGGAGCCTTAGTCCGCTGGACAGCCCAGGCTTGTTGAGTGTCTTTTTACAGCTGACCTTGTATTAGTCATAACTTTTTATAGAAGTCATAACCTTTTATAAAAGGTTTCTCTTCTGGGGTCCTTTGGAGAGAAGAGTCTTACTCTTCTCTTTCTGCTCCCAAGGTCTAGCTCTACTTCTAAAAGCTTCACTATCACCTGAAGCAACCACTCAAAACCTTACCATGCTCACTTGGTTTATCCACTTGCCCAGATGGATTATTTTGATTTGTGACTGAGGCAGAATCTTTCCACCTTATGACAACTATAAAAAGTCAACCAAGTGACTGATCCATAAAGAAGAAATGTGTTAATGTGATTCCTTAACAAAGTATCAGTCTGCTAAGTAATCCTCAAGATGGGTGCTCCCATGATCTACCCATGAGAATTTAAATACTGAAACTCAAAACAACAGCTAAGTTGCTCATATCTTAGTGCCACCAGCGATCACTTTATAAGTATTTTACCATGTAGTGAAAATATTTAGTAGGAAAAGCAAGGTTTGAGTCTACAAACATAAATTTGAATGGTTGTTTTACCACTTAACTACCCACGAACTTCAGAATTTTGGTGGGAAAGGTTTACAAAATGCTCCTAATACAAACTTCTCATGGTATGGTTGTGAGATTTCAAATACAGTAGCATCTTCAAAGGAAAAAAGACAATAAAAAGAATCTCAGCCCTTTTATTTTTCTACTAGCTTTCATTAAAAATGATCATCCTTCACATACAGACTGCTATATTTAAAATGGGTAACCTAAAATGGATAACCAGCAGAGACTTATGGTATAACACGTTGAACTCTGCTCAGTGTTATGTGACAGCCTGGATGGAAGGGGCAGTTTGGAGAGACTAGATATATGTATATGTATGACTGAGTCCCTTCGCATTCACTTGAAACGATCAAAATGTTGTTATTCATCTATACCCCAATACAAAATAAAAAGTTCAAAAAAAATCTTTTTAAAGATCATCCTTCTGAAACTACCTGGTATTTCAGCAGTGTTCTCGTATTATTTATATTCCAGTTCTAAGCTCCGTATCTGGTTACTGTTTCTCTTTTTGCTTCAATAGAGGAATTTGAAAAGTCAAAGATATTGGCCTTCGCTTGCCCTCTTGGAATCTCCATTTCATATTCTAGTTGGGTAAATTTGCTTTCACCTCTTAGAAGGCTGAGTGCAGGTTAGGTAGTTTCAGAGCATTTTTCCTTTGGAAAGAGTGCTTTGGACATTCCCAGGTGGCTTAACAGTTCATTACTTTAGCATTTAAAGTTACTCAGTCACAGTGTCAATTCATGGAAGATAAAACAAGGTTTCCTACCCACACACTAGTCAAAGTAATTGAAAATACCAGAGTTAGGATTTCTTGGATTTTTTTTCCCAATTTCTCACTCTTCTTTGAGTGATATGAATGCTGAACTAGGATCTAAAATACCCCCATTGTACTTCTCAAGATAAACATGTGATCCATTGGATCACTGAGGGTTGCAGTTTGCATGTCTATATAAGACATGCATCGTATAAATATAAGGGCATCTCTCCAGAAGATACAGCTATCACTGACAAAAGGTCCAGGAAAGGAAGCAGCAAACCTGAAACCAGTCCTGAAACTAGCTTATTTTATAAAAATTAAGGTCTTCTCTTCATTGTTTAATGCAATATCTTTTAAGCAAAATGGAACTATTAACTAAATGTGTTTCTTTTCTTTTTGGAAAAAGATGTTGGAATGGGGAATGGGAAGAAGGAAAAGAAAACCTCCTAATCCAAGTGTTTACCATGAATTTGCCATTGTTAGAACCATCCGTGCATCGGTCAGTCTGAAACAGAAGTGCATCTCTCTCTAACTAGTAGAACAGCTGAATGATCAATGTGAAAACGGCCCTCGTTCACGGGGGGTCATTCATAGGAGAGTCCAGAATGCTGGTGCAAATAAATTAGTCTGTTTCCCAAAATCTCAGCATTTCATTCTTGATGGAGAAGTACCATAATTCCAAGTAAAGCATAATTTCAAGAGCAGATTGATGAATGGGGAACAGAAGAGGTTTTGTTTGCTTTTTTTTTTTTATTGGTGTTCGAGTACTTTATAGGGCCTCTCCCAAACCCCTTGTGTCAGGAATGGACACTTGTGAGTTAAAAGTTGACTCTAGAAAGCAAGTAGTATAGACCCTTGGATGAAAGCAAGACCCGCAGCTAGCTTCTTGCAAATGTAGTTTATCTATATAAAATGTCGATTTATTCATCAGTCTCTCTCTCTCTCCCCTCTGTTTTCCTTCATATATTTTTGATCTCCTTTTCTCCGTTGTTTTAATTACCATCAGCAGTATTCTCATGGCTGTTTAAATCGGTAAAAATTACAAGACAAAACAGATAACCAGTATTTTGTTATGTTTTCCAGGGCAATAGAGATTGTTCCATGGCCTTTCTGATAAGTTAAAGAGGAACTATCTTTTGTTTATGTTCTAACTAAAAAAAGGGATGATTTAGTGATTTCTCTCATGTCTCCACTGCTCAAGAGAAAGGCAATTAGGACGATCATTTGGGCAAGGCTGGAGAAGATGGGGAGAAGATTCGTTTTTAAAAAAGATTAGCTAAATTCATGTGACAGTTGCTATTCCTTCCATTTTATAAAATCTCATTACCTAAGTACAACCTGATACAGATTCTAAGACTGAACTTATAATTGAAGAAAAGTGTCAAGATTAGCAACTGTATAGTTTTGTCAGTAGGAACGGGAACATTGGAACAAACAGATTAAATGTTAAATGTACTACTTTAACTGCAACTGTAGACAAATCACTAACTAGCCCTAATTCTCAATCTCCTTACTTTTAAAATGAGACTATTAATAATAACTCCCTGTTACATTATTGTCAAGATCATTATAATGCAGCCAGCCTACTCTTGGATATATATCCATAAGTTCAAAAAGATAGATGCCACCCCAGTGTTCATAGCAGCATTATTTTCAAGAGCCAATATATGGAAACAGCCTTAGTATTATCAACAGATGGATGGATAAAGAAGATGTGGTATATATACAATTGAATACTACTCAGCCATAAAAGAAAGAATGAAATTTTGCCATTTGCAGCAATGTGTATGGACTTGGAGGACATTATGCCAAGTGATATGTCAGACAGAGAAACACAAATACTGTATATCACTTATACGTGAAATCTTAAAAATAGAACTAACTGGCGAATATAACAAAAAAGTAGCAGACTCACAGGTACAAGGAATAAACAAGTGGTTACCAGTGGGAAGGGGGGAGGAGGGGTGATATAGGGGCGGGGAGTGGAAGGTACAAAGTACTAGATATGAGACAGGCCCAAGAATGTACTATACAACACAGGGAGTATAGCTAATGTATTGGGATAACTGTAAATGGAAAGTAACCTTTCAAAATCATATAAAAAATTAAAATTTTTTTAAAGCTGACACATTCGGTTCAGTTCAGTTCAGTCGCTCCGTCGTGTCAGACTCTGCAACCCCATGAACCCCAGCACACCAGGCTCCCTGTCCATCACCAACTCCCGGAGTCTACCCAAACTCATGTCCAATGAGTCGGTGATGCCATCCAACCATCTCATCCTCTGTCGTCCCCTTCTCCTCCTGCCCTCAATCTTTCCCAGCATCAGGGTCTTTTCAAATGAGTCAGCTCTTCGCATGAGGTGGCCAAAGTATTGGAGTTTCAGCTTCAGTATCAGTCCTTCCAGTGAACACCCAGGACTGATCTCCTTTAGGTTGGATCTCCTTGCAGTCCAAGGGACTATGAGATGAGTGCAATTGTGCAGTAGTTTGAACATTCTTTGGGATTGCCTTTCTTTGGGATTGGAATGAAAACTGACCTTTTCCAGTCCGGTGGCCACTATGGAGTTTTCAAAATTTGCTGACATATTGCGTGCAGCACTTTCACAGCATCATCTTTCAGGATTTGAAATGGCCCAACTGGAATTCCATCACCTCCACTAACTTTGTTCATAGTGATGCTTCCTAAGGCTCACTTGACTTCACATTCCAGGATGTCTGGATCTTGTTGAGTGATCACACCATCATGATTTCTGGGTCGTGAAGATCTTTTTTATACAGTGTTTCTGTGTATCCTTGCCACTTCCTCTTAATATCTTCTGCTTCTGTTAGGTACATACCATTTCTGTCCTTTATTGAGCCTGTCTTTGCATGAAATGTTCCCTTGTTATCTCTCATTTTCTTGAAGAGATATCTAGTCTTTCCCATTCTATTGTTTTCCTCTATTTCTTTGCATTGATTGCTGAGGAAGGCTTTCTTATCTCTCCTTGCTATTCTTTGGAACTTTGCAATCAAATGGGTATATCTTTCCTTTTCTCCTTTGCCTTTCACTTCTCTTCTTTTCACAGCTATTTGTAAGGCCTCCTCAGACAGCCATTTTGCTTTTTTGCATTTCTTTTTCTTGGGGATGGTCTTGAAAGCTGTGTGAAGTTGTGTCACACAATGCCTGTCCGTAGTGAATAATGAACAGAAGTGTCATGTGTTCTCTCAGTGGTAAGGACCATGGTTAGAACTTCAGCTTTTTCATTGTTTCCCAAGGTGTCTGCTGCCACTTTATTTGGTCATGTCCTTCTGCTGCAGTCCAACACGCTAGTAGTTTTCCAAATGTGAACCCCAGACCAGCATCACCTCATCACCTGGGAGCTTTTTAGAAATGCAAATTATTGAGCCTCATCCCATCCTTACTAACTGAGGAATTCTGGGAGGGGGTGCCAAGAGATGTGTGTTTTAACAAGACTTCCCAGGGAATTCTGAGGTGCATTAAAGTTTGGGAGCCACTAAAATAGCCTATACCAACCCACCAAACCATCACCTGAGTCAGACTTCCCTGATTGATTTGGGAGATGCTGGAGGCAGCATGGAATTTTATTGCATTGAGATAATCATCAACAGACAAGAATTATTACACTATTACTTACAAGTAGTAAGATTTTAATTAACTCGCTTCATTTTCCTGAACTTCAGTTTCCTGCCCTGTGAAATGGAAATACAGCATATTCTGCAATGCAGTAAGGAGGTCTCTCAAAAAAACAAACCAAAAAAAAAAAAAAGAAAAAACATAAAAAACCTCAATCAGCAGTCACCTTCCAAAAATAAGTATTTTAAAAAGAAAAAATGAAAGATAATAGTTGTACAATTTCACATGCATAATTTAAAAGTTATTTTTCTTTTATTTAAACAATGTGCATATCAAGTCACTTCAGTCATGTCCAATTCTTTGCATCCCTATGGATTGTAGCCCACCAGGCTCTTCTGTCCATGGGATTCTCCAGCAAGGATACTGGAGTGGGTTGCCATGCCCTTCTCCAGGGGATCTTCCCGACCCAGGGATCGAACCTGCATCTCTGTCCCCTGCATTGGCAGGTGGGTTCTTTACCACTAGTGCCATCCAGAGTAAATAAACTCTATAGATTACTAATAGAACCTCAACAAAATCAATTAAAAAGCCTTTCCCCCTTTACCATTTGAGTTACATATAAAAGCCTGTTGAAACACATATAAAAAACCTTCACCTTTGACCTTTGCTGCTAACACAGTTCACATCCTTTGAAGGAAAACAGACAAGGGGGAAAAAATGTAGCCAGTTAACCAGCCAGCCACCAACCCAGCAGCCCCTAGATGCTTTTGGTCCTAGCCAGAAGGATTGAAACCCAACACTTCTGCATACTGAATATTGTATTACTGTAACAGATTTCCTTAATTTCAATTTGAGTTGTGAAACATCCTTATTACAGGTGTAACATCAGTAATATCTTTCCTGCCCTGCCTATATTATAGGGTTGTTGAGATGCATAAAGATGAATCATACCTCAGTTACAATTATTTGGGTCTTAAGCAATAGAAAACCCAACTCATGCTGTCTTATACAAAAAAGAGAGAGAGAGAGAGAGAGAGAGGTGTATTATCTTGTTTAGTATCAGCAAATCAGGCATACCAGATACAGACACTCTCAGCAGGTCATGGATTCTCTGTGTCTCCCAGTGTTGGCTTGTTTTCAAGTTAGGATCACCTCTTGCAGCTGGAGCATCTCAACAAATTCATTAGACTCAGGGCCACATACTTCTGAATACAAACCCAGTGGAAATGTTTGAGAGTCTTTAGTATGCCCACCTGAAGGCTCATGACATGCCATTGGTTCTGAAATGGGCGTGTGTCTGAAACAATCACTTTGTCAGGATTGCTCTGCTTGACTCCAGCCACATCAGAAGCACAGTAACTGAGAGAGGGGAAGTGGTGGTTCCTTAAATAGAATCATTGGTGGTGGGGCTGTTAAAGGTTCAAATCACAGATGTTTATATAATTGACAGTGTTAGTGTTAATAGGACTTTACATTAGTTCTAGTCTTTAGTGATGTATTTAAATCAAGACGCTTATCTACATCCTCATTAAGGACATTTTGCAAGCCTCCAGGTAAACTGCCCCTCCCCTGCACTGAGAAGGTCTTCTTTTATGAGTGTAGAGGGCTATAGGGGGATGGGGCTGTTTCTGTTCCTTAGCATGGCATAGTGAGAGAGACCTGATTCCAGTTCTTGTTCTGTCACCTATTCACTGAGTGAATTTGTGTTAATTTCTTAACCTCTCTTAGCCTTATTTTCTGAGCTTGAGATACATGCTGATCCCACTGGACTATTGGAAAAGTCAATATGTAAATTACTTAGCTTTAGCTATTAGATAGGGGAGCCTGGAGGGCTACTGTCCATGGGGTCACCATAAAAGAGTTGGACAGGACTTAGGGACTAAACAACAATAAGCTACTAGGTACTGCTCACTAAATTTCCTTCTCATGCATAAAAATGGGACATCTGTCAAAAAAGTGGTCCAGGGTACCGTGGGAAATGTTTCCATATCTCAGATGCCTGAGCCTGCTGCTCTAGCAAGAGACCTATATAAATAGAGGTGGAAGCCTTTGAGCAGGAAAGGGACTCAAGAGGTATAGTCCCATGCAGTTCCCATCTTCACAGTGGTGTTGTAGATTAAATCATCTTATTGATGATGCAGGAAGACATTGAGTTGTAAGTGTCATAAAATGAATTCCATTCAATTAGCATTTATTTCTCGAGTTCTCACCACAATTTTCTTTCCTTGTTTTTTCTTGTTCTTTTTGTATCATATTTATATGAAAAGATAGTTGTTAGCTTAACCTATTGTGGTAGTCATTTCATAATATATATAAATTGAACTATCATGCTGTGCACCTTAAAATTATATAGTGATATGTATCAATTAATTCTCAATAAAACTGTAACAAAATAAAATATACAAAAATTCATTAGAAAAAATATTGGCAGTAGATACATTTCAAGTATTTACCAAAGTAAATATACTGTATTATTAATAATAGCTTGTTGTGGTTAGGTTTTATTATATATGTAGCAATGGAGGCCTCTTAAAAATAAGACACACACATTTTCCCGTCTCAACAGAACAAAAAGCATTACATAATCATTTAATTTTGGAGAATCATGATCTCAGTATTCATCCTTTACTTTTAGACTTGCTAAGAAGAAATAATCCGAGAGAAAAAAGGGTCACCCTGTCAGCACAGCCCCCTTAATTCTACTTCCTGGGCCCAGAATTCAGCTCAGTACAGACAGTTCGTGTCTAACTCTTAATTCCTGTCTACTTCTCTTCCCTGGCAAGTCACCTCGCTCACCCCTTGACCACCCACACCACCCATAGTCTGTTCAACTGTTATTTTCAAGTTCCTTGTCGTCTTGAATTCTCTTGCATTTTGGCAAGTCATGTGTTTCCTGCATTTTGTTGTTAAAGTGCTCCTTTACCCTATTTATATTGACACTGAAAATTTAAGGTGACACCTTGTACCTGTGGGCGTTAAGAAGCATCAGTTAAATGAGGTTACATAAAAATGTTTCTGCTGTGTATATCAAATGCTTAATATATGTTATCTATTACTTTTAGTTCTGGTTTTATCATGAATTCATCTGTAATTAGGTTTCTATTGTGAGCACAATTTAGTAATTCATCCCCTAATACTATTTCATCCCTAGTTCAGTTTAATTTCTTAGGTATTTTTAGTCAAGACTGTAAATTATTTAAAGGGGGAGGTCATGCTTTCCATTTCTCTGCATGCTCTATGTGGAAATCATGAAAATGGTACTGCTGCTGCTGCTGCTAAGTCGCTTCAGTCGTGTCCGACTCTGTGCGACCCCATAGACGGCAGCCCACCAGGCTCCCCCGTCCCTGGGATTCTCCAGGCAAGAACACTGGAGTGGGTTGCCATTTCCTTCTCCAATGCATGCTAGCAGCAATCAATTATACCATTACATCATCACAGCCATCCTCATGGAGTGGATTATTATACCATTTAGTAGATGAAGAAACTGAAACTCAGAGTTTATAGCGGCAGAACCATAGTTCAAATTTAGAGCATGTGGACATAAAGCCAGTTCTCTTAATCATGAATATCCAAACTACATATCATAGCGCCTTGTGTAAAACTCATCAGTAAAGGCTTCCTGTTTTGAAAGTCTCATTTGTTTCTTCCCCCTTGCAGATGGACCCCCATGAGAACATCTTACTGAGCACTCTTGAGATAAAAAATGAAATGGCCACCTCCGAGGCTGTGATGGGACTTGGAGACCCAAGGAGCACAATGCTGGCCTATGACGCCTCCAGCATCCAGTATCGGAAAGCCGGGTTGCCCAGGCATAGTTTTGGTCGAAATGCCCTGGAACGGCACGTGGCACAGAAGAAAAGCCGCCTGCGGAGACGCGCCTCCCAACTGAAAATCACCATTCCCGACTTGACTGATGTGAATGCCATAGATCGGTGGTCCCGCATATTCTTCCCAGTGGTTTTCTCCTTCTTCAACATCGTCTACTGGCTTTATTATGTGAACTAAAACATAGCCTCCGTGGGAAGCAAGGACTAGATTCCTCCTCAAACCAGTTGTACAGCCTGACATAGAACTTGGAAAACATATCAATCCAGGACAAAAGTGATGCTAAAATACCTTAGTTGCTGGCCTATCCTGTGGTCCAATTCATACCATTTGGGTTGCTTCTGCTAAGTCATGAAAATGCTAAGGTCCTTGGGGTTTTCCAGTTAAAATGCAAGTGATTTGTACACATGCTGGCAAGACGGGGTCTGTGTTCCACCTTCTCTGCTTAGTACACAGCCTATATGGAGGGGAATAATTTAGATGATATTCCAGAAGGCTCAATAGAGTCATCAGTCATCTCGCCAAGATGTGGTCATATCCAGATACTCCCCATCTTTGTTCTCAAGGTTGTCATGTGATCTGCCATGCCATGCAAGCATGCTTACTGAAGATGGCCTCTGCCTGTCTTATTAAGGTGATACTGGTGCCACAGGAAGTTAATTCCCCCCGGATACTAGAAGATTCTGTGTAATTCAAACAAGATAGGGAGAGTCAAGACAGAGACTCAGGAAACCAATTTGGCCAGGCCATGTTTGCTTGAGCTTGGGAATCAACGCTGACGTCTTCCATTTTGACATTTAGAGACGGGGAGACTTCTAAACATTATCATGCCTGGTGGCCGAAAGAAATTTTTCTAAAATGCTATTTCTGAGGCAGTTAAAAATAAGAGTTAATAACCCAGAACAGAGTGGAAAATTCAGAGACAACAGTAGTAACGAAATTAAAGCACGCAAGCAGCTTGACTCTTAGCCCATTACAAGCGTGTGGTCCATACACACTGTGTTCAGTGGAGAAGGTAGAGTGAGAGAGATTTCTTTCCGTCCAAACTCACAAGCTTTTGAGAGCATGCCTGAAGAAGTTTTTATAGTGTACCTGATCAAGAGACAACCCCTAAACAGAAATGTTAGCAGAATTAGAAGCATCTTAGGTTACACTGGGAGTGATTCAAATATATGAATATAAAACACAGACAGAGCTGGCAAACAAGATGCTTTTCTCTGATTCTACAACATTTTCCTGCAGTTTATTTCTGAATTTAATCGGGTATTTCAAAAGAAGGATTTGTTCATTTCTTTAGCAGGCTTAATGGTCTTTTCCAACTTTTCTTGTTTCTGAAATTCTGATTATATTCTTAAGAGACAGACAGTCTTTGGAGAGATTTTAAGAGAACTGTATTTTTATGTACAATGAAGTTCACCTTTGTCTTTCATGGCAAACAGTACTCAAGAGATTATGTGCACAAGCAGGTTTAGTTGTTGATTTGGGGAGTTTGATTTTTCTAGGGTGCTTTCATTGTGTGTGTTGCAGTCTGCCTAATCAAATAGGAAGTCATGGAAAATAGAACAACAAAGCCACATTACATGGTGAATGTTATGAGCCTCAGTTGATATTGCAGAAAAATATATAACTGATAATCAGGCAGGCATGATGTATTATTTTTATTCAATTTTTAAATTATGTCATTGTGCTTCTTTCTATACTAATTGGATACATGCATTCATATATTAGACAAAGAGAAAAGAATAAGCTCATATATTTTATTTCTATCAATGTGAGGTTCATATTTTGCCTTTCTCAGAGGAAATAGTGAATTCCTCACTTTTCCTTAGAGTTAGATTTGACTGAAACTTTTTTTGGAGGATGACTTTGCTATTTCTATTTAAAAAAAACAAGCACTTCTTTTTAGAGTAACATCCCTAATTGTGCATAGTAGCTAAGGCCAGTTATCCGCCTATGGATAAATGTATGTTTTCTTTCCCTGATGATTCAGCAGCTTAGAATAATTTTCAGTGGAGTCCTGCTGCCTTTCTGTTCTTCACTATCAGAGAAAAAAAAAATTTAGCATCTTTCTGAATTTGTCCCCCAGATAGGATGGTATTTTTTTTTTTCACCAGCATAGGAAGCTCTGGCCCTTATTTTTTTGTTTATACACTTGAACACCTCTGAGCATGATCTTTGGGCAGAATCCAACTGACGCGTCGCCCATGGGGGCTTAGAGCAGAGATTCCTCGAGTTTCTCCAGGGACACACTTTCCTCTGGGCAGTCGTTTTGGGACATCACACTAATAAAAGTGCCTGCCCCTTGTCACTAGGGGTTAAAGTTTGAGTAGCATATATCAAGAAGGAGCATATTGTTAACTCAGGTTCACAACTCCAAAATGCCATTCTGGAAAGGTTTTTCTAGAGACAACTCAGAGCTCCAGCCGAGAAGTGGTTCTTAACTACAATTACCATAAAAGCCATAAACGTCCTTGATATTGTCATATGACTCCAACAAAATTTTGATGTCCAGGAAAGTCAACATAGAAATCTAGATCAAAGTGGACAGAAGAAGCAACTCAGCAGCATGAGCTTCAAAAGCATATGACCAGGGATTCATTTCTGACCACAGGGTTAAGAAAAATCTTGGGGAAAGGAAAAAGATGGGACACTGGAACAGAAACCCTAGAGTGAAATCCATTGATTGGCATTTAGTAACCATGTAGGTAGAAAAACCTGACTCATCCCACCCAGAGATAACAGTAGATATAGAATTTATTCTTAAATGACTGTTTTATTGTAGTTGAACTGAATTTTAGTTACCAGATTGGGGGAGGGGAAAGGAAGGGAGCTAGATCTTTGAAAAAAAAAAAAAAAAAAAAACAGATCAGTCAGCTTGGAATCCAGGACCACAAAAGTATGTTTTGGCAATTCTGATACAGCATTACTATCAGTTTATACATATATGTATAGTTTTTCTTTTGATTATGAAATAGCCAGATAGCCAGCAATTAAGGTGTTTTTCATCTCTGTGAAATTCATAGGCAAATTCTGACTCTAAAAGGCACACTCTCAATGAAATCTTTGATCTCAATCTGTATATATATATATTGTACATGACTGCTAGTAGGTATGAAATGCATTTTCAGAATTGAAAACTCATGCAACATAATCATGTGTTTGCATAAGGAATGTTAACAATTCTTTCTACTGCAATTTAATAACAGGGGAAAAGACTTAAGCAGTGCCATCTAGACCTTTCCTCATTTCTTCAAAAGCAGTGCTAAGTGAAAAATAGTAATAATAAAAAATGGTTTAGGAACCAAAAGACTTTACATTCTAGCATTAGGAACACAAAAAAATCTGTCAGCTTACAAAAGCACAACGCATAGAGAAAGTTCAGTGGGATGCATAATGGAGAAATGAATCACGTTTATTTTAAGCAAAACCTGCATTAAATTGTCTACTAAGACAATTTCCATTTGCTATAGGTAACTGTGTTCCAATTTTATGATTAAATTCATACAAAAACAGCCAACAAACAGGTCTTACCACATATTTACATGTATATATGTGTATATATCGATCCATATAAACATACATACATATATATGCATTCATATGTTGGAAAACAAAAGGAATAAGCTAATATGTTTTATTTCCTTCATTAAACCAATGTATGAATATTTTTAATTTGGCAGCCGACAAATCAAACATCTTGAAACAAGTAATACAGGGTACTGAGCATTTCTCTATCAGCGAATCAATGCCTACAGTTCTTATGAACCACTGCACAGTTTGACACAATAGTACTGTACCTCAGAACATGGAAATTAACTAGTTCTCACATTGCTTGTCTACTTACTCTCTTTTTCAAGGAAACAACTAGCATTGTTCAATGGTGATTTAAAAACAAAAATGTCTTAAGAAAACAGAAAATGATAAAAATATATATATATATATTCCTCCCAAGAGGAGGAAAAAAAATAACTAAACCCCACCATGTTGGTTAGGGCAGATACTTTCAACTGTAGCAATCATGCCATTTTGCTAAGTGTACAGAGTCCATGTAATGTCAGCAACCATAACTTTCACTGAGCGTATGTAAATATTAAAACAGATTTCTTAAATATTTTTAACTTCTAATTTGTATTTTATGGTAAGGCAATGTGCTAATTCTGTTTATGGCTTAAGTTGCTGTGTTATTATGTAAATAATTAAACATGCTGTAAATGAATAGTCAATAGATGCAAATCATTGTTTAGTTTTTTGGTTTTTGTTTTTTAGTTTTTATTTATTTTTTACTAAGTAAAAATAGTTACTGCAGCCTCCAGCAGAGAAATTCAAACACCCCTTTTGCATAAATGCTTTGGGATCCCAGACAGAAGGGTTTTAATTTGCACTGTCTCTCTGTCTCTTTCTCTCTCTCTGTCTCTTTCTCTCTCTCTCTTTCTCTCTCTCACACAGACACACACATACACTTTTTCTTACCACTCCTACTCATACTCCGTCTATGGGAAACACTGTAGTGTTTATAAAAACCAGGAGATAGCCTTAGAAATGGCAACTGGGAAAAGCAGAAATGATCATTGATTACTTGATAGAGCTTTTTATATGTAAGAGTTTAAGAAACCAAAGTTCATAACTTAAATCTCAATTTTCAAAGAGTAAAAGTTTATATTGTTGGCACTACAGGAAAAAACAAATGCTTATTATATATCTGTTCCAGAAATATGTTACACAATAGCACGAAGAGAAGACTTTTTTTTAATAGCATTTGTCCTTAGATAGCATTTTTCCTTTTAACCAAAGACTCCATAATTATTTTAAAAAAAGAAAGAAAAATGGAAAAATGAGGGAAAATGGGAGAAAAAAAGACACTGCTTCACACCAAAGGTTTAAAAAATATTTTCCAAATACACCAGGGACATTGTAAAAAAGTAGTAAGGAGCCAACAGAATGGTAATTAAGTACTGCCCTAAGTAAATAATTTAAGGAAAAAAAAATAATATTAAACATCTATTAGTTATTTGAAAGTTGAAGTAAAACATTTCTGTAGATATATAGATGTGTGCAAAATGCTAATATCAGATTTTAATTTGCTTTGAGAATTTGTTTTGTGATAAAGTTAGATGTGATCCAAAACGAACAAAAACAAAAACTTGTGATTTTTTAACTTGAAAGCCAAATCTCTCTCTTGTCACATGTCATTATTCTGATGCCCATATCTGTGTCCTGGCACCATCTGAAGCAAGTTGACAGTTCCATCAGCTTGTATCTTTCTCTTTTTATTTCAGTAATTTGTGTTCAGTGGTCATTTTAAGCATATTAAGTCAAACAGTGTTGAAAATAATTTAAATTCCATGACATTTTAAAGTTTTTATTTGCATGGGTGTTTAAATAGTTCCATTTTAAATATTGTCCCTGCGCAGTTCTGAATTGTCCTTTTCTAACAAGTGATATTCTAGTTTCTTCACAATGTAGTGATTTTCAGCCTTACTAATTACCTTGTAGCCTTTCTTAATATGCACATAATGCACATTTTCCAATGGCTAGAAAATGCAAAACACAAGTGGATATCATTGCATCTATTTTCACGTCTTTCTAAAAACAGGACTACTACAATCTCTGGGATACATGAGATAGTAACAAATGAGGATTATAAATGAGTAGTACATAAGAATTATTTTCTTGAATTTAAACTTATTACAGCCGTTTCAGCATGTAAATATATAATAATGTTGACTAGTGTGTAATTCTTGAACTAAGAAGTATAAATAAAACTTAAAAAGATGTGTGTATAAGTGGTCTCATTGAGTTCAGAAATTTTTTGAACTATGAATATGAGTTCTATTGTAGAATATAGCTTTTGCGAAAAGCAGTAGAAAATTTGGACACTTGGGATTGGCTGTAGGGCAGACTTGAGTTTGCGCTGTGACTTGTCACAGTCATATTACATGTATGATTGTACAGCTATTTAATCTATCCTACTCTCAGTGTTCTTATCTGAAGTGAATATTTAATTGTACCTCCTTCACAGAGCTATTTTATAATTGAAAATACATAAGAAGTCTTTTATGAAATTATGAAATGTTATAACATTTCCCATGCAGAGTATGTCTCTAACCATGAGATCCACCTCCCAGAATAATACCAGTTTAGTGAGAAAAATTTTCAGGGATATCTTGAGACACAATCAATCCACCAGTCTTGATTTCCTAAAGTGGATAAGCCCCAAACATATTCATATCTCTTCAAGTCTCTGTATAAAAACATTAGCCAAATGTGCAGCCTTCTCCTATATTACCTTCTACAGCATCAGCCCTCTACATGAACTTGGACAAGAAGCGGTCATGGGATGACACCTTCCAGACAAGCCCCAGATAATTAGGTTTCTTTGGCAGGTCTTCTAACCAATGTCTTCATTTGTGCCTGCCCTGATCTTTTGCTTTCAGGTAGTCAGCTAGGTTATTACTATATATCTACATATTTATCTTTCCATTTCAGAGATTTGTATTGGATAGAATGGAAACACTGCTGGAAGAGGCACAGAGATGATGCTTAGCACCCTAGAAGTACTGAGGAACGTGAATGTCTTTAAGGGTAAGGAGAGAGGGAGGGATGCCTTCTCTGAGTCTGGGCAGGAGAAAAGCGGCACGTTTCATGGACACGGAGACCTGCACGCATTCAGCGGCGGTGACCTGGGGAAATGGCAGACCTCAGAGCAGACGGCACAGTGAGGCTTAGAGGGCCAGCCCCTGGCGCTGCCCCAGGCGTGCCTCTAGACTGGCAGAGTCTTTGACCAGTGAAAGAATCAAACGGTCTGCAACATGGTGGAAGAAGAGAAATGTGGATTTACCTCTACAGCTTCATTTAAGAAATTAGGCTCATCACTACACTCTCATCTGGGACCTAGGGGGTCCTTGGTCGCTCCATGTCAGGAAGTGCTATGAAATGCAGTAGGATGAATTTGATATTGGATCAGTAATATACTGTTTCTAGTAGTAGATCTCCAAAGAGGGGTGGGGAATAATTGGTTCCAATTCTGAAAATTAAAGGGCTAATGAGATGCAAAATTTAGTTAAAGGATTGATACATCTTATATCTTATGCTATATCTTATATCTTATAGTGTATCTTATATCTTACAGTATATCTTATGTCTTGGAAGCTCAAATGTGTATACAAGCCTTAATGGAATTGTAGGCAAATAATATAGGCCTAGTGTAATACCACAAAGAGCAGTGGGGACCCTGGGTAACTGGTGAGGAATAAGCTCTATCTGAAGAGGCAGTCTATTGAACCCCATCTGGAAGTCATCTTGAACTACAAGCCCAGTAATGCCAGATTAATCTGAGAATGGAAGAAACTCCCCTAGCACTGAACCTTGGACTTCATGGGCAAGTACAGCATAGCCAGAGAGACACACAAGCTTCCATCGTTCTTGTAACAAAATCCCCATGCTGGTGTTCTGTAGCCACTGAGGAAGGATCATATGACAAGCTCCATGAGACTGTGTGTAGACTGAACAAGCTTCTGTGCATTAGAATCCTGGACAAGATCAATTTGCTTCCCTTTCCTGGAGCCTGAAAGAAAATGAAGTGTTAGTCACTCAGTCATGCCCAACTCTTTGTGACCCCATGGACTGTTCATGGGATTCTCCAGGCAAGAGTACTTGGGTGGGTTACCATTCCCTTCTCCAGGGAATCTTCCAGACCCAGAGATCAAACCAGGGTCTTGCTGCCTTGTAAGCAGATTCTTTACTATCTGAGCCAGCAGGGAAGCACATGTAAGAAAGTGGGATACTTTTGTATTCCCCCAGAACAAAAAATAGAGAAACTTCTATTAGTAGAAGCAGGTTCAGAAAGCTCAGCAGAAGCTTTCACAGCGTGAATAGTCTGGTTGGCTTTTAGATCACTCATTCGGCGGGCCTTTGATTCTCACCTACCTGTGGAGCAGAAGCCCCTCACCTCCCCCAACACCACCTGAACCTACTCAGCAAGTAAGTGGACCTGACCGAGAGTAAGGCAGAGCTGTTCGACAAGGGTTTGAGAGAGGAATAAATAATGCCGAAGGGGCAAGGAACTGCTGGGAAAACAACAGAGGGAGAAAAGGGGAGGCAAGGGGAAGGCTCTGGGGCACTTTATCACTGATGGGGTGGAGGGGGTGTCATGAGCTCTAAGAGTCTCCACTGCGTCAACTCCAGGGATGAAGCGTGAACACAAATTCAATGGGTTGTGGAAGTGACCCAGACATTTCCACCCCCGCAAGGACCCTGCGTAGATGAATTTAGTGAATAAACCTGAAAGTGAAAAACGAAAACAAAAATTATCTAGAAATATTGGAGGTGAAGCAGCAATGATAGGAGAAAGAAATTGTAAATGAAATTTCATCCTAATCACAGTAACAAAATGTATATGGCTGAGAAATCAAACAGTCGGAAAAGCACTAATCCATAGTGTTGTGCAGGGAAACCTGATCCCACCATTTGTGTCCTGGGCGAGGAAAGAAAAGAATAAAAGGAAGAGGACAGGACAAAATAAAGAGAGGAAGGAAAAAAGAACTTGAGAAATGTTTTCAGGACCTGACACGTGCTCCCCTCCTAGAATTCGAAATGAATTTAATTCTCTGAACAACTGTGTGAGGTGTGACCTACCGCCACATCCTATGTTGCAGAGGACATAAAGTGGCAAAGATGGGTATTGCATCCCAGCGCTGGCCAACCCCAAATCCCATGCCCTTAATGCCTTTATTCTGCTGCTACCCTGTATATTTCCAGCCTCAAGTTAGCTTTTGGATATACAGCATCTTTGAGAGTAAAGTTAGAAACAAGGCCAAAATCTTTAGGGGATTAAAAAGAGAGATATGTTTACTCCTGAGTTTCCATTTTATGTTTATAGTTTTATGTTTCTAAAATGTTATTCTAAAAATTGAAAATTGCCAATTTCTAGACATTTTGATGTTTCCCTTAATTTGTTTGAGTGAAAGCAGACAGTTGTTGAAATAAATCAAACAAGTAACTTAAACACATCTCTCAAAGGATTTTGAAAATCTATTTTCTTTCTCTTGTTCTCTCAATACCATTCCTTTTTCTCTGTCTTCCTTTTCTAAAATTATAAATTACAAAAGCAATACTTTATAATGTGGAAATTTTTGGTGGTGTTATTTAAATCTCAGCAGTAAAGGTTGTACCTTTCACTGTAGCTAAGACAATACAGAGAGATGAAGCCCATCTTTCTTGTCAACTGGTTAGCTGGACATGAGGAAGCCTGGCCATTAGCCTGAAGTTTCCCTAGAGATTGAGGGAGGTTCTGAATGTGCAGGTTAATAAATGCTCCTGAACTTATGTAAGATCCATGCCAGGGAAGTATCAGGGTTCTTCAAACAATGATGCAGGTGTAGGCAAGGGGAGAATTTATGTTTCTCATTCTCTGACTGCACCAAGTCTGACAAAAAATGGAAGGATTTTTTGGGGAGTTGTTTTTTTTTTTTTGCTTTTATTTTTATTGGAGTATAATTGCCTTATAATGGTATGTTAATTTCTGCTGTACAGCGAAGTGAATCAGCAATATGTATACATATATCCCTTCCTGTTGAACCTCCCTCCTACCCCTTCCATCCCACCCTTCTAGGTCATCAGAGAAAAACAAATACCATATATTAATGTGGGTATATAGAATGATTCTTTTTACACATAGTTTTCTCTCCGTGCTTCAGAACACCCTTGGATGGATCAAAGATCCATTTGAGCTTGGCAGCGTTTCAGAAGTGGCTTGCCAACTCTTTATTTATTCATTCTTACTTCTCATTCTACTTGCCAGGAATTCATTTGAACATTTCAAGAATCTCTCTGGATAAGATAAAACTATGGATGCATACAAAAGACAATAAAATTAATAAATAAAAACTTTTAAATGTTTAAGAATCTTTGTCTCAAATTAAAATACAGGGGAGATCCTGGCAGTTTGAAGAGAGCTTTCCCTGGCCCAGCTTTGGCAGATAACATGGATGCTGGCTCCTGGCTCTGACTCTCCTGCCAGGAGCAGGCTTGGAGCACTCAGGGTGGCTTCTCTGAGATGCTGTGGAGTGCACAGGGAAAATCAAGTGCTCAGGGAGCTTTCTACACAGCATATGTAGGGCCTGATGAGTCCTCTTGCCTCCAGTCTCCCCTTCTCAGCTATGTGAGTCAGGGGTTTCCAGAGAGACAGAGCCAAAGGATGTGTGTTTAGAGAACGAGAAATTTGTTTTAAGGATTTGCTCGTGTGATTATGGAGGCTGGTACATCCAAAGTTTGCAGGGTAGACCAGCAGGCTGGAGACTCAGAGGAGCTGAAGTTACAATTCAAATGGAAAGGCCTTCAGGCTAGAGGTTGGAAAGAACTGATATTGTAGTTCAAGTCCACAGGCCTTGGCAGAATTTCTTCTTGCTCAAGGATGTCAATCTTTTATTTATATTCAGACCTGAAACTAATTGGATGAGACTCATCTGCGTAGAGAGGGCAGTCTGCTTTACTCCAAGTCAGTGGTTTCAAGTGGTTTTTAACCTCATACAAAATTCACCCTCTCGGAAACATCCGAAATAATGCTTGATTACATATCTGAGTATTACAGCCTGGCCAAGGTGACACATAAAATTAGCCATCATAATATCCTCTGCCCTATAACTCAGCCAAGGTCAGGTTTTTTTGTTTGTTTGTTTTTTCAGTAAAGAAGGAAATCTTTAACAACCAAGAGCAAAATACAAAAATAATTACTATAAAAATTAGAGTAAAAGCATAGGGGCTCACTTTACCAGGTATCAAAACATAGGTGAAGGTGGTGTAGTCACTCAGTTATGTCTGACTCTCTGCGACCCCGTGGACTGTAGGCCACCAGGCTCCTCCATCCATGGGATTTTCCAGGCAAGAATACTGGAGTGGGTTGCCATTCCCTTCTCCAGGGGATCTTCCTGACTCAGGGATTGAACCCGGGTCTCCTGCATTGTAGGCAGATGCTTACATACTACCCCCTGTAAACTCCAGGCATTTTCTTGACATTAATATAATATAACTGAGTGTCTAATGGACATCTCCAACTCCGAATGTTCAAAGCTGATTTTTCTTCCAAAGTTGGAAGACCCCTTCCATTGCCCTGCCTCCACCGTGGGTTCCTCCCTCTTCCACACACAATCTTTGTGATCTGCCAGGGCTCACAGTCCTGGAGACACCAGAGTGAACACCTGATCAAGACCTGAACAATTATTATACTTATCCCTCCTGTCCACAGTGATTCATGAGAGACAAATGAGTGACCATGTCAGTCCAATCAATGTGTTGCCACCATGGACTATTGTGTATAGCGGGTAGGATATCCTTTTTATTTCAGCAAGATTTGAGGATGGGGTAGGACGTAAGTGTGGCACCTTCTAGCAGCCATCCTGCCAGGACAAGGAGTCTGCCTGTGAATTAAGCCAACACAAGTAAAGACGAAAAATGGGAAGATTGAGATCATGTCTAGATGGCATCATTATGCCACTCAGAGACACCTGTGCCTCTCTTTCTAGAATCAGAAAGCCCCATGCTAGTTTGACTTGGGTTTTGACCACTTACATGCTGCAGATCACCAAGATAAAGGGGTTCCCTGGTGGCTCAGATGGTGAAGAATCCATCTGCAATGCAAGAGACCTGGGTGTGATCCCTGGGTTGGGAAGATCCCATGGAGGAGGGCATGGCAACCCACTCCAGTAATCTTGCCTGGAGAATCCCCATGGACAGAGGAGCCTGGCGGGCTACAGTTCACGGAGTTGCAAAGAGTCAGACACAACTGAGCAACTAAGAACAACACAACAACCAAGGTAAAAGACTTTGTTGAAGGAGGTTGATTTACGCTGGGAGGCACGTGAGTAGAAAGCTATTTCGTGTCAGAAATTAAGCATCAGGTTATCACCCAGTCAAGGAAGTTACCTCAGTTTTACTGCATACAAAGTGAGAAGGGGGAAAGCTGGAGAAATGATTGCTGGATAAATTCAAGTTATCCTAGATGCAAAAGTGTTTAAGTATAGCTCAGACATACCCTGACATATGATGGCAATTTTGGAAGCTGGTCTAGATATGAAAATAGAAGGACTTTGAATCACCTTCCAAAACATCAACTAGCCATACAAAGCGCTCTTTCTAAAATACACTAAGACACTGGATTGATGACATGGAAAATCTAAGGTAATTAACATGACTTTGGCTTCCGTGGTAGCTGAGTCATTTTTATTGCTTTTACAACTACATTTTGATGTCAAAGCACATGAGGCTTCTGTATTTACAGTTATTCTGTTAATGCATTATAATTACAGATGTAATCAAAAAGAGAAGTTTGATTTTTTGCCTAAATGACACCTTTAATCACTTCTGAATAAGGCATGTCTCCAATTAGAGATATCTCAGAAAATCACACTGAATAGCCTCATTTATTAGAATTCTAAACAGGAGCTCTTTATTTCAATGCCATCTCCCTTTAGTCTGCTTTCCTAGAGAAGGGCATAGTTTCCTGCACATTATGGCAGAGTAAAATTCTTTGCCTGCAGTTGAGCTTAGCATATCCTCCACCAGAGGAATCACTGAACAATTATCTTTTTCTCTATTAAAATAAATTCAACAAACTGTTCTGAGTACCCATCAATACCAAATATTAAAAAATGTGGATTGGGAAGTCTTCAAATCTGTCCACGCTAAATTTAGGATATAATGGAGGTTGCAAGTGTATTGAGTTAGGCCTTAAAGTAGGATATGACTAGCAGAGAAAGTAGTGTATACTTCATGCACAAGGAGTGGCCTGAATGACTATCAAGTCTGGGAGGTAGAAAAAGACAACGTTTGAAAATGAAATTAAGTCAAGATGATGTCATAGTGGGTAAAGACGGGCCCTAATTCAATGACTATTCTCTTTTCTATTATTTATTTATTTTTAATTGGAGGATAATTGCTTTACAATATTGTGTTGGTTTCTGCCATACATCATCATGGTCAGTCATGGGTATACACTGAGACTCAGAGGAAGATGGTCGTGTTAAGACATGGATAGAAGCTGAAGTTACAATACTGTAAGCTGTGGAATGCCAAGAATTGCTAACAACCACTAGAAGTTAGGAATAAAAGAGGGGTCCTCTCCCAAAGCCTTCAGAATGAGCATGGCCTGCCATCTATCATGAGAATGGGGTGCTCCTAAAGTCACTGAACCCAAAAAAGAAAAGCAAAAGAAATAGATCTGGTATCAACACCCTTTCCCAGCAGAGTGAACTCAGCAGTTAAGCAAAGACTGAAACTATCATGGAGCTTTCTGATTCTAGAAAGTGGAGGTACAGGTGCCTCTCTCTGTGTGGTAAAATGATGCCATCTAGACATGATCTCAGTCTTCCTATTTCTTGTCTTCATTTGTATTGACTCATGAGCAATAAACAAATGGTTGGCACTGAGATTTGGAAGTCTGCTATGTCACATTATCTCATTTGAAGAAAATAATAACATTGACCTAGGATTTCCTCTTGCTTTTTAGTTGCTTATGCCACCCCAGCTTCTTTTTCTCTGACATTCCCAGAAGAAGTGGCTTTATTTGATAGCCAATTTTTGCTTCCCTACTGGCTCAGATGGTAAAGACTCTGCCTGAAGTGTAGGAAACCCGTTTGATTCCTGGTTTAGGAAGATATACTGCAGAAGGGAATGGCTACCCACACCAGTATACCTTCCTGGAGAATTCCATGGACAGAGGAGCCTGGTGAGCTACAATCTATGGAGTCACAAAAAGTCTGACACAACTGAGCAACTAATACTTTTTTCTCTATACCAGGTGATTCAACATCCTATTATAGACACTTAATGGTTCATAACCTCTCACTTCCAGACACTAGGATGAAAACAATTTTTCCTGAAGCTGTATATCAACATGTCTCATGAGACTATTTCTTGTAAGTTTCACTATTATTTTTCTTTCTTAGAAAGGCATTTATCCCAAAGACTAAAAACTTTGGCATTAGTAACCAGAGCAACAATGAAACAGTGTTTGTTCTCTGTGCATCCTTGATGCCTAGTGTTATGCCCTTCACAAAATACTGGAACCCAGCCAGTGTTTTGGAGAGAAACATGTGAATGAGCATGTTTATCCTGTTATTTAAGGCAAAAGATACGTGAAAATATCCAAGGTGTTCATTTTTAAAAAATTTTTTTTTATTAGTTGGAGGCTAATTACTTCACAACATTTCAGTGGGTTTTGTCATACATTGACATGAATCAGCCATAGAGTTACACGTATTCCCCATCCCGATCCCCCCTCCCACCTCCCTCTCCACCCGACTCCTCTGGGTCCTCCCATGCACCAGGCCCGAGCACTCCATTTAAAAGAAATTAAAAGTAGAGGTTAGAAAATTTGGCTACTCAAATGGAATGGGTGAGGTCTATGGAATCACCACAGCTTCAGTGGTAGAGGGAGGCATAAGCAGCTGAAAAGCAAGAGGAAATAAATACTAGAACAATATGATTGTGTTCTATTTTCAGTAGAAATAAATGTCATAGTTAAAAAGTCAAGGCTTAACATCATAGGTCGTAGAACTGAAATCTAGCCCTTGTCCCTGTTATATGAGTTTTGGGGCAAATTTCCTAACCACTCTTTGCTTTCTTATCCTAATTTGTGAACAAGGTATGATAAATAACATTATCAGTCTCATGACTTTCTTTATGAGGATGACATGTTTAATTACCATAGAATATTCAGCACATAAAATAGGCATTAAGTAAATACTAGCTATGATTAATGTTGTTATTTATTGCTATATCCCAGCCTAGATCACATTCCTTTTATCTTTTTTCTCCTCATTAGCACAGCCTTTGTGACACTTAGGCATTCTTTTCACAGCTTGTTTTCTTAATCATTCTTTTAGAGCTTTTCATAATCTCTGTTGAAGTCTTTTCAAGGTGCAAGTAACAGAAACCCAACTCACATTATCTCAAGCCAGGAAGGAGAATCCATCTGCTTATATAAATAATAAGGAGAGATTCTTTTGCCCCCTTTAGCCTCTCAGGTATCCAGCCTGATTTTAGCTTGCCTTCTGTTTATTTAAGAGAAACAGAGGTGCTAAAATACTGGCTCAAATTGTGAAATAGTAAAGACCTGGCTTTCCTGATGGGCAAGATTACTGGGTGGTGACAATGTCTACATGGCTGCTCCTCATACAATGAGACCTGTATTCTTGTAAGAGTTGTATTTAGCATGTTACAAAGTGTGTGGAAACAATGGAAAGGATTTTTAAAAAAAGACCAAAAGAGAAAGATAAAGCAATGTGAAAGATGTCATAAATAACAAAGAATTGAGATTGGTTTGGAAAAGCAACATTTTAGCTCAACTTCATAGTAACATTTGTACAAGATGTAATTTATTACTAAGAGGATGTTGACCAATTATTTGCCAACTCAACAGAAGCCAAAACAAATGCTGATAAAAAAGTGAAAGCAAAAAAGAACTCAATTAAAAAATACTATCCCATCTTTGCCTTTTAAAAAATCTGAGTTGACTGCAAAGAGTGAGTGTGGAATTTCTGACACAGGTAAATAATATTAACTAATGCCATTATCAGTCTCAACACCAGTATTCTTTGGCAGTAAACTGCCATGAACCATAAATTGAAAGGTGAACAGCTGCTGTCCTTTTCTGTGCCCTTGAGAAACCTGTGGTCTAGAGGGAGGGCATTACTAGTTATATTTCTATTGTCTTTCTCTACTGAATCTCAGAATTTCATATTTTGTAGCTATGTAATATAGCAGGTTGACTTCCCTGGTGGTGCAGCATTAAAGAATCCACCTGTCAACACGGGAAATGCAGGTTCAATCTCCGGGTTGGGAAGATCCTCTGGAGAAGGGAATGGCAACCCTCTCCAGTATTCTTGCTTGGGAAATCCCATGGACAGAGGAGCCTGGCAAGTTATAGTCCATGGGGTCACAAAGAGTCAGACACGACTTAGGGACCAAACAAAAACAACAATGTAGCAACTGATAGGACGGAATTTGTCACATCAATGTTTGTGACTTGGGAAGCCCCTCCTCCGGTGGGCTTCCCTCATAACTCAGCCAGTAAAGAATCTGCCGGCAATGTAGGAGACATTGGTTCGATTCCTGGGTCAGGAAGATCACCCGGAGAAGGAAATGGCAATCCACTCCAGTATTCTTCCCTGGAGAATCCCATGGACAGAGGAGCCTGGCAGGCTACAGTCCATGGGGTCGCAAGAGTCAGACATGACTTGGTGACTAAACCACCACCACCGCCTCGCCATGGCATGATCAAGGGCCTGGGCTCCAACTTTTGGTCACCCAGGGCTGATTTCTTTCAATGCTTCCCCAGGGTCACATCCCATGAAGCCTTTCTGTAGGCTTCATAAAGTTTTCTGTAGTGATGAGCTCCTTAACTAGTGATGCCACGGCCTTTGGAAGTTCTTGGACAAGTTCATGCTCACTCTTACGTGTTACACTCTAAAGGGAATTGCTGAGTCAGATTATATGGACTCGAGAATTTCATACATCTCATCACGTGGTGTTTCAGTGCTGAATGAGAGTTTCTGTTTTCCCAATTTTCCCCAACATTGTTATAATTTTTCTTCATCTTAAAGTATTTTACAATTTGTTATTCATGAAAAAAACATTTTCTTTTACATTTCTTCAGTGGTTAGTGAGATCATGTATTTCCATATGTCTATTGGCCATTTTTACTTCTTTTGTGAGCTGAATGGAAATGGCAAGTTTGAAAATAGACACAATTCTGGGCTATCAGGTTAAATAGAATTAAATTCAGTGAAATGACAAGCAGCTTATAGTGGAAACAAGACTCACAACTAACCTTTCCTGAAGAATATAAGAAAACTTGTATTATTTCTACTTATCTAATTTATTTGCTTTTTTTCCCTCTTGCTAGTGAATAATCTGAATGCAGTATGCCTATCTTTGTCAAGGAGTGTTCTTTGTTGTTGCTCTATCAATGAATAATATGTACATTCCATGGCAGCTCAGACGGTAAAGCATCTGCCTGCAATGTGGGAGACCTCGGCTCAATCTCTGGGTCTCGAAGATCCCCTGGAGAAGGAAATGGCAACCCACTCCAGTACTCTTGCCTGGAAAATCCCGTGGATGGAGGAGCCTGGTAGGCTACAGTCCATGGGGTCGCAAAGAGTCGGACACGAATGAGTGACTTCATTCATTCATTTATTCATAGGTATATAGATTTAGGACACTTAAATTCCCATCTAGGGTTTCTGAATAATAGAAGAAGCTGGGGAAATAGACATAGGTTACTGAAAATTCTTTCAGAAGAAATTCATATAAACGTCAGAACTCTATATGATCCTTGAGGGAAATAAGTTGCAAGATTCACAAATGTTGTCTTAATGTAGAATAAAAGTCATATTCAGAGCCCCTTTGTCAGTTCTTCAACTCTAGAAGCTGCATATCTGAAATCCTTCAAAACCACAATGAGGTACCATTACACGCCAGTCAGGATGGCTGCTATCCAAAAGTCTACAAGCAATAAATGCTGGAGAGGGTGTGGAGAAAAGGGAACCCTCTTACACTGTTGGTGGGAATGCAAACTAGTACAGCCACTATGGAGAACGATGTGGAGATTTCTTTAAAAACTGGAAATAGAACTGCCATATGACCCAGCAATCCCACTTCTGGGCATACACACTGAGGAAACCAGATCTGAAAGAGACACGTGCACCCCAATGTTCATCGCAGCACTGTTTATAATAGCCAGGACATGGAAGCAACCTAGATGTCCATCAGCAGACGAATGGATAAGGAAGCTGTGGTACATATACACCATGGAATATTACTCAGCCATTAAAAACAATTCATTTGAATCAGTTCTAATGAGATGGATGAAACTGGAGCCCATTATACAGAGTGAAGTAAGCCAGAAGGATAAAGACCAATGCAGTATACTAACACATATATATGGAATTTAGAAAGATGGTAGCGATAACCCTATATGCAAAACAGAAAAAGAGACACAGATGTACAGAACAGACTTTTGGACTCTGTGGGAGAAGGCGAGGGTGGGATGTTTAGAGAGAACAGCATCAAAACATGTATACTATCAAGGGTGAAACAGATCACCAGCCCAGGTGGGATGCATGAGACAAGTGCTCAGGGCTGGTACACTGGGAAGACCCGGAGGGATGGGGTGGGGAGGGAGGTGGGAGGGGGGATCGGGACAGGGAACACATGTAAATCCATGGCTGATTCATGTCAATGTATGGCAAAAACCACTACAATATTGTAATTAGCCTCCAACTAATAAAAATAAATGGAAAAAAAAAAAACCTCTGCATTTGTATAGTTTAATTTTAACTTTTCCAAATGTGCTTATTGAATTTTTATCAAAGCAGAAAACTAAGACCAAGAGAGGATTCAGATCCAGGATTCCTGGCACTTAGTCCAGTCTTCTGTCATTACAATGTGTCCTTTCCAAGATCATTGTTGTTCAGTCGCTATGTCATGTCCAACTCCTTGTGACCCCATGAACTGCAGCATGACAGGGTTCCCTGTCCTTCATGATCTCAGGTCATAATCACTAGACTTTGATCTAGCAATGGGGCATGAGGGATGAGACCACATATAACAAGCATCAAGTTTGTTTTTGAGTTGCTGCACCAAGGTTTTCCCAGTTGTGTGCCTGCAAGTGAATTGCTTGTATCTGGCTGGTCCTTTTCTAGATTTACCAAAACATAGGCTCAGTGATTGAAACTTAAAGCAGTTCCATTTTTTTAACAAGCTCCCAAAGGTTTTGCTATTGTAAACTCTTCCCTGTGATAATTATTGCCTCTCTTACTTTTCAGGGGAGGCATTAGGAGGGACTCAAATTTTATTTCACCTTCTTAAAGATTTTCTTGTGATATTTATGCACTGATCATTTAAACTCACTTACTAATCTGAGGAGAGTTAGAAAAAGGAAAAAAACTATGTGAGAGTCAGGATGTAGAAACAAATTAACTATTAATGATCCAGAAGGTTTGGATGAATGGTATTCCCCAGTCTCACCAGAAAACAGCATTGCTTATTTAAGAGGGCCTTCACTTAGCTGTTTTAATAAGAGCTAGTCAACTGAAAGACATCTTTGAACAAATGATAAAGAACATGGTGTCTCATGCATAAACAATATGACGTCCTGAGAGATGGGTGGATGGGCTCGGAGCCAGACAGGTCTGGCTGTGAATCTCAGATCCTCTCCTTATTAGCTTTGTAGCCTTGCTTGAACAATTTAAATATTCTCATCTTCAGTCTCATTATCTACACATTCAGGTTAATACTTATTCTTCTTTATAAATTTATAAATATTTTTAAAGTTCCTAGTATTTTGTAGATACAGTCAATAAGGTCCAAGATAGGAAATGATTAATAAAAATTACAGACAATGACCAGTGCCAAAGAATGTGCCAGAACATGGAGTGGCTGGATTTTATAGTTGGTAACTTTTATTTAATATAGGACTATCTGAATATTCTGCTTCTGGTTTTATTGACCTGAAAGATTAAAAAAACAAGAATAGATATCAATTCTTTTTCCTCATCTCAAATAATGTGATAAGAAACAGGAGAAGCAAACTTTCAGCCTCCAGTAGTTTTAGTTTTTTTGTGTTACTAAAACTTCCTTCCCTGGGATAAATAAATCAGTTAATCCAATAAAAAGGAAGCCACTAATTCTAATGAGTAGGCCCTTGGAGGAGATGAACCAATAAGAAATATGCTCCCATTTCTGCTGTAACAAGCACAGGAGAATGCAGGGGGAAACCTTGCTTTACATGACAAGAGAAAAATGAAAATATTCTATGAAGATTGAGGCCTGGTTCTGGATGGAAGACCTGCAGTGCTTGTCCTATTCATATGAAGCTGTGAACCCCAACTCAACTCCTTGGCTTTCTGAATTTGAAGAAGAAACTGGATAGGCCCATCAGAAGCCCTATTCCTTGTGTCCAGGTGGGACTATCAATCAAGGTACCCACATTCCCCACTTCTGGACTGGGCTTTGTGAAGCAGTCAGCCCGTCCTCCCCACCTCAGTGATTTGTACTGGGGAAGGCATGTCACCCTCAGGCCTTGTGAAGTCCTCTTGGAGAGACTCGTATGCACTTGTAGATGGGGAAAAAATGGAAACAGTGGCAGACTTTATTTTCTTGGGCTCCAAAGTCACTGTGAACTGTGACTGCAGCCTTGAAATTAAAGGACACTTCCTCCTTGGAAGGAAAGCTATGACAAATCTAGACCATGTTTTAAAAAGCAGAGAAATCACTTTGCTAAAAAAAAAGGCCCATATAATCAAAGCTATGGTTTTTCCAGTGGTCATGTACTGATGTGAGAGTTGGACCATAAAGAGGGCTCAGTGCCAGAGAATTGATGATCTCAAACTGTGGTGCTGGAGAAGATTCTTGAGAGTCGCTTGGAAAGGAAGGAGATCAAACCAGTCAACCCTAAAGGAAATCAATCCTGAATATCATTGGAAGGACTGATGCTGAAGCTGAAGTTCCAGGACTTTCGAAGGACCAATTCATTGGAAAAGACCCTGACACTGGAAAAGATTGAGGGCAGGAGAATTGGACGACAGACAATGAGATGGTTGGATGGCATCACCAACTCAATGGATATGAGTTAGAAAAAGCTCCAGGAGATGGAGAGGGACAAGGAAGCCTGGCATGCTGCAGTCCATGGGGTTGCAGAGTCAGACATGACTTTTAGCCACTAAAGAACAATAACATACACACTTGAAGAAAATTCTCTTTTCTTTTTCTTTCCCTCAAGCTGAGAAAAGAGGGAGGGGAAGAGGAACAGTTTGCCATTGAGACTGTTTACAAAACCCAGGATTTTTCAGTTACATGAGTCAAGATTGTGACTCTTGTGATTGAGCTGATTTGACGTGACCCATATAGAGTCTAATTTCATGGGTCTGAGAGCCTGGGTGAGAAAAAACTGGAAAGGACTGTGTCCTCCCACGTACCTTGATTCTGCCAGCTACCTAGGTGGTCTTCAGCACTGTTTGCTGTTTTTAAGCCTTTTAAGTAAATGTTCTGAGATGTTGTTATTGCTGCTGCTATTGTCATTCTTGTGTTGATATGAAACAATGAATGTCATGACTCTGCTTTTTATCTCACTAATTTTGACCTGACCCTGGCAGTCCCTTATCTCCAGGAATGTGTATTCTCCTGATTCTGCATCCTAGGTGAGCTTAGAGCATATAGTCAACTGGAAAAGCCAAAAACAAGACTGGCTTTCTGAGAAAGAGCCTGCCTGGAAATGCTGTTACAAACATATTGTGTGAGCATCTGGCCTTAGCAACAGTGAGAAGCTACCAAAACAAAAAAGAAAAAAACAAGGTGGAGAAATGGGTTTACAAGCAACAGTTTAGGATCATGTGGGTCCAGAAGACACAGCTTTTACATGTATCCACTGCCTTTAGGATGGAATCCTCAAGAAAGAAGCCTCAACCCATTCATCAAATGGAATGAATTTAGGAATTTGCTGTAAAGCCCGTCTACAATCTGGATGAAATTTGTCTTATTCTGGACTCAAAAGACAATTCACTCTGTAGTTGGACCTCCTCCGCTGAACATACTGTGCAGCTTTTTTGGCTACCAGGCCAAGAGGCAAGCTTCCAGTCTGCTTCCCTCCTCCTGCCTCCACCCCCTTTATTCTTGAAACTGCTCCAATCAGAAGTGACCTCGTAAGTCACTGGTTATCTAGCCATTATTCCTCAGAGGGATTTGGATTGGATTGCAACAAAGAGCAACTTTTGAAACTAGATAGACCTGGGTTTCGACCTTAATTTTCATTCTTCCCTTCCTATTTTCTTTCTTCATCATTTAAGGAGTGCATATATGCTAGACACTGTATCAGATACTAGAGATGCAGGGATGAACTAAAAAGAAGTCTCTGCTTTCTTGAAATATAGACAGACATTTAATGAATAAACATCTTAAATAGTTTATTGGCATCAAGTCATTTTCTCTGCTTGGCCTCAGTTTCCTCATCTGTAATATGGATAGGAAAATGCCCACTTTGCTTGACTGCTTTAGTTACTATAGCTTTATAATATAGGTTGAAATCAGAAAGTGAGATGCCTTCATTATTGTTCTTCTTTCTCAAAATTGCTTTGGCCAGTTGGAGTCTTCTAGTTCCCTACAAATTTTAAATTGTTCTATTTTTGTGAAAAATGACATTAGAATTACATTTGAACTGTAGATCACTTTGGGTAGTATGGATATTTTATAATATTAATTCTTCCAATCCATAAACATGAAATATTTTTATTTGCCTCTTCTTCAGTTTATTTCATCAGTGTATTATAGATTTCAGTGTACAGATCTTTCACCTCCTTGGTTAATTCATTCCTGTGTTTTATTCTTTTTGATGTTACTGTAAGTAAGATTGTTTCCTTAATTCCTCATTCTAATAGTTCATTGTTGGGTGTACAGAAATGCAACTGACTTTTGTATACTGAGTTTATATTCTTCAACTTTATTGAAATCATCTACTAGTTCTAACATTTTTTGGTGGAGTCTTTAGTTTTCTATACAAAACATTATGTCATCTGCAAAAAGAGACAATTTTACTTCTTCATTTTTAATTCAGATGTATTTTATTATTTTTCTTGACTAATTTCTCTGGCTACAACTTCCTGTATAGTGTTTAATGAAAGTGGTGAGCATGGGCATCTTTGTCTCAGAGGAAAAGCTTTCAGCTATTTCACTGTTGAGTGTGATGTCAGCTGTGGGCTTGTCACATATGGCTTTTATTGAGGTATGCCTCCTTTATGCCCAGTTTGTTGAGAGTTCTTATCATAAAAGAAAGTTGAATTTTGTCCATTTTTCTTATATCTGTTGAGATGATCATATGATCTTTATTCTTTATTAGTGTGGTATATGAAATTAATTGATTTGAGGTTGTTGAACCATCTTTCTATCCCTGGAATATATCCCATTTGATTATGATGTATGATCCTTTTAATATATCATGAAACTAGTTTGCTAATATTTTGTTGATGATTTTTGCATGTATGTTAATCAGGGATTGGCACAATTTTAAATATTGGCACAATTTTCTTTTCTTGTTGTGTTCTTGTCTTACTTTGGGATCAGGATAATATTGACGTTATATAATGAGTTTGGAAGGATTTCCTCCTCTTCTATTTTTTGGAAGAATATGAGAAGTATTGGTATTATTTATTCTTTAAATATTTGGTAGAATTCAACAAGGAAGCCTGGAGTTTTTAATTTGATTTGATCCTAGATTTTTCTTGTTTAGAGGATTTGATTACTGATTTAGTTTCCTTCCTAGTAATTTGTCTCTTCAGATTTTCTATTTCTTCATGGTTAAGTCATGGTGGATTGCATGTTTCTAGAAACTTATAGATTATATTACTTCTAGATTCTCTCCAGTTTGTTGGCTTATAATTATAATCTGAACCTTTGTGTTTCTGTGGTATCAGTTATAATATCTCATCTTTCATTTCTAATTTTATATTTGAGTCCTCTCTCTTTTTTTCCTGGTAAGTCTAGTTAGTGATTTGTCTATTTGTTCATTTTCAAACAACAAACTTGTAGTTTTGTTATTCTTTTCTATTATTTTTTAAATCTCTATTCCATTTATTCCCACTTTGATCATTGTTATTTTCTTCCTGTTAGCTTTGGTCTCAGTTTGTTCTTCTGTTTTTAGTTTCTTTAGGTTGTTTAGTTTCATTAGGTTGTTTACATTTGACAATTTCAAGGATGTTTTCAGTTGTCCTAACTGGTAGGGGAAGAGAGAAAGGTGTTACTTGCATCTAGTTGGTGTAGGCCAGGGATGATGCTAAACATTTTACACTCACAGGATGCCTCCCACACACACCCTCAACACACACTTCCCCCTGTAAACACGTACAAGAATGAATGACTGGGACAGTCTGTCATGTCAAGGTTGAGAATATGTGCTATTAAATGCAGTGGAAATGAAAATTAAGATTATTTCAATTAGACCTGGGACTTCCCTGGGGATTCAGTGGTTAAGAGTCCACATCTCCATTGTGGGGGGCATGGGTTTGATCCCTGGTCAGGGAACTAAGATCCCCCATGCTATGTGAAGCACAGTCAAAATGAATTATCAAAAAAATGCAACTAGGCCAAAATGTTCATAGCTAAACATGGTGGGGGACAAGATGGACTAAAAAGGGAAAACTGGCAAGGTCTAAGAGGCAACAGTGCCATCAGAGATCTTAAAATCTCATTGAGGAAAGAAGACTCACACATGAAAATAATTTATGGAACAAAATTAAGGCATCTTATACTTGAAGTCAGATGACAATTCTTCCAGATCTGCTGTTGACTTATCATATTGATGATGGACAAGTCACTTACTCATCCTAGTCTGCTAAACTTAGCACTCAAAATGGAATAGATAGTTCTGAAGACAGATCAAACACTAGCATTTCAATTTTAACTATAGTCACTAGTATAATAAACATAGACTTTTGACACTAGTATCCCAGGTAAGTTCTCTCACATATTAGGCAGGAGGATTTCGATAGGACTTTGAGCCTCAGTTTTATTGCCTGTAACTGGGGGAAATAATAAATAACTTGCAGCAGAGAACCTGGCCTATAGATACTATCATACTATGGTCCATGGAGCATATTTTCATCTTTTTCATGGTTGTACATCTGGGTGAAGGCATGCTTCCTTAGTACTGATCAGGAACAGCAACAATAACAAAGGGCCTTGTCCCTTCTGGGGTGAGTGTGTACAGTTTCCCAGTAAGCCTGTTAGCGTGCTCCAGACCCTATTCTGACTGTGCATCATGGGTAAGTCATTGCCCTTCTGAAAACTTGGCCACCCCACCTGAGAGGTGGAAGAACTATCGCCTTAAAAGAACATTAGTGTATTTCTAATATTTCTATTTAAATCTATTTTCTCTATTTCCTAGTGCCCGTGAAAGTCTTCCAGGATATTCTCACTTCTCCATCTGTAGGTTCAAACAGCAATAATAAATCTTGTCTTCAAGTCAGCTAAGAACTCTCCTTATTTGTACTATTGTAGGAAATAGGTAAAAAGATAATCAAATTTAAAACCTAGTGTTAAAAAAAAATGAGCTGATTCAGAGATTAAAAATAGAGTTGGAGGGAGTTCCCTGGTGGCCTAGTGGGTAGGATTGGGCCCAGTTCAGTCCTTGGTCAGGGAACTGAGACCCAGCAAGCCACATAGCGTGGCAAAATAAATGAATAAATAAATAATTGGAGAATACAGTCTCTGTCTCAGTTGAGATAGGGAGTGCAGTTTGGGGAAGAATCATGTGGAAAGAAAAAAACAAAAGATTATGGGTGATAGCTATGGTTTTTGTGATGTACTGAAATTTAAAATTCAGTGGAGAAAAAGGAGTTCTAAGATATATTAGTCTGGAATATGAATGGAAGGTTTTCTCAAAAACGTTTTAGTTTTTAACAGAACTCAATAAAGCTTTAATGAGAAATTTTAAATCTCAATGTAAAGGAATTTAGGAGGGATCAAAGAAAAGACTGAGTTTCTTGTCCAAATGGATGTAGGACGAAGTAGACAGAGTATATGCAAGATAAGAGTTCCAGACAGTTAGGACTATGAAGAAATAAGTCTTTGAGGAATTCTCAAAATTATAGAAAGGAGTCTATATCTTCAGAGGCCAGAAAGTGGGGTGTAAGTCAGGTTTACTTAGATTTCTTAGGAAGGAGACCCACCTGACTAAAAGCCCTACATAAGTCTTTACCATTTAACAACTCTGGGTCTCAGTTTTCTTACATCTTAAATGATGAGATTGCAACCTGAAATACCTAACACCTACTTCATAATGATGACAAATTAAAATGATAATGGAGGGCTTCCCAGGTGGCACTTGTGGTAAAGAACCCACCTGCCAGTGCAGGAGATATACAGGATGCAGGTTCCATCCCTGGGTCAGGAAGAACCGCTGGAGGAGGGCATAGCAGTCCACTCCAGTATCCTTGCCTGAAGAATCCCATGGACAGAGGAGCCTATGGGCTATGGTCCATGGGGTTGCAAAGAGTGGGACATGACTGAAGCAACTTAACACGCACACGCACACAATCATGGTTCAGGCATACAGAAATGGAGTCAGTCCAGCGGCCATTAAGGATCTGGACTCAGACTGAAGCAATGGAGAAGAGTTAAGCAATGACTATTCAGGAACAAATGGGACCTAATGAAAATTAAAAGCTTTTGCACAACAAAGGAAACTATAAGTAAGGTGAAAAGACAGCCCTCAGATTGGGAGAAAATAATAACAAATGAGGAAACAGACAAAGGATTAATCTCAAAAATATACAAGCAACTCCTGAAGCTCAATTCCAGAAAAATAAACGACTCAATCAAAAAATGGGCCAAAGAACTAAACAGACATTTCTCCAAAGAAGACATACAGATGGCTAACAAACACATGAAAAGATGCTCAACATCACTCATTATCAGAGAAATGCAAATCAAAACCACAATGAGGTACCATTACACGCCAGTCAGGATGGCTGCTATCCAAAAGTCTACAAGCAATAAATGCTGGAGAGGGTGTGGAGAAAAGGGAACCCTCTTACACTGTTGTGTAATGCAACAGTGTAAGAATGCAAACTAGTACAGCCACTATGGAAAACAGTGTGAAGATTTCTTAAGAAACTGGAAATAGAACTGCCATATGACCCAGCAATCCCACTTCTGGGCATACACACTGAGGAATCCAGATCTGAAAGAGACACGTGCACCCCAGTGTTCATCGCAGCACTGTTTATAATAGCCAGGACATGGAAGCAACCTAGATGCCCATCAGCAGATGAATGGATAAGGAAGCTGTGGTACATATACACCATGGAATATTACTCAGTCGTTAAAAACAATTCATTTGAATCAGTTCTAATGAGATGGATGAAACTGGAGCCCATTATACAGAGTGAAGTAAGACAGAAGGATAAAGACCAATGCAGTATACTAACACATATATATGGAATTTAGATAGATGGTAGCGATAACCCTATATGCAAAACAGAAAAAGAGACACAGAAGTACAGAACAGACTTTTGAACTCTGGGGGAGAACGTGAGGGTGGGATGTTTTGAAAGAACAGCATGTATATTATCTATGGTGAAACAGATCACCAGCCCAGGTGGGATGCATGAGTCAAGTGCTCGGGCCTGGTGCACTGGGAGGACCCTGAGGAGTCGGGTGGAGAGGGAGGTGGGAGGGGGGATCGGGATGGGGAATACGTGTAACTCCATGGCTGATTCATGTCAATGTATGACAAAACCCACTGAAATGTTGTGAAGTGATTGGCCTCCAACTAATAAAATAATATTAAATAATAATAATAATAATAATAAAGCTATAATACAAATTCTTTAGCAGTAAAACTTACTTGATGTGTATATGGCTGAAAAAGTTTTAATGATCACAGATACAGTTTCAGAAGCTCTGAATATTAAATTACTTATGAATAAAATAGAGAGAAAAGTATTTTTTAAGTAAAATATTCACATATAAAAACTAATAATTGTTAAAAAATTATCTACTAGAGCTCCTTAGTTGATTTGTCAGTCAGTTCAGTTGCTCAGTCAGTTCAGTCACTCAGTTGAGTCTAACTGTGTGACCCCATGGACTGCAGCACGCCAGGCTTCCCTGGCGTCCATCACCAACTTCCAGAGCTTGCTCAAACTCATGTCCACTGAGTTGGTGATACCATTCAACCATCTCTTCGTTTGTCATCCCCTTCTCCTCCTGCCCTCAATCTTTCCCAGCATCAGGGTCCTTTCCAGTGAGTCACTTCTTTGCAGAAGGTGGCCAAAGTATTGGAACTTCAGATTCAGCTTCAGTTCTTCCAATGAATATTCCAAACTGATTCCCTTTAGGATGGACTGGTTGGATCTCCTTTCAGTCCAAGGGACTTTCAAGAATCTTCTCCAACACCACAGTTCAAAAGCATCAATTCTTTGGCGCTCAGCTTTCTTTATGGTCCAACTCACATCCATACATGACTACTGGAAAAACCATAACCTTGACTAGATGGACCTTTGTCAGCAAAGTAATGTCTCTGCTTTTTATTACATGTTATATATTTGAGATAGTTTTTCTTCCAAGGAGCAAGTGTCTTTTAATTTCATGGTTGCAATAACCATCTGAGGTGATTTTGGAGCCCAAGAAAGTAAAGTCTGTCACTATTTCCATTGTTTCCCCATGTATTTGCCATGAAATGATGGGACCAGATGCCATGATCTTAGTTTTTTGAATATTGAGTTTTAAGCTAGCTTTTTCATTCTCCTCTTTCACTTTCTGCCATGAAGTATGGTGCCATCTGCATATCTGAGGTTATTGATATTTCCCCCTGCAATCTTGATTCCAGCTTGTGCTTCATTCAGTCCAGCATTTCACATGATGTACTCTGCATATAAGTTAAATAAGCAAGGTGACAATATACAAACTTAACATACTCCATTCCAATTTGGAACCAGTCCATTGTTCCTTATCTGTTCTTAAAGAGAAATAACAGTTCTAGTTATAAATATATATATATATATATATATATATATATATATATATATATATTTCTAACAGCTCATGTTAAAATAAATGGATTTATTTTTTTAAAACCTAAAATAAAAGTTTTACTAAATAATTGTGTAGAAATCCAAAATTATTAAGCCATTGATTGTTTCTTTGCAAAATGACTCTTCATTTTCCACACACATTATCTTAGTTAACTAAGTATCCCTAATATACTCTTTTAAGTGTGCAGTTCAGTAGCAATAAGTACATTCACATTGTTGTGCCCCTGATCTCCAGGGCACTTTTCATCTGGCAAAACTGAACCCTAATTGTTCCATGTCCAGTTCTAACTGTTGCTTCCTGACCTGCATACAGGTTTCTCAGGAGACAGGTAAGGTGGTCTGGTATTCCCATCTCTTTCAGAATTTTCCACAGTCTATTGTGATACACACAGTCCAAGGCTTTGGCATAGTCAATAAAGCAGAAGTAGATGTATTTCTGGAACTCTCTGGCTTTTTCTGTGATCCAATGGAAGTTGGCAATTTGATCTCTGGTTCCTCTGCCTTTTCTAAATCCAGTTTGAACATCTGGAAGTTCTCGGTTCATATACTGTTGAAGCCTAAGCTTGGAGAATTTTAAGCATTATGTTGCTAGCATGTGAGATGAGTGCAACTGTTCAGTAGTTTGGACATTCTTTGGCATTGCCTTTCTTTGGGATTGGAATGAAAACTGACCTTTTCCAGTCCTATGGCCACTGCTGAGTTTTCCAAATTTGCTGGCATATTGCATGCAACACTTTCACAGCATCATCTTTTAGGATTTGAAATAGCTCAACTGGAATTCCATCACCTCCACTAGCTTTGTTCATAGTGATGCTTCCCAAGGCCTGCTTGACTTCACACTCCAGGATGTCTGGCTCTAGGTGATTGATCATACCATCATGGTTATCTGGGTCATGAAGATCTTTTTTGTATAATTCTTCTGTGTATTCTTGCCACTTCTTAATATCTTCTGCTACTGTTAGGTACATACTGTTTCTGTCCTTTATTGTGACTATCTTTGCATGAAATGCTCCCTTGGTATCTCTGATTTTCTTGAAGAGATCTCTAGTCTTTCCCAGTCTATTGTTTTCCTCTATTTCTTTGCATTGATCCCTGAGGAAGGCTTTCTTATCTCTCCTTGCTATTCTTTGGAACTCTGCATCCAGATGGGTATACCTTTCTTTACTCCTTTGCCTTTAGCTTCTCTTCTTTTCTCAGCTATTTGTAAGGCCTCCTCAGACAACCATTTTGCCTTTTGTGTTTCTTTTTCCTGGGCATGGTCTAGATCACTGCCTCCTGTACAATGTCACAAAGTTCCCTTCATATTCTTCAGGCACTCTGTCTATCAGATCTAATCCCTTGAACCTATTTGTCACTTCCGCTGTACAATCATAACGGATTTGATTTAGGTTATACCTGAAAGTTCTAGTGGTTTTGCCTCCTTTCTTCTATTTAAGTCTGAATTTTTCCTAAGTTTATTAGCATATAACATCTCTATTTATTTCCTGGATTTTTTGTTACATGTACATGCTATTCAGTAATAAAATGTGCTGTGTTGAATATTGTGACATTTATGTACTGTCCCCTCTGTGAGATTTTAAGGAGCTAAATAAGACAGTTAGAAGTTTATGTTTCCCAGGACACCCTCTGAGATTCCTCCAGGTTCCACCTTAAAGTCTTAGTTTGCACAGAACATAGCTCAATTAACATAGAAAAGTTCTTCCTCCACTCAAGAATTCTTAGGAAAAAGTGGCTGTAGAGAAGTTAGCTGTGATTACCCTATCAAACAGAAAAACCGATCTTTTGTTTTTTGGATAATCACTGGAGAAACTAAACCATCATCATATTAATGTCTTCTCTGAGGACCTCAGAAATATTTTTACAGGAAGACATAGAGGAATCAAGTTTCTTTTCCCCATATGCTACTTAATCCATTAGGCATTTCTCCCCTGCTCATATGCCCGATTCACCTCATTTCATGTTGGCCGAAGGAGAAGGGGGTTGCAGAGGATGAGATGGATAGATAGCATCACCTAGTCGATGGACATGAGGCTGAGCAAAATCTGGCAGACACTGAAGGACAGGGAAACCTGGTGTGCTGTAATCCATGGGTTCACAAAGGGTAGGACATGACAAAGCAACTGAACTCCAATAACAAATGTTGGATATTGACTGCAGGGAGACTAGATGTCATGAAATTATTTCATGAAGGATTAAGCTGGGTTCTTCTCCCTCAGGGTTCCAAAAACTGTCTTAGAAGCCTAGAGAAGTGTGGGGCAAATTCCAGGTCAAATTAAGAATGAGTTTTGCCTATAGCCTAAAAAAGATGATCTCATTTTAACATTCTAGTAAATCTTTATTGTGTCATTATCAGTGACATTTTCAATAACTTATGCCATTTTGTGACATTATTGCATGTATTTTTTTTAAAGCTGTATTGAATTACTGTATTCATTTACTCTAAAATTCACACTTTTGAAGTATATGACTTAGAGATTTTTGCAAATTCAGAATTGAACAACAACCATCACCACTATCTAATTTTAAAACATTTATATCAACTTCCTCCTCCTTCAAAAAAAAAAAAATCCCTGGAAACAGTAGCCTACCCCATTACACCATTCCTCCATTTTGGTATTGAGAAGCTTTTGGTTTTCTATCTCTCTACCTGAGAACTATCTAATTTTGCATGAGAAACCACAACAGCCATTAATATTCCTTCTATTTGTGATTTAGGAACAGTGGCTCCATCTTAATGGCTGCCCCAATGCACATTCTTAAGATACTGTGTATTCTCTTAATAAGTAGTGGATATGTCAGAAGATCTCCTTATACTTACTAAGGAAAATAAGCATTTGAATAAAAGCAGTCACACTATGTGAACTGAATACCTTCCCGGGGTTATGGTTGCTTGGGTTAAGAGTGTAGCCTCTGTTTTGAGATAGTTTCTTTCATTCTAACTTGCAGTATTTGCCAATGCCAAGGAGGAGGTCTGCTCTACACAGTATTGATTTCAAAAGAAATTTTTAAGTTAGTTTAAGAATGCTATCCCCCCAAGTTAATATCTTGACTAGGATCGTATCATTAAAAGGAAACTCAAAGAATTATCTCATTTAACTTTCTGTCTTCTAAAAGGGGAATTTTTAAGCCTTGTCCATCACAACAAATAAATGTAAATACCCTGGTACCTCAGTCAGTAAAGAATCTGCCTGCAGTGTAGGAGACTGGGTTTGATTCCTGGGCAGGGAAGATACCCTGGAGAAGGAAATGGCAACCCACTCCAGTATTTTTGCCTGGAAAATCCTATTGACAGAGGAGCCTGGTGGGCTATAGTCCATGGTGTCACAAGAGTTGGACATGACTTAGTGACTAGACCACCACCAAAATCTTGAAATCTTGTAAAGAGTCTTTTCAACCAGGTCTCTAACTCTCCTTTTTATTTACTTCCATTTTCACTGACTTATACACTTGCTGTCCGCCATCTTATCCAAAGTTACTTTGGTTAGAAGCAATAGAAACCTATTTAAACTAACTCACATGTAAATAGTTTCTTTCTGTATGTCTGTTTCCTTCTTGTCTCTCTCTACCTCACACTATTTGCTGCTCTGTGAACATAATTTAAAAGGACTACCCCATAGCTGCCAGTTTTAAATATCCTGAGTTCAGATACTAAAAGAATCTGAATGATACCTTTGAATAGTAATTCTGAACTCTTTCAAGATAGAGAACATGGTGGCCCAGCTTGCTCAGGTTTTCTCTCCTGACCCAGACAGATTTGGTCAGAGGATCAGGACAAGCAGTTGTCAGAGAGAATGGGGTTGAATTGTTGACCCAAAAGCTCATTCTCAGCTTTATTCTTCAGAATGGTAGCCCAAACTTTATTTCTCTAAACAATTTCAAAAAATCAGCCCCATCAGTGTCAATCCTTTCAAGTACCTAAGAGTGTGGGCTTCTGCAAAAAAAAAAAAAAAAAAGTGGTGGGATGGGAAAGAGTTATTAGCAGTTTTCTTTGGGGGGGTGCGGTGGTGGAGTAGAAGAATATTTCAAGAGCCTGCAGATTGTGATGAAGCTTATCCCAGGGCCATCGACTGAGGTCTGCTATCTCATAGAATTACTGATGGACACAAATTCAGTTCCATCCACTTCTGTAGCCTGACAGTTCACAAAAAAAGTCACTGCTATTAGTCTCTTTCAGAGAAGTCCAAATAATGTAATATCATTTCACAGTTATTAGCCTTTTCTAAGTTATTGCACTTTGCTCAGTCCTGGCAAGAAGCCCATGTTCTGGAGCAGAACTCAACTTTTAAACACTGTAGTGATTGTCCTATTTTAAATAATGGATTTGCCAATGAAGACAAAGGGATTTTATGACCCTTAAAGAATCATTCACTTATCTATTTTAAATGTTAAAGGTTTAATGCTCTGGGTTGATTAAATCAATGCCAGGGCAGTGATTTCCCTGCAGGTGTCAGAAGAAATAGTCAAACCACATTTTTGTCTTTTGAGCTCTATCATTTATGAAGCTCCAAAAATTCAAAGAGAAAATTTCAGTATAATAGAAGATTATTGCTGTGAAAATTACTTGAGGGGAGAGAGGATATGTTTGTGAGGCATGGAAGGAACCTGTAATGTACAGTAAAAGGGTAACATCTGTTATTCTAAAATCTTCTTGTGTCTTCTAATGATGTTAGGTCTCTTGTCAAGGGCCTAACTCATCTAACCCTAGATATAATTAGATCTAATTTTTAGATATAATTAGATATAATCCTAATTAGATCTAATTATATCTGAGTAATATTGGGAAAAGTCACTAACACTTCCCTACTCTTTATTCTTGACTCTCAAAGGATATTTGACTATACAGAGGGACAGTGGAATACTATAGCCAGAATACTGGAGTGGGTAGCCTTTCCCTTCTCCAGGGGATCTTCCCAACCCAGGGATTGAACCCAGGTCTCCCACATTGCAGGCGGATTCTTTACCAGCCGAGCCACCAGGAAAGCCCATACAGAGGTACCAAATATTAAAAATCATATTGATATATTTCAAGAAAGACATGGTGAGCACCTAGAGATGGCAATCTTACTTCTTGTAAAAAATGTATCATCACAACCTAGAAAAATCATCCTAAGATACCTCTGACTCACAGCCTCTATCTACAGCTGACTGAGCACTGAGGTCCACCCCTGAACTAACCTGAGTCCATCACATGCTTTCTTTTGAGAAAGGGGAATTAACAACACAGGGATGGATGTGGTTCCTCTAGGACAGCCAAAATGGAAAGTCACATTGATGGCAAGGGTTTTCGGCAGTGCCTTCAGGGACAGCTATGTACATGTGGATGAGTGGACAGAAAAGTTGTCTTCTTAGAGGAAAGGATTAAGCAGATGTCTAACAGGGATCCCCAACCTCCTGTTAGATCTAATGCCTGATTATCTGAGGTGGAGCTGATGTAATAATAGAAATAAAGTGAACAGTAACTGTAATGTGCTTGAATCATCCCGAAACCATCCCCCCTCCCGGAGTCTGTGGAAAAATTGACTTCCACAAATTTGGTCCCTGGAACCAAAACCAACCTTTTTGGTCTAGAAGATATGCATATTAAAGGAAAGTAAAAAAGGGGGAGAAAATTCCTGGGTTCTTGACAGCTGTCCTCATGAGGTGTGCATGTCTGTCTCTACTAAGTCACTCCAGCTGTGTCCGGCTCTTTGCCGCCCCATGGACTGTAGTCTGCCAGGCTCTTCTATCAGTGGGATTCTCCAAGCAAGCATACTGGAGTGGGTTGCCATGCCCTCCTCCAGGGGGTCTTCCTGACCCAGGGATTGAACTTGTGTCTTCTGCATTGCAGGCAAATTCCTTACTGCTGAGCTATAGGGGAAGACCCACCTTAAATTTTCTGAGATACCCAGGATCGGATCCTTACAATAGAGCTCACTATATTAAGTTAGCTTAAGTCAGTTTCTAGTTCTCACTGCTGTTAGCTTGAACACTCTTATCTCTACATCTTGATTAAGACACATGTTAACTAGAGAGTCATTAGAACAAAAGGAGAACAGAGATGTACTACTATCAGCCAAGTCAAGTCACACCATTTAGAATAACTACAAACAGAACTGGTAATCCGAGTCAAAGGATTTTCACTGATACTGCAAAATTTAACCTTCATGCCATTCTAAATAAGCAAAACTCATTTTGCAGATAAGGAAAAGGAAGCTCAGAAAGGTTAAATAACTCCTCCAAAATTGCATAAATTATATATGAGAGAAACACAGCTTGACTGAAGTCTTCTTTCACATTCCTGCATTTTCCATGGCATATTATCCCCAGGTAAATTCAATCACCAAATGCCAGTTGCAGAAAAGCAATTCCTGGTATCTTATTAGCCATAAGTGTTAACCAAGGCCTCCAGCAATCTCCTGATTGTTCCCAGCTGAACCAGTCACTAGCCTAGATGGATCCACGTGGTCACTTTTTCTCTCTGTCTCAGTCCTCAGCTGTAAAACACAGACAAGACGGTGGTGAGGATGAGACACAACTGAGCGACTTCCCTTTCACTTTTCACTTTCATGCATTGGAGAAGGAAATGGCAACCCACTCCAGTGTTCTTGCCTGGAGAATTCCAGGGACGGGGGAGCCTAGTGGGTTGCCATCTATGGGGTCGCACAGAGTCAGACCCGACTGAAGTGACTTAGCAGCAGCAGCAGCAGCAGAGGTCTTATCTTAGTAATGTTTCTTTTTGAGTCCTAGCTGATGAATAACATAGATTCCCAGTTTCTGCTTTGGTTTATTGTACATGGCTTGGCTTTGGTGTGTGTCCCTGTCCCAGTTGAATTTTTGTCCTGAAAAACCAACCAGGACTCTAATCTGACCTGTCCAAGTTCTTCACTGGGTATTTTTACTGACTTAGCTCTTTGAAAGTCACTTTCATGTGCACATTTCATGTTCCTACTCCATTATTACCTTTCTCAAAGCACCTTCTAATCTTTATTTTACTTTGTGAAGTCATATTCTGATCACTTTCAATCTCATCCAAGCCATGTAGGTATCATGGATATTTGTCTTGACATTTTTAGACTTTTTCCCTTTTATCTCCCCGAAATACTGTTATGAGCAAACTTATACCAGGAAAGCATTCCAAACTGGCCTCTTGTTTAGTCTTCTTTTTTCCTCTTCCTTTCTACAAATTGCTTTGTCATTTTTGTCTTTGTTTTTTTTGCAGCAGAAACTATTCCCAATTTGTCCGTCACCTTCATTTAATTTCTTATGTCTCTCACTGTAGAACATTTGAAGTACTTTGTGTAAGAAACCCTAGATAAGTTGAATAGCCTGACCATCAAGGCTGAGGCATGTGTATGTGGGAAGTTTCTCAATCTCTTCAAATCTCGTTTATTTCCCCAAACCCATGAAATAACTAATGAACATCAGGAAAGAGTCAGTAAAATCTACTTAATGTAATCTCTTGATTTCTTATTAAGGTTGCATTATCCCCTTCCAAGAAGAAAAAGTAGGGTTGTAGCATCATATTTTTGGAAAAATAAATCAGAGATTTCCAGAGTTTTGTTCTGAAAGCAATAGAAAGATCTACTCAGTTCTCTTATCTCTGCTGCCTCTTGCCAACACAGTGGACCTGAGAAAAGCTTCCCACTGGTTGAGTTTGCATTGGAGATGCCAATTTCCAGAGTTTTGTTCTGAAAGCAATAGAAAGATCTACTCAGTTCTCTTATCTCTGCTGCCTCTTGCCAACACAGTGGACCTGAGAAAAGCTTCCCACTGGTTGAGTTTGCATTGGAGATGCCAGTTACTTGGACCTTGAGCCCAACTTGGGAACAAATCCCAGATGCCTTTTAAAAAAAAAGGAATTAAATGTCAACTTGTATTAAGTCTTCGTGGGAGTCTCAACCTTGATGTTAAAGGTCATACTTCTCTTGTTTGGGGAGAAAAACATGCCATTAGAAACATCTTAAAAAACAACAACAACAACAAAAAAGCCAAGCTGAGAGCCTGTACTAGAATGCAGAGGTCAGTGTATGAGGGACTGAAGGTCTGTCTTTGGTGACTGAGTGGAACATAAATTATTTAGATTTTTTAGATTTGTTTCTTCTGTCTTTCAGCCACCATGGGCAGGGCCAAAGGAACAAGGGGGGCAGTATGTACACATCTGGAAAAATGTGGCAGGTCAAGGTAGAAGAGAGGTCTAGCTCTGTACCCCTTTGACTGGGGTCAGTGGACCCCAGGATCAGTGATATTTGATAACCAATCAGAAAGGTTGAAGATTCCCATTTCTGCATTTAAATTCCTACATATTATACCTGGGTCTTTAGTAAAGTTTCATTAATCACTGTATCCTGGTTTCAGTCATGCTTATGGGAAAAGGATGCTTGGATGAAATGAAGTCTCTTGGAGGCTGGGGGTCCAGCAGGCAGAGAGAGGCAGTCTCCCAGGGGAAGAGTGCACAGAGCCAGGGTCACAGGAGACAGGGTGGATTTGAGCAGCATGTACTATCATTCCTAGAGGATTTGTAGAACTGCTTGCAAGGAACTCGGGAGAAAATCTGCTAGACTTTCTACAACTGCACAGGATGGGGTTCAGACTGTTAGTCAACTCTTGAAAAATGTACTTAATGCTGGAGACATGAGGGTTTTTAGATCGTACTCACTAAGTCCTTTTTATTTGTACGGCAGTGGGTTTCTTTAGCCGATATGACTCTTTAGAGATCTGATATATGGAGATATATTACTCTTCCTTCTTTACTCTCTTGATAATTCTGTGTATCTGCTGTCTCACCTCTAACAGGATTTTTATCTGTCTGTGTTTCCACTATGCATGTGTGGATTCACAGTCCAGCCAGGTAACTACCTCAAGGAGAAATCCAAAGGAGAGACAGAGGAGTAGAAAAAAACCAAGGAAAGTAAAGGAGGAGAGAGATGGAGGATGGGAAGATGAAGGAAAGTGGTAGGTTAAACTGTTGTTGAGGCTGGCTTATGCAGCACTGAACACTCTTAGCATCTCTGGAGTTGAGACAAGCCATCAGCATCACCCAATTTAATTCACTGTAACCAACGGTCACATGACAGTGATGTGGTCTTAAAAGACAACTTTTCTATAGGGCTGCTTCATTATTCAGAAACCAGTGGGGACTGATTCAAAATGTCACTCCAAAGAGTCATGTCACTCTTAGATAAAGGACACACACAGAGATGGATATGGTGAGATATGCCTTTACTTTCCATGTCTAAGCACAGTCACTGAGTCATGCACAGCCACTTCGTCCCAACTCCATTGCTCCACCATCTAACAATTAGCTAATAGGTACTGAACACTTACTAAACACCCAGCCTTGGGCTCCATGCTTCACCTTTGTCACGTCATCCCACCTACAACCACTGAGGGAGGGTGTGCTATAATTATTTGTATTTTAAATGAGAAAATCAAGGCTTAGAGAGATTCTGAAACTTTGTTCCAAATAATATGTTAAAGAATGAAGACTCACAGCCAACCTGTACTGCTAACCCTGTGCTCTACGCTTTCTTTCTTCTGCCATGCTATCTGATTCCCCAGCTACAATGATCTCTTACCTTCCTCTTTCTCTTAATTCCCTTGCATATGCTTTACTCACCTCAGCTGGGCTCTAATTTTTTAGATCGCTGCCTTGAGTGCCTGAAGCAGAGCACATTATGCACATCTGAACTTTATCCTGCTGATTGATAAAGGGGTTGGCCAAAAGGATCACTCAGGTTTTTCCATATGATCTTACAGAACCATTTGGCCAACCCAGTATTTTCTCTCCAAAGAGTTTCTGGGTGGCATCAGCAGGCATCTGCCCATCTTTCATCTCTCATCAGTGGTGATGTACTCAGAGAAGGAATAAACCTCATTAATAGATTCAAAACCTGGAAACCTAAGGACGTTGTCAGAACTCCTCCCCAATACAGTGGTTCTTCAGATGGAGCAGTTTATTTAAATCCTTTGGGCATCTATTTCTTCATCCATAAAATGAAGCAGACGCACTGCCTACCACAGTAAACTGCCTGGGGAACCTAGACAGAGCAAGAAAAGTCGTTTGTAGGCATACGCCTGATGTGAAAGTATGTGCTCTAGAAATTTTAGCTGTTGTTATTATTGTATTATTTATTAGAGAAGGTTTTTGATCTCCATTTAGCAGAAGACAAAACTAAGATCCAGAAATGAGGTTTCTTGCCTCAAATGGTACAGTCTCTTGGGCAGAAATACTTTCACTCACTGAGCATTCCCTGCACGTCTACTGGGTGTCAGGCGCTCAGATGTATGCTAGGGATACTCATATTAATACGTACAACATGAACTTATATTGCATTCCCTTTTTCCGGTGCGGCACATTTTTCTAAGTATGCATGAATACTCTCAAAGGGGAAAATGCTGAGGATCCTAGAGAAGAGTTGTCATCTCAAGGTCAAATGGTAGATGCTGTAGACCGTGTGTACCGAGTCCTAACTCAGACACCCGGACGCCGAAGCTGCTACCCGTTTCATTCCACTAGGCTGCCTTCAGCTGAGTGTAATTAGGAAAGTATATCTTTGGAAAACTAATACCCCTTATACTATGTATTCTAACATCAACTATAAATTATTCTGTCCATCAGTGCAGGAAATTGGGTGTTGACTGTGTTTAAGTTAGAAACAAGAATTGATATAAATTCTACTTGAGAATATCATTCAGGCCTCCCTTAAAAATAAGTCTTAGGCCAAGAGTTTAGAAAACTTGGTTATAGTTCAGTTTGCTCCTAGTTATATTGCCGCCTGAGCTGAATGAACAGGTTATTTTTGTTTTTGTTTTTTTTCCTGGTACAAGTGGGATGTATGTGCATGTGGGGAGGGGCTGGTTGGGGAGGTGCATGTTAAGTCTCTTCCGTGACTCTTTGAGACCCTATGAACCCTCACCCACCTGGCTCCTCTGTCCATGGGATTCTCCAGGCAAGAAGACCGGAGTGGGTTGCTGTGCCCTCCTCCAGGGGATCTTCCTGACCCAGGGGTCAAACCGGCGTCTCTTATGTCTCCTTCATTGGCAGGCGAGTTCTTTACCACTAGCGCCACCTGGGAAGCCAGGTTGGAGAGAGAGGGGGTGGAAATTAAGCCAGGATGTTTATATGCTGCCTTTCCTGCTAGCACTGTCTTTATTCTTTATTAATTTTTATTTTATTCTTAGTTCTTGGAGGTATCACCACTGAATAGGGAATTTTTATACCTAAGGAACACATGAGGACTCATCCATATCCACTGGGAATATACTGGTTCTGAGGCTGCCCAGGTGTTACACAGGGGGTCCCAGTTCTGAGGAAACGGGCAGAATGAGTGGCTTCAGGGGTAAATCAGCAGAGAGGAGCCCTTCTGTCTCTTGTCACCACTTCCTCTTCTGGTTCTGTGGCTCTCGTCCTGGCAGGACTTGACACAAGATGACGAGCAGAGGCAGAGTTGAGGACGATGACCGTAAGTAATATGAGGTTGAAAGAGAAGGGAAGAGAAGTGGAAATGTGACACTTTGCTATCTCAGCGGTGAGAGATCCACAGTAATACTAAGAGTGGCTCCCACATTGAGTGCCTACCCTATGCCAAGCATTGTTCAGAAGTTATTTCTCATACTTGCAACAAGTAAAGTATGATATCTGCATTTTAGTGATGAGGAAGTGGAGACTCAGAGAGGTTAAGTAACTTACCCAAGGTTAAACAGTATATGTCAAGGTTTATATTTAAATTCATATCTGTCTCTAAAATCTGTACAGTTCATACATGCTATGCTGGGGAATGGTTATGAAAGGATATAGAAAGTCAATATTTTTATCAGTTACTGCCTGTATTCAAAACTCAAGAAAACTTATTTCCTCCTCTGTAAAACAAAGAGACTTAGGTTCCATCTAGAAGCATAATTTTAAACAAACCGAAGCTTCACAACCCTTTGACATCTGCCTTGGCAAAGAACATGATATAATGTTCCAAAAGAAACCTCATCTAATTCTCAGTAAATAAAATCTTTGGATAAACAGAATAAATAAGATAAGCACAAGAGCCATGCAAGATTCTGCAAGTGCAGATAAACAACTATAAGTAGAAAAGTAAATTTCAATTTCTTGAGATTTATGAAGCCTAAGAACTAAAATAGAGATAGATCTTTGGATGTAGTGGCCTGACAATAAATCACAGTGAGGAATGGTTGGGAGAGATTTTTTTAAGGTCATTATTCTAATGCATCCACTTCACCTTCATGCCCCCAAGTCATCTTCCAGGCTCTGCTTAAACATGGTCAGCAATGTGGAACACACCATTTATGGAAAATTCTTGCGTTGAGCTCAGCTCACTGCCATGATAAATCATAGACAATAGAGTGCCTAAATAATTCATTTTAGTTGAGCAGGGTTATTCATTTGGCACCATCTCTGGACTCCTAACAAACTGAAATAAAGAAGGGAAAAGTCTTAAACATTTCAGTGAAATGTTTTCAATATAATGTATAATCAGAATAATTAATGTAAGTGCAAATGTGATGTTAGTTTCTGTATACATTTACCCTGTAAAATGAATCATAATTGTAATGTCAGAGCTTGGTATCAAAAGAAAGGGACAAAAAGTCTCTTGACAATTTTTTTGTTTTTCCAATAGGATCCAGGCAAAATACTTAGGGTTAGTATTTTCATAAGATTTAGAATCAAAAGTATTTTTTAGGCTCTAGCTTTTTTATAAAAAAGCCACCTTTTCGTCGATGTATTGGTTTGGCGGAAAGAGGGCATTATCTATAATCAAATGATTAACGTACTTGGACAATGTAGAAGGAATGTATTTCCTGAATGTTATACATTGAATGGAGCCCCCTCAAAATTCACATGTTTAAGTCTTATCCATAGTGTGTCTATGTTTGGAAACAGGACCTTTAGAAAATCCTGCTGCTGCTGCTAAGTCACTTCAGTCGTGTCCAACTCTGTGTGTCCCCATAGACGGCAGCCCACCAGGCTCCCCCGTCCCTGGGACTCTTCAGGCAAGAACACTGGAGTGGGTTGCCATTTCCTTCTCCAATGCATGAAAGTGAAAAGCGAAAGTGAAGTTGCTCTGTCGTGCCCGACTCTTAGTGACCCCATGACTGCAGCCTACCAGGCTCCTCCGTCTATGGGATTTTCAGGCAAGAGTACCGGAGTGGGTTGCCATTGCCTTCTCTGCTTTAGAAAATAGTTAAAAGCTAAATGTGGTCATAGGGTGGAGCTCTGATCTGATGAGATTAGTGTATTTATAAGAAGAGCTATCAGGACGCTTAGTTTCATTCCTACTCCCCCATCCCCCAAACACACACTCACTGAAGAAAGGCCACATGAGTACCCAGTGAGAAGGTAGCCATCTCTACGCCAGGAAGAAAGCCCTCACGAAAAACTGAGAGCTGCCAAACCTCGATCCTGGACTTCCCAGGACCATGAACAGATTAATTTCTGTTGTTGAAGCCAGGCAGGCTGTGATATTCTTGTTACGGCAGCCTAAGCAGTGTATCAGTGCTCATCATAGATTACATATTTTCTCATAGGATTACATTATAGTCTGAGATGATCTCCTGTTTACTTCTTTGGCCACACACGTCTTCCCATTCTCTGTCTACACCATTTTTGCCCCTCCCACATCATATTAATAGATTAAAAAAAACCCCAACTTTTTGGTGTGTAGTTGACTTACAATGTTGTGTTAGTTACGCAACATGATTCAGTTTTGTATATTGTTGTTGTTCAGTCACTGAGTCGTGTCTAACTCTCTGCCAGCCCAAGGACTGCAGCATGCCAGGCTTCCCTGTTCTTCACTATCTCCTGGAGTTTGCTCAAACTCATGTCCACTGAGTCTGGCGCCCCCTTCTCCTCCTGCCCTCAATCTTTCCCAGCCTTTCCCAGGGCCTTTTCCAACGCTCGGCTCTCTGCATCAGGTGGCCAGAGCTTTGGAGCTTCAGCATCAGTCCTTCCCATGAATATTCAGGGTTGATTTCCTTTAGGATTGACTGATTTGATCTTGCTGTCCAAGGGATTCTCAAGAGTTCTCTCCAGCACTATAGTTCAAAAGCATCAAGTCTTTGGTGCCATATATTCATTTTCTTCAGATACAGGTTTTTCCCATATAGGTTATGACAGAATATTGAGTAGAGTTTCCTGTGCTATACAGTAGGTCCTTGTTGATTATCTATGTTATATATAGTAGTGTGTGTATGTTAATCCCAATCTCCTAATTTATCCCTCCCCCCACATTTCCTCTTGGGTAACCATAAATTTGTTTTTGAAATCTGTAAGTCTGATTCTATTTTGTAAATAAATTCATTTATATAATTTTAAAAAATTAGATTCCACACATGAGTAATATCATATGATATTTGTCTTTATCTGTCTCACTTCTGTTCTTGACTTCCAGTCAGACTGAATTATTCTCTTTCCCTATATCCCTTTGTCTTTCTCGCCCCCAACCACAGATATGCTCTCCATGGTAATCAGTGTGATCGTTTGAAAAATCAAATGCAAATGTAGGCCTGCCCTACCTGACCCTCACTGGAACTTGACTGCACTTTGGGTTCAAGCCAAACTCTTTCAACTGAGCCTCTGGCCCTGCAAGTCGGATTTGCTTCCTGCCTTTCTCCTTGCCCTGTGACTGTATCTCCCTGCTCCATTCACACGAAGCTCTCAAATGTCTCTCCTCTCTGTTTCCTAGGTTTAGTGCTCCTTTGGCTAAATAAACAGAAACAAGGCACGCTATTCTTACCTTCTGAAGAGATGATTTTTCCCTCGTACTTTTCCTTCCTGGCCCACATCACTTTATTTTCCCTGATGTTTTGATTACTCTTGGCCTTCCCATTTAGTTGAAAACTCAGAGGCTGTATAAACTAGTCTCCACTGTATCCCAAGGGTATCACCCAAAGTCTGGCATATAATCATTAGTTTAATAAATGTATACACTTGATTAACTGCTCTTACATCCTTTAGTCTCTCCTCTCTATCTTAACCTCCCAAACGTCCTGTAGGTCTTATCTCAGAAAACATTCTTGCAAAGCCATCTGTCCTTCTCCCATGTTAAAACTTATTTCCTGCCTCTTAACATTTTCCTGTTTGCTTAACCATGCCTTCCGCTAAATTCTGATCTAAGGGAATGGACCATACTTTGTGCATTTCTGTATCATCAGAGCTAAGTGGGGTGCCCGGCACTTAGCAGAACCTCAAAAAATCACTTCAAATGTTTGAAGTACAGAGTGCAGTGCTGTCTAGTGGTTATTTGCTAGCATGCCAGTTGTTTTAAAATAAAACACCCTGAGTTCTGCTTCTTGAAAAAAAGATGCCTTCGTGTACGTGGCTCTGGGTGTGTTTGTGTGTCTGTGTCCGAAGGAAAAAGCTGACATTGACTGGAATGTGTCCTTGATGTTTTTTGTGGCATCAGCACCCCTGTTTAAAGACGCAAAGGCAGTGGCAGCTGCTCAGCTCGTCTGTAAGGTGCTCCTTTGGATGGCTTTATTCTAACTGAATTGAGTTATTCGTTTGACCTCACCTCACTGTGCCGGATGCCTCCCAGAGATTAGCTATGGTGTCTTCATTAGCTTTTGAGAATATGAATAGCTTTGGTATTGCCTGGCAGGAGTTACCCTCTTCACGTTCTCCCTGAGGTAATAAAAATGGGAAAGCTATTTTAGGGAAGAGTGTAGATGGGGATTAATCTTTTCAAAATGGAGAACAGAATAGTAGACAACATACAGGGTGTCTTCTTAGTCCATACCACACCCTATATGCCCTCTATTCATGAAATATAGAGGGAAGTGAAGGGTGCTGCTGTTTTCCTATTTATGTTATAAAAATTCCTTCTCCTGGATGGAAGTAGTCAGACCAAGAATGTGTTTGACCCATGTGTGGGTTAATTCCAGTACCTCTCCTAGATATTTGGTATTAGCATTTCCAAACACTGGTCATCTTTCTTCTTGCTTGAGCTGAGGAGACATAAACCAAAAAACTACAGAGCAGGCATTTTGCTTCATGCACTGGGGAAGAAGAGGAAGCGGGTGTGCCAAGAGGAAAGATTGAAAGAGACACTTCTCAGCAGGGATGAAAAATGATGTGGCTGTAGAGAGGTGGAGATAACTACATTGATGGGGCTGAGAGAGAGCTACCTTGGTGTAGAACTAAGGTCAATTACTGGAAAGTTTAACATGTGTCGACATGATTTCTTGTTTCCATCCTTTTTTAAGATTGGACTCCCCGTGCTGCTTGTAATATAGGACACACTCTTCCTTCTAAGTTGCTTCCTTGACTTCATATAGTTTGAGTGGATTTTCTTTACTTGAAGCCAAAAGTACTTGACCAAGGCACAGATTTTATAGCAACATTGAGTATCTAGTCACTGAAAAGTGACTTCAAAAAATGTAAACAAAAACCCAAATAGAACTAAGGAACCGAGACCTACAGAAAAATGAAAGGAAGTCGAAAGTGGTCATGATCTTTGACTCAGTTGAACTGCTATGGGAATTTTCTGTCCTTCTCTAGGCAAGAAAAAGAATCAAAGTTTATAGACTGGCATGGTATTTGTTTCTCTACATCGTCAGAGAGAAGTCAGCAAGTGACTAGAAAGCAAGGCTCCAAACTGTGTAGAAAATCAAATTACTGATAATTTATTGGTTAAATTACTGAAAGAAGTTCTTGTGTCCCAGACCCAAACACAGTTTGCCTACCCTACCTAATCCTCCCTATTTTTGAGTCACAAAGGATTTTTGTTTTTAGACTCCAAAGTCAATCGAGGACACAATGTTTTGCAGTAAATGAGATGTGAACATACTTGTACCTTCAGAAATAAACTCCAATATCATGTGAATGTAAAAGCATAACTGAAGTGTTAAGGCTGCTTCTTTAAACTGGTTTATTAGCTGGTTCTACAGCTTGATCTTGGGGCTTCCTCCAGTGGCTCAGGGAAAAAGAATCCACCTGCACTGCAGGAGATTCAGGAGATGTGGGTTCAATCCCTGGGTGGGGAAGATCGCCTGGAAGAGGGCACAGCAGCTCACTCCGGTGCTCTTGCCTGAAAATCCTGTGGACAGAGGAGCCCGGTGGGCTGTGGTTCATGGAGTCTCAAAGGGTCGAAAACAACTGAAGCGATGCCCAATAGCACAGGACAGATTGATCTCAATTCTGTGCTGTAACATTTTGAGTAACAGTAGAATCATCACAAAAAGTGTAGAACTAAGCCCTATTTTATGAAGAGTTATCCTAGAAATCTATCCACTCTGTAAGTTTAAAGAAGATATAATGTAATTGCAGTACTTTATAGTCAACTTGCAATGTGGGCATTTTCCTGTGAGGATCTGTGTAGCCCCAACTGTTAATAGTTAATGCTGGTAGTGACAGACAGCAACTACCATTTGTGGAGAGTCGGCTGTGTGCTAGGCACGTACAAAGGGCTTCATGAATAGTGCATCTAGGACACTCAACAACCCTATGAGGAACATAATTTTTTTTAAGAAAACAGCGCATAAATAAAAGAAGAAAGAATATATTTAGTGAATCAGTTCTAATGAGATGGATGAAACTGGAGCCCATTATACAGAGCAAAATAAGCCAGAAAGATAAAGACCAATACAGTATACTAATGCATATATATGGAATTTAGAAAAATGGTAATGATAACCCTGTATGCAAAATAGAAAAAGAGACACAGATGTACAGAACAGACTTTTGGACTCTGTGGGAGAAGGCGAGGGTGGGATGTTCTGAGAGAACAGCATTGAAACATGTATAATATCAAGGGTTAAACAGATCACCAGCCCAGGTTGGATGCATGAGACAAGTGGTTGGGGCTGGTGCACTGGGAAGACCCAGAGGGTTGGGGTGGGGAGGGAGGTGGGAAGGGGTATCGGGATGGGGAACACATGTAAATCCATGGCTGATTCATGTCAATGTATGGCAAAAACCACTACAATATTGTAAAGTAATTAGCCTCCAACTAATAAAAATAAATGAAAAAAAAAAGATGTGATTTAGTTGTAGATGTAAACCAGCCTTCATTCTTAACAAATCATTACAATATATAAAATACAAGTAAGACCAAGAAGTAAAATGGCACCTGGTCCTTTTTATTTTTTTTGAAGTCTAGTTGGTTTACATTGTTATATTAGTTTCAGGCATACAGCAAAGTGATTGAAATATATATATCTATATAGTGAGTGAGTGAGAGTCACTCAGTTGTGTCCAACTCTTTATGACTCCATGGACTATACAGCCCAGGGAATTCTCCAGGACAGAATACTATAGTGGGTAGCCATTCCCTTCTCCAGGGGATCTTCCCAACCCAAGGATCAAACCCAGGTCTCCCGCATGGCAGGAAGATTCTTTACCAGCTGAGCTACCAGAGGTGGGGTTTATTTATGTACCCCACTGTGTGTGTGTGTGTGTGTGTGTGTGTGTGTGTGTGTGTGTGTGTGTGTGTGTGTGTATACTTTTAAGGATTCTTCGCCCCTTTTGTTCTCTGCACTATACAAAGGCCCTTTTTGGTTATCTGTTTTATAGATAGTGGTGTATATATGTTAACCTCAAACTCCTAGTTTATCCCTCCCTACCCCTTTCCTCTTTGGTAACTGTAAGTTTGCTTTTTATGTCTATGGATCTATTTATGGTTTACAGATAAGCTCATTTGTATCTTTTTTTTTTTTTTAGATTTCAGATATGAGTGATATATGATATTTGTCTTTCTCTGGTTTATTTCACTTAATATGATAATGTCTAGGTCTATTCATGTTGCTGCAAATGGCATTACTTCATTCTTTTTTATGGCTGTATAACTTTCCCATTGTGTGTGTGTGTGTGTGTGTGTGTGTATCTATTGATTATATCGTATCTTTTCTGTCCATTTTTCTATTGATGAGTGTTTAGGTTGTTTCCGTGTTTTAGCTAATGTGACAGTGCTGCTATAAACCTTGGTGTCACCTGACACATTTAAACAGATTTTGGTTCAAATCCTGATGGCAAATCTTAGAGCAACTGTATAAAAAAAAGGATTTCAAAGTTTTAAATCCCATGTTTTTTAAAAGCTAGTGAATTCTCAGGGCCTCCTAGTACAATACTTAAGTCTTTCTTGAAAAAAATCTACCATTGAGTATTTCATAGAGCCCTTCAAAGCTTATTTTACATTTCATTAAAAAAAAGAATTTTGCTCATGAATAATTCCCCCCAAATTACTCTGCTACATTTAAAAATTTCTACTTTGCCAATAAGCAAAAAATATTATGCATATGTAAATCTTCCATGGTGGCTCATAAGGTAAAGAGTCTGCCTGCAATGAGTGAGACTTAGGTTTGATCCCTGAGTCGAGGAGATCCCCTGGAGAAGGAAATGACAACCCATTTCAGTATTCTTGCCTGAAAAATCCCATGGATGGAGGAGCCTGGTGGGCTACAGTCCATGTGGTCACAAAGAGTCGTACATGACTGAGAGACTAACACTTTCACTTTCATACGTAAAGTACTTAAAATGTTTCTCTTTCTCAATGCTTGCAAGCATCCTCGTGTGTGTGTGTGTGTGTGTGTGTGTGTGTGTGTGTGTGTATTCTTGATGAGAAAATAACACAAGAACAAGTTAAGAGAACTAGTCATACTTTTGATTATATCCCTGGACAGTCACTTAACTTCCATTTCCCCATTTTTCTCAGTTGTAAAGTTGAAATTTAAATATGCACGGTCCTGTTTGGAGAATGAAAATGCAAGATAATGGCATTACATGCTTCATCTTGTTGGTATTTTCCCCCACAGGGAGTGATTATCATTCACAGACCATGGGAAACTTTCTATTAAGGGAGCTTTCCAGTTGTTTTCACTTTCTTTTTTTCTGCCTTTGCCTTAGACCTTTAGGAAACATTATTTGAAAGGGGGACTGTAATTTCTTTAGCAGGTTAATGGAAATTTTTGTAGCATAAAATCATAAACTGTGATTGAAACAAATGGAGCATTTAAATCAATAACAACAAATCATTAGAACAGCTGGTAATTAACCTTTCATCTCTGTAAAGGATTATTTAGACAGCAACACAGGGTAGCATCTTGTGTACAAGTTTGGTGTTAGTGGAAAACCTTCTGGTCCAACACAGTTTCAATCATGAGTTTAAAATATGAAATGGAGACTAATTTGATTTTAAAACTGATTTTAAAAAGCATAATTTGATTTTTTTTTCAGATGCAAAACTTCTAAAGGTAACTAAAGATAATAGTGTGGGGTTTTCTATTTACATAGCAGTTTTCATCTCTAGATGTTTGCATATTTTTGTAGACATTATTTATTTATGCTCTGCATGATTGGGGTAAGAAGGCTTTTGAGAAATAAGAAATATATCATACAAAAGACATAAGTATTTGTCTAAGCAAGGGACAGGGGAAAGAATAACTTTTCAAGTCAAATAACCACCAAACCATTGCACAGTTCTTGGTGTTTCAGACTAATTTATCTCTCACCTCTATGGAAATCTCAAAAGACATCAAGTTTTATTTGAAATAAGCTAGACTTCAGCCAAGGCATCCGGTCTGATGCATAGTAGAGTCTCAGGAAGTCATTACAATTGAGATACCTACCAAGGCAAATGGGAGGGCAGACCTCATTCTTCATTCATTTATGTATTCAACAAAGTTATTATGCTCTACTATGTACGTAGCAATTTACAAGATACTGGGAGAACACAGTAGCAAGATAATGTATTCTCTAAACTCCAGGGGGATAAAACTTAACAAATGCATATAGGCGATTCATAACTACTATGATAATCACTGGATAAAGTGGGAACACAGAAAAAGAACATATAATGCACTTTTAGAAACTCAGGGAAAACCACTTATAGAAAGCATCAGATAAACAAATTTCTGAAGGATGACTGAGTTAACTGGGATATCTATTTTACATGGGAATTTGCAATATGATTCAGGGAGCTCAAACTCGGTGCTCTGTGACAACCTAGAGGGGTGGGATGGGGTGGGTGGTGGGAGGGAGGTTCAAGAGGGAGCGGGTATATGTATACCTATGGCTGATTCATGTTGATGTATGGCAGAAACCAACACAACATTCTCTGAAGCAATTATCCTCCAGTTAAAAATAAATAAAATTTCATTCATTTCTTTATTTATTTTTAACTGGAGGATAATTGCTTCAGAGAATGTATGTAACTCCATGGCTGATTCATGTCAATGTATGACAAAACCCACTACAATATTGTAAAGTAATTAGCCTCCAACTAATAAAAATAAATGAAAAAAATAATATAAATAAATAAATAAAATTTAAAAAGAGTTAACCAGGGAAGAAGGAAGGTCTGGGTCTGTGCTCAGAGGAATATCAATGCAATAGTGTAGAAAAAGAGAAAACTGTTGGAGCTGCAAGTATTTCAGTTTTAACAGGAGTTTAGAGCTGAATGGAAGGAGAGGGAAATGATAAGACTGAAGAGATAATTATTAACTATTTCAGTGACTTGTCCACCTACCAAGGCTTAAGGATGGGCTCAGTGACATGACTCTATACATTTGAGTCTCTGCCTCCTAACCTCCTTATGGATTATTTGAGCTGAGTATTTAAGTTTCAGATATAATTTTCAGCGTCATCCTTATGTTTTGTCCAGAGTTATACTATCTCACTTCCTCAGCAATAACAGTTTGTCTTAGCATCTCCCCAAGCAAGAACTGTTCTTCTTAAGTGTGTCAACATGGTCTTATTTCCAGTGTTTTCCATTTTTGATCCATTTTGGTAGCTATATCTTCCCTATTGTGTTATACTTACTTTAGATTGATAAAGTATTGCTAACTCATGGATCTATCAATCTTTCTGAGAGATTCTGTCCCAAGGGCCAGTGCAAATCATCCATAAAAACAAGCCAAGGATTAACTTTTTTCTGATCTAAGCTGAAAGAATTTATCCCCTAAAGAAAATGTAACTTGTCTATATTCATCAGGGCGTACAATTCTTTCCTACTGGAGAAAAATGCAGTCATGGCCCTTCACGATTTATAAGTCAATCTCACCAGTAGCCATTGTAGAATTTACCTTGAATTAAAAATATGATATTATGGAGCTATTTTTAACTGATCAAAATTATGCCAATGGTTTGTGTGTGTCGACATAACATGAGGGACTCAATTAACTAGTCTTAACCTGATGGTAATTTTGAAAAAAAAAAAAAAAAGCCTAGCATTTAAGTTTCTCTGAGATCAGCAGCTAGGAATGTCATTTTTTTTTTTTTTTTTTTTTTGTCTTTTCCAAAGGATATGAAGAAATTTAGAAGTAGAGGAAGAAATTCTGACAAAAGCATTATGATTTTCTTTACACAGAATCTTCACAATGCCTATTGTAAGTAGATGATAGAAATTTCCAGCAAAATTGTTCAAGCCTTTTTCATTCTTAGAATGATAAAAAGGGTATACTACTTTAGTTGGTCTTAAGACTTTTTCCCCTTCTTCTGCATTTGATTTGAACATGCATAAATTCTGTGCCCTTTGCTATTGATTTGAATCATTTTAAAATTTCTTGCTTTTCTTGAATCTAGCTAGGGTAAGGATGGAGGAGTCATTAATTCTTGTAATATATTTGAATTGTGAATAAATGTTTGATGTTGAATAATCAAAAAATGAAACGTGATGAAACCTTTCTCAATGTAGAGAAAATGTTTAGTGAAATGTTGTTATTTTATACAATAACCACTACTTCTATTTGCAGAACACTGTGATAATCTTAGAACAATTTAGTGTATTCTGACATTTTTAACTTCATTTGTGAATGAGGAAAATCATGCAAAGAGATCAAGTATTGTGTAATACATACATCACTCAGAGTGACAGAGCCTGGCTACCTCATAACTACTTCATCTTTTTCTCTGAAAACACTATCAGTGTAGATTTTCCAGCTTTCTTTTATTCTTGGCTGTGGCCATGATATTGAGCTCTAGCCAATGCACTTTTAGAAAAATGAAGAGTGCCACTTCTAGGCTGGACTGGTAATTAATATCCCAACTCAATCCTCTAGGCTTCTTCCTCCTACTACCATAAATTCTGGAAGCTATTTTTGAGAATGGCAAAAATCACAATATGAGTGAACCTGGAAACTTGAATCACTGCTTAGAAGATAGCCATTAACCAATCAGGAATTATGATTTTGGTGTTTTAATAAGAGAACAGTATACTTCTTTACATTAAACCACTGAGATCTTGAGGGTTTGTTTATCACAGCAACTAGTGTTACCCTAACCAATACATGCAGATAGTAATTGAGGGAAATAAAATTTGAATGAAGGTATTCCTTGTCCCAAAGGAATGCTCTTAAATACTTCTCAAGCTGTCAGACAATATAGTGTCTCTAATCTGTTGCCTCTGGGACTGTTGTAATGGGGATACGATGTGGAAACTAATTATCTGAACCCTTGGCAATATATTTTCCAACCCTCAAGCTCGATGCTGATTCCATCCAGGAGGTGCATTTTTTTTCCCTCTCTAGGAATTCAGAATTGTAGAAAATATGATATGCCTAATGGATTACAAAATGGTGCAATGACAATGGCTGCTTGCCTATTTTTGACAACTTGCTTACTCATTTAGTGGTTTCTTTGATTAAGGTCATTTTTAACAACTGCATTCAATAAACTTAAATTATCTGGCCTTCACTGACTAAACACAAGCTATTATTTGTCATCTGGCACTATGGAACCTAGGAGCTTGTGCATTGGAATTTGGCAAGATAAAAGGAAAATAAATTCATCTTTGAAGTGCATTCTTGATGACTAAGAATAATAAAAATCATTATTAGATAATAAATAATATCATCTAATCATCTGTTTAGATGACAAAAACCATTTATTCTAGAACTTTGGTCCAAAAGACTTTTTTTTAATGGAAATCCATCTCATCAGGATCAAAAAAATGAGTTGCAGTTGGGCTTACTGATATATTTCAACATCGCAGTTAATTCCTTTCTGCCACTCAGTCCCTCGAACTCTGAATAAAATAATTTTGCCAGAGGTGTTCAAGAATAAATGCTGTATTTACAAGGCTATTGACAACTCTGTTCTGTTCATCTTTGATCTACTTGTTTCTCAAATAAGGGTATAAAATGGCAAGATAATATCTCGTCACTCTGTGGTAATGTTTTGAGCTGCCACATGAAAATTCTTTGGAATATACCAACAGGACTAAAACTGGGTGAAGTAAAAAGCCCTTTTTATTTAAATATCTTGGTTAGTAAGAAAATTTTTCTACCCAAGAAAAACTTCTCCATCTGCTTTTTGGTGCTGGGAGTTGTTTAATAAGCTACAAAATCAGAATCTGAAAGACATAAAAATCCCCCTTGGATAGGAAATGAAGGGACCAAAACTTAGACTTCCTGGAAATGACTTATTTCAGAGCTTTTCCTGAGAGCAAAAAGAAAGATGATAGCACAAGGCCATAGAGAAGGCAAAAAGTTAAAAAAAAAAAAAAAAAAGAGGTTGAGAGCTCACCAAACTTAATTTCCTCTACTTCTCTGCTCTTCCCTGAGCCAGTTTATTTGTAATCATATTTCATCTCCATGAATGTATGCAAAAAAGTAGAAATAAAATTCAATAGCATCTTTTGGTCATAGCCATGTTGCATGAACATATTTTTATATCCTTAATAGACCTTTTAAAGCCAAAAAATCTGAATATAAAAGCTTTTAAAAAGCTTCAAATTGATGGTAATAACTCATTTACAAACTTAGTTGGTGGTACTGTCTCATTTATAACTCATTTCCATGGTATATGTGTGGGCCTCACTTTTAATATGCAGAACACTTGGTTTGAATTGAATTTCTCTGTGCTTATTAATAACATACAATATTGGGAATGGAACCTCAAAATAACATTGCCTCCCAGAGAGTGGCTTGTTCACAGCTGCCCAGAATACATTATTCAGTATTAAAATACAGCATGAGAAACTATTCCTCCATGTTCATCCGTTATGTCTGATATTTCAAAATTTACATCTTACTACTTAAGATATTTTGTAATAGCTGTGTTCTTATCGACCTAATTCCTTCTTCACTGGTAGGAAAAATGACTGAAGAACAAGATGATGAGAATAAATTAAAGTGAATTTATCTTAGGTCACACACGTGTTTCATATTCCTTTTTTGGGAAGTACTGTAGGAAGGACAATAGCAGAGGTGATTATAGGGTTAAGAAGAAACGTTTTCCTCTTCTTACACATCGGGGGAAGCCTTTCTCACATCCTTCCTTTCAAAACCAAGAAGGGGGGATAATTTGGTCAGATTACAAACCATTTGTTGGTTTATATTCACCAGGAAGGAATGGGGTCACCTTGTGCCTTTATAGAAGCCAGATGCTATGGGGAGTTCTCCAGAAACTACCACTTCTAGGGTTTCCACACCATCTCAGAGGGATACTTGGATTTATTTTTTGCCATTTGTAGTTCTATTAATAACCTCATAAAAAGAAGACAAGCTATAATTTGGGGCAGAATTATGGCATTCTACAATCCCTTGACCAAAATGCCATCTAATACACCCCTCCTCCACCAACAACTCAAATGCCATTCTTTGAGAATAACATATAAATAAATGAAAGTCATACTTATTGCACTGATGAGATGAAAATTTGACAAAGCAACAGATATAGAAGCTGTCCTATTTTTCACAGGTTAGGATGTTGAAGAAATAGATAACAAATTCTGTGTATAGATTGCCTTTGTTTTTACCAACTGAATTTCTGGAATGCATTCTTACTTGCAAATGCAGTGTTGCCTCAGAGAAAATCAGTAACTTTTGTGCATTTTATTTAGCTTCATTTCTATATCCAGGAAACACCACCAAAGCTTTTAGTCAGAAGACGGAAGAGGGTAGACATGGTTTTGGTAATTAGAAGAATTATATTCCCTTTCCATGGGACACATGTGGTTTAGCCTAGCTTTGTCATTGTGTTGTTTTGATGTTTTAACAGAGCATGGTACAGTATGTCAGGTTATCAGTGTCAGTCTTATAGGATAGATTACTCTGAAAACTGCTGTCTCCTGCCAAATCATTACCAGTTGAAATTAAAGGGACTCAAAAGTTAATAAGATGCTACCAGTTCCTCTCCTTTTATCCTGAATCTTAAAAAATAAAGACTATCATAGAAAGTGCTTAGATGACATAAGGATATTAAAGGGAAAAAGCTATGCTCAACATTTATTTTATGATGATTAAAGAAAAGAGACATACAAAGGCTAATAAGTGAAAGCAAGGATTCTGAATAAGAATCAACCAGGAGAAATATGATCTTCATAAGAAACCAGTGACCATGAGGAAGATTATGAGTTTCCCACCATACTTTGGATTAAAGCCACATTTTTTTTTTAAGTTATAGGAATTTATTTTATTTTATTTTATTTTTAATTTTTCAGTGGGTTTTGTCATACATTGATATGAATCACCTCCCAGAATATTGGAAATAAAAGCAAAAATAAACAAATGGGACCTAATGAAAATTAAAGGCTTTTGCACAACAAAGGAAACTATATGCAAGGTGAAAAGACAACCCTCAGATTGGGAGAAAATAATAGCAAATGAGGAAACAGACAAAGGATTAATCTAAAAAATATACAAGCAACTCCTGAAGCTCAATTCCAGAAAGATAAATGACCCAATCAAAAAATGGGCCAAAGAACTAAACAGACATTTCTCCAAAGAAGACATACAGATGGCTAACAAACACATGAAAAGATACTCAACATCACTCATTATCACAGAAATGCAAATCAAAACCACAATGAGGTACCATTACACGCCAGTCAGGATGGCTGCTATCCAAAAGTCTACAAGCAATAAATGATGGAGAGGGTGTGGAGAAAAGGGAACCCTCATACACTGTTGGTGGGAATGCAAACTAGTACAGCCACTATGGAAAACAGTGTGGAGATTTCTTAAAAAACTGGAAATAGAACTGCCATATGACCCAGCAATCCCACTTCTGGGCATACACACTGAAGAATCCAAATCTGAAAGAGACACGTGCACCCCAATGTTCATCGCAGCACTGTTTATAATAGCCAGGACATGGAAACAACCTAGATGCCCATCAGCAGATGAATGGATAAGGAAGCTGTGGTACATATACACCATGGAATATTACTCAGCCATTAAAAAAAATTCATTTGAATCAGTTCTAATGAGATGGATGAAACTGGAGCCCATTATATAGAGTGAAGTAAGCCAGAAAGATAACATTACAGCATACTAACACATATATATGGAATTTAGAAAGATGGTAACGATAACCCTATATGCAAAACAGAAAAAGAGACACAGAAGTACGGAACAGACTTTTGAACTCTGTGGGAGAAGGTGAGGGTGGGATGTTTTGAAAGAACAGCATGTATATTACCAAGGGTGAAACAGATCACCAGCCCAGGTGGGATGCATGAGTCAAGTGCTCGGGCCTGGTGGGCTGGGAAGACCCAGAGGAGGGAGGTGGGAGGGGGGATTGGGATGGGGAATACGTGTAACTCTATGGCTGATTCATATCAAGCCACATTTTAAAAGCTAATGATAGAAACAAACTCTTAGATACAAAGAACAAGCTGGTGGTTGCTAGAGCAGGGAGCACAGACAGAATAGGTGAAGGGGATTAAGAGGCACACTCTCCAAGCTGCAAAACCAGTAAGTGATGGGAATATAATGTACACCTAGGGAATATAGGTGTACATAATATCATAATAATATCATAACAATTTTGTATGGTGATGGACTTACTGTGGTGATCACTCCACAATGTATAAAAATATAAAATCATTGTGTTAGACATCTGAAACTAATATAATATTGTAGGTTAATTATAATGAAACAGAAGTAAGTAAAAGTCAGTGATCATCCAGGTTACTTGCAGCAGGCTAAAAGGCTTTGGTCCTCCAGATACCTGATGTTAGTGTTACAGGTACTCCTTGCAGAGAGCCATCCTTTGGAGTGTTTAGCTAAAGATGCTGCCTAAAGTCAGGCTGATCTTCATGGCAAAGCTTAAAGGCAGTTCCGGAACAAGAACTGACAGAGGAGAACAAGATCTCGATTCATGCCAGAGATGTCACTCAAGAGGGTGAGAAAGTGGTCTCAGGCTAGCTTAGGGACTTGGTTCCTTATCTCTTCATTATGTAGCTTCAAACAAGTCATTTACCATCAGTGTGCCTCAGTTTCCTCCAAAAAGTGCATAGCATCATTACCTACCACATTGGGTTATGATAAGAGTCAAATGGTAATAGTAAGATAGTTATGTGGTGTGTAGAGGTGTTAGCTAACACTGTAATGGCAATTGTGCTACAATAGATAAATATATCAAATCAACAGATACATTTTAAATGTATACAGTGTTATATGACAAACATATTTCAATTAAAAAACCCTAAAAAATGTCAAATGGGATAAAGCATAGGGGGCACTTTACCGAGTTGCTGGCACAGTTAGTTAGCTCCGTGGCTGCCCTGCCGCTCTGCTCTGGGCACTGCAGTACCGCAGGCAAGTGGAGGTTACCCAGTCCAACCAGTTTCCCTTGAAGAGATGGGGAAACTGAGGACATTACGAGTGAGCTAGTGCTTAAACACGGTGTTTTAACCTTAGGTCACAAAGATATCACAATAAGCCATATAATGGAAATGTGTGCAGTGACAATTAGGAACTCAGAACCCCTGCCCTGAAGTGGGGTCTGTCACTTGTGCTTGAAAGTACTGACAATTGTTTTCACAAAACCCACAGCATAAGAATGTCCGCTGGAAGCAGCAGGGCATGAGGAAAAGGACCCATTTCAAAGGTGAAGCAGAAGATTACCTCAAGCTGTTTGGTAAATCCCCAGGCTCTTCCCAGAGTGGGAGGCTGAGGAGGCCTCCTATTTGATGCTCCAATTCTTTAGCAGAAAAAAAGAGAAAATCTCGAGGCCTCGTCGTTGCTCAAGGTGAGCTGAAATAGGGCACACCACGTACTGCTCCCAGGCAGCTGTATTTACTTGCCTGTTCTGTTTGCAGCCGCGCAGGGTCATACGCTGTGGTCCCTGCCAGGGGTCCAGAGAATGCTTAGCAAGACTCCCTCTGATTGCTGAAGTGTTTATAGTGTGGCAGGCAATAATTATTAGTGCCAGGCTGTCTCTTTCTGTTTAATAACAACAGAGATAGATGATCTCTCTCTCGTCCTGATCATCTCCAGGCATTGACACTGAGAATGGGGGACTCTGGAGACATCCAAAGATAGCTTTGTACACTTGTTCTCTATCTTTGAGAAAGAAGTGTTAGAGACATAATTAAATGTCTGAATCTATTAGGCCATATGCTGGCATCAGAACCAGTCTTTTAGAACATGAAGTTCTCTAATTCACACCTGAAATTTAGGACTTTGGGGAGCTGTCCCTGAGTCTCCTGAAATTGGGTATAAAAGTATGTTTATTTCTAAAGGATGTATAGGACAAAAATGTTAAGACCCTCTCATTTCAACTTACCTCACATAATATTGAATCTCAGTTCCTGCTTCATCCCTGTAGTTATAATACAGCTAGCCTTGAGCTTGCACGTTCTTCAAACCCAGTTCAAACTGACTTAGGAACTAAGAGAATTCATGGTTTTTTGTTATTGGAAAAAAAAGTCCAGAGGCATCTTGCTTCAGAAATGGCTGGATACAGGCTTTTAAAGATTACCAAGACTAATTTTTTTTTCCTTTCTCTCTCCATCTCTTGACTCAGTCTTTTTTCAATTTCAAGAAAGATCTTGCCACATCCTGGCAAGAAGTCCATTGTAGTTCCAATCTGGCAACCCCCCTAGCTTAGCAAACACGGGGAAAGAGTGCATCTCCTATTTGGTATTCCAATGATTGACTCTCATTAGACCAAACTGAGTTACATTTCCTATCCCTGAATCAATCACTATTGTCCAGTGGATTTCAGTTTTGCACATTTGGGAATACCTGAAGAAAGTTTTGGTTATCACAACTCAAACATGCTGCTGGAATCCAATAGTTGGAAGACGGGAGGGCTGCTAAACATACAATGCACAAGCCAGTCCTCCACAGTAAAGAATTATTCAGTTCCACATTTAATAGTGCTGAATTTGGGAAAACTTACTATACAATAGAAGATGAATGGATCAAGCCTGGAACTCATGCCTATTCCTGGAGTGGGATAAGGGTACCCAACAATAAAAAGTGTAGAAAGGGAGGTTTCCAAAGGAAAATCAGTATGCTGGCACAAGAGGAAGGAGGAATGTGTTCCATGCAGGCAAAATATAAAGAGATGCCTGCTAAAGAAGTTATTTTTATGAGCTCTCTGTCATTGAAGGCTTATGATGTATCAGGTACTGGGCTTATTATTTAGCCCTTAAAAAACAATAAATTGTTATTATGCTCACTTTGTAGATAAAGCATTTAAGCCTTAGTCAGCTTATAAGAGGCAGGGAAGAGTACAAACTCATGATTTCTGACTCCATAGTCTGAGCTCTCTCACATTCTTCTGTGTCACAAAATTCTGTTTGGTGGTGAGGGGAAAAAAAAGAATTCTACTACTTAAAAACTAAGAAGAAATAAAAAGGATCTTGTCAACTGATTACTCAGATCTGTCTTGACTCCAGTGAAAAGGAATACTTGCCTTACAAAGACGTTGCCTGGGTCACACACATTCCATGTATGCATACACACACTGGTTTTCACTTGTGTATTTTAGGTCATTGAATAACTCCTTTTTCCTTTTGCTTGTATGAATTGTGTTTATTTAGGGTAAAAAGAATTCTTTTAGGGCACATATTTTCTGACTTCTTGCCTATTCTTTACCACGAATGCCAAATTTTAAATCGCTTGCCACAGGGCAGTGATGATTTACTCTCCTCCTTAACTTTGGTGAGCTGGTAAAATTAGACACAGCCCTGGATTTATATGTGTGTGTATATCTTTTAGGAATTGGATGTAAAGATTAATGGCTTCATTAGCAAAGTGTTGTGGACTAATTTTTATATGTCTCACCTATTTTAGTTGGTTTGTAAATCACATCAGACAAATTTTATATTTCAGTCATTTTTTAAACTGTTTATTATGGAAATTTCTAAACATATCCCCAAATAAAAGATACGAAGTACCCTATGTACCAGTTATCCAACTCTAATAACCATCTTTATTTTTACATTCTTATTTAATTCTGAGTTTTTTTTCTGGAATATTTTATAGCAAATGTCAGATGTCATTTAACATCAAGATATTTAAACATGCATATTTAAAATGACAAACTCCAGTTCCTTTGGTCTAATACCAAATTTATATTCAAATCTCTCTAATAGAATTTGTTTACCTTTGGTTTGTTCAAATTAGTGTTTAACTGGTGTCCACTCATGGTATTAAGTTGTTAATATTTAAGTGCTAATTATTGATACATAGGTTGTTAGTAATGAAGTCCATTAAGTCTTTCTTAAGATAGTGTCCTCTCTCTACTCCTGCTTTTTTTATGTCACCGGTTTGTTAAGGAATACAAGTAGGGTGTGCTGCTTTACATTCATGGTGTAACTGAACTAGTTTATCATGACTATATTATCTATCAACTGAAATGTGAACCTAAAACTCTGATCAAGTTCAGGATGAGTTTGTATATTCACAAATTCATCACTGTGTTACATTGTATGAGGGAAGACATGTCTCACTTTAGTGACACTAATATTGATCAGTGATTAATAGATAATAACAATGAGATTCTTTCATTGCAAATTCCCTCATGGAATTTCACTTAGTAGTTTACCGTTATTTGATGACCATTACTTGAATCAGCTCTTTTACTATGGGTTGCAAAATGGTGGTTTTTCTAGTTCTGTCATCTCTTTTGCATCTATTAGCTAGAATTCCTTATAAAAGAAATCCCTGAGGTAGGATTCATTAGGCAAAAGCAAGATAAATATTTACTTCTTTTTAATTATCAGTGTTCAGAGTAATGGTTACTATCTTAACATCTTTAGTTCTGCCCAATGACTTGTGTATATGTGTGTGTATGTATATATAAACTCTCCATTTTGGGGGTGGAAAGGTATGTTTTCTTATGAACTCGTGGTATTCTAAAATGTATATAATGTCCTCTAGTGAATTACAGACATTATCTTTTTGTAACTCTTTCATATTGACAACTTCAACTGTATACAATTATTAAGAGAATAGGAAAGAATAAATTCAATTATCCATAATTGAACTTTAACAATTAGCAGTTATGGCAAATCTTTTTATTACGTCTATAGGTGCACACTCTGTGCTGTGTGTCTAGTTGATCAGTCAAATCTGACTCTTTGTGACCCCTTGGACTGTAGCCTGCCAGGCTCCTCTGTCCATGGGGATTCTCTAGGCAAGAATACTGGAGGGTTTTTCCATGCCCTCCTCCAGGGGACCTTCCCAACTCAGTGATCAAACCGAGGTCTCCTGCATTGCAGACAGATTCTTTTACATCTGAGTCATCAGGCAAGCCCCTAGGTGCACACTCTATACCCCAAATTCATATTATTTAGAAGTAGAATCTTGATGTATATTTCATCTGTAAATACTGACTATGTATCTCTGATGAAAAGAGACACATTCAAAAGTCAAATCATATCCACAATAAATTATTAAAACCATCATTACAAAAAAAGCAGGGTGACAATATACTCCTTGATATACTCCTTTCCCAATTTGAACTAGTCCATTGTTCCATGTCTGGTTCTAACTGTTGCTTCTTGACCTGCATACAGGTATCTCAGGAGGCTGGTAAGGTGATTTGATATTTTCATCTCTTGAAGAATTTTCCAGTTTGATCCACACAGTCAAAGGCTTTAGCATAGTCACTGAAGCAGAAGTAGATGTTTTTCTGGAATTTTCTTGCTTTTTCTATGACCCAACACATGTTGATAATTTGATCTCTGGTTCCTCTGCCTTTTCTAAATCCAGCGTGCACATTTGGAAGTTCTTAGTTCATGTACTGTTCAAGCCTGGCTTGAAAGATTTTAAGCATTACCTTGCTAGTATGTGAAATTTGTGTCTGTGTGGTGGGTTGAACATTCTTTGGCATTGACTTTCTTTGGAAATGATTTGAAAACTGACCTTTTCCAGTCCTGTGGCCACTGCTGAGTTTTCCAAATTTCCTGACATATTGAGTGCAAGACTTTCACAGCATCATCTTTTAGGATTTGAAATACCTCAGCTGGAATTCCATCACCTCCACTAGCTTTGTTCGTAGGAATGCTTCCTAAGGTATATTTGACTTCACATTCCAGGATGTCTGGTTCTAGATGAGTGTTCATACCATCGTGACTATCTGGGTCATTAAGACATTTTTGGTAAGTTCTTTTGTGTATTCTTGCTGCCTCTTTTTAATATCTTCTGTTTCTATTATATCTGTACCCTTTATGTCCTTTCTTGTGCCTATATTTGCATGAAATGTTCCCTTGCTATCTCTGATTTTCTTTTTTGTTTTTAATTTATTTATTTTAATTGGTGACTAATTACTTTACAATATTTTAGTGGGTTTTGCCATACATTGACATAAATCAGCCATGGTGTACATGTGTTCCCCATCCTGAACCCCCCTCTCACCTCCCTCCTCATCCCATCCCTCAGGGTCATCCCAGTGCACCAGCCCTGAGTACCTTGTCTTATGCATCGAACCTGGACTGGCAATCTGTTTCACATATAATATATGTGTTTCAATGCTATTCTCTCAAATCATCCCACCCTCCCCTTCTCCCACAGAGGCCAAAAGACTGTTCTATACATCTGTGTCTCTTTTGCTGTCTTGCATATAGGGTCATCATTATCATCTTTCTAAATTCCATATATATGCATTAGTATACTGTATTGGTGTTTTTCCTTCTGGCTTACTTCACTCTGTGTAATAGGCTCCAGTTTCATCCACCTCATTAGAACTGATTCAAATGTATTCTTTTTCATGACTGAGTAATATTCCATTGTGTATATGTACCACGGCTTTCTTATCCATTCATCTGCCAATGGACATCTAGGTTGCTTCCATGTCCTGGCTATTATAAATAGTGCTGTGATGAACATTGGGGTACATGTGTCTCTTTCAATTCTGGTTTCCTCTGTGTGTATGCCCAGCAGTGGAATTGCTGGGTCATATGGCAGTTCTATTAACAGGTTTTTAAGGAATCTCCACACTGTTCTCTATAGTGGCTGTACTAATTTGCATTCCCACCAACAGTGTAAGAGGGTTTCCTTTCCTCCACACCCTTTCCAGCATTTATTGTTTGTACACTTTTGAATAGCAGCCATTCTGACCAGCGTGAGATACCTCACTGTGGTTTTGATTTGCATTTCTCTGATAATGAATGATGTTGAGCATCTTTTCATGTGTTTGTTAGCCATCTGTATGTCTTCTTTGGAGAAATGTCTGTTTAGTTCTTTGGTCCATTTTTTTGATTGGGTCAATTATTTTTTCTGGAATTGAGCTGCAGGAGTTTCTTATAAATTTTTGAGATTAATTCTTTGTCAGTTGCTTTGTTTGCTATTATTTTCTCCCATTCTGAAGGCTTTCACCTTGCTTATAGTTTCCTTCGTTGTGCAAAAACTTTTAAGTTTGATTAGGTCCCATTTGCTTATTTTTGCTTTTATTTCCATTACTCTGGGAGGTGGATCATAGAAGATCCTGATATGATTTATGTCAGAGAGTGTTTTACCTATGTTTTCCTTTAGGAGTTTTATAGTTTCTGGTCTTACATTTAGATCTTTAATCCATTTTGAGTTTATTTTTGTGTATGGTGTTAGGAAGTGTTCTAGTTTCATTCTTTTACAAGTGGCTGACCAGTTTCCCAGCACCACTTGTTAAAGAGATTGTGTTTTTTCCATTGTATATTCTTGCCTCCTTTGTCAAAGATAAGGTGTCCATAGGTGCATGGATTTATCTCTGGGCTTTCTATTTTGTTCCACTGATCTATACTTCTGTCTTTGTGCCAGTACCATACTGTCTTTATGACTACAGCTTTGTAATATAGTCTGAAGTCAGACAGGTTGATTCCTCCAAGTCCAATCTTCTTTCTCAAGATGGCTTTGGCTATTCGAGGTTTTTTGTATTTTCATACAAATTGTGAAATTATTTGTTCTAGTTCTGTGAAAAATACTGTTGGTAGCTTGATAGGGATTGTATTGAATCTATAGATTCTTTAGGTAGTATACTCATTTTAAGTATATTGATTCTTCCAATCCATGAACATGGTATATTTCTCCATCTATTTGTGTCCTCTGATTTCTTTCATCAGTGTTTTATAGTTTCCTATATATAGTTCTTTTATTTCTATAGATAGATTTATTCCTAAGTATTTTATTCTTTTCTTTGCAATGGTGAATGGGATTGTTTCCTTAATTTCTCTTTCTGTTTTCTCATTGTTAGTTTGTAGGAATGCAAGGATATCTCTGTGTTAATTTTATATCCTGCAACTTTACTATATTCATTGATTAGCTCTAGTAATTTTCTGGTGGAGTCTTTAGGGTTTTCTATGTAGAGGATCATGTCATCTGCAAACAGAGTTTTACTTCTTCTTTTCCAATCTGGATTGCTTTTATTTCTTTTTCTTCTCTGATTGCTGTGGCTAAAACTTCCCAAACTATGTTGAATAGTAGTGGTGAGAGTGGGCACCCTTGTCTTGTTCCTGACTTTAGGGGAAATGCTTTCAATTTTTCACCATTGAGGATAATGTTTGCTGTGGGTTTGTCATACAAAGCTTTTATTATGTTGAGGTATGTTTCTTCTAGTTGTACTTTCTGGAGGGTTTTTACCATAAATGGATGTTGAAGTTTGTCAAAGGCTTTCTCTGCATCTATTGAGATAATCATATGATTTTTATCTTTCAATTGGTTAATATGGTGTATTATACTGATTGACTTGCGGATATTAAAGAATCCTTGCTTCCCTGGGATAAAGCCTACTTGGTCATGATATATGATCTTTTTAATATATTGTTGGATTCTGTTTGCTAGAATTTTGTCAAAGATTTTGCATCTATGTTCATCAGTGATATTGGCCAGTAGTTTTCTTTTTTGTGGCATCTTTGTCTGGTTTTGGTATTAGGGTGGTGATGGCCTCATAGAATGAGTTTGGAAGTTTACCTTCCTCTGCAATTTTCTGGAAGAGTTTGAGTAGGATAGATGTTAGCTCTTCTCTGAATTTTTGATAGAATTGAGCTGTGAAGCCATCTGGTCCTGGGCTTTTGTTTGCTGGAAGATTTCTGATTACAGTTTCTATTTCTGTGCTTGTGATGGGTCTATTAAGGTTTTCTATTTCTTCCTGGTTCAGTTTTGGAAAGTTATACTTTTCTAAGAATTGGTCCATTTCTTCCAGGTTGTCCATTTTATTGGCATATAGTTGCTGATAGTAGTCTTTTGTGATCCTTTGTATTTCTGTGTTGTCTGTTGTGATTTCTCCATTTTCATTTCTAATTTTGTTGATTTGATTCTTCTCCCTTTGTTTATTGATGAGTCTGGCTAATGGTTTTTATTTATCTTCTCAAAAAACCAGCTTTTAGCTTTGTTTCCCCCCCCCCCCCCATGGTCTCTTTTGTTTCTTTTGCATTTATTTCTGCCCTAATTTTTATAATCTCTGATCTTTAACATTCTATTCTTTCTTTTTCTTCTTCTTCTTCTTCTTCTTTTTTTTTTTTTTGCATTGTTCACTCTCTGCTATTCTTTAGAACTCTGCATTCAGGTGGGTGTATCTTTCCTTTTATCCTTTGCTTTCACTTTTCTTTTCTCAGCTATTTGTAAGGCCTCTTCAGGCAAGCATTTTACCTTGTTGCATTTCTTTTCCTGGGGGATGGTTTTGGTCTCCACCTCCTGTACAATGTTATAAATCTCTGTTCATAGTTCTTCAGGCACTCTATCAGACCTAAACACTTAAATCTATTTATCACTTCCACTGTATAACTATTAGTCATTACAAAACAGAATTTCAACCATTGTGCTTTCTTTTTTAAAAAGTTTCATTTATTATTTATTTGTTTATTATTTTTAGCTGTGCTGGGTCCTCGTTGATTAGCATGGGCTTTCTCGAGTTGCTGCGAGCAGGGACTACTCTTCACTGCAGTATGCAGGCTTCTCATTTTGGTGGGTTCTCTTGTTGCAGAGCACAGGCTCTAGGCCCTCTGGCTTCAGTAGTCCAGCACACAGGCTTCAATCATTGTGGTTTGTGGGCTCTAGAACATAGGCTCAGTGGTTGTGGCTCACAAGCTTAGTTGCTCAGAGGCATGTGGAATCGTTCCAGACCAGAGATCAAACCCATGTCCCCTGCCTTAGCAGGCAGATTCTTATCCACTGTGCCACCAGGGAAGTCCCATTGTTCTTTCTAATGCTCAAGTTATCCAATCTTTAGCCAGTAAAAGAAAGAAATGGTTATTCATTGTTTTCATTATTTCTTGCAATAGAAAAGTAAATAAATTATTAAAATTAAAGAGAAACTAAGGAAATAAGAATGCAAACTTTTCAAACTATTAAAATGGAAAGGAAAATAGACCATATTAAAAGACAATATATACACTCTAAATAAATCATTTTAAAAATTATGTTCTTTATTGCTTAGTAGTATTTCGTTGCAAGAATGTACCATAATTTTTTTATTCACCTAATTTATGGATTTTTAAAGTTTTCTTTCTCTTCAGTTTACAGCTTTACAAAGGTCCATGGATGTTTGCATACAAGTGTTTGTCTAGACATATTCTTTATTTCTCTTGGGTTAATACTTGGGGTAAAAACTTTTTAAGATTCTATATCCTGTTCTTAATATCCATCCATTTCAGCCATTATCTTTAGAAATACTGTTTTGTCCTGTTTTCTTCTCTCTGGGGACAGTCATAGCACCTCTTTTGCTTCTTTTCAGTTTTATTAATCTTATTTCTGTGTTTCATTCTGGTTATTTAATTTTTTTATTTTTACATATCTTCTGCTTTTTAAAAAAATATCTGCTGACTTTTTGGTTGTCTTAACTCTGATTTTAAGCTCCCTTTTGAATCCTGCATTTCACATAATTGCATTTTTTAGTTGAATTTTTGTTTTATGGTTTCTAGTTCTCTGCAAAAACTGTCCATTTCTTTTTATCTTTCTTTTTTCCCCCTTTCTTTCCCTGATTTCCTTTCTTTTTTCTTTATGAATAGAAAACATGATTGCTTAAATGTCTGTATTTCAAGACTTCTGTACCTGGAGAATGTGTGTCTCTGTTTCTCTGTAATGTCATGAATGTTGTATGTCTATTAGTGTGCCTTGTTTTATAATGTGTGCTTGGCATTGTGTTTGAGAAAGTATATGTACACCTGTCTTGAGTTCTAGAAATATATCATCTTCCTCTAGGAAGGACTCACATTTGGTTTATGAGACTTAATACTCCAGGATGCTGGGGACATTGGCACCCTGGGCTCACCTCAATCTAATTTTGTGAATTGAGATCTTTCTGTTTTGAGCTGTAATATCAAATATCAAAGTGAAATTGTTAGTTGCACAGTCTTGCCCAGCTCTTTGTGACCCCATGAACTGTAGGCCACCAGTCTCCTCTGTCTATGGAATTCTCTAGGCAAGAATACTGAAATAGGTAGTCATTCTCTTCTCTAGGGGATCTTCCCAACCCAGGGATTGAGCCAGAGTCTCCTGCATTGCAGGGGGATTCTTTACCATCCAAGCCACCATAGAAGCCCCCAGAATACTGAGTATATCTATAAGAATATAAGAATAATTGAGCAATATCTATAAGGCTATGTAATTCTACCAACTTCTTGAGACCCTACTCAAAGTGAGGGGGTTCAACAGAGCTAGCTATCCTGGGAAGACCTTAAAATCCAAACCCTGTTCTCCTAGACTCTCCTACATGATTGGGAAGCATTTTTAAGTATCTCAGTGGCAGTTTTGGAATCAGAAAAACAAACCAAACCAAATTAGTAAACAACAACCTTTATTTTCAAATGCCAAATAAACAAAATTTAAAAATAAGAGCACAGGAAGAACAGTCCAAACACTAGACTGATTAATAAAGGAAACATATTGGTATAAAATGTGTAATATGGTTAAAATAGCAGTTTTGAAGTGCTTTTAATTCTTAAACTATATATATTTGGGGTATCCAAAGTATGTTTGTTTTTAGGATATGTTTTTAATAAATGTGGCTTGAGTTTGTTTTTCTTTTTCCAGACAAGATGTTTGTAGACTATCAGTAATTTTTTCTTTCTTTCTTCCTTTCTTTTTGTTTGATGAGTGACTTACTTTGTTTGCTGTTTACTCATTCAGAAACCAAGAGGTCTCCATGGTCTCTTCTAATGGTAATGATGAGTTACCCACTGTGTATTGCTCTTCCAGGAGCTGGAAATTGAAGGCTGGGGATCCTCTAGGCAGCCACAGAAGGGATGTGCTAAGATCCACAGGAGAATTTCGTGGGAAGTATAATTTACCCAAATTTCAAAAATTACTGCTACAGGTTTTGCTAAAACAGTGTCAATTTAATCATACTCCTTTAACTTTTATAATAGTTAATTTAAAGTCATTTCCTATCAGTATTAGCTATGAAACAAAATTGTTCTCTTTGGTCTGCTGCCCCTGAATTCTGTCAAATGATAATATTCTTCATAACCTATGATTAATATTGAGAAGCCCCTTCCATGCCATCTGCTATCACAGGAAAGTAGTACAGGGTTCACACGGTATCCACAAATCTCTCTGCTGAGCATTTGCAACATAGTCCTCAGGGAAACAGAGAGCAAAAAGCATCAGCCAGGCAATGGCACAAACAATAACAAGCAAGGTTCAAACCAGTGGTTCACTTCTGCTGTCATTCAGGGCCACCTCTGGAAGTCACAGGCGTGTCTCATCTTCACTGTTTCAATTCCTCAATATCTTACTGGTTATTTTCTGTGTGGGAGCTGTCTCTAATTGGAAACTCTGTCCTGTATTGCAGGAAATTTTTCATCTTGTGAGCCTTTATGGGAGAAACAAGGTCTATGTAAGGACTTTCCGAGGGCCCTTAAAGCTTAGGCACAAAGGTGTTCTAGGCTTTCTTTGTCAAAAAACAATTGTGGTTGTTGTTTTTCAGTCGCTCATCCATGTCCAGTCATTTGGGACCCTGTGGACTGCAGCACACCAAGCTTCCCTGTCCACTATCTCCTGGAGTTTGTTCAAACTCATGTCCATTGAATCAATGATGTTATCCAACCATCACATCCTCTGTCATCCCCTTCTCCTCCTGCCTTCAATCTTTCCCAGCATCAGGGTCTTCTCCAGTGATTCGGCTCTGCATCAGGTGGCCAAAGTACTGGAGCTTCAGCATCAGTCCTTCCAATGAAATTCAGGGTTGATTTCTTTTAGGATTGACTGGTTTGATCTCCTTGCTGTCCAAGGGACTCTTAAGAGTCTTCTCCAACACCACAGTTGAAAAGCATCAATTCTTCGGCATTCAGCCTTCTTTATGTTCCAGTTCTCACATTCATACATGACTGTTGGAAAAGCCATAGCTTTGACTAGATGGATCTTTGTCAGCAAAGATATAGCTCTACTTTTTAATATGCTGTCAAGGTTTGTCATAGCTTTCCTTCCAAGGAGCTAGCATCTTTTAATTCCGTGACTGCAGTCACTGTCCGTGGTAATTTTGGAGCCCAAGAAAATAAAGTCAGCCACTGTTTCCACTTGTTCCCCATCTATTTACCATGAAATAATGGGGCTGGATGCCATGATCTTAGTTTTCTGAATGCCAGCTTTTTCACTCTTCTCTTTCACCTTCAAGAGGCTCTTTAGTTCCTCTTAACTTTCTGTCATTAAGGTGTTGTCATCTGCCATCTCTTGAAGAATTTTCTAGTTTGCTATGATCTACACAGTCAAAGATTTTGGCGTAATCAATAAAGCATGAACAGATTTTTTTTCAGGAATTCTCTTGCTTTTTTGATGATTCAAAGGATGTTGGTAATTTGATCTCTGGTTCCTCTGCCTTTTCTAAAACCAGCTTGAATATCTGGAAGTTCATGGTTCATGTACTATTGAAGCCTCGCTTGAAGAATTTTAAGCATTGCTTTGCTAGCGTGTGAGATGAGTGCAATTGTGCAGTAGTTTGAACATTCTTTGACATTGCCCTTCTTTGGGACTGAAATGAGAACTGACCTTTTCCAGTCCTGTGGCTACTGCTGAGTTTTCCAAATTTGCTGACATAATGAGTTCAGCACTTTCACAGCATCTTCTTGTAAGATTTTAAATACCTCAGCTGGAATTCCATTACCTCTACTAGATTTGTTCATAGAAATGCTTCCTAAGGCCTGCTCGCCTTCACACTCCAGGATGTCTGGCTCTAGGTGAGTGATCCACCATCGTGTTTATCTGGGTCATTAAGACCTTTTATGTACAGGTCTTCTGTGTATTATTGCCACCTCTTCATAATATCTTTGTCTTCTGTTAGGTCCATACCATTTCTGTCCTGTATAGTGCCCATCTTTGCATGAAATATTCTCTTCGTATCTCTAGTTTTCTTGACGAGATCTCTAGTCTTTCCCATTTCTGTTGCTTTCCTCTGTTTCTCTGCATTGTTCACTTAAGAAGGCTTTCTTATCTCTCCTTGTTGTTCTCTGGAACTCTGCCTTCAGTTGTGTATCTTTCCTTTTCTCCTTTGCCTCCAGCTTCTCTTCTTTTCTCAGCTTTTTGTAAGACCCCCTCAGACAACCATTTTGCCAAATGGCTTTTTTCAAAAGCAATAACCTGATCCAGAAACTCATGAGTCAAAGAGGGACAAGGAAACAATGGAATAACAGGTTTCCCCAGGCACTGGTGGCAGAATTGCCATTATCTCTCTTTTGTAGCTACAGGGTAAGGCATGACATTGTGTATTCAGTGCTGTCCCCACCATCTGATTCTGGAGCATGATTTTGCCTGTTGTGTTAGTTATCTGGATTCTGGTGGTTCTTGCCTGTTTTCAGAACCTGATTTTCCAGTCGTTCACCTTGTACCTTTATGGGACACAGTATAGTTGCAGTAAACTGAAGCTAGAAATAGCTTCAGTCAGCCACCAATGGTTACTGTTGTTTACAATTGTGGCTTATGAGCAGTGCAATCATCATTGTCATTATCATCTTTATGATGATAAGATTACAGTTCACTTAAAGTGTGCTAGGCACCCTGCTAACCACTGCATGGGCACTATCCCAAACAACTCCTTCAGCAAAAATGGTCTTTCAACTGTACTGAGAGATAAGTACCATAATTACCCTCATTTTACAAAGCTGTAGCTTGAAGAAGTTAAGGAATTTGGCCCAAGTTAATAAGTATAAAAGCTAATTGATCTCAACTCAAGCATTTTCAATACCCACCTTGAATTGTTTCCATTAATATTAGAGTAGTAGTATCTGTGTTGTTATTACTCTACTTCCTCACTCCTTGACAGACTTTAAAATTTCTAATCATTTTACCTTATGCTATGCTGCTGCTAAAACAGTGTTTCCAGTCCTTGTGAATTAATCTTGGAAGGCATCATTAGCCTCAATTTACAAATAAGAAAACTTAGTAGATACCTCAGTTGTTCAAAGTCACAGTCAGTTAGAAGATGGAGACTGAGATTGAATCCAGATCTTTAGACTCAAATGTGATTCGAATTTTATTACACTAGAAAAATTCTAAAATAAGTTTTCTCCCATTTCTAGTTGGGGATGCCTGTAATAATGATTATTGTTGCTGCTGTTTAATTGCTGTCCTGTCCGACTCTTTGCAACCCTATGGACTGTAGCCCACCAGACTCCACTGTCCAAGGGATTTCTCAGGCAGAAATACTGGAGTGGGTTTCCATTTCCTTCTCTAGGAGATCTTCCTGACCCAAGGATCAAACCCACATCTCCTGCTTGGCAGGTGAATTCTTTACCACTGAGTCACCTGGGAAAACTTCCTTAATAATAATTGTTGTTCCGTTGATTAGTCATTTCTAAATCTTTGCGACCCAATGGACTGCAGCACTCCAGGCTTCCCTGTCCTTCACTATCTCCCAGAGTTTGCTCAAATTCATGTCTATCGAGTCAGGAATGCCATCCAACCATCTTATCCTCTTTCACCCTCTTCTCCTTTTGCCTTCAATCTTTCTCAGTCTCAGGGTCTTTTCCAGTGAGTTGGCTCTTTGCATCAGGTGGCCAAAGTATTGGAGATTCAGTTTTAGCATCAGTCCTTCCAGTGAATATTCAGGGTTGATTTCCTTTAGGTTTGACTGGTTAAACCTCCTTTCTGTCTAAGGGACTCTCAAGAACTTTCTCCAGTACCACAATTCAAAAGCGCTCAGCCTTCTTTATGGTCCCAATTCTCACATCAGTACATGACTACTGGAAAAACCATAGGTTTAACTATACGGACCTTTGTCAGCAAAGTGATGTCTCTGCTTTTTAACATGCCATCTAGGTTTGTCATAGCTTTCCTTACAAGCAGCAAGTGTCTTTTAATTCCATGGCTGCATTACTACCATGTAAAACACTGAGAAATTAGGAAAACACTGTTTTTTGATCAGGTTCATATCCCCAGAGGATCTCTGAACCTAATAGACTTTCATTAAATACCTGTTGGGGTGACAAATTGAATCAAGTGATACTCATGTTTACTTCACTGATACTGCCATTCAAATGACAGATGTTTATTTTCCTTTAGAAAACAAATGTATGTTTTTATTGAAATGTAGTTCATGTTCAATACTATGTTACTTTTAGGTATATTGCATAATTTGATATTTGCCTACATTATGAAATGATCATAAAAGTCTATTTAACATCTATCCCCATACAAAGTTATTATAATATTATTGACTGTATTTTATGCTGTATATTGTAGCCCCTTAATTATTTATATAACTGGAAATTTTTACCTTGTAACTCGCTTCAGCTATTTCACTCACCTTCCCAAACTCCCTCCTACCTGGCAAACCCCAGTTTATTCTCTTGTACCCATGAACCTGTTTTCATTTAGTTGTGCTGATTTTACTTTTTTAGATTGTATATGTAATTGAGATTGTGTGATATTTGTCTTTCTGTCTGACTTATTTCACTTAGCATAATATACTCTAGATCCATCCATGTTGTCACAAATGGCAAGACTTCATTTTTATGGTTGACTTGTATTCTTTATCCATTCATCTGTCAATGCTTCCATATCTTGATTATTGTAAATTATACTGCAGTGAACATTGGAGTGCTCATATGTTTTAGAATTAGTGTTTTTGTTTTGTTTGGGTGAACATTTCAAAGTGAAATTTCTGGATCATATGGCAGTTCTATTTTTAACTTTTTGAGGACCCTCCTGTACTGTTTTCCACAGTGGCTGCACCAATATGCAACCCCAACAACAGTGCATGAGGATTCCCTTTTCTCTATACCCTCACCAACACTTGTTATTTCTTGTCTTTCTGATGATGTCACTCTGACAGGGATATCTCATTATGGTTTTGATTTGCATTTCCCTAATTACTACTGATGCTGAGCATCTTCTCATGTGTCTGTTGACCATCTGTATGTCTTCTTTGGAAAATGTCTGTTTAAGTCCTATGCCCATTTTTTAGTCAAGTTATTCATTGTTTTGTTTTTCTGATGTTGAATTGTGTAAGTTCCCTCTGTGTTTTGGATGTTAAGTAATCTTTTATTATATATATCATTTCCAAATATCTGCTCCCATTTAGTAGGCTACCTTTTTGCTTTGTTGATAGTTCCCTTTGCTGCACAAAAGCTTTCCAAGGTTTATTAGAGAGGCATTCACTAACATTTGTAAATTAACAGTATTCTACATTCATTCTCTAACCTTCACCCTGCTTTCTTCTTTATTGTACTTATTTTTTATATCGTGTGTGTGTGTGTATGCATACACTGACACATATGTGCATATGTGTGTTTGTGTTTAACTGTGTTTGGTCACTGCCAAATTCTCAATGACTAAATCAGTCCCCCCAAAATAGTTATTGGTCAATAAATATTTGTTGAGTGAAAGAAATTTGTTTGATCTTATATAAGTCTACTATTGAATTCCTTGTTGAGTGTTTACCCTTGTCTTTTTGAAAAATCATCCTCTTTTCTTTGAATAGGAGAGTTGAGCCGTGCTGGTCATTTTTAGTCTTTTTGCCATTCTTCCTTGAGCACTGCTTCTATTTCTTATCTGTATTTTTTTTTAATTCAGTGCTTCTTTTTTTGTAAACCTTGACACTCAGTCAGTTCAGTTCATTTGCTCAGTCATTTCCAATTCTTTGTGACCCCATGGACTGCAGCACGCCAGGCCTCTCTGTTCATCACCAACTCCCAGAGTTTACTCAAAGTCATGTCCATTGAGTCGGTGATGCCATCCAACCATCTCATCCTCTGCTGTCCCCTTCTCTTGCCTTCAGTATTTCCCAGCATCAGGTTCTTTTCAAATGAGTCAGTTCTTCTCATCAGGTGGCCAAAGTATTGGTCTTCCCCCAAAATTACTTTGAATGTTAGCAAGTAAAATGCTGTGTATTTTTTAAATGGTATTTATGAACCATAAATGAAAATAGGTAGAAAAATATTCAAAAGGAAGAAGAAGAGAAAATCTGTAATACTATTGGGTCATTTAATCTGAAAGTAAAACAGTTAAATCTACCTATTTATCTATCAATCTATCTATCTACATATATATGTGTGTATGTGTGTATGTATATATGCACACACAGTCAGAATCAAATGTATTGGTATTCAAATATTCTGTATGTTTTATTCATTTTTGTGTGACTGTTCTGACAAATACCATTTATTCAGTAAATATTTGCTGAGTCTTACTATTAGGCACAGTGTTAAGCATTTTCATTGGTCATTTTATTCTATACTTAAAACAATTCTATGAAATTCTACAAGAGAAGCAAAAGCTTTAAGAGTTTAGGTAATTGCCCATAACCATACAGCTCAGGGAATATGATGAAGTCGGTGATCCAAACAGCACTAGAATGCAATTCTGTATTGCTCCAAGTTGATACACTTATTCAGTTCAATTCAGTCGCTCAGTCATGTCCAACTCTTTGTGACCCCATGAACCATAGCATGCCAGGCCTCCCTGTCCATCACCAACTCCCGGAGTTTACCCAGACTCATGTCCATTGAGTCGGTGATGCCATCCAACCATCTCATCCTCTGTTGTCCCCTTCTCCTCTTGCCCTCAATGTTCCCCAGCATCAAATGAGTCTTTTCAAATGGGTCAGCTCTTCGCATCAGGTAGCCAAAGTATTAGAGTTTCAGCCTCAACATCAGTCCTCCCAGTGAACACCCAGAACTGATCTCCCCCAGGATGGACTCGTTGGATCTCCTTGCAGTCCAAGGGACTCTCAAGAGTCTTCTCCAACACCACAGTTCAAAAGCATCAATTCTTCTGCGCTCAGCTTTCTTTATAGTCCAACTCTCACATCCATACATGACTACTGGAAAAACTATAGCCTTGACTAGATGGACCTTTGTTGACAAAGTAATGTCTCTGCTTTTTAATATGCTGTCTAAACACACTTATGACATTGCTTAAAATCTCTTTAGGTAATATTCTTTATCATGGACACAGCAACTATTTTTGTTTGCTTTTTCTGATCTTTTGGGCAAAACCCTAGCTTCATTCCTTCTTACCCAAGAATGGTTCCTGATTGACCTTGCAGCTTTTCCTGTAGATCTGAAGAACTAGTGAGTATGCTTTGATTCTCACATGGAAAGTTGACTTCCATGATTTATTGAAGAAAAAGATAACATCCAACTGGGAATGTGACTGAACAGAGCTCCCTGTTATCTGGGAGAGAAAGAAAGGAAGAGAGAATGAAGGAAGAATGGATAGATAGATACTGAAACTCATACTACTGTATAACACTCTTAATTGTTCTCCAGGACAGAAATACTTGAGCAGCCTTACTCTGGTGACTTCTTGAGAGGGACCTTACTTGATTTGTCCATTGCTGTGTCTATGGCACTTAGGACAAAGTAGGTTTTTGCAAATATTTGATAAATAAGGTGGTATATATCATGAAAATTATACTAGTAAAGAGATTACTGTCTTGTTTTTATTGAAAAGATATAAAGCTACCAAGAGCAGATAAAGCCTTGAACTCTAAGACTGGTACAGCTACAAAATGGACTTACTGTGCTGTGCTTCAAACTTACTTTCAATCCCTGTTTCAAAGTCCCAGTGAATTAGTTGACTTTATACTGTGATAACAAGGCAATCTCACCCACATCTAAAATTTCTAAGTGGGGACTTACCTTCAGGATTCCCTCCATAACTTGCTATCCATAAATCACTCAAGTTATCCAGGTATTATGAACTTTAAATGATCTCCAGAGAAAACTATTTTAATACTCTCATTATATTTTATTTTTAGCAAAACTGAAGCAATTACAATCATTCCCTTATTGAAAAATGTATGAGACAAGATAATAAGTAGTGGGGCTTGTACAATAAATCACTTTGACCAGGTATAGAAATAATAAACATAGATCAAATAAAAGTCTGGGATATTGACTGATGGCACCATCATGGCCATTTGTATGGGGAACAGTCAATTCATCTCTTTGTTGAACGTGTGCCATTGTAGAAAACAGTCATTATGGCTAATTTTGCTGTTGTTGCTTTATTATTATTTTTTTTTTATTTCAAAAGTTTGAGACTGGCTTAGTAATATGAGAAGACCAAATTTGAAATATATATAAATACAAATCTTGTGCAGTGATGCTGTGATAACAGTTTCCATTATTTTAATGATATTTGTAATGCTCCAATCATTCGAATAATAGCATATGAGAAATTAATAGACATTGTGCAAATTTTGATATTGAAAGCTTTGGATTTAAATGTAAATTGGGATAGAACTTCATATAGGCATGACGACTGAAAATAGAATTGCAGAAATACATTTAACAACTTGAAATTCTTGGCAGATTTTACTCCTTATTTCAGTTGAGGGAAATACATTTAACTGAATGAAAAACCTCTAAGAGGCCTTGTAGTTTCTGTAGGCGGCATTTATGGGATGTCATGAACATTTTGAGGTCTTCTGTTTTCGTAGTGTCAGTCTTAATGTTGATTTAGAAATTTTATGACTGACAAATGACAGAATCATTCAAAATGTGTAATATCTGGAAAGATGAATTGATCCTTAAAAGAAACAGAGCAATTGAGGGAAATTTTATCCAATAAACTACACATATTTGAAGTGTATGATTTCATAAGTTTTGACATATCTATGTACCCATGAAACCTTCACCTCAATCAGATAATGAATATCTTCATCACCCTGGGAAACTGCCTCTATCTCCCTTGCAATGCCTTTGCCTACCCCTCCATTTTCTCCTCACGAGGGCAATCACTAATCTCTTTTTGGTCATGACACACTGACTTGCATTTCCAAATGCAGTCATAGAATCATACAATATGTATTTTTTTGCTGTTTTCTTTCATTTAGCATAACTGAGATTCACTCATGTTACATGAATTAATAGTTTATTCCCTTTTTTGCTGAGTAGAGTACATTATATAGATATTCTATTGTTGTCAGCTCTTAATGGATATTTAAATGTTTCCAATTTTTGACTTCTATAAGTTAAGCTCCTAGGAACATCATTGTACAAGCCTTTATCAGCATACAGATTTCATTTGTGTTGGATAAATAACTAGAAGTGGAATGGCTAAATCATGTGTTAGCAGCATGCTTAACTTTTTAAGAAACTGTAATCAGTTTTCCAAAGTGATTGTACCATTACTAGCTCAGGAGGAGTGTGTGAGTTCCAGATCTTCTACATCCTTTTCAGTACTTGACATGGTCAGTCTTTTTAATTGTAGCTGTTCCAAAAGATGTATAGTGGTTTCCCATTGTGCTTTTAATTTTCATTTTCTTAATGACTGATATTAAGAATGTATTTATGGATTGGTTGATTCAAATTTTCTGCCCAGTTGAAAAAAATTGGGTGTTTCTTTTTTCAAGGAGCTTTAGAAATCTGCATATATTGCGGATACAAATTCTTTATCGTATATATAATTCACAAGTATTTTCTCCCAGTGGCTTTTCTTATCATTCTCTTAACATATTATTTTGAAGAGCAAAGTTTTTTCTTTTTTTTTTTAACTTTGATGATGTTCACTAAAAATTTTCTTTTTTTTTTTTAATGGATTATACTTTTGATATTACCTAAAAATTTATTTGCCTAACTCCAGGTTACAAAAACTTTCTCCCATGTTGACTTCTGAAGTTTTATAATTTTTGGTTTTATATTTACATCTATACTCCATTGAGATAAATTTCTATATATAGTATGAAGTACGAATCAAAGTTGGCTTTTTTGTATGTGACTATCCAGTGGTTAAAGCAAAATTTGTCAAAGAAACTATCTTTTCTTCCCTGAATTGTCTTTGCATCATTGCCAGAAATCCCTTATTTATTTATGTCTGTTTTTTATTTATTTATGTTTATTTATGTATCTTTATTTTATTTTTGTTTGATCTATCTTTGCCAAAACCACACTGTCTTGATTACTATTGCTTTATAATAAGCCTTGAAATAAGATAGTGCTATTTCTTTAACATCTAAATAGATAGTACTATTTCTAGGACCCACAACAGATTGCCCAACTTGGGGATCTGGCAAAGGGACTGAGAATCCCCAGGGAACTTGACTTTGGAGGCAAGTGGGATTTGATTACAGTACTTCCACAGGACTGGGGAAACAGACTCTTGGAGGGCACAAACAAAACCTTGTGCACACCAGAAGGTAGGAGAAAGGAGCAGTGACCCCACAAGAGACTGACCCAGACTGGCCTGTGAGTGTCCAGGAGTCTCCGGCAGGTGGTGGCCTGCTGCAGGGTCAGAGATACTGAGTGCGGCAGTGCATGCACAGGACTTTTTGAAGGCAGTCAGTATTATCTTCATTAACTCCACCATAGTTTGGTCTCAAGCCAAACAACAGGGAAGGAACAGAGCCTGGCCCATCAACAGAAAATTGTATACAGATTTACTGAACATCAGAACAAGACCCAGTTTCCTACACAGTTAGTCTCTCCCACCAGGAAGCTTCCATAAGCCTCTTATCCTTATCCTTCCAAGTGGACAGAATGAAAACCACAGTCACAGAAAACTAATCAAACTGATCACATTGACCACAGCCTTGTCTAACTGCGTGAAACTATGGGCCATGCCCTGTAGGGTCGCACAAGATGAATGGGTCATTGTGGACAGTTCTGACAAAACGTGGCCCACTGGAGAAAGGAATGGGAAACCACTTCAGTATTCTTGCCTTGAAAACACCATAGACAGTATGAAAAGGCAAAAAGATAGGACATTGAAAGATGAACTCTCCAGGTCAGTAGGTGCCCATTATGCTACTGGAGATCAGTGGAGAAATAATTCCAGAAAGAATGAAGAGATGGGCCCAAAGTGAAAACAACACCCAGTTGTGGATGTGACTGATAATGGAAGTCAAGTCCAGTGCTGTAAAGAGCATTATTGCACAGGAACCTGGTATTTTAGGTCCAAGAATCAAGATAAATTAGAGGTGGTCAAGCAGGAGATGGCAAGAGTGAACATCGACATTTTAGGAATCAGTGGACTAAAGTGGACTGAAATGGGTGAATTTAATTCAGATTATATAATTCAGACCATTATGTCTACTACTGTAGGCAAGAATCACTTAGAAGAAATGGAGTAGCCCTCATAGTCAACAAAAGTGTCCAAAATGCAGTACTTGGGTGCTAGCTCAAAAATGACAGGATGATCTCTGTTCACTTCCAAGGCAAACCATTCAATATCACAGTAATCCAAGTCTATGCCCTGACCAGTAATGCTGAAGAAGCTGAAGATGAATGGTTCTATGAAGACCTACAAGACCTTCTAAAACTAACACACAAAAAGATATCCTTTTCATCATAGGGGACTGAAATGCAAAAGTAGGAAGTCAAGAGATACCTGGAGTGACAGGCAAATTTGGACTTGGAGTATGAAATGAAGCAGGGCAAAGGGTAACAGTTTTTCCAAGAGAACACATGGGTCAAAGCAAACACCCTCTTTGATCAACAAAAGGGTTGACTCTACACATGGACATCACCAGATGGTCAATACCGAATTCAGATTGATTATATTCTTTGCAGCCAACGGTGGAGAAACAATATATAGTCAGCAAAAACAAGACCGGAAGCTGACTGTGGCTCAGATCATGAACTCGTTCTTGTAAAATCCAGACTTAAATTGAAGAAAGTAGAGAAAACCACTAGACCATTCAGGTATGACCTAAATCAAATCCCTTATGACTATACAGTGGAAGTGACAAGTAGATTTAAGGGATTAGATTTGATAGAGTGCCTGAAGAACCATGAATAGAGGTTCATGACATTGTACAGGAGGCAGGAATCAAGACCATCCCCAAGAAAAAGAAATGCAAAAAGACAAAATGGTTGTCTGAGGAGGCTCTACGAACAGCTATGAAAAGAAGAGAAGTGAAAGACAAAGGAAAAGAGGAAAGATATTCCCATTTGAATGCAGAGTTCCAAAGAATAGCAAAGAGATAAGAAAGCCTTCCTCAGCGATCAATGCAAAGAAAAAGAGGAAAACAATAGAATGGGAAAGACTAGAGGTCTCTTCAAGAAAACTAGAGATACCAAGGGAATATTTCATGCAAAGATGGGCACAATAAAGGAAGAAATGGTATAGCCCTAACAGAAGCAGAAGATATTAAGAAGAGGTGGCAAAGATACACTGAAAAACTGTACAAAACAGATCTTCACAACCCAGAAAATGATGATGGGATCACTGGACTAGAGGCAGACAACCTGAAATGAAAAGTCAAGTGGTCCTTAGGAAGCATCATTACAAACAAAGCTAGTGGAGTTGATGGAATTCCAGTTAAATTATTTCAAATCCTGAAAGATGATGCTGTGAAAGTGTTGCACTCAGTATGTCAGCAAATTTGGAAAACTCAGCAGTGGACACAAGACTGGAAAAGATAAGTTCTAATTCCAATCCCAAAGAAGGGCAATGCCAAAGAATGTTCAAACTACTGCACAATTGCACGCATCTCACATGCTAGCAAAGTAATGCTTAAAATTCTTCAAGTGAGGCTTCAACAGTACACGAACTGTGAACTTCCAGATGTTCAAACTAGTTTTAGAAAAGGCAGAGGAACCAGAGATCAAATTACCAACATCCTTTGGATCATCAAAAAAGCAAGAGAATTCCTGAAAAAAATCTGTTCATGCTTTATTGAATACACCAAAATCTTTGACTGTGTAGATCACAGCAAACTAGAAAATTCTTCAAGAGATGGCGATACCAGACTGCCTTACCTGCCTCCTGAGAAATCTGTATTCAGGTCAAGAAACAACAGTTAGAACCAGACATGGAACAAAAGACTGGTTCCAAATAGGAAAAGGAGTATGTCAAGGCTGTATATTGTCACCCTGCTTATTTAACTTCTACGCAGAATACATCATACAAAATGGTAGGCTAGATGCATCACAAGCTGGAATCAAGATTGCTGAGAGAAATATCAATAACCTCAGATATGCAATGATACCACCCTTATTGTAGAAAATGAAGAGGAACTAAAGAGCCTCTTGATGAAAGAGGAGATCAAAAAGCTAGCTTAAAACTCAACATTCATAAAACTAAGATCATGGCATCGAGTCCCATCACTTCATGGCAAAAAATGGGGAAACAATGGAAACAGTGGTAGACTTTAAGCTCCAAAATGTCACTACAGATGGTGACTGCGGCCATGACATTAAAAGGCACTTGCTTCTTGGAAGAAAAGCTATGACAAACTTAGGCAGCATATTAAAAAGCAGAGACATTACTTTGCTGATAGGGTCCCTCTAGTCAAAGCTATGATTTTTCCAGTAGTCATCTACAGATGTGAGAGTTGGACCATAAAGAAGTCTGAGCACCGAAGAATTGATGCTTTTGAACTCTGGTGTTGGAGAGACTCTTGAGAGTCCCTTGGACTGTAAGGAAATCAAACCAGTCTATCCTAAAGGAAATCGTTCTGAATATTCATTGGAAGGACTGATGCTGAAGCTGATACTCCAATACTTTGGCCACCTGATACAAAGAAATGACTCACTGGAAACACCCTGATGCTGGGCAAGATTGAAGGCAGGAGGAGAAGGGAACGGCAGAGGATGAGATGGTTGGATGGCAACACCAACTCAATGGACATGAGTTTGGGCAGGCTCTGGGAGTTGGTGATGGACAGAGAGCCCTGGCATGGTGTGGTCCATGGTGTCACACAGAGTCTGACACAACTGAGTGACTGAACTGAACTGATTTCTCTAACATTTTTTTTCACAGTTATGTTGTCTATTCTAGGTCCTTTTTTTCTTCATTGTGATGATGAGAATGTCAGTTCCTTGAAGAAAGTCTGCTGCTGTCTTGATTGGAACTTAATCTATAGGTCAGTTTGGAGAGAACTGATATTTGAACAGTGTTGTGTCTTCTGATCTGTAAACAGGGCCTTCATTTTTGACATCTTTTTATAATTTATCCTGGAAACATTTTACAGTTTTCAATATAACAAGGGTTTGACATATTCAAATTAATCCCAAAGTAATTGATATTTTTGCTATTATAAATAGTAATATTTTCTTAATTTCAGTTTCTGATTGTTGATTAAACGTAGAAATTCAGTTGCTCTTTGAGTGCTGATCTTTTATCCTGCAGACTTACTGAACTCAATTATTAGTTCTAATAACTTTTCTGTAACTTCCTTCAGATTTTCCAGGTAAACTCTTATGTTAGTTGAAAATAAAGACACTTTGTTTTTCCCAATCCAAGTGCCTTTTATTCCTTTCTTATTTTTACCCTAATGGCAGGGGATACAACCTGTATAGTGTCCAGTGAAAGGGGTGGAACAAGCATGCCATCCTATCCATTGCATAAAATGTTAGCTAAAAGTTTCTTGTGTCTACATCTGGTCAGGTTGAGCAAGTTCTCTTGTGCTCCTAGTTTACTGAGATTTTCTCTCAAAAATAGATCTTAGGTTCTGTTAAGTCCTACTCAGTCTATTGAGATGATTATATTTTTCTTTTGCAGTTAATATAGTGAATTAAATTGATTGATTTTTATGTTTAACCCACTTTGCATTCCTGTAATAAACTCAAGTGTCTGCAATGTATTAAACTTTAATAATATTGAATGTAATTTGCTAAAATTTCATTTAGAATGTTTGCGTTTATGTTTATAAGGCTACTGCTCCATAGATTTATTTTTCATAAAGTCTTTGTCTCATTTTGTTAACTGGTTTCATAGAGTGAGTTGGAAAGTATCCCCTCCTCTTCAGCTTTCTAGATAATTTTGTATAAGATCCTGGTTTGTAAAAAATGAGTAAATGACATGAATACAGTTTGCAAGAAAGAAATATAAAACTTTTCTAGATATTTAAAAAAATTTTACCTGTATTCATCACATAAGAAGTGAAATTAAGACTGTAAGCTACCATTTTCACTTTCACATTAACAAAAACCAGAGTTTAATAAATTACTACTAGTGAAACTATGGGTCAATAGTGACATTCTTCTTTATCTGGTGAGATGGTAAACAGATTCAACCTACATGCAGGAAAATTCCATAATATTTTCTAATTTAAACATACATGCTCTTTATCAGCAATTCAACTCCTAGAAATTTATCCACAAAATTTAGTCATAGACATATAATATATAATATTTTTAGCAAAGCATTCTAGTGATAACAAGATTGGATGCAACAGTCATATCCATTAAGAAGCACATGGAAAAAATATATAACCCACATCAATACAACATAAAACAAGGCAAGAGGTTAAAAGAACTGAACAGTTTTCATGTATTGATATATACCTTCATAATATATAAGAAAAGCAAAGTGAAATATCTTAGGTCCCTTATTTATATAAATAAATCATACAGCAATACTGTTCTCCTGGGAGATGTCTTGCTTCTCTGCAGGGTCCAGTACACAGTTTGGAATTTGCTGAGTACAGTAACCTTGTAATAGTCAACCACAGTACAGAAAAAGTTGCAAATATTTTAATGTACCATTTGTGAATTCTGGAGACTGTAGGAAACTCAAATATTACAAAATAGTGTATTTTCAGGTTGGACATGCATTATATGCAGAAGTACCTTTTACAAATAAAATTTGTCAGTCTTATGTAAAAAAAAAAAAAAAAGAAAAGCAAAGTGAAGAGGAATGCTTACAGTATGTTAATGTTCATGTTATCTATGGATGGTTTTCTCTATATATAGTCAAATTCATCAATAACATAGATCATTATTAGATAGATGTACTGTGTATCAGGGTCCAGGATTAGAAGGGAGACAATTTTATTGGATGCCTTTTTGAAACTTTTGATTTATGTACTATGTTTATCTAGGACTTATTCAAATGAGCTAGTAATTAGTATATTAGTATATTTATATATTAGTCACCCATGATCACTCAGAACTTAGAGCAAAATGTCAAGAAATTTATTCATTTTTTACCCCTCTTTACAAAAATACTGATCTCCAAATTCACTACCCAGTGTATGTGTATATGCATGTATGTGTGAATTTATTTTTTTTGCTTAATTAAAGCAGAAGACTGTATTTATTCAAACTTATTCAAAGACTTCTAATCACTGATTTGTCTCAAGTAATTGACACTTAAAATCAATTATCATTAAATCATTCAAAATGTTAGTTTTGAAAAAACATCAGTGTGTATTGTTTATATATTTCTCATTTTATGCTATCTAATTTTGTTTTTATTAAGATAAACTTCATAAAATGTATAGTTAGTAAATAATTGATTTACACTTAACTACATATATTTAAAGTGTGAGGTGTAATAAAGTTTGACATATGTATACATGCAGGAAATCATCACAATAATCAAGATACTGACCATAACCATCACTCTCAAAAGTTTCATCATCTCCCCAGATAATCCTCTTTACCACCTTATCTCCTCATTCCCCAAGCAAATCTTCACACACTTTTTATCAAAATGGATTAGTTTATGTTTTCTTGAGTTCTATATATAGAATTCTATTGTATGGAATTTTTTATCTGGCTTCTTTAACTCAGAATAATTATTTTGAGAGTAATCTGTCATGCATAACTGTATTTCCTTTTAATTGTGGCATAGTATTCTGTTGTATGGAAAACCACAATTTGTTTATCTGTACCCCTGTTGATGCACATTTGATTTGGGTTCAATTTTTGGCCATTGCAAACAAATATGCTAGAGCACTCATGTACAAATTTTTGCATGAACATATATTTTTTCTTTCTTCTTGGATTCATATCTGAGAGTTAAGTGGTTGTACAATACAGTTGGTGTGTGTTTAACACTTTAAAACACTGGCAAACTCCTTTCTAAGGGGTGTGCACAATATTACAATCCCAGCAGGAATGTATGAGAATTTTAGTTCCTCTATATTTTCCCCTATAATTGGTATAGCCAAGTTTTAGTCATTCCAAGGAATATATATGAGTGGAATTGCATCTATCATTATAGAAATGTTCTCTATTTTGAAAACTTATCAGACTTTTTTCACAGTGTCTTCATCATTATATAATGCCATCAGCAGTATAGAAGATTTCCAATATCTCCACATCCTTACTAGCACTTGTTTTTGTCTATATATATATATATATATAAAAAACCATCCTAGTGAATACAAAGTAGTATCTTGTGATTTGGATTTACGTTTCCCTACTGGCTAATGAGGTTGAGTATTTTGATGTACTTATACATCATTTGTATATATTCTTTTGAATAATGTCTATTCAAATTATTCACCCATTTTGAGGGTTATTTTTATTGTTGAGATGGAAGAATATTGGATGCTATCAAAGGTTAAAACCTACTTAGATAAAATTTGACAACTAGCTATGGCAAGTCTCCTGCAAAGTGCCAGGTCCAGACTGTTTTCAACTTTATTCTCCTGAATTCCTCAGGAAATGAGATCTATTTTTGTCTACTGAAGTTCAGATAGTCATTTCTCTTGTCACAAAATTTAAGTTTGGCTGTTTACCACTTAAAAGCAAATAATTGCAAGGCAAGTATCAGTAGAAAGGAAAGATACCTTAATCAGAAAAGCAGCTTTCTGTCTGGCTTTCAGGACAAGGTAGACTCATGTCCTGAGACCAATTCTGAGGATTCTGCTTAGCCGTGATGATTTTCAAAGGGGTAAAGGAGTTAGAATCTCAGTGATCTATCGAGGCTGGAGGTTGGATTCTGGAGGTTGGATTCTTCGTCATTCTCCATTGTGTACAGACTGGCTGATTCTCTCTTCAGATGTTATCTTGCCTGAGTAATCTGCCTGCAGGATTTGCAAAGGGGCTGTTGTTGGTAGTACAAGCTTGGTAAGTTGCCTCAATCATGTCTGATCGTTACCCTATAGACTGTAGCCCATTAGGCTCCTCTGTCCATGGGATTCTCCAGGCAAAATACTGGAGTGGGTTGCCATGCCATTCTCCAGGGGATCTTCCCAATCCAGGGATCAAACCCACATCTCTTACGTCTCCTGCATTGGCAGGTGGGTACTTTACCACTATCAAGAGCTAGTCATTCTTTAACTACTTACTTCTTCATTCCTTTTATCTAGGAAAGGAATCAACAAGTTACACGAGGCATGATGTGCATTAAGGAGAACATAAGTCAGGAGTTAGGTTAAATTGCCCAATGACCCCATTCCTATCATTAGGTTCTTTTAACATTAGAGGGTAACAGAAATGGGAAAACAGCAAAGCAGCAAAAAAACTGCTTTCATTCTAACTACTTCTGATTGGGTTCTGTTGCACCATAGTGTTGGACTAAGGGATTGAGATCTTAATCATACAAGATGCCAATCTAAGGTTTAGAATTTGGGAATATTTCCAAGTTAGCATCCATTCTCTGAATTGAGGCAGGACTATACCCTGTTACAGAAGAAAGTAGGTGGAGTGGACATTACCCTGTCCCCTGAAAGATTTGGAGAAAGTTGAAATTGCTTTGGGGACTGAAACTGAATCCCCATAAAACCAAATTCCTCTGCAGATTTTATGACTAATCTGTCTATCCAAAATGTTATTTCCTCTCTGTCCAACACTTGTTCTCCTCAAGATTGAGGAATATCAAAGATAAGTGAGGGATTAGAACTAAGAAGGAATTGGGGGCCCTTCTGAGTACAAAAGCCTTTCTGTGTCCCCCAATTTCTTGCTTGGGAAAACAAAAAAGGCTTCAGCTTCTTAGACCTCCCCTGAGTTCAAAAGGGTAGATAGTTTCTAATTAGAGAAGGGTAGGAATGCAGAAACAAAAGAGAAACAATCAAGAAACAATAGAGTTGTGATAAAGCAGGGTCCTGGCTCCTCCACAGGGCATCCCAGGTGGTTCTATGGCAAAGAACCTGCCTGTCAATGCAAGAGTCATAAGAGATGCAGGTTCAATCCCTGGGTTGGGAAGATCCCCGGGAGAAGGTCATGGCAACCCACTCCAGTGTTCTTGCCTGGAGAATTCCATGGACAGAGGAGCCTGGTGGGCTATAGACCTTAGGGTTGCAGAGAGTTGGACACAACTGAAAACTTAGCAGAGCTGCAGGCTCCTCCTCAGCAAGTGTATATTATATCTTTGAGTTCGCAGAAACTAAGGTCACCACCCAGGTAGAGGATGATAATTTCATGCCACACACTAGATTCCTGGAACACTGTAAAAAACAAACATAAAAGAACATTGAATGCTGGATCCTTATCAGAAATATAGATGTACGGTTTGCAAATATTTTCTCCCATTGTTTGGGCTACCTTTTCATTTTAATAGTACATGCTAAAGCATACACTTTTTAATCCTAATGAAGTCCATATTTATCTATTTCTTCTTTGATTTCCTGTGCTTTGAGTATCATACCTAAGAAACCAGAAGCTATACTAAGGTCGTGAAGATTTACCTTTATGATGCTTTCTTATAAGGCCTTCATAGTTTAAGCAGTTACTTTTTAGGTCTTTGTTTCATTTAGAGGTAATTTTAAAATGTAATGTGAGGTAGAGAGATCCATAATAACCTTTTGTTATGCCACCATCCGTTTGTTTCAGCATCATTTGTTGAAAAGAATATTTTTCCGATTTGAATTGATTTGGAACTCTTTTCAAAAATCTATAAATGAATGGATTACTTCTGTGCTTTGATTTCTCTTCCATTGACCTGTATGTCTAGCATTATGCCAGTATCCTCACAGTCTTGATTGCTGTAACTCTGTAGTAAATTTTGAAAGTGTGAGTCATCCAACTTTGTTCTTCTTTTTCAAAGTTGGTTAGCTATTCTAGGTCTCTTGAATTTCCATACAAAGTTTAGAATCAGTTTGTCACATTCTGCTAAAAAGACAGATTTCAATAGGGATTTGTGGGGCAATATTGCAGATTAATTTGGGCAGTTTTGCCATTGTAATAATATTAGATCTTCCAATCCAATAGGCTTATTCAGTTCATTCAGTTTTTCTTTAGTATCTTTCTTTTTTTTTTTTTTATTAATTGAAGGCTAATTACTTCACAACATTTCAGTGGGTTTTGTCACACATTGACATGAATCAGCCATGGAGTTACATGTATTCCCCATCCCGATCCCCCCTCCCACCTCCCTCTCCACCCGATTCCTCTGGGTCTTCCCAGTGCACCAGGCCCGAGCACTTGTCTCATGCATCCCACCTGGGCTGGTGATCTGATGTTTTGTAATTTTCAGTGCACAAGTCAGGATATCTTTAGTTAAATTTTTTCATAAATATTTTATTTTTTATTATAAGTGGAATGTTATTTCATATTTTACTTTTAGAGCTTATTGCTAGTGCATAGATACACTATTATTACCATGTATTAATCTTATATTCCGTACACTTGCTTTCAATTTTTCTCCTTTAAGCATGATGCTATTAATATTTTGGTTTTTTTGTTTTTAAATAGGATCCCTTTATCAGGTTGAGAAAGTTTACTCCTATCCCTATTTTGCTGAGTGTTTTATCAGGAAAGGGAATTGTATTTTTCCAAATGCTTATTCTGCATAAAGGGTATGATCATGTCATCTTTGTCTTTTATCTTATTAATATGTTCCATTGCATTGATTGATTTACATGTATTGATCCAGTCTTGCATTTTTAGGATAAATCCAAGTTGGTAGTGGCACATGGTCTTTTTTTTATGTATTTGCTGAATTCTGTTAATATTTTCTTTTATTTCTGAGGGATATTTGTCTGTAGTTTTCTTGTAATGTCATTGTCTACTTTTGGTATCGAGAGAGAATTTTTTTTCATAGAAGAAAGTGGGAAGGAGGTTTCCTTCTCAGATTTTTTGGATGGATTTGTGAAGGACTAGTGTTAATTCATTTTTCAATATTTGGCAGAATTTACCATTGAAGCCATCTGTTCATAGGCTCTGTGGAAATTTTTCTGATTACTAATTCAGTCTCTTACCTTATACATCTATTCAGATTTTTTCTTTGCTATATTTTAATACTTTGTGTCTTTCTAAGAATTTGCCCATTCTCTGTTACTTAAATTATTGATATTCAGTTATTCTTAGTGTAATCCTATAATACCTTTTATGTCATCTTCATTTTTAACAGATAGTTTCATTGAGTATAAATTTATCAGCTGACACTTTTTATTGCCAGTACTTTAAAGATATTTTCACTTGTACAACTGTCTTGTTCCTGGTGAGAATTCTGTTATTACCTTCGATTTTGCTACCGTGTACATAAGATTTTTCCCTGTTATTATGTTTGAAGCAATTTGACTCTAATATGCCTCGGTACATGTGTGTTAGTTGGTCAGTCATGTCTGACTCTTTACAACCCCATGCACTGGAGCGTGCCAGGCTCCTCTGTCCATGGAATTCTCCAGGCAAGAATACTGCAGTAGGTAACCCTTCCCTTCTCCAGATCTTCCTGACCTGTGGTCGAACCCTGGTCTCCCACATTGCAAGCCGATTCTTTACTGTCTGAGTCGCCAGGGAAGCCCATGCTTCAGTATAGTTCTCCTCATATTTCTTGTAATTGAGATCTCTTACAGTTTCTTAGATTCGTGGATTTATAGTTTCCATCACATTTGGAAAGCTTTTAGTTGTTTCTTGATACAGTTTTTCTGTGCCTTCTCTCCTTTGGATACTCTAATTATAGGTACACCAGGCTGCTTGAAGTATTCCTGCTGCTCACTAATATTGGTTTTGTTTCTTTTATATATTTTTAAAAATTCTCACAGTGTTTTATTATGGATAGGTTCTGTTGATAAATCTTCAGGTTCTATACCCTATTCTGATCTATTTGATATAACAGGAAATCAGTTAAGTGTACTTTTTCATCCTAGTTATTGTTGTTTTTATTTCTAGATGTTCAATTCAATTGATTAGTGTATTTTATATGTCTACTTAACTTTTTGAAAGTATACATTATAATTGCTGTTCTAGTGATCTTGTCTGTTAATGTAAAAATCTGTCAATTCTGTGTCACTACTGTCAGCCTTGTGTGAGTGCCAGATGCTTTAATTTCTAATCCTTCTACATGGTTCTTTCTCTCATGTGAGGTAATTTTCTCATGTTCAGCTCTATACTTTATGAAGACCCTCTGCAACTCTCTGTATCTCTTTGTAGGTTTTTCCCTCTCCAGTACTCTGTCCTATGAATTCTAATTTCCTTGGTTTCCTTGGACTCTCAACTCTGTTCCCTGAACTCAAGGAATCTCTTGGGTTCTGTCTGTTTTACTCCCCTGCACCATGGTCTAGAAACTCTTTAAATGTAACAGGCTGAGGCAGTCATAGGGTTTACCTCGTTTGTTTCTTGTTTCTCAAAGATTCCACATTGCCTGTTTTAAGTGTCTTGAACACTGTTGTTTCACATATTTCTGTGCCTGTTTTTATATGTTCCAGGGAGGAGAATAGGTATGATTCCTCCTATATCATATTGTCTGGAATCAGTTTATATCTGAAAAGAATTCCTTTCAGATATTATTTAAAGCATCCTCTGAATACATGGCCTCCACATTTCAGAAACTTGACACAAGCCAAATATAGTTTTATTCCTACAGTTTTATTGCCTTTTACTCATCTATGCAGTCATTTATTAATTATGCAGTAAATAGAGTTTATTAAATGTGAAGTTTTAGGCTGGACAGTATGACTATAGTGACAGGCAAAATCAAGTACATCTCTTCTTTAATGAGACTTATTGCCTAATGAAGAAGAACTATATTGTCAAGTTCTAAGATAAGTACTCTGAAAAAAGTAATATGGTCTGATGATCCTGTTTTAAAAAATAAACCCTCTGGGGTGACTGCAGTGTGTCAACTTGGCTAGGCTGAAATATATTTTCCAGTACTCACTTTCTGCTGCGTTTCTGGTTAGGGTGTGCTACAGGGAAGATTCTTGGGAGAACAAGAGGATGAAAGGAAAGCAGCATCTATTATTTAGCTCATGTACATATTTGCTGATCTGCTGACACTTTGTTTTCATGAAGCAAGAGCTAGATCTGAAGCTGCTCTACTTTTCCTGTATCTGTTTTCAATTCTCCGACTTCTGAGTGAGGTCTGTGTGTTTACTTTTGTGATGAAGGACACTGACATCTACAAGGCACTGTTGTTACCAGGGTCTGAGACAAGAATTGACATGGTTTCAGTGGGGTTTCAGGTTGAGTTTGTGATTTCCGGGTTGCTCTTGATCCTCCTACTTTGCATTTATCTTCCCTTCCAGCCAAACGCAGAGGCACCACCTTCACAGAGATTGATTATCCAGCTTCCACAACTGCTGATGGTCAATTCCCTGTTAAAAATCCCTTTATCTGTTTGTATCTTGTTATTTTTGAATTTAGGATGTGTGAAACTTAGTGTCTTTTATCCTCAACTGTGGGTCTAGCTATAATTTCAGAATATTAGGAAAAATCCCTCTCTGGATCCTATTAAATTTTATCCTGAAGGAAATATGAAGCTGTTAAAGGATTTTAAGATAGGTCATGACATGTGGTTTGCAGTTTTGAGAAATAGCTCTGTCTCCTATATGAACAGCCATAATGGAGACAAGAATCGAGATGGCTAAAATGTCTAATTCAGATGTTCTTGGAGCAGTCCAGCAGAAAAGTGATAAATTTTCTTCACAATAAAAAGGACATAGAACATTAGAAGACTGTGATAAAGATATTTGGAAGTAGATGCAACAGAATTTGTTGAACTCTGATGTATTTCAGCTCATAAATTATTTGCATTTTGAAAGAGAAAGCAAGAGGGAAAAACACACAGGAGAAAATCAGTCATCATGGGCATTCAGGGTTCCAAGACTCCTAAGGAGGAAAATAGATTTAGCACAAAGTCATCTTACCAGTATCTCTCATCAGTTCTGTATCACTCTAATTTTAAAATAGATTTTATAGCTCCTTTCAAATTTTGCCTCATGGACCAGTGCCTCCTGCATCTCCAGGCACTTGTTAGAAATGTAGGATGTCCCCCCCCACCTGTAATTTCCCAAAGCAAAGTCTACATCTTAACAAGATCCGCAGATAAGTCACATGTACATTAAAGTTTGAAAAGTTCTGTGAAGATTCTAGTAGGCCGACATTTGCAACACCATAGATAGACTTTGAGGGCATTATATTAAGTTAAATAAATCAGACATAGAAAGACAAATTTTATACGATCTCATTTATATGTGAAATCTAAAAAATTAAAACAAAAAAAATGAGTTCATTAAGGCAGGGGGCAGGGTGTGAGGGGTGGACAAAATGGGTAAAGGGCATCAAAAGTACAAGTGTCCATTTATAAAATAAGTTATGAGAATATAATGTATAACTAACTTTAATTAATAATACTGTATTACATATTTGAATTTGTTAAAAAGAATAAATCTTAAATGTTCTCATTGCAGGAAAAACGTGATAACTATGATATGGAAGTTAACGAAAATTATCATAGTGATCATCTGTCAATATATAAAATATCAAGTCATTACATTGTAGACCTGAACCTGATATAATATTATATGTCAATTATACCTCAATTTTAAAAATAAAATAAGTGACATTTTAAAAGATGAAAGATTCTAGGAAGTCAGAGAAATCTAAATCATGTGGTGCCTTCCCAGTCATTTAAAATATACCACCCTAGACAAATAGGAAATGGCTGGCTATAGAAATGTTTAGAATTTCCCCTCCCACTCCCAGGGCATCAAAGTAAGGCTACATATTCTTCTTCACACTTATCATCCTCCACGTACTATTTTAGCCTCTTCCGACTCGTTGGAGCAGGTGGGACTCCCGACATCTTACCACGGCTTGTAATTTCCAACCATCACAACAGCCATGGCTGTCAGTGGGATTTTCCGAAGCATTTGGCATACAGCAGACTTAGCACAACTCTGGCAATGCTAATAATAAAAGGCCTCCCTTTGGGATGCCTCAGAAGCAGATGTAAAACATTATCTAGTTATAACTAGATTAAAGAAGTTTCTTCTAATGAAGGCATTTTTCCCTCTTGTAATTTCCTTTTACTAACGATGAGCAGAGAATAGATCAGGCTCTTCATATCCCTGAATGCTTGTGATGAGACCAAGGGTGAGGACTGGGCTTAGTAGTGAAGGCACTGTGTTCTCAGCCACGCCCTGGGTCTGCTTATCTGCAGGTTGCAATAGTCCATTTCAGGGACACTCCTCTGATTCTACTTAATTCAACTTGCCGTGAAGCAGTGTTTCACTCTGTGCCTAGTCAGCAATTACTAACTGGTTGAGAGCTAAATAAATCTATGATACGTGTCGATAATTTTCCATCTCCTCAAGTAAACACACTCTACAACAGCCTGCAAAGCTTTGCCTGATCGGCCTACCTTTTCAAACTCATCTCAGGCTATTCAACTCTATTTACTCCAGTCTCTCTTCTCCATTCCTCTAACATGCCAAGTTGATGACCTCCCTAGGAAGTTCACACATGCGCTTCCTCTGTCTGTGTCCTGCCATCCCCTTCCTGATGATGTCATTCCCTTGCTTTAGGTCTAAACATAAATGTCATCTCCTCAGACAAGCTTCTCAAGATCCCTTCACCCATGCCTCCTGCTAAAAGTAGGTCCCCTAAGATATTTTTCTCTTATTACCCTTTTAGCTTATTACCATGGTGTTTATCAGGGTTTGTAAATACTTATTTCTTTATTTCTTAGTCCCCTCCACTAAATAATAAGCTCCTTGAGACCAATTCTGTCTTATCCGCCCAGGAACTAGTACAAAACTATTGGTCAAAGGCAAATATTAATTTCACAAATATGTGGGTTCTGTCCTACCACCCAAAGTGAACACTTGTGAATGTCTGTAGTTCCCTTTAGGTTCTGTGTATGTTGCGTACTGAACCTTGTGTTGTTTGGTAACTGTTTTTTGCTCATTCAGAATGGATGATTCGAGTATCAACTCCTAAAGGAAAAAAATATATCTTTGCTCTTTTTTGTATATCCTATTTGAAATAGTTTTCTGAACATGGTGGCTCTCAAGAACAAGTTAATGTAAATGAAGAATAAATTAGTCCTCTATGCTGTAAGTAGGTAGTTCATATCCTACAGGAGAGAGTTTATTTTAAATTTCAAAGTTACTTGGTAAAAGAGACCAAGTATTTGCAAACTTTAATTTAATTGAGATAAATGATACCTTTTCATCTCTGAACATTTTTCCTTGTCCAGAATTGAAGAATTACATCATGTTTCTTTTTGTCTATGAAATTTGGAAAGTAAAATGGCAGAAGGAGATACATGTAGTTATTATATACTTGGTTTAAGTTATTCCAGAAGGTGCTTCTTATAACCTTGAGTATTATCTTTCAGTAAGAGAGTGAAGAAAAATGGGGAGTATAATTTATGGGAGGAGTAGGGGAGAAAGTCTTTGGAGGAATTTAATTTTTGATATTGTTAATTGAATTCTCCCTATGAGATCAAATTGAGTTATCCAAAATGGACAGTCTGGCCTGTAGCTTCTGACACTGGAAGAAAAATCATGCCTGTGGTCCTTTTCATTAACTCATTCAACATTTGAGTGTCTGTGTATTTCAGGTAGTGGTCTAGGCTCCAAAGACACAGGGGTATAGGATATCCTGCCTGTAGTTATAACCAGAGAGGAAATATAGAGCAGGAAAATACAAAAACAAGAACAAGACCATTCCTTGTACTAATAAGCAACACAAAGGAGGTAAAACAGGGCTATGTTACACAGAGTGGCTGAGGGATGCTCCTTCATCTTGGTTGGTCATGGAAGGCCTAAGGGACACATGAGCAGAGGCCTGACTAATGAAGAGAAGCTTCTCCTTTCCTCCTCCCTTCCCTTCCTTCTCTCCTTCTCTTCACTTTGGGTGCTGTGCTCAGTTGTTTTAGTCGTGTCTGACTCTGCAACACCATGGCCTGTAGCCCACCAGGCTCCTCTGTCCATGGGATTTTCCCCGCAATACTGGAGTGGGTTGCCTTGCCCTTTCCCAGGGGTGCTTCCTAATCCAGGGATTCAAACCTGCATCACAGGTGAGTTCTTTACCTGCCGAGCCATCAGGGAAGCCCCACTTCACCTCAACCCAAATTCTGATAAGTGAGACTCTTCCTGGTGCTGCTTGAGTGAAGTGTCCACTTCTGACCTAGGAATGATGGAGGCACGCTGTATAACATGGCCATCAGGGGAACCTGTCTGGATGAAGGGCCCATCAAGGGGATCCCTGTGGCTGGACAGACAACCTAGTGGCTGCTTCAAAGACTGCTGACTGTGTCCTCCTACCCACAACCAGGTATCTGATAATTTAAAAGATAGGAAAGAGGAAAAGTTGGGAGGAATGAAAGATGGGTGTGTGAGAGAGACGCATTCCTACTTAGAAGTGAGGCAGTAAAGATCGGGTCCCCACAAGGCTCATTCTCCCAGCTCCTGGTTTAAAACTCAGCATAGTGAATTTATTATCCAAGAACACATTATGTAACTTAAACAGTCCAATGTTAAAGAAACATTTTCCACACTGATTCTAATTGTATCTTTCTCATCATGTGCAATTATACAGAAGGACCATAATTGTTGCTCTTTTGTTGATATATTGGTTTAATATGCTCTCTTTTATTGTTTAGACATTAAATGTATGCCTTTTGGTATATGTGTCCATGCAATAAGAGTAGTTAAATGATGTTAAACAATTATACCACTGTGTCTCTACCCCTTTTGTTTTCCATTTGATATCAAACTCTGCAGAGTAGTAATGGTGTCTCATGACGTATCATTATAAAATGGGCCTGTATTGTCTTGGCTTATCTCTCCTAAATGTGAAACACATCCTATCTCCTCTCTTCTTTACTTCAGTGGAATCTTTGATATCATCAAAGAGGTATCAACAAGAATTTTTCAATGCTAACAGGAAGAGAAAAAATATCTCTACAATTTCTAGTACTTTCTTCATAAGAATCTGAAAAATTGGTGAAGCTGTCAAGAACTAAGCCGACTAACAAATTAGAAAAATTCCTGAATGTAGTGTTCTTCTTAACATTCACTCATGTAATAAACTCATTAAATATTTGTGTATAAAATAATGGTTTACATATAAGATTTGGGAACATCAAACACTGTGCTGGGTATGGAGAAGAGACTAGAGGATTTCTCAATGTGCTAACAGTGTCTTTTCAGGCATCTTAGCTTCAAATTATTTTTTAATAAGAGAATCAATACCATTTGAAGAATGACAATGGCCTGTAACATTTAGTGAGCATATGTTAATTGCTGAGCCTTGTACTTAATTGCTTTATATGCATCTTCACATCTGAACCTGACAACAGGCCTACAGATGACTACTTTTGTCCCCACTATAGATCTGGACAGTTCTGGAAGAAAACAGTCATATTCTTTAATACCCTACTTGGCCTAGCAAACACATCTTTAGCATGGCCTCACTGAGAATCTAAGCCCCCAGTCTAAACACATATAGCTGATTGATAACAGGAACTATAGCCTATGGAATATGCCAGTTGTCCATTATAAAACATGAGAACACTTAATGTTTCCCTAAAGATAGCAGTCAGCTGTAATCTCCATTATGCAGCCAGTTGGTAAGACCATTCAGTACTTTCTTTCTCCAGAAATCAGTTCTCAATCATAGAGCTCTTCCACTGTCAAAAGAAAATTGCCAAATTTTACAAATCAGAAGGGAACAAGAATATACACAAAGAGCCCATTTAGGTGGTTGTTGGAAGAACCCACAGAAGAACCATGGCTTTGTCCTTGATTCTGGCCTGGAAGAAGAGAGAGGGGCAGATTTAAAATAAAATAAATAAATAAATAAAAAACACAAAAAACCACTGAGTATAAAATACCTACCTGCAGAAAATGGAGAAGTGAGGGAAAGTGGGTTCATTCAATCACAATCTCACATTCAAAGAGCCACTGAAAAAACTCACCATTGCCCAACCAGTATCATTTGGTCCCATTACTGAGCTGATGAGTGCTATTGATGGAGAAACAGATGGGTCTGGCTTTTTCATTTCCTGATCTGTCTGTAAAGTTGGTATATGGCCCCTCTTGATTACACAAGATTATTGTGAACAAAAAATGAATTATCCCTAGGAAGGATTTATAAAAATGTCAAATTTAATGGAAATGCCTGCTTCCGATTCTAGCATTGCCCTAGTAGTTTAAGTAATGACATTAATTTCAGAAAGTTGTCGAGGGTAAATAGATAATATTATACTGAGTTTCACTATGTAAACTATTTACTTCTCAATAAGGATTGATGTCTTGGGCCTGACTCTGTGATTTATTAGTTTAGTGACCTTGAAAATGTCAATAATATCAGGTCATATACTATGTGCAAACATGCTTTAGTAAGTACTTTGCATACCTTGCCGTGTTGATTCCTCACAACAATTGGGTGTGTAGGTCTTGTGTTATTTAATAGATAAGGAAACTGTCGCCATGAAATTAGCTTACTTGACCTCACTTATTAACTAGAAAAAGTCACTGACAGAGCCAGAATTTAAACCAGGTTCTCAACATCAAGTTCAGCCTTCCATGTTTCAATTTCTTTATCTTGACACAGGTATAATCCTGCCAGCTTTACATGCTAGTTGGAAGATCAAATTCAATAGCTTATATAAAATATATCTGTAAACTGCAGTGCATTTTAGCATATATATGAGGTTTAAAACAGGTATGAGTTCTATATACTTTATTCTACCAGCTGGCCATGAATTGGATGTTTGGAGTCTTTCTGCTGAGTCCCGAAGATGTGCTATTTTTCTTTAACATCGTTGTGTACTTTTGTATTTGTCATTTATTTTTTAATCTGTATTTTCTATACTGGGACCTGGCTGGGGTGATCTGCTTAGGATAACACAGGTTGGTCTGTTATTTCAGAGCTGTCACTGTTGAACTGACAACTTTTTAGGATGTCCTAAAATGATGCAATTTGAGATTAAGGTCTGTGCTGGCAGCTAAGAATCGTAACTTTAAAATGTCTTAATAGATACAAAGTCCAGTTAAGGTCATATCCTATAAAAATTTGGGAGAATATCTTTTTCTCATTTGGGTTGTGCTGAAAACAATTTAGAAAAATAGGAGATTACTTGGATAATCTGGGCTTCTCCGATGACTCAGTGGGTAACGATACAGCTGCAGTGCAGGAAACACAGGAGACGTGGGTTCAATCCCTGGGTCAGGAAGAACCCCTGGAGAAAGAAATGGCAACCCACTCCAGTATTCTTGCTTGGAGAATGCCATAGACAGTCTGTAGTGGGCTACAGTCCTTGGGGTTCCAAAGAATCATACACACCTGAGTGAGTAAGCACGCACTTTAATAATCCAGGGCTGAAGAACTCCATGAAAACATGCTATGCTAAGTAACTTCAGTCATGTCTGACTCCGTGCAACCAAGGGAAAATACATGGATTTAAATGAAACAAATAATTAATTAAAAAATTTAATAGACAATACCTTTCTTTTTGGATTTAGATGTGCAAGTGACATCCCTGGGCATTTCAGATATGTTTTGTGATTGATTGAAAGAGTGTATAGAATGTTTAATCCAATCAAGTTTATAAAAACTCAGCAGCACATGTAGATACAACATATTTTATCAAGTTTTCACTGGGCATGTGGACCCCTAGGGGAAGATTTAGATGTTGATGGTAATTCTTACAGAGTAAGGTCATGCTGGACTTGAGAAAGACCCTATTTGTGGTAAGTTATATCACCATTCAGCAAGAACTTAAAATTAGTTGTACATGTACTTCTATATAAGGAAATACTGACACATTCTAGTTTCTCCTGACTCTTGAGTTATGATTAGTTAAGTGAGGCCAAGTCCCCATCCAGGGACTTATATCCACATTTCTCTGGGCAAAATCTCTCCCTATATATGTTCTCTACATCAGAGACCCTATCTAGTCACTTATGAAGTGCTCAGGTACTCTGGGAAGCCTACCAACAACTAAACTCAAGTGTTCATCAGAAATCAAAATCTCAAGTGAATAAAACCTCTTAAATCTAAACCTTCTAATTGGCAAACATACTCTGGCTGTGAGTTTTCTGGTTCATAAGGATCAACACAATGGAGTTTAAGCTAAGCACAGTAATGCCAAGGACATTATGCCCTTTGCCAAGACTCTGCCCATATTGGCCAATCAGTCATCATGTTGGTCAATAAGTCTAATCCCCAGCAAAGGGTTAGTTCCTAACAACAGTCTCTGCACTGTGTGCAGTATGAAGCAGGAAAGGACACAGACTGGACACAGACCCTGTCCTCAAGCTTCTTGAGATCTGAGTAAAGAGAGGAAACATATGCAAAAATGAAATTCAAGGCAGTATGCAATGAACAAACGAATAATAAATTCTCAATTTGAGCTACTCAGTTTACTTACTTCATATAAATAACTACTGTTTATTCAGCAACTTTATGATAACCTTAGCCAAGCAATTGCTAAGTTCATCTGGAAGAGAGAGCTAACCACTCACCAAGGCAATCAAGCTTGTACAGGCATGATCCTTTTTGAGTTGGATCATTGAGGATGGGAAGGATTTGGGTGGAGAAGAAGTAGCCTTCCAGGTGAGGGATTAGTGGAAGCAATGATAGTCTTTAGGCCTCACCCAAATTTAAAGGAACTTAGACTGGAAAGATGACGAGTATGATCTGGAATTGCTAAATCTGTTTCCTCTAATAAGTTTGAATATTTAATTTTTCAAAACATTTGGCTTCATATCAACTTCTCAGTTTCCTTCATAGAATGAGTGTGGAACCATCCTCCCTGCAGCCTGGTCCACACTTCATGCTGAGATTTAGGCATGGGTCCATCTGGTTGATGAGTTAGGTCTGACAAAGGTCTCTGCCTGAGACCAAGGAATCTTTGGGAGATTCTGAGTGAGGATTTCAGTGTCAGATAAGCTTAATTTTCAAATCCTAGTCCTGCAAAATCCTTGAGCAAGTTGCTTTACCTTGCTAACCCTCAGCTTTCTCATGAATAAAATGAAGTTTCATTCATCTAACAAATATCTATTGGACAATTACTCTGTTTCAAACTCTGTTCTAAGTGTTGAAAATATAGCAGGAAACAAAACAGGCACATTTCTCTGCCTTCCTAGAAATAATGACAGAAGAATTTACCTTATAGGGTTTAGCTGAGATTAAGACTCAAAGCACACGCCAAGCACATGACTAGCACTCCTAAATGTTAGTAGCTGCTATTGAGTCAGGCAGTTACATAGTTCAGTAAAGAAGAATTAGTCATCAGAGGAAGAACACAGCTAATACATAAAATCAAGTCTGAATATTTATTGAAAGGACTGATGCTGAAGCTCCAGTACTTTTGCCACCTGATGCAAAGAGTGAACTCATTGGAAAAGACCCTGATGCTGGGAAAGATTGAGGGCAGGAGGAGAAGGGGGCAACAGAGGAGGAGATAGTTGGATGGCATCACTGACTCAATAGACATGAGTCTGAGCAAACTCCAGGAGATGGTGAAGGACAGGGAAGCCTGGTATGCTGCAGTCAATGAGGTCACAAGTCCAACATGACTTAGCAACCTAACAACAGCAAATTGTTACTTGCATATAGATTCCACTATGTCTTAGGTTCATGGGGTTCTCAAGGCAAGACTACTGAAGTGGTTTGCCATTCCCTTCTCCAGTGGACCACATTCTATCAGACCTCTCCACCATGACCTGTCTGTCTTGGGTGGCCCCACACAGTATGGCTTAGTTTCATTGAGTTAGAGAAGGCTGTGGTCCATGTGATCAGGTTGGCTAGTTTTCTGTGATTGTGGTTTCAGTCTGTCTACCCTGTGATGCTCTCTCTCAGCACGTACCGTCTTACTTGAGTTTCTCTTACCTTGGACATGGGGTATCTTTTCATGGCCAATGCTCCTGACCTTGGATGTGGGGTAGCTCCTCTCAGCTGCCACTCCTGACCGTGGGCATGGGGTATCTCCTCTGGGCCGCTCCTGCACCATGCAGCTGTTGCTCCTGCCTCTTGAGAAACCTGTATGCAGGTCAGGAAGCAACAGTTAGAACTGGACATGGAACAACACACTGGTTCCAAATAGGAAAAGGAATACGTCAAGGCTGTATATTGTCACCCTGCTTATTTAACTTATATGCAGAGTACATCATGAGAAACGCTGGGCTGGATGAAGCACAAGCTGGCATCAAGATTGCCAGGAGAAATATCAATAACCTCAGATATGCAGATGATACCACCCTTATGGAAAAAAGTGAAGAAGAACTAGAGCCTCTTGATGAAAGTGAAAGAGGAGAGTGAAAAAGTTGGCTTAAAGCTCAACATTCAGAAAACTAAGATCATGGCATCTGGTACCATCACTTCATGGCAAATAGATGGGGAAACAGTGGAAACAGTGGCTGACTTTATTTTGGGGGGCTCCAAAATCACTGCAGCTGGTGATTACAGTCATGAAATTAAAAGATGCTTGCTCCTTGGAAGGAAAGTTATGACCAACCTAGACAGCATATTAAAAAGCAGAAACAATACTTTGTCAACAAAGGTCTGTTTAGTCAAGGATATAGTGTTTCAAGTAATCATGTATGGATGTGAGTGTTGGACTATAAAGAAAGCTGAGTGCTGAAAAATTGATGCTTTTGAAGTGTGGTGTTGGAGAAGACTCTTGAGAGTCCCTTGGACTACAAGGAGATCCAACCAGTCCATCCTAAAGGAGATCAATCCTGGGTGTTCATTGGAAGGACTAATGTTGAAGCTGAAACTCCAATACTTTGGCCACCTCATGTGAATAGCTGACTCATTTGAAGACCCTGATGCTGGGAAAGATTGAGGGCAGGAAGAGAAGAGGACTACAGAGGATGAGATGGTTGAATGGCATCACCAACTCAATGCACATTAGTTTGGGTAAACTCCAGGAGTTGGTGACAGACAGAGAGGCCTGGCATGCTGCGGTTCACAGGATCGCAGAGTCGGACATAGCTGAGCGACTGAACTGAAGTGTTAGTTGCTCAATCATGTCCGACTGTTTGCAACCCCAAGGACTGTAGCCTGCCAGACTCCTCTGGCTGTGGGATTCTTCAGGCACAAATCTTGGAGTGGGTTGCCATTTCCTTCTCCAGATTTCACTATGGGTTTTCCACTATTGGGCAAAAATACCAATAGAGCTGAGGTTTAAGAATGGTTGAAATCAGAAGCAACTAACTCACCAGGAAACGTAGGAAAACACCAGCCTCTTTTTTTTTTTTTTTTTTTAATAACACTGGCCTCTTATTTGGAGGCCATGTGACAAAGTGGAAGACAGAAAAAAATGGGAGTAAATCATTTTCTGTCTTCCTGAAATATGGTGGCCCTGTCACCTTAGGGGCTGTGGTGAGTAATAGCACTGCTGACAGTGGCGGCAGCAAGAGCAGGTAGTACTGCTCAGCAGAAGCAAAGAGGAGGAGTTAGAGCAACACTTGTGGTGCTCAAAAGATGTAAAAATGCAGATAGGACTTGCCCTAGAAGGAGGCTAGAGTGAGTGGAGAAAACCCAGTGCTTTTTTTGTGATAATGGACCAAACACGTTCATAAGTCACTTCTGTGGATGTAGTATCCATAAGAAGGGGAATATCTCTACAAAACTGGAAGTTCTGCAAAGCAGGTAGGAGAAAGAGTGAACTATGCCTGTCTGGATTCCTCCATAACACTGCTGAAGACTTGCTCATGTGTGCTATCTCCATACACAATTGTGTGATAAGTAGCATAAATGTTCAGACAGTGCTAATACCCCAACTATCATGTTTACAAATAAATATGCTGAGAAGAGATCTTCATCAGAAAAATTGGCTGTTTTTATAGGGAAAACTACCAAATGTATTCATGTATGTGTCTGGAGCAACAGCATTAAAAAAATGAACTATAAAAAGGATCACACAGAATGCAGAGGCCAATCCTTGCTCCTAAATGAATATCTAGCAAATAGTAAATACCCAAAATGAATGAGATCAATTGTGGAGAAAAATCTATATGGCCAGTCTGTGATACACCATTAACTTTAATGGTTCTCTCTTTTTTTTTTAATGTATAAATTCTACTTCAAGAAGAGAGAGAGCAATAAAATAACTTAGGCTGGCCCTTGTTACTTATTTATTTATTTTTTTACATAACAGCTATATATCTGCTGTCAACCTAATTAATGGCCATGCAGGACCTGAGCCACAATAGTTTCACCTCATGATTCCAATTAGCTAGTTTGATTTCTTTTTATGGTGAATAGACTATTTACAAAGCAGATTATTTACAATCTCCTTTGGTTTGTTTGTTATGATTAAATTTGTTTGCTTATCAAATATTTATTGAATTCTTTCTAGGCACCCAGGAAGCATTGTTATAGGTACTGATCTTCAGTACCTATATAGTACCTATAGTACCTATATCTATAGGAATGAGCAAGGCAGGTAAGTTTCCTGCCCCCATGGAGATTCCACTTTGATATGAGACAGACCATACAGAAAACAAATAAATAATAAAGATGATTTCATAAAGTAGTAAAGCTTTAAATAATAAAAATAAAGCAATGCACTAAACTGTGTTTGGGCTCCCCTGGTGGCTGAGCTGGTGAAAAATCCACCTGCAGTGTAGGAGACCTGAGTTTGATCACTGGGTTAGGAAGATCCCCTGGAGAAAGGAACAACTTTTTGCCCTGAAGAATTCCATGAACTGTATAGTCCGTGGCGTCACAAAGAGTTGGACATGACTGAGCAACTTTCACTTTTACTTTCAAACTGTGTTTGACAGGTGGTACTCATGTACATACGGAGATGTTGGAAAAGTTCTCTGAAAAGGTGAGATTTTGAGATCTGAATGATGAGGAGCCAACTGAAAAGTTGTGGAAAGAACATTCTAGATGAAGTGAACAGCAAGTGAAGAAAACTCTGGGTCAGAAATAATCCTAGAGAGAAAAAATTCTTAGAGACAGAAGACCAGAATGCTGGAGCATAATGAGAAAAATGAGAGAGTAGTAACAACTAGAGAGAAAAGGGCCAGGACACAGTACCCATTCTAAAGCTTGGAAGCAAAATTATGCTTTCTCTTGAGTGCATTGGGAAACTATTGGATAGTACTAAGTAGTCTCTGAAATTACTTACTTTAATTTCTTTCTTTTTTTTTTTTTTTAATTTTTGGCTATGCTGGGTCTTCGTTGCCAGACAGCTATTGCTAGTTGTGGTGAGTGGGGACTGCTCTCCAGTTGCATGAGCTTCTCATTGCAGTAGCTTGTCTTTGTTGCAGAGCTCAGGCTCTGGGGCACATGGGCTTCAGTAGTTGGGGCTCACCGCCTCAAGATCTCAGGTTCAGTAGTTGTGGTGCAGGCTTAGTTGCCCCGAGGCCTGTGAGATCTTCTCGGACCAGAGGTGGAACCAGGATCCTCTGCATTGCAGGGCAGATTCTTAACCCCTGGACCATGAGGGAAATCCTTACTTTAATTCTTGAATAGGTTATTTTGGCTTTGGTGTAGAGAATGGGTTGATTGATCAATCCCTGACTTAGTAACTGCTTAGTAACTTGCAATTCAATTGCCAGATTCAAATGTCAAAATTCATTTGCTCAACAAACATTTGTTGAGCACTCCATGCTATGCCCTGGAAATACAGAGAAAAATAAGATGGCCATCAAGAATCTCACTGTCTAGCAAAAAGTGCATAAATTAAACAAATCATTGTTTACAGTTTTGACTTCACCCAAGTGAAGGTACAGATATTTCTTCCTTATTTGAATTTGACATAAATTGGGGGTGGGGGTGGGGTTGGAATCTATGACTCCCCATTGAAAAAGCTCCATGTTGCCAGAAGTTCTACTCATACCAAAAGCCTTTATATTAGTTAGATTTTCTTCAGTTTCAACAGGTGGAAAATCAAATCAAACTAAGTTAAGACAAAAGTTTCCATGGGGGCAGGAAGCTTACCTGCCTTGCTCATTCCTATATCTTCAGAGCTATATAGAGGATTTATTATTTCATGTAATGGAAAACTCCAAATCTGAAGAGTCATGGCTAAGCTCAATCTTACTAGCATAATGAGTCAGATAATAAAAATCAGTGCAGTCAGACTCTGTAAAATAAAGAAATTTTGGAAAGGAAAGTGCCACAATGATCTCCAAAATAATGCCCAAATCCCTTGGTGATCCCTGAACTGTTCATGAGCCAAAGAAGCACCAAGTTCTCTGTGTAAAGCAACAGATGAAAGACTAAAAATGTGGAAAGTTTTAGTTGCTGCTCACCAAAGGGCAGACAGAGTTTGGATCTTAATTCCAGTCCCAAATACATCCAAAGACTCAAAGGAAAATATGCTTTATAATGAGAGAAAGTGAAATAAATATAAATTTAAATAAATATAAATATAAATTTCATATTTATATGAAATATAAATTACAAATATAAATATATAAATAAGCTTAAATATTTATTATACATAAGTATAAATTTCACTTATAATGAAAGTGAAAATGAAAGTCACTCAGTCGTGTCTGACTCTTTGCGACCCCATGGGATAATCCATGGAATTCTCCAGGCCAGAATATTGGAGTGGGTAGTGTTCCCTTCTCCAAGGGATCTTCCTAACCCAAGGGATCAAACCCAGGTCTCCCACACTGCAGGTGGATTTTTTACCAGCTGAGCCACCAGGGAACCGTAATAAGAGAAGTTACGTAAAACCCAGAGTAGAAATGGAGACTATAAAAACCAAATGGAAATTTTAGACTTATAAAATAAAATATCTGAAATGAAAAATTTGCTGTATCGATAGCAGATAGATTGGCTGGCAAATGAAAGAATCAGTAAATAAAAAATAATTTATATATTGCCATCTGACCCGCATTGTAAGAAATACTAAAGAAAACTCTTTAGGCTAGAGTGACACTAGAAACATACTGCATGAAAATTTGTATCTATAAGAAGAAAGAAAGAACACTGAAAATGATAAATATATTATTTTTTCTCTTAATTTCTTTAAACAATATATGACTATTTGAAAAAAAAAATATAACATGCATCATGTAATTTGCTATAATATGCCTATATAGTATATAAAGTAACAATAGCACAAAAGCCAGAGTGTAATTGAAACTATTCTATCACAACTTTCTTATATTTTGCTATATGTAGTACAAATTAATTCTAAGAATTCTATGGTAAGTTAAGGATAGATATTGTCACTCTAAGAGCAACCACTAAAATAATGCTAACAGGTCTAGCTAAGTTAATAGAGGCATTACAATATTATATTAGAAAAGGATTATTAATCAAATCCCTTCTGAATATACAGTGGAAGTGAGAAACAGATTGAAGGTACTAGATCCGATATACAGAGTGCCTGATGAACTATGGATGGAGGTTCATCACATTGTACAGGAAACAGGGATCAAGATCATCCCCATGGAAAAGAAATGCAAAAGGCAAAATGGTTGTCTGAGGAGGCCTTGCAAACAGCTGTGAGAAAAAGAGAGGTGAAAAGCAAAGGAGAAAAGGAAAGATATTTCCATTTGAATGCAGAGTTCCAAAGAAGAGCAAGGAGAGATAAGAAAGCCTTCCTCAGTGATCAATGCAAAGAAATAGAGGAAAACAACAGAATGGGAAAGACTAGAGATCTCTTCAAGAAAATTAGAAATACCAAGCGAACATTTCATGCAAAAATGGACTCAATAAAGGACAGAAATGGTATGGACCTAACAGAAGCAGAAGATATTAAGAAGAGGTGGCAAGAATACACAGAAGAACTGTACAAAAAAGATCTTCATAGCCAGGACATGGAAGCAACCTAGATGCCCATCAGCAGATGAATGGATAAGGAAGCTGTGGTACATATACACCATGGAATATTACTCAGCCGTTAAAAAGAATTCATTTGAATCAGTTCTAATGAGATGGATGAAACTGGAGCCCATTATACAGAGTGAAGTAAGTCAGAAAGATAAAGAACATTACAGTATACTAACACATATATACGGAATTTAGATAGATGGTGGCGATAACCCTATATGCAAAACAGAAAAAGAGACACAGAAATACAGAACAGACTTTTGAACTCTGGGGGAGAACGTGAGGGTGGGATGTTTTGAAAGAACAGCATGTATATTATCTATGGTGAAACGGACCACCAGCCCAGGTGGGATACATGAGTCAGGTGCTCGGGCCTGGTGCACTGGGAGGACCCTGAGGAGTCGGGTGGGGAGGGAGGTGGGAGGGGGGATCGGGATGGGGAATACATGTAACTATATGGCTGATTCATGTCAATGTATGACAAAACCCACTGAAATGTTGTAAAGTGATTGGCCTCCAACTAATAAAATAATATTAAAAAAAAAAAAAAAAAAAAAAAAAAGATCTTCATGACCCAGATAATCACGATGGTGTGATCACTCACCTAGAGCCAGACATCCTGGAATGTGAAGTCAAGTGGGCCTTAGAAAGCATCACTACCAACAAAGCTAGTGGGTGTGATGGAATTCCAGTTGAGCTATTTCAAATCCTGAAAGATGATGCTGTGAAAGTGCTTCTCTCAATATGTCAGGAAATTTGGAAAACTCAGCAGGGGCCACAGCACTGGAAAAGGTCAGTTTTCATTCCAATCCCAAAGAAAGGCAATCCCAAAGAATGCTCAAGCTACCGCACATTTGCACTCATCTCACATGCTAGTAAAGTAATACTTAAAATTCTCCAAGCCAGGCTTCAGCAGTACGGGAACCGTGAACTTCCAGATGTTTAAGCCGGTTTTAGAAAAGGCAGAGGAACCGGAGATCAAATTGTCAACGTCAGCTGGATCATCGAAAAGGCAAGAGAGTTCCAGAAAAACAACTATTTCTGCTTTATTGTCTATGCCAAAGCCTTCGACTGTGTGGGTCACAATAAACTGTGGAAAATTCTTCAGGAGATGGGAATACCAGACCACCTTACCTGCCTCTTGAGAAATCTGTATGCAGGTCAGGAAGCAACAGTTAGAACCGGACATGGAACAACAGACTGGTTCCAAAGAGGAAAAGGAGTACATCAAGGTTATATATTGTCACCCTGCTTATTTAACTTATACGCAGAGTACGTCATGAGAAACGCTGGTCTGGAAGAAGCGCAAGCTGGAATCAAGATTGCCGGGAGAAATATCAATAATCTCAGATCTGCAGATGACACCATCCTTATGGCAGAAAGTGAAGAGGAACTAAAAAGCCTCTTGAAAGTGAAGGAGGAGAGTGAAAAAGTTGGCTGAAAGCTCAATATTCAGGAAACTATGATCATGGCATCTGGTCCCATCACCTCATGGGAAATAGATGGGGAGATAGTGGAAACAGTGTCAGACTTTATTTTTCTGGGCTCCAAAATCACTGCAGATGGTGATTGCAGCCCTGAAATTAAGATGCTTAATCCTTGGAAGGAAGGTTATGACCAACCTAAATAGCATATTAAAAAGCGGAGAATTACTTTGCCAACAAAGATCTGTCTAGTCAGGGATATGGTTTTTCCAGTGGTCATGTATGGATGTGAGAGTTGAACTGTGAAGAAAACTGAGCACTGAAAAATTGATGCTTTTGAACTGTGGTGTTGGAGAAGGCTCTTGAGAGTCCCTTGGACTGCAAGGAGATCCAACCAGTTCATCCTAAAGGAGATCAGTTCTTGGTGTTCATTGAAAGGACTGAGGCTGAAGCTGAAACTCCAATACTTTTGTCGCCTAATGCGAACAGTTGTCTCATTGGAAAAGACCCTGATGCTGGGAGGGATTGGGGGCAGGAGGAGAAGGGGAAGACAGAGGATGAGACAGGTGGATGGCATCACCGACTCGATGGACATGAGTTTGAATAGACTTCAGGAGGTGGTGGTGGACAGGGTGGCCTGGCGTGCTGCGATTCATGTGGTCGCAAAGAGTTAGACACGACTGAGTGACTGAACTGACTGACTGACTGACTGAAGAAAGAAAGAAAGGAAGAAATGAACAAAAACTGACAGAAAAATAGAAAACAAATGACAAAATGGTGGTTAAGTTCAACCATGTGTGCATGCATGCCAAATTGCTTCAGTTGTGTCCGACTCTTTGCAACTCTGTGGACCGTAGTTGCCAGGCTCTTTTGCCCATGAGGTTTCTCCAGGCAAGAACACCAGAGTGGGTTGCCATCCCTCCTCCAAATTCAACCATATTGATAGTTAAATTTTAATGGACTAAACTTCCCAGTTAAAAGTCAATGATTGTCTTGGTGGATTTAATTAGACCCAAATATATGTTTTCTACAAAACCCCGTTTTAAGTTTAATTATGTTGGAAAAACTAAAAGGATAGAAAAAGAAATGCCATATGAATAATAGGTACAAAATTGGAGTGATATATTAACATAAAAAATGAACTTGAAATATTATCAGAAATAAAGAGGAACATTTCATAATGAGAAAAAGATTAATTCATCCAAAAATATGACAACAATGTATACATGCACATGCAGGTCTCATTTTTGTGTGTTTCAATTTGCTGCTCTAGGCAGGTAAGATTTTTTTCTTTTTTAATACAAATAGAAGGTTAAAGGCAACCCTTTAGCAGTTAAGCAGTTCTATCAGTATCATTTTTCTAACAGCACATGCTCACTTCAAATCTCTGTGTCACGTTTGTTAATTCTCACTATATTTCTATTTCATTATTATATATGTTATGGTGATCTGTGATGTTATTACTGTAAAAAGATTATGATTCACTGAAGGCTTAGATGATGGTTGTCATTTTTTAACAATAAAGTATTTTTAAATTCAGGTGTGTATGATACATTTTTAAGACCTAATCCTATTGCACACTTAATAGACTACAGTATAGTATATATGTAACTTTTATATGTGTTAGGAAACCAAAAAATATATAGGGACTTGCCTTATTGCACTATTCCCTTTATTGTTGTTGTCTGGAACCAATCCCACAATATTTCTGACGTATGCCTTTATAGGCCTAATAACAGAGCTTTAAATATGTGAAGGAAGTGAGTGAAGTCGTTCAGTCATGTCCAACCCTTTGCAACCCCATGGACTGTAGCCTACCAGGTTCCTCTGTCCGTGGGATTTTCCAGGCAAGAATACTGGAGTAGGTTGCCATTTCCTTCTCCAGGAGATCTTCCCTTCCCAGGGATTGAACCAGGATCTCCCACATTTTGAGCAGACGCTTTACCATCTGAGCCACCAGGGAAGTCCAACTTACATAATTAAAGGAAGAAAGATAAATCCCCAATCATAGTTAGAGACTTAACATCATCAGCTAATTGACATTTGCAGACTTCACCCAACCTGTAGAATGCACATACTTTCTGAACCCATAGCTAAGCTAAAAATGTTTCAATAGATTTCAAAATAAAGTCTTACAAAGCATTTCCTCTGAGTAAAATGCAATAAATTAGAAATTAAAAAATAAGATATTCAGAAATCCCCAAACTTAAAAATAAAACAAAGCACACTTTAAATATTCTATCTGTTAAAGGAGAAATGGCAAAGAGTATCAGAAAATATTTCTATCTGAAAGTATAAATGTACAGTATATCAAATAAAGTGAATGAGGTTAAAATAAAATAAGCCATAATGATATGAAGCCCAGGATATGTTTTACAAAAAAGTACCAAATATCATTTCTGTAGCACTCTTACAAAAAGAGATGTATAGCTTTAACCTGATTATAAAAAATTATCAAACAGATCCACTTTGAGAAACATTATCAACCATAATGGGGCTTCCCAGGTGATGCAGTTAAAGAATCTGACTGCCAATATAGGAGATGCAAGAGACATAGGTTTGATCCTTGGGTCAGGAAGACCCCGTGGAGGAGGGCATGGCAACTCATCCAGTACTCTTGCCTGGAGAATCCCATGGACAGAGGAGCCTGGCAGGCTACAGTCCATGGGGTAGCAAAGAGCCTGACATGACTGAGCACTCATGCCCTCAATCATAACTGACTAGCATTCTTCAAAATATTAAAGCACAAAAGACAAGGAAAGACTGAGGAGCTGTCAAAAATTGTAGAAGAATAAGGAGAAATAACATAAAAACAACAAAAATATTGGAAAAATTGGTGAAATTCAGATAATGTCAGTAGTTTAATTAATGACATTGTGCCAACATTAATTTACTCATTTTGATAACTGTCCAATAGTTATGTTAAATGGTAATGATAGGAGAAGTTGGAAAGGGTACACATGAACTCTACATTCTTTTTAAAAATATTTTCTTAACTCTAAAATTATTCAAAGTAAATTTTAAAAATGTAGAATGCATCTAATACAGTTTAATGTTTGTGTCATATAGCAATTTACAGCTTCAAATATTTATATTAGAAAAGAAAAAGTGTTTAAAATCAATGATTGAAATTTTTACCTAATGAAATCAGAAGAAACAAATTCAATTCAAAGTAAATAAAAACAAGGAAAACTTAAATATAAAGACAGAAATTAATAAAATGGAAAATAATACAGAAAACTAATAGAGCAAGCCAACTTTCTATATTTCTACTTTTTATGTACATATTAAAACAAAGGAAGTAAAAATGATAATAAAAATACATATATTTACTTACTTTTGCTAGAAACCTAAAAGTATTTAAGGACTTTTTTTTTTTTTTTTTTACAACTAGAAGCTTTGTGGACTACCCAAGTCACATTAATTTTTGTTTCAAAGCCCCTTTAAGGAAGGTATATTGTTAAACAGTTCAGGGATTCCTGTACTATTGCTTAGCATCAAGGTAGCATTCATTGTGGTTCCTAGGGGTTGGAGGAACCATTTATTTCTGATTCATAGCTTACAGTAAAGATACTGACCTTTGGTCTGCCAGATTTAGACAGTTTAAAATCTGTTAGGACCTCCTTTTTATAGTTTGCCAGCAAGACCCTAAATTGAAGCTCAAATTCACCAGTTTCAAAACACCTTTCAGAAGCAGTCACAGTGCTTTGCCTATTGCATTAGATTTTAGCCTTTACTTAGACTGGAGATCAACAAACATTTTTTTGTAAAGGATTAGATAGTGTATATTTTAGGCACTGTTTACAGTCCTAACATCTCCATCAGGATGACTCACCCCTGACATTTTAGTGCAAAATCATCAGTGAACAATAAGTCAATGAGTGGGAAAGCTGTGTTTCAATAAAAACTTCAGTTATAGATTGAAATTTGAGTTTCATTTCATTTTCATGTGAAACTTCTTTTTGCAATTATTTAAAACCATAGAAAACATTATTAGCTTAGGGGCATTACAAAAGAGAAACAGCCCAGACTTGTCTCACTGCTGAAGTTTCCCACTGTCTGACTTAGATATTTGCCTGATAAATGTTTGCTCCTTGGTTAGTGTTCACTAGTATATGTGTGTGTGTGTGTGTGTGTGTGTGCATATAGCAGAAAGCTATAGTCAGATATCTGGCCAATCATATTAACAAAAATAGAAATAAATACAGAAAAACTTACATTTAGGAATATTTACAGTATCCTTAATATTCCTACATTTTCCCACACTATCTGTAGATTATAAATTTTCATGGATTTAGAGCCATTTTTTCACCAGATTTAGAATTAAAAAGAGAGGCAGTTTTAAATTTTAGAATTAAAAAGAGGCATTTATTTGTGTTTAGTGTGAGACTTTAAGTTGAAAATTATTCATTTTATTTCAATATACTGGAATGGAGTAGAAATGAGCATATAAATTATAATCAAAAGACATAAATTTCAGTATAACATTTAAAAGCTGATAATAAAGAAAATACAAGGTAGTCAAAATGTTCAATATTAAAGGTATTTCCTAGAGCCATCTTTATAACTTTTATAGTAGACTTACATTCATGGTACATACTTAAGTACTTCCTTTAACATTTGACAAAATTTAAGAGCCAAAATAAGAAATGTGAACTCAAGCCTATCAATAACTTGGTTTCTGTGGGAAAGCCACGGTTGTATAATGAGAGTAATAAATGGTGGAACAAAAGAACAGTGTAGTAAATTATAGTACAGAATGTCAATGTTTAATAAGTAGAATGCAGAGGTTGTATTGATTTCTAAAAACAAAGTATGCAAATTAAAAGAAATATGTCTTGTTTCTATTATCTAAGAGCACAGTAATGTTTATGAGTGTGAAAACATTGCTGAACAAGAATGCATTAACCTTTTACATTATGGTCAATTGATTTTTGGCAAATGTTCCCAAACCAGTTAATGTTGTAAGAATATTTTCTTTTTAACAAATTTTGCTTCAATAAAGGCATATCTACAAGTAAAACGATAAAGCTAGGCCCACACCTTACTTTATATACAAATATTAACTCAAAATGGATCAAAACTCAGAAATGTATGGGCTAAACCTAGTAAACTCTTAGAAGAAAAAATAAGAGTAGGTCTTCATGTACTTTATTTTGGCAAAGAATTCTTAGATATGACACCAAAAGTACAAGCACAAAAGAAAAATAGATGACTTGGACTTTATAAAAAGTTCCATATGTATGTATATATAAAGGTCAAATATACAAATAACTCTTACAACTCAACAATAGTAAAATAAGCAACCCATTTTTAAAATGGGAAAGTAATTGAATAGACATTTTATACAAATGGCCAAGAAGCACATGAAATGTTGTTGCTCAATGTCATTAGTCATTAAGGAAATGAAATAAAATCATGAAGAAATACCACTTCACACCCACTAGGCTATATTTCATTTTTAAAAATACAATGGAAAATAAAATTGGTGAAGATGTGGAGATGAAAGAGCCTTCATACATTGCTGCTGGGAATGTAAAATGGTGAAGTCACTGTAAAAAAGAGCTTGGTGTCATCAAAATATTAAACATAGAATTATCATCTGATCAGCAATTCTGTTCCTAGGAATACACCAAAAATAGTTGAAAAATTTGTACACACGTGCTTCTAATAGTACTGTTCACAACAATCTCAAAGTATAAACAGACAAATTGGTAAACAAATTATTACGTATACGTATATTGGAATATTTTTCAGCCATAAAAGGAAATAAAATACTGATGCATACCACAGTGAAAGAATGCAGACACAAAAGGTCATTTATATGCTATAAGCTAAATAGGCATATTCATAGACATAGACACTCTGAATCAACCAGGCAAGAATACTGGAGTGGATAGCCATTCCATTCTCCAGGGGATCTTCCTGACCCAGGGGTCAAACCTGGTTCTCCTGTATTGCAGGCAGATTCTTTGCCATCTGAGCCAACAGGGAAGCCTTAGCAACTAAAAACAACAAAATTCATTGAAACAGAAAGCCAATCAGGATTTGAGAAGAGAGGGAAAAATAAATACAATTGAGTGACAGCTTAATGAGTGTGAGTTTTCCTCTTGTGGTGATGGAAAGTTTTCAGAAGTTAATAGTTGCATAACGTAAATGTCCTAAATTTTACTGAATTATGTGCCTTAAAATGGTTACTTTTACATTATGTGAATTTTACCTCAATTTAAAAAAGTTAATATATTGTACAGAGTTTTAAATCCTTATGCTGACATATTTGCATCACACCTTTCCTCGTTTTTCTCTATATCCTATAAAAAATTACAGACAAAAGAAAATAAGAATGCATTGTGCCTAATTTTAATATATGTCCCATTTTCATGTATTAACTAAATCTACCAAAAAATCCAAAAATATCAGATTCCTTCAGTCCTCCTAGTGAAAATGAAAACTGGTGTCAAAGGCATTTTTAGGGTAGCTAATTAAATTTTTTAGTTCTCTCTTTTTCCTAACTATGAAAAAGATACATAGTTTCAAATCTAATTCCCTCATCTCACCTATATTTCCAGAGGGCTTTTATTCTTTTTGTTTATGAATCCACACCTCCAGTTTTGAAACCCTGAGGTCTTTTCAAACTAAAGTTTTCTGAATCCCAAAATTCTTTAACTTCTTTTCAAAAATAAACACATAAAATAAACATAATTTGGCCCCGAATCTGAATCACATAAAAACATTCAGAATCATCAAAACTCAAATGATGATCATAGTTGAATGCTAGCAAGAATGATTACAAAAGAACGGGTCTAAATTTCCAAAAGTACAGCACTGATAATCAATGCATTTATTATGTCCTGAGTACCCAAATAATGTTGAATTCTCTGATTAGTATAATGTGTGATTCCTTCAGTGCTTCAGTAAGACTGCAGCCCATGAAAGACATTGGAGAAGGAAATGGCAACCCACTCCAGTGTTCTTGCCTGGGGAGAATCCCGGGGATGGGGGAACCTGGTAGGCTTCCATCTATGGGGTCGCACAGAGTCAGACATGACTGAAGCGACTTAGCAACAGCAGCAGCAGCTTGAAAGACAGCCTCAATCTACTGAAACTGTAAAGGTCACCAGAATCTATTAAGAAAGAACTTCGGCTCAAAATCCTAAACAGTATCAAATAGTGTACCATCAGAAGATGGTGGTTCAAATGAAAAGTGAAAGTTGCTCAGTCCTGTCTGGCTTCTTGCGGCCCCATGTGGCCCCTGGAATTCTCCAGGCCAGAAAACTGGAGTGAGTGGCCTTTCCCTTCTCCAGCGGATCTTCCCAACCCAGGGATCAAACCCAGGTGTCCCGCACTGTGGGAGTATTCTTTACCAGCTGAGCCACAAGGGAAGCCCCCCAAAGCTGAAGATAATACAGTGATGGTGCTCAAAGAACCATGTGCTGTGAGGTCTATCACAAAGCACCCTAACCTAATCTGAATGACAAAGGGTCTTCCGTGGGGAAGCCAATGTTTGAGGAGAGAACTCAAGGACAAAGTGAAGTGATTGAGCAAAGAACACTAGAAGAGACTTCCTATCCAAAAAAAAGTATCTCCTGTATATAGGCAATGACCATGAAAATCAATATCATTGAAAATAAAGAAAAAAGGCCATGTGGCTGGAGCTCACCTAGAATAGCAATCTAGTCCCTTTTTCTAGATAGATAAGCAAGGGCTATTTTATGCAGTATCTTGTTTATCTAAAGATTTGGAATTTTACTCTAAAAATTAAAATTATTAGAGATACACTTGAAGCTTTTAAATGAGAGAGAGACCTATTTAGATTTGTACTGTTGGGCTATCTCTGACAATTGTGTGGAGAACACGAGAGTAAATTTAAAGAAACTAGTTGAACAGGACAGAAGTAATAATAACCAGTGAGGTGGTCAATAGCCTGGAGAGAGGTAATCAGATTTCAGAGTTGTTCAGGAAGCAAAATTAAGAAGTCACATGTAATTGAATTATGGCTGAGATATTTTTTAAAAACTTTTGGTTAGCAGCTTCTTGTAATGGCAGACGCTATCAGACGACTCCCCCAAAGAAGACAGTTATAAAACCTGGACATAATAAAAAATAACAGCTTGCCTGAGGCACTGGAAATGGACTAGAAGAAAGCATATTGGAGGCAGTGTTCTTTTTGGGCACAGGAGGAATAGAGCTGGACAAAGTTCTGTTTTCACAGCTTTTAGTCTTGGACTAAAGGCAGTTGCAATGCCTCGTATGCACTTTTTTTCTGACAAGGGGACTATAGCTATGGAGATATTGATGAATTGAGGGATCTTGGAAAGACAGAAGAGGGAATCTTCAAATTCTTTCTACCCATGTCTCTGGTTGATCCCTGACCACACATTGGTGGCCAGACTAGAACAGCTTAACCAGAGACAAAAAATCAAAATGACAGAAGTAAGTTAATTTGAAAGTTACATCCTGGAAATTATCTAGTATGGATAAGAGAGAAAAATAAAAATAAAAGTAAGAAAATGAGAGAAAGAAAAATAAAATTAAATAGTGCTCTGAAGACCTGTTGTAACAAATGGCTCAACATATTGAATAATTGAAATTCCAAAAGGGAAAGGAAGAAAAAATTATGGCAGTAAAAATATTTAATAAATAAGGGCCTCAAATACCCCATGTTTGATTGAAGAAATCTGCAGATACAAGATGCTTAATAAACACAAAGCAGAATAAACATGAAGAAGCTCATACTGTCAAACTATTATAAGCCACAGTCAGTCTATTATAAATGAAAGATGAAAAGCACATCTTGAAAGCAGCAAGGGAAAAATGACACATTACCTACAGGGGAAGATTGATTCAATTAATATCTAATTTCCTATCAGAAACCATGGAGGCCAGAGGATAATGAGACAACATTTTTAAAGTGCTGAAAGAAACAGAAAATTCATGCCAATTTTTTAATCCTACAGATTTTTTAATCCTAAATTAGAAAATTAAGAAAAAAATAATCTTCAAGAATAAAGACCAATTCAACCTAAGGAAAACTAAAAGATATCTTACCATAAAAGTCTTTAAGGAAAATCTCCAGACTTAAAAAAAAAATGATATCAGATATAAATTCAGATCTTCGGGTAACACATAAGCATGCTGTAAATGGTATATATCTGAATAAATTCAGAAACCTATTCTATTATTTATTTTTTTCTCCAATTTTGTGTAAGTTATATGACTGTTTAAAGCAAACTTTATGGGTTGGCTTGTGGGATTTATAACATATATAGATAAATATATGTAACAACAAGAACATAAAGGGCCAAGTGTATCAGTTCAGTTCAGTTCAATCTCTCAGTCATGTCCGACTCTTTGCGACCCCATGAACCACAGCACGCCAGGCCTCCCTGTCCACTACCAACTCCTGGAGTTTACACAAACTCATGTCCATTGAGTCGGTGATGCCATCGAACCATCTTATCCTCTGTTGTCCCCTCCTCCTCCTGCCCCCAATCACTCCCAGAATCAGGATCTTTTCCAACGAGTCAGCTCTTCGCATGAGGTGGCCAAAGTATTGGAGTTTCAGCTTCAACATCAGCCCTTCCAATGAATACCCAGGACTGATCTCCTTTAGAATGGACTGGTTGGATCTCCTTGCAGTCCAAGGGACTCTCAAGAGCCTTCTCCAACACCACAGTTCTAAAGCTTCAGTTCTTTGGTGCTCAGCTTTCTTTATAGTCCAACACTCACATCCATATATGACAACTGGAAAAACCATAACCTTGACTAGACAGAACTTTTTTGGCAAAGTAATGTTCCTGCTTTTTAATATGCTGTCTAGGTTGGTCATAACCTTCCTTCCAAGGAGTAACTGTCTTTTAATTTCATGGCTGCAATCACCATCTGCAGTGATTTTGGAGCCCCCAAAAATAAAGTCAGCCACTGTTTCCACTGTTTCCCCATCTATTTGCCATGAATTAATGGGACCGGATGCCATGATCTTAGTTTTCTGAATGTTGAGCTTTAAGCCAACTTTTTCACTCTCCTCTTTCAGTTTCATCAAGAGACTCTTTAGTTCTTTTTCACTTTCTGCCGTAAGGGTGGTGTCATCTGCATATCTGAGGTTACTCATATTTCTCCTGGCAATCTTGATTTCAGCTTGTGCTTCTTCCAGCCCAGCATTTCTCATGATGTACTCTGCATATAAGTTAATTAAGCAGGGTGACAATATACAGCGTTGACGTACTCCTTTTCCTATTTGGAGCCAGTCTGTTGTTTCATGCCTAGTTCTAACTGTTGCTTCCTGACCTGCATACATATTTCTCAAGAGGCAGGTCAGGTGGTTTGGTATTCCCATCTCTTTCAGAATTTTCCACAGTCTATCATGATCCACAGTTGGAGGCTTTGGCATAGTCAGTAAAGCAGAAATAGACATTTTTCTGGAACTCTCTTGCTTTTTTGATGATCCAGGAGATGTTGGCAATTTGACCTCTGTTTCCTGTACCTTTTCTAAAACCAGCTTGAACATCTGGAAGTTCATGGTTCCCATATTGCTGAAGCCTGGTTTGGAGGCTTTTGAGCATTACTAGCGTGTGAGATGAGTGCAATTGTGCGGAAGTTTGAGCATCCTTTGGCATTTCCTTTCTTCAGGATTGGAACAAAAACTGACTTTTCCAGTCCTTGGGGCACTGTGGAGTTTTTCAAATTTGCTCCATATTGAGTGCAGCACTTTCACAGCATTATCTTTCATGATTTGAAATAGCTCAACTGGAATTCCATTACCTCCACTAACTTTGTTCATAGTAATGCTTCCTAAGGCCCACTTGACTTCACATTCCAGGATGTCTGGCTCTAGGTGAGTGATCACACCATCATGATTATCTGGGTCGTGAAGATCTTTTTTGTACAGTTCTTCTGTGTATTCTTGCCACCTCTTCTTAATATCTTCTGCTTCTGTTAGGTCCATACCATTTCTGTCCTTATTGAGCCCATCATTGCATGAAATATTCCCTTGGTATCTCTAATTTGCTTGAAGAGATCTCCAGTCTTTCCCATTCTGTTGTTTTCCTCTATTTCTTTGCATTGATCACTGAGGAAGGCTTTCTTATCTCTCCTTGCTCTTCTTTGGAACTCTGCATTCAAATGGGAATATCTTTCCTTTTCTCCTTTGCTTTTCACTTCTCTTCTTTTCACAGCTATTTGTAAGGCCTCCTCAGAGAGCCATTTTTTTTTTTCATTCCTTTTTCTTGGGGATGGTCTTGATCCCTGTCTGCTGTACAATGTGATGAACCTCTATCCGTAGTTCATCAGGCACTCTCTCTATCCAATCCAGTACATTCAATCTATTTCTCACTTCCACTGTATAATCACAAGAGATTTGATTTAGGTCATACCTGAATGATCTATTGGTTTCCCCCACTTTCTTCAATTTAAGTCTGAATTTGGCAATAAGGAGTTTATGATCTAAGCCACAGTCAGCTCCCAGTCTTGTTTTTTGCTGACTGTATAGAGCTTCTCCATCTTTGGTTGCAAAGAATATAATCAATCTGACCTCGGTATTGACTATCTGGTGATGTCCATGTGTAGAGTCTTCTCTTGTGTAGTTGGAAGAGGATGTTTGCTATGACCAGTGTGTTCTCTTGGCAAAACTCTATTAGCCTTTTCCCTGCTTTGTTTTGTACTCCAAGGTCAAATTTGCCTGTTACTCCAGGTGTTCCTTGACTTTCTACTTTTGCATTCCAGTCCCCTATAATGAAAAGGACATCTTTTTGGGGTGTTAGTTCTAAAAGGTTTTGCAGGTCTTCATAGAACCATTCAACTTCAGCTACTTCAGCATTACTGGTCGGGGCATAGACTTGGATTACCGTGATTGAATGGTTTGCTTTGGAAACGAACAGAGATCATTCTGTCATTTTTGAGATTGCATCCGAGTGCTGCATTTCGGACTCTTTTGTTGGCTATGATGGCTACTCCACTTCGTTCGTCTAAGGGATTCCTGCCCCCAGTAGTAGATATAATGGTCATCTGAGTGAAATTCACCCGTTCCAATCCATTTTAGTTCGCTGATTCCTAGAATGTTGACATTCACTCTTGCCATCTCCTGTTTGACCACTTCCAATTTGCCTTGATCCATGGACCTAACATTCCAGGTTCCTATGCGATATTGCTATTTACAGCATCAGACCTTGCTTCCATCACCAGCACACCCACAACTGGGTGTTGTTTTTGCTTTGTCTCCACCCCTTCATTCTTTGTGGAGTTATTTCTGTGCTGATCTCCAGGAGCATATTGGGCACCTACTGACCTGGGGAGTTCATCTTTCAGTGTCCTATCTTTTTGCCTTTTCATACTGTTCATGGGGTTAGCAATGCATTTTACTGCAGAGTTCTTACCTTCTGTGTGAAGAGGCCCTACATTATCTCAAGTGACCATAAAAAAATAAGTCCCTTAAAACAACTTCAAAAACATGCAGTGACGTATAAAAAAGTTATTCAGAGAAGCTGCAGGATGTTGAATTGCTTAGGAAATTTTAGGACTCATCAGAAACATGTGAGAATGGGATTAGAAGACCTCTAATATACCTCTAATGGGCTACTGTAGCATCACTGAGGTGTACAATTAAATCTCCTTTCAAGAAAATACTTGACTTTTTATTGCAAGTAGTGAAATAAGCCAACAGCTTCTAGCTATGACCATCTTCAGAACCTGCTTCATGGTTCAAACTGCAGTCATGCTCCTCCCGGACAGCTGTAGCCAAAGACTGAGCATGGTGTGGTGCTGAACATTTCTGTCCAATATAGGACTCATCTAATGGAACATGTTTGTTTCATAGATCCTCCATTGGGTTGACCAAGACTTTTGTTATATCTAATGCCATGCCTGTAAACCTTCTGTCTTCAACACTGTTTTCTCTCCTTTTATGTAATAAGCCTCTTGTAATTCTAATTACATCTCAGCATCTATTCCCTGAGGACCTAATTAATACAGCTCCCATTTCAAAGCTGGGGGCATGCCTACCTTCTTTCATAGCTTTCCAGAAAACTTTGAATTTTCTGAAGCAGGGGCATGACAGAGAATAAAGCATCACTTTTGCATGAAGATTATGAGGAAAAATATTTTCCATGTTCTCATACCCATCTCCTCCCCCAAGAAGTTCAGCAGTGGTGTAGAGACATAGAATATCTACATGCTGTAAGTGCCAATGTAAAGATCATATTTTTTATCCTGGCTTTCCCTGCTCCATAGAGAGGTCACATCAGTGTTCAAACAAATATAATAAACATTCACAACAAATATTTGCTGAAATAGATAAAGGGGCACATGAAATAAATTTAAGCTATTTACTTATTGTCACAACACATCATTCAAGGTAGAGAGGAGAATTCTATGGTGTTTTTTTATTTTTCGACTAAAGGAAGTAAGCAGCTATTATGCAAGAGTAAGATAATATGAATAAAATGGTAACAATAAAGCAAAGCTCTTAAGTGTTACTGGTCTAGAGAGAACACTGGAATCAAGAAGTGGCTTTTGTTCCTATTTTAATAAGAAAGAGAAGGTTAACTTTGAGACTAGAAATAGATAAATAGCAATTTTGCATCCATTCAAAAGAACAATCTTGATCTCCAAAAAGTGTTAATGATCAATTTAACATTCTCTTAATTAGAAGGTTGAAAGTTGGAGGAGAGTAGAAAGTTGCTTCATATACAACAAAAAGCCCAGGCCTGGACTTGTAACCTGATTGCACTATGTGATAACTGTGGTCATGGGCTCTGAACTTGATGTTTTCATCTGTAAAATGGACAGAATAACACCTAAGCAGGATAATTATGCAGATAAAATAAAATAAAAAGGTAAAATAATCTATCACAATTTCTAGCTTCCAAAAGACTCTCAGATGATTACATTATCAATTATATGATAATGATATACAATTATATTAACAAAATGATTATCTGTGGCCCCTCTGCTATTCCTAACCAGGACATCAGAAGTGAACAAGAAAGCAGGCGTGATTTGTGGTACTTGAACCAAACTAATTTGGATTGAATGACCTGAATCTATAATGGCAGCAGATAGTGATTTTCCTACAAGGAGAAAGGACATTGAAGGTGGTAGTTCATCTTCAAAGCAAAGGCAAAGAAAGAATAAGTAAAATTGAGCAGGAGAGCAGGAGTGCAGGAAAAAAACAGATTTTGCTTAGAAAGCTGAAAAGCAGTCAGAGTCTGGAATAACCACACATTCTTTGAAGTTTTCAGGGACTGTCCATTGATTGATCCATCCATCCTTTTTTGTTCGATACTTATTTTTAAGTCCTAATGAGCAGCTTAGTTATAGACCTTGGATGAGAAAATCTGAAAAGTGCCAATTTCCCTTGAGTAGCTCAAGTCTTATAAAATATGGTGACCAGGAGCCCAGAACACCAGGCAGTTAAGAATCTAGATGCCAGTGTCAGATGAAGTGGGCTTGAGTTCTGGCTCCAGCACCATGACATTGGTCAAGCTGTTTAACTTCTCTGTGCCTCATTTTCCTCATAATAACAGTACCTAATTCAGAGCAGAGAGGATTAAATGGGATATTCTTCTGAAGTGCTTAGATCCTAATTCCATAGTTAGCGCTAATTGTTGCCTGCTATTGTTATTATCTCATTGACTGTTACCCACATTAAAGTAAATACTGCCTTGCCAGAGAAGAAAAATGCTAAGTGCATAAGAATTGTTATTGAGAGGGAAAACACTCCCATAGTTTCCCTTCCACCCACAATAACTTTGATCTTGCTTCCTTGGTGGTCTTCAGAGACAAAGTGAAAGAGTAAAAGAAAGAAAGCAGAACAAGAGGAAAGAAGGGAAATAATAAATTAGCCTTTTATCAACAGCACATTTGCTGCTGAACCAGAGTAAGGATGTATATACATTATTAGCTTTTCTTTAATCCTTGCAATTATGTGTGTTCAATTGTAATATCCACTTTCTAATTAGGAAATAAAGCCTCAGAAAATGTCATGAAAACACCCAGAACACATTGTGTAGCACTGTACAAAGGGCTTCCCATATTTAACTTTATTCCAACTTCACAGAATTTTTGTGAGATAAGATAATGTGGCAGGTTGGATTTGACAGATGAGGGAAATGGGGTCTCAGAAAGGTTATGTGACATGCCCAAGGTCACACAACAAAGCAGAGAACATGGAACCACAAGGCAGGCATCAGGTGTCCCCCTTCCTTTCCCTTGTTCCATTCTCAAGTGATAGAGGACAGGGAACTCTGGAGTGATGTCTGCCACTATGACAAAGAAGAAGAGTATATTCATATTATCAGAAAAGGTACTTGACTGTTTCTCTTCCATTAGGCAACTTCAATTACCATAAGAAATTATAAGCTCCATGAGGGCAAGAAAAAAAATATGTCTTTTACACAACTGAGTGTAACCCCAATAATTACCATAATGCTGGCATGGAGTGAGCAGTTGATACAGATTTATTGAATAAGTAAAAGAGTTAATTAGATGCAGAGAAAGTACAAAGACCTCAATACCTTATAAGAGTGAATTTATAGCTTTGGCAGAGGAAGGCTCATCTATGAGAATTTTTAACTATCCTTTGCAAAGAGTCGGACACGACTGAGCAACTGAACTGAACTGAAGTAAGTTCTGGCTACGTGCATTGATGTTTCATGTATAAGTTCCGGGTGTATTTCACTTTCTTTGTACATCCAATGGACAGTGGGCTTCCCTGGTGGCTGAACTGGTAAAGAATGGACCTATGTGGGTTCAATCCCTGGGTCAGGAAGAACCCCTGGAGAAGGAGATGGCAACCCACTCCAGCATTCTTGCCTGAAGAATCCCATGAGCAGAGGAGCCTGGTGGACTACAGTCCATGGGGTCACAAGCACTGGACACGACTTAACGACTAAACCACTTACCACCATGGATAATATTTTTCACCACTAGAATTGTAAATCTCTATATTTGCAGTAGCCCCTTAACTTCTCCCATTTCTCTGCAGGAAGAAATAAAACATCTCATGAAGCATGTGACCCTTTGGCCTTCTGAGTAACCCCAGCCCTGAAGCATGTGGCCTGCATCCCAGGTGCCACAGTTTGGAGGTCCAGTGGACGTCTTTGTCCACCTGCCAGGTAAGATGACTGACTGTAAAAGAGGATTTGCTTTTCAGAGTTTAATTACACAAAGAGTTAAGTTGTTATTCTTCTTCAACAGTCAGCTTAAAATCAAATGAGTGTGACTCCTGAGGCTAGAATAACAGCATGACATAACCAACAAAACTGAATAAATAGTGGAAAACAATGCATTTTTCTTATCAGAAGAAGAATGTTTGAAAGAGTGCAAACCCATGGCAGACTTGCTCCGTTAGCTTGCCAGATGGGGATCCGAGGTCCCCGGGGTAGGGGCTGAGCCGTGGGGTGTCCCTCACACTAATGAGGTTTGCCCTAGAATCCGAGGAGGCAGATGGATCTGCAGGTTGGAAGCCCTCAGCAATCTCCCTGGGAGTTGGCGCCATTTCATTGGGCCGATTCCCACCTCTGGCCACCCCTCTTTCTCTGCCCTCCCTGCCTCTTCCACCTCCTCTCCTACATGTTTTGGTAGCTTGTGTAATACTCTATGCCCCAGTAAACATTCTCCCTGGCATACTTCCTTCTGCATCTTGTTGACTGACTCCTTTTCTGGAATCACATCATTCCCTCTCTCCCTCCTGCCTTTTCCCCCCACCCTTGTCCCACTATTTTGGTCTATGACAGCTCCATCTTAATCCCTTCTGACCCCATTAAATTTCTGTTTATTCATGAGTGTTCTAGAAAGAGGTCATGCATGAAGTAATGGAAAAGAAAGGAAGATCCTATTCAAAATTCTCATTTATATGTCTGATACTCAATTTAAGGACTTTTTCAATCTTAGTTGACTTACAATCTTCTGTTAATTTCTGCTGTATAGCAAAATGATTCAGTTATACATATATAGAGAGGTACATTTTTATTTTTAAAATATTTCCTTCTTTTTATTTATTTGGCTGCTCTGGGTCTTAGTTGAGCATGCAGAATCTTTCATATTTGTCACAGCATGTGGGAGCTTTACTTCAGGATCTTTAGTTGCATCATGTGACCTCTTAGTTGAGGCATGTGGGATCTAGTTCCCTGACCAGCAATTGAACAAGGCCCCCTGCTTTGGGAACATGGACCTCCCACTGGACCACCAGGGAAGCCCCTGTAGTCTTTTTAAATCTCCTTTTCCCTTAAGGTTTATTACAGAATATTCAATATAATTCCCTGTGTTATACCAAGGAACCTCATTTATATTAATGTTTTTTTCTGTTGTGGAAAAAAAATGGGAGAAAATGCATTGGTCATTTGAGGATAGTAGGGGTCTTCATGCCCACCAATGCCCTTTAAAACTGCAGATCTCAGCTAATGTGGATGATCTCATCTCACACAGTGAGAAATGAAATTTCTATGACTCACGGCAGACTCACCAAGGAGAGGATAATTCCCAGGCACCACACTTCATGCCCAAGGCATGTGATAGCATAGCTTCAGAGCTTTGTAATTGTCTTTGTATGTGGAAGTGCCTGGAATACAACTAATTCCACTAGTGTAATGTGAACATCATAGCCGCCTATGGACTATTTCATCTCCCTCCAAACTCCACCAGTAGCAGCTCGAGTGCTCTTGCCAAAATAAAGTATACCTTTTAAAAATACATTAAGTGATATGGTATGTGTATATACATATTTTATTTTTCAGTAGGATAGTATTCAGTTTTAAAGAAGAAGAAAATTCTGTCACATGCTATGTCATGGATAAACCTTGACATTATGCCAAGTGAGATAAACTAGTCATAAAAAAGACAAATACTGTATGATTCCTCTTATATGAGGTATCTAAACAGTCAAAATTATAAAAACAGAAAGTAGAATGATGGTTGACAGGGACAGGAGGAAACAGAAGGTTGATATCAGATGTATATAGTTTCAATTTTGCAAGATAAAAATAATTCTGCAGATTTCACAACAATAGGAATAAATATGAATGTGAGCTTTTAATCATAATTTATAATGTTAAAAAAAAGCAACTAGGATTGCAAAACCTCAAACAGAATAAGAAAACAGGAGAAGAATAAACTCAGAATTTAGGGTAAAAGTTACCTTGAATTGGGAAGGACAGGGATATGGGACAGTGGTTAGAGGAAAGAGATAAAGACTATTGTCAAAGCCTCCTAACTTTCATAATGGGTTGTGGAAATAATTTGGAAAGTATTCTAAATTATTAGAAGTAATTAAATAATCAATAAAAGAGGACCATACATGGATCAATGAGGGAAGTACGGTAATGAACCAAAAATTATTGCAACCAATTTTGTACCAAAAAAAAAGGATAAAATTTAGTCATATCAGTTTCCAGTGTAAAACACTTTAAAACTTTTTTTTCGTAAAGAAAAAATTCTTAAAACAGCGTTTAAGGTCCCTATAATATCTCTCAGCATCTTTCTCCCTCATTATGCTCATTATTTACCCTTTTCTCCTAAACGCTATTCAGGCTAAACATGTTTCAGTTCCCAATGTGCTCTGTCATCTTGCCTCCAGGATTTTCAATGTGCCACCCCATCACCCGGAGCACTGTTCCCCTTGCTCATTTTCTGGCTCACTTCCACTTCTTGATATCTTGGTAGAATATTTATTCTGTCCTCAGGGAGGCCTTCTTTGAAGTTAGTCCTCCTACATCCCATCAGATACTGACTGCAGTGATTGCCGTTGCCTATGGACTAACTCTCCTCTCTTCCCTCTTGGCAGCAAGGACGTGCCTGTCTTATTTACCAGTTTTATCTTTAGCCCCTTGCACAATACTGGTAACTTTACAATTATTAAATCATGCACAAAAAAATCAGTGGGCCTTAGAGTAAAATCCTAATCACCTTCCCCGTAAAGACCTTCACTTTGTTGAATGGCCCTGGGCATGGTGAATACCTAGAAATAGCAAATCTACTAGTTTTCTTCTTGTTCCTCTAATGCAACAGGCATATTCCCACCATCAGGTCTATTCCACCTGTTCCCTCTGCTTGAAATGCTTGCCTTTCTCCCCACCCCTGCCACTAGTTTTCTGTTTAGCTAACCAATCACTTGCGTCAAGCTTTTGCTCAAATATCACCTTTAATGTGGTCTTATATGTTTTTTATTTAATCCTGAACTTCCCTCTGCAAGTGACCCTTCAAATCCTCCCCTATCTTATCTTGTTGGCGTACATACCTTCTACAATACCATATAATTTCATTATGTTTAGTATATATTGTCATTTTCTGTTTTTCTCTAACTTACTTCACTTAGTATGATAATGTCTAAATTCATCTATGTTGCTGCAAATGGCATTGTTTCATTCTTTTTATGGCTGAGTAGTATTCCATTGTGTGTGTGTGTGTGTGTGTGTGTGTGTGTGTATATATATCACATCTTCCTTATTCATCCCTGTGTTGATGGACATTTAGGTTGTATCCATGTCTTGGCTGTTAGAAACAGTGCTGCTATGAACATTGGGATACATGTGTGTTTTAGAAGTGTGGTACTCTCCAGATACAAGTCCAGGAGTGGGATTGCTGGATCATATGGTATTTTTCTTTCATATTAAGGCTATATATTAATAGTGTTTATTTTTATGTGTATACCACTTTCTGTTTATCCTTTTACCCACTGATGAACATTTAGGTTGCTTTCACATCTTGCTATTATGAATAAGAGGCATAGATTTTTGTCTGTTTAGTTCACTGATGAGTCTGAAGTATCTAGAACAGTGACAGTTACATAGTAGATGCTCAATAAAATTTATTAGCTAAATGAAATATAGGGAGCAAAATAGAGGCTATTTGATAATCCTAGAACTTTCTGGATGACTTTTTCATTCTTTAGACACTACAGTCTATCACTATCTTGTCTTTGAGGTATCTCTATGGCATTTGCTTTAAAAATAACTGAAGCCCATGAATAAATAGGGTAGTTAAGGAACCATGGGGCCTGAATATCCAGACATTTCTTACCCACAGATCTGTTCTAGCATCTGGGTCTTTGGGGTGTGTCTTGTCCCTCTAAAATTATTGGTAAAATGTCATTTCCCTAGCTAGAGTGATTATATATACTCTGAGATGTATAAGGAAATAATTAGAGGAGCCTTTGGCTTCCAAAAAGGAAAAGACCTAATGCAGATACGTTCTAAGAGGAGAAAAGGCTTGGATGGGTACAAAGGGTGTATAATGGGGTAGTACTCTCTCCACCTTAGGAAAGACTGTATGAGTTTCATTGATTCCTCCAAACACCTCCAACCCCACAATGGTTACAGACTGGTATTCTACTATTTCCCTTGAAAAGTCAGAAAATAATTTTTTCTACTCCAGTGAGGTCACTCTTATTGGCCTACCAACAAGGTAGAGGCCTATCTCTAAGTCAGACCTCACCCCAATATGCCATTCTTCCCTTTAAAAAGAAATCCCCCAAATATTTTGATGGTTCCAAGATGTCAGTTGCAGATTTGACAGTGATAACAAAAGTTTGCATGACTTAACTTATTTAATTTCATCATGGAGTTTATGGCTATGGAATTCTGGAATCAAATTTAGGTTTTCATCGGTCAATTATAAAGAAATGAGATTGATAGAACAAAGTCTGGCAGCCTGATTGAAAGGGCCTGGTGATGGCTATTCCTAAATCTTCATTTATAGATAAACTCCAGACCCTTGACATTTAGAAGAGTAGATTCACAGATATTTTAAAAATCCCCAATTTGCACATATTTCCATAGCATATAAATTCTTTGAAAAAAGCAGTAAAATTTGAAAAATGTGAGTGTTCTCTTCACATTCTTTCTTCAATATATCAGAAAATATTGCTCCTGGATTCACAGTTCCCTGGAGGATTATATGTTTCTTATGCTCAACCTCTAGAGAGGCATTCCATGAGAGTTACTGCATATTCTTGGCTGAAGAACAACTCACTCTAAAAGTGCCTCCCTGATACGCACCATCCTTATAGTGCACAGAAGTGGGTGCTTCCATAAAAGTTAATACATCATGGGACATTGGGATTTCTTAAAATTAATCAAAATCTTGATCATTAGTTTATAAAGGTCAAGGGTTTATGACACAGCATGATGCAATAAATAAAGCATTTAAACACAAAGGCTTAGGAGTTACTTGATTGTTCAATCTCAGCTCAACCACTTAATAATTATGGTATTGGGGAAGTCCCCAGCTGGTTCTTCATATAAAAATAACTGATGCCTCTCTGGGCTGTGAACAGATCCAGGAAGAACAGAAGTGGAACACTCAGCATGTAAGCAGAGTCAAGCACATACTACAATTGTGATAGTGAATCAGCTCTATGCTACCACACTCGTCTCCTGCGTGCCACCCCTCCACCACCCAGGTTCATTCTCCACTTAGCAACAGGAGTAATCTTTCCAAAGCTTAATTCAGATTCTGTTACATGATGATATAAAAGCCTTCCAATGACCTTCCACTGCGGTCAGAAGAAAATCCAAAGAAGGGATGAATCCTGGACCTCTCCAGTTACACAGAGCTTCCTTCTGTTCTCAAATTCACAGGCCTCATTTCCATATGAAGGTGAAGGCCTTTGTACTTACTGCTTTCTTCTTCCTGGAAAATGCCCATTTCTGCATCTTTGCTTGGTTAACTCTTCCTTATCTGAGTTTGCATGTCAGCTCCTTAGAGAAGCCTTCTATAACTACTCAATATTCCCTTCACCCTACATACCATTATTCGATTACTAACTCAGTAGTTCTCATCATGATACATAATTATCTTGCGAATATGTTTTTTTTAATCTATTATCCTTCTTTCCCAACTAGTATATAACTGAACTCACTTTCTGCTAGGTTCTCTGAATCCCCACTTCCTTGACATAGAGTAGGCATTCAGTAAATGCTGGTTGACTGGATAAATGGATGAGGATAATATCATACAATTGTATTGTATTGTGGTGACAGCATGGTAAGAAAATTATATACAAATTTACATGAGAAAGAAAATATTTTAAAAGATTAATGTAGTCTCCTAAGGCTGCTCGGAAACAATGGGACATGAGCTGACCATGAAAGGATAAGTGAAATTCAGATAGAGGGAGGAACTTTTAGAAAGTTGTTTCACCTCCAAATATCTGAGACTTTATTCTTGTCCTTTGGGGGTGGAGACAAGCCTGCCCCTCATTTATGGGGATGTTCTGGAGCCAGAGATAATGCATAAAGGCTGCTGAGTGCTAATTAGTTCTATCTGTCAGGGCACAGGAAGCCAGCAGGTCTGAGTGGCTGATTGCAAGAACTGTAGCTGAAAATACTTCTTGCCAACTGCCTGGAGGGGCTGATAAGGGAAAAGACTACATTCTGTAAATTAACATATTCTAAGCAGGTCACAAAGCCTTAGTTGTAGAAAACAGTGGTGAGAATGGAAAGAAGGGTGAAACCACCCCTTTTCTAATGAAGCTGTGAGTTCTTTGACAAGGATCGTTGCCTTGGAGTCAGAGGTGGTGGCAGCTGAGTTTAATTTCTAGGGGTAGCTACTGGCAAAATAAGGAAAGAAATGTACTTGTCTTCATTGTGCTCACTTCCTAAGAAGAAAGAATTCTCTTCTAACATCCTCAGAGAACCAGTTCTCTTCATTTTGCCCTTTCCTATTTGAGCCATGAGTTTCACACTTATTCTTCTTCCTTTTAGAAGCAGAGTGTTTTCAATTCTGCTACCCTAGCTGATATACCTTTCCTGGATGATTTTGCAAGCTCCAGGTTTCCTTGGACCTCTTAGTCTAGGAGAAAGAGCACTGGAATTGACATCAGAAAAGCTAGAATTCTGGCTCTGGTTTCTGTTGTGTAGGTGTATTAATCATGTCTTCTTAGGTTGAAAGTTACAGAAACACAGATCAAAACAAGCTTAAGAAAGAAATCATTGGCTTACATAATTGAAGACTTCAGGATTTGCTAGATCCAAGTGTTTATCAACAACAGCATCTTCTCTCAACCCCCCTTCTTTCAACCTAATCCAAACACTAACCCTTTTTAATTAGACTTGTTCTCAAGCTTTTTGCCTGTACTCACTATCCAAAAGGAAGAAGGATCTCTTCATTTCTCCCTGGTCCATTCATTAAAACTCAAGGAACCAGAGGAAAGTGATCAACTGAGAAGTCAGGCTGGTAGCATGCTCGAATTTGTGTGTTGGCAGAATGGCAGAGTAGAGCAGCTGCTCCTGAGCCCATGATTGACATTTCTAAGACCACTGAGAGGGAGAAGGAGATATTCACAAAGGAAAGCATGCTTACCAGAAAGACAACCACTAGTTCCTACTAGTTTTTCATCTGTAAAATAATTATGTTCATAAGATTATGACTATGGATATACTTTGAAAACAATAAATCTTAGTACAAATAAGAGCTAATATTGTTTTATAAACCTTTTCTCTGTGTCCTGATTCCAGAACCCTTGCTATGCAAGGTGTCAATTGGCTTGTAAGGTTGGTGGAAAGATAAATTGGGACAACGAGTACAAGAACTTTTCACAGAATAATGGGCAGGAAGTCTGCCCAATGTTAGTATTTCCCCCTCATGCCAGGTAATATACAATTTGCCAAAAGTTTTACCTGAAGAGAAGAATCTAACGGTTAGAATTACTCATTATTTCTGCCAAGTGACAAAGACATGCGGGGATGGGAGAAGAAAATTGCCAGTATTCTTAACATTTCTTTTTTCTGTGTATTTCTTCTGCCTCTCTCACTCCACCTACACAAATGTTGGGGGCATGGGGAGAATAGTGTAGAGTTGAAATCATGCATAAGTAAGAATATATAAATATGCCATTATCATTTCAATTTGCTACCACTTGAAGTGTCTGGTACATGTTTATCTGAATTGTATGGGTAAGGCTGATGATTTTAATACAACAGTGGGGACGATAATAGGTGTCAGTTTTATGGCACAAGCTTTTGAGTGGAGGCTTTCTTGGTGTGAGCGGCAGCCCCAATTCAGAGTGTCTTGCTCTGTGCAGGGCCTCCTCACCATGGAAGAGGACTCTCGACTGATGTGCTGGTTCCTGAGGCCATGGGGCATCTGGTATGGGTCTTTCACCTGCAGGTGACATAGTCAATGAAAAATGGGTTCTTTGTCAGTAGCTTCTAGAATGATATGAATGGCCTCTCAGCCATCTAAAGTTTCAGTTCATGGAGGTATTGAGATATGGTCGGTCGAGAGAACACTAGACTAAAAATTGAGAGACCTGTGCTGTCCCCTTGACTCTCTTGCTAACATCCTTTGTGACTTTGGTGAAGCAACTTCCCTCTTGTAAGCATGACTCCTTGGTGATCTTGGAGGTGATATTTGCCAGCTTTATGTACCCCAATGCTTGCGGGAATCAGCCCTTAAATAGAACCAAGGCAAGTTTATGGGTGCTGTTTCTTCTCATCCAGTTCCCCTGACTTTCTTTCTGGGCTGTTTGTCACTGTAGCTTCAGAAAAGAAAGATCAACCCTGGTTCATGGGCCACTTTATTTCAACACATACATTAGCACCAAATGCCTTTACTTCTGAGGGGTCACCCACCACTTTATTGATGTATCAAAATTACCTGAGTGGGAGAAATTTTGGATATGACCATAAGCAGTGCCATGATAATTCCACAAGAGGTGATCAATTTAGAGCTAGGAAACAGAAAAAGCTCTAAAAATTATCACTATTACTCTCATGAAAATGTAAGCCTCTCTTTCTAGTATTTTTCCCTGACCAATCCTTTTCCCATCCCCTGTAGATCTACATAGTGATCAAGTTTAATTTCTACCTGCAGATGAAACTGACTTGCTGGAATATCACTAATCTTGATTCTGAAGGGTTTGTTTTGTCTTTCTGTCCACATGCATAAAATAACATGGATCTACTCCCACAGTAGACTACAAACTCTGGGAGAGAAGGCATTATAATTCACTTATTCATTGCCAAAACCCCAGCCCCCAATATGCTATATGAAAAAGAAAATCAATCAGTGGGTAAGTGAATTAATAAGTGACTGAATGACTCTGAATGATGTTCTGATGATGAAATTTGTATAGGAAGCATTTCTGGAATTTCATTCATATTTGATGTGAATTCCTGTTGATTTTTCAAATGCCATCTATTAAGAAATTTTACATTGGTTGCTACTTCATTGTTTTGTACATCTCTATAGAAACAACTCCTGTTCTACATTTTTCAAAATTCAACTTCTTGGACACCACTGGATTGTTAGCTCCTAACATGCAGAGACATGAACAGACAATTCTCCATATTCAACACAAATTTGAATGTAAAGGAGAGTTTTGAGCTACTTGGGGTAGATAGATGGAGAGGAATTTGATGGAAAGAATATATAACACACAGGTCTAGCCTGGTTAGGGAGTAGGAGATAGCTGAGAATCATCCACAGCATAATTCAGTAGTAAGAAAGCTACAGAAACAAAAGGAATATAGTATCAGTGATTTTCAAAACATGCTGAGAGTTACATGGTATAATCTCTACCATTTTGCAGTTAAAGAATCTAAAGATCAGAGAAATTAGGTGATTTATCTGTGATCATCCAAGTAACCTGGGATCCTTTTCCCAAATTCAAAGACAGTCTGGGATGCAGGCTACTTAAGTGAAAGTTAAATGATCATAGGCCAGAAAAGGTCATATAGTATAAATAAATAGACAGCCATGATGGTCTGAGAATTCTCAGAGAGCTTTGATCACACCCTCTCTCAATCCTGGCTCTTACCCACGGAGGTCAGACTAAAGAAAGTCAGCTCCTGCAAATGTCCCTTCAAGGTCTTGAGTATTCTAGTCACACTTCTTTAGATCATCACTCTTTGCATTTGAGACTAATAAATACCTTTGAATGAATGACTGTACTTAGTTCTGTTCTCTGAACCCTTTTAAGAAGAATTCTTATGAAACAGAATTGGTCCAGATTGGTACTTCTTAATCTCTAATGGACTAAATTTATCTTTAGAATAAAAAAAGACTCTTGCCAGTAATTGTAGTAAAGTAGGTAGGGTAGATGGGTGCCTGGAGTGCATGTTTTTAATAAGATGCCCGGGAAATTCTGTGGCAAGTGATTCACAGACTGCACTTAGGTAAAAAACAGTGGACTAGGAACAAAAGAAAAGAAAGCACCCAAAGAGAATCCACAGCAGCAGCTGTGCATTTCTTAACTGACACATGCTCAGTGTAGGTGCTCAACAAATACCCATTAGATCAGTACCGGGAAGACACATGGATAGATGAGTAAATAGATGGATGGATAAATGGATGGGTGGGTGCATGCATGGATAGAATGAAATAATGGATAAATGTTTGGACATTTAGATGGAGGAAATTGCTTTCCTTTTCCTTGTAGATGAACTAAATACTGACCTAACCAATGTCACTGTAACAACTTTCTACAGATAGGATGAAATTCATTGTCCATGTGAAACCATTATGCAGTAAGTAGATATTTGCTCTTCCAGACTGATTTGTATTATTGTTGTTACACGTTGAGTAGAACTAATATTACTTATGTTGTTATTTTTGAGGTGGTAATGGGGTAATACAAAATATCAGGGAGTAATTTTGCTTGACCTGAATATTTAGTGCCTGGCTTCTAGGCAATGCATTTTATTTCTATTATTCATAAACCACATAACCACTATACAACTGTTGCCCTTTTTGGATAGGATTACCTAAAAAGAAATTTATTATGTAAGATTGCTAATTATGAAGCTAAAGCATGCCCATTAAAGGCATTTACCTTGTAATTTTGTGATGAGAGACTGTGTGAAACAAGGCATGGAATATGATTATTGTGGCTGAGGATATAAGGATATAAAGCTGCTCATATATTTTAGAACTGGGAATTAATTTCGCGTGATATGTTAACATCAGAAACAGGACTGCTGCAGAGCAAGACTCTTTCCGCCCCCTCATCTGAATCTGAGCTCTTTGTCTCATTTCTTAGCTACCTTTTCCCACCTCCTTCTTCCTCTCCCCTGTCTTAGACCTCCCAGTTCAAATGCTCTGGACCTCTGGTTTTCACTAGATTCAGCTATTCAAACAAAACAGCTTGTTGGAGGAGTTCAGTGCATGGTCTCTGGAGAAAGAATGCCTGATTCTGCCATATACTAACTAGCTTTAAACCTTGCAGGAATTCAGTTTTCTTATCTGTGAAATAACAGTGCAAAATGATAGTAATTAACTCATAAGAGTGTTAGGAAGATTATCTGAGTTATCTATGCGTTACGTATTTAAAGCTTAATAGTAAGTTTTCAACAAGTGTTATTATAAATTTTTTATCATGAAGGCAATTAATAACATTATAGAAATTATGAAAATTTTTAAGAAACATACAATCATAATCCTAACATTCTAACCCACATCTGGTATTTTTCATTCTAATGTGCTAACCTTTGAAAGTGGAATTTTGTCTTCTGGATATTCTTCATGGTTTGAAGAAACCACAAACATGACCAAAGAGCTTTTAATACTTTTCTCCTTCAGAAGGGTTTTCTTACACAAATAACTAAAAAGGCCAAGAACTTACTTCCCAATTTGAAAAGATCACTATATCTAAATGATATTTATTAAAGTTTAAGAATATTGTCAGTGAAGAGCACTTTAGTAATCAAATAGTTAATCTTTGAGTCTGGGTTTGTTTATCAGATTGGTTCAATATTCTGTAAAGTTTCATGTGATCCATAGGACAGTTTAGATGAATTTATTGTATAAGCATCACTGGTTTGAGCCTTGAGGTCAACCAAACCTGAGTTCAAGTCCTGAATCTGGATTCATGATCTTGAGCACATGACTGTGCTTCTCAGATGCCTCACTTGGAAGAATGAGATTAATAACCCTACATGGTGTGTTCAGAATTGCAATAATGATAAGAAACAATCCTTGTTCTAGCCATCACAGTGCACAGTGATGAACTAACCCTGACCAAAAGGTGGTGCAAAGAAATGGACTTTCCTGGAGGTGAAAAAGCTGGAGGCAGAGATATTCTTTAGGTATTCTGGTTTTCTCTCCTCATACCTTCCAGGCTGACCACAATCAAGTGTTGCAATGATGCTAGAGAACAAGGAGTACTATATATTTGTAAATTTGCCTTAAATCAGAAGTGCTAGTTGATGGAATCCTAAGAATAAAAGCTCAGTGATGTCGCAAGACTGGAGCTTTCCACTCCAGCAAGATCCCTTAGGCATGGACAGTGTCAAGGTCAACTATGTCTCCATTGGAGACCTTCTGGGTGGTATTTGTCTACTTGGACTCCTATAAGAAAGTACCACAGACTAAGAAGCTTAAACAATGGAAATATATGTCTTAGAGTTCTGGAAGCTGGTTAGCCTAAGATCAAGGTATTAGCCAATTGTTTCTGATGAGAAGCCACTTCCTGGCCTGACCTTTCATGAGTGTGAGGGTTCAGGGTGGGGGGAGGGTGGTAGAAGGGAAAAGGGAGAAGACAGTAAAGTCTCTGATGTTTCTTCTTATAAAGACACTAATGCCATTGGATCAGGGAGCCACCCTCATTACTTCCTTTACCTGAATTACCTCCTTATTAGTACTATCTCCAAATAGTCACATGGTGGCGGGGTTAGGATTTTGACTATGAATTTGGAAGGGACACAGTTTAGTCCACAGCAGGGGCCAAGAGAAGTGATGTTAAGTTATGTTACATCTGATCTACTTACATAATGAGCGTTGTATCAGGGTCAGCTCAACCGGTGTGTGTGTGCAAGTGTGTGTGTATGTCCTCTTCCTACCAAATTATAAGCCCTGAGACTTGCTGCAGGTACCCATTATTGGAAATCTCAAAGTATAAGATGCCTCTCACTAAACCAATATCCTGATTATTATAGTTTTCCTGAGGCCTATTTAACAGTAAACAAGCAGGAAGTGTGGCTTCCTCCTCCTGAGTACGGCACAGGAGAATCATCTTGTGTTAAAATGAAAAAGAAGGGCTATCACTTCTCTTTCCATTAGTTTGTTTCAGATTTCCAATTACAATTATCATGATTCCTTGCAAGAGTTTACGAAGCAGTTTTCCTGCTTCTGTCTCCTTGACTTATTTTTCAAGCTCACTCCTTGCTAATGTATGACACCAGGCTTGGCTTCCTGGAGAGACGTGATCAAGGAGCACAGGCCCCTTGCTGAGACACACATTAGCACAATTTCTAAATATGCTCTTTAGACTCATTTGATCTATGATATGTGTTATCATTTGATAAATATTGGGCTAGCTGAGGTTCTGTCTATATGTATGAGAAACATCTGTTGTCATGCTCCTTTAAGCAAGACAAAATAGATATTCTGATAATTGCTTCCAAGTAGTTTGTTTTTTTCAAAATAAAGTTGTGATTCAAGAAACTTAAATGAGATAATTATAAAGTGTGCACTGAGAAAGAATTTATTCCTCCTTAAAAGTATTAATTAGGACCTTCTTAATCTCTATTGCAGATCTTCTGATGAACTTGTTTTTCTTCCAACTGCCTCTTTTGATTATGCATAAATAGGATGTAATTACATATGGATGGAAGGTTATTATATACAAATATATTCAGAAATTATGTGGATAAAATTCACAATAGGCTTTTGTAGTCCAATCATAAAAAGATACAAATTAGGGTCAAAATAAGCAATTTGCTCTCTTTTAGTATCTACCTTCTCTATTGCTTTTTTCATATTAGCACCATGGAGCATGTTAGAAAATAGAAAGAAAATAATTAGTCATTTTGACCTGTAGCTAGAAAGAGATTTGGTTTCTTTACATATTTCCTTAACAGGTGGGTTCACTGTTAGTGATGTTATTGAAAGTGAAAGTGTTAGTTACTCAATTATGTCCAACTCTTTGCAGCCCCATGGACTATAGCCTTCCAGACTCCTCTGTCCTTGGGTTTCTTCAGGCAAGAATACTAGAGTGGATTGCCATTCCCTTCTCCAGGGAATCTTCCTGACCCAGGGATTGAATTCAGGTCTCCCCCATTATAGGCAGATTCTTTACCATCTGAGCCACCAGTGCTATTATTATCTCTTTTTCTTTGCTTTGCCATCTTTTCTGTCAATCTCTCAACTCAAAATTTAAGATAGGGATCTCTAAACCTAAATTCTCTTTTTCAGAGAGGAGTGAGAAGAAGAATGTAAAAGGGGACAGTTGAAAATATGATCGTTTTTAGTGATGCTTGTCTATGTCATAAATATTTTGTTTCCCCAGAATGCTCACAGTGGGAATGCTTTCTGAAAATAATTTTAAGAATAATCTGCAATGGATTGTATTTCCTTATGCTTACAGGCTGTTGCAGTTTCCAACTTGAAATTGTTTTTGTGTTTTTTTTCCCAACTTGAAATTGTGTGTGCATACGTGTATGTGGGATAAACAGCTAATTACCTGTCAGTAACCATAATGATGTTTATAGGAAGAATAAAAAGCTCACATAGCTCTGTTACCCATCTTAATAGTGGAAAACCCACATAATTTCTTCCTTTCAATCTTCACTGGAGATTCTGGCAGAAATATTGGGATGCTCTCTAGTAAGTGTTTCTGTAACATTTGAGCCTCTTTTGAGTAGAGACTGTTGATTTGAGTGAGAAGTGGAAAGAATTAGCTTGAAAGAAGCTCTGGGATGCTAACACAGTTGACTTAGGACTTAGTTCTGTTAGCAGTAGTTGATACAGCACTGGCTCGGCATGAGGCCTTCTTCCAATAGCTTTACCGAACCCTGTGAATTCTCCACACACACACACACACAAAATCCTCTGTAGATAAATATACTATTCTTTTTTTTTTTCATTTATTTTTATTAGTTGGAGGCCAATTACTTTACAATATTGCAGTGGTTTTTGTCATACATTGACATGAATCAGCCATGGAGTTACATGTGTTCCCCATCCCGATCCCCTCTCCCGCCTCCCTCTCCACCCGATTCCTCTGGGTCTTCCCAGTGCACCAGGCCCGGGCACTTGTCTCATGCATCCAACCTGGGCTGGTGATCTGTTTCACCCTTGATAATATACATGTTTCGATGCTGTTCTCTCGAAACATCCCACCCTCGCCTTCTCCCACAGAGTCCAAAATTCTGTTCTGTACATCTGTGTCTCTTTTTCTGTTTTGCATATATTTTTGAACACCTACTATGGCTCAGCACTGTACGGATCTTAGGGGAAGCCATAGGGAGGTGAACTAAGTCCCTAATTTGGGAGAGACATCTGCTTATTCAACAAATATTTCTTGACTACTTCTCATGTGCTTACTGTGTTATCTGGAAATGATAAAAGAGTGGCACAACCCAGATTTGGAGGAGACATCAGTAGTCAGGAAAAACATCCAGGAGGAAGTTAGCCAGGAATGGTGGGGAGGATGGGAGGATGTGATGGGAAGGTATTTCAGAGAGAGGGATAATCTTGTGAACAAGATCAAAAGCAAGTAAATATGGTAGATTTAGGGGAAAGAGGTTAGTATGTCTAGACAGCAGAATTCAAGAGAGGTGAGGACAATACTATAGAGATGTAGGTAGAGATCAAATCATAAAAGGCCATAAGTAAATTGTGATGGATTCTATTTGCAAAAGATAATTACAACAGTGTCTCTGACGCCACATGCTCTTCTAAAATGTGAACTTTCCACATTTCTGCCTTCAAACATTTCTTCCTTCTTCTCTCCCCTAGTACCTGGGTGGATGTTTTAATCTCTGAGACAAATTATATAATGCTATTACTTCTGTTTTATTCTCTGAAGACATTTGCTCTTGAAATTCAATCATGATGCAGTGAGGACACCCTAGCTAGCCCATGTAAAAAGAACACAAAGAGAAGCCACATAAAAGTATTTGGGGGTAATGGCTGGAGGTTGTCCAACCAACAGGTAACATTAGCCACCAGACATGTGAATTCTATTCTAGATGATACCAGAACCTAGCTGCTAATATTCCCAAATGAGCTCCCATACCTAGTAAAGCAGAGAAGAGACAAGCTGTCTCCACTGTGATGTATCTGAAATTCTAACCTTGTGTGGTTTGTTTTATAGCAATAGCAACTAGAACATTTCTTAAGGAGTTTGTCCCTTTTTTCTGAGCCAGTGGGGAGCCACTGAAGTTTTAAGCAGCTAACTAAGAGGATCAGATTAGCATAGTAGAATGTTTATTCTGTCACTGTTGAGTGAGGAGAGTTAGTGAGAGTCAACTCTGGAGGCAGGGAGACTGGCTGGGAAGAGATTGCCCCCAGTGAAGTAATATGTAAAAATGACCTGGACTTGGGTGATATTAAGAGATGAAGAGAATAATTCAAGAGTTATAATGAAGCTTGGATCTACAGGGCGTGGCACTAGATTGAATGCAGTGACTGGAGGAGAGGAACACAGGAAACAAAAGATTATGTTGGGGTTACTGTCTTGATAACAGTGTGGCTGATATGCCGTTTACTTTGACAGGAACCACTGGAGGAAGGGCACACTTTGGAGAGTCAGGAAGTGGGAGATGATTAATTCTTTGGGTGCCCAATGGATCCGTCACATTCTATAGCAGTTGAAATGTTCAGATGGGACTAGGCTATGTGTGACATTCTCAGATGTCCTATTCTGTTTTCCTTAGACAAATAGCTTAAAAAAACAATATCCTCTCTCAAAATTTCTGAAAAATGATTAGAGGTGATTAATTGGCAAGTTCATGTGCAAAGCCAGTCTAGTTTCAAGGCCCTGCACTAAGAACTATGGAGGCTACAGTGATGAGTTAGATAGACTTCCAAGAATCTAGTAGGAAGGTAAAATGTGCAATTATTATAACATAAGAAGTAATGCTTCACTTATAAAGGGCAAGAACCCAATTTTAAAAAGATATCAGTCCCAGTGGATTATCAAAGGCCATAAGGAAGAGAAGACATGTCAGTAGAAAACCACTATTAGAAACAAAGAAAAGAAGGGGGAGATGCTACATTATAGGTTAAGTTGGAGATGAGATCTGATATCAGGCTTCCTAGTTTTAAGTAGCAGATCTTCAACTCAGTAGCTTGGAAAAGTTTTAAACACTTTTTACAATCTGTAGACTGGAGATTGTCATAATAGTATCTGCCTCCTATGTTTTCTTGAAAAAACTAAACAATAAACCATGCATATAAAATATTTAGCTCACTGCCTAGAAGAGTGTAAGCATTTAAAGAAGATAATTGCCATAATCATCAAGAGCATTTTCATCACTATCATTATCATCACTTTTATTATTACTTAGGAGGAGTGTTAATGGAAAACAATGAGATTACATAGTTCACCAAAACTTTTCTCCTCTTTATAAAAGGATAACAACAATATATTTGTGAACAAATACTTCACTAGGTGGTTCTGCTTCTACCTAGAATGAAGAAGTCTGGAAAAAAGGTTGCTGCTGCTGCTGCTGCTGCTAAGTCGCTTCAGTCGTGTCCAACTCTGTGTGACCCCATAGACAGCAGCCCACCAGGCTCTGCCATCCCTGAGATTCTCCAGGCAAGAACACTGGAGTGGGTTGCCATTTCCTTCTCCAATGCATGAAAGTGAAAAGTGAAAGTGAAGTCACTCAGTCGTGTCCGACTCTTAGTGACCCCATGGACTGTAGCCTACCAGGCTCCTCCATCCATGGGATTTTCCAGGCAAGAGTACTGGAGTGGGTTGCCATAAAGGTTGCTCCCACCCAAATAATTGAAAAAAAAAAAAAAAGCTGGATAAACTAGAAAATCATGACTCTTCATTTGTCTTTTTTTCATCTTAGAGAGTTAAGTGGCAGAAAAACCAAGTAGCCTGAAATTCAAGGGAAAACATTCCAACTCAACCCTTAGGAGAAATGGGATTGATGAATTAACTCTTCTCCTACAGAGTACAATAAAAAGGTGGAGCCACCATAAAAATGTGCAGAAAGGTACTAGTTAATTTTTTTAAAATTGCTGAAGCTCAAATATGGACTAATGTGCTAATGTAGAACTGATGGCCACAAATGAAAAGGGAGTTTGAATACACTTATGGGCTTTTTTCAATAGGTCTCTTCCAAGCACTCATAAGAAAGATGAGGGTCAAGTTGGATAGCCATAGACAGCCTCCCATTGAGAGTTAAGTGTGGTTTAAAAAAATTGGTCCTGATCCCCTAACTGGCTCTTCACTCAAGTCTTAAGTATCTAGGAGAGGGACAACAAATTCTGTCAACTCCCAAATCAAAGTAAAGAGCCACTATTCAGTTCAGTTCAGTCACTCAGTCATGTCCAGCTCTTTGTGACCCCATGGACTGCAGCATGCCAGGCCTCACTGTCCAGCACCAACTCCTGGAGCCTACTCAAACTCATGTCCATTGAGTCAGTGATCCCATCCAACCATCTCATCCTCTGTTGTCCCCTTCTCCTCCCGTGCTCAATCTTTCCCAGCATCAGGGTCTTTTCCAATGAGTCAGTTCTTTGACCAGGTGGCCAAAGTATTGGAGTTTCAGCTTCAGCTGAAATGAAGGACTGAGAGAAAGGACTTAGCAGAGAGAGAAATAGAAAAAAATTAAGGACTGATTTTCTTTCGGATGGACTGGTTGGATCTTCTTGTTGTCCAAGGAACTCTCAAGAGTCTTCTCCAAAACCACAGTTCAAAGGCATCAATTCTTCGGAGCCAGTATTACTGGGGAACAAATGGAAAATAGCATTATACACATGATAAAGAACTCAGAAATTGTCCCAAGGGCATAATTCCATAGTTATAATACTGTTAGAGGTCTCATACCCCTGGGAAGCAGAAGGTAACTCTGCCACAGTAGAGATGTAGTAGAGAGCTACTGGTTGCTGGCAATTGGGTAGAAGAACAGAAACCATTCTCAAGGCCTAGTCACTAAGGTCTGTCTAAGACTGAAGCCATAATAGGAGCACAGGAGACAGCCTGACCCTAACCACCAGTCTGGCAAGAACCAAGTAAAGCAGCAGATTCTACCAGTAAGGGCGGGTGAAGTGAAGTGAAGTTGGTCAGTCGTGTCCGACTCTGTGACCCCATGGACTGTAACCTACCAGGCTACTCCATCCGTGGGATCTTCCAGACAAGAACACTGGAGTGGGTTGCCATTTCCTTCAGGGGATCTTCTTGGCCCAGAGATTGAACCCGGTTCTCCCTCATTGTAGGCAGATACTTTACCATCTGAGTCACCAGGAAAGTCACCAGTAAGGGTGGGTGAGAGCATGGGAAAACCGCTTCTGGTGGCCCTGGCATGCAGGGAAGGCTGAAAGCTGATGCTGAAGCAAAAAAATTGAGAAAAAGTCTTCTGGCAATCTTAATCTTACCCTAGTCTTAAGGCATCTTCAGAGAATTAAAAATCTATGGTATACTAAAAGGAACTGTATCTACAACAAACCCCAAATTAACTCAACTCCTGATTAGATTGATTCTATATTCCATACTGACAGCCTGAGAAGGGAAATGCTTATTTCCAAGTGTAAAAGTTACTTAACTCATCTGTTCCACACAAGATGCCTGGCTTTCAGTCAAAAAAATGTGAGACACACAGAAAAGCAAACAAAAGCAACTGATTGTCAAAGGCAACACAAAAGAAGACTCAGAGATGGTCCAACTGTCGGGATTATCAGATACAGACTTTAAAACAAATATGATTGATATGTTTAAGGATATAATAGGATAGATGGACATTTTCAGGAAGAGATGGCAGTTTTAGCAGAGAGAGAAATAGGAAAAAATTAAGTAAAAATGCTAGAAATAAAAAATAGGGTGTGATAAGCAAAGTAATGGTCTTTCCCAAAGATGTCCATATTCTAGCCCCCCCCAAAATATGTGGCTATGTTAATTTACATGACAAACAGAACTTTGCAAATGTGATTAATAAGAATCTTGAGATGGATATATCATCTTAGATTTTCCATGTGGGCGCAGTGTGATTACAAGGGTCCTTCTAGGAGGAAGGCAGGTGAGTCACCATCAGAGGAGATGTGACGACAGAAGCAGAAGTCAGAAAGAGAGAGGGGGGACTTGAACATGCTGTGCTGCTCTCTATGAAAGTGGAAGAGGGGGTTATGAGCTAAGGAATGCAGGCAACCTCTAGAAGTTGGAAAAAGCAAGGAAATAGATTCTCCTTGGAGCCTCCAGAAGAATTGCAGTCCTGGTGGCCCATTTTAGAATTAGGCCACCATTCTGAACTCTAGACTCTAATACAATAAATGTGTGTTGTTTTAAGGCACTAAGTTTGTAGAAATTTGTTCAGCTGCCATAGAAATCTAATATACAGGGCATTGGAAGTAAGGGATTTATACAATAAGCTTAAAAATACATTCAACCTATTCAAAGAAATGGTAAAGTTTGATAAGTCAGTAGAAATTACCCAAACTGAAACATGAAGAGAAAAAAAATGTGGAAAAAAATAGAATAAATCTCTAAGGATCATGTGACAATATCAAAATATTTAGCTTACATGAAACTAGAATTTCAGAAGAATGAAAGACTAGAGCAGAAGAAATGTTTGAAGAGATAATGGCCAAGAATGTCCCAAAAATGCTGAAAGATGTCAAACCACAGATCCAAGAAGTACAGAAAACTCTAAAGGAAAAAAAAATCACAATCATTCAGTCTGCTGAAAACCAAATATAAGACACTGAAAGCAGATAGGAAAAAAAAAAAAAAAGTACATGAACCTCAGAGGAATAAAGATAATGGAATCACATCTTTAAATTACCAAAGAGAATAATGAAACAAAACAGAATTTGTGAGAGTATCATTCAAAAATTTAAAAAGGAGTGAAGATGTTTTCAAGCAAATGAAAGCTAAGAAAATTCATTGTCCAGATGCATATTACAAGAAGTCTTAAATTTCTTCAAGAAAAAGGATAGAATGCCATAAAGAAACTTGGATCTACACATAAAAGATAAGAAGACCTAGAAATAATAAAAATGAAAGTGAATATAAAATACTTTTTTCCTTATTTTTAATTGCTTTAAAAGATAATTGCCTGTCTAAAGCAAAATTATAAAAAAAATGTATTTTATTTTGTAACTTGTAAAGTAAAAATTAAATGAAAACACAAAGGATAGGATATTGAAACAGGAAGTAATCTTCTGTAATCTATGTGTGAAGTCATATAATACTATTTGAATGCATACCATGTAAAGATGCATTTTGTAAGTCCTAAGACAACCACTAAAAATATCAGAAATAGTAGTATAACTAACAAGTCAGTAGTGGAGATAAAATAATAAAAAAATTTAATTCAAAAGCCACCAGAAAAGATAGAAGGAACAAATAGTAAGCAACTAGGAAGGTGATAGATTTAAATCTAATAATATCAATAATTACCAGTTCTATAGCAGTTGAAAAAATATTGTTAATTGGTTAAAAAAATACCTAACTATGTGCCATTTGTGGGAATTGTAAATACTTCTGATTAAAAATAAAAGGATGGGAAAATATACCATGAAAACACTAATCAAAACAAACATGACATGACTATCTTGATATCAGAAACGGAGACTTTGAAACAAAAATATACCAGAAAAGAGAGGGCATGAAGCAAAGACATAATTACATACAGAAGTCAATTCATCAAGAAGTCAGAACCATCTGACATGTTATATACCTAACAACAGAGCTTCAAAATAATGAAACAAAAACTGATAAAACTCAAAGGAGAAATTGGCAAACCATACGTGTAGTTGGAGGCTTCAGTGATCCTTTCTCAATAATTGGTAGACTAAATAGAAAAATCAACGAAGATATAGAAGTCCTGAAAACACTATGAACCAATATGACTGCGATGACATTTATGGAACACTCTACCTAATACTCATACACAAACTTTTCAAGTGCACATAGATTATATTCTGGACCATAAAACAAATCTCAGCAAATTTTTAAAAATTAAAATCATACAAAGCATGTTCTCTGACAATAATGAAGTTAAATGGAAATCCACACATTCTAATAACCAAGGACTGCATCTTCAATTAGAATTCATCATCTGATAATAGCAGAGAAACTGGCTGATGTATAAACTAAATATAAATTAATATTATGTTTAACCTAAGTCTTCAAAATTTTGGTGCTAGATACTTTTTTTTTTTGGCTCATTCTTTAGAGAATGAAATAGAAAATCTGTATTATTTCGCATCATTGTTAAAAAATGAACAGGAAAATAACATTCCAGAATCATGTGAGAGGAAAAGAGTAGGGTAGGGCAATTTATTATTGAACCTACAAATTTGATCACTTGATTCAAAAATATGACAATATTTTTATATTTGTATATATAAATATATTTTAAAATATTTTGTATTTAGATACTTTATGAAGTAGGGATAATCTCAATTGTTTATAAGAGATGTATTATACAAATATCATATATTCACCATATGAAGTTGTTAAGAACTAGAGTTCTGAATGTAAATGGTCCTGTGTCCAAATTCCCAGTTCTGTTATTTGGAGCCAGGTAGCTTCACCAGTGTGCATGATGGGGAGAATAGCACCTTGCCATAGCTTTATTGTGTGAATTCTTAAATAGATACAGGAAAAAACAGGCTAGCATAGCACCAGGTACAAAGTGGATCTGTGTGCAGACGTATGCCCCTCCGTTCTGTTCCCCACCATGTGTGACTGGTTGTCTTTCCTTCCTCTGTTACCTCATCCTGTGACTGCCAAAGTTTTTGCCCTCTTATCAACCAGTAGGTGTTTTTTGAACACATAGCACATGCACAGATTTTCACTAGATAGTGGAGAAAAATGGCAAAGTTAGATTATTCCCTTGGTAAATATAAAAGTTCTTATATTAAATCATCTAGGGAAGACTTTGATTTCCCTTATTTTTAACAATAGGAAACTTTTCAATAAAATTTTATCCTCCTCTTTGTGTTCTGTTACATTTTTTCAGCAAGTATCCCACTCACTGAAAATAAAAGATAATCGTTCTTTCTATAGGAAATATGATGTCTAAGTATTTAAATAATTCAGAAAAGAAGACAGGGACAATGAGTACAGAGCCAAGTAGTTAGAATTCTGAAATAAGGATAAGGATCACTCAGGAAACAAAAGAGGAATACAAAATAAAATCATGTGACTTGTTACAAGCCGACTGATCACCCCAATCAGTTGCTTCACATTTACAGCTCCCTAGGGGCTTACCCATGCCAAATGGGTCAGTTCATTACCTGACAGAAAGAATTAGAGAATATTTTTCTTTTAAAATATCTGAGATTTTGACTCACAGGTGCTTCTGCTTCTGCCACACAGTCTGGGTATGGAAAATATGCCCGGATTCTGTGCTGTGCAGATTCTATTCCTGCAGCTTCTGGCCCCTGGGTGACCCTCTCAGTCACACTCACCAGCTCAGACTTTGTCTCTAGTCTCATCATATGCACTAGAACACTGGTCTTGAGGGCCACCTATTCTTTGCCCAAGCCAGCTTTCCCACCAGGACTGCCTTACTCCTTACCACATTACATTTACCACCCCTCAGGATGATTTCTCTTTTGATGACCTTTGTTTAGTAGAAAACCTTTTCCAGAACCATTTTAATTTATTAGTGAATTTCTAATTCTCTGCAAGGAAAGTGGTTGTTTTCCTTCCAAAAATCTCATTTGAAGCCAAAGAAGTCAACCAGTCTCCTTCCCAATTCAGCTCATTGCTACACAGTTCTCATAAGTACTGTGGACCTCTCTATCCATCTATCCCTAACTGCCAAGGAGCCATCAGATTATCCCCAGGGCTAGGAAAACTGCTCCAAGATCTGCCTTCTTCAAGGAAAGTAGCCAGAAACTTTGAAATGAGAGCTTTTCTTGTAAACCAAGTAAATATTGTATAACAAGACCTGAGAGAAAGTCATGAAGCTTAAAAGCAGTAGGTTGTTTTGGGTTTTTTTTTTTTTTTTTTTTTTTTTTTTAACTTTTAATACAGTTTTTAAAGATCACTTTCCATTTACAGTTATAATAAAATATTGGCTATACTCCTCATACTGTGCAGGACTTCCTTGAACCCATCTTGCATCCAGTAGTTTGTCGCTCCAGCTCACCAACCCCTGTACTACCCACTGGTAACCATGCATTTGTTTTCTGTGAGTCTGAAAAGCAGTAGGTTTTAAACAAGTATAGAACCTGGGAATAGAATACATGGAATAGGATATATGGAATCTTCTCGAAGCTGAGCCTCTAAATAAGTTCAGAACATGTCCTGGAAGATAGATTCCACATGGGAATCAACTAGTGAAACTGAGATGGACAGTCCACATCTCTGACAAGGCAGAATGTTAGACCAAATGTGATTCAAATTGAGTTAATATTTTTGAGGCCAGTTTGGCATGGATTCTGTACCAGGCACTGTGCCCAGATAAAGACAGCATAAAAGCCATGCTGGAGAGCCTTGTGGAGCCTGAGCTGGACAATTCTAGTAATTAAGTAATTGAAACAGTAGAGCCTCTATTAAAAAAAAAAAAGACAGTATTGCAGATGGTAATAACATGAGCAAAGTAATTTGAGAAACTTTTAATTCAACAGAAGGAAACAGGTTTCTCTACTGTGAGGCTTTGGGGTATGTTTTATACATCACCAGGACAAGTGTAGAGTATGCAGAGTTTTTTCCACAAAATAACCAAGAAACTGTTTTGTGTTTGGAGCAGTTTTCAATACTAGGGAGTGGTCTGCAGAACCCTCCTTGGGAATTGCTAGTTGTCATTTCTTTTTCCCATCTGTAATATTTTGAAACAGATGACACTAGTGCAGACCCTAAGATTGCCAGTCATGCCAGCAAAGGAGAAAGTACAGTGTTATTCTAATCCTCCTTAACATCTTGGCTTCATTATTGCAGTTGCTGCAAGGCTTTGATTAATGGAACCCTTATTGGAGACAACAGTACTTGGTTCTTTTTCAGGCAGGCAGCATGTTATTCCTAAAGGTGGGAGCATTAATCTTTCTTACTTGTTTACTTTCACCCTCCTTCTTTATAAATAGCTTCTTACACCATTGCTGGGATGTTTTTCATTTGGGTGAATTTGATCACAAGAGAAGACTCTTCAGTTGAGAGGGATCTACAGTAAGAAATACATATGACTCCCTCATTCATAAACATGTTTTTCTAACATAACTCTCCAGCTGTGACACTCAGTGTGAAAAAAAGCTATATCGAGTCGGTGTTTTAAAGAGATGAACTTAAGTAGCTTGAAAAGATAGACAATTAACACAGAAGAACTATTTTTTAGTCTGTTACCTGGCAAAGGCAAGAAAATGCAAAATAATTTTGTTAAAGAGAGGGGGACCAGAAATAGAAGACCCAGGTCTGAATTTGGAAACAAGGACTTCTCTTCTTGTGGGAAAACAGGCCTGGGAGTGTTCAACTGTGGAGAAGCAAGTGTTGCTGTACATCAGAGAAGGGAAAAGCAGGAGTGGGGGGTGGAATTTAGAAACAATCTAGACCACTCACATAGAGAATGAAAAAATCTAAGACTTTGTTGGGCATGTTTTGGGACCACTCATATGATCAACAAGAGACCAAGGGTTAGAAAGCTCTTTTGCCTTTACTACAACCATCTTAAATGATTTTCTATCCTATCTGATACTGGAGACTCAGGTTCTTTTCCAATCACTTTCACCCCCTGCTTTCTCATCTTGGTCGATGTCATCAGCATATATCTCGTTGCACACATCTTTAACCACAAACTCATTTTTAATTTCTCTGTTCTCCCCAGTACTTCCGTTCAATTCATCCTCAAATTCTTTTGGCATGGTTTTCAAAATACGCCCTTGAAAATATAGCTATCTCTACTGATGACACCCTGCTATGTTTCTTTTCTGGACCATTTCTAATTGGTCTCCCTTGTTTCCATGCTTGACCCTAACAAACTCCACTCCATCCAGAATTTAGAGAGAGTTTTAAATATAAACTATATCATGTTATTCTACTACTTAAAACTACCCAGGGGCTTCTCATAGCTCTTAGAACACAGTACAGTTTTATTACTGTTCATAAAGCTTATGATCTGGTCCCCAACTTCATTTGTGGCATCATTTTGTACCTTGGGGCCACATTGACCTTCTCTCTTTGCCTCAGAAAATTCAACCTCATTCCTGCCTAGGGCTTTCATCACCATTGTTTCCTCCACTCTGAGTGTTCTCTCCTTCCAGGACTCTGCATACCTGTCTCCTTATCATTTCTAAAGCCTCAGTTCAAAAGTTTCCTCTTTAAAGACCTTTTCCATGACCAAACAACCACTTCCCTCATGGAGCCATCCCTACCACATAATACTGTTTTCTTTTTATAAACATCTTACCACTATCCGCAGTTCTTCTTCATTGTCTGCTTAATCCCTACATATCATTAGCAATTAAGCTCCATGAGATCAGAGACTTGTTAATCTTGTTCACCTTGGTACCATCAGAGCCCAGAAGATTGTATGTCATAAAATATCCTCAGTAAAGATGTGCTGATGAAATGAGCACCTAGAAAATGAAAAAATAAAAATCAATGATGTTTTTTGTTAAACATCATAAGTCTTAATAGGAAAAATGAGAAAAAAGTTTACAAAAGATTATTGGTCTTTGGACTGATAGAGTAATACTATCTAGATTTGGCAATGGGGTGAATAACACCAAGACTAAAGATACTGATTAGTTATTCATCTAGTGTCTGAATGAGATCTAACAGATGGTAAATACTAATTAATATAAATAAATAACCATTTTAAGAAAAAAATGGTATTTCTTAAGAGATGAATCTAGGAATTAATGGGGAAAAAGGCTGAGATCTGAGTTGGAATATCTTACTTTGCTAATATCAGTGGTCAAGACTTCTGACAGCTCAGACTCAGTTTCTTTGTATGCTGCGAAAGTATTTGACATAAACTATGAGAAGAACTATCATGAAAGATGTCTGCCTTAATCTTGCTGAAATTAAATAAGGGAGAAATATATCTTGACTTCAGAATGTGTTTATACATAGAAGTTCTGAATATACATCACTGCTGACATTTTAAAAAATTTATAATCAAGATAATTTGTCTTCCAGAATGCTTGATAAATTCACATCAAGTATCAGTTGAGTTCCTACCATGTATAAAATATTTCACTGTATATTAAAAATAAAAATTTTCTTTAAAACAGGGGGTTGCCCAGTAAAAGAGGGAAAGGGAGAGATTTTAGGGTATTTAGCCTGGAAATACATAGAGATGAAGAGTAAGAGGGAGGATGATGTACAAAGAATTTTATTTAAATATTGTGGGTTAATTATATAGAAGAATGATTAGAATAGCTCTGTGTTGCTGCAGAAAGCAGAATGGGAATTAAAAAGAGAAATGCCACATGTTTTAGAAACTACATAATCACTAAATACTTGTAATGGTGACAGCTGTCCCACATCAGATTAGGTTGTTTTAGTGATCCTGGCTTGATAACTTAGTTGGTAAAGAGTCCGCCTGCAATGCAGGAGACCCCAGTTTGATTCCTGGGTTGGGAAGATCCGCTGGAGAAGGGATAGGCTACCCACTCCAGTATTCTTGGGTTTCCCTTGTGGCTCAGCTGGTAAAGAATCCTCCTGCAATGTGGGAGACCTGAGTTTGATCCCTGGGTTGGGAAGATCCCCTGGAGAAGGAAAAGGCTGCCCATTCCAGTATTCTGGTCTAGAGAATTCCATGGACTGTATAGTTCATGGGGTTGCAAAGAATCAGACATGACTGAGTGATTTTCACTTCACTTCACTTCACTTCAGTGATCAGGGAGAGCCCCATCCCTGAAACTTTACAAAGAATGACAAGAGACATACAGTGGTATGCTGGCAAATGTTAACTCAAACTCTCCATAGAAGGTGGAAAGGAAAACATAGATCCCTGACTTGTTGAGTTTGCTGATTTTCATAGTGTGAATACTCCCAGTGTGCCAGACTTGAAACTAACACCATTAAAAGCAGAGTTGGGAGGAAATGAGCATATTCCATTCTCATAAACCTGAGTAAGACAGCTCTAGCACAGCACTGCCTGTAGTCAAAAGTCTTTCAGCCACCAGTTTGAGGAAACCGAACTGAAATATCAGAGAGAGAGAGAGAGAAATGAGATTTTTGGTTCTTGTACTGTAAAGTTGGAGGAGAAGCCCATACCCTGCATTGCTGGGTTCATGGCTCAAATGTGTTAGGAATTTTGCTGCTGTCATTTGTTCACTTATTTTTTGATTTGTTCACATCTATTTAGATTTCTGGGTGGCTCATATGGTAAAGAATCTGCCTACAATGCAGCAGACTTGGCTTCGATCCCTGGGTCAGGAAGATTCCTTGGCGAAGGGAATGGCTACCTACTCCAATATTCTTGCCTGGAGAATCGTATGGACAGAGGAGCCTGGCAGGCTCCAGTCCATGGGGTTGCACAGACTCAGACATGACTGAAAAACTAACACTTTCACTTTTTTTTTTCCCATCTACTTATTGAATACCCACTCTGTGTCAGGCACTGTTCTGTGTGCTGAGGGTACAGGTGGTAGAATAGATATAGTTCTGCCTTCATGAAGTTCTAGGTCTAGAGACAGTCAATGTATAAAACCGTATGGACTGATTAGTGCAATGAAGAAAAACAAGCCTACCTAAAGAGTGAGGAACCATGATGGGCTGAAGGAGGGACTATAACAGACTGGCTGGTCAGGTAGGTGATGATAGTTGGGCGGTAAACTATATGAATAACCAGGGGAGGGCACTTCAGGTACAGTGAACAGCAAATTCACAGGTGCTGATATTGAAGCATGCTTTCATATCTGAGTTGCAAGTTGCAAAGTGTTAAAAATTTCTGGTTGGTTGGAGGCAAGTGAGTGAGAGGAGAGACAGTATGAAAGGAGTTAGGGAGAGAAAAGGACCAGGACATATGTGACCTTGAAACCCGGGCAAGACTGATGCAAAACCACTGAAGGTTTTGAGTAGCTATGTGCCAGGATCTGATTTCTATATTAAAATAACTTGCTGAATTAAGTGTCATCTAATGGGGGCAAGACACTCTAAGAAGCAGGTAACAAGTTAGAGGGCTATGGTTCTAATTCAAGTGAGAGATAGATGGAAGTGGCTTGAACTGGGGTCAAGCTATAAAGATCAAGAGAGGTGGTCAGGTTTGTGACTGATAGGACTGAATGATGGACTAGATGTGTGGTGTAAGAGTGTAAGAGAAATAGAGATGAGAGGATTGACTGTGATATTTTGAATCTAAGCAGATAAATATTCATGCATGTGTGTGTGTAAAGATTCACCGAGATGCATATTGTTACAGACCATCTCAAGGATAAAGGGCTAAAGATAAACACATGGGAACTATCCATGAGTGAGAAGATGGCATTTAAAGCCATGGATAGTAAATATAAATAGGGGAGAGAAGAGAATCTGGGATTGAGCTCTATTCTAAAAGAGACAGAAGATCCATTTACAACAATGAGAAAGGAACAGCAAATAACAAGGAGAAAACCAATGTTCTCAAAGTCAACTGAAATCAATACATCAAGAGGTAAAAGTGAAACATTGATTAAAGTGAAAACATGACAGGAGTGATTTCAGTGGGATAGTGGGATCCTAATTCTGATTGCTGAGGGCTGAAATGAGATGGGAGGAGAAAGAGGAGATCAGGAGCATAGAGGGATACTTTGAAGAAGGTTCACTGTAGAGGACAATAGAGAAATAGGCAGAAGTTGAAGAAGGATTTGTGAATTAAGAGAGGGAATGTTTTTAGTTTTCTAAGTTGGGAAAAGTCACAGAAAGTTCATAAACTGATGGGAATAACATAGTAAAGAGAACTTTGATAATGACAAAGAGCAAGGTGCAAGTAAAAAAGCAAGCTCCTGAGTACTGGTGCTAATATTTGGAACCCAGTGCACATCTATGTGCTATGTACACATCTATGTACAAAGGTCCATATAGTCAAAGCAGTGGTTATTCTAGTAGTCATGTATGGGTGTGAGAGTAGGACCATAAAGAAGGCTGAGCAGTGCAGAATTTATACTTTCAAACTGTGGTGCTGGAGAAGACTCTTAAGAGTCCCTTGGACTGCAAGGAGATCAAAGCAGTCAGTCCTAAAAGAAATCAACCCTGAATATTCATTGGAAGGACTGATACTGAAGCTGAAGCTCTAATACTTTGGCCACCTGATGTGAAGAACTGACTCACTGGAAAAGACCCTGATGCTGGGTAAGACTGAAGGCAGAAGAAGAGAGTGGCAAAGGATGAGATGGTTAGATAGCATCACTGACTCAATGGACATGAATTTGAGCAGACTCTGGGAGATAGTGAGACAGGGAAGCCTAGCATACAGCAGTCTATGGGGTTGCAAAGGGTCAAACACTGTTGTTCAGATTTAGTGATTGAACAGCAATACTACCACATCAGAGAGGGTTGATAGTAGATCAGAGACGGATGACCATTGTAATAAAGGGAGAACAATATTTATAGTATTACTAAGAAGTTGGAAGTTTGATAGCTTTGCTAGTGGAAACATAGGGTGTCCTCTTCTAATGACCTTTACTTTCTCATTAAAATAAAAAGTGGTATCATCAGATGCAAGTGGATGGTGAGGGGAACATACCAGAAGTTTGAAAAGCAAGGGGAAGATTTGAAGTGGACCTCTCAGAGAATGTGAGAGGAGATTAACCAGAAAAATATATTAGAATTTCCAGACAATGCCAAGGGACCACTTGAGGTTTGCAGTCATATTTCTGGATTTTGCCTTCATTCTCTGGCAGGCTTAACCTTGTTTGTGCCAAGATGGATACCAGCTTCTCTTTGTTTTCAATCTAATGCCTTAGCAAGTCTAGTGGAAAGATAGAACCTCTTTCCCAGGAGTTCCAATAAAAATATAAAGATGTCCCTGCCTGTTGGATTTCAGCCTTGCTCAGGTTTTTATCTCATTGCTATGTGTGGGAGAATGTTGTACTCGGAATAAAGCTGACCTGTGTGTCCCTCCCTCCCCCTACAAGGAGCTTTGCGTTGCTATGGAATCAGCCCCAGCAAATGCAAAGATGTGATGAGGAAGAAAGACTTCCCAAAGAAAATCATAAAATATATTACCAAGTGGAAGAGAAATAGCATCTGGACAAAACAGCCAGTATCCACCACTGTATATTATTGGCATATCATTTAGTACAAAATTGGCAGGGGAGAGTTAAACATCATAAATGACCTCTAAGAACTTCTTCATTCTAATAATCTTTAATTCCCTAGCTTTGGAACTCCCAAATTGGGCACATCTGGCTGGGAATAAGAACAATCCCACAGTCATATTATTGATAATTTTTATCAATCCTTTGAAATATTTACCAGGTATGGGCTTCCCAGGTGGCTCAGTGGTAAGAATCCACCTGCCAATGCAGGAGACACAGGAGACAAGAATTCAATCCCTGGGTCGGAAAGATACCCTGAAGGAATAAATGGCATCCCACTCCAGTCTTCTTGCCTGAGAAATTCCATGAACAGAGGAGCCTGGTGGGCTATAGTCCATAGGACCACGAAGAGTCAAACAGGACTGAGGGACTGAGAAACCACTCCCCCCACCCCTGCAACACACATACAGCCTGCATCTCTACTTAGTACGTTTTCAGCCTCTTTGTAACCTGCAGATTCTCCCTGCAGCCCTCTGTCCTGCATTGCTACACAGCACTACTTTCTTCAGGATTTTTTTTTAACCGCTGTCTTATTGCGTTGAATTTTCCTTACTGAGTTTCTCATATTTAAAAAGGTAAAATAAGATTCATTAAAAAAAATTTCTGTACCATCACTCCACAAAGGTACACTTTGGTTTTTATTTAATTCTGACTGTATATGTGTTTAAAAAAATTCCTTCCTAACAATTTTGTTGTGGATTTCTATTCTCAGTATCTGCGCAATCACATGAGTTGCTATGGTAATATTATAAAATTATTCCAAATCACGAGGCCTTCTTGAAACCATGCATGCTGGATTTGGAAATGACATTGCTGAAAACCTTGCATTTAAGATAAGAAAGTCCCAGATAAGCAGAGACTCTTAACTAGGTTTACTGTCCCAGTTTTTTTTTCCTTAACTTACCATTAAGTTCTTGGCTTTGAATGATAATGGACAGTGTTAAAAAAAAAAAAAAATCTTCTGCTCACTAAAAAAAAAAAATAATAATTTTGAAAAGAGCTACATCAATATTTAGAAAGAATAACATTAACCAAATATAAAATAAGTTTTATTTCCTCTTCTGTCCTGGGCAAATAACTTGAATAAAAATAAAAATATTAATATGTTTTTAGTCTTATTAGAATGTGTTTATTTTTTATTATAGTAAGAAAACACTTAATATAAGATCTATCCTCATAACAAAATTTTAATTGTTCTGTACGGTACTGTTAACAGGCACAATGCTACATAGTAGATCTCTAGAACTGATTCATCTAGTAAAGCTGAAACTTTACACCCACTGAATACCAACTCCCGTTTCCCCTCCCCACTGCCCCTGGCAACCACCATTCTACTCTCTGTTTCTTTGAGTCTATTTGAGAGATACTTTCATAAGTAGAAATATGTAACACTTTTTCTACTGCGATTATTTCACTCCGCATAAGGTCCTCTAGATTCATCCAGCATTAATCACAATAGCCAAGGAGAGCAATTTGCTGTTGTTCAGTCAGCGTCTGATTCTTCGTAACCCCATGGAATGAAGCACGCCAGGCTTCCCTGTCCCTCCCCATCTCTCGGAGACTGCCCAAGTTCATGTCCATTGCATCAGTGATGCCATCCAGCCATCTCATCCTCTGACAATTTACAAGTCAATTTAAATTGGACAATTTGCATGTCCACTAATGGATGAATAAAGAGAATGTGGTATGTACAGACAATGCGGTATTATTAGCCTTGAGAAAGAAGGAAATCCTGTCACGTAAAACAGCATGAATGAACCTGGAGGACATTGTGCTAGGTTTATTAGAATTTAAATAAGATGAGGTATCCATAATGTTTGAACACAGTGTCTGCTACTGAATGATGATTTGTTCTCTCCCTCACTGTGTCCCTGACCCTCACAGCTTTGAGACCTCACAGGTCTGCTACATACACTTAGCTCAGGTATGTGTTCCTGATAATTTGTTTTTCCATCTGCCAGCTGAAAGCCAAGAAAAATGGTTGATTCTGGAGGACCCCTCTAAGCTAAGAGGCAGGACACGATGGGAGTGGAATTCCTCCATAAAATTTTTTGCAAATGACTGTTAGATTAGATTTCTTGGGAGCAGAGCCTGAGATAGGGGTTCTTACACAAAGGGATTTTAAGAGAGGGCTCTCAAGTGAAATCAGTTTGGGAGTGAGGAGACTGATCTGTCCGTATGCAGACTCAGCCTGAGCCCCCTGGGGGCCCTATAGCAGGAATGGTAGAATCAAAATGCCCCACCCTGGGGCAAGATAGCAGGCTTTCATTCCTATCAATCAGTCATTAACTGAGAGCTGCAGGGTGGTTGGGGAATGGGGTGTGGTGTATCCTCCCAGGCATCTCTCAGCAGGATGGCTTTCTCTTGTTATTGCTTGATCGCTTAGCCATGTCCGACTCTTTGTGACCCCACGGACTGCAGCATGCCTGGCTCCACTGACCTCTACTATCTCTGAGTTTGCTCATATTTATGTCTTGTGTCAGTGATGCTATCAACCATCTCATTCTCTGTTGCTCCCTTTTCCGTGTGCCTTCAATCTTTCCCAGCATCAGGGCCTTTTCCAATGAGTCAGCTTTTCGTATCAGGTGGCCAAAGTATGGGAGCTTCAGCTTTAGCTTCGGTCCTTCCAATGAATATTCAGGGTTGATTTCCTTTAGAACTGACTGGTTCGATCTTTTTGCTGTCCAAGGGACTTTCAAGAGTCCTCTCCTGCATCACAATTTAAAAGCATCAATTCTTCAGCTCTCAGTCTTCTTTGTAATCCAACTCTGACATCTGTACATGACTACTGGAAAAAACATAGCTTTGACTATATGGATCTTTGTTGGCAAAGTAATATCTCTGCTTTTTAATGTGTTGTCTAGGTTTGTCATAGCTTCCCTTCCAAGGAGCAAGCATCTTTTAATTTCATGGCTTCAGTCACCATCTGCAGTGATTTTGGAACCCAAGAAAATAAGATCTGCCACTGCTTCCACTTTTCTCCCTTATATTTGCCATGAAATGATGGGAACAGATGCCATGATTTTAGTATTTTTAAATGTCTCAAGCCAGCTTTTTCACTCTGCTCTTTCACCCTTATCAGTAAGCTCTTTAGCTCTTCTTTGCTTTCAGCTATTAGAGTGGTATTATCAGCATATAAGAGGTGATTGATATTTATCCCAGCAATCTTGATTCCAGCTTGTGATTCTTCCAGTCTGGCATTTTTCATGATATACTCTGCATAGAAGTAAGCAAGGTGACAGTATACAACCTTGACATACTCCTTTCCCAATTTTGAACCAGTCCATTGTTCTGTGTATGGTTCTAACTGTAGCTACTTTACCCACATACAGATTTCTCAGGAGCTTCCACTGATCCAGGGCAAATTGTCACAGAGGAGTGTACCACTGTGAACCATTAGTAGCCAATATACATGGCAGCTGAGCTCAGCAAAAGATTGGTGCTCACCCTTTAACTTTTTTCTCTTTCATATTCTTTCTAAAGGATTTGTTGCCTCTCCTAAGAACCACTCTTCACCTCCCCTACCACATACAGGTACACAATTTTCTGTCTCCACAAGGGGAAGGAGACTGTCCTTTTGTATGAATTACTATTGAACAGAAGGTAATTGGAAAAATAAAGGATGGCGATATTACAGTGCCCAAGGACCAATGTAATGAATTTTTTCTAGAAACAATGCAATCTAAACTTTGATGGAAGTCATCACTAGGGCCATTATTTACTTGTGAGCAACGGTGCATCAGAGACTGCTTATTTTATATATTGCCATATATAAAATGTACAATTTATATACAGTATTATATGTAAACTGACATATCATTTGATGTTCATGTTAAAATTATGGGATGGATATTACTGAGTCACTTGTCCATGGCCACATAGCTAATAAGAGACAGAACCAGAGCCCAAACCCTAGTCTGGATGATGACACTGTAGTTGAAACTCCTCATTGTTGCCCTCTGTGGCTCCCTGCTCCTTGAGGACAGGAGGGCATTCGTCCCGGCTGGCACTGTAGCAGGCACTCTTATGTTTGTGCACTGGAGAAGACAGAGAAAGAGCATAATATTAAAAAACAAAAGGACCACGGCAAACAAACAACAATCAAATGCTGCCTTACTAAGACCAGAGATTGCATATAGCAGTGAAGAGCGTTGTCTCAGAGGTTCATACCTAAATGATTTTCAGCTGGGACTGCAGTGCTTCTATTTGATGACTGTCTCGTGCACCTGAGATTTGTGAAGTGCCTTGCTTCTTATTCCTGAACCCTAGCTCTGTGCAGAGAATATATTTTTAAGTAAAGAACAAAAGGGCTGCTCCAGGCTGTCCAACTTTGCCACAGGACACGGGGGAGAAGAGTTGCCTTTACTAAAGCTTGTTTGTCAAGAAGCAAAGTTTTGAAGTTGACCTCAAGAGCCAGAGTAGACTGATAGAAGCATTTTCCATCCCGGGGAGGCTCTGCTCAAGTTCTGCATCAAGCAGCTCTCTGCTCTCTTTTTCCCTCTTGAATAGGACAAGAGCCCTAATCAGTCTCCCTAGAAACTCCCCCTCACAGTCACCTCGCTCCAATCTTATCTCCAGGCCTTTCATAGAATGTGGAAATTACTTTCAACTTGAGAGTTTAAAAGGAAAAAAAAATTGACTAAAATTTTCTCCACTGAGGCAGCCAAGGCAATGAGCTCCCTTCCCTCACCCCATCCTTAAACTAAAATTTCCACCTGATGGCTGGCAAAAACTAGGGAAGAAAGTCTTCATGGGTGAGTTTAGAGCCCCCGGTTCATTTTTCAGCATGCCAATATTGAGAAGTGAGTTTTAAATATGGATCATGAGGATGGAGGGATGAGAAAATACTTCTCTGAAAAAAAGTCAAGGATATTTACAAACCATTATCAAAGCTCTAATAAACTACACATTGATAAGTAGTTCCTGGCAACTACTGCCTGTTGATTTTCAGGAGTATGTCGCTAGGAAAGCTTTCTCTGCTTTATTTTTCCTCTGTTTTCTGATAATGAATTATTACTGTGACTCTGATACAGCAGGGAGATGTCCTGATATTCTTCCTGTCTGTTTGCCAGGGATATAACCACTAAGATGAGCTTGCCTAGTAAAGGCTCATTTGATCATGAGTGCATTTACTGAGCACCTACTATCTGTCAGACTGTAAGGGAATGCAGCCATAAGAATTAGTCCCTGCCTCAAGGAGCAAGAGACAGAGGATCAGTTACCTTGTCGTGTGTTAAGTAACAGAGGAAGGTGTTCAGTGAGCATAGAGTTGCAGCAAGGGCCTCAGCATCTCACCTGGACAGGCCGAGACAGGTGACCAGGGATCTGGGCAAAGTCCTTGGAGGACAGAAGGAACTTGAGATGGGTTTAAAGATTTCGAGAGGGCTTTAAGAACCTGAGAAACAGTCTTAGGGATGGGAGTGAAGGCAAAAGGTGCTGAAAAACCATAGAGAGAAACTTCTGATTAGAATAATGTTGGATACAAGTTACTGAACTCTTGATAAGTACCAGGTATTAGGCATAGCTGTATGTACACATTGACTCATTTATTTGACATGCAAACTATGTCCGCTAGGAACACTTAGGTGGCAAGTAGTAGAAAACCCAGCTCCAACAGACTTCCTTACAGTAGAGAATTTATGGGCTTATGTAACTCAATAGTTTAAAGGTAACAACAGTTTAAAGGTGTATCTTGAGAAAGTTGACTCACTTTTGTAAGTAAATGGGGACACCAGATTAACCTCCATGGAGAATAAATATCTTGTTTTTCCTGTCATCTGTAAACACTTTTCCTGGTTTCATGTCCTCTTTCACTAACTCACTGTCTGACCTTGAGGAAGTTACTTAACTTCTCTGTGCATCAATTTCTTTACCTACAAGATGAAAATGATAATAATAGAACCTGCCCTACGAGAAGTCCATGAGTTAATTCACATAAAGCACTTTGAAAAGTGTCTGGCATGATGTTAATGAAAAATAAATATTAGCAGTAATTAAATCTGTTAACTCAGAAAGCCTGGCTACATCTCCCACCAGAGGCAGTTTTTGCTGACTCAAAGAAACAAATCAAACCTCCTATCATGTGACATTCTAAAAAACCAGTGATCTCCGTTGACTGGCACATTTCTTCATGAAAATTATTTGAACTCTCAAGGACCCAGAAAAACTGTAAGAACTTGCAGGGTTGGAGAATTACTGAGAAAAGATCCTATTATATTTACTGTAATTGTTTTGTCAAATGCGTTCTCTTAAGTTTTGGTGTTTTTGAACAGAAAACCAGCACTACAGGCCAAATCAATCACTTCCTGGATGTGAGACAATTGTTCTAGATGTTTAGTTGGCTATAAATCAGTTTCTTTCTGTGTAGTAGTTCTTTCTTTCTGTGTAGTAGTTCAACTAGAGTTGAACTACTAGGAGTTCAACTAGAAGTTCAACTAGGAGTTCAACTAGAAAATTCCAAGAAATTCCTTCCAGCGGTAATGTCCTGTGGCTCGATTAATTGATTTTTATGTGTACTTGCTATGGGGACTAAGAGATCTGTGCCATCAGATATTTCAACAATTTAACAAATATTTACTGATTTCTTCCTATATGTCAGTCACTGTAATAGGTGGCAAGAATACATTATTGAAGAACAAAAAAAGGCTGATGCCTGCCTTTATGGAGCTCACAGGCTAGTGATGGGAGCAGTAAACTGGCTCCTTTAACACACTGTGCAGGAGAGGTTGGGACAATCAAGACATCTTGACTCTTTGACTTGGATGGAAAGTTCATAGAAATGTTAGTAGAATCAGAAAATGCCTTGTTCCACCACAATTTAGAATCAGAGGCCAGGGGAAAGAAAGCTTTTGGAGAGTTTAAATAACAAAAAGATAAGGATCTATCAGAATTGAGGTGTTATAATGGGCTCCCTTTTAAAGTGGAACAAATCTACCTCGATGAAAATTCTCTCATCTTTATTCTTCAGGACCAAGGCATTGCTCTAATTTATACTTCAGTCCTCTGTTTTGTCTTATCTATTTGACTTGTCGGAGATATCTGGGAGAGTTTGCAGTACATTATTATTTTAGAATGCTTTCAAATTTACCCTTGGCTGATATGTATCATCTATACAATTTTGGTATTTAGATGGCATGTTCAAGCTAATCATAAAGAAAGATCCATACTATGAGATCCATACATCAAGATTTCTGGACAAGACCAATGCTTCTGTGTTTATCAATATGTGCTAAAAATCAGGGCAAAATGGAAAATTAGAAAGAGACACTGAAAGGTAAGTATTTCTGAATTAGTAGCAAAGATTTCTGACTCCTTCTGAAAATGATTTGACAACATTGCTTCACCTCAATCTTATGAGGTTTGGGTGGTTAGGATCAAGTGTTGAGACTGGAGGGAAATCGGTATGTTGAAAAAATGTAACCGTTTCTTTCACCCATGCATTTAACAAATGGCAACAGGGTAGGAGCTAGAGAGCATTCCCTGTACTATATCAGGGGCATGACATAACACACGAAAGACAAGGCCCTTGGCCTCAAGGAGTGTACAATCCAGTGAGATAATAGATAATGAAAGAGGAAGCAATAAACAAAACAGTTACACACTGAGGTTTATGATTTGCAGGATATTTATAAGCTTTTGTGATAGAAAGTAACAAAGAATACCTGCTTAGGTCACAAGGTCACTTATGAGTCAGTTCTGGATTGTACTTTGCTTGCCTTTTTTAGGCTTCTTTAATGTCCTAAAATAAATAACAGACTGAAATCCATCCCTGTGGTGATGGATTGTCCCTGCTAAAGGAGCATCCTTGATTCAGTAACAAAGTTCCTTGCCCAAGGCCATTAAAGGCAGAGGAGAGATGAGAATCCATGCCCCTGTTCTTGCACCTCTTGGTGTAATGGCAGAGGGTTGGCCTTTGCAATTGGAATCCAGAATATACCTCACCTTCTCTCATTTCACAGATTTCTTCTAGAAGTGAATTCCTGAGTTGTCTACCTTTTGATAAGTTTCTGTTCATTTCATGTGTTGTCTTGCAAAAGAATTTAATTGGAAGGATTACCCTTAAAATTAAAACCCAACATGCTGAGCAGGCTAAGAAACCTGTGTATGTCTTGGCCTCTGGTTATGAAAGTCTTGTCATCTATTTGCAGGGATGTTAGCCTACTAAAATGCCTTTGCAAGGGGCATCCAGCTTGACTTTAAGTGGTAATTAGTAGGAAGGATTGGTCCCTAAGTGCATAGCAAAAAGGGCCTCAGGGAGGAGGAATAGGGAGAGGAAGGTGAGGGTGAGGAGGAAGAAGAGAAGAAGGAAAAGTGGAGAAAGAGAGAGGCGAAGAAAATAGAAAGAGGAAGTCTTTGAAGAAACGGTAGAATTGAGACACAATTAGTAACTTCTCTGAGCCTTAATTACCTCACCTGTAAAATAGCAGGGATGAATAACAATCTGAGCGATCTGTTGTCCTTTGAGCAACAATCTGAGTCATAATCAAATCTAATGAAATTTTATTTGAAATATTGCAAGATATTCTTTTAGACTCTCTTTTTTATAGATAAAGAGTTTATTTATTATTTTTATAAATAAAGGGTTTGTTTATTATATTTTAATTTTTTTAATTTTTTATTGGGATATAGCCAATTAACAATGTTGTGATAGTTTCAGGTGAATAGGGAGGGGATTCAGCCATACATACACAACGTATACATGTATCCATTCTCCCCCAACTCCCCACCCATCCAGGATACCATGTAACATTGAGCAGATACAGTAGGCCCTTGTTAGTTATCCATTTAAAATACATCAGTGTGCACATGCCCATCCCAAACTCCCTAACTATCCTTTTCCCTTATCCTTCCCTCTGGCAACCATAAGCTCGATCTCTAAGTCTGAGTCTGTTTCTGTTTTGTAAGTAAGTTCATTTGTATCATTTATTTTTAGATTCCATATATAAGGGGTACAACATTTCTCCTTCTCTGTCTGAGGTACTTCACTCAGTATGACACTCTCTAGGTCCATTTATGTGGTTGCAATTAAAAAAAAATATTTACTTAGTTTTGTCTTTGTTGGGACCTCATTGCTTTGTGGGGGCTTTCTCTACTTGCAGCAAGCAGGAGCTGCTCGTTAGCCGCAGTCGTTGTGGGCTTCTCATTATGGTGGCTTCTCTTGTTGGGGGACGCAGGCTGTAGACACGCAGGCTCAGTAGCTGTGGCTCACGGGCTCTAGAGCCCGAGCTCAATAATTGTGGTGCATGGGCTTAGTTGCTCTTAGTTGCTCCTTGGCATGTGAAATCTTCCCAGACCAGGGATCGAACCCATGTCCTCTGCACATGGACAGGCAGATTTCTATCCAGTGTGCCACCAGGGGAGTCCCCTATCCTGCCTACTTCTATATATTCTCTCATGTCAGTTAGCTTGAGTGTTCAAAAAAAGAAGTTTGATCATGCCACTTGCCCTGTTCAGAACCCCAGCATGATTTCCCATTGCTCTAGAGAAAAAGTCAGAAACTTAATGTGACATAGAAAACTTCATCGGGTCTGGGCTCTGCCTCCTCCTTAACCTTCTCAAGCACTTCCCTACCTTTTGTTTCTCATGTATAAACCACATTATTCTCCTTTTATTTCCTCAGACAGGTTATTTCTGATTTCATCTCTTTCATAAATCCCTATAATTCCTCTTAAACTACACTGATTGCAGTTTGTCAATTTTTATTTGTTTATTTGATTAATATTTTCCTCACCCCATGAAGAATAAATTTGGTTTTTGTGTTTGTGTTTTGCTCATCATTGTGTTCCCATGGTAGATACTTAATAAGTATCTATTAAACCAGAAAGGAACTAATCTCTGACTCCAAGATTTACTATAAATCTACAGTAATCAGGACAGTGTAGTGTTGACAAAAGGCTGGACAAACAGATCAATGAAACAGGCCAGAGAACCCAGAAACCGACTCGCATAAATAGAATCAACTGATCTTTGAAAAAGGAACAAAGACAATACAGTGGAGTAAAGAGAGTTTTGCTTTATGTTTTTATTATGTTATGTTTTTATATTTTTTTTTATTATGATAAAATTCATATAATATTGAACATACTATTTTAACCATATTTAATAATTGTACAGTTCAGGAGCACTAAGTACATTCACATTGCTGCTCAACTTTCTCACCATCATCCATCTCCTGATTTTTTCACCTTCCTAAACTGAAACTCTGTCCCCATTAAACACTAAGTCCCCATTCCCCCTTCCTACCACCCCAGTCCCTGGCCCCTGGCATCTACTCTATGTACTTTATGACTCCATTTGACTGTTTTAGGTAGCTCATATAAGTGGTATCAAACAGTATTTGTCTGTACCTAATGTATACTGGAATGCATTTTTAAGGTTAATTTAATATATGTCCTTCAAACATACTGTACCTTCATTTTCCCCCCTGTGCTATGTAGTAGGTCCTCATTAGTTATTTGTTTGAACAAGTGGATATCCACATACATAAAAATGAATCAATACAGATAGCACACCATTCGCAAAGATTACCTCAGAATATATAAACCTAAAGATAAAACCCAAAACTATAAAACTCCTAGAAGATAACTTAGGAGAAAATCTAGATGACCTTCAGTACGTCAAGGACTTTTAAAATACAATACCAAAGACACAGTAGAAGAAATAATTGAAAGAAATATTTGTGGAAGAAATAATTGAAAAGCTGAACTTCATAAAGATTGAAAACTTCTGCTTTGTAAAAGATAATGCCAAGAGTTGACAAGAGTTGAGAAGACAAGACACGCACTTGGAGAAAATATTTGTAAAATATACATCTGATAAAGTACTATTATCCAAAATATGCAAAGAATTTTTAAAACTTAACATTATGGGGACTAGTAACATGATTAGAAAATGGACCAAAGACCTTAATAGACATCTCTCTAAAAGATATACACATGGCATGTGAGTAAACATTTGAAAAGATGTTCCACATAATATGTCATCAGGGAAATGCAAATTAAAACAATGATGAGATATTACTATGCTTCTATTTTAATGGCCAAAATCTGAAACCCTGATGACACCAAATGCTGATGAGGATGTAAAGATACAGAAACTCTCTGCTGATGGGAATGCATAGTGATATGGCCACTTTTCAAGACAAGTTGGTAATTTCTTTCAAAAATAAATAAATATATTCTAACCATATAATCCACCAGTCACATTCCTTGGTATTTACCAAATGAATTGAAAACATGTCCACACAAAGACCTGTGCATAGATGCTTATATCTGCTTTATTTATAAGAACCAAAATGTCCATTAATAGGTGAGCAGATAAACTCTGGTACATGCAACAAATGAACTACCATGAATATTATTAAATAATTACTAGACCTTTTGATTTCTTTTGGAATTCCTCTATCTGATGAATAACTGATTAACTCACGGCAGTTGAAAAGATTGAGATTTTACACCTAATTGAAGTGTAGTCCTAGGTGCTGATAAGTGATTGAACAAAGAAAAAGCAAATAGAAGAGTAAAAGAAATAAAAATCGAACTTCACCTACCTCAAAAATGTACCTAGAGGTGGTCTTGTTGTTCAATCACTAAGTTATGTCCGACTCTTTGCGACCCCATGGACTGCAGCACACCAGACTTCTGTGTCCTTCACCATCTCCCAGAGTTTGCTCAAACTCATGTCCACTGAATCAGTGATGCCATCCAACCATCTCATCCTCTGTTGCCTTTGTCTCCTCTTGCCCTCAATCTTTCCCAATATCAGAGACTTTTCCAGTGAGTCAATTCTTCGCATTAGGTGGCCAAAGTACTGGAGCTTCAACATCAGTCCTTGCATTGAATATTCAGGGTTGATTTCCTTTAGGACTGACTGGTTTGATCTCCTTTCTGTCCAGGGGATGTTCAAACAGTCTTCTCCAGCACCACAATTTGAAAGTATCTATTCTTCAGTGTTCAGCCTTCTTTATGGTCCAGCTCTGACATCTACACATGACTACTAGAAAAACCATAGCTTTAACTATATGTGTTGTAGCCATGCACTCCGGGAAACAAACTCACTCAGAAGGACAATGCAGATAGCAGAGTGCAGTTTATTACACCGGCGGGCCCAAGGCAGAGTCTCTTCTTAGCCAAGGACCCCGACCAGGTTTTATGAAAACCTTATATATCCTAAGCATATGTGCCCCCAAACCACCTCCCCAAATTCCCTGAAACTAGTCTGAACAAAGGAAAAAGAAAGATACAATCTTAGTCAACCCGTGATTCATATGCCTTAAACCTAGGTATTAACAGTGGACACTTATCAATAGGCTTGTGGTCCTTCCCCAATAAGCATAATAGAATGTATGATTCTATTCAGTTACACAGATAATTAGGGTATTCTTTTAGGTGATGGAGAGCCCCGGGGCTCTTCCTTCCCAGGGCCTGGTTTCCCAGTTGGTCTGTGTTTCCATAGATACTGGGCAGATAGCTCAAAGTCTACAGTGCAGCCCAAGATGGAGTCCTGCTTACAAGACAGAGCCTGTTCTGTTTCTTCCTTCATATGGACCTTTGGCAAATTGATATCTCTGCTCTTTAATAGCCTGTCTAGGTTTGTCATTGCTTTTCTTCCAAGGAGCAAGCATCTTTTAATTTCAAGGCTACAGTCATCATCTGCAGTGATTTTGGAGCCCAAGAAAATAAAATCTGCCACTGTTTCCACTTTTTCTCTATCTATTTGCCATGAAGTGATAGGACTGGATGCCATGATCTTAGTTTTTTGACTGTTGAGTTTTAAGCCAGCCTTTTCACTCTTCTCTTTCACCCTCATCAAGAGGCTCTTAAGTTCCTCTTCATTTTCTGCCTTTAGAGAGGTATCATCTGCATATCTGAGAAGTGCTCTTAGAAATATGTAAATTTAATTTGAAGCAATACTTCTTTGCCTCAATTTCTAAGCAAAATATCAGGATCCTGCTTACACAAACAAGCATTTTTTCTGAAAAGAATTTCAATACTTTTCCTTAGAGTCTCTAAAAGTTTGTTGTACTTTACTTTTAAAGGTTTTGTGGCATCTACACTTTATAATTGAAGGGTCAGCTATCGCAGGTTTCTTTGGGGAGGCCTTAAGACTGAAAACATTAGCTTTGAGTGGTCATCTCAAGCTATACTACTGTACAGTTTACACAAAGGTAAATTAAGACCTGAAGTGAGAAAGAAACTAGCTGAAATTTGTATAGCTACTTAATGGTAGACCTTGGAGCTAAACTTGGAGTTGTAACTTCCTATTAAGTACCATTTTTGTTACACGAGACAAATGTGTTTCCCCAGGTAAACCCTCCAGCAAACCAGCATTTCTCACTGTACCGCACATAAAGGTGATGATCATGAATAACTTATATAGATAGACAAGTCATAGGGTAATGCAAAGTGTGACCTATGAAAGAAATAAAGAGGCATTGAAATGGTGAGAACATATAGTTCATTTTCTTGATAAATAATTGTTGAGCACTCCAAACCTGTCAGGCACTGTGCTAGACATTGATGTAGCAATGGTTTGTAAGGCACTCACAGACCCTGACCTCTTGGGAGTATCAGTAGAATGAGGATTAACAATGTTAAACAAGAAATTATAATTACAGTGAATGGCTTAAAGAAGAAACATAATGTGTGAATGGAACCCTTACCAGAGTTCTAAGCTGATTTAAAGAGGCCAGATAAGGCCTACTGACAAAGTATTTTTAAAATGAAATTTGAAGGATGAGTAGTAATCAGCTCCTGAAAGAGGGTAGGACAGTGGAGTGAAGGACAGCGTTTTCAAGACAAGAGAAGGAAAACCATGTCACTTGAGATCCAAAGGACATCCAGTGTGGCTCAAGCATAGTGTGAAATGGAATATTTCCTGCCATATCAACAAATAAGAGTATCACAGCCATCCTCGATTATGGCCCTCCAAATGTGAATTTCTGAGCCCAGAGGGAACCCAGGAGGAATAATGCCTATGATCCAATGGTCATCAGCCACTCCTCACAGTGAGCTATGAACTCAGGATGTGAAAAATCAGATCTCAGGATGCTGGCCCCAGATAGATGAGGTGCATATGAAAGGAATAATTTCAGTAAACCCAGACTCTTGCATCTTCACATACATAGAAAAGCACTAAATTCCTTAACTTGAGATATCTGATTTTCCTTCCTTAACAATAGTCTTTTGATGTTCACCCTACCTACCCCTTGTTACAAGCTTCTGTATAACCTGACTCCCTCCCCAATCCCCCCCCCCCAACTCCTGAGAACAGTTCTCTTAGGGACACTTGAAATGTGGTTTACTGAGCTTGAAGTCCCACAAAATGAAACATAACTGTCAACTTCTAGGCTGTGACTGTTTTTTAAGTCTACAGTAGTATGTGAGAGGAGAGGAGCTGAAATGAACCTGGAGAAGTAGATGGGGTCCAGATGAGCCAAGGCCTTTGAAGCCATGTTAGAAACACAGTTCGTTACTGATGAGAAATCACTGAAAGATTTGAAGCAGGCAAGTCACATGGGCATATCTCTATCCTTTGAATGGAAATGTGGGGCCCACCCCAGGCCCTGTGGCAGTTTTCCATATAAGAGATGGTTTGTGGCTGCGTGACAAAGAAATAGCAAGATTTCAGAGATGTTTTAGGATCATCATCAATGGGATTTTGTTTTAAATTGAATGTGGAGGTGTAAGTGAAAGGAGAAAATTAAGGGTAATGCTTTGATTTCCATCAAAGACTAGAGGAGGTGGCAGGTGGGAGTTCACTTCAGTTCAGTCGCTCAGTCGGGTCCAACTCTTTGTGACCCCATGAATCACAGCACGCCAGGCCTCCCTGTCCATCACAAACTCCCAGAGTTTACTCAAACTCATGCCCATCGAGTCAGTGATGCCAGTCAGCCATCTCATCCTCTGTCATCTCCTTCTCCTCCTGCCCCCAATCCCTCCCAGCATCAGGATCTTTTCCAATGAGTCAACTCTTCGCATCAGGTAGCCCAAGTATTGGAGTTTCAGCTTCAGCATCAATCCTTCCAATGAACACCCAGGACTGATCTCCTTTAGGATGGATGGTTGGATCTCCTTGCAGCCCAAGAGACTCTCAAGAGTCCTCCAACACCACAGTTCAAAAGCATCGATTTTTCCGCACTCAGCTTTCCTCACAGTCCAACTCTCACATCCATACATGACCACTGGAAAAACCATAACCTTGACTAGACGGATCTTTGTTGGCAAAGTAATGTCTCTGCTTTTTAATATGCTATCTAGGTTGGTCATAACTTTCCTTCCAAGGAGTAAGCGTCTTTTAATTTCATGGCTGCAATCACCATCTGCAGTGATTTTGGAGCCCAAAAAAATAAAGTCTGACACTGTTTCCTCTGTCTCCCCATCTATTTCCCATGAGGTGATGGGATCAGATGCCATGATCTTAGTTTTCTGAATGTTAAGCTTTAAGCCAACTTTTTCACTCTCTTCTTTCACTTTCATTAAGAGGCTTTTTATTTCCTCTTCGCTCTCTGCCATAAGGGTGGTGTCATCTGCATATCTGAGGTTATTGATATTTCTCCCAGTAATCTTGATTCCAGCTTGTGCTTCATCCAGCCCGGTGTTTCTCATGATGTACTCTGCATCAGTTAAATAAGCAGGGTGACAATATACAGCCTTGATGTACTCCTTTTCCTATTTGGAACTGGTCTGTTGTTCCATGTCCAGTTCTAAGTGTTGCTTCCTGACCTGCATATAGGTTTCTCAAGAGGCAGGTCAGGTAGTCTAGTGTTCCCATCTCTTTCAGAATTTTCCACAGTTTATTGTGATCAACATAGTCAAAGGCTTTGGCATTGTCAATAAAGCAGAAATAGACATTTTTCTGGAACTCTCTTGCTTTTTCGATGATCCAGAGGATGTTGGCAATTTGATCTCTGTTTCCTGTACCTTTTCTAATACCAGCTTGAACATCTGGAAGTTCACGGTTCCCGTATTGCTGAAGCCTGGCTTGGAGAATTTTGAGCATTACTTTACTAGCGTGTGAGATGAGTGCAATTGTGCGATAGTTTGGCCATTCTTTGGGATTGCTTTTCTTTGGGATTGGAATGAAAACTGACTTCCAGTCCTATGGCTACTGCTGAGTTTTCCAAATTTGCTGGCATATTGAGTGCAGCACTTTCATAGCATCATCTTTCAGGATTTGAAATAGCTCAACTGGAATTCCATCACCTCCACTAGCTTTGTTCGTAGTGATGCTTTCTAAGGCCCACCTGACTTCACATTCCAGGATGTCTGGCTCTAGGTCAGTAATCACACCATTGTGATTATCTGGGTCATGAAGATCTTTTTTGTACAGTTCTTCTGTGTATTCTTGCTGCTTCTGTTAGGTCCATACTATTTCTGTCCTTTATCGAACCCATCTTTGCATGAAATGTCCCCTTGGTATCTCTAATTTTCTTGGAGAGATGTCTAGTCTTTCCCATTCTGTGGTTTTCCTCTATTTCTTTGCATTGATGGCTGAGGAAGGCTTTCTTATCTCTCCTGGCTATCCTTTGGAACTCTGCATTCAAATGGGAATATCTTTCCTTTTCTCCTTTGCTTTTCACTTCTCTTCTTTTCACAGCTATTTGTAAGGCCTCCTCAGACAACCATTTTGCCTTTTTCATTTCTTTTCCATGGGGATGGTCTTGATCCCTGTCTCCTGTACAATGTCACAAACCTCTATCCATAGTTCAATCAGGTTCTCTGTCTATCAGATCTAGTCCCTTAAATCTATTTCTCACTTCCACTGTATAGTCATAAGGGATTTGATTTAGGTCATACCTGAATGGTCTAATGGTTTTCCCAGTTTTTCCAATTTAAGTCTGAATTTGGCAATAAGGAGTTCATGAACCGAGCCACAGTCAGCTCCCGGTCTTGTTTTTGCTGACTGTATAGAGCTTCTCCATCTTTGCCTGCAAAGAATATAATCAATCTGAATATGGTGTCAACCATCTGGTGATACAAATGATAAGCAAAGATCTGAAGACATGCTTCTATTGATTGCATAGACTTTGAAATCACCTAGAAGACAATAAAGACCAGAACTCCAGTCTCTACCATATAGATATTCTTGGATAACAGGAAGAAAAGTGACAGTGATTGGCCCTGGTTATGCTCAAGATTCTGGCCACACGCCACTGATCAGCTGTTGCCAGGTGTAGCTGAGCAGCTGTTGACGTTTCCTGGTGAGTTTTGACAGCTCCCTAGGAGTTCCCTAATACCCTTCCAACTCAGACAGTCTCTTCTTAGACCCTACAGCCAGGCAGAAGTGACACTGAATAAGGATACCACTGATTCATTTACCCATTCATTCAACATATGTGTGCTGATCTCTGCCATGTTCCTGGCTCTGCACTGGATCTAAAATATGATATATGAGTTGTTTGTGTTTGAGTCTGTTTGAAGTGAGTAGCTCTTGGAGCTGATTCAATACATCTAGACTGTGAAAATTGACAGGAAAGATGATGGGTTTGTATCCATGTACCAATTATTAGCTGAATAATCATGTACATCAGTTTGCCTGGGAGGTCTGTACATATCTGTTTTTCTCTTTTTGAACTGTAGAGATAGTAAGCTTAATAAAAACTATCCACAGAATGGATGACAGTTCATCAAAGGCTTAATTCCAATTAAAATTAAATTAAGGAAAAGAGGCTTGTACCTCTGGGTTGATAGAATAGTCCCTACTGGTTAATTTACTGTGTTCCCTTAAATCCTTCTTGCCTGAGAAAAGCCATTCATCAAACCTATTCAAAGGTTATGTCACATCCCTTTTAGGCATGCAACAGTTGAGTAGCTCGACAATGTGCATGGTGAATGCCTTTCATATAACAATTGGGTTATTTCAAGAAACCATCACAATAAATACTCACTGAGAATCTTCTCTGTGCAAACAAGTGTATGTATGAAAGAAATTGGAAAGAATATTTCCCTATATCCTAGGATCTTATTACTTCTTCAATAAAAGTAGAATTAGAAATAATTAACTCTAAAATAAGGCAGAATATAATATCCTGAAGTGGGTGTAGGAAAGAGTTCTTTCTTTCATAGGTGAAAGGAGATCTGATCCAGTCTCTAGAAGAAAACAAAATATCTGTTTGAAAAACTTTAGCCTGTATCTCCATTTTACTATGAATCTCTCCCTGGAGGAAAAAGAAGAAACTATCCATTGGTGATCTCAGAGAAATCTGGTTATACAAGGAGGAAAGGTCACTGCTTTTAAAAGGTAATATTGGATCAGTATAATTCCCTGGTTTTGTTATTATACTCTAATTTTTAAAAGCATCCACATTAGGGGACATAGGCTGAAGGGTTCATGGAACCCTATTCTTCATTCTTTGCAACTTCTTCTGAATCTGTAGTTGCGTGCATGCTTAGTCATTCAGTTGTGTCCAACTCTTTGTGACCCCATGGACTGTAGCCTGTCAGGTTACTTTGTTCATAGGATCCTTCAGGCAAGAATACTGGAGTGGGTAGCGATTCCCTTCTCCCAAGGATCTTCTGATCCATAAATCAAACCTAGGTCTCCTGTATTGCAGGTGGATTCTTTAACATCTGAACCATCAGTTTAAAATAAAAATTTATTTTTACAAGGAAACAGTAGTTTCTGTATTACCCTAAGGCTTTGCTGTCTGATAGAATAGCTACTAATCACATGTGGCTACTAAACACTAGAGATGTCTTTTAAGTATAAAATACATACCAGATATAGTATGACCAAAAAAGAAGGTAAAACATCTCATGTTGAAATGATAATACTTTGAATAATTATTGTATAATAATTAAATGAATAATATTAAATAAATACATTTTAAATTAATATATTAATGTTATAATGTTAAATTGATTTTGCACTTTAAAATTTTTTATGTGGCTAATTAAAAGTTTTCTAAACTGCGTATGTGTCTCACATCACGTCTCTATTACACAACATTGCTCTAAGTCATTTTTTTGTGTAAGTTTGTGAAGGAAGCTGTGCTGTGCTTAGTCACTCAGTTGTGTCCGACTCTTTGTGACCCTGTGAACCGCAGCCCACCAGGCTCCTCTGTCCTTGAGGATTCTCCAGGCAAGAATACTGGAGTGGGTTGCCATACCCACCTCCAGGGGATCTTCCCAACCCAGGTATCAAACCCATTCTCCTGCATTGTGGGCAAATTCTTTACAGACTGAGCCCCCAGGGAAGCCCTGGTCAAGGAAGCTACACTTTTGTAATTATCTACCTTTATAAATGTTTTCTCAATAGACTCAGTTTTTCCCACATGGATTGTAGACTTGGGAAGGGTAGAGAAATGGGGAAGCCCTTAAGTCCAAGCCATGTTTAACAGTCCAGGAAGATTTGTCTTTTGTGAGTTTTAAGCCTCATTTATTAATTACTGCTTTTGACTTCTTGTGTCTGTTTCAATGGCTAGAACAGGAACAAGAGGACAAGGGTGATTAGGGTCCTTTGAACCTCCAGCATGAAGGGATAGAAGAACTCCTAAGAGAATAAAGAGGAAGAAGAGATTATTTTTAATCCAGGATATGTAAAAATGACTGGAGAAGGAAATGGCAACCCACTCCAGTACTCTTGCCTGGAAAATCCCTTGGACAGAGGAGCCTGGTAGGCTAGAGTCTATGGGGTCCCAAAGAGTCAGACACGACTGAGTGACTTCACTTTTTTCCCTTTTCATATAAAATGACTAATAACAAAATGACATTTATATTGAGCTATAGAAATATTCTATGAAAAAGACACAGTAGAAACAAAATCATGGCTCATAGAAATGTGAGATGTTTGTGTGCATGTGTGCTTTGTTGCTCAGTCATGTTCAACTCTTTGTGACCCAATGGACTGCAGCCTGCCAGGCTCCTCTGTCCATGGGGATTCTCCAAGCAAGAATACTGGAATGGGTTGCCAAGACATTCTCCTGAGGATCTTCCCAACCCAGGGATCAAACCCAGGTTTTCCACATTGCTGGTAGATTCTTTACCATCTGAGTCACCAGGGAAGCCCAACAGAGGTTTGGGAAACAGCTTATAATCCCATTTGGCTTGATATTATAATATTTGCCTGGGCAGTATGTGGTGTCCCCAAGATTTCTTAGAACAGATTATAGAACAACTTGAATGAAGCTCATGAGTGTGTTATTACTTGATAGGCAGTGAGGAGCCATAAAATAATTTTTGAGCAGAGGAGTAAGATGATTGGGGCTCTGGTTTGAAATAAATGCCAGCAGTGTGAAGAAAGATTGACATAAAGAGAAATTAATGGCATAGAAACCACACTACCCAAGAGTTGTCCAATGGTCTATAAAACCTAGATGTTAAAAGTGAGGAAAGCAAAGTTATCTATAATTTTTCCATTTGACTTCTGTTAGTAACGATTGAAAATGTTCTCAAATCCAACCCTGTGTGAGGCATCTGGGTTACCCGTCCTCATCAAACATGCAGTCCATTACCTAAAACAAATATTGAGGAAATATTTAAAAGTGTGTCACTGAGTATTATGATGGTCAAGTGTGAAGTACTTCTAGCACATTTAATCTCAGAGTCCTAAATTAACTGTGGAAATTAAGAAGCGACATTTCAACTGAGCCCAGCAAAATAATTCACCAGTGGGGACTCAGTGACTTGGGGGAAAGGGAGTAAAGTGAATATGCTAAAGAAACAACAGGGGTGAGGAAGCTAAGATGAAAAACAGCATGGTGTTTTTGCATACCTTAAAGGAATCCAGTAGGACTAGAATATGAGAGCAAGAAGAGAAAAGGAGCGTGGACAAGTGTGACATCATACCAAGCCTATATCATAACAGAGACCACAGTTCACATCCTTTAAATGTGGGAAGTTCCTGAAGGATTTCATACAGGGCAGGAGACAATTAGGTATTAATTCAGTATTGGAACAGGAAGGTAGGTGGAGCCCACATAACCACAGGGCTGAGAGGACAGGAGGAGAGGTGTGCTACAATATATAGGGAACACTTAGCCTAGAGGACAGGAAAAGTGGCTAAGCACACTTTCAAAGACACCCATTTGCTTAATAAATGGTTGAAAAAAATGGATTGGGAATAGAAGGGTGAAAACTTTTTAAGAGGCTGGTATAATATGCTCAAGAGGAAGGTGATGGGTACTTGAGTTTTATTTGTACCAGTGGAAGTAGAAACGCACAAACAAAAGAGTCTAGAATTATTTAGGAAGGAACTGGATGAAACTTGATAAATCGCTGAATACAGGGAGGTGATGAGGAGAGAAGAGACAAGGAGAATATTCAAGTTGCTGGAATGGCAGATGACATGAAGAAAAGGAACAAGGAAGAATGTATAGGGAAGATCTTAAAGCACCATACAAAACACATAGAGGTTCTTTTTCCTGTTGGATTGGGTTTGTCAGGAATTTCTGAGATGACTGAGTTCAACCTGGGACTTCTGCAGTGGCTTCCCAGCTGGCTTAGTGGTAAAGAATCTGCCTGCCAATGCAGGAGAGGGAGCTTGATCCCTGGATTGGCAATGTCCCCTGGAAGAAGAAATGGCAACCCAGTCCAGTATTCTTGCCTGGGAATTTCATGGACAAAGGATCCTGGCAGACTACAGTCCATGGGGTCACAAAAGAGTTGGACACAACTTAGCAAGTAAACAACAACAGAAAAAAAGCCCAACCCATCATTTTATAAATGAGAAGCATTTAAAGTGGAAGTGACATTAAAAAGGCGTTGTGGTTGTTTAATGATACAGCTGAAATTAGACACAGACTTCTTGACTCCTGTGCAGCCCAGCTCTTTGCCCTACCTCCTTGCCTCTCAAACACTGATTCACGGTCCTGAAAATATCACTGTCACTGGGGATCGTGTGAAAAGTGCAGTTCTAAGGCCCACCCTGGATATCTGGATCTGAATCTGCATTTCAGTAAGATTCCTGTGTGATTTGTATGAACATTAGAGTTTGAGTCTTAACTTTTCTCCATCAAAACCCCATTTTGTATGTAGAAGTCCAAAGCTAATCCACAGGCAATCATTCTTTATAGCTGGAAGACAAATGCATTTATTTTCCCTTTTCTTTTACATAACCCAGCACAGTAAATTTCCATTCTATGTTAAGTAAAAAGAGCCATTTCTAGTCATGCCAGAGTGCTGCTTTTATTCCTTTGTAAAAGAGAGGTAAAAAAATCTCAGCCCTTTTTCCTGTGACAGAGGATGTAACTGAATGTAGCTATGAACTCAAAACACAATCAATCTATTTTTAACAACTTAAACTGTTCTTAAGGACAAAGATAACACAGATGATCTCTTAGATGTTGCTTGCTTTGTAAATCATCCTTGACACTAATGTGATTAATTCTGGACAGACATCTTGTTCCTGGTTATTTGTAGGAGGAAGGAACATGCTCTTTGCTCTTAAAAGCTGTGAATCTTCCCAGAGTTCCTCTGTTGTGCACAATAATCTTTCAGAATATTTCAATGTTTTCATATAAACTGGTTTGAGTGGCATTGAAATCAAACTTTGCAACTTTCAGGTGATCTTTTAGTTAATTTCTTCCTTTTTTTTTTTTTTTTTTTTTATGTCCCTTTTGAAAACTTGAATCCAATGAATTTTTTTCTAGTACTCCAGTCTCTTGCCTGCAAGTAGCCAGGCCCCTATCAACTTGTAACTGAAAGTTATATTTTCATGACATAGAAAAGTCTCCTGAAAGGAAAAGATCATATTATTTGTCTTGGTTCCACAGAAGCTGACAAAACTAGCTTTTACTTTATGAAGACTCTTGAAAACAAATGACAGAAGGAAGCCCAAACCAAACAAACTTAAGGAATGAAGAGAGTTCATTAACTCACAAAACCAAAAAGTCCAGAATATGTTCTGACTTCATGAAAGGCTTGATTTAGTGGTTCAAACCCACTCAGTCACCAAGACCCAGGGGACTTCTAGTAGCTTGAAGGCTACAGTGGTTTCAGGCTCACCATCTTCATACCACACCATTAGAGGGAGAAAGAGAGAATCTGTTTCAGTTGCTTCCATGGAAGACAGAGGAAGCTCAGTAGCTTCTTGGTCTATGATGTGCCCAAACTTGATTCAACCTTGGAGTCACGGGAGATGGACTATGTTGATTGGCTTAAACTGACCCAGGACCCCCTGAGTGTCAAGGAATGGTGGTGGGGCCCACTCATGCCACTCGGGTGGTGGTTGGTGGTTTAATTGCTCAGTTGTGTCCAACTCTTGTGACCCCGTGGACTATATCCCACCAGGCTCCTCCATCCATGGATTCTCCAGACAAGAATACTGGAGTAGGTTGCCATTTCCTTCTCCAGAGGATCTTCCTAACCCACAGATAGAACTTGGATCTCCTGCATTGCAGGCAGATTCTCTACTGATTGAGCCACCAGGGAAACCCCTGGGAATGTGAACCAAAGAGGGTATGTGTGCTGAAGAAAAACTGTAAAGTTATGTCAAGGAGAAGGGCAGCAAGCTAAAGATTTCTATTTGTTGAATAGAAATTATATTTGTTGACTAAATAAACAATTGAGTTCATATTGATTTCAGATGCCTTACCCCAGAACCAAATCTTCAAATGCTGTGTCAGGATGGTAGAGATTCTTTCTTGGATAATTTCTGAGAGGGCAGAGTAATATCAATATCTTCTTGTCATTCAAAGAAAAATTATCCATAAATTTCTATATTTCTTCAGTTTATCCTCTCCTGCTCTCTGTTCCCTTCTACATGTGTATCTTCATTTTCAAGAAAATATTTAACCCCTATTTTTCTGTTCTGTTCACAAATGTGACTGAATCCTTCCCTGCACTAATTTTGCTGCTATTCTGAAATTTGGAGTTTTTTCAAACTCTCAGTTCAAATCTAACCTCAATACCATTTAACTGTTAGTTCATCTTTCTTCTCTTTCAAAGACCAAAGGTTAAATGTCAAAGTATCATCTGCTTTGCTCCTCATTTGCCTTCAGACTTTCCATCCCACAGCTAGACTCAATGTTTTCTAGAATGAACTATGGGCTCTCAACCCAGCTGTGTATCTGATCTGACAGGACATCAGTTCCACATGGACTGAAAGCACAGTCCAATAGCAATCGAATAACCATGGCTTGTCAGCTTAGATTTGTGGTCCCTTCTCTTTTTCACTGTCTTCCTTTTAGTCAGATGATGGTTAGAACCTGCTATTACTTAGTGTTCAAAAATAGCTTTTTTGTTTTGCATCTGGAAAATATATCATTTATACCATTTTGAAGAATGTGTATATTACAATTTTTATATGAAACTGATTCCTCTTAAATTATATAGCAGAGTTCTGACTTTTTTTTAATCTTCCTTATAATTAGCTGCTGTTCCAGTGACAGTTGTCAATCACTGTAAATATATTCTTAATATAGATATTAATTTTCTAATTGCCAATATATGAAGTTTCATGCTCTACTTCCTTCATGGACCAATCCCAATGAACTAACTATGAAAATCTGATTTTAAAAATTACTATAGCATAACTAATACCATGTATTACATGACAGCGTCAGCAGATTTTAGAGATTTCTAAAGCTATGGAATTGGTTATTTACTCCAAAAACATGTTAAAATATTTTGACAAAAAGTGGTATACACACCCTCCTTAGATAATCACACTAGTTTTTCTCTACTTCTGGTTTAGGCTCGATATATTGAAATATAACTTGCTATGCTGTGGGAGAGAATCATCAGTTACAAATATACTACAGAGCATTGTATGGTTTTAAGAGGGTAAATTAAGGAGATGAATTAGGTTCATATCTCACTTCCAGGGCTTCACTGGTGGCTCAGATGGTAAAGCGTCTGCCTGCAATGCAGGAGACCTGGGTTTGATCCCTGGGTCGGGAAGATGTCCTGGAGAAGGAAATGGCAACCCACTCCAGTACTCCTGCCTGGAAAATTCCATGGATGGAGGAGCCTAGTGGGCTACAGTCCATGGGGTCGCAAAAAGTCGTACATGACTGAATGACTGCTCATTCTTTCTTTCTTTCTTTCTTTCTTTTTTCCCATGGCTTACTTGATATGAGCAGGTTACATAGCATCTGTAACCTCACTTTCTCTCAGAAATAAATGAGTTAATGCAGAAGAGCACTTAGTACATACCTGGGACAGTGTAGGTACTTGGTGAATGCTGACTAATCTATAAATCCTCATAAACTCATCTCAAGCCCTCCTAGAGTTACCACAGTTCATCTACATGAAGAGTGGAGGAAGAACACATGGAGAAATAATTGGTTCTTATAAAGTAACTGTTTTAAGAAAAAAATATCTTGAGAGTACAAAGCTAGAACTAATAACTTTTTTAACATATCTGCCTGAAAAATGTCTGATTTATATATCACATCTATACTGCAAACCTAGACCTGCCACATGTAAATGCTTTTAGAAACAGAGCCACACCCACTCATTTGCTTATTATCTTTTACCAGTTTCATGCTGCAGCAGTAGTGAAGTAGTTGCATCAGAGAGATCACCTGACATGCAAGTTCAGTTGAGTTCAGTTGCTCAGTCATGTCCAACTTTTGTGACCCCATGGACTGCAGCATACCAGGCTTCCCTGTCCATCACCAACTCTTGGAGCTTCCTCAAATTCATGTCCACTGAGTTGGCATTGCCATCCAACCATCTCATCCTCTGTCATCCCCTTCTCCTCCCACCTTCAATCTTTCCCAGCATCAGGGTCTTTTCAAATGGGTCAGTTCTTTGCATCAGGTGGCCAAATTATTGGAGCTTCAGCATCTGTCCTTCCAATGAATATTTAGGATTGATTTCCTTTAGGATTAGACTGGTTGGATCTCCTTGCAGTCCAAGGGACTCTCAAGAGTCTTCTCCAACACCACAGTTCAAAAGCATCAATTCTTTAGCACTCAGGTTTCTTTATAGTACAACTCTCACTTCTGTACATGACTACTGGCAAAACCATAACTTTGACTAAATGGACCTTTGTTGGTAAAGTAATGTCTCTGCTTTTTAATATGCTGTCTAGGTTTGTCATAATTTTCTTCCAAAGAGCAAGCATCTTTTAATTTCATGGCTGCAGTGTCACCATCTGCAGTGATTTTGGAGCCCCCAAAAATAAAGTCTCTCACTGTTTCCATTGTTTCCACATCTATTTGCCATGAAGTGATGGGAGCAGATGCCATGATCTTAGTTTCCTGAATGTTGAGTTTTAAGCCAACATTTTCACTCTCCTCTTTCACTTTCAAGAGGCTATTTAGTTCTTTTTCACTTTCTGCCATAAGGGTGGGGTCATCTGCATATCTGAGGTTATTGATATTTCTCCTGGCAATCTTGATTCCAGCTTGTGCTTCATCCAGCCTGGCATTTCTCATGATGTGCTCTGCATATAGGTTAAATAAGCAGGGTGACAATATACAGATTTGACGTGCTCCTTTCCCAATTTGGAACTAGTCTGTTGTTCCATGTCCAGTTCTAACTGTTGCTTCTTGACCTGCATACAGATTCTCAGGAGGCAAGACAGGTGGTCTGGTATTCCCATCTCTTGAAGAATTTTCCACAGTTTGTTGTGATCCACACAGTCAAAGGCTTTGGCCTAGTCAATAAAGCAGAGGTAGATATTTCTCTGAACTCTCTTGCTTTTTTGAAGATTCAGTGGATGTTAGCAGTTTGATCTCTGGTTCCTCTGCCTTTTCTAAATCCAGCTTGAACATCTGGCAGTTCATAATTCACCTTGTGAACCTTGGCTTGGAGAATTTTGAGTATAACTTTGCTGGCATGTGAGATGAGTGCAATTGTGCAGTAGTTTGAGCATTGTTTGACATTGCCTTTCTTTGGGATTGGAATGAAAACTGACCTTTTCCAGTCCTGTGGCCACTGCTGAGTTTTCCAAATTTGCCAGCATATTGAGTGCAGCACTTTCACAACATCATCTTTCAGGATTTGAAATAGCTCAACTGGAATTCCATCACCTCCATTAGCTTTGTTCATAGTGATGTTTCCTAAGGCCCACTTGATTTTGCATTCCAGGATATCTGGCTCTAGTTGAGTGATCACACCATCATGATTATCTGGGTCATGAAGATCTTTTTTGTATAGTTCTGTGTATTCTTGCCACTTCTTCTTAATATCTTTTGCCTCTGTTAAGTCCATACAATTTCTGTCCTTTATTGTGTCCATCTTTGCATGAAATGCTCCCTTGGTATCTCTGATTTTCATGAAGAGATCTCTAGTCTTTCCCATTCTATTGCCTTCCTCTATTTCTTTGCATTGATCACTGAGGAAGGCTTTTTATCTCTCCTTGCTATTCTTTGAAACTCTGCATTCAAATGGAGGTATCTTTCCTTTTCTCCTTTTCCTTTCACTTCTCTTCTTTTCTCAGCTATTTGTAAGCCCTCCTCAGACAACCATTTTGCCTTTTTGCTTTTCTCTTTCTTGGGGATGTTCTTGATCCCTGCCTCCTGTACAATGTCACAAACCTCAATCCATAGTTCTTCAGGTACTCTGTCTATCAGATCTAATCCCTTGAATCTATTTCTCACTGCCACTGTATAATCATAAAGGATATGATTTAGGTTATACCTGAATGGTCTAGTGGTTTTCCCTACTTTCTTCGGTTTAAGTCTGAATTTGGCAATAAGGAGTTCATGATCTGAGCCACAGGCAGCTCCCGGTCTGTTTTTGCTGACTGTATAGAGCTTCTCCATCTTTGACTGCAAAGAATATAATCAATCGGATTTTGGTGTTGGCCATCTGGTGATGTCCATGTGTAGAGTCTTCTCTTGTGTTGTCGGAAGTGGGTGTTTGCTATGACCAGTGCGTTCTCTTGGCAAAACTCGGTTAGCCTTTGCCCTGCTTTGTTTTATAATCCAAGGTCAAATTTACCTGTTACTTCAGCAACCTCTTGACTTCCTACTTTTGCATCCAGTCCCCTATAATGAAAATGACATCTTTTTTGGGTGTTAGTTCTAGAAGTTCCTGTAGGTCTTCATAGAACCATTCAACTTCAGCTTCTTCAGCATTACTAGTCAGGGCATAGATTTGGATTACTGTGATATTGAATGGTTTGCCTTGGAAATGAACAAAGATCATTCTGTCATTTTTGAGACTGCCTCCAAGTACTACGTTTCAGACCCTCTTGTTGACTGTGATGGCTATTCCATTTCTTCTAAGGGATTCTTGCCCACAATAGTAGATATAATGGTCATCTGAGTTAAAATCACCCATTACAGTCCATTTTAGTTTGCCAGTTCCTAAAATGTCAATGTGTGGGGTTAATGTCTATGGTGGGGTTAATGGCGACATCCTCTAAGGGGGCTTATGCCATACCCAGGTCCACTGCACCCAAAGCCCCTGCGCCTACAGCAGTCCACGGCTGACCTTACCTCCACAGGAGACCCTCACACACAGGTCTGGCTCAGTCTCCGTGGGGTCTCTGGGTTCTGGTGCGCAAAAGGTTTGTTTGAGCCCTCTGTGTGTCTCTGGCAGGTGTGGGGTTTGATTCTAAATGCGATTTCACCCCTCCTACCTTCTTACTGGGGCTTCTCCTTTGCCCTTGGACTTGGGGTATCTTTTTTGGTTGAATCCAATATTCTCCTGTCAATGGTTGTTCAGCAGTGAGTTGTAATTTTAGAGTTCTCGTAGGAGAAGATGAGCACACGTCCTTCTACTCTGCCATCTTGGACTCCAAGATGGCATGCAAAGCCTAGAATATTTAGTGTCAGTTCATTGGCAGAAAAAGTTTGCCAGGCCCTGGACTAGAATGTCACTTAAAATAACTAAAGGAAGACTTGAAGTATTCAGTGAATTGGTATAAATTAACCTTAAGATGCATTTTAGCAATATTCTTCTAATACCATAAAAAATGTGTCAATATAACTCTTACAAGATAGAACCTAAAAGACAAAATATATTTATTTCATGGAGGCTTATAGCGCATATTATAGCATTGAGTCCCCCTGAAAGCAGAATTGGAGAGGAGAACCTTATGCAGGTAGTGTATTTGGGAAGTATACTCAAGATATAGCAGTGGGGGATTGAAATTATTGAAATAGGTATGAGAAAAAGGATGTGTTATCCAGCTGATCATTGCTATGGGGAACTGGGGCTTAATCCTTTAAACAAACAAACTCTGAAGGCAACTGCACTGTTCACCTGAAGGGTGGAAAAAGAGAGCATTCATCTACCAGCTTCAGTCTTTCATTGGGAAACTCCTCCATGGGGTGTTAATTCTCTTAAATGTCTGAATTTGCACATGCACCAATGCAAAATAATTCCCTCATGTATTCTTCAACTCAGCCACATAGAAAATGCAGGTTCAGAAAGAGAGAAACACAGTGTAGCTGGGGTGAGGTGGGTGAGATGCTATCAGACTGCTCAGATGTTGAGTGAGTTGCCTAGCTGTGGCTTGCAACCAAGAGGATCTGAGACAGGTCACGAGAGGTATGCACATGAGTACATGCTCAGTCGTTAAGTCGTATCCAACCCTTTGCTCCTCTGTCCATGGGATTTTCCAGGCAAGAATACTGGAACAGTTTGCCATTTCCTTCTCCAGGGGAACTTTACTACCCAGGGATCAAACCCGGATCTTCTGCATTGCAGGCAGATTTTGTACCACCAAGCCACCTGGGAAGCCCATCCAATATAGTACGTGATGTTTATTGAGTGCTAGGCTGTGCATGTTACCGAATGAGAAATGCTTTCTCCACATTATCCGATTAACTTCGATACCAATACAGTGAGCTGAATAGATTTCTTTAACTAGTTTTTGTGGTTAAAGAAATTAATAAGGGAATTTAAATTAGAGACACTAAATAGATAATAATAACTGTAATAGAAGTTAGCATTTACTTCCTGATTTTTTCTTTTATATGCTAGCCAATGCGACAGTCCCTTTACTTGAATTGATTCACTTAATTCACACAGTAGACTTCTGAGATAGAGGAACTTGTTTGTATTTTATGGATGAGAACACAGAGATTTAGAGGGGTTAAGCAACTTGCCTAAAGACACACAGCTGGTAAATGGCATAGCTTAGTTGAGACTCAAGCCCAGGTATCCCTGACTCAAGTTCCTGCTCTTAAACATTCCCTTAAAGTTAGTTTCCAAAATTTTTATGATTTCCTCTTGGCCAAACACAAATCTCTCATTGCATACGTTTTCTGTTAGAACTTTAGTGAGCATTACTTATTGCTGCACTCTGACTAGACCAAACGCTCAGCTTAGATCTGTCAATAAAAAGGTTGAAAACCACAGCATGTTTATCATTTAATCAGTTATTTTAATCACTTGTTATTGATTAGCTCAATGGAGAATAATGTACATCCCAACTAAATTATAATCAACAAGTATGCTAGAGTCTTAAGCAAGTGCTTATGGGCTTTTAAATTTAATTCATTACTTAGCTTCTAGATGATAGAAAAGTGATCGGAGCCTATAAACACTATTTAAAAGCACATCAATACACTTTCAAGTGATTTTCACAGCACAATGTACTGTAGCTTTACACATGGATGACAGGCAAAAGGCAGTGTCCCAGAATGAAAAGATAAATTATGTCTTACTGCAACTTGTGGCAATGAGGATAGTCCTGAATCTAGAGTCAGAAGTCATGTGTTCTTGAGCCAGCTCTGCTACACAGGTGGTTCAATGCAAGTCCTTTAGCCCCTCAAAGTCAATTCCCTAATGTTCACAAGGAGGTACAGTATACCTGCCGGACTATAATAAGGCTTGGATGAGGTCATATACTAGAGAACACTCAGTCAACCCTAAATATGAGGATAAACACAAAGGATAGCTACCAGGATAGAAGTGTGTTTCAGCTAGGGGTTGTAGCCCAGTTAAGCTGATGTCAAATATGCCTTTTGCTACCTGTGAATACAATCAACTGATTATTTTCTATCAAAAATGATGGACTTACAGTTATACATTCAAGAAAGTAATACATGAAAGAATAAAAAATTACAAACTGCCAGGGAATCCCTTAGACCCTGGGTAATCATGATGACCACTTATATTTCAGTAGGACGTTTGTCAGTAGTCTTGCTGCTTGTGAATATTAGCATTTTAGGCCAAAGAAATAATTAACCATGTTTTAAACAAGACCTTTATTCAGTCAAATATGCATGAAACTTTGGGATTATTTTTGAAGTTTTAATTTAAAAAAAGTGTTTCAGTTAAATTAGTGAACAAAAATTCACTATAATTACAATAAAGGACATATTTGTTGAATTGAGTAATAGTGATAAATTGCTAACCTTTATTGGATATTTGCCATGTACCAAACATTTAGCTAAACATTTTTATTCTTTCCTCTGTTATTGAAGAATCTACCTTCTACCAGAAACAAAAATGCCACAGAATTGATTTCTCAGTTTTCCTCCATACTTACAAAGTTTTTCAGAGTCATGTGAATGATACTTTCCTTCTTTTGTTGAGCAAGGTGTTCTACTTAATAATTCTAGAACATGAGTGTGCTACATTTGAATTCAAATTCATCCATGACTGTGTAAGTGGAAATTGAGCTGAAACACACTTAGAGATTTGTAATGTCGTGGATGAACCTGGAGGACATGATGTAAGAGAGGTAAGAGAGCCGTAGAAGGACAAACCTCTTGGTTCCACTTAAGGGTGGTGGTTACCAGGGGTGGAGGGGAAGAGGACTGGGGGGTTGTTCAACTGGAATAAAGCCTCAGTTATATAAGATGAATTTTTTCTAGAGACCTGCTTACAGCATAGTGCCCATAGTCAACAATACTGTACAATGCACTTGAAGATTTGTCCAGAGAATAGATCGCATGCTAGGTGTTCTTACCACAGTAAAGAAGCAAGCAAACAAATCCATCTTGCTAGAGAATAGCAACACCCCCACCCTGCAAGACCAGATGAGTGGGGTAAAAGTTCATCTCCCTCACAAGAAAGTCCTCTGGGACACTAGACTTTCTTTCTTCCCTGCCTCTGAAGCTTCAAAAGAAAAGCTTCTTTCTACCAAAGCTCCAGGACAAAGAAGAAATGACCTGTCTGTTCTCCATCTCAGAGCAAGTCAGTGAGCTGCCAAGAGCCTGAAGGGAAGCAAGGTTGGTTGAAATAGACTTTCTGTGATGTTTTTGCAGGAAGGGACATGCTGACATTGCTCCTGATTCTTTTATCAAACTCCCCTTGCACCTCCCTCAGTTTGTGATTTAATTCCTCCTTTCCTCTCCAGGATCCTTTGCAAAGTCCCTGATCTCCTTCATTCTATATCCTACTAGATTTGGAGTTGAGGTCTCTGGTGATATGATCCTCCAGTGAAATCAGTATGCTAACTGCTCAATGTTTCTAATCGTCCCACCTCAGTGTACACGCACACACATACACAGGGGAAGATACACTTGATAGCACATGGATATACTCTGACAGATGTGCTGTTTTCTTTTGAATTATGATGAGGATGCTTACTATGAGACCTACACTTTTAACAAAATTTTAAAAGCATGATACCATTTGTTAGTTATAGAGACAGTGTCATACAATAGATCTGTAGAGCGTCGTCATCTTGCATGATGGAAACTTCATGCATGCTGAATAATAATGTCCCATTTCCCCTTCTCCTTTGCCCCTGACAACCACAATGCTATGCTCTAATTCTATGTGTTTGACTAGTTTAGATACTTCTTAGAAGTGGAATCATACATTTTTTGTGAAATATTATTCAGCCTTAAAATAGATATTTTTTAACTGGCACAAAGTTTGGGGCTTTCTATTTTGTTGTTTTTTACTTTGAATTAATTTTCCAAAATTTACAAATTGACTATTTTGCCAAAAACTATGATTTCTGCCTTCTATTGAAGTATTGATAGCTTCACAAAACTGGGTCACATTCCAATCTGGGAGTAGCCCATGAGAGCTGAGAAGGGTCTGCTTTTATAGTTTGGCTGCATTGCTTTAATATACCATTGTCAACTCATTACCCACTTTCTGTTACATTTCCTGGTTGGTTACTATAACATGAGGTGGTGCTAGTGGTAAAAACCTGCCTGCCATGCAGGAGGCTTGAGATGCAGATTTGATACCTGGAAGATCCCCTGGAAGAGGAAATGGCAACCCACTCCACTATTCTTGCCTAGAGAATCCCATGGACAGAGGAGCCTGCAGTCCACGAAGTCACAAAAAGCCAGACACAACTGAAGCAACTTAGCATGCATGCACACACACACATACAAGGGGTGTGCTCTGAATTCTGAATACTATAATGTGAAATTTTAATCTTGGTTGATAAGCTTGAAATTATATGTCCTTTTGGCTGAGAGATCACCCTCCAAGAGAAAAGCAAAGCAAATTACATGCTTGCATGTCCCTTGCAAACACTTCTTTATATCATCCAGACTGACTTGAGTCCCTTTTGATAAAATAGGAGGAGGAACTAAAATGTGCTAGAATATAAGTTCCACAAGGATGATGATTTCCATTTGTTTTCTTCACTACTGTATTTGCAGGACCTGAAACTGTTGACACATAGAAAGTACTCAATAAATACCATTGAATGACTATATGGACCAAATGCTTAAGCTATCTGCATGTCTTCCAGCTTCTTGAGATAGCAAAAGAGTATTCTACTCATTTTGGTATTGTGACCCTATATCATGGCTGAAGGATAAAACTAAAGATCTGAACTGTTTTATTTCTTTGACAGAGATTTAGTGGTTAAAGCAATGTGTAATTAAACTGCTTACATTCCAACTCTAGCTTTCTATCAATGGTTGTATGACCTTGGATACATTACTTACCTTTTTTTTGTACCTCAGTATCTCTATCTATAAAATGGCATTTGCCATAAGAATGAGTGAACTCGCTCAGTCGTGTCCAACTCTTTGAGACCCCATGGACTGTAGCCTGCCGGGCTCCTTCGTCCAAGGGATTTTCTAGGCAAGGATACTGGAGTGGGTTGCTATTTCCTTCTCCAGGAGATCTTCCCAAACCAGGGATTGAACCTGGGTCTCCTGCCCTGCAAGCAGACTCTTTACCATCTGAACCAACAGGGAAGCCCTCATTTACCTCTAGAGTCATGAAATTTAATAAGATAATTTACATAAAGCATTTAGCAGAATATTTAGCACAAAGCCCATACTTGATAAATGTTAGAAGTTAATGTTGTTACTAGAAGCTCAATTTTAGAATAGAGGCTAATAAATCACTCTATCTGGAGCAGAGAATTCACCTAGAACAGTTGTGGAAGGTAACAGCAAAGCTAAGCAGAGGGCACAGTTCTAAGGAATCTAGGCAGTAAGAGTGATACAGGGTGCATAAACAAGGAAATGGTTTAATATTCTCCCAAATATGCATGAGAAAATTAATATGAAGGTATCAAGGGATGGTCTGGATTAAAGGAAAGGCAGGTACTACCTATGGTCTCTATATGGACTAACACAGACCCTAGGCTTTCTTTTGCTTCTTTTCTTATCACATATGTAGAAATTATTCTTAGTTCCTTCAATCTGAGAAGTTTGATAGAGTTCTAAAACACTGATTAGTCTCTGGATTTGTAAATTAGGCAAAGCCAGGACCTTAGGCTCCCTCCCTCTGAGGAAGAACACTGCATCAGCACTTCCAGAACAATGAAGCCAATCAAGGGAGGAAATGTTATCACTCTGGTTGCTCTCCATGGTACTTATGCCTTTCAAAATATTGATAGCAGGTCCTTGTGAACAAGAGGTCATCTGGAAAGCTATCTTGGGAGCTCTTCAAAGGCAGCCTCTCCATGAGTTTCTTTATGACCCAGTGAGAGGAGTAAGCAAAGAAAGACATGTTGTTTGGGGTTGTTACAAGCTCTGTTCCACCTGAACTCTTTCCATCTATGGGTGGAAAATTCAGCTAGTCTCCAGGTTAGAGCTATTTCTCTAGGAGTAATAAATGGAATTTCCTAAATTGTTAAGATTATTAAACAGGGGGCATCTTAGAGACCTTCCCAGTCAGATACCCAGAGAAGGAAATTACTAAATAGCATCCTGAGAGGGGTAGATGGCTTTATGAAGGGGGAAAAAAAAAAGATTTGATTCTATATTCATGCAGATTATTAGCCTCTTACTCATGTATATATTTATTCACCTTTTCAACAAAAATATACTGAGTATCTATTCTTGGTGCTGCTGCTGCTGCTGCTAAGTCACTTCAGTCGAGTCTGAAAAGTATTGAATAACAATGTACCTGTCAACATGGGACATATATATATGTATGTGTCACATGCAAGTTCATGTCTAATGCCTTTAAAGCCTGTACAGAATAATAATCAGCAGCTTGAATTTCAGGATCACACAAACCTGGGATAAAATCCCATATTATTTATATGGTCTTAGGGAAAATAGTCTCTCTAAGCAGCAGCTACTTCATCAGTAAAATGAAGAAAATAGTAGAATCTATTTCATACCTTACTTTAAAGATTAAATGAAATAAAGCATGTAAAGAGGTTGTCATCATGCCAGGGACATAGCAAGTGTTCAATAAGAGATATTGAATTATAACAAACATGATGTCTCTTATAAAGACTCCGTATTCATTCCTCCTCAACTTTTCAGTAATAGCTCACTCTAGTAACAGGTTTCCGGAGAAGGTGATGGCACCCCACTCCAGTACTCTTGCCTGGAAAATCCCATGGATGGAGGAGCCTGGTGGGCTGCAGTCCATGGGATCTCGAAGACTCAGACACGACTGAGCGACTTCACTTTCACTTTTCACTTTCATGCATTGGAGAAGGAAATGGCAACCCACTCCAGTGTTCTTGCCTGGAAAATCCCATGGATGGAGGAGCCTGGTGGGCTGCAGTCCATGGGATCTCGAAGAGTCGGACACGACTGAGTGACTTCACTTTCACTTTTCACTTTCATGCATTGGAGAAGGAAATGGCAACCCACTCCAGTGTTCTTGCCTGGAGAATCCCAGGGACAGGGAAGCCTGGTGGGCTGCCATCTATGGGGTCGCACAGAGTCGGACACGACTGAAGTGACTTAGCAGCAGCAGCAACAGGCTTCATTCTACTCCCATGTAGTTATTCCTACACAAGTATTCGTATGTCTTTTAAACTTATCTGGTTGTGAACAAAAAAATAATGAAAGAACGAGCACTCATCTTTTAGAATCATTAGAAAAGCAGTAGATCCAGTCTATAAACTTGGCTTCATCAGTGTTATCAAACAGCTGTCAAAGTGTGAGCTAAAGTATTAAAGTGATTGATTGCTTTAAGAGCTTTTCATTTTTTATTTTGGATGTGAATTGATAATAAACAAATCAAAGCACATAACATTTAATAAGGTAGGCACTAGCAGTCATTAGAAAGGCAAAATAAAATTATGTCTTCTTAAATAATATTTGCAGTTCTCAAAATTTTGTCTCAGTGAAAATTATATTACTCTTCCTCAACACCTGAACAGTCTAGAAGCCCTAGAATAAAAGAGTAATTTAAGGTAATCCTTACTATAACAATCTCTAAATTATCCTTATAGATTCATTCAAAATTAAAGGTTCCTACATAAGGTTTTTATTATTTATGAATCTTTTTTTCTGAAGCTCTTCTACCCATTTACTACCAACTATGCACTGGGAAAAAGCTAGTTTTAGAAATAACTAAAAATTAGCCACCTATACAAATAATTTTCGAGGCCACAGAAGTTATACATATTATGTTTCTCCCTTGTCTACCTGGAATTTCAGTTAATACCTTCAATTACTATTTGAAACTCAAATTCTCATGAGGAAGGTAAACATTTAAACTGTTACCAAGTGTTTATATTTTGACATGAATTAATTTATTAGCATGTTAATGTGTAATTATATGCTCATTGACTGAGATTCAAACAGTACTGAGGACTGAAAAGAACACAGAATCTCTCATTCTTATTCTATGCAAAAAATGAACAACTGTCAAAGTTCCACATACATGCTTACATCTACACATATATATTTTTATGTAAATGGGGGCATATTATACATACTATTTTCAAATGTATTTTTTAAGCCAGCAACAAATTTTGATGACCCTTCTGTGGTTTTGTGTGTAGGGCCACTATTTTAGTAGCTGCACAGTGCTCATGTTTTATGTAACCATTCTTCTTAATAGTGAACATCTAGGTTATTGCCAGTTATTTGTTATTGCAAAAAAAGTGATGAAATTAATGTTCTTGTATACATATATGTGTCTTTGGTATATTGCTAAATATAGCTATAGGATAAATTAATATATTCCAGACATAAAATTACAATAATAATACTTAATGTATTTAAAATGTGATCAGTTCAGTTCAGTCGCTCAGTCGTGTCCGACTCCTTGCGACCCCATGAATAGCAGCAAACCAAGCCTCCCTGTCCATCACCAACTTCCAGAGTGTACTCAAACTCATGCCCATCAAGTCAGTGATGCCAGCCAGCCATCTCATCCTCTGTCATCTCCTTCTCCTCCTGCCCACAATCCCTCCCAGCATCAGGGTTTTTTTTCCAATGAGTCAACTCTTCACATGAGGTGGCCAAAGTATTGGAGCTTCAGCTTCAGCATCAGTCCTTCCAATGAACACCTAGGATTTATCTCTTTCAGGATGGACTGGTTGGATCTCCTTGCAGTCCAAGGGACTCTCAAGAGTCTTCTCCAACACCACAGTTCAAAAGCATCAATTATTCAGTGCTCAGCTTTCTTCACGGTCCAACTCTCACATCCATACATGACCACTGGAAAAACCATAACCTTGACCAGATGGACCTTTGTTGGCAAAGTAATGTCTCTGCTTTTTAATATGCTATCTAGGTTGGTCATAACTTTCCTTTCAAGCAGTAAGCGTCTTTTAATTTCATGGCTGCAATCACCATCTGCAATGATTTTGGAGCCCCAAAAAATAAAGTCTGACACTGTTTCCACTGTCTCCCCATCTATTTCCCATGAAGTAATGGGACCAGATGCCATGATCTTAGTTTTCTGAATGTCGAGCTTTAAGCCAACTTTTTCACTCTCCTCTTTCACTTTCATCAAGAGGCTTTTTAGTTCCTCTTCACTCTCTGCCATAAGGGTGATGTCATCTGCATATCTGAGGTTATTGATGTTTCTCCCGGCAATCTTGATTCCAGCTTGTGCGTCTTCCAGCCCAGTGTTTCTCATGATGTACTCTGCATAGAAGTTCAATAAGCAGGGTGACAATATACAGCCTTGACGTACTCCTTTTCCTATTTGGAATCAGTCTGTTGTTCCATGCCCAGTTCTAACTGTTGCTTCCTGACCTGCATATAGGTTTCTCAAGAGGCAGGTCAGGTGGTCTGGTATTCCCATCTCTTTCAGAAATGTGATAAATTATGCCAAATTGCCTTCCAGAAACATTTCATCAATCCAGAATTCCACTGTGTATTTTAGGAGTTATGCAAGTAACAGAAAATCCTATTAAAAGTAACAAATAGATGGAGGTTTATTTTTCTCACAGACTAGTAAGTGTGGAGGCAGACAGCTACTGGCATTTGTTCAGTTATATTATAGTTGCACATCTTTGACTTCCTTGGCCTTTCCCTTATGATGAAAAGAGGACAGTCATTGCTCCAAGTATCATGATTACATTCAAAACGTAATAAAGCTAAGATAAGAAGGTATCACCTACAAATTTACTTTCTCATCAACAATGTCCACTTCAGAGTTTTTCATATATTTATTGATAAAACTCTGTTATATGACCTCCACAGCTGCAGGGAAATCTGAGAAATGGCTGTTTACATTTTTGGTTTCTAACATTAAGGTAGACAAGGGAGAAAGTGGCAGAACATGGATATGGGTTAGCAAAATATCAATGTTTATTAAACCCACAGAAGTGTTTGAGAATTCCCATTTTATTACATCCTCACCAACACTAGAAAACTCAAGCTTTTAACCCACCTATTGGGTACTGAAAAATATATCCAATTTTTAAATTTTTAATTTACCTAATAATCTATGAAGTTGGTCATCTTTTTATTTTTTTTAAATATTTGGCCATTTATAATTCTCTTCTATGAATTTTCAGTTTATATCAATTGTTCATGAATTGCTCATCTTGTAACAATACATTCCAGGAGTAGGTTAACATAGAGAGATATTTCATTGGGATAAGTCATAAAAAAATGATTACCAAACAAGAACTATGAACTGAAAAGTAGGACACTGAATATAAACCTCAAGAACATCCTTTGTTTTTAAGTTCATCATTACATTAAAGAATAATAACTGTCCACTGCAACTCCACAAACTCAGAGGGTCAGAGAGGTTGTAAAGTTAAGGTGTTATTCTAAGATTCTTTGATAAAACTAGTTTAGATGTTCAGAATAGCTAATCAGAATTACTTATGGATTACGCCCACTTACTCAATGTTCCTAATCCTCAATACAAAGATAATGAATCAGTATTTTTTTTTCTTCTTTTTCCCTCATAAGGGCACGGTCAATCCAATGTTTAGCAGGTTGGATAGGCAAATCATCAGTCTCAAGGGAGGTTATTTCTCTCCGTGGTGCTGAAAGTAAATAGCTTTGTAGGAAAAAAAAAAAAAAAAAGAAGAAAAAAACCAGGGGAACAAAATTTCAACAAAACTCAGACTTCACAATAGAAATTAGTACTTGTTTTCAAATTAAAAGTACCAACAGATTACAGTGTAAATAAACTGTGCTAGTTTTATAGGTTTGTTATTAGTTAGCAAAATAAAAGCATTACCTATTATTCTCTATGTAGAATAAAAATTTAATTAATTTGATCTGTAGTATAACTGAATATCTTCTGTTGCTCATTTTGATTTTTTAAATTTGCTTTATTTATTTCCTTAGTTTTAAAAGCTAAAAATCTCTATATTCATCTTTGGGAAAATTCAATGGGGATATTAAGAGATCTACTGACCTAATCTGCCTTACCTTTTATCTCATATCTCATAATAAAAAATAACCTACCCCAAATTACCTAAGGACTTTGGGGAAATTTCTATGTAGCTACAACAGTTGTCTACTAACTGTAACTACAGTTAGTTCAACAGTGTGCAAACTTTGGGTGCAGACTCTGGAATTAGACTTCCTGAGTAGAAACTCCAATTCTAGTACTTATTATCTATGTGATTTTAGGTAAAACTCTTATCTTCTCTTTGTCTCAGGTTCTTCTTATGTTAACTGGGAATAGTAACAGTATATATTACATAGAGCTATTATGCATGTTTAATAACATTTAATGCATATAAACATCTCTATGCCTGTTGTTGCAAAAAAAAAAAAACTATAAATGGGTGAAATGGAAAAGAGGATGTTCTTTGGTCTGTTCTTTGTGCATTATTTTTAAACATCTTATTCATTTTTGATCTTATGAATTTTCTGTAAATAGACTAAATATGGGTTTACAGATGAGGAAACTTAAGACAGAGAGAGGTGAACCTATTACCTCTCCATTCACTTAATAGAAAACTCCCCTTCATAGAATTCTGTTCTATACAGGTGAGCATCACATTAAAAGATTCTTAGTTGTTTAGAAGTGACAAAAAATGTACTGGAGAGATTAGAGAGAGCAAGCAGATGGGTTGTTAAGGAAATAGTCTGCCCGTTTCATGATTTGACTCGAACCCACCCTGCTTTTAGCGTAAAGGGTTACTGATTGGGAAGAAACTAGACAACAGCTATAACACAGAGCCTAGGCTTTTGCAGACAAATTAATGAGTCAGTGTAACCCAGCCAAATTTATAAAGTAACTAGTTCAATAAAGTGATCAGCAAAGACTTGTCTGCAAGTGTCCTGCCTCTTAAGGGATAGTGCACAAAAACAGCAGATATTGTAAACAAAATTACAAACAAACTATTTAGATTATTTTCAAGTAAGTCAGAGGAGTATGTTTGGAATTAGAAACCTCAGTAACACAGGGATGTAGGTGTGAGAAGGATTGCTTTGCTTTGCTTTATAAAATTCATCTTCACTAGATTATGTCCTTTCTCCTCACCTGCTATTCATTTCCTCACCCCATCCCACCACCATAATTTAACTTCCTTACCAGTCTATTTGCTCTCAGAGTCTACTACCACCTAACTTACCAAACTAGAGAAGTATGTAAGCAAAGGGTGTCTCCTCAGAGACACAAAAAAGAAAAAGCAACATATTAGAAATTTGGGTTATAGAAACTCCTGGAATCAGCCTCCAAGATCTGAAGGCTTAACATTTGTAAGGGATTCAGGAAGATCGGACATTTTTTGATAAAAAGTTCATTGTCCTAGATAAGAATTGGCTTTACTTAGAACAAGCTAGCCCTCATGAACTTAAACATTGAGACCAGTCAGGATGGAGGAAGGGGTTGGAGAGATTTTAGCAGCTTATAAATGCTAATGATACATATTGTGACCACAGGATCTTTGCTGTGGAGTTGAGTGAATATGCTACTGAAAGAAGAAAAAAGAACACTGGTTCCAATTATTAAAATGATTTCTTGGCAATAACAGAAACAGTGTTTAAGATATGGTCCTCTGAATTATACAGGCAGGTTGAAATAAAAATTATGTGCTAAGCCAAAGAGGAGAATTAATGGTCAAAATTCTTGGTCCTGTCAGAGAGACCGAATTGGTGTTTCTAAAAGGCAGGAGTAAGGGGGTAGAGTTCATAGAGTCTCCTATTCTAATTTTTTGGGGAGCACAGTCACATTGAACATTGGAATGCCACAGGGACCCAACTGTTCTAATTATTATGCAGTATATGAAATTAATGGAAACCACACTGGGAAAAAAATATATAGTTTATTTTCAGTCCATGGAAATGTCTAGTATCTCTTGGGAATGAAATTACTCAGGAAAACAAGTGAAACAGAATATGATAGCTCTATGATATGTTTAATTTCTGCCTATAATTTAATTGAGCTGACTGATAGCCAAGCTTATTCAGCTACATGGGAACACAACAGCTTCAATGTCCAATTGGCCAATCTTCCCATATCACCCTTGTTCAAAATAGGATCCTATTTGGGGTCTCTAAGTCTCCCTTTCACAATTCACCAAACTCATTTGGTGCTATATTTTGTGGATGCAATTAACTAGCATTAGAAAACCCTGATTAAAGCATTATGATTAATTCAAGCATATTCATTTCCACTTCATCAGTCCTGTTCATCTGAATCTGCTCAGTGCCTCGTTTTAGACCCTGCTCCTTTATTGAAATAAAAAATGAAAATATCTTCTCTGTACCAATAGCAGAGAGGGGGAAAACGGGTGCCATGGGGTTGTGTTTTGATCTATTTGCAGGTTCTTCCAGAGCTGGGAGCCTATAAATTTATTATGCTAAGAACATTATTAGACTTGAGTCTTAGATCAGATGTAAATTTCAAAGGAAGCTTAAGTAGCACGTTTCTCCCTCATTGAAGTATCAAGTATCAAAATGGTATTTGATGTCCAAGAAACTTTTAAAGTTTTCCATTTCCTTTGAGCAAAGAAGGGCATAATTTTCTACCAACAAAAAGGATTTAAAGTCCCAATTTCTGTATTTTTCTCAGAAGTTCTTTTTCCTCCACTTAGACTATTTTCTTGCTTAGCTTTTCCTCTGTTTCTTAATGGTTTGTCTATCCCCAGGATCCTTAGATTTCTTTACAAAGTTACTCTGTACTTCTACATTGCCATCTATCACCTGTGAGGAAGAGAAACTGGTTCACAGCATAAAGCACCAAGGATTTAGCTGAAAACGAATCTGGTGAAATGACTTTTTGAGAGAGAGAAAGAATCCAGAGAGTGAACTCACCCACTAATAAATGCATGGTGTAGGGAGATTCCAGCCCTGCTCCCATGTATATTAACGCCTTACTGATTTTCCCACTCCACAGTGCAAGATGAGCCACATTTAGGTTGGCACATGTTTCATTCTCTGCCAGCCTAAGTGTGAGGAAATTTCACCAGAGAAGTAGCAAAGTTGAAACTGCTCCAATCATAACCACATGCCCTGGTGTGTGTTACTAACCATCTACAACATTTTAGTAAATAAGCCACGGAATATTGCATCGTGTTATCACTGTGTTAAGTCCTACTAGTCCCAGAAATTGAAACAAACCAGGAAAGGAAGCAGGTTGACACAATCAAAAACATAAAACTCATTAGCATAAGCCATCTGGAAGTGATTTCAAGACAGGAAGTTTAGAGGTATGCTTCAACAAAAGGCATGAGCATGAACGTGTGTGTATGTGTAGACATAGGGGAGGGGATGTCTCAAACGACTTTAATAATTTCAAGGTCTGTTCTTTAAAAAAAAATTCTTGGTTTCAATAATTAATTCATCCAATTTTTTCATGGAGAAGTATATTATTTTAAATATAGCAGTGTGTGCATGTCAATCCAAGATTCCTAGTCTGTCCCTCCCCTGCACCCTTCCCAGCATAACCATAAATTCATTCTCTAAACCTGTGAGTCTATTCCTGTTTTATAAATAAGTTCATTTGTATCATTGTTTTAGATTCTGCATATAACAGTATCATTTAATGATATCTGTCTTTCTCTGTCTGACATACTTTACTTAGTATGATCATCTCCAGGTTCATCCATGTTGCTGCAAATAGCATTGTTTCATTCTTTTTTAATGGCTAAGTAGTATTCCATTGTATATATATACCACTTCTTTATCCACTCATCTGTTGATGGACATTTAGGTCGCTTCTGTGTCTTGGCTATTGTAAACAGTGTTACAGTGAACACTGGGGCGTGTTTTTCTTTATGAAACGTATTTTTCTCCAGATATATGTTCAGGAGTGGGATTGCTGGATCATATGATAGCTCTATTTTTAGCTTGTTAAGGAACCTCCTTGCTGTTTTCTATCATGGCTGTACCAATTTACATTACCACCAACAGTGTAGAAGGGTTCTCTTTTCTCCACATTCTCTCTGGCATTCATTGTTCGTAGATTTTTTGATGATGGCCATTGTGACTGGTGTGGTGATATCTCATTATAATTTTGACTTATGTTGCTCTAATAATTAGTGATGTTGAACATCTTTTCATGTGTTTGTTGGCTATCTGTATGTCTTCTTTGGAGAAATGTTTATTTAGGTCTTCTGCCCATTTTTTTGACTGCATTCTCTCTCTCTCTTTTTTTATGTTGATCTTCAAGAGCTGTTTGTAAATTTTGGAGATTAATCCCTTGTTGGTTGCACTGTGTGCAAATACATTCTCCCATTCTGTAGGTTGACTTTTTTTTTCACTTTCTTTTTGCATGCAAAAGCTTTTGAGTTTAATGAGTTCCCATTTGTTTATTTTTGTTTTTATTTCTATTACTCTGGGAGATGGATTCAAAAAGATATTACTGTGACCTGTTACATATCTATACACAAACAATGAAAGATCAGAAAGAAAAGTTAAGGAAAAATCCCGTTTACCACTACACCAAAAAGAGTAAAGTATCTAGGAATATACCTGCCTAAGGAGGCAAAAGACCTATACTCCAAAAACTATAAGATGCTGATGAAAGAAACTGAATATGACACAGATAGAAAGATATACCATGTTCTTGGATTGGAAGAATCAGTATTGTCAAAATGACTATACTACCGAAGACAATCTACAGTTTCAATGCAACCCCTTTCAAATTACCCATGGCATTTTTTTTCCCTACAGAACTAGAACAGAAAAAAGATCTTAAAATTTGTATGGAAACCCAAAGGACCCCAAATAGCTAAAGCAACTTTGAGAAAGGAAAAAAAGCTGGAGAAATCATGCTTTCTGACTTCAGACTATATATACTAAGCTTCAGTCATCAAAACAGTATGATACTGGCACAAAAGCAGAAATATAAATCAATGGAATAGGATAGAAAGCCCAGAAATAAATCCATGCACCTATGACCAATTACTCTGTGACAAAGGTGAGAAGACTATAAAATGGAGAAAAGAGAATCTCTTCAGTAAATGATACTGGGAAAACTGGAAACTATATGTTGAAACTGAATTTAGAACATTCTTTAATACCATATGCAGAAATAAACTCAAAATAGATTAAAGACCTAAACATAAAATCAGATACTACACAACTCTTAGAGAAAAATGCATGTACTTCTATTTTTTATGCCTTTGAACAATTTCAGTAGATGAAATGTTTCATATGGTGAAATGGTAAGGCACTCAAATAGGCTTGTTGAATCTCTCAATAAAAGGCTGTACTGTCCCAAATCACCTATATCACCGAATCTTGAAGAAAAGCAAGCATTTTTTTTTTTAGTTAAGACACAGTGTTATCAAAGAGGGAGTATTCTTATATAATTGTATTACTATGAACTAGCTAGAATGTATTCATAAGACTCAGTTCAGTCGCTCAGTTGTGTCTGACTCTTTGCGACCCCATGGACTGCAGCACGCCAGGTCTCCCTGTCCATCACCAATTCCAGGAGTTTACTCAAACTCATGTCCATTGAGTCAGTAATGCCATCCAACCATCCCATCCTCTGTTGTCCCCTTCTCCTCCTCCCTTCAATCTTTCCCAGCATCAGGGTCTTTTCTAATGAGTCAGTTCTTCTTATCAGGTAGCCAAAGTATTAGAGTTTCAGCTTCAGCATCAGTCCTTCCAATGAATATTCATAATGTTAGTCAATTATAATATATTCTCACGTAGGAGTGAGTCTGTGAAAAAGAGAACACAGGGCTAGAAGGGAGACAACTCAGACATAAGTTCAGACTTTACCTCTTAACTTTCCAAGTATCCTCGAGTAATATAACTATTCTGAATCTTAACATTCCCATCTGGGAAATGGGCATGCATAAGACAGATTTTAAATCCCAATAAAAGTCACAGTGGAGATCTAAGTGAGACAGTAGCTGTGGATGAGCTTTATAAAAGTGAAGCACAGTCTCATCTTTTATGTGATGGCTAGGTTCTATGATGGGGTTCTCAAGGCAAGAATACTGAAATAGTTTGCCATTCCATTCTCCAGTGGACCACATTCTGTTAGACCTCTCCACCATGACCTGTGGAAACAGTGTCAGACTTTATTTTTGGGGGCTCCAAAATCACTGCAGATGGTGACTGCAGCCATGAAATTAAAAGATGCTTACTCCTTGGAAGGAAAGTTATGACCAACCTAGATAGCATATTAAAAAGCAGAGATGTTACTTTGCCAACAAAGGCAATTCAAAGGCTATGGTTTTTCCAGTGATCATGTATGAATGTGAGAGTTGGACTGTGAAGAAAGGTGAGTGCTGAAAAATTGATGCTTTTAAACTGTGGTGTTGGAGAAGACTCTTGAGAGTCCCTTGGACTGCAAGGAGATCCAGCCAATCCATCCTGAAGGAGATAAGTCCTAGGTGTTCATTGGAAGGACTGATGCTGAAGATGAAACTCCAATACTTTGGCCACCTCATGCAAAGAGTTGACTCATTGGAAAAGATCCTGATGCTAGGAGGGATTGGGGGCAGGAGGAGAAGGGGATGACAGAGGAGGAGATGGCTGGATGGTGTCACCGACTCAATGGACATGAGTTTGAGTAAACTCCGAGAGTTTGTGATGGACAGGGAGGCCTGGCATGCTGGCAATTCATGTGGTCACAAAGGCACAACTGAGTGACTTAACTGAACTGAAATGAGGTTCTAAGATTACTACATTAAATGAAATTCAGTTATACTAAAAAAAAGTAAATTTTTGTTAGTCTGAAATTCTGCTTCAATTGGGTGTCCTGTATTTTATCAATCAACTCTAATTCATAGTCATTCTCACATACCATAAGAAAGCCAATGCTGTCATTTCTCTGGCCAGTACAACTGGCTTTGCTTCAGTCTTGGAACGGATCTTGTTTTCTTCGCTCAAGAGCCACATGGAGAAAGTTGGCTTAAGAGCCAGATTGTATGAAAAATGTGCACCTTTGATTAGCAGGCTCACATTTAGTGACTTGAGTGCTCACTATACACCAAGGTGTGTGGGATCTGAGAGAAAGATGAGCAGAAAGCAAGACTTCTTTTAGCTCCTGCTCCCTTAGGGCACACTCCTGGTAAATAAAGGGAATAATGAAATTTATGTTTTCTTTTTTTTTTTTTTTGACAAATCAGTATACATTAATAGAACAATGTGCAGCACAGGAATTATATAAAGTACCACAAAATATCCACAAACATTATTTTATGATAACTACTAGTCAGAAACCCCATACATGTAACCTCCCAAGGAAAAAGAATTTTATTTTCAGCTTCAGACACATTTTAGTGATCTTTGATCAGACATATCTTAGTGATGTTTGGTCAATCTTTAAAGCCTCTCAATACCACATCCAGTAGTTTTCATTCCCCCCACCCAAAACATTAAAACAACCATTGGGAGCCTTCTTAGCTCTGTACTTCCTGTAGGAGTTTTATGATGTAGAGAATGCTCCAAGATGAGCATGAGGATCTTCACACAGCCTCATTATCACAGATTAGAAAGTTGGAAAACAACACCGGTCATGTGCATGCATCACCTTGACAGCCTGTCGTCAAAAATGAACCCTCGAAACAGAATTTTAATGTGGATACCATGGAGATAGGAAATGGCTCCTCTTCAGTACCCAGATAAAAGATCATCACATAATATATTACAACCCACATTGTTGTCTCTTGTTTAAAAAAACAGATCCCCTGTCTTTTGAAACCAAATTACTGCAATTAGTGACTCATCCAAGCATGGATAAAGCGGTATGGTATTAAAGATAATAGTGTAACTGTCGAAAAAGGTAAGATCCTCAATTTGTTAGAATTTTTTAAATCTATTACTTTATTTGAAATTAAAAGTATTCATTATACAGTTTTTTAAAAGCCTTAATCATACAACTTTTGAAATAGTTCATATGTATCTATGTAAGATTTCTTTTTGATTCCAGTTCTCTTAGCACACTCAATCTACAGTCAAAATATCCACAAGAGTTGCAGTGGTTTCCATGTGAGGAAATTCCCAACAACTGCGAAGCCGCCGTGATCTGGAGTGCCTTGTTATAACTTTCATCCTGTAATTAGATGGCTATGTCAGCCCTGCTCCTGAGTCAGGGGGTCAGTGCTCGGAGCTGTGCCCCGTGTGTTGTGAACCAGGGAGTCACTCCCAGGAACTTCAGAGAACCTGCTGTTGTGGCTGTGTGATTCTTGACATTGAACTGTAAAGTGATTTGCACCCTAGTCATTAGAATTTTTTTGGAAACTAAATATACACAGTGAATTTCTAAGTTTTCTTCAAATAAGTCTCCCTTTCTCCTTCTTCGTTAAACCAAGAATGTATCTGCACTACCTAAGGAATTGCAAACACAGGAATGGGCAGTGATTTGGTGGAGTCAGACATTAGAGAGCGCTCCCTCAGACCATCGGTATAAATAAATTTCCCTCGTGCAGACTTAGGACTGGCAATGTAGGTGGAAGAGGTAAGGAAGCAGAGTGGTTGGTGCCCATCTGGTTCTTTCCCCTTGTGTGTGTATTAGTCACTCAGTCACATCTGACTCTGTGACCCCATGGACTGTAGCTCGCCAGGCTCCTCTGCACATGGGATTCTCCAGGCAAGAATACTGGAGTGGGTAGCCATTCCCTTCTCCATGGGATCTTCCCAACCCAGGAATCAAACCTGTATCTTCTGCATTGCAGGGATATTCTTTACCATCTGAGCCACCAGGGAAGCCCTCATCATTGTTCAAATACTCAGGTCTCAGAAAATGCTGAAGGTTTGTGTGACTTTAATATCTCACATCTGCTTTATAAATCATTCTCTCTCCCTCTCTTTCTCTTTCCCCCTTTCTCCTTCCCTCTCTCTCAAAGTATTTGATAAACAAATCAGAGATTGAACTAGAAATAGGAGTGAGTGTATTGTCTTGAGTTCCCCTCTTTACTTCTCTGAGCCTTCTACATATATATAATTTGGAGGAGGAAGGGATATGTTGAACTGTTTCCAAAATTTTCTTTCATTTTAATATTCTCCAAAGAACATTGTTAAAGTTGGTCTGAAATTATAAGCTCTGCTCTCAGAAGTGTTTGAGACTAGATGGTGTCAGGGTTAGGTTTGAGCAAACAATTTAGTAGATACAAATGTGGATACAAATCAAAACAGTACTTTTGTTCTTTCAGCTCAGCCAATGTGATGAGAACGCTGCTAAAGAATCAGTAATATTCAGGGAGTTCCCACCAGCACCTTCTTTACTCATAGGCCAAACTTGATGCCATATCTTACACTGAAGTAGTCAATGTAGTTTCCTCTCTCAGCAGAATAGCCACCAAAGGATGTGTGTGTGTGTGTGTGTGTGTGTGTGTGTGTGTACGCACACGCATGCACATGCTTGTGTGACAAGGGGCAGGAGAGGGAGGCGGAGAGAGAGAAAGGGGTGGCTGGCAGGGATAGGGAAAGAAAACCAGAGAGACAGAGAGAATTAAGATGTATCATTTTTTTTTGCTAGTGTATCTGTTGAGGTGTGAATCTTAATGAATGAAAAGTCTCAAATGAGTTGTGGTCTCTGTGGCCAGTTTGCTTCTTCTCAAACTTGCTACACGCTGCAGCAATCTTTTCATGCTCAATAAAAACATGTATAGCTTGTGCCTTGGAAATGTTGATTATAAGTGTGCAGCTTTGAGAAACTCTTTCTTGAGAAAAAAATTGGTTACATAAACCAATTCTGTAAGCCTCTCTTGCTTGTTAAACTGAACAGATATTTTACTCAGTCTAATTCCTTTCTCTTTATATAGTGATTCATTTCCTTTCTCCTCACGGAGAAAAGCAAATTCAATCTCTAAATTTGTTTACACTGATCAGCTCCTTCTGCTGGCTAAGGTAGAAAAAAATGGGGTAGAAGGTAGGGACTTCAATTATAAATTATTCTAAAAAGACTTGTAGAATACATTTTTTATCCATTTTAAAGAAGCATGCTGTACATGCTGAAACAATCAAAAGAGAAATTAGAGCAGTAAAGTCCACTGGTGAACTCAGAAAGTCTAGAAGCCGTAATCAAATTCCCTGCTTTCCTCATGAAGCCTGTGTACAGCCCAACTTCATCTGCACATGTCGAGTCATCTTTCCTGGCCAATCACATGTGCACTTAACTGCCTACATATCATATTAGAAATGTCATCAGCAATTATTATATTTCATCATGAATCAGTTTGCAAATTAATTATGTGCAAAGTTGCTTCAGTCATGTTCAGCTCTTTGCAACCCTATGGACCATAACCAACTCTTTTGTCCATGAAATTCTCCATGCCCACCTCCAGGGAACTTCCTGACCCAGGGATTGAACCCACATCTCTTACATCTCCTGCATTGGCAGGTGGGTTTTTTTTGTTTGTTTGTTTGTTTTTAACCACTAGAACCATATACCTTCAGACGTTATAACCGTAAGGATGCTTAAGATACCTTCATGAAATGACAAAATCATGATGGTATTCATATTCTTGTTTTAAACGATAAGGAAAGAATTACATAACCTTCAGTTCCCCATGAATCTGATGAAGTAGATATTATATACACTGAAGCATGTTATTTAATTGTTTGGGATGAGTGCACCTTTTCAAGACTGGCTACTACCACTTCAACCCCAAATTTCTACTAAACAAGACATTGTCAAATTTTGTCCAATATAGTGAACATCACATTTCAAAATGATTATCAAACAGAAGACTCAGGTGATCTTTATTTTCTACTTTGAAGTTACTTTTAGTTGAATTGATTTTAGTCAAGATCTCTCTGGTAAGATCTAATACTATATGAATTTTTAAAGTTTTTTTGTTGTTGTTTATGGTAACAATGGTATATGTACCCAAAATAAATTTATAATAAATGCAAATAATTTACAGTGACAATAATTAAAACTCCATATATCCACCATCTATTTAGGGGTTAAAACTCCCATATACCCACCATCAGTTTAGAGGTTAAAAACCATCATTAATTGTTGCATATAAGCCCTATTTTATCATCCTCTCATACAACTACCTGAGTTATTCATTGTCCTGAATTACATGTCTACTGTTTCCTTGCTTTATGTTTTAAGATTTTGCCCTATATACATCACCTGGTGGCTCAGATGTTAAAGAATCTGCCTGCAATGCAGGAAACTCAGGTTCGATCCCCAGCTTGGGAGGATCCCATGGAGAAGGGAATGGTGACTCATTCCAGTATTCTTGTCTGGAGAATTCCATGGAGAAAGTAACCTGGCAGACTATAGTCCTTGGGGTCACAAAGAGTTGGACATAACTGAGTAGCTTTCACAAGCAAAAAATACCTCACCAAGCATTAAATCATTTAATTTTTCAGGTTTTTGAACTTGACGTATTAATATACAGAATAAAAGTGTAGGAATTCTTTCATCACTTGATTTTTTTTCTCCCAATATTACATTCTTCAGATTTATCCATGATGATGGTATAGGTTTAGTTCACTTATTTTCAGTTCTGTCTAGAAATCCTTTAATCGACACCATGTTATTTTTCCATTTTCCTTTCAGTGGATGTTTGGGCAGTTCCACTTTTTTTCCCCCACTCTTGCAATGAACATACTTGGATATAATTCATGAAAACATGTGCAAGATTTCTCAAAAGATCACTGGTTTGAAGGGAATAGGCAATTCAGCTTCACAAAATATTGCCAAGTTATGTCTAAAGTAGTTGCACAGATTTATATTACTGATAATGCCATCAGATTATAAGCGACCCTATTCCACATCCTTATCATTTCTTGTTATTGTCAAACTTTTTGATCTCTGTGTATCTAATGGAGGTAAAACAGAAACTCATTGTCACTTGTATTTTGAAGATTACTAACAATGTTGAATATATTTTAATAAATTTATAGCCATTTTTTTTCTTTTCCAAAGTCTATTAAAGTTCTTTATCCATTTTGATTGGATCACATTTTTTGTTGTTGGTTTTTTACATTTCATCATGTATTCAGGAAAAAACTACTTTATAAATATATTCTTACAATGCCTAAGTTTGTATTTTGACATTTCTTATCATAACTTTGATGAATATGTTTTATTCTTCATGAGGTTATATTTTTCAATTTTTTATAATTTGCATTTTTTTGAAGTTTATCCTTTAACATTTTATCCTTACTTAGTTCTAGATTATGGATATTCTTCTGTGTTTTATCCTATAAGCTTTCAAGTATGCTTTCAAAATAGAACTTTCTTCCTGTATGATGTGATTGAGGGTTCAGCTTTTCCCTTCAGGATAACAAATTGTTCCAGCATAGTTTTTTGAGTCATAGTCAAATTTTCTTATATGAAGTATTATTTCTGGACTTTTGTTGTGTTTGTTTGGTCCATTTTTCATTCTCTGCTACAAGATCATACATTAATGTTTACAACTTGATTACAAATCTTCATTTCTGCTGGTATAGTTGTCCCACATATTCTTCAGAAATCTCTTAGACAACATCTGACCTTTTGTTTTTACATTTATATCTCAAAATCAACTTGTCAAGTTCTACAAAACATGCTGTTGGCATTTTGATTAGAATTGCATTGGATCTAAAAATCAATCTAGTAAGTATTGATGTCTATATGATATTTAGCTTCTAATTCATGGACATGGCATAAAACTCCATTTACTTCTATCTTATTTAACATCCAAAGTTTTAAAATTTTTCTCCACAGTGGACTTACTCATCTTTTTAGATTTATAACTTAAACTTGTTGTACCTGGGTAGTATCCAGTAGGTGATATGTTTTCAGATTATATTTTTTGCTGGTTAAAGATATAAAAAAATTTATTTGGAATTTATGTTATTTTTTTTATTCAGCAACTGTCGAATTCTTTTATTAATTATAATAGTATATCTGTGCATTGTTTTGAGTTTTTTATGTAGGCATTTTATCATCTACATGTAATGATAGAATGTTTTCTTCCTTTCCAGTTGTTCTTTAGTCACCAAGTCATGTCCAACTCCTTGTGACCCCATGGACTGCACCACACCAGGCTCCCCTGTCCTTCATAACTTCCAGAGTTTCCTCAAACACAAGTCCTTTGAGTTGGTGATGCCCTTCAACCATCTCGTCTTCTGTCACCCTCTTCTCCTCCTGCCCTCAATCGTTCCCAGAATCAGGGTCTTTTCTATGAATCGACTCTTCACATCAGGTGGCCAAAGTATTGGAACTTCATCTTCAGTATAAGTACTTCCAGTGAATATTCAAGGTTGATTTTCTTTAGGGTTGACAGGTTTGATCTCTTTGCAGTCCAAGAAACTCAAGAGTTTTCTCCACCACCACAATTCAAAAGCATCAATCCTTCAGAGTTCAGCCTTCTTTATGGTCCAGCTCTCACATCCGTACATGACTTATATGACCATTGGAAGAACCATAGCTTTGACTATACGAACCTTTGGTGGCAAAGTGATGTCTCTGCTGTTGAATATGCTCTCTGGGTTTGTCATAGCTTTGCTTCCAAGAAGCAAGCGTCTTTTAATTTCATGGCTGCAGTCACTATCCAGAGGAACTTTAGAGCCCAAGAAAATAAAATCTGCCCCTGTTTCCACTTTATCCCCATTTATTTGCCATGAATAATGGGACTGGATGCCATGATCTTAGTTTTTTGAATGCTGAGTTTTAAGCCACTTTTTCACTCAACTCTTTCACCCTAATCAAGAGTCTCTTTAGTTCTTCTTTGCTTTCTGCCATAGAGTGGTATCATCTATATATCTGAGTTTATTGATATTTCTCCTGACAATCTTGATTCCTGCTTGTGATTCATCCAGCTAGGCATTTTGCATGATGTACTTTGCATAGAAGGTTAAATAGCAGGATGACAATATAGAGCCTTGACATACTCCTTTCCTAATTTTGAACCAGTCTACTGTTCTATGTCTGGCTCTTACTGTTGCTTCTTGACATGCATACAGGTTTCTCAGTAAGGTGGTCTGGTTTTCCCATCTCTTGAAAAATTTTCCACTGTTTGTTGTGATCCATACAGTCAAAGGCTTTAGTGTAGTCAGTGAAGCAGAAGTAGATGTTTTTTTGAAGCTTCACTTGAAGGATTTTGAGAATTACCTTGCTAGTATGTGAAATAAATACAATTATATGATAGTTTGAACATTCTTTGGCATTACCCTTCTTTGGGATTGGAATGAAAACTGACTTTTCCAGTCCTGTGGCCACTGCTGAGTTTTCCAAATTTGCTGGCATATTGAGTGCAGGACTTTCACAGCATCATCTTTTTGGATTTGAAATAGCTCAGCTGGAATTCCATCACCTCCACTGGGTTTGTTTGTAGTAATGCTTACTAAGGCTCACTTGATTTCACACTCAGGGATGTCTGGCTCTAGATGAATAACCACACCATAGAGGTTATCTGGGTCATTAAGACTTTTTTTTTTTTTTTTTTTTTACAGTTCTTCTATGTATTCTTGCCATCTACACTTAATCTCTTCTGCTTCTGTTAGGTCCTTGACATTTCTGTCTTTTATTGTGCCCATCTCTGCATGAAATTGGTATATCCAAATTTTTTTTTTTTTTAAAGAAATCTCTAGTTTTTCCCATTCTATTGCTTTCCTCTATTTCTTGGTACATTGTTCACTAAAGAAGGTTTTCTTATCTGTCCTTGCCAGTCTCTGGAACTCTGCATTCAGTCGGGTATATCTTTCCCTTTCTCCTTTGCCTTATGCTTCTCTTCTTTTCTCAGCTATTTGTAAGGACTGCTCAGACAACCATTTTGCCTTGTTGCATTTCTTTTTCTTTGGGGTGGTTTCAGTCACTGCCTACTACTGTACAATGTTATGAATTTCCATCCATATTTTTTCAAGTACTCTATCTACCAGATCAAATCCCTTGAATCTATTCATCACCTCAACTGTATAATCACAAGGGATTTGATTTAGGTCATGCTTAAATGGTCTAGTGATTTTCCTTACTTTCTTCATTTTAACCTGAATTTTGCAATAGAAGTTGGTGATCTGAGCCACAGTCAGCTCCAGGTCATCTTTTGGTGACATTTATACTTTCTTTTTTTCCCCTTACTTCTACTGTTTACCAATAATGGTATTGTTCTATGCTGGATTTCATTTACTAGTATTTGGTTCAGGACTTTCGATATTCCTCAGCAAAATCAGACTACAAGTATTCTTTCTTTTCTTCATCAGCTTTTGGTATCAAGATTATACTGGACTTGTATAAATGAAACTGGAATTATCATCCTCCTTTTCCATTATCTGGAGTTACTTATATGAGATTGGGATCATATGTTTCTCTGATAATTATTAGAACTTGTCTATAGAAGTTTGTGAATTTTGCTAATTTTTGCAAACAACCAAACTTTAGTTTTGTAGATTCTCTCTATTGTGTCTTTCTATTTCACTAGATTCTACACTACCTTTGTTATTGATGTTAATATCAAATTTCTTTCTGTTTATTCTTTAGTATTTTTATAAGATTTTTAACTTATTTGGCTATCCTTCTTTTCAGAAGTCAACATTCAAAAATCTACATTCTACAGGTTTTAATATGTAGTAATTTCATTATAGTCAAATTATGAATCTATTTTCCTTTAAGATTTCTTAGGTGATTCATCCATTATTGGGAAGTGTGTATTTTGTTTTTGGTTTCCAGTCCTAAGGAATTATTCTTGTTTTATCTTTGTTACCTGATTTCTTAATAAATTGAATTTTTTTCAAAAAATGTCTTCTGAATGCTTTCAGATTTGAAATTTATCAAAAGTTAGTTTATGTGCTAGTATACATTCATTTTAGATGTTCAGTGTTTGCTCAAAAAGAACACATATTTTCAATTTTTTGACATAATTATCCAATTTTTTGGCAAAAACTTATTTTTCTCTTAAATCATCATTGTCCTTTCTGGCTTTCTGTCTACTTGTTCTACCAGTGACTAAGAGTGAAACGTATGGAGTTCTAATTGTAGTTGGGATTGCTATCCTTTTTCACTATTAAGTTCATTGTGACATCTTTAGCACTGATACTCTTTTTATTAAAAGCAGTAGTTACTTGAGATTATTCTGAATTTCCCTCCCCATCTTTCATAATTTCAATTGTAAGCATATGCTTCAAACATCTTATCTTATTCAATAATTTGTTTTTCTTGCCGCAAGTGAAATTATCTTCATTTTTAGACAAAGAAAGAAGAAAATAAAACTTTCAGTACCCAGAATCATGTGTATTCTTTTGTTCCATGTGAATTGAAATTCAGTACAGTCAATTGTTTGTGAATTAAAAACTTGAATATGTACAGGAAGTTGAATTGGTTTGTGGAAGGCTGTGCTTTTCCTATTTGTAATTAGTACTGAAGAAAAAAAAAAAGCAACCCGAATTTCTAAGATGGCAAAGGAAGATTTCTTTTTTTTTTTTTAATTTGTTTCAATTGTTTGGCAAAGGAAGATTTCTAAAACAGCAGTCTTTAGTCATCTGTAATAGTTAGAGATATTGATGTGCACTTTTATGACTGAAATTATGAACTCCTTCATTCCTTCATTTTAATTTAACATAGTACAAATAGCACAATGTTTTCAAAAGCCCAAAAGTTTAAAATCCTCTAGCACTCATGTAAGTAACTGTTATAGTCCTTGGGCTTGAATGGAACTTATAAAGCATAATATTGGTCATTGGAGGAGATAGAAATGTTGATGATTTACTTGTCCATATCTGTGGCAAATCCCTTTAAGAGAGAAAAAGATTTTGTCCCCTCTAAAAATTCTTCCAGTAAAAGTGTAGTGTAGGAAGACATTCCAGGTTTATTCCTCCACTTCCTGTGTTATGCAAGCTGCTACCAAGTATCTGGTTTGAAATGAGATATTCAGTGCAGAGAAAGAAAATTTTCTTTTAAATCTCATTTGACAGAATATTTTTGTCAATTATTATGATGTAATTGATAACCTCTCCTTGATAGTAGCTAAGATTCCTGATAGAATACCTGAACAATTATCCAATAACTTTTAATGAGAGTAATAGCTACCAAGGGAAGTGAGAGTTGGACCATAAAAAAGGCTGAGCACTGAAGAACTGATGCCTTCAAACTGTGGTGCTGGAGAAGACTCTTGAGAGTCCCTTGGACAGCAAAGAGATCAAACCAGTCAATCCTAAAGGAAATCAACCCTGAATATTCATTGGAAGGGTGATGCTGAAGCTGAAGCTCCGATACTTTGGCCACCTGACGTGAAGAGTTAATTCATTGGAAAAGACTTTGATGTTGGGCAAGATGAAAGGCAGGAGAAGAGGGTGACAGAGGATGAGATGGTTGGATGGCATCATCAATTCAGTGAACATGAATTTGAGGAAACCTGGGAGACAGTGAAGGACAGGGAAGCCTCACATGCTTCAGTCCATGGAATCCCAGAGTCGGACACGCCTGAGTGACTGAACAACGACAAAGGGAAAAGAAGCTATCCACCCCCTCTGTAGTGCCTAGCAGCCTCAGGCCAGACCTGCAAAGATACAACAGTGTCCTACATTCATCTTTGTGACTGTCTCCCAATCATGTTTCGCTGGACATTCCTTTACATTATTTTCTACATGTGGCAATAAGAGAGAAATCTTTGAGTTAGCTTTTCTGGAATATTTTTTCTTGAGACTAGTTAGACATAAGTCTTTTTCATAATCAGTTTATCTGAGAAGTTAATAGAGTTTCCCAAGAGAGAGACACTACATATATCTGGAAAAATATAAGACTTTCAAGGATAGGGAGTTAACAAGCTAGACTTTAAGGATGAGTAGAATTTTGACAAGTAAATTAATTTTATAATTTTTGCATCTTATTTTCTCACCTAACCCCTCCATTTAAAGTAAAATAGAAGGATACTTTAACAGAGTGTCTGAAATTCCTGTTAGTGTAAATACTAGTAGAGGGTCTACATTTATGGGTGGAAACACAATTTTTTAAATCATTCAAATAATCCTGATAAGCCAAATAAATATTTATTACTTTAAAACATATAATTTACATGTTTAAATGCAAATGTTAATACTTTAATTTGCTGATAGTTTGTAATTACCAACAGACTCAATCAAGATATTAATTTCAAAGACAAGTTTCCCCATAATCCTGTATTAAATATTTACTTCTTATATTGAAGCTCCAAGTCCCATTCTTTCAATAATATACTGAAGTATTACATGTGTTTAAACACTAGTGTTTATTAGAAACAGCATCATTTGAAGGTTAAACTTTAGAAACAGAATAGGTGCTTTTACATATACAAAAAACTTCATAAGCCAGAAGATTAATGGAGACTGTCTTTTACAGTGCACTTCATATGAAAAGGATGCTAAATCAGATCACTAAATACACATTTGGTAGCCTGGAAAATTCCATGGACAGAGGAGCCTGGTGGGCTATAGTCCATGGGGTTGCAAAGAGTCAGACACGATTGAGCACACAAGCATGTTTCTTTTACTGTAAATAACAAATCTGATAATAGAGAAAAACATGTGGAAAAGCTGATATATTTGGTGCAAAAATACACAAAGCAACTCATCATTTCAAAGTGGTTTTCCTCCACCTCCTCAGTGAAAAATTTAAAGCTTTAAGAAAAATACAGCTGTGTGCCTGCTCATTCGTGTCCATTTCTTTGCAACCCCAAGGACTGCAGCCCACCAGGCTTCTCTCTCCATGGGATTCTCCAGAAAAATATACTGGGGTAATTTGCCATTTTCTTCTCCAGGGGATCTTCGTAACTGGAGGGATCAAAGCCATGTCTCCTGAATCTCCTGCATTTGCAGGTGAATTCTTTAACTCAGAACCACCTGGGAAGCCCTAGAAAAATACTATACTATACTATACTATACTATAAAATACTAGTATACTATATACATCCACCTTTTTTTTTTTTTTTTTTTGACAAAAGAGTTCCTAATGTTGGCAAGTTCCTTATTGCTGTGATTTGACAAGACAAATAGGAGAGGGATTTAGTCAACAACTACATGAGCTGACCCCAGCCATTAAGCTGCAAACCACAAAGCTGTTTTACCAAAGTTGACTTTTAATTCAGGGGCCATTATTTTGAAAGAGTTTTCTTGGCACCAAATGCATATCTAAACATTTAAATCCAAATATGCCAACAGATGCTTCTAAAGCAAGAGCATTAATAAACCAATTTCCTGTCAGTTAGGAATGCTTTTTCTGTCATGTTTTAAATAAACTTTTATTTTTTGATAGTTTTAGATTTACAGAAAAATTGCAAAGATAATACATAGAGGGTCCATATATTCCACCCCCAGTTGCCCCTATTATCAAATCCTATATTAGTTCAGTATATTTGTCACAATTGACAAATAAGTATTGATACACTATTATTAACTAAAGTCAGTATCTTATTCATATTTCCTTAGTTTTTACCTAATTTTCTGTTGCAAAATTCCATCAAGGATATTACATTACATTTAGTTATCCTGTCGCCTTAAACTCCTATCGACTTTGACATTTTCCTTCTTATTGATGACCTTGATAATTTTGAGGAATAATGGTCAGGTATTTTGTAGAATGCCTTTTCATTAGGATTCATCTGATATTCCTTTTCTCATGAATAGACAGGGATTATGGGGTTTAGGGTGGGAGATCACAGAGGTGAAGGGCCATGCTTATTATATCACATCAGAGCACATACTATCAACATTATCATTGTTGATACTGATCTTGATCACCTAACCAAAGTAATGTTCATCATTTTTCTCTTCCTTACTATTTATTTAATTGTTCAGTTTATGTATACATGTAAAGTAGTTTCAAAATTGGAAACCATGGTTCCATGGAAAACAACCTTATCAGCTAGCGTATGGTGCTAATGTGCTGTTTCTTTTGCCTTGTAGACCCTACCCAACTCCAAAGTTAGTTAGGTCAAAACCATTTCCCCCAAACCCCAGTAAATATGGTTGTTTCATACCTTTGTAACACAGTTAAATTATTTTGTCATAGTCTGTATTCCATCTTTAGATTTCCCTCAATCTTGTAATATTTTTAAAATTTCATACATTAAGGTTGACTCTTTTATGTACTTAAGTTTATAGTGTTATGCATCCATGACTACAATATCATACAGAATAATGTTACCATCTAAAAATGTCTCCTGTATTTCACCTATTGAACATCCCCTCCCTGATTTTTCTTCCCCCCAAATTGTTGTTTTGGCCAACAACCTTCTAGTTAAAAAAGTAAATTTGTGTGTGAAAAGCATTTATCAAGCCAATACAGTTTGCAGAAGAGCTGGAAAACATGAGCCCCTCTCTTTGAGCAGTTAGGATCTGAGTAGGAGAAATGCAAGGCCCCTGAACATTTAGAACAGAAGAAGGGAAAAAGAAAAACATGGGAGCATCCACAGTAAATATCATTCATTTTACAATTCATTGTTTAAAATCTAACAGTGTATCAGTGCTTCAGTATGTAAGAGCCAAGTTTATTCAGCCACTAAATGTTTATTGAACACCTACTATGAGCAAGATACCGTTAGGCACAGAGGATCTAGTCATATGTAATACATACCCTCCACTTTACAAAATGTTTCATCTCATAGCTCTTCATTCTCAGATTTCCATTAATTCTAGAGATTCTCAAGGAATGGTAGAAAGAGTTTCATAATGGTAAATATGTAAGTTCAGATGGTAACTCTGACATTTGCTAACTTACTGGATGTATGACTTGTTAGTCAAATAACTTACCAAATTTTTTTGGTTTTCTCACCTATTATAGGAGTTAAGAACATTCACCTCATAGAGTTATTGGAGGGACTCTAAGAGTTCTGAAGAGTGCCTGACATTGTCATGTCTCTTCTATATGCAATATTCTAGTCCCACTATTTCACAGTGGGTCACATCCAGCAGTACCTTCTTTGTTCTCCATCAGATTTGATCATGGACTTGTCAAAAGGGTAATGAGATAACTTTGTGAGAAGCAAACCTCTCTCTAAGCAATCATCTAGGTTAACAAGCCCCTAGTCCCATTCCAGATTTACTGCACCAGAATTTCCAGTGGGGGGGGTCAGGGTTGGAGGACCTGATGGCCTAGTAACAACCATAGAAGGTAATGCTGATCATGGCAGCATCTTCCTAGATTTCATTCATTGTTGAGGAGGAGCTATGCCCAAGATTCCATAGAAGGAAATGGTAAGAGTATGGTGCACTGGTATTGACAATTAAAATGTAAAACTGATGGTGGTGGTGGTGGTAGTTGATGTTCATCAAGTACTCCATTGTGTGCCTGACTCTGAGTTGAGCCCTCTATGAGCATTATTCAACTGTATACTCACAACATCTCTATGAAGTAAATACTGTTCTTTTTCTCTTTTTTCAGATAAGTAAATGAATCTTAGACAAATTAATTAATTCATCCAAATAATAGTGAAATAGTAAATAGTGAAAACATGTATTCCCTGACTTCAGAGCTGCTTCTCTCAACCACACACACACACACACACACACACACACACAATTATGGTCAAAGTGTTGACAGCTAGAGACATGGTACCAGGCCAAGATTTAATCTTGTCCTTGTGCTCTACATAGACTTTAGAATTCAAGTATTTGATAAAAGAGTGATTCTAGGTCATTCATTTCACATGCTTCATTTCCCCTGTATATAAAATAAATGGAAGCTGTAACATTCTGTGTTTCCCACACTTGCCTACTCTCCCCACATTTTCTGTTTCAGCCATAATTTTTAATTAGTTTTCTGTTAGAGAAGAAAAAAAAGAGTCTGTAATTTTCACTTTGATGTTTACAATACCGTCTTTCTGATTAAAGTATTTAGATATTCCTTCAACAGGGAAAAGAATTCTGACTCTCATGATACACAAAGTTCTGCAGTTACACAGAACTAGACCAAAGAGGATTTTGAAACCAATCTACTTTGCCTCCCCTTCTGCCCAAATTCTATAATAACCACACTTTAAGTAAATAGTCAGTGTGACTGTGAAGTGCATGTATCACAGAGTTGTCTCTTCAACCAAAGCAAACACTTACTGAGGAAAGACTATGTATCAAGCAGTGGAGATTTAAAAAATAAAAATAGGCCATGCTAGCTATCTTCCAACTGCTTATCCTCTGGGACCAATAGGCATCCATATCAGCTGTAACAGTAGACAGACCCTGCCCTGGGAGAGATACAACTCTGGTTGTCTAGAAAGATATCATTGCAGGGTTGCATTGATGTTGGGCTCGAAGTAGAGAGAGCGTTTGATAGATGGGGATATACTGCATGGGAGGACAGTGCACAGAGTAGCACGAACCAATGGGGAAGTTAGGAATTGGAGGACATAACATAGAGTAGTAAACTCAGCATGGCTGGACGCCAGTAAGTGTGGCAGAGAGTGGACGAGAAGGTAGGAAAGGCAACTGAAGCTCATTGAGAGTTTGTTCTGAATGTGACACAGGGAAGTAACTTTACTGTAGCTGTTGTTTTAGGAAAGAGGTAACACATTCCAGTAGTTTTCCCAGTAGTCATGTACGGATGTGAGAGTTGGGCAATAAAGAAGGCTGAGCACTGAAAAATTAATGCTTTAGAACTGTGATGCTGAAGAAGACTCTTAAGTGTTCCTTGGACTGCAAAGAGATGAAACCAGTCAATTTTAAAGGAAATCAACCCTGAATATTCATTGGAAGGATCCATATTAAAGTTGAAGCTCCAGTAGCTGGCAACTGATGAGAACAGCCCACTCATTGGAAAAGACCCTGATGCTGGGAAAGATTGAGGGCAAAAGGATAAGGGACAGCAGAGGATGAGATGGTTGGATGGCATCACCGACTCAACGGACATGAATTTGAGCAAACTCTGGGAGATAGTAAAGGGCAGGGGAACCTGGCATGCTGCAGTCCATGAGGTCGCAAAGAGTCAGACATGACTTAGCAACTGAACAACAAAACACGTTCCTAACTGTGGTTGAGAGAACCTAAGTGTGACAAGCCTCGTATACAGAAGAGAACTTGGACTGGGGACTGACTGAAAGTGAAGGACATTAGTGAAGAGGTTGTTAATAAAGTCCTGTGAATGGAAGTAGAAATTGGGAGAGAAGGAAAGACACAGGGATGTCAAGGGAGGCTGCAGGGATGAGAGCTATCCAGCTGGTACCCAGCTACCCGTGGATGGGCTGCCCAGCTGACTTCCTCTGCAGAAGACAAGTGTCTGTTCTGAGAGCTCCTCAGAGAAGACAGGATGTGAGCCTGAGTTTGTGCTCCATCACTTCTTTATCCTGCCTCTTTACTTTCCCCAGTAACCACTGAATAAACAAACACATCTATAGCAGAAAGAGGATGAGATTTCAATTCTGCAAATTTGGATTTGTATTTCAGCTCACCCGTTTGAACTATATGAACTTAAGATGTGTGTGTGTGTGGGGGGGTGTTCATATAACCTCTCTGAGACTCACTTTCCTATTTTAGTGGGTTTGGGGGAGAAAGAAAGGAGATTTATGGTGTATGATACATAGTAGTGAGTGTTTAGTCGATTCAGTCATGTCCAACTCTTTGCAACCCTGTGGACTGTAGCCCACCAGGGATCCTCTGTCCATAGTCTTGTCCAGGGAGTGAGTTCTTTGATGCTCCATGGGATCTTTCCAACCCAGGGATTGAACCCACATCTCTCACCACTTCTGCATCAGCAGGCAAGTTCTTTACCACTAGCACCACCTGGGAAGCACATGACATGTAGTAGGTGTTCAGCAAAGGGCAGTTCTTGTGACTGTTTGTATTACAGGTGTTCCCTTGGAATGAAAAGGTAATAGAGACCATTGAGGGTCTATCAAGAAGCTCATTCATGGCACTGATACAATTCCATCCTGTCTCCTTTCACTCTCAACTGAACAGAACTGAAAAGCATTTTTTTCCTCCTCTTGCTTACATATATTTACACCATATTTGCCAAATGTCCTGTTGGTGAGAAATCAATTTTTCATAGCTTACTTGTATTCTTTTCCAAATGACAGAAAACTTTCATAGACACTGGGATAAGCGTCAAAATAAAATGCAACATGTTCTGCTTCTTCCAAGGCTTGATTCACCATAACAACCAATACTTTCTCTTACATGTTTAGCAGACTCCTTCTAATCTCCATTTGCCATTATAATTCTTGAAACAAATGATAAAATAGCACCATATGTTTTTAACAATTTTAAATGAAATTTAGCTCCTGAGCCACTGCCTGCTTCCTCCTTCAAGAAGCAAAAACATGGCTCAAATATCAGAACAATTTGTAACATTTATCAACTATTTGCTTTATGGTCTGAATTTTGCTTACCTTGTATGATTATCTTATTTAATCATCAAGAAAATCTAAATAATAGCATAGAACAAATGTTAGTGGTTAATAATATTACTATTGCTACTTTTGGTGACCTTTTAAGTGAAAGTTGCTCAGTCGTGTCCGACTCTTTGTGACCCCACAGACTATACAGCCCATGGAATTCTCCAGACCAGAATACTGGAGTGGGTAGCCAGCCATTCCCTTCTCCAGAGGATCTTCCCAACCCAGGGATTGAACCCAGGTCTCCTGCATTGTAGGCGGATTCTTTACCAGCTAAGTCAGAAGCCTTGGGGACCTTTTAACTATAGACAATTGCTTATGTTATAGGATTTTTTGTTTCCCCAAACCTTGGTTTTTCCAACTTTTTCTTCAGTGTTGACTTTTCTCTTTGCCCCACCCTTAATGATGAGGAGGGTATAAGCCAACACTTTTCCATCTGTTATGGTCTGAATTACACCCCCCACACACACACCCTTAGGTACCTCAGAATGTGACTGTATATAGAGACAGAGCCTCTAAAGAGGTAATGAAGGTGAAATGAGGTCATATGGTTAGTCCCTAATCCAACATGACTGATGTCCTTTTATGGAAAGGAAGAGACACAGGGATGCATCTGCACAAAGGAAAGGCCAAGTGAGGACTCAATCAGAAAGGGCTATCTGCAAGCTAAGGAGAGAGGCCCCAGACATAATCAAGCCTTCCAGGCCCTTGATCTTAGACTTGAAGCTTCCAGAATTATGAGCAAATAAATTTCTGTTGTTTAATAGGTCACCCCATCTGCGGTACTCTTTTACGGCAGTCCTAGCAAATGAATACACCATCTGACCACAGAAATTTTCAATTGTACCTGTACTTCTGAAAAATCTTTAACTATAAGGATCCTGCTTATAAAGTAATTTTAAATAAGTTTATGTCAGTTTTCAGTTTATCTTCAGTTTCAAAGTATTTTCTAATTTATATTATGACTTGTTCTTTGACCAGTGACCTATTAAATATGCTACTTATTTTTCTGAACATTTGGGAGTAGCTTAGTGATATTTCTGTTGCTGATTTCTAGTTTCACTCTTTTGTGGTGAGAGAACATACACTGTATGATATCAGCCTTTTGCAATGTATTGCTTTTGGCCCAGACAGGGGTCTATTTTGGTAAATATTCTAATCCTTTAAAAAGGAATTTGTATTCTGTACTTGTTGGCTATGTCTTACAAGCATTAATTCTATATTTGAAGCTGAAGCTGAATCTCCAATACTTTGGCCACCTGAGGCAAAGAACTGACTCACTGAAAAAGAATGTGATGCTGGGAAAGATTGAAGACAGGAAGAGAAGGGGACGACAGAGGATGTAATGGTTGGATGGCATCACCAACTCAATGGATGTGAGTTTGAGCAAGTTTCAGAGTTGGTGATGGACAGGGAAGTCTGGCGTGCTGCAGCCCATGGGGTCACAAAGAGTCAGACACGACTGAGCAGCTGAACTGAACTGAATTCTATATCTTAATTTTTACTCTTTTTTTAAATCATTTACTAGTAGAAGTATGTTAAAATTTCCAACTGAGATTTCAATATTCACCTATTTCTCCTCTTACTTCTGTCTGCTTTTACTTTGCATATTTTAAAGTTATGTTTTTAAGTGTATGCCTCCCTGGTGACTGAGACGGTAAAGAAACTGCCTGCAATGTGGGAGACCGGGTTTGATCCCTAGGCTGGGAAGATCCCCTGGAGGAGGGCATGGCAACCCACTCCAGTATTCTTGCCTGGAGTATCCCCATGGACAGAGGAGCCTGGCGGGCTGCAGTCCATGGAGTGGCAAAGAGTTGGGCATGACTGAGCGACTAAGCACAGCACATTAAGTGCATAGGAAGTTTGAAAATTTATGTCCCCCTGTTTAATTAACTTTTCTACTACTATGAGATATCCTTTTCTATGTTTAATAATGCTTTTAGTAGCAAAGCTTAATTTTTCTGATGATAATATAGCCATACATTGTTTCTTTTAGCAAGTCTGACAGTCTTTGTCTTTTACTTAGAACACTAAGTTCATTTACATATAATGTAATTATTGCCATCATTAGGTTTAAATCTACCATCTTGGCATTCATTTTCTTTCCGTTCTGTTTGTTTATTCGTAGTTCTTATTCCTTCTAGCCTACTTTTTTATTGTTTTTTATTATTTCATATTATTTTAATGTTTTATGTTATTTTATCTCTTCCATAGAGTTTTTGGTTATTGTTGGTTTACCTTAATATTTTAGTGGTTACCCTAGACCTTAGAATATCCTGAACATAAATATGCTACCTTATATTACTAGTACTTCTCAGACATTGCAAGGACTTTACAACAGTTTAACTTTTTTACCACTTTCTACATTCTGAACTATTGTTTTTATGTATTTTACTTCTATGTGTTGTATATGAACTCAACAACACAATCGTTGTTGCTTAAACAGTTGATATTCATATCAATTTAATTTTTTATAATTTTCTTAATTCTTTTATACAATTTTGTACTTCCTCTAGGATAATTTTTCTTAATCCTGAAGAATTTCCTTCAGTATTTCTTGTAGTGTCATGGCCTGGTGACAAATTCTCTTAAATTTTTCTTTTAAATATCTATTAATTTTGCATTTATTTTTAAAATAATTTTTTAATTTTTTCTTTATTTTATTTTATTCTTTATCTTCTTCTTTTTTAAAATTAATTTCTATAAATAGTTTACTTACAATGTTATGTTAGTTTTTGCTGTACAGCAAATTAAGTCAATTAGAAGTGTTAGTTGTTCAGTACCCTGTGGATTGTAGCCTGCCAGGCTCCTTGTCCATGGAATTCTCCATGCCAGAATACTGGAGTGGGTAGCCATTCCCTTCTCCAGGGGATCTTCCTGATCCAGGGCTCAAGCCAGGTCTCATGAACTGGAGGCATATTCTTTATCATCTGAGCCACCAAGAAGACTTAAATTCATACACATACACGTATCTATTTGATTTTCAGATTCTTTTCCTATATAGGTTACTATAGAGTATTGAGTATTCCCTGTTCTACAACAGTAGGTCCTTGGTGATTATCTATTTTATATCAGTTCAGTTCAGTTCAGTTCAGTTGCTCAGTCATGTCTGACTCTTTGCGATCCCATGCTGGGCCTTCCTGTCCATCACCAACTCCCGGAGTCCACCCAAACCCATGTCCATTGAGTCAATGATGCCATCTAACCATCTCATCCTCTATTGTTCCCTTATCCTCCTGCCCTCAATCTTTCCAAACATCAGGATCTTTTCAAATAAGTCAGCTCTCTGCATCAGGTAGCCAAAGTATTGGAGCTTCAGCTTCAACATCAGTCCTTCCAATGAACACCCAGGACTGATCTCCTTTAGGATGGACTGATTGGATCTCCTTGCAGTCCAAGGAACTCTCAAGTGTCTTCTCCAACACCACAGTTCAAAAGCTTCAATTCTTTGGTGCTCAGCTCTCTTCACAGTCCAACTCACATCCATACATGACCACTGGGAAAACCATAGCCTTGACAAGATGGACCTTTGTTGACCAAGTAATGTCTCTGCTTTTTAATATGCTGTCTAGGTTGGTCATAACTTTCCTTCCAAGGAGTAAGTGTCTTTTAATTTCAAAGCTGCAATCACCATTTGCAGTGATTTTGGAGCCCAGAAAAATAAAATCAGCCACTGTTTCCACTGTTTCCCCACCTATTTCCTATGACTCGATGGGACCAGATGCCATGATCTTAGTTTTCTGAATGTTGAGCTTTAAGCCAACTTTTTCACTCTCCTCTTTCACTTTCATCAAGAGGCTCTTTAGTTCTTCACTTTCTGCCATAAAGCTGGTGTCATCTGCATATCTGAGGTTATTGATATTTCTCCCGGCAATCTTGGTTCCAGCTTGTGCTTCCTCCAGCCCAGCGTTTCTCATGATGTACTCTGCATATTAGTTAAATAAGCAGGGTGACAATCTACAGCCTTGATGTACTCCTTTTCCTATTTTATACATAAGTGTGTATACGTCAATCCCAGTTTTCCAATTTATCCCTTCTCTACCCTTTCCCCCTTGGTAATCATAAGTTTGTTTTCTACATATATGACTTCATTTCTGATTTGTAAATAAGTTTATTTGTACCATTTTTTTTAGATTCCATGTATAAGTGATATCATGTTTGATTTTCTCTGTGTGACTTACTTCACTCAGTATAACAATCTCTACGTCCATCTATGTTACTGCAAATGATATTATTTTGTTATTTTTTGTGACTAATAGTCCATTGTATACACACACACACACACACACACACACACACACACACACCCTACATTTTCTTTATCCATTCATCTATCAGTGGGCATTTAGGTTGCTTCCATGTCCTGGCTATTGTAAATAGCTGTATATAGCTTCTTTTTACCTTTATGGAGTATGAAGTTAATCCATGTTTATGGCTTTTAAGTACTCATACAACTCAAGAACCTAAAATAATAATTAATTTAAAAATGGGCAGAGGACATGAATAGACCTTTTTTTTTTTTCCCAAAAAAGACATACAAATGGCTAACCAGTATTATAAAAAACACTCAACTTTACTAATAATCAAAGAAATGCAAATGAAAACCACAATGAGGTATCACCTTATACCTGTCAGAATGGCTACCCTCAAAAAGATAACAGCTAGAGCTGGTGAAGATGGGAAGAAAAAAGAATCCTGTGCACTGTTGTTGAGAATGAAAATTGGTGCAGTCAATATGGAAAATAGAACAGAGTTTCCTCAAAAAATTTTTAAGAAATTAAAAATATTACATGATTCAACAATCCTACATCTAGGTGTATAGCCAAAAAAAAAGGAAGAGTATTTTACACTCTCATGTTCATTGCTTCATTATGCACAATAGGCAGAACGTGGAAACAACTCAAGGGTCCACCAATGGATGAACGGATAAAGAAACTGTGAGACACACACATATATACCCAGAACTATTACCTCACATTAAAGAAGAAGAAATCTTACCATTTTCAACAACTTGGTTGAACTGGAGGACATTATGCTTCATCAAATAAGCCAAAAACAGTTATTGCATGATCTCTCTTATATGTGGAATCTACAAACATCAAACTTATGTACCAGAATAGAATAGTGGTTACTAGTGGCTTGGGTTAGGAGCAGGGGATGAGGAGTTGTGATCAAATGGTATAAACTTTCATTATATAAGAATGAAAGAATAATAAGAATAAACCTTCAGTTTAGTCAGTTCAGTTCAGTTCAGCTGCTCAGTCATGTCCGACTCTTTGTGACTCCATGGACTGCAGCACACTAGGCCTCCCTGTCCATCACCAACTCCCGGAGTTTACCCAAACTCATGTCCATTGAGTCGGTGATGCCATCCAACCATCTCATCCTCTGTTGTCCCCTTCTCCTCCTGCCCTCAACCTTTCCCAGCATCAGGGTCTTTTCAAATGAGTCAGTTCTTTGCATCAGGTGGCCAAAATATTGGAGTTTCAACTTCAACATCAGTACTTCCAGTGAACACCCAGGACTGATCTCCTTTAGGATGGACTGATTGGATGTCCTTGAAGTCCAAGGGACTCTCAAGAGTCTTCTCCAACACAACAGTTCAAAAGCATCAATTCTTTGGTGCTCAGCTTGGAGACCTAATATAATATAGTTATTATATATAACCTAATAAATATAATTATTATTTTATTAATATACTACTATATATTATATAATATCATATGATGCAATAATAATTATATTAGGTCTCCAGGGTTATAATAAGAATAAGCCCTGCAGACTTAAAATATGATGACTACAGTTAATAATAATGTGTAGTATACTTAAAATTTTCTGAAAAAGTAAATAAAGTATTCTCACCATAAAAATATGTAACCTCTGATGTGATGATATGTATGTTAATTAACCTGATTGTGGTAATATTTCACTGTTATATACACATAAAAATACTTTATTGTACTCTTGAAACACATATAATTGTTAGTTTTTAATTATACCTTAATAAAGTTAGGGAAAACATGTCCTGTGGCAAAAGCAGCCAGGTAGGAAGTCTTGTAGATTTCACAGCGCTACAGCAGTAAGCATGACCACCAGAAACCCCACTGGTTTCTCTTTCTCCTGGAAGTGCCCCTCTGGCAGTAACAAGTCAGTCCGACAGCCTTCTCCCAGACTTGGAAATGCCTCCAGGAAAAATGAAAAGGACTCTGATCTCAGCTTCCCTAGAAGAGGCTCTTTCCTCTAAGGAATTCTAATTGTCTGTCTTTGACTCCATACTTCAAAGTCTTTTTAAAAATCATAATTCTAAATATTGATTCTATTATGTGTTGTTGCATAGAAGCAAAACCTTCTTGATATTAATGCATGCCCTTATTTTATCCTGCTTAGAAATAGAATTTCCACGTTGAATTTAAGGTAGGAAATGTTTCCATAACCTCCCTTACCATGTCTCCATCTTAAAAATCACACACACTTAGTGCTCAGTAAATATGACCAGACATTTTACCAATAATCTCAGGTGATATAAACATGTACAATACATCTGTGACCCTTGCCATTATAGAGCTTACAAATGTGTGAGAAAGTTCCACTTTTTTAAAAAAATGAGCACACAATTGAAAAAGTTAAGTGCTATAAAAGATTAGCATAAAGTAAAAGATTCCAAAAGTCTATTGATTTAGATTGCAGAGTCAGGTACATCCTCTCTGAAGTGAAAGTGACTCAGTTGTATCAGAGTCTTTGCAACCCCATAAACTATACAGTCAATGGAATTCTCCAGGCCAGAATACTGGAGTGAGTAGCCTCTTCCTTCTCCAGGGAATCGTCTCAGTCCAGGGGTCAAACCCAGGTCCCCTGCATTGCAGGAGGATTCTTTACCAGCTGAGCCACAAGGGAAGCCTAAGAATACTGGAGTGGGTAGTTTATCCCTTCTCCAGCAGATCTTCCTGACCCAGGAATCAAACCAGGGTCTCCTCCATTGCAAGAAGATTCTTTACCACCGGAACAATAAAATCGGGGCCTTGTTCCTGAAACCTTGCCTCTGTGCACTGGCTCTGAATTGAATCCTGGAGAGAGTTTTGGGTGAAATAGAAAAGAATAGCTTTATTGCTTTACCAGACAAAGGGAGCCACAAGGGGTTAATGCCCTCAAAACTGTGTGCCCCAACCTGGAGGGGATAGTGAGGAGTTTTATCTTAATGGTTCAAAGAGGATGGTGTGATCAGCTTGTGGACATTCTTCTGATTGGTTGATGGTGTGCATCATCAGTCTCCTGGTTCCAATGGGTCTGGATGTCTAGTGCTTGTGGGGAGCATACAGTTAACTTCTTTTACCTAGTGGGAGTTTGAAAAAGTGTTAGTGGCTCAGTTGTGTCTGACTCTTTGCAACCCCATGGACTGTAGCCCGCCAGGCTCCTCTGTTCATGGGATTCACTTGGCAAGAATATTGTTATGTATACCCCTTGGTTTTCTGTGGTTGTGGAGAAAAGGAAAGATATACCTAATTGAATGCAGAGTTCTGAAAGGTTGTTGCTGAGCCATGAAAGATGCTGGGATTTTTGGCCTCTGGAGGAGAGGAATTCAATCCAGAACCAGTGAGGAGGCTTTATCTCTCTGAGCTTTTGTATAATAAAGTTTTATTAAAATACAAAAGAAATAGAGAAAGCTTCTGACACAGACATCAGAAGGGGGCAGAAAGAGTGCTCCCCTGCTAGTCTTTAGCCAGATGTTATATAGCTACTAGCAGGCTGCTAATTAGAAAAAGAAAATGTCTCAAAACTTAGAGACTGACACTAGGTCCCTCTCCCACAACATGCAATTTGAGATAACATTGGCACAAGATGAGTTGTCCCAGGTCATAAAATGGTTGACATGAATCTTGAAGAAAGGCCTGTTTACAAGCAAATACATACTCTCATTAACATAGACTAAGTATATGGTTTGTCATGTCAGTTCTGAGTCTTAGGCAGAACCAACTTGCAGAAAGACAGAGTCTAGGGTAAATACATAGTTCATTAACATATCTTAAGAAAAAGCATTTCCATAAGAAAAACACATTGGTAGGCTCAAGGTTAGATAAAAGTTCAGGTGGAACCAGATGTCCTCAGGGAAACACAGATTTTTAAAGGAAACCTCCTTTTAATTTTGTAAAGAGAAGGGAAAAAAACTTTGTAGTCTGTTTTCTCTTGCAGCTTAAGAGAGAGATAAAAAACATCTGATAAAAAACACTTGCAGCCTATTTCCTCCCTTTGAAGACTTCTAGCCTTCCTGCCTCTTGCTCTCTCAGTTCCTAAGAATAGCAAGGAGAGATAAGAAAGCCTTCCTCAGTGAACAATGCAAAGAAATAGAGGAAAACAATAAAATGGGAAAGACTAGAGTTCTCTTCAAGAAAATTAGAGATACCAAAGGAATATTTCATGCAAAGATGGGCACAATAAAGGATAGAAATGGTATTGACCTAACAGAAGCAGAAGATATTAAGAAGAGGTGGCAAGAATACTCAGAAGAACTATACAAAAAAGATTTCACAACCCAGATAACCACGATGGTGTGTCCACTCACCTAGAGCCACACATCCTGGAATGCAAAGTCAAGTGGGCCTTAGGAAGCATCACTACAAACAAAGCTAATGGAGGTGGTGGAATTCCAGTTGAGCTATTTCAGATCCTAAAAGATGTTGCTGTGAAAGTGCTGCACTCAATATGCCAGCAAATTTGGAAAACTCGGCAGTGGCCACAGGACTGGAGAAGGTCCATTTTCATTCCAATCCCAAAGAAAGGCAATGCCACAGAATGTTCAAACTACTGCACAATTGCACTCATCTCACACACTAGTAAAGTAATACTCAAAATTCTCAAAGCCAAGCTTCAACAGTATGTGAACTGTGAACTTCCAGATATTCAAGCTGAATTTAGAAAGGGCAGAGAAACCAGAGACCAAATTGCCAACATCTGTTGGACCATCCACAAAGCAAGAGAGTTCCAGAAAAACACCTACTTCTGCTTTATTGACTATGCCAAAGCCTTTGACTGTGTGGATCACAACGGAGTATGAAAAGTTCTTAAAGAGATGGGAATACCAGACCACCTGACCTGCCTCCTGAGAAATCTGTTTGCAGGTCAAAATGCAACAGTTAGAACTGGACATGGAACAACAGACTGGTTCCAAATCAGGAAAAGAGTGCATCAAGACTGTATAATGTCACCCCAATTATTTAACTTATATGCAGAGTATATCATGCAAAATGCCTGGCTGAATGAAGCACAGGCTGGAATCAAGATTGCTGCGAGAAATATCAATAACCTCAGATATGCAGATGACACCACCCTTATGGCAGAAAGCAAAGAACTAAAGAGCTTATTGATGAAAGTGAAAGAAGAGAGTGAAAAAGTTGGCTTAAAACTCAACATTCAGAAAACTAAGATCATGGCATCTGGTCCCATCACTTCATGGCAAATAGGTGGAGAAACAATGGAAACAGTGACAGACTTTATTTTGGGGGTGCTCCAAATTCACTGCAGATGGTGACTGCAGCCATGAAATTAAAAGACACTTGCTCCTTGGTAGAAAAGCTATGACCAACCTCAATAGCATATTGAAAATCAGAGACAATACTTTGCCAACAAAGATTCATATAGTCAAAGTTATAGTTTTTCCAGTGGTCACATATGGATGTGAGAGTTGAACTATAAAGAAAGCTGAGCACTGAAGAACTGATATTTTTGAACTGTGGTGTTGGGAAAGATTCTTGAGAGTTCCTTGGACTGCAAGGAGATCAAAGCAGTCCATCCTAAAGGAAATCAGTCCTGAATATTTATTGGAAGGACTGATGCTGAAGCTGAAGCTCCAATACTTAGAGTCACCTGATGTAAAGAACTGACTTATTGGAAAAGACCCTGATGCTGGGAAAGATTGATGGCAGGAGAAGAAGGGATCAACAGAGGATGAAATGGTTGGATGGCATCACTAACTCGATGGACATGAGTTTGAGTAAGCTCCAGGAGTTGGTGATGGACAGGGAAGCCTGGCTTGCTGCAGTCCGTGGAGTCACAAAGAGTCAAACACGACTGAGCAACTGAACTGAACTAATGCCCCTTGGTGGGGATGTTGGGGGTGGGGATGGGTGAGAGGAACAGCAAACCACGACCTTACCCTAAGGCTGCACTACTCTTTCTTGATTGTTCCTCCCTTGTCTCAGCATCCCTTGTCCTCCCTGATTAGCAATTTTTTCAACCTGTCAGTTGGAACTCAGGGAATGTCTTAGAGACTGAATGAAGCCCATTTCTTACAAGAAAGAAATGGGGGACACAGGAAGGCTTTAAAAGAATGAAAACCAGTTAATTTCAGGGAGACTAAATGTTACATTCAATAGTGTAAATTTGGAAAATATTATGCTGTTATTTGTACTAAGAAATATATATTTTGTCTTTATTTATTTCTGGCACAGAACTCAGGAAACCCTTGAAATTTCCTGTAGTGATAGAGCAATAAATGTGTCTTTTACACCTAATGAGTGGGTTTCGATCCTGAGAGAAGAGCCAGCCTTGTGATTAGAGTTTGGAACTTTCATTCCCAGCCTCCTGACCTCCAGGGAAGGGAAAGTGGCTGGCAGTTGAGTTCAATCATCAACAGTCTATGAGTTAATCAATCATGCCTATGTAATGAAGCCTCCATAAAAACCCAAATAAAGTGGGTTTGGAGAACTTCCAAGTTGGTGGTGTGCTCAGAGAAGGCATGGATACTCCATGCCTTTTTCCATATCTTGCTCTAAACATCTCTTCCATCTGGCTGTTTTTGAGTTATATCCTTCTTTAACAAACTAGTAATCTAGTAAGTAAAATGTTTTTTTCTTTTCTGTGTAATGTGAGCTGTGCTAGCAAATTAATCTGTCCCAAAGAGGGAGTCATTTGAACCTCCGATCTGTGGCTGGTTGGTCAGAAGTTCAGATGATACAGTGAGCTTGTGACTGGCTTCTGAAGGGCTGGGGGCAGGAGGCATACTTGTAGGACCTGATGCTGTCTCCAAATAGTGTCAAAATAGAGTTAAATTATAGGACACTCAGGTGATATCACGGAGCATTGCCTGGTATATAGGGAAAAAACTCATATTTGGTGACCAAAAGTGTCAGAAATAAACCACTCTATGTGAACAGTAAAAGAGATGCAGGAGGTGAAAGACTGAGTTTTTCTAACATAGATGCTGCTTTTATTAAACATTTTGAAACTATGCAAGCTTGAATGAAAAGGAGTCTGTTAGAGGAGAGATGCTTGGTCATATAAAGCCACATGATCGGTTAAGGTCTTAAATTTTATTCATCGAATAGTTTTAATCACCAAAATGCCAATTTGCTCCATGGAAAATGGGCTGGAAAACTGAACATATATAAGTGGGTTAGGAGGCTACTGAAATGTTAATGTGAAAAATGACAATGACTTGGATTAAGATGGTGGCTGTGGAGGTAAATAATTTATTGCATTTGAAATATATATTAAAGGTAGATTCAATAGGACTTGGCCATAGAATAAACAGGGAAATGAGAGGAAAAGTAGCATCCAAAGTTTGGCTTTAAAAATATAGAAGGTTTTATTCTATTTATATAGATTTTCTAAAATAGTTCGCATGCATAATCTGATTTGATTACCATAATAATTCAATTATTATTAAAAGATATAAACAAGGGATCAGCATTATCCCTTTTACAGACAAAGGAAAGAAGGTTCAAAGGAGTCATGGGGGCTATCTGCTTTTAATCTAGTAATTAACCCACAGCTGAGACCAGAACCAAATTCTATAATATAGATCTTCCTCTGCTTATGATGGATGTTACATCCTGATAAATCCATTTAAGTTGAAAATAGAGTTATTTGAAGATGCACCTAACCAACAAAACATCATAACTTAGGTTAGCCTACCTCCATGTGCTCAGAACAAATATGTTAGCTTCCAGTTGTTCAAAATCATCTCACACAAAGCCTCTTTTATAAAAAATTTTGGGATGTATCATGACCTTGTTGAATACTGTTCTGAAAGTGAAAACCAGGATGGTTGTGTGGGTACAGAATGGTTGTACCTGTATCATTTGTTTACTTTGATCTTGTGGCTGTCTGGAGGCTGTTGTTCACTACTGCTGCCCAGCATCACAAAAGTTTATTGTGCTACTTGTCACTAGCCCAGGAAAAGATGAACACTAGGAATCCAAAGTATGGTTTCTGCTTCACACTATCATAAAGTCATAAAAGTGAATGAAGTCTCTCAGTCGTGTCCAACTCTTTGCGACCCCATGGGCTGTAGCCTACCACGCTCCTCTGTCCATGGGATTTTCCAGGCAAGAATACTGGAGTGGGTTGCCATTTCCTTCTCCAGAAGATCTTCCTGACCCAGGAATCGAACCTGGGTCTCCTGTGTTGTAGGCAGACACTTTACCATCTGAGCCACCAAGGAAGTCCTAAAGTCATAAAATTGCAAGTCAAACCATCATAAACTGGTGGTCACCTATACTGGTCCAAGACTCTTTTTTTGTAGTGAGTAGATTTCCTCCCTCAGTATGTGTTTAAGAAATACAAGACGGGACTCAGAAAGATGTTTCTGCCATGTCCTCAATCACTACAGAAGTCCCAGCCAAACTCTTCACCAAGTAAATCAAAGCCAGTAATCTTGAACCAATAATAATAATATCAATTGCATTTTATTGACACCTTCACAACCTTCCAAACCTTTAACATCATTTAATTTGTCCCGTGGTAAAAAATCTACCAGAGGATGAGACAGTTGGATGGCATCACCGACTTGACGGACATGAGTTTGAGCAAGCCTTGGCGGTTGGTGATAGACAGTAAAGCTTGGCATGCTGCAGTACTTGGGGTCGCAGAGAGTCAGAAACTATTGAGCGACTGAACTGAACTGAAAGAATCTACCGGCCAATGTGGGAGACTCGAGAGACGTGGGTTGGATCCGTGGGTCAGGAAGATCCCCTGGAGGAGGAAATTGCAGCCCACTCTAGATTCTTGTCTGGAAAATTCCATGGGTAGAAGAGCCTGGTAGGCTACAGTCTATGGGGTCACAAAGAGTCAGACACTACTGACTGTGTGCACATGCACGCACACACACACACACACACACACACACACACACACACACACACACACACATATACATTTGTCATAAAAATCATTTGGAACAGATACTAACATCAATCCTTATAGAGTTAAGGAAACTAAGGCCCAGAAAAAAAAATATTTGCCTCAGCAGACAAAACTAGTAATTGGTCAAACCAAGATATACCAGAGCCTATGCTATGTTGCCCTTTATGAACCTGAGAAAAAAATTTAATAATAAAAACATGATTGCACAAAAATGAATTCAGACTCAAAAGATGGACATTGCAGTGCTGATTTTGTCACTGGCTATAGTCTTAATTTCTTTCCCCTAAACCCTTCCTGCCTCATCCAGAGCCTTAATTCTACCGGAAAAATGAAAGACTTTTGTTACATTATTTCTAAAGCTCCGAGTCATTTTCTTCTTGTTTGTAGGTAATTATATTTTCAAGAGTTAGCCAATACAGTTTGTGTTACTGCCTGCCAATCTTCTCATTGACTGTCCCCACCCAATTTTCTCTTCAGGCTTGAAAACCTCCCACTACCCTAGACTTTTAGGCAGTTCTAAGCTGCATTTCAGAATGTTCAAGAAACATCAGCTCAGTTGATAGCTTGGCAATTAACTCATCCTGCTAACACACTCTCTGTGCTACGTGCTAAATTGCAGAGGGTGTTTATCATATGTCAGGCTGACAGCCTCCTGCTGTTGGCTTTGATTTGCTAAATACCTGCAAAGATGAGGTGCCTGAAACACCTGGTCTGCAGAGCAGGCTGTGCAGAGGAGCTTCAGGCGGCATCTCAAGAGGATCCGGTGTGCCTTCCTATGTCCCTCACCCACCCACCCCTCTGAATTTCAGAGAGAAGTGAAGAGAAAAGGACATAACCTTGAATGAACTGAGACAGACCTGAGTCTGGACTGAAATGAACTGAACTTTAACCAAGGGAGGTGGGAACCCACTCCCATCCCTTTGCCCTGGCTAAGACTATCATGATAAACTATTGAACAATTAGAGTGTTATTATTATGTACCAGGAACAATGCCAAAAACATCACCTGCACAAACTTATTTCATCTTTACAGCACCCAGGAGTTTAAATAACATGCCCCCAGTTATCCAGCAGGTGGTTTGTTGTTGCTGTTCACTCACTAAGTAATGTCAACTCTGTGACCTCATGAACTGCAGCACTCCAGGCTCCCCTGTCCTTCCGCTATCTCCTGGAGCATGCTCAAATTTACCACTGAGTCAGTGATGCTATCTAACACTCTCATCCTCTGTCACCCCCTTCTCCTTTTGCCTTCAATCCTTTCCAGCATCAGAGTCTTTTCCAATGAGCTGGCTCTTTGCATAACGTGGCAAAAGTGTTGGAGCTTCAGTATCAGTCCTTTCAAAGAATATTCAGTATTGATATCATTTAGGATTGACTGGTTTGAGTTCCTTGCAGTCCAAGGAATTCTCAAGAGTCTTCTTCAGCATCATGATTCAAAAGTATCAGTTCTTTGGTGCTCAGCCTTCTTTATGGTTCAACTCTTACATCTGTACATGTGGGTACATGTACATACATGCATGTGGGTAGTATAGCAGAATAGGATTTGCCTGGTTCAGATCTCACTTCAGCTGAAGAATTTACCATTAGGTCTCTTTATCCCTTCTTGTTCTCCACATCCCAGTCATAGCTGTGCATTCTGAAAGGCAGTAAAGAAACAGCAAGAAAAATGCTTTCTGCTATGTTTTTCCTTGTCAGTTATCTAATACCACTGCTCAGTTAAGGGGCAGTGGTCCCAATCCAAGCTGTGAAGATGTGATCTAGACACTGACAGAAAGAAATTTGATGAATGGCCAAACAGAGCATTCCTTTGAGACTCTTCTGTCCTCTATCTCATGCTGACTCTGGCTCCATTCAGTCTCAGTCTTTGAATTTGCAAGTTGAAAGGCAATCGTCAGTTGGTTCAGTTGGACATGGTACTTTATTGAAAATACTGAAATGCTAAAAACCAGGTACCGCTGCTAATATTTAAAATTTGTTGAGGTCAGACATTCTTGAATGAGAATTTTGGTGGTGTCCTCATCTGTAATATGCAGGTGGTATCATATATACTCTCTTCAAAGGCTTGTATAAGGATTAAAATGTAAACTTTACAGTGGGGTGAGGAAGCATGGGACTGTGGAAATACATGTGCTTTGGAATCTTTTCTCTTAGACTTCAAAACATTGAATAAGTCACCCAGTATCTGTGAGTCCATATTCTTCTGGACTGTGTCTGTAGGACACAGTGTCCTACAACTGTCTGTAGGAATAATAACACTGATTTGAAGGTTGTGTGAGGAACTAAATGAGATAGTATATTAAAAATGCCAAGAGCAGCAACTGCCACAGACTACTCACTCAGTTAGCATGGTTCTTTCTGTTGACACATCCCTATTTTAAGTTCTTAATTATTTTGCACTCAATTATAGACTATATGACTTCATATGTTCATAGAGAAAAGAATATTAATTAGGTTGTTGACCATAAACATCATTCAGGAATTCATGGGTTTTATATCTTTGGAGATCAATTAGCTTCTCCTAACTTTCATAGTTAGGAGTTATGGACTTAAGTCATGCAAATGTATACAAGTCAGAAGCAGAAAAAAGTGGTGAGCAAAATGGTGTAGTGACATGGTGTCAACCCACAGTCATGAAACAACTCTTGAATGCCGGTGAGCAAATATCATCACAGCCTGTTGATTCTGTGTGTGTATAGCAGTGCAATTTTCCCTTGAGTCTGCTGAGCTCAAGTAAGGAACATGCCAAGGCCCCGTTCATTTACTGGAAGTAAGTGGTGGCCTGTTGTGTCTGCTCTTTGCAAACTAGGGCTTTTGTACCAGGACCTCAAGGTCCCAAAATTGACAAAACACTGCTGTTTCTCAGTCTTTTATTCCTCTTCAATGTAAAGTCATTTGACTTGCTCTTCAATTAGCAGTGTGTAATTATAGCTCTTGGGAAGTGTCAAAGGAAAAATGTTTCCACGCTGGGTTTATATAAAAGTGTAGTTGTCATGGCCCTTGGGAGAAAGGGGCTGGAATTTGCTGGACACAGAGCAGAACCTTTCTGTAGCCCTTGGGAGGAGTCTATTGTGAAGAGATACAGGGATAATTCTCTCCTCCAGGAGCTGACTGCACATATGAGGGAACTGGAAATGGGTAGATTTCTTCTCAAAAACTAACTTCTAGGCCAAAAATGTGGTAATCTCAGACCCCTGGCACAGAGAGCCTAGTAAGTCAGAGACCAATAACCAAATCACAAATGCAATAACATACCGATAATTTGAAACACTGAGACACTATAGTCAAACAAAGGGATCTGTTGAAAAAGACAAGGTGATGAGCAGAAAAAAGTCCTGCATTTAGAGTCACAGAAACCTTGATTAAGCTCCTGATTTTGTGACCTGGAATAAGTTATCCATCTTCTCTCTGTGTGGGCTTATTTTTCTATAAGAAGGGATAGTAATGTCTACCTCAGTAGAATTTTGTGAGGATTAAGTGAGATAATGTACACAAAATCTGCTGACTGATTTCTGGCATGGAGCATGGACAAATGCATGGTCACACTGTTTTATTCTTGAGTCCTCAGGAGGTATAGGGGATTCTTTTGGAGTGTTGCAGGTTTTAAAGTTTGTCCTCTGTCTTCCATGTTTAAAAGGAATGCTCAGACTTAGATATTAAATGATACCAAGGCCCTTTGTTGAACATTTATTACATGCTGGCCTGAAGCTATGTGATTGACATGTATTTAACATTAAGTGGTACCTTTCATCATCACCTCCTTTTTACAGACTGAGAAACTAAGCTCTGGCTTTAAGTAACTGCCTTGGTGGCCTAGTTAGAAAGGAGCAGAATCAGGATGGAATCCAGGTCTACCAGGAGCCAAAACACTCAACAACTGTACTTTTCAGAATTCTTGACTGTTTGACCTCATTTATCCCTATGCTTTTTTCTCCCCTCTCTTCCTGACCTCTTTTCAGTATCTTTTCTACAGTGAAGTCTTATTTCATTGGGGATTTGTAATCATTCTGATGTTGAGGCTACCAATGCATTGTTCAGGAGCCACTTGCTTCACATGCAACATAAATGAGTGGTGTTCTGGGTGTGTTTACACTACTTCAGGAAGCGAAAGCTTAAGTGCAACCGTAGACTTAGTGTTATTATTCTTCTTTCCTCAATAAATCAAGTCACCTCAAATGGGCAAACACTTATCCTTCCTAACTCGTTTCCTATCTGTCTATGCTGTTGCTGTTGTTTAGTCGCTTAGTTGTGTCTGCCTTTTTATGACCACATGGATTGCAGCACATGAGGCTTCTCTGTCCTTCACTCTCTCCCAGAGTTTGTTCAAAGTCATGTCCATTGAATCAATGATGCCATCCAAACATCTCATTCTCTGTTGCCCCCTTCTTCTTCAATGACACTGAGCTGAAGTAGTTTTTAAGTTTACCTTGTTTATCTCTTTCAACTTTCTACCAAAGACCCTGGGCCCCTAGAGGTTAGCATTAATAATAGCAGTACAGTAGTAGTAGTCAAAGCAGTAGCAATAGCTACAGTCAGTGGTGTAGCAGCAGCATTGAATGCTTCCTATGAACTGGACAGAATGCTATGCACTTTATATACACTATTGAAGTTAGGTTTTATGAATAACTGTGAAGAACAGACATTATTTCTATCTTCACTTATAGGTAAAGAAAGAGCGATTATATAGTTCATTCAGGGTCTGCTAGTTAAGTAATGACACTGAAGTATTTGCACTTTATCAGTGTTCAGTTAATATAAAATAGCAAGTCCAACTTAAAGGCATTGTCACATTAGATTCCCTTATACCACCCCACATCACCCCACATGAGTTTGGTAGATGACTGTTTTCTGAAATGCACAAAACCATGTAAGTGAGGAAGATAAAATTAGAAAGTATAGAAATGCAGAGAATAACTGTGAATGAGACTGTTAGACCTTTTGTAAAGAATTAGAACTGGGATCAGAAACCTGTGGCCTGTGGGCCAAATCCACTCCAGCACTGGTTTCTGTAAGTAAAGTTGTATTGAGATACAATCAAGTCCATCCATTTTTATGTTGTCTGTGGCTCCTTTCAGGCAACAATGGCACAGATGAGTCGTTGCAACAATGACTTTATGGCCTGCAAAAGTGAAAACATCTACTATTTGTCTCTTGACAGAAAAAGTCTTCTGACCCCTGGCTTGGCTTAGAACATCTCTGGTTCTAAAGATGTCCTACAGTCCTCCCAGATCACTTGCCAGCCTCCCACTGCTCCTCAAAGGTAATGTCTAGTCAAAATTTTGGGTGAGCCATTATCTGGCTTACTAAGAAAGAAAGTTTAACACATATGTATTCACCTGCAATATTTTATATTGTTTTGCTTGCTTTTGTTGAAGAAAACTTTTAATTGAAATATACAAAGAGAAGTACACAAAGCATAAGTTTGCAGCATGCTTAATATTTATAGAATAAAGGCAACACTAGTAATAGTCAGTGGTGACAGGGTTATTACCCTTGTTGATGTACAGAACATCTCCAGGACCTCAAAACACACTCTCATGCACCTCCCCAATCAGCATCCCTTCCTGAAAGTGAGAACAATTATGACATCTTTTACCATCCATTAGTTTTGCCTCTTTATTATTAAAATGAAACTGTTGATGTGTAAGCTTGTGTTTGGCTTCTTTGCTAATCTTTACTAAATATTGTGTCTAGGAGATTCATCCTTTTTATTGCATAAAGCAGTAATTTGTCAATTTTCATTACTCTAGTATACCATTATATGACTATTCTATAGTATTCCTCATTATTTTATTTACTATTCAGTTGTATCTTTAATTTCCGTTATGATTTTTTTCTAGTCTCAAGGTAAAAAAATTTAAGGTTTTTAAGTTTCTTTACTGTTAATTATTTCTTTAAATCTATCCCTTTACTAATGTGTTCTAATAATGTACATATCCTAAAATTTATCAATGTTTGCTCTATGATCTAGCCTAGTACTAGGTTTGTTTTGTGAAAGTTCCGTAGGTACTTCAAAAAATGTGTTCTATATTTGTTTAAGGCAGAGTTCTCTGTACGTTATTATATCACACTTATTATTTGTGTATTCAAATTTCTATATCCTACTAATTTTCCATCTGCTTATCTTAAAATTGAGAAAGATATATTGAAAAATTTACCACAATGATGGATCTTTCAATGTGCCCATGTAGTTCCTTCATAGGTTATATCTATATGCATGTCTTTGTTGTCGTTCAGTCGCTAAGTCATGTTCAACTCTTTGCGACCCCATGGACTGCAGCACACCAGGCTTCCCTGCCCTTCACTGTCCACTGGAATTTGCTCAAACTTATCTCCATTGAATTGGTGATATTGTCTAGCCAACTCATCCTCTTTTGCCCCCTTCTCCTCATGCTATAACATTTTATTAGATACCTATAATTTTAGAATTATTATGTCTTCCTTATAATTAAACCTGTCATTATATCATCATTTAATAATGATTTACTTTATCACTATTCATGCTCTTTTTCTTGAAGTTCAGTTTGCCTTATTACCCAGCTATATATTGCTTGGTATTTGCCTGTTGTGCCTGTTTCCATCATTTTTCTTTCCATCTTCTCATTAATATTTTAAATGTGTCTTTTAAATGTCATAGAATTGGATTTTTAAAAATTTAATCTGGTAGTCTCTGTCTCCCAGTTAACAGGCATAGTTCATTGTAATTGTTATTGTTGCAGAAAAGAGAGTGAAGGACAAGAGGATAGGTCACATCCCCGGTCATGTCTGAGACCCTGGAATGGTTGCCTAGTGTGGGTTCTTGGCTTCACGCAGGAATTAAATGAGGAGGGAGTCATAGTACAGTGAAAGAAGGTATATTCAGGGAAGAAACTCCATAGACAGAGTGTGGGTCATCTTGGAAGACAAGAGAGACCCCAGGCTATGAGACTGTCAGTTTTTATAGGAGTGGTTAATTTTATAGGCTAATGGGTGGGAGGAGTATTCCAGCTATTTTGGAGAAAGGGTGGACTTTCCAGGAATCAGGCTGCTGCCCACTCTTTGACCTTTATGATTGGCCTTGAAACTGTCATAGCACCAGTAGGTGTGTCATTTAGCTTCCTAATATGTTACAATGAGTGTATACTGAGGCTCAAGGCCTAGTGGAAGTTGATTTATCCTGCCATCTTGAATTTATTTGGTTCTGATCATTTTATGCTGTGTCCTCAGGCTGTGTCATTCTTTTAAAGGTTGTGTCCTGCTTCTTTCTTGTCACATTCTAGTTCCGTTCAGTCACTTAGTTGTGTCCAACTCTTTGCAACCCCATGGACTGCAGCACACCAGGCTTCCCTGTCCATCATCAACTCCTGGAGTTTACTCAAACTCATGTCCATCAAATCGGTGATGCCATCCAACCATCTCATCCTCTGTTGTCCCCTTCTCCTCCCACTTTCAATCTTTCCCAGCATCAGGGTCTTTTTCAATGAGTCAGTTCTTCACATCAGGTGACCAAAATATTGGAGTTTCAGCTTCAGCATCAGTCCTTCCAATGAATATTCAGGACTGATCTCCTTTAGGATGGACTGGTTTGATCTCCTTGCAGTTCAAGGGACTCTCAAGAGTCTTTTCCAACACCACAGCTCAATAGCATCAATTCTTTGGGGCTCAGCTTTCTTTATGATCCAACTCTCACATCCATACATGACAATTGGAAAAACCATAGCTTTGACTAGATGAACATTTGTCAGCAAAGTAATGTCTCTGCTTTTTAATATGCTGTTTAGGTTGGTCATAGCTTTTCTTCCAAGGAGCAAGTGTGTTTGAATTTCATGGCTGCAGTCACCATCTGCAGTAATTTTGAAGCCCCCCCAAAATAAACTCAGCCACTGTTTCCACTGTTTCCCAATCTATTTCCCATGAAGTGATGGGACCAGATGCCATGTCCTTAGTTTTCTGAATCTTGAGTTTTAAGCCAACTTTCTCACTCTCCTCTTTCACTTTTATCAAGAGGCTCTTTAGTTCTTCTTCTCTTTCTGCCATAAGGGTGGTATCATCTGCATATCTGTGGTTTTGATATTTCTCCCAGCAATCTTTATTCCAGCTTGTGATTCATCCACTCCAACATTTCTCATGATGTATTCTGCATATAAGTTAAATAAGCATGGTGACAATAAACAGCCTTGATGTACTCCTTTCCTGATTTGGAACCAATCTGTTGTTCCATGTTCAGTTCTAACTATTGCTTCTTGACCTGCATATAGATTTCTCAGGAGGTAGGTCAGGTGGTCTGGTATTTCCATCTCTTTAAGAATTTTCCAGTTTGTTGTGATCCACACAGTCAAAGGCTTTGGCATAGTCAGTAAAGCAGAAGTAGATGTTTTTCTGGAACTCTCTTGCTTTTTGGATGATCCAATGGATATTGGCAATTCGATCTCTGGTTCCTCTGCCCTTTCTAAATCCAACTTGGACATCTGGAAGCTCATGGTTCACGTATTATTGAAGCCTGGCTTGAAGAATTTTGAGCATTACTTTGCTAGCATGTGAGATAAGTGCAATTGTGTGGTAGTTTGAACATTCTGTGGCATTGCCTTTCTTAGGGATTGGAATGAAAACTGACCTTTTCCAGTCCTGTGGCCACTGCTGAGTTTTCCAAATTTGCTGGCATATTGAGTGCAGCACTTTCACAGCATCATCTTTTTTTTTTTTTTTTTTAAAGAAAAATGGTCTTTAATTTTAGCCAAGTCTCAAGTAAGTAACTTTAAAGCAGACGGTACCAGTAATGGAAATATCAATTACATTGTTTATACAACACAATGTACACACTGAGAAAAACGGAATTCAATTCCAAGTGGTGAATGGTAGAGTCAGAAGATTCCAAGTAGCTGGAAAAACACCTGCAGATACTCCTGGAACTCTTCTCGCTTAGACTTTAAGAACTCATAATTTTTAGGGCCAATGATCCTCTTAGAAGGAAGCTGAGCATCAGGAAATGTGCCATGAAATTCTGTTAGTTTTGATTCAAGTACATAGAATTCAAGATATCTTCTATCAGACCAATGTTCAGGCTCATGCCCAACTGCTCTTCTATCATTTGTTTCAACATCAATACAAAACACTGGTATTCTCTCCTTTTTCTCCTTCCTTTCAGAGGAAGTATCTTCAAAAAAATCTACATATGGAACACAGCATCATCTTTTAGGATTTGAAATAGCTCAACTGGAACTCCCTCACCTCCACTAGCTACATTCATAGTGATGCTTCCTAAGGCCCACTTGACTTTGCATTCCAGGATGTCTGGCTCTAGGTGAGTGATCATACCATTGTGATTATCTGGGTCGTGAAGATATTTTTTTGTATAGTTCTGTGTATCCTTGCCACCTCTTCTTAATATCTTCTTCTGTTAGGTCCATACCATTTCTATCCTTTATTGTGCCCATCTTTGCATGATATGTGCCCATCTTTCCCTTGGTATCTCTAATTTATTGAAGAGATCTCTAGTCTTTCCCATTCTATTGTTTTCCTCTATTTCTTTGCATTGATCACTGAGGAAGGCTTTTTATCTCTCCTCGCTATTCTTTGGAACTCTGCATTCAAATGGGTATACTTTTCCTTTTCTCTTTGTCTCATTATTACTAATATATTTGCACTATTTTCTAGTATTTACTTTATGCTCTTTTTTCCCCTTCATTTTTCTATAATTTTTATGCTAGCAATCTTCTTTTTGATTGACTAAGATTGCTTTCCAAATATATTTCTCTTCTACTCTTTTGGTAGTAATATACTCTTATTTCTACTCTTTTACACTTAATATTTTACCATGACAACTTAACCTAGCATTTAATCAGCAGAACAGTAAAACCCTTTCAAGCTACCAAAATCCACCCCCTTTAAAAAGCCATTGCATTATAAATTATTACTTTTTTCTGATATACAGTAATAATATTTTTGAGTCTAAAACTTCCGACTGTGTTCATTTTCAGAGCCCAATAGTAATAGGGACCCAGGAATTTATATTCCTTCCTTTTCTTTTTCCTCTTAAAATTTTCTAAAGAGCTATTGGAACTTAAAGGCATACTTTGATAAGGTAAAAATTAGTAACCATCTTCTAAACAGCCTATGAAGATTTCAGAGTATAAGTTAGACTCAAACAAGACCACATTAGGCTTATATTTGGAAAACACCAGAGGCAACCACAAATGATTAAACATAGCTTCCTGACTGACCTGTGTGATTCTGATGCTACCAGTGGCAGCTCTAGTCCTGATAATCCTCCCACCTCATAGATAAAATGCATTAAGATACACAGTCACTACTTCTTGAGAGCTTCCAATAGACAACCAGCCCCGGCTCTCTTAATCTCTCCAGAGAATCATCCAGCATAAGCCTAAGTCCTATGAAAAGCCCTTCCTAGCCTCCTTCTCCCTTATGGCGATATTCCCATGATTTCTCTGGAAGGCATTTTCCTTTGCTGCAGTGAGGTAAATAAACCAAGCAATTTTTCTGGGTATTCCTGTTGGCTTTTAGTCAGTGGGCTTCAATAACTTTGATCTCTAGTTTTAAAGATACCAAATAAATTGCTAAGTAATGATGAGATCATGTTGATATTCCTTTTATTCCAACTTAACAGACTCTAGTGCTGTAGCCAGCGCAGCAGGTAGGGATCGAAAATGGTCTACGCACAGTTTGGAAAAAGGAAACTAGAGACAGAATTAAAGTTTTAAAGATGGAACTGGGGGACTCAAGACCTATAAGATTAAGAGCCCTGTTCCTTGGAGCCACATCACTTTTATTTAGTGTCTTGGCACACAGAAAGTATCTGTTGTACTGTGATAAAATCAGCCTCCTGTGTCCCCGGTCACGTCTCCAATTTTATTGATTACTTTGGACTGTCTTTGTTATTTTCTTGTACAAAGCGTATCACCCAGCTGGAGGCCGTAAACCTGCATATGCTTCTGGAAAACATCTTGGTGTGTGCACAAGAAGCATTCTGGACTTGTGCTGACCTGGCATTCCAAGGTCCACACTATGTTTTTCCTTAGCTCAGCAGGGCATGATGACCCCAACTAATCAACTCGATGTACTTTTGTTTAGATTATACTGTATTGCTATTTTTTGCTTTAATTTTTTTCCCATGGTGTTTTTCTCATGGCTTAGCCAGAGCAACAGGCAACTGATTATTAACCCCTGCTTTCTAAAATAACATATGTGGCAAAATCAAGTGGTTTTAATAAAACTGGGTTTTGATGATAGGTTTGAAAAAGCATGTTTGTAGTATATGTAGTCTAATTTTTGAAAATCATACTTTAGGTATTACTAATATAAGGGGCAAAGGGGCAGCATAGAAAAGGCATCAGTAGAGCAAATTGTAGGGTAAACATCATAATTATTCCTTCTAGGTGACTTAGCTGTCCTGAATCTTGTCATCTCCACTTGTAATATTGGCTTATTAATAACCTACCCACTGATGTCCTAGTTTTACTGAGAAGAGAACATAGGCAGAGGACTTAAAGTTTATTTACAGAAGTCTATCAATATTGTCAGTGAAATCATGCAATAGCAGCAGTTTTCACTTTGCAGTAAAAATAATCTGATGAACTTTTAATAAAATGCCATCATCCATATCAATTTCATCAGAATTCACAGGGTGAGACCTGACCTAGAATAGCCAAAACAATGTTGAAAGAGAAGAACAAAGTTGGAGAACTGAACCCCAAAGTTTCAGACTTATTTGAAAGCTACAGTAATCATGCACACTGAGGAAACCAGATCTGAAAGAGACACGTGTACCCCAATGTTCATCACAGCACTGTTTATAATAGCCAGGACATGGAAGCAACCTAGATGCCCATCAGCAGACGAATGGATAAGGAAGCTGTGGTTCATACAAACCATGGAATATTACTCAGCCATTAAAAAGAATTCATTTGAATCAGTTCTAATGAGATGGATGAAACTGGAGCCCATTATACAGAGCGAAGTAAGCCAGAAAGATAAAGACCAATACAGTATACTAACGCATATATATGGAATTTAAAAAGATGGTAATGATAACCCTATATGCAAAACAGAAAAAGAGACACAGATGTACATAACAGACTTTTAGACTCTGTGGGAGAAGGCAAGGGTGGGATGTTCTGAGAGAACAGCATTGAAAAAAGTATACTATCAAGGGTGAAGCAGATCGCCAGCCCAGGTTGGATGCATGAGACAAGTGCTCAGGGCTGGTGCACTGGGAAGACCCGGAGGGATGGGATGGAGAGGGAGGCAGGAGGGGGGATCGGGATGGGGAACACATGTAAATCCATGGCTGAATCATGTCAATGTATGGCAAAAACCACTACAATTTTGTAAAGTAATTAGCCTCCAACTAATAAAAACAAATGGGGAAAAAAAATAAAGACCAATAAATAAATAAAGCTACAGTAATCTATATAGTGTAGTAATGGCAGAAAGAATTTTTTAATTAATATTTTTGAAAATACCTCAGATTATTCCAATGTGCAGCCAACTTTGAGAACTAATGGGTTAGAGCAGCAGTTTTCAAACCTTTTGTTCATATGAATGTTTGATTTTGTTGAAATGCAAACTCTGATCCAGGAGGTCTGTGGTGAGGCCTGAAATTTTACATTATTAACAAGCTTCCAGGTGATGCTGGTGTTGCTTATCCATGAATCATCTGTGACTTATGGAATAGAAATGCTAAAAAATGTATTTAAAAGACTAAAGCAAAATAAAAATGGCAAATACCTTCATAACTCAAGTTGATAGAAAAAACTAATATAACATCTTGGCACCTGAGATAGTCACTACCAAAGAAACTGGCAAGAAAATTTTATTTGTGTACAAAAATGTTTTTTGGTTGTAATTTCTCCCTTCCCATCTCCTCACCTTCCCCTTGGATTAAGAGAGAAATAGGCTAGAAAAGTTAAGATCACAATGAGAGAGAAAACCAGAAAAGGCAAAAGAATGAACATCTTAATGAATTTGTTTCATTAGGAATTAAGAAGAGAATTAACTGCTGATGAAAGTTATTTCCACTTAGGCACAATGAAAAGAATAATATGTATACTTACATGCTATTTGTGCAATACTTTTTATAAATAATGTACTTTTAAAGAAATGAAACATTATATGTTAATACACTATGAAATTTTGAGTGTACCACAAGTAGATGCTTCAGTAGGTGGGAAATCATATAAGAAGCTGGAAAGACTCTAAACATGAATGAATATTCAGCATCCAGTGAGGATAAGTAAATCTGTATTTAGGAAGTTCCAAAGCTCTAACCAACACTGCCTCTCACCAATGAATTGTTTTCAACTGCAGGCCAGAAAAAAACAAAAGGCTATGCCCAACTATAATCTCCCAAAATAAATATTCTGTAGGTAAAATTTCAAACTTGAGTACCTACTATATATAATGCTTCTCAGGTGGCGCAGTGGTAAAGAATCCACTTGCCATTTCAGGAGACAAAAGAGATGCATCATTGAGTCAGGAAGATCCTCTGAAGGAGAAAATGCCAACCTGCTCCAGTATTCTTGCCTGGAGAATTCCATGGAGAGAGGATCCTGGCAGCCTGAAGTCCAAGAGATCGCAAATGAGTTGGACACAACTGAGCAACTGAGCAAGCACTATGTATAATACCTTGTCAAATGATACAAATAAGCCCTGATCCCTATCCTTAAGTAACCCATAAATCTAGAAAGGATATTATAGTATCACTGCTGTACATGATGATTTAAATTTCTCCTATGAGCTGGAAGTTTGGCCTTGGGCTTCCTGTTTATTTTCTAACTACCTCCAAGTTTTGCTGATTGTAGGAAGACCTCTCTTAATCCCACTAATGCAACACCCTTTGAGGATAAAGGGAGTAAAACTATTAGAGTAGGAAACTCTTTTTTTTTTTTTTGTCTCAGTCTGCCCAGATTATAAAGTATTTCAGTCAGAGCAAGACTTACTGTTGAGATATTGGAAGACAAGCTAACATGAAGCTTTGCAATTTTCAAGAGATTGCCAACTAGGCTGCAGATTCACAATGAGAAAAGATTTGTTATCCCAAGAAAGTAGTGGAATGAGGCAGAGAATGAACAGTAGTGGAGCTGAAGTTGTATTATACCTGAATATTCCCATGCTTCCACCTGAACACTCAGTTCTCAAAGGTGTTATTAGGAATTCCTGCATGAAGAAATCAGCCTGACTTGACAGACTGCTGGGAGAGAATAAACAATTGTGAAGTTTAGCAAGAAAGAGACTAGGCCTCAGCAGCCAGGTCTTGATGAGCTCTTGCTAATTATAAGTCTTTTAATAGGTGCCCTCTACTGATATGAGCATTCCTGTCATCATCTTCAGAAAAGCTGGAAAATCCTCATTGTCTTCTCTGGGGAATCTGATGTGCTTAAAATGCCAGGAGGCAACTAATATCTTCCTTTGAGGCAAAAGATTTATTCTTGACATACTCTGTTAGGCCATGGTTGCTGCTGTGAACATGACCAAGTTACATAGGTTTCATGATTAAATTTTATATTCAAGTTACTATTACTCTGTCCCACAGTCACAGACAAAACACCCTGTGCAAGTGATCACAAGGGTTCTGAACAGGAGACAGTTGTTTCCATTTAAATCCCATGGATAAGACACGTAATTTTATCCTTATTAAAGATGTAAAGATCAGAGATAATGTCTTTGTGCAGGTTTGGACTGTGGCTTTTTTTTTTTTTTAATCAGTTTGGCTCTGTTGTGTTAGGTGTGAATATCTTTGTATTTATCCTACTTGGGATTCATTTAACATCTCAGGTCTGTAGATTTATGATTTTCATCAAATTAAGGACATTTCTCCATGATTTCTTCTAATCCTTTTCTGCTTCTCTCTCTCTTTCCTTTCTTATGACACACTCTGCATGTCTGTTCATACTCATGATATTTTCTGTGCAGTTCTATTCATTTTTCTTTGCAATTATTTTTCTCTGTTTTTTAGACTTAATGATTTTTGTTGATCTATCTTCAAATTCATCTGATTCATCTGCCAGTTTAAATATTTTGTTGATCTGTCTAGTTACTTTTTCATTTTAGTTATTGTACTTTCTAAATTCAGGCTTTCATTTTTCCAGGTTCTTTTTTATAATTTCTGTTCCCTCATTGAAAAATCTATTTTATTCATTGTTGGTATCATTTCATTAATTTTTAAAACATGTTTTCCTTCAGTGTTTTGGCTATGTATATAATAGCTGGTTTGAAATCTTTGTTAAATCCCATATCTAGGAACAGTTTCTATTCACTTTATTGACTGCTTTTTGTTTTTTCTTGAATATGATTCATACTTTCTTATTTATTTCCACATCTTATAACTTTTTTTTAACCAGATATTTTAAATAACATATTCTATCTCTTTTGGATTCTAATTCTTCATAGCTTCTCCCCCCAAAAAATTTTGCTCTTGCTGATTTTGTTTCATTGTTTTGTAACTTTACAGGCTAAATCTGTGAAATCTGCCTCTTCTGGAGTGTACAACCTCTGTTCTCAGAGATTTTTGTTGTTTCTCTCTCTCCCTCTCTTTCCTTCTTTCTTCCTCTCTCTCTCTTTTTTTCATTTCTTGAAAATATCTCATTTTCATCTTGAAGCCTTGTTTCCCAAGGATTACTCTTTGGTCTGCCTAACTTAATAGCCAGACAATTACTGAACACCTTTAGCCAGCGAGGCTCCTGTCCTCTGCCAATTTATCTGTATATCTATATGAACGAGAAAGTACATTATAAATTCAAGTTGCTTTAAAATCTGCCTCAGTTTTTACTTTCTGCTCAGTCTTTCTAGTCTTTACTGTACATGTGTGCTGCCTCAGCCAAGAGTATGTATTTTTGCAGCCACATTTGCCAACTCCAGCTCCATTAGCCATGTGTTCCCTGATATCTGTCACTTCCTCTATAAACATCAGTGAACTTTGCAACTTTTCCAAATCTAGTGATCCTCCTTCAATTGTGACAGTCACGCTTCTGGTTTACAGTCTTCCCTGCTCTGGAAGAAGCCCTATGTTGATGGAAGAAATGGGAATTTTCTCAAGCAAGAATACCACAGATGCCTACTGTTCTTAACCAAAGTTCACCAGTTTTCAAGCATAAGTGCTTTTCTGATTGCTATATGAATTTGTTTGATTCCCAGAGAGCTAAAATGGTTGTTTTTGTCAGTTTTATCTAGTTTTACAGTTGCTATCATGTTGATAAAGTCTATGAATTCTTCCCTTTGATTCAATTCATAACACCATTTATTTGCAATTGATCTTTTCCTATTTTTGAGTATCTACCCATGGGCATGGGCTCTTTTGATTACTTTTGTTATACTGCAAACTATTATACATTCTACTGGGTTTTTGAATGATAATGCTACCCCTCACCCTCCAAGTTCTGAACCAAGTGAGAAATAGATATAGGAGGATGTGAAAGTGAAAGTTAAGTCGCTCAGTCGTGTCCAACTCTTTGTGACCCCGTGGACTGTAGCCTACCAGGCTCCTCCGTCCATGGGATTCTCCAGGCAAGAACACTTGAGTGGGTTGACATTTCCTTCTCCAGGGGATCTTCCTGACCCAGGGATTGAACCCGGGTCTCCTGCATTGGAGGCAGACGTTTTAACCTCTGAGCCAACAGGGAAGCCCATAGAGGGATCTAAAAGTCAGTTTTCCCCCCCTTGCCTTGTGGGTATAAGTTGAATTAGAATTTGAGGCTTTGATCTGAGGTTCCCCACTTGCTCTGTATTGAACTGAACTTTCCCACTGGGTCTTCATGGACTAGACTCCTGCAAACCTCACCCTTGAGAACATTGCTTTTCTCCATATGTGTGCTTCAGGAGAAGCAGAGAGAGAGAGCAAACAGATGAAGTGGCCAATAGTCCAGAGTGTGAGAAACATACATACTCAAGAAAGGGTAGTGCTAACAGCTGATAAAAATTTCCCCCTCACCCCCTTCCTAATATATTACCAACTGGACAAGTCACTCTTTGCTCTGTGCATATACTAGAAGTGGTCCTTTAATCACTGGTTTCTGTTTTGGAGGGAAGAAGGATGACCTCTACACTACTGGAACTAAAAGAATAAGTGTTCCTTTTTGTATAAAGAAAGTGCCTGGTAAACATCAATCCAATCTTATGATCTATATTTATATGTAGAAAACATGTTTGTCCCTCTTTGCAACATCAGAAAGTCTATTCATGTTGTTAGGATGTTTAATTGAAATTATTTCTATATGGTCACACCTAATGGGCTTCCCTTGTGGCTCAGCTGGTAAAGAATCTGCCTGCAATGCGGGAAACCTGGGTTTGATCCCTGGGTTGGGAAGATCCCCTGGAAAAGGGAAAGGCTACTCCAGTATTCTGGCCTGAAGAATTCCATGGACCATATAGTCCATGGGGTTGCAAAGAGTCGGATATGACTGAGCGACTTTCACTTTCACTTTCACTGATAAGAAATCCCCTTATTTTGAAAAGAACAGTCCCCAGAGAAATTTGATCTATTTGTAGTGAATTCAGTTCTGAAAGAGACTGAATGTGAATATCACATCTGAACTGAAGGCTTCACTATGACTGAACTACCACATCTAAGCCTAGATGGTGCAAAAGAATCAGTTCACATCTGTGACAAATGGCATAGAATGGCTAGTGAAAGTGTGTGTGTGTGTCTTTCTGCCTAGCCATTGCCTAAGTCAGTTATTTACAAATGTAGTTTTTGCAGTACAATCCTATTTCTAAATGAAATCTTAGGTGTAACTCCAAAAAAAATAAAAGGTGAACTGCTTTTGTTGAAGCTGCAGTATATATCCAGTGGCATGCAGTATATATCTCTGCTCATTCTGCCTTGGACCCCAGGTAGCAAATGACCTACCAGCAGAAATACAGAGAAACTGGTCTTCTAGTCTAGGGCTCTCTCCACCTGATTTCATTATCAGCTGAAAAATGTAGAGATTAGATTTCCAGCCTTATCTTCACCAACATAGAGATAGTACAGATGTCTGAAAATTTCATAGTCTTTGTGCCTTTCCCTGAGGAATAATAAAATCTAGAGTCTTGAGTTCTGATCTTGGCTTGAGCCCTAACTAGCAAGTTTTTAAACTTCATCATACACCAGTTTTCTCATCTATAAAATGGGAATAAAAATAAAACAATATCATGTGAAGTAGATAACTTTTTAATTGTTCAATAAATTATGATGATGGTAGTGATAATTATCATTGTTATTGTTGAAAACCAGCACAATTCAAGTTTAAGACACTGGTATCCATTATTGGTGGTTTTATTGGTTGAATTGTATTCCCCCATAAGGTATGTTGAAGCTCTAAACCCAGCACCTGTGACCTCTGACTCATTTGGAAATAGAGTCTTTACATATGTAATAAATTTGAGTTCATAATGGCATATCAAAAGAGCAACAAGATATCATCTCATACCTTTTAGGATTGTTATTGCAAAACAAAAGATGAGGGAATTCCTTGGTGGTTAAGACTCTGTGCTCTCACTGCTGAGGGCCTGGGTTTGACTCCTGGTTGGGGAGCTAGGATCTCACAGGCCACATGGCACAACCAAAAAAAAAGATAAGTGTTGATGAGGATGTGAAGAAACTGAACCCTTCTATAATGTTGCTGGGGATGTAAAATAGTAATAGTGTTCAGTTCAGTTCAGTTCAGCCACCCAGTCGTGTCCAACTCTTTGCAACCCCATGAACCGCAGCACACTAGGCCTCTGTCCATCACCAGCTCTCGGAGTTTACCCAAACTTATGTCCATTAAGTCGGTGATGCCATCCAACCATCTCATTCTCTGTCATCCCCTTCTCTTCCTGCCCTCAATCTTTGCCAGCATCAGGGTCTTTTCAAATAAGTCAGCTCTTCACATCGGTGGCCAAAGTATTGGAGTTTCAGCTTCAGCATCAGTCCTTCCAATGAACACCCAGGACTGATTTCCTTTAGGATGGACTGATTGGGTCTCCTTGCAGTCCAAGGGACTCTCAAGAGTCTTCTCCAACACCACAGTTCAAAAGCATCAATTCTTCAGTGCTCAGCTTTCTTTATAGTCCAACTCTCACATCCATACATGACTACTGGAAAAACCATAGCCTTGACTAGACGGACCTTTGTTGACAAAGTAGTCCACTGGAGAAGGGAATGGCAAACCACTTCTAATGACCATGGTGTAGCATATAGTGATAAATAGTGCATATTAAAACAAACATCTATTAATCTGAGAGCTATGTTTAGTCTCAGGACTTCTGCTAAATAGTTTACACAGGCTAACTCATTTAATCATAATAACAACCTTATGAATTAGATTCTATTATTCTATAATTATTTCCCATTTTAGGACATCAAGATTCAGATATGAGAAGTAATTTTCCCCAGGTCACACAGCCTAGTAAATGGGCAGGGTGGGAATTTTAACCCAAATGATTAAACTTAAGAAAAGACTCACTGGAGTCTTTTCAATATTTCAATATTTCAAAATTTCAATATTTCTGGAAATATAGGATATACTTGTAAAGTTTACACATGATTATTTTAGATCTATGAAGGCATGGGTTAAATAACAGCAACATAGTTATTCTCTTTGTATTCTCCTCCATTCTTTCTTATTCCCTGAATAAGAAAGACTTAATTTAGTGATGGCATGCCTCTAACTCCACTATAATAATAGCTAGACCATATTTAACAAAGAAATATATCTGATCTTCAGAGCCTTCATCAGACAAAAGTTCCCAGCAATATTAATTTATGTTAATTATTTATACTATATTTTATTTAATAAGTTATAATTTAGTATATTTAAGTTAATAAATTTTTATTTGTTTTTGTATAAAGTAATATAATAAATTAATGTCTATGATAAATTAATAGATTATATTTATATTATATAATATCATATATTATTATAAATATTATATATAATATTATATTTAATAAATTATATTTATTTGTTTTCACTGTGCTTTTTTAAAAATTTGTTTATTTTTTATTGAAGGATAATTGCTTTACAGAATTTTGCTGTTTTCTGTCAAACCCCAACATGAATCAGCCATAGATATACATATATCCCCTCTCTTTTGAAACTTCCTCCCATCTCCCTCCCCATCCCACCCCTCTAGGTTGATACAGAGCCCCTGTTTGAGATTCCTGGGCCATACAGCAAATTCCCATTGGCTATCTATTTTACATTTGGTAAGTTTCCATGTCACTCTTTCCATACATCTCACCCTCTGCTCCCCTCTCCCCATGTCCACAAATTTATTCTCTATGTCTGTTTCTCCATTGTTGCCCTGTAAATAAATTCTTCAGTACCATGTTTCTAGATTGCATTTATATGTGTTAGAATACAGTATTTATCTTCCTCTTTCTGACTCACTTCACTCTGTATAATAGGTTCTAGGTTCATCCACCTCATTAGAACTGACTCAAATGCCTTCCTTTTTATGGCTGAGCAATATTCCATTGTGTATATGTACCACAACTTCTTTATCCATTCATCTGTCAATGGACCTCTAGGTTGCTTCCATGTTCTAGCTATTGTAAGTAGTGCTGCAGTGAACAATGGGATGCATGTGTCTCTTTCAATTTTGATTTCCTCAGGGTATATGCCTAGGAGTGGGTTTGCTGGGTCATATGGTAGTTTTATTCCTAGTTTTTTAAGGAATCTCCATACTGTCTTCCATAGTGGCTGTTATATTTATATTTTACTTAATAAATTATATTTACTGATTTTCACTATGCTTATTTTTATAGTTTCCATTCGTTCATCACAGTTAATGCTGGTTTTTCATTTGTGTCACTTTTTTTTCAGAGACTACTTTTTTTTTAGAGCACTTCACTGCAAAACTGAAAGGAAGGTACAGAGATTTCCCTATGTCCACTTCCATCAGACAGCTTCCCCATTGTCAATTTCATGAGCAGGGCACCTTCGTCACAATTAATGAAACTACACTGACACATTACTAACATATTATATTATGGTTCATTCCCTAGTGGCTCAGTTGGTAAAGAATCTGCCTACAATCCAAGAGACCTGGATTCGATCCCCAGGTTGGGAAGATCCCCTAGAAAAGAAAATGGCAACCCACTCCAATTCTCTTGCCTGGAGAATTCCATGGACAGAGGAGCCAGGCAGGCTACAGTCCATGGGATCATAAAGAGTCGGACACGACTGTGACTAACTTGCACTTTCATTTTGATGTGGTAAAAGGATGTTTAGTCTTACAAGCAACTACCAAACTGTCTTCCATGGTGACTGAACAATTTTGCATTCCCACCAACAGCTAATGAGAGTTCCTGTTGCTCTACTTTCTCACCAGGATTTGTTGTCGTCAGTTTTCCAGACTTTGGCCATTCTAACTGGTATGTAGTGGTATCCCATTGTCTTAGTTTCCACTTCCCTAATCACATATGATGGGAAGCATCTTTTCATGTACTTATTTGCCATCTGTGTGGCTTTTTAGTGAGATTGTTCAGGATTTAAGTTCATTTTTAATTGGGTTGTTTTCTTACTAGAGTTTTAAGTGTTCTTCGTGTATTTTGGATAACAGTATTTTATAGGATATATCTTTTGAAAGACACATATGTTCTCCCAATCTGTTGCTTTCCTTCTCATTCTCTTGAATTTGTCTTTTGCAGAAAAGTTAATTTCAGCAAAATTTAGCTTATCAGTTACTTCTTTCATAGATAGTGCCTTTGGTATTGCATCTAAAAAGCCGTCACAATACCCAAGGTCATCTGGGTTTTTCTCTATATTGCTATCTAGGAGTTTTATAGTTTTGCACTTTATATTTATGTCTGTGATCCATGTTGGATTAATTTTTGTGAAGGGTATAAGGTCTGTGTCTAAACACACTTTTTTGTTTTCTTCACACATGCATGTCCAGTTGTCTCGGGACCGTTAGTTGAGAAGACCATCTTTGCTCAATTGCATTGCCTTTGCTCCTTTGTCAAAGGTCAGTTGCTTACACTTACAGGAGTCTATCTGAGCTCTGTGTCCTGTCCCACTGAACTGTTTGCCTAATCTTTCACATTATTACAGTGTCTTGACTACTATGACTATTTGACTACTGTGTCTCCACAGTAAGTCCTGAAGTCAGGCATGTGTCAGCCCTCCAACTTTTTCAACATTATGTTGACTCTTCTGGATTCCTTGCCTCTCCACAAACTATAGAATAAGTTTATTTACAAAATAACTTCTGGAATTTTGAATGGGATTGCATTGAAGCTACAAATCAAGTTAGACAGAACCTATCTCTTGAAGTATTAAGTCTTCCTACCCAGGAATATGGAATGTCTCTCCATTTATTTAGGTCTTTAATTTCATTTTTCAGAGTTTTATAGTTTTTCTTATATATATTTTATACATATTTTGTCAGGTTTGTACCTAAGTATTTCATTTTGAGGTGATACTAATGTAAATGGTATTGTGTTTCTAATTTCAAACTCCATTTTTTCATTGCTGGTATATCAAAAAGCAATTGACTTTTTTATATTCATCTGTACCAGAAACATTACTATCATTGTTTATTAGTTGAATTTTTTTTAAATTCAATTCCTTCATATTTTTTACATAGACAGTCATGTCATCTGCAAACAAAGACAGTTATCTTTTTCCTTTTAAATCTATATCCCTTTTGTTTCCTTTTCTTATCTGAGACTGGACTTTTAAGTATGATGCTGAAAATAAGTAAATGAGTGATGAGAGAGGACATCCTCTCCTTATTCCCAGTCTTAGAACATTTTAGTTTCTCACTGTTAACTATGATGTTAGTTGTCAGTTTTTTGTAGATTTTTAAAATTATGTTGAAGAATTTCCTCTCTTTTCTGAGTTTACTAAGAGATTTTATCATGTGTTGGTGTTGAATTTTGTCAGATGTTTTTTCTCCATCTGTTGATATGATCATGTGATTTTTCTTCTGTAGCCTCTTGATGTGAGAATTACATTAATTGATTATAGAATGTTGATCCAGCCTTAAATACCTGAAATTTCACACTTGGATTTCTGCTTTGTAATGTCATTTTCTGGTTTGGTACTAGGTAATGCCAGTGTTCTTGCCTGGAGAATCCCAGGGACGGAGGAGCCTGGTGGTCTGCCATCTATGGGGTCGCACAGAGTCGGACACGATTGAGGCGACTTAGCAGCAGCAGCAGCAGCAGCAGCAGCAGCAGCAATGCTGGCTTCATAGCAAGAGTTAGGAAGTAGTCCCTTTTGCTTTTATCATCTATGAGAAATTATGTAGAACTGGAGTACAACTGCAATTGTTTTCCTTACAATTAATGCAAGGAATTAATTACTTCTTTAAATGTTTGGTAGAGTTCACTCAGTGAAGTCATCTGGGCCTGGTGCTTTGTTTTGTAAAGTTATTAATTATTGACTTAATTTCTTTAATAAATATATGCTTATTCAGATTGTCTCTTTCTGTGTTGGTCTTGGCAAATTGTGCCTTTACAAGAATTGGTCCATTTCATTGAGGATATCAAATTTGTAGGCATAGAGTAATTCATGGTATTCTTTATTATCTTATGTAGATCCAGGTTTCTAACCTATTTTATTTCTGCCTAAAAAAACTGATTTTAACTTTTCTTACAAGGCAGGTATACTAGCAAAGTTCTTCAATATTCATTTGTTTGAGAAAGTCTGTTTCTCCTTCACTTTTGAAGGTACAGAATTCTAGGATGGTGAATTTGTTTGTTTGTTTTTCTCAACACATTAAATTTTTCACTTCCCTCCCACTTGCAGGGTTTCTTGCACAGTCGTGGATCTGTGTGATACCTCCTCTTTCATTTCTGACATCAGTAATTTGTTTCCTCTCTATTTATTAGCCTGGCTAGATACTTATTGATTTTACTGATTTTTCAAAATAAAAGATTTGGTTTTATTTATTTTCTCTGTTCATATCCTATTTTATATTTTATTGAACTATATGTTAATTTTTATTATTTATTTCTTCTGCTTATTTGTATTTAAATTGCTCTTTTTCTTCTAATTTTTGGTAGTGGAAACTTAGATTAATGACTAACATTTTCTTATTTTAATGTATATGCATTAAATGCTACATACTTGCCTCTAAGTGATTCTCTATCTGCATCCCATAAAATTTAATAAGTTGTGTTGTTACTTTTCCTTTAGTTCAAAATATTTTCAATTTATCTTAAGATTTCTTCTTTGACCATGTGTTATTTAGAAGTATGTTGTTTTATCTCCACATATTTGGGGATTTTCCAGCTATCTCTGTGTTGCTGATCCCTGCTTTAATTCCATTGTGGTCTGAAAGCAGATATTGTATGTTTTCTATTCTTTTTAATTTGTTGAGTTGTATTTTCTGTCCCAGAATGTGGTATATTTTCTGAATGTTCTATGTGATCTTGACATGAATGTTTGCCCTGCTATTGTTGAATCAAATAGTCTATAGATTCATTATATCCAGTTGCTTGATGGTGTCAGGCTTTGCCATTATGTAATACCCTTCTTTATTCCTGATAATTTTCCTGAAGTCTGCTTTGTCTAAAATTAATAAAGATAGTCTTACTTGCTTTGATTAGCATTAGCATAGATATAGTTTTCTCTATCTACTTTTAATCTATAGGTGTCTTTATATATATAAAGTGGGTTTCTTGTGAACAGTATATGGTTCAGTCTTGTCTTTTGACCCACTCTGACAATCTCTGTCTTTTAATTCATTTATTTAGACTACTGACATTCAAATTAATTATTAACATAGGTGGATTAATAGCTATCATATTTGCTACTATTTTCTATTTGTTGCCCTTGGTCTTATTTTTGTCTTTGCTTTTTCTCCCTTTTGTGGATTTAACTGAGCATTTGCCATAATTACATTTTCTCTCTTTATCAATTACAGTTTTTTGTTTTTTTTACTTTATTTAGTGGTTCTCCTAGAGTTTGCAAAATCCATTTAAAACTAATCCAAGTATACTTTTAAATAATACCATACCATTCAAAGGTAGTTTAGGCACATTATAACAACAGCTGTGCTGTGCTTAATCACTCAGTCATGTCCGATTCTTTGTGACCCCGTGGACTGTGGCCCACCAGACTCCTCTCTCTGTCCATGGGATTCTCCAGGCAAGAATACTGGAGTGGGTTGCCATGCCCTCCTCCAGGGGATCTTCCAACTTGGGGAAGAGGCAGGCTACAGTTCATGGTGTTGCAAAAGAGTCAGACATGACTTAGTGACTAAAACAACAGCAAGGAATACAGTAAGGTATAGTGTATACATAATAAAATACATTGTTACTATTATTATTTTGAACATACTGTTTGAGCAGTTAAGAGTAAGAGAAATAAAAGTATTTATTTCAGTTCAGTTTAGTCGCTTAGTCATGTCCGACTCTTTGTGACCCCATGAATCACGTATTTATTTGTGTTCACTTATTTCTTCTTCAGTGCTCTTCTTTTCTTATGTAGATCCAGGTTTCTGACCTAAATTATTTTATTTCTCTCTAAGAAAACTGATTTTAACTTTTCATGTGAGGCAGCACATTAAATATTCCTCTTAGCATGTTAAATATTTCACTTCCCTCTCTTCTTGCTTGCATATTATCTGGGAAGTTAGATGTAGCTGTTATCTTTATTTCTCTCTAGGTCAGGTGTTCTTTTCTTCTGGCTTCTTTTAGAGTTTTTATATTTGATTTTATGTAGTTTGAAAATAATATGCCTAGGTGTACTTTCACATTTATTCTTCTCAGTGTTCTCTGACCTTCCTTGATCTGTGATTTGGTACTGGGCATTAATTTGGATGAAATTCTCAGTCATTATCGTTTCAAATATTTCTTCCACCCCTTTCTGTCTTTCTTCTTCCTCTGGTCTCCCCAGTATTCCCATTATCCATATGTGACACATTTTGGAGTTTTCTTACAGTCCTTGCACATTCTGTTCCATTATTTTTCTGTTATTTTCTGTTTTTGTTCTCTCTGCTTTTCAGTTTTGGAGGAATCTATTGACAAATCCTCATAGAGTCTTCCTCAGCTGTGATATGTTTATAAATGAGTGTACTAAAGGCGGTCTTCATATCTGTTAAAAGTTTTTCTGTTCCTTAGCATTTCTTTTTGTTTCTTCTTTAGGATTTCCATCTCCCTGCTTACATTGCCCATCTGTTCTTACATGCTGTCTACTTTGTCAATTAAAGCTCTTACATGAATCAGAGTTGTTTAAATTTTCAGTCTGGTAATTCCAACATCCCTGCTGTATCTGGTACTGATACTTGCTCTGTTTGTTCAAATTGTGTTGATTTCCTTTTAGTGTGCCTTGTATTATTTCCTGATAGCCAGACATGAAGTACTGGGTAAAAGGAATTGCTGTAAATAGGCCTTTATTAATGTAGTCAGTCTTGCAGTGAGTCTGAACCTCCAGACTGGGATCATCACATGTGTTTTAGTTTTCCTCCCCTCTTAGTTGGAACAAGATGACTAGAGAGGACTGGAGTTAGGTATTCCCTCCTTCCATAAGGTGATAGTGGACAGGGGCTGAGTTTTCCCCTTCTCTCACATGAAAGGTTAAAACTGGCTGGAGTTGGGTATTTCTATTCCCCTAAGTCAGGCAGGTTCTGATAATACTTTAGCAGGTTAGCTTCTGGTTGACTAGTTCCTCCTGAGGGTAGCCCTTGTTAAGAATAACAGAGTGCTCTGGTGTAACTGAAAATGGTTTCTTTTTTCTTCCACTGCTAGAATCATGAGGGGATTTCCCCCCTGATATTTATTATGAGAACTTAATGGAGCTCCAGGAGGTAAAATCCACATAAATGTGGAAACACACCCCAACCCCTCCCTCAGTCATGACTTGGTCACCTGGTATTTTTAACTCTTAGAATTGGCCACACTGAACCTTCAGATGTTTGTCAATTACAGTTCAGGTTTTCCTACCCTGACACTGGTTGCCAAGGCAATATCCACTCATGACTCTGCTCTGATAAACCGTGACTCCCTATATTCACCTGTCTCTCTCTCTAATCTTGAGGGCAATAGTTTGTTCTTGGCCCTCACCTTATGGATCCAAGAAGAGTTGCTGACTTCTGTTTCTTCAGCTTTTTACTTATGAGGAGGGAGTGGGGACTTCTAAGACCCTCACAAGCTGACCCAGAATCCAGAAATCCTGATAGTTACTTTTTTAAATAAGTACATTTATATTTTAAATAAATTTATTTGAAGAAAAATATAAAGTAAATATTAGTATTGGGAGTATGTGGAAATGGTCCCAAATCCAAAAATTTATAATGAATGGCTCATGTCTGGAAAAATTTTGCTTTATGCAACATGTATACATAGGCACACCCCATTTTATTATACTTCACTTTATCACATTTCATAGATATTATATGTTTGCTTATTTGTTTTTAAAAATTGAAGGTTTGTGGCAACCCTGCAGTAAGCAAGTCTATCAGTGCCGTTTTTCCAACATTTGTTCACTTTGTGCCTCCGTGTCATATTTTTTGGCAATTTTTGCAATATTTCAAACTTTTTTACATATATTTGTTATGGTGATCTGTAATCAGTAATCTTTACTGTTTCTGTTGCAAAAAGATTATGACTTGTGAAGGTTCAGAGGATGGTTAGCATGTTTTAGCAATAAAGTATTTTTTAATTAAGGTACGTACATTGTGGTATTAGACATATTGCTACCATATATTTACCAGACTACAGTATAGTATAAACATAATTTTTATATTCACTGGAAACCAAAAAACTTGTGTGACTTTATTGTGATGATATTCAGATATTCACTTTATTGAGGCTGTCTGGAACTGAACTTGCAATATCTCAGAGGTATTAGATTCCTTCCTAACTGCTGCACTACTCTGCCTCTGGACCAGCATCCCAATTCAGCTCCTGGGGAGAATGTTTAACTGATAGAGGTTGATTCTGCCTTGGGTGCCAATTTCCTGTGCTTCCTAAAGAAGGACTAGAGGAGAGTGAATAATGGAGGCTGCTGCAGGGATCAGTATTGTGCTAATGAGCACGTGAAACGCTTTAGGAGGCTGATACACTCCACAGGCTAGAAGCAGAGAGCAGTGTCATTTGAGGATCCAGAAATAAGGAAGGCAGGCTTTTAAATAAAGCATTACTGAGGATTTTTCTCAGAACTGCTCATCCCCCTATGACACATACACTGTAGTGGATGCTGGAAGCCCTATTTATATTATGTGAACCTTTCTCCTTGGCTGTTTTTTTTTGTTTCTCTGTAGCAGGAATTGAAAAGCAACTCAAGCTGAGCCCAATTTAAAAATTTATCCCATGGAAATTTAGAATTAAAACAAGAAATTATTCAGTTTCCATCATCTCTTGACTTAGAAGCACACATAAACTAAGGAGCTGTGCTACGACCAATTTATTCTATCTGCAATCCATGAGGTTGTAAAGAATCGGACACGACTGGGCGATTAACACTTCACTGAAATAACAACCATGTCATTACATCCCATGATGTTAAGAGTGAGGGATTGGGGCAGAGCTTAGATGGGTCTCCCACTTCCTGTCATTGTCCAAAGTTACTAACTGATATTCAGATGGCAGACAGACTGGTCAAGAGGGCCCATGGTATCTCCACTTACATGCTTAGTCCCATAGTAAGGTTGGCGGGAAGCCTGGACTCAGCTGGAAATGTCTTCCTGTGACTGCTTTAGCATGGCAGTCTCCGATTATTCAGAGTTGTTTCAGAGATCTCAGGATTCCTCTGGAAAGTGTTCCAAGAGAGAGGAAGTGGAAGCCAATAATCTCTCAAGGTCCCAGACTGGACACTGGCATTGCCTTCTCTTCTGTCCCAATTTTATTAGTCAGGCAATTCACTAAGTCCAGTTTAGAGTCAAGGGGGAGGAGAATTAGACTTGACCTCTTAATGAAAATATTATTAAATTAAGCCATATGGACCCTGCTTGGGCCCTAGTCCCGCCTAGGCTTTCTGAATGGCGAGGAGGGTTCTTTTCTTCCGTTAGTTTTGAGTAGGCAAATAACAAAACTGAAGCTGACATGGATACAACACTAGCTTTATTCAGAGGCCAAACAATAGAGTAGCAGAACTAAGTTTACAGATCAGCTTCTAGCCCAATTGGTGAGAGGGATTTAGTTTTAAAGAGTAAAGACAAAAGGAGGAGGAGTGAGATCAGTGATGGGGAGACATATGCTTTAATCTGCCTGGGAAGGGGCAGGGTTTTTTTTTGAGATAGTAGAGTCCCACCCTCTTTTTATCTTTGGTCCTTAATGTCTGGTCATGGCCATTGGTAGGTATATCATGTAATATGCCCATGTTGTAAAATTAGCCTATATGAGACTCAGGTCTGGTGGAGGTCAGATTCCTAGTGATCTTGGCCCCAGCTGGCTCTACCTGGGTTTTGTTGTTGTTTGTAACTTCCTTTCTTATCTTTGAACCCTTTAATTTAAAGATTCATATGAGCTTCTGCCAAAGGTGGAGGTTGGTAGGTTTTGAACAGGACGCTCCTGCTAAAGACGGGAAATGGAGGGTATTAAGCAAAGGACCTGGGGCAGCTCTGGCAACAAAAAAATTACAAAGGAATTTGCGCCATCCTTAATTCTACATGATGGTTGGCTGCACTTGTGTTCCCTGAGGATGTTGCGTGCCTCCACAGAAAATGGCCCATTTGGTGTAGGCCAGTTTGAACTACTTTTAGCTATTCGTAGTTGTCTTATCAATGAATAAGTTACAAGGACAATGCTTTGTATATGATTGTCCCTCAAGAACTTTTTAAATGTGAAAACTGAATGAAAAACTGGAAATTTAATAGAAAATGGGTTCATAAGTTTAGTCTTTGCCACAAGAAAGTCCAAGATTCACATGTTGGCTTTACAACTTTCTAGTTTTGTGACCTCAGACAAGTTACTTTGCTTCTCTAAGCTTCAGCTTCCTTGTGTGCAAAGCAGTAGGTAACATTGCCTATCTATTTTGTTGATGGTAAGGAGTCAAGTAATATCAGAAACATGAAATTCCTAGCACAGTGCCCAGCACATAGTAAGTACCCAATGAATGTTGCTATTAATCTTTTCATTAATTGTTGTTGTTAATAGTTTCAAGTCAAAGCAATACGAGAGAAAGGTTATATACTCAAGAAATATACAAGTTAGCTGGAAGACAGGATATTTCTTTTAGCAGAGAAATAACATTATAGCTAGCTAGCATTAAATTAAAATGAGAGAATGATAGAGAGTGTAAGTTCCTATAGGTTATTAGAGAAGAAGAAAATATTAAACAGAAAATGTTCCAAAGCAGAGGTCAGGTGTGAGGCAGATTTTAAAGCAATAGTCCCCAACATTTTGGCATCAGCGACCAGTTTCATGGAAGATAATTTTTCCATGGACCAGGGGACAGGGAGAGTGGTTTCAGGATGATTCAAATGTATTACATTTATTGTGCACTTTATTTCTATTATTGTTATATCAGTTCCACTTCAGATCATCAGGCATTTGATCCCTGAAGCTGGGGACCCCTGATTTAAAAAAATACACTAGAATTGGCAAAGGTAGAGATGGAGGGAAATAATTTTAGGCAGATGGAATAGTAGGAACAAAGATAGTCCAGTAAAAAATGTGCTTTAAGTTTTCAAGAACACTGAAATCCAGCTGCAAATGTTGTGAGAGGAAAGATGTAAAGAAGGTGGATAGACAATGGAGGGAGAACCTTTAATGCCAAGTTAAAAAATTTGAGATTTCCTGGAAATCTGGAAAGTTCTTTGGAAAGTTTGAAAATAGTGTTTAGTAACAATGTATTCATCTCCTAAGAGAATATGAAGAGAGATAAATTTTTTAATGGAGATTGTTTTTAAAATTTGAACTCTGGATATAATATAAAGATGAGCAATCATGGACTGGCTCAATGGGATCTCAGGAAGTGAATGGATGGTAGGCCCATAAAAGACATCATATGGGTCACACTGACAGGGCTGACAGAGCTTTTGACTGACGAGATGTGAGGAAAGTGAGGGGAAAATGATGTCACCTGGGTATCAGTTCTGAAAAAGACAAACAACAAGTGCCCCATTGACAGAGATGTCAGACAGAGAAGGTGGCTAATTTGGAGCAAGAGGGGAGCTCGGAAAGAAAGAGAGGGAAGCCTTGAATGGAAGGACAGAGAGAAACTAAGAGGACAGAAGAAATTAATAAGGTAAAAGACATCATCGTCGCTTCAACCTTCAAAGGAGAAAATATGTATTAGAGGCCATGAATCATTCAGCCTAGAAGCATGGGCATTAGCACACTTGAGCGAGAGATTTTGAAATATTGGCTCATGTGGGAAAATTTATAATCCCTAATCCCAGAGACCTTCTGTTGTACTTTTCAGAAACTTAATCAGAAGTTAGGCATTAAACTCACAAGTCGAGGTATAAAATAAAAGCTTTCCCCTCAGCCCTCTCCCCAAATTTATTCACACACAAGCACTAAGATCAGTTGCTCTGAGAGGACACATAAATTCTGACACATAAATTCATCTATTGCAGTTATATGTTACTAGGTCCTCTCAACATTCTCTATGCGAGTGTGTGTTTGTGTGTGTGTGTGATTAATATTCTCCAAGGGATTCATTTCATCCTTCATAGGCAAGTGCTCCAAGACACAGTGGGTCTCAGTGTGATTACCTTAATCCAGGAGTAGTACCTCCAGACACAAGCCAGTGTATCTACCTTTGTGCACCCAAATATGCTTGCCTGAGAGCAAGCAGAGAGCTACTTACTTCACTCAGCCTCCCTTACAATCTTATCAGATAGGCAGGAAATCACGCCATAACCTACAGAGAGCTGGAAAGAATTTCCTGGAGTCCAAGTCCACAGATGCAATCTGAGGGTCATTGTTTTTGATGACCACTAGTATCAGAGGCCACCATTAACATTTACTCCAAGGCCGAGATGGTTCCTAATTTGTCTTCCTGTCTCCAATTTATTTAATGTCTTTGAGCTGCTATAACAAAACACAGTACCCTGGCTATCTTACAAGCAAGAAAAATGTATTGCGCTCAGTTCAGGAGGCTGGGAAGTCCAAGAATAAGACACTGGCCTGGTGGCTTCCTGGTTCTGAGCTGGCACCTTCTATCTGTGTCCTTAGATGGTGAAAGGTACAAGAGATCTCTGGGGAAAGGGGATATTACTGGGCAATCAGCTGTATGAGAATTAAGAGCCCCCTTAGACACCTCAAAGAAAGAGAAAACACAGAGCTTTGCTTATGGACCTCCTGAGCTCTCAGAAGAGGAAGCTGAAGGAAGAGCATCGGCGGTCAGGGGAAGCTCTTCTCTGTTCTCTCTCTATTCCTGCCTGGCTCCTGCTGAGTCTGCAGAACCCCAGGGCAAATGTGCTTGCGAGCCACAGTTGTTTGGAAGTAACTATGGCTTTGCACATATTTTTGGTTGTTGTTCTGAAGGCATATTTGTCAAGGGCAAAGAAGAGAACATATTTCATGTAACTAGTTTGATTTATAACTCATACATATTTAAACACATAGTATATAGGCTTCCGTTTGTACACTTGCTCTGGCACCACAGACATTCTGGGTAGCCTATCTGTCTTTCTCCAGCTTTATCTTCAGGCTTCTCCCTGGTTCTGCGAGCCCCACATGTCTTTTCAACAATGGCTTTTTGCAGTTGGGTCAAAATTAGCTTCTGTGTTTGAAGTTGTGGCACTTCCCAGAAGGTTTGCCTGCATTTGGGTTAGTAAATCTCTATGCCTTGTTTCTCTTTCTTTTGTTCCCTAATGGTTTTGGAGGGGGGTATGTGTATGTTTGTGTGTGTTTTAAATACAAAAAAATAAAAAGAAGAAAAAGCAACCCAAAATTCAATTGACATGTTTGTACAGTCTTTTTCAATATTTCACTTTTGGCAGAACTGGTATTAGTCACATGGTTTTATATCTATCCTTTTCACTTAGCATAATCATTTTCCCATGACTAAAAATTCTTAGGGGCAATATTTTTAATGACAGAATCCCATTGTTTGGATATTTCATAGCTTACCTGACAAATCCTTGAGTTTTTAATTTATGTAAACAATGCTGAGGTTCAGATTTTTGGTCACAAATTTTTTTTCTATATTTCTTATTATTTGTTTAAAAATAGATTCCTAAAGGAAGGAATGTAAATTTTTAAGTGAAAAAGTGGAAGTGTTATTCATTCAGCTGTGTCCGACTCTTTGTAACCCCATGGACTATAATGAATTTTCCAATGTCTACTTAGATTTGATGGTCTGGGAATACCAGACCACCTTGTGAGAAATCTGTATGCAGGTCAAGAAGCAACAGTTAGAACTGGACATGGAGCAACAGACTGGGTCCAAATTGGGAAAAGAGTATGTCAAGGTTGTATATTGTCACCCTGCTTATTTAACTTATATGCAGAGTACATCATGCAAAATGCCAGGCTAGATGAAGCACAAGCTGGAACCAAGACTGCCAGGAGAAATATCAGTAACCTCAGAGAGGCAGATGATACCACCCTTATAGCAGAAAGCAAAGAAGAACTAAAGAGCCTCTTGATGAAAGTAAAAGAGGAGAGTGAAAAAGTCGGCTTAAATCTCAACTTTCAGAAAACTAAGATCATGGCATCTGGTCCCATTACTTCATGGCAAATAGATGGGAAAACAATGGAAACAGTGACAGACTTTATTTTTGGGGGCTCCAAAATCACTGCAGATGGTGACTGCAGCCATGAAATTAAAAGACACTTGCTCCTTGGAGGATGGAGAAGGCAATGGCACCCAACTCCAGTACTCTTGCCTGGAAAATCCCATGGACAGAGGAGCCTGGTAGGCTGCAGTCCATGGGGTCGCTAAGAGTCAGGCATGACTGAGCGGCTTCACTTTCACATTTCACTTTCATGCATTGGAGAAGGAAATGGTAACCCACCCCAGTGTTCTTGCCTGGAGAAACCCAGGGATGGGGGAGCCTGGTGGGCTGCCATCTATGGAGTCATACAGAGTCGGCACAACTGAAGTGACTTAGCAGCAGCAGCTCCTTGGAAGAAAAGCTATGACCAACGTAAACAGCATATTAAAAAGCAGAGACATTACTTTGCCGACAAACATCCACCTAGCAAAGCTATGGTTTTTCCAGTAGACATGTATGGTGAGAACTGGACTATAAAGAAAGCTGAGCACTGAAGAATTGATGCTTTTGAATTGTGGTGTTGGAGAACACTCTTGAGAGTCCCTTGGACAGCAAGGAGATCCAACCAGTCCATCCTAAAGGAAATCAGCCCTGAATATTCATTGAAAGGACTGATGCTGAAACTCCAACATTTTGACCACCTGATGCAAAGAACTGACTCATTGGAAAAGACCCTGATGATGGGAAAGATTGAAGGTGGGAGGAGAAGGGGACAACAGAGGACAAGATGGTGGGATGGCATCACCGACTCAATGGAGATGAGTTTGGGTAAACTCCAGGAGTTGGTGATGGACAGGGACATCTGGCATGCTGCAGTCCATGGGGTTGCAAAGAGTCAGACACAACTGAGTGACTGAACTGAACTGCTATGTATTGGACAATGATGGTTGGATTATGTGATTATGTCTCTTCCATTATTATCAGCATTACACATTTTTCTCGCCAGTTCCTCTGTCCGTGGAATTCTCGAGGCAAGAACACTAGAGTGGGTAGCCATTCCCTTCTCTAAGAGATCTTCTCAACCCAGGGATTAAACCTGGGTCTCCTGCATTGCAGGCAGATTCTTTACCATCTGAGCCATCAGGGAAGCCTGTAAATTTTTAAGATGATTTGTAAATATGAACAGAATACCTACAAGCAAAATTCGACCAGTTTGCCTTCTAGCCAACAGAGTTTGAAAATGCTCAATCTCCACACACCTTCCCTCCCACCTCTTTTTCATCAAATACCCTTAAGGTCATTATTAGCTGCACATTAAACACCAAGGGGGAGCCTTCTAACACACACAAACACACACACGCATGCACAACAAAACACCTCACTTCATCAGGGTAAAGGAGGAGGCATGATAAGGTTTAAGAACAAAATGGATGGAACAGAGGAGATAAATAGATTATGAATTGAAATAAAAGTGGGTTGGAATTCTCTCTTGGCCTTTCTTCCTTTTGGTCCTGTGAAAGTGATTTGGCTCCTTCTGCTTGAAATCTAAATGACATCTTCTCTTAACTTGGAAGGCCAACAGGAAATAGATAATCCTGAAGGGAACACTAAGGTCAGTCACTAATCTAGGTAAAGGATACTTTAGTGGGTCACACTTGTTTTAGGCCTGTTTAGCAGATATACATGATATAAAGAAGATGGAACCAGACCCTGAGAAGTATTAGATTGACCAAAAAGTTTATATGGGTTTTTCTGTTAGGTGTTCCATAAAACCTATATGAATATTTTTGGCTAACCCAATATTAATAAGGAGTAATTGCCTGAACTAACTTCTTTATGGATGAGGGAGATTGGGTGTCAAGATTAGTAGGGGCTGTGCTTGACATGTGCTAGTCATGTGTTTGGTGATATCATATCTCACCGTCAAAGACCTAGCACTATTTTATTTCACATTTGTTTCTGACAGACATTTGCCACAACATAAATTAGTCAGATGGTTATCTGGTTAACTGGTAGAAAATAGAATGAAATTATGCCTCCCACAGAAACTTCAGCAAGAACAAAGGGATGCCAACCAAATCTGCTGACACAGCTGGAAGCATCTCAGAGGCTGGGGTCAGAATGAACCATGTGGTTTCCCAGAATAGCCTATTGTAGAAGAAGTCAGAGGTCAAGTATAGGTTGTATGGAAAATAGGAAAAACCTGGGAAAATCAAATCTGCCTAACTTAGGTGGTTGGAAATGGGAGAGAATTTCCATGTGGATGAAGACAAAGTGAGAAGCTACAGGAATGCACAGAAGTGAAGAGAGGGTCCCGACGAAAATAACCACTGAGGTTCCCATTTTTATGGAGCATGGATAAATAGCACACCCTATAATGCAGCACTCTCCCTCCATCCCAAGGCCCCATTTATCACTAGGAATTCCATTGTTAAAGGCAGATGATTCAAAAACCCATCTGTGCATTTTGAGGGCACCCATATTCATCTCTCTCATATTTTTATCTCAAACTTGTCATGGCTCCAATGAGGACCCAGATTTACCTCTCATATTAAAAAAAAAAAAAAAACAAAAAAACTAGACAACATGGAGTCTTTAAAAGTGAAATGGAAATCTTTGATTCAGAATATTTGGAATCATACTGAATTGCAGTTTACAGTGAGTATGAGAAAATTTATGTACATATAAAATATTTACTTTATTTATTACTTTGAAAAACACTCTGGAAATGCATCTCCTCTGATTGTGTCTTTGGGTAAAAAGATTTCTGTGATTTATATAAACCAGGAACAGTCTCTACTTTTTTGAGAAGGTTTTAAACTATCACCATCCTGGTGACTCAGATGGTAAAGAGTCTGCATGCAGTGTGGGAGACACAGGTTGGATCCCTGGGTTGGAAAGATCACCTGGAGAAGAGAATGGCAACCACTCCGGTATTCTTGCCTGGGGAATCCCATAGACAGAGGAAACTGTCAGGCTTCAGTCCCTGGGGTCACAAAGAGTCAGACACTACTGAGTAACTAACACAATCCTTTCTCTAGTTCAAATTCCCTTTTCTTTTCTTCATTATCTTGGTACTACTCTTAAAAAGTCAAAACTGCTAGGAGAAAAAGCTCCAAATCATAAAACAGACCAGTTGGAGGAACCTGATTACACTGAGTTAAAATAAATTTGCCACTAGCTCTGAAGTAAATGGTAGAAGGCACCAGGGTCCCATATTTATTTGGTTTATGTTCTGAAGAAGACAGCTGGTGGGTGGGGCTGCCTGGCCTTAAGAAGGAAACAGAATTCTTTCTCTGAGAATCAGTAGATTTGCAGGCCCTGAACTCAGAAAAGGTATGTCCTGTCACAGAAACAAAAGACATGAAAAGTATATGTATGCCTTTAGCAGCTGTGAATGTTCTAGTACAAGCTTCCAAGCTGAGGGGGAAAGGGTCAGTGCAAGTGCGAGAAGAAATGTCCCTTCGGTGCACATCAGATTTGGAGACTAATCTTAGAAAATTTCCCTTTATCCTTCTTGACTGAAGGTAATGGGATGAAAATAGCTTCAGAATACATCATTTCTTTTCCAATTTCACATCACCGCAAACCCTTTATTAAGGAGAGCTGACCTTCCACACTCTAGTGAATGTGTTTTGTTCTCTTAATTTTGCCAGCAAGTAGATAACCAATCCAATGTCACTCGCCAAACCTGGCCCAGGACAGTGAGCATTTAATTAGCCCTGTGTTAGGTCCGAGATAGAGACAACCACCATTAGAGGGTAAATGGTTTTTCGGAAATGTAGACTCAATAGGATTTGTGTTTCCTATCTTTGATGGACTATTTTAAGTATAGGGAACAATGCAAAAGATGTGGGTGGTTGCTTTTTTTTTTTTTTTTTTTTTTTTTTTTGCTTGTTTATGTTACTTTGAAGGATCATCAACAAAGATAATGAAAGGAAAAGAATGGGGAATTCGGATTCAAGCAGACCTAGGTAAATAGGAAAAGGAGTACATCAAGGCTGTATATTGTCACCCTGCTTATTTAATTATATGCAGAGTTCATCATAAGAAACACTGGGCTGGAAGAAGCGCAAGCTGGAATCAAGATTGCTGAGAGAAATATCAATAACCTCAGATACGCAGATGACACCACCCTTACCGCAGAAAGCGAAGAAGAACTAAAGAGCCTCTTGATGAAAGTGAAAGAGGAGAGTGAAAAAGTTGGCTTAAAGCTCAACATTCAGAAAACTAAGATCATGGCATCCGGTCCCATCACTTCATGGCAAATAGGTGGGGAAACAGTGGAAACAGTGGCTGACTTTGTTTTTCTGGGCTCCAAAATCACTGCAGATGGTGACTGCAGCCATGCAATTAAAAGACGCTTACTCCTTGGAAGGAAAGTTATGACCAACCTAGACAGAATATTAAAAAGCAGAGACATTACTTTGTCAACAAAGGTCCGTCTAGTCAAGGCTATGGTTTTTCCAACAGTCATGTATGGATGTGAGAGGTGGACTATAAAGAAAGCTGAGCACCAAGGAATTGATGCTTTTGAACTATGGTGTTGGAGAAGACTCCTGAGAGTCCCTTGGACTGCAGGGAGATCCAACCAGTCCATCCTAAAGGAGATCAGTCCTGGGTGTTCATTAGAAAGATTGATGTTGAAGCTGAAACTCCAATACTTTGGCCACCTGATGCGAAGAGCTGACTCATTTGAAAAGACCTTGATGCTGGGAAAGATTGAGGGCAGGAGGAGAAGGGGGATGACAGAGGATGAGATGGTTGGATGGCATCACCAACTCAATGGACATGTGTTTGGGTGGACTCTGGGAGTTGGTCATGGACAGGGAGGCCTGGCGTGCTGCAGTTCATGGGGTCTTAAGAGTCGGACACGACTAGGCAACTGAACTGAACTGAACTGAGATCTAGGTCAACTAGCAGTCAGTATGATCCTGGCCACATTATTGAACAGTGTTTCCTGAACCTGATCTCACACATTAGAATCACTTGGGCTTCAGTGAAAGAATCTGTTTGTTAAATAAGCACTTGAGATGATGTTGATACGAAACCAGTGTTGGGAACCTCTAACCTAAGTTCTGCATACTCAATTTCCTCTTCTAGATAGTGTGGTTCAATTACCTACCCCATGTGTGAGATCTCAAGGAGATAGAGGATAGGAGACATCTGTTTAATTGTCCTGCACTCATTATGTAGTGGTTATTCTCTTTGTAGGAATACTTTTGAGATGATTTCCTCCAAAAGATTTTACCTTACTTCTAAGAGGCAACCTAATTATCACAATAAACTTCCCAAGTGGTGCTAGTGATAAAGAACCCTCCTGCCAATGCAGAAGAAATAAGAGATGTGGGTTTGATCCCTGGATCAGAAAGATCCCCTGGAGGAGAGCATGACAACCCACTCTAGTATTCTTGCCTGGAGAATCCCATGGACAGAGGAGCCTGATGGGCTGCAGTCCATAGGTTGCAAAGAGCAGGACATGACTGAAGTGATGTAGCACATACGCACATACAAATTATCATAAATACCAACTCTTGGTTTTTGACTACCCAAGTAGCTACATCAGTATTGCTGCTAAAGGAATCCAACACAGCACAAACAAAACATCTCCTATCAGAGAGGCATGAGGATAAAGTCAGAGAAATATTCTTCTTTTACCGAAAGAGGTAACTCTGTAAAATCAGTAAAACATGGATTTGAAAGATAAGGATTACATGTTCTCTCCCCATTTCCTTTCCATCTGAACTCAAACAGAGATGGGACAACCACTCTGCAGCAGGAGATCATGCTAATTTTCTGGGTCATTCTCTCAAGGTGTCCTTAAAAGGAGCAATCATCTCTGTTCAAAGCAATTTTCTCCCATTAGATACATCGGCTTCCCAAATGTTTGACACTTTTTAATAGCTGCTTTCTATTACCTCAAAAAGCACTGCCTGGGTGGAGGAGTTTTTCCACCAGCTTTGCCCAGTGTGAGAACCACAGTACTGGAAAAAGACAACAAGCTCCTACCACGGCAATTTTTTTCAAAATGAATGTTCCACGATGATGTCCATATATCTGTATAGCACTTGTTTTTACTTTTAAATTCCTTCCATAGCCTGATCGATACTGCTCTCACAATATTGGAGAACTTGTAGGTAAAATAAAGTAAAATCACTTGTAGGTAAAGCAAGTTTCATGGCTGCATTTTTAAAAAATGAGAAAATCAAGGCTCAGAGAGAGAAATGTTTCAGAGCTGGTTGAGTGCCCAAAATGGAGCCAGAAACAGAGTTCTATTCTGTATCCTTTAGGACTCCAGGTCCAGATGGCACCAGTGGTAAAAAAAAAAAAAAAATGTGGTGTATTACGTTGATCGATTTGCGGATATTAAAGAATCCTTGCATTCCTGGGATAAAGCCCACTTGGTCATGGTGTATGATTTTTTTAATATGTTGTTGGATTCTGTTTGCTAGAATTTTGTTAAGGATTTTTGCATCTATGTTCATCAGTGATATTGGCCTGTAGTTTTCTTTTTTTGTGGCATCTTTGTCTGGTTTTGGAATTAGGGTGATGGTGGCCTCATAGAATGAGTTTGGAAGTTTACCTTCTTCTGCAATTTTCTGGAAGAGTTTGAGTAAGATAGGTGTTAGCTCTTCTCTAAATTTTTGGTAGAATTCAGCTGTGAAGCCATCTGGTCCTGGGCTTTTGTTTGCTGGAAGATTTCTGATTACAGTTTCGATTTCCTTGCTTGTGATGGCTCTGTTAAGATCTTCTATTTCTTCCTGGTTCAGTTTTGGAAAGTTATACTTTTCTAAGAATTTGTCCATTTCATCCAAGTTGTCCATTTTATTGGCATAGAGCTGCTGGTAGTAGTCTCTTGATTATCTCAATAGATGCAGAGAAAGCCTTTGACAAAATTCAACACTCATTTATGATTAAAACTCTCCAGAAAGCAGGAATAGAAGGAACATACCTCAACATAATAAAAGCTATATATGACAAACCCACAGCAAGCATCACCCTCAATGGTGAAAAATTGAAAGCATTTCCTCTGAAATCAGGAACAAGACAAGGATGCCCACTCTCACCACTACTATTCAACATAGTGTTGGAAGTTTTGGCCACAGCAATCAGAGCAGAAAAAGACATAAAAGGAATCCAGATAGGAAAAGAAGAAGTGAAACTCTCGCTGTTTGCAGATGACATGATCCTCTACATAGAAAACCCTAAAGACTCTACCAGAAAATTACTAGAGCTAATTAATGAATATAGTAAAGTTGCAGGATATAAAATTAACACACAGAAATCCCTTGCATTCCTATACACTAACAATGAAAAAACAGAAAGAGAAATTAAGGAAACAATACCATTCACCATTGCAACAAAAAGAATAAAATACTTAGGAGTATATCTACCTAAAGAAACAAAAGACCTATACATAGAAAACTATAAAACACTGATGAAAGAAATCAAAGAGGACACAAACAGTTGGAGAAACATACCGTGTTCATGGATTGGAAGAATCAATATTGTCAAAATGGCTATTCTACCCAAAGCAATCTATAGATTCAATGCAATCCCTATCAAGCTACCAACGGTATTTTTCACAGAACTAGAACAAATAATTTCACAATTTGTATGGAAATACAAAAAACCTCGAATAGCCAAAGTAATCTTGAGAAAGAAGAATGGAACTGGAGGAATCAACCTGCCTGACTTCAGACTCTACTACAAAGCCACAGTCATCAAGACAGTATGGTACTGGCACAAAGACAGAAATATAGATCAATGGAACAGAATAGAAAGCCCAGAGATAAATCCACGAACCTATGGACAGCTTATCTTTGACAAAGGAGGCAAGGATATACAATGGAAAAAAGACAATCTCTTTAACAAGTGGTGCTGGGAAAACTGGTTAACCACTTGTAAAAGAATGAAACTAGAACACTTCCTAACACCATACACAAAAATAAACTCAAAATGGATTAAAGATCTAAATGTAAGACCAGAAACTATAAAACTCCTAGAGGAGAACATAGGCAAAACACTCTCCGACATAAATCACAGCAAGATCTTCTATGACCCACCTCCCAGAATATTGGAAATAAAAGCAAAAATAAACAAATGGGACTTAATGAAAATTAAAAGCTTTTGCACAACAAAGGAAACTATAAGTAAGGTGAAAAGACAGCCCTCAGATTGGGAGAAAATAATAACAAATGAGGAAACAGACAAAGGATTAATCTCAAAAATATACAAGCAACTCCTGAAGCTCAATTCCAGAAAAATAAACGACCCAATCAAAAAATGGGCCAAAGAACTAAACAGACATTTCTCCAAAGAAGACATACAGATGGCTAACAAACACATGAAAAGATGCTCAACATCACTCATCATCAGAGAAATGCAAATCAAAACCACAATGAGGTACCATTACACGCCAGTCAGGATGGCTGCTATCCAAAAGTCTACAAGCAATAAATGCTGGAGAGGGTGTGGAGAAAAGGGAACCCTCTTACACTGTTGGTGGGAATGCAAACTAGTACAGCCACTATGGAAAACAGTGTGGAGATTTCTTAAAAAACTGGAAATAGAACTGCCATATGACCCAGCAATACCACTTCTGGGCATACACACTGAGGAAACCAGATCTGAAAGAGACACGTGCACCCCAATGTTCATCGCAGCACTGTTTATAATAGCCAGGACATGGAAGCAACCTAGATGCCCATCAGCAGATGAATGGATAAGGAAGCTGTGGTACATATACACCATGGAATATTACTCAGCCGTTAAAAAGAATTCATTTGAGTCAGTTCTAATGAGATGGATGAAACTGGAGCCCATTATACAGAGTGAAGTAAGTCAGAAAGATAAAGAACATTACAGTATACTAACACATATATACGGAATTTAGATAGATGGTGGCGATAACCCTATATGCAAAACAGAAAAAGAGACACAGAAATACAGAACAGACTTTTGAACTCTGGGGGAGAACGTGAGGGTGGGATGTTTTGAAAGAACAGCATGTATATTATCTATGGTGAAACGGACCACCAGCCCAGGTGGGATGCATGAGTCAGGTGCTCGGGCCTGGTGCACTGGGAGGACCCTGAGGAGTCGGGTGGGGAGGGAGGTGGGAGGGGGGATCGGGATGGGGAATACATGTAACTATATGGCTGATTCATGTCAATGTATGACAAAACCCACTGAAATGTTGTAAAGTGATTGGCCTCCAACTAATAAAATAATATTAAAAAAAAAAAAAAAAAAAAAAAGAATGAAACTAGAACACTTCCTAACACCATACACAAAAATAAACTCAAAATGGATTAAAGATCTAAATGTAAGACCAGAAACTATAAAACTCCTAGAGGAGAACATAGGCAAAACACTCTCCGACATAAATCACAGCAAGATCTTCTATGACCCACCTCCCAGAATATTGGAAATAAAAGCAAAAATAAACAAATGGGACCTAATGAAAATTAAAAGCTTTTGCACAACAAAGGAAACTATAAGTAAGGTGAAAAGACAGCCCTCAGATTGGGAGAAAATAATAACAAATGAGGAAACAGACAAAGGATTAATCTCAAAAATATACAAGCAACTCCTGAAGCTCAATTCCAGAAAAATAAACGACCCAATCAAAAAATGGGCCAAAGAACTAAACAGACATTTCTCCAAAGAAGACATACAGATGGCTAACAAACACATGAAAAGATGCTCAACATCACTCATCATCAGAGAAATGCAAATCAAAACCACAATGAGGTACCATTACACGCCAGTCAGGATGGCTGCTATCCAAAAGTCTACAAGCAATAAATGCTGGAGAGGGTGTGGAGAAAAGGGAACCCTCTTACACTGTTGGTGGGAATGCAAACTAGTACAGCCACTATGGAAAACAGTGTGGAGATTTCTTAAAAAACTGGAAATAGAACTGCCATACGACCCAGCAATCCCACTGCTGGGCATACACACTGAGGAATCCAGATCTGAAAGAGACACGTGCACCCCAATGTTCATCGCAGCACTGTTTATAATAGCCAGGACATGGAAGCAACCTAGATGCCCATCAGCAGATGAATGGATAAGGAAGCTGTGGTACATATACACCATGGAATATTACTCAGCCGTTAAAAAGAATTCATTTGAATCAGTTCTAATGAGATGGATGAAACTGGAGCCCATTATACAGAGTGAAGTAAGTCAGAAAGATAAAGAACATTACAGTATACTAACACATATATACGGAATTTAGATAGATGGTGGCGATAACCCTATATGCAAAACAGAAAAAGAGACACAGAAATACAGAACAGACTTTTGAACTCTGGGGGAGAACGTGAGGGTGGGATGTTTTGAAAGAACAGCATGTACATTATCTATGGTGAAACGGACCACCAGCCCAGGTGGGATACATGAGTCAGGTGCTCGGGCCTGGTGCACTGGGAGGACCCTGAGGAGTCGGGTGGGGAGGGAGGTGGGAGGGGGGATCGGGATGGGGAATACATGTAACTATATGGCTGATTCATGTCAATGTATGACAATACCCACTGAAATGTTGTAAAGTGATTGGCCTCCAACTAATAAAATAATATTAAAAAAAAAAAAAAAAAAAAAAGCCTGCCTGTCAATGCAAGAAATGTAAGAGACACACCTTCCATCCATGGATTGAGAAGATCCTCTGGAGGAGGGAGTGGTAACCCACTCCTGTATCCTTCCCTGGAGAACCCCATGGACAGAGAAGCCTGGCCAGTTAGAGTTCATGGTGTGGCAGAGAGTTGGACATGACCGGAGTGACTTAAGCATGCACCAAACCCAATGGGCTTAAGCAGCATCAGATCTTAGAACCAGGAAGTCCTATGAACAGATACCGTTTTATGTACAGATGACTGCAGGAATTCAAATAATACCATCAAGTGTCAGTGGTAACAAGTTCCTTTGGTCCTCTTCACCTATATCCTGTATGTCTACACATGTGTCTATTTCTGTTTGTGTGTATGTGTTGCTCCCTGTCTGTGTTTATGAGTATGGATCTGTGTGATGTGTGTGTAGATGTGCCTAACATAACTCTTCTTTCTTGGTTTTTGTCTTCTCCTGCATTTTTCTTTGACTCTCTTCCCTGCCTCCTTCCCTGCCCTCCTCCCTCTCTCTCCAGCTGTTTCTCCTCATCCACCGCTCCTCTTTCTCAGTTAGCAGCTCTGCTTTCTTTTCAAATTTAATTCTCCAATCAGTTTGTTCCACCTGGAAGCAGATGGTCCCTTGAGGTTTCAAGCTTCCCTGTTTACAGAAACCGAGAGTGAAATGCAGATCTTTATCTGGCAAAAGTCAAAACAAACATCTAAAACTGACTCTGGTTGACATCCCTGGGTCCCATGCTCTCCCATGGATTACTCTGCTTCTCTGGCTAATCTGAGTCATGTGTGGTCCTGTGCAGGGACAACAAGTCCTATCAGAATCACTTGGAGGGAGGAATAACAGTTCTTGAAAGGAAAAGCAGGACACATCACAAAAGGGAGAAGTCCGCTGAACTGGCCAAAACAACAGGTAACCTACACAGCCCTCATTTTAGTGCACCAGATATTATCTCCGGTTCATGGTATTTTTAAGAATTCTTACTCCTTTAAAGTCAGGTAAAAAAAAAAAAAAAAAAGATCTCGTGTTACTTGAGCTGATGCCACATAACAATCACTGAGGGTAAAACCATGTGAACAGACTAAATTCCCACAAGTTTCTTACAAATAAACCTCATCCATGAAGACTTTAATGAGAAAATGTTTCCTGTGCAAAAGAGTATAATGGAAGGAAGCAGCTCACACCCTTTGAGCCTCAGTTTCCCCATTTGTCAAATGGGATGACATAAGTCAGAGGGACTTCTGCAGACCCCAGAATCCACTCTGATTAGTTCAAACAGAATATAATTCTAAATAGAAGCTTCTAAATAGCTTCTATCAGCTTCTAAACAGAAGCTGATATGATTTCTGGAGCCACATTGGGCTGCTGTTTAGCCAGCATCAAAGGCAGTCAGGAGAAATGTCCAGTCACCCCATGGGCTGTTGTGTGGAGGCTCCACTGCAGTGTCACCCACAACCTGGACCAAGGACAGGGAAGAGAGAGCAGAAGTTTCACCCCAGTTACCCCAGAAGAGCCTCCAGCAGTATGTTTGCAACAAGAACCTGTTAACTATGTGCAGAGCTTCCACTTTGTATGATTCATTTCTCACATACAAATCCAGAAACCATAACACAAACCTGCTCCCGGATGTGAGAGGAAGGGCAGGGATGTGCTTTTTCTAAGGCATGGATTCTCTGAGCACATGTAGGATACTTGATAGTCTACAAAGCATGGACTTTGGATTCAGGCCAATCTAGGCTCAAAAATGTATGGTTTTACTTTAACCTAATCAAATGCTCCATTTCTACCCCTTGTTAAATAGGAATCCCTGTAAGTAGAGATCAGGTATGCAAAGCACTTGGCATATAGCCCACAGCCCACACAAGTAGCTCTTAGTATTTTCTCTGTGAAGGTCAAAAACATTTGTGAGAATATATAAAAGACATGCGGAGCAGGAAATGGCAACCTACTCCAATATTCTTGCCTGGAGAATCCCAGTGACAGAGGAGCCTTGCAGGCTACAGTCCATAGGGTTGCAAAGAGTCAGATACAACTGAAGCAACTTAATATATATAATAGACATGTCTTTTTCTTCTCTCGTAAGATCATCCCCTTGGCCATCCTTCTGCACACAGCTTCACTGAATACATTTCCCTGCAAACAAGTATTGCTAAAGCCTCCCCAGGTGAAGTGTTAGTCATCGGCAGCCTTGATTTCTAATTTTTAGTACCTCCCACCCGAGCCACTCCTCTGCCACCAACGTGGCTGCTTAGCCACCTCCTACCACACCCAGGCTGGGCCCCCACAGCCGTGGCAGCTCTGTGCTTGCCCTGACTCCAGAGTCATAAGGCACTCCGGGACAGACCGCTGGGATCTCTACTTCCTGGACACCAGGCTCGTCTCCATGGCATCATTCAGCTGAAAATAGACAAGGTTTATTTCAAGATCCATAGAGAAGAAACAGATAGATGGGGAGATGATTAAAATGAGGGACTGACAAGTCTTCCTGCAAATTCCAGAACCATCCACACTCCCCAACAGGCTTTAAGGCCATGGCAGCTGAAAGGTTGGCCTCCCTTCCTCCTGGCTCAGAGCAGTCAATTGCTAACCTCATACTTTGAATTGGAATTGGAATTCCATTTTTGCTGTTTTTTGATTCCTGAATCAGGACGATCCCGTGCAGAATGGAATGGCAACCCACTCCAGTCTTCTTGGCTGGAGAATTTCAGGGACAGTGGAGCCTGGCGGACGAGAGTCCATGGGTTCACAGAGAGTCACACACGACTGAGTGACTAACATTTTGACTTTTTGTCAATCATCAAGCTACTACCTACGTGGTATTAGGCAAGTCACTTAACGTCCCTCCATTTTAGTATATTTGGAGGGGGGCAGTGCTGTGTAAATAAGATAGTTTTTAAATATCCAACATAATATCTGCCACAGTAAGAGAGACAACCCCTGAAAATGTGGATTCTGAATGCAGACTCTCTGGGGTTTTGTGTTGGCTCCAGCACTTATTGGTACTTTTATGGAACTTCACTGTAGAACATTTATTCATTTTTAAAATGAGTCCATGATAGTCCATAGTATATAGTGTTGTTGTGAGAGTTGAGTGAGGCAGGCCATGAAAAACTGCTTAGTAAAGTGTCATACACGCAGAGCAAACTTTAACGCAATTCTCCATGGTCTTCTCATCAGAGGCTAAACTCAGACAAACTGAAAGATAGCACACTATCTGAATCTTGTTAGTCTTTCAGAAGAATTTTTTGGCTTGCTTTTTAAATTTAGTGAATTATTTCCTCATTACCACTGTTGTTCTTTTATCACCATACCCCACCTTCATCCTTGGAATATCATTTTCACTGGGTTGTTTAAAAACAAGTGATAGAAGTTCTTTCTGATATTAGTAATTTTGGAGCTTCAGAGCTTTTAAATATAGCAAGTGAGTACATTATTCTCTAGAGACTCCATATTCTCCCCTCCTACAATGGCTGGAACACTTCAGTGGCCGAAGAGCAGGGATGTTCTGTTCAGACAACAAGGCTTCCTCTGCTGGATGAGGGTGGGTTGGTCCTCTTTTGGCTCAGAGGAAAGGGCAGTGCAAATGTATCGGCTCTCCCAGCTTCTACACTGCAAATCCAGCCACAATCATGTAGGATAGTCTCTTCTAAACATTACTCTGGCAGATGGATGCCACATGAGGCTCCAACCCACAATCATCAATCCTCTTCTCAGAATTTGTATTATGCTCCATGGAATTGTTTAGATCTTGCCTATATTCCAACTTTGTATTGTTCCGTTTAGTTTCTTCAACCGCCCCTGTAATCATTATCTTTGTCTACGTTGGGTGTTCCACTTACAAATGACTGTTATATAATATACTCCTAACAGAGGACCTTAAACTTCCCCTTCTCTTCCATCCTGTTTCTGTGCCTGCAAAAGAAAAACTAGGGGGACTTTTTCCAGATGAAGGCAGTGCAGCAGAGATGTTCTAAGAGAATATTTAATACAGGAAGTGTTAGTTGCTCAGTTGTGTCTGAATCTTTGCGACTCCATGGACTGTAGCCCTCTAGGCTCCTCTGGTCCATGGGATTCTCCAGGCAAGAATACTGGCGTGGGTAGCCATTACCTTCTCCAGGGGATGATTCCAACCCAGGGATTAAATCTGGGTCTCAGGCATTGCAGACAGATTCTTTACCATCTGAGCCACCAGGAAAGCAGGCACAAAGTGTCCGGTGTGATCCCTGAAGTCCACACAATTAGGAGAAGCAGACAGACAGGCATGATGACATGAGAAGGCACATCCATGTCTGGGCCCTGAGGGGGAGGAGTTGCTGTATTAATAGCACAGACAAAGCTCAGGAACCTCTCAGCATATCTTCATTTTGCATGTGTGCTAAGTCACTTCAGCTGTGTCCAACTCTTTGCAACTCTATGGACAGTAGCCACTAGTTTTGAAACTTTTTTTTTCTTTTCCCCTGCATAGCATTCAGTGTCTTTCAGTTGGTGATCACACTCATCTCTTTGGAGGACTTCCAAAAAAACAAAAAAAAAGGGAGGTCATTTCACTCATCTGAATCCATTTTCCTTTTTGAAACTTTTAAGAATTCTCCACCTTAGTTACTTCCTTGTTCATGCTTTCTTTGTTTAACTCAAAATGCGGTAAGATGTTGCTGGGCTATGCTATGCTTTGGCCAGGACGGGAGGCTTTCATTGATATTCATGGTTGGTAGGAAGATAAAACAAGTTCAGCTTCATAGAATGTTCTTTTCTCCAACTTTGAAGACACATCAACTCTTCTTGATCACAGATTCATAGAACCAGATAGAAGTGGGCCGGATCTCTCAGGTAGTGAGCCTTTGGTAGCAATGAAATAAGAAAGCATTAGTAGCCTGAAAGCCAAGTCCAGGAGACCCCCCCCCCCCGCGCCCCCCCCCCCCCCCCCCGACCAGTCAGCAACGCCCAGATTCACTGGAATGAGGTTACAGTGGGAGAACATGAAGAACACACACTGGGGTTTCTTACATTTTGAATGCTGGGTATAAAAGTGAAACTGAATCCAACGAGTGACTGCACCTGCTACAGTAAAAAAAAAAAAAAAAAAAAAAAAAATTGTAGAAGAAAGTAAGACGACTTCAAACTTCTAATTTGGGAATGAGCCAAATTATAGTCTCAATTTGGTCCTTGCTTTCTGATCTACCAAGTGGCAGGTGGGCAAGCAGATTCGAAAGAGCTATTTTCTCTTCTCCTTGCACACACAATTAAGGAGAATATATTTAATAGACTGAAACAATGTAAAATCTGGAAGCAATTTTTGAGATCATAATTACTAGCACACATGTTTAAGTGATGAAATCAAATCCCAGATAGTGAAAGTGGCATGCCCAGGGCCATCCATCCATCAATGGAAGACTAAGATTCAGACTCAGAACCTTGACCACGACTCTTTAAAATCTACAGAATTTCTGTCCTTGGGAGAATATTTCTTATTGGTTCTCATAATTAGAGGAATCTTAAATATTGCCATCAAAAAAATTGCCAAGTTTGTATTATGAGTTCCCAGTATTATAGGAATCTTAAATATTGCTCATCATCCAGGCATGTATTTACCTGATAACACTGTTGGAGTTAATGATATATATTAGTCACTCAGTCGTGTCTGACTCTTTGCAACCCCATAGACTGTAGCCCACCAGGATCCCCTGTCCATGGGATTTTCCAGGCAAGAAATACTGGAGTGGGTAGCCATTCCCTTCTCCAAGGGATCTTCTCAACCCAGGGATCGAACCCCAGCCTCCTGCATTGCAGGCGGATCCTTTACAGTCTGAGCCAGAAAGTACACGATGCTTGACCCTGTTAAAGTCAGAGAGGCGAGCAAATAGGACTGAATGTCCAGGGTAGAAATCAGTAACACAGGAACCTCACATCCTGGCAGGGGATTGGTTAGGATCACAAGTCAGCTTCTAAAGCAAACACCACAAATAGCCAAAAATCTCCTTGCTACCACCCTGAAATGGCACTACATTGGAGATCCCAGTACTCTCTCAGCCTATCCAACTCAGACTGCATTTGCTCCAATTTTAAAACAGATTGCTCTTTCTTCGGTTAAGCACCAGATGAAGTGGTGAGTTGGCTTGCATTCAGGGGCAATGTTGTATGAAAAATATGTATCTTTAAACACCAAACACTCAACAGCAGAGTGAAACGCTGTCTCCATGGGAAGCACCAGAGAACTTACTAACAAGGGAGGAACGGTGTGTCTGCCTGTGTCCGGCTGCCTCGGGTCTTAGAGGAGCGTAAGGGGTGTGACTGGCCAGCCACCTGCCTTATTTAAGCTCTTCCCTCCCTCTTTGCTTCTCCCTTTCTTTGCTGAGCTACTGCAGTTATGTTTGATGAAATTAAATGTATGTTGGGTCTTCACTGAACTTACCTGTGAAATTTATTATCGTAAGTCACTGGCTCAGAATAGTGAAGCTACATATATACACACATGTACTTATTTTGGTGAATTCTCTGCCAAGCAGCCTCAATGCTTCCATCTCAGCTGCATCTATTATTGTAGCAATTGTACAGCAAAAAAATTTTTAAATGTGATGTAATTGGGAATGAAGAGAACTAGATGCTAAGCTCGGTCCTACAATTAACCAGCTGAGAAATGTTGTCAGGTTTGTCTAACCTCTGAATCTCTTATTTTTCCAGAGAGGGCTCTGAGTAGATACCCAAGGTGACTTTCAATTCTAAATTTATGTTAGAAGTTTATACAGCTGGTTACTGCAACCACTGGGACTTCAACCCAAAACAGAAGACAGGACTGCAATTAGTAATCTGATACCTCTCCCTTCCTGTTTTCCTCCTATTTTTCCTTCCCCTCTCTTCTCTCCCCAGCTCCTACCCTTTTTTTTTTTTTTTTTGCCATGTGGTATGTAAGCTTAGCTCCCTGACCAGGGATTGAACCCATGCCCCATACATTGGAAGAAGCAACGTCTTAACCACAGGACCACCAGGGAATTCCCCCTTTCCCTTCATAGTTAATTTCTGATCCCTTACTCTTGTCACTTTCCCTTTCTCCCTCTTTCCCCCATCTCCTCCTTCATTCTTTCCTTCCATTTTCACTCCCTTCCTTCCTCCCTTCCAGACCATAATTTCATGCCCATTATGTTTTAGAGATGAGAGAAGCCCTAGGGATGCAGAGATAAATCTGAGATTAGATTCTCTGGTACACTGAGAAGTCTTTTCCCTTCAGTTATCTTCAATACAGCTGAGCAAGTCCAGTCTGATACTATTGTCATAGAATAATTCAGTGTGAAGTTTCTTTGGAAAATCACATCCTTTATCCAATCTGGTTAGGCAAAAATACTTTTAGGTTCCAGCAGGGAGTCACACAAATCTTTCTAAATTACTGAAATGTTTCCTGAAGCTGTCTATGCTCCATTTGTTGACAAAGAAGGAAAAGAGACTAAAAGCGTCTAGCAGAGTATTCATAGCCGTGTGGAATCTCTTCCATCACACTCCATCTGCCCCCAGTGTCAGAACAGGAAGACAGTGTGGCTCACCAGAAAAGACCCAGGCATGGAATTGGACAGACTAGTTCATGATGTAACTCTACCACTTATGAGCTGGGTCACCCTGGTTTGTGGAACTTCACCTCTCAGAATTACTGATTCATTTACATTGTAAAATGCAAGTGATAATATATACTTGGCAGAACTGTTTTGAGGAATGACAGCATGCAGGCCAAGAGTCCAGGAGACTGCTTCATATGTCACAGGTGTGAAAGAGAAGGTAACGGAGCTAATTATGAGCATGACTCAAGGGAGCAGAACTCACATTCACATAGCACCTGCCATGTGTCAAGGATTGTGTTGTTGAACTGGGTCAGGCTGCAGTGAAAGATTGATCTCAATATGTACAGTGGCCCAAACAAAATAGCAGTACATCTGTAACTCATCTAACAGGGAAAGTAGATGCTCCTGGTGGGCTGCTGGCTGTCCTCCACATGGCGATGCTGAGACCAGCTTCCTTTTGTCTCATGGCTCAGTCCCCCTCCTCTTCGCATGTATTCAGCTGACAGAGAGAGAGTATGTGTCGCTTCTGTCCTCAGTATATTATGGAGAACTACTCACCAGGCCACATCTGGCTCTAAGTAGGACCTAGGAAATGTAGTCACTGCTGGGAAATCAGTACCCAGAAAAGACTATGTCCTAGGAAGGACAGCAGAAGTTTGGTGGACCAATATCTTTGCTATTGTTACTGCAACTGTTACTGCAACTGTTAAGACACTTAAGTCTATAAGTTGGGCATCATCACCCCACTCTTTAGTGACAAGGAAATTTCAAGTCAGTTATTAAGTGACCCCCAGGTCATTGGGATCTAAGTCCAGGTGTCATATTCCAAAGTTGGCCTTACCCATCTCGCCTCACTGCATCCTCTAATGAAGAGTTCACAAACTCCTGAGAGGTGGATTGATAAATCGGAACATCTGGCAACTCTGGATCCCCATTCTAGCAAGGCAACAATTGCCTGAAGATGGTTTCCAGCTTTTGATCCTTTAGATGGTTGTTTGGCCCAAAGTCTTCACTTTTGTCTCAGGTTCAAAGGATTTGTTAACAAAATAAGCCACTCATTATATCCGAATAAATATTTATTAGAGGATTATCTAGCTTACTTTCAATATGCTAACATTAAAAGAAAAGAGAAACAGAAACAGCAGAGGATGCATCACCAAATTGGGTTTTCACCAACATCCAGACTCAGTGCTGGGAAGTCCCAGGTCACAGCACATCTGGAGTCCCAATTGGGAAAAGGTCCCAGGCAGCATTTCTGCTCAAGTGAGACTTTAAAAATTGCAGCTTGTGATTCCCACTTATAATCCCAGGATGCAAACTGCTATTGTCTTTAATCTGTAAGCAATTTGCAGCTCTGCTTTCATGTTAATGCTATTTGTTTTATCTTGTAAAACTTGGAATGCTGTTAAGCTTGGAGCTTGGTTGGCCAGATCCCCTCCAGAGGTTCAACAATCTCAAATTCACCCCGTCCTATCTATTGTGCTACAAGTCTTGCACTCACAGAAGGCAGTCACTCACAGTCAGGGCAGTGTCCAGGCAGGTTAGAAGTAAGACCTGTTCTGCTTTGTCTCTGAAGCCTGAAAGCGAGTGTTAGTTGCTCACTCATGTCCAACTCTTTGTGACTTCATTGACTGTAGCCTGCCAGGCTCCTTTGTCCTTGGGATTTTCCAGGCAAGAATACTGGAGTGGGTTGCCACTTCCTTCTTCAGGGGATCTTCCAGACCCAGGGTTCAAACCTAGGTCTCCTGCATTGCAGGCAGACGCCCTACCGTCTGAGCTACCAGGTAAGTCCTTCTCTGAAGCCTAAACATGACTATTTAATTTTCCTAACAGATGGGGCATGTGCTTTTAGGTTCATTTACCACTATCACCAGCCTTTCCTTGTGCCTCAGACAGTAAAGAATTTGCTGCAATGCAGGAGATCTGGGTTTCATTCCTGGGTCAGGAAGATCCCCTGGAGAAGGGAATGGCTACCCACCCACTCCAGTATTCTTGTTTGGAGAATTCCATGGACAGAGGAGCCTGGCAGGCTACAGTTCATGGGTTGCAAAGAATCAGACACAACTGTGAGACTAACACTTTTCCCACTGTCCCTGTCTTCCCAATCCATCCCTGTCCAATTTCACCCATTGACATCATCTACGGAGGCTCTCTAGGCAGTTGAATCTATGACCTCGGCCATAAAAGCTGTCTTTACTATTTTATTTCTTGACAGAGAAAGTCAAAGATTTGCTCTAAACACTTGTTATAGTCATGAGGAAATCAAATAAATTAAATACATTTATTTTTTGAAGCTATCAGAAAGAAACTAATATACTTTGTGAATCTTCAAATTTTGTGTTTTTCATCTCTATCTTTCACCTAAGTTTTATTATTCAGTCCTGATTCACAAACCCATCTCCATACATTTCCCTGCAGCCTGACCCCATGGGTACAGAAGAACTCTCCTACTCCTCCACAGAATAGATCTTGTGTCCTTTTCCTGGTTCCCTCTCTCTGTTCATTTATCTACATTCCTCATTTCACTCCCAATAATAGCTTTGCTTCTATCAGCCCCATCCATCTAATCAGTGCATCAGCTATTTGTCAACAGAGCTAGGGGAGTTTCAGCTCTGCGTTCTCCAGAGTAGAGTTCAGTGAGGCAGTTGAAAAGGAAAGAGCAACAGATTGAGAGGGGAGATAGACCCCAATAGGAGAGCAGGAGAGTTCAGAATGAGCCCGTAGTCCACCCCTTCTGTGGGCTTATCCCCTAACCCTGAAAGTCAGCTCCAGCTTTGCACCCTGAAGCATGGCACCTCAGAGGACAGGACATTTCCTGTCCTCTTATGTTGAATTAAATGTAATTTTATTTCCAAGTCTTAACTCTGATTCATCAGCCAAACAGGTTCTGCTTTGACATTATAGTGACTTGAAACATGGAGGGTATTGTTAGAATTCTAAATTTCTATATTGACTAATTATTTGGGTTTCACAAGAGCATGCTTTCTTGAAATAGTTGTCTCACTATGTCCACTTTCTCTCATCAGTTGGAGTCTTCATTCAACTTTCTCATTGGCCATTCTGCCCTTACTTCCTTGATCCTTCATCAACTCTTTAAGCGGCCCTTCTAAGTGAAAGATTAAGAAAACCGTGTTCCCATCATTCTACCCAATAACTATCCTGAAATAGGGCCACACAATATTAGTTCAGCAAGATGCTCCTAAAAGGAAAGTTTCATCTCCTGTAAGATTTGCTAAAGCTACCTACTACATCATCTTTTAGCATATTCATGACACAAGTGAACAAATAAAAAACTTTGAAAGTGCCTCAGTTAGCAAAACAAAAAATCATTTAAATATACCTCTGTATTTTCTGTACTTAATCTACCATAGAATCCCGCCCCTTCCCTCCTTTATGATGAAACATTAAGTCATGTCTCCTGAAATAAATGTTTCATCGTGAATATTTTAGTAAATGTTTTCCCAGCATCATGATGAATTTTACTAGCTGAAAATGCTTATTTGCTTTTTACTGCCTTTTTCATCCTTATTGCTGCTGCTAAGTCACTTCAGTTGTGTCCGACTCTGTGCGACCCCATAGACGGCAGCCCACCAGGCTCCCCCATCCCTGGGATTCTCCAGGCAAGAATATTGGAGTGGGTTGCCATTTCCTTCAACCTTATTACACACATGTAAATTTCAGTTCTTCTCATTGTAGATGATTTTGCTCTTGACCATGTGGTTTGCTTTGGCTGGTGATAAATATAGATACAATGTGAACAATGGCTTAAAATGGGCTTGTGAGGTTGAGCCTGTCCCCTTGTACTTCTGCAATGATTATGAGAAGAACGTGCTCCAGCAACCCACCAGTCCCAGATAAAGGATGAGAGACAAATAAAGCCGAGCAGCCCTGGCCAACCCACAGACCGACAGCCTAAAGCAGGGCTTCTCCAGCTGACCCAGTAGAGCATGATCAGGAAATCAGTGCTTGTTTTATAGCCACTGAGATTTCCAGGTTGCTTGTTATACAGCTATGGCTGATTAACATGCTAAGATTTATTTCTAGAAAATATCTGGCTACACGTGAAAAAAAAAATTGCTCTCTGGCTTTAGTGACCTCATAGTAAGAGAGAATAGAAATAAACAACTAGTTATAATACAAGACAAAGTAAAATGGAAGTACCAGTTGTAAACTGTGGAAACGCAAAAGTAAAACTGATGTCCTCCATAAGTTCTTAAGCAAGAAGGTAGAATTTTGACTTGTTGTTAGAGGAGTAAAAGGATTACATTACAAAAAGAAAGATATTACAGGTCTTCTTTGTGGAATGGCATGCACACAGAAGTTTAAGTGTCTTCCCTCTCTGGGGATGGTATTGCTCTTTTATGTGTATATATATTGGTTTGCCTTTGTAACTGAAAAAACTAGAAGGCTACCTAAGATCACGTAACTAACACATGGCAGTACTAAGCTCTAGAACATAGGCCTTCTGACTCTAGTTCTAGATTCCTGTTCTATAGTTGTTTACATAGCCTGCTATAGAATGGAAAAGCAAAAATAGAAAGTTAGCTTTCTGTTGTTCCTGGCAGTAACCACTGGGGTCCAGAAGTAGGCAAATAAAGTATGTATATTGCTGGCGATTATCACCATCATAATCATAATCATAACAACAATAAGAATTATAACCCCCACAATAAGAACAAAAACTGCAATAGCCATCATACTTGCTATTTATTACTAACCTACCATGTGCTACTTGCTATTATAAGTGCTGTTTATATGCTATCTTAATCTGTCCTTCATATGGGGAAGGGACTACTATTAACCCCATTAAACAAGATGAAATAACTAAGTAACAGGTTAGATCACTTTCCCATGGTCAAATTCTAAGTGGGAAGTGAGGGCATGAAACCATCCTTGTCTCTTCCAGATGCCTGAGCTCTAACCACTGCGTTAAATTGTTAAACTTACAAAAAAAGAAAAATAATTATAATCCCCTCTGAGGGCTTTTAAAAAGTTCTGATGCCTATGTCCTACCCACACTAAATTAGAACCTCTGCTAACGGAGTCCATGGCACCAAATCATCTTAAAAGCCCCCCCACCACCCCCTTATTCATTAGTACTGCTGGTATTAACAGCCCCAGAGAGAGCAAAGCAGAAGGTACAGGCAGGCAGGCCAGCTGGATTCAAAGTGTTCACACAAAGAAAGAAGGCAAAACACAGCAATTAGACAGATACCAAATAGGGTAAAGCCGACCTGGTGGTGATGGTTGGTGGTTTAGTTACTAAGTCGTGTCCAACTCTTGTGACCCCATGGCCTATAGCATGCCTGGCTCCTCTGTCCATGGGATTCTCCAGGCAAGAATACTGGATCTTTTCCAGGGGATTTCCATTTCCTTCTCCAGGGGATGTTCTTGATCCAGGGATCAAACCCAAGTTTCCTGCACTGCAGGCAGTCTTGTGCATTGCAATCATATTCTTTACCGACTAAGCCACTAGTTTATAAATCAACTGGGAAAACCTTGGAATTAACTTAGTGATAAAGGCAGTGTTCTAAATGGAGACAGATTTCTATAATAGCCCACTGGGGCATAACTGACCCATATAATGGGCAAGCTAAAGTACCAATAATGTAGATTGCATTTGGGCTCTTCACAGTAAGAGGGAGAGAAAGTAGAAAACAGATTGTACCATCTTTCCTGGTGTGATTCTTTCACAGTGGTTCTGTTTTGATTTGGGCACATTCTCACCTTACCTTCTATAATTTTCTTTTTTTCATGATATTTTTGTCTGATATTTTGGTATCAAGGTGATGGTGGCCTTGTAGAATGAGTTTGGGAGTGTTCCTCCCTCTTCCGTTGTTTGGAAGAGTTTGAGAAAGATAGGTGTTAGCTCTGCTCTAAATGTTTGATGGAATTTGCCTGTGAAACCATCTGGTCATAGACTCTTGTTTGTTGAAAGATTTTTAATCACATTTTCAAACTCATGACTTATGATTGATCTATTCATATTGTCTATCTCTTCCTGGCTCACCTTGCCTTCTGAATTGTCTTATCTGCCTTTCATCAGGTGCCTAAGATCTTCACATTTCCCTTAGTTCCGCATTGCCATGGACACACTCAGGTCCTCGAGGCAACTTGATCTATGATATGTCCATCCGCCAATGACATAGTTCCCCGAGCAACAATTGCTCTCTTACACAACTCCTCACTGAGGCTGAACCCAGGCTCAGATCAGCCTAAGGCAGCCCCTGAGAAGCACCCAACCCTGCTGTTTGAGGGGACACATCAATTCCCACTGGGGCGATCTCCACATCAGGGTGGTAATGATGCGCACAACAGCTCCAACTCCTGCTGAGCTGGAGTCAGTGGCCCACTGGATGTAAATGCTTCTCCTACCTGCTCCGCATGTCTTCTTCTGTCAGTTTCATTGGCCAAGTCAGACCTCCCAATGGCACATTTCCTCCTCCACTAACAGCTTTTGTGAAGATCTCACTGGTTACAGGCCCAGCAGCACATGACAGGAAATTCTCTCAGGTGTGTACTCCGTTTTATATAAGTTTAGCAAGTGCAAGATTACTCTCTTCTTCATCAGAACCCTGTGAGTGATGCAAGGTAACTGTCACCTCCTCCTTTTGTCAGGTGATCAACTGAAGCTCAAAATGGAAAGAGTGTTAGGATTTTCAAATACTAGTCAGGAAGGAAATTGTGTCAGCTCATGACTTAGTTTTTATAGGATTGGAATCATGTGTTCAGTCAACAGACACTTTCTGAACACCTACCATGTGCTAAGTATGAGGATAGCACCTGTGGTGGTAGTGGTTTATTTGCTAAGTCGTGTCTGACTCTTGCAACCCCATGGACTGTGGCCTGCCAGAATCCTCTGTCCATGGGATTTCCCAGGCAGGAATACTGGAGTGGGTTCCCATTTCCTTCTCCAGGGGATCTTCTCGACCCAGGGATTTAACTCGGGTCTCCCGCATTGCAGGCAGAAATTCTTTACCAACTGAGTTTGGAGGAAGCCCCAAGGATAGCACCTAGAAAGAGATAAGTAGATAATGGTTAAGTATTCTGAAGTGTTGATACCCTAGAATAGATATCGACAAACCTGGGCCAAATTTGGCCCAAAGCCTGTTTTGCCAAATCAAGTGTTATTGAAATACACCCACGTCCATTCATTTGTATATCATCTCTGGCTGCTTTGTGCTACATCAGTGGAGATAAGCAGATAATAGAAACCATGTGGGCCACAAAACTGAAAATATTTACTATCTAAGTCTTTCCAGAAAAATATTACTCTGCCTCATCTAGTAGAAAGAGGCTTAAGTGAACCCAAGTGTTCCAAGTGTTATTATAGAAGTCTGTGAGGGGTATATAGTGTGGACTCAAATGAAGCAGGGGGTGGTCTCATGAGAAAGACAATGTCTTGAAAGTTATCCAAGCAGAGAGGCAGGATACAGGGATGCAGGCTGAGGTGGCAGTATGAGCAAAATAATGAAGAGAAGAAACAGCAAGGCTCATTAGGTATTTATGGTGAAGGTGGGCCAGAGTGTAGGAGGAAGTCAGCAAAAAGTGGTGATCAGAGATCTTGAAAGAAGGGTTTTATATGCAAACCTAAAGCCACTCACTGTGGGCCAAAGAACCTTTGAGTTTTTGTGTGACACATGCAGGCTATGGTAAAATTGAAATTTTATATTTCTCTCCCAGGCTGAGCAACCTCCCAGGAGGATTTAGGATTCAGTAACCATGGTGCCGTTATAGAATAAGATGAGTCATAGTTTCAGCTGAATAAATTGAATCTCTGTTAAATGAGATTTCAAACTGTTTCTTCCCCTTATAATAGTTCATGGCAGTAGTTAAGAAAGAGAGACACGAGGTATTGTGGGAGCAGATGGTCAAGAGACCTGGCTTAATCTATGGGAGTTGAGCAGATTATCCCTAGGAAGCGATACTGAAGCAAGATTTGAGACCTGAGTGCACATTAGCCAGGAAGTCTCACATGAGAACTTTGTCTAAACATTTCAGAATCTGCAAAACCAACAAGTTATCCTCCAATGGTACTCCTCTTCCTGGGAAGGTCACTGGGCTAAAATATCATTGAGTCCAGCTATAAAATGGAGAGGATAATGGTACCTATACCACAAAGATGCTCTAAGGACAAAATAAAGTAATATATAGAAGGTGCTTAACATAAAGTCGAACACATAGTAAGCTTGCAAGAAATGCTAGCTGTCAATCTTCATATCTATTCTTTTCTTCTTATTCTATAAGAATGGTGAGCCTGTTTTGTGTGTTTTATACCCTTCACAGAGTCTAGACATAAAATAATTTTTGTCCATAAATTGTTGTGAAATATTGATTGATAAGTATTTTTGTGAATCAGTGAATCTTAGAGTCAGAAGCAATGGAGCTCCACCTCCCCTTAAGTGTGGTAATCCCCCTTGCCACGTCCCTCACAGATGGTTTTCCAATACCCCCTTTGATGAAGCCAGTGACTATTTATGCCCTAGCTAGGCAGCTCTGATCACAGGAAAATTATTCTCCTAGAGGTAATAGTTAAGGTAACTCTCCTGAAGCAGTCATCCATTGGCTTACTTCTGTCTCTGGATCACAGAGAACATGGCTTCTGTCTCTTCTACGTGTTGTTGATATTCAGTCTCTAAGTTGTGTCCAACTCTTTTCAACCCTATGGACTGCAGCACTCCAGGCTTCCTTGTCCTTCACCAACTCCCGGAGCTTGCTCAAACTCATATCCTTTGAGTCGGTGATGCCATCCAGCCATCTCATCCTCTGTTGTCCCCTTCTCCTCCTACCCTCAATCTTTCCCAGCATCAGGGTCTTTTCAAATGAGTCAGCTCTTCGCATCATGTGGCCAAAGTATTGGAGCTTCAACTTCAGCATCAGTCCTTCCAATGAATATTTGAGACTGATTTCCTTTATAATTGACTGGTTTGATCTCCTTGCAGTCCAAGGGGCTCTCAAGTGTCTTCTCCAACACCACAATTCAAAAGCGTCAATTCTTTGGTGCTCAACCTTCTTTGTGGTTCAACTCTCACATCCATACATGACTACAGGAAACACCATAGCCTCGACTATGAGGACCTTTGTCCGCAAGTGACGTCTCTTGCTTTTTAATACACTATCCCTTCCGCATGATAAACCTTCAAATCTGACAGTAGTCTTCCCACCCAGACTACAGAATGGGATACTTTCATTGCACTGCAGACTTCTCTCTCTGACCTTTAGTGATTTTTAAAAGACAGAGAGGCCTTTACCACAAAGTTCACATCTCATTCATTTCTGTATCCAAGTACCTGGCACAGAGTTTCACACATAGTAGGCACTCAGCAAATGTTTGTAATAATGAAGGAAAATAATCCCTAAATCAAGAAATTTACTCTTTTTTTATTGAAATATAGTTGATTTACAATGTTGTATTAGTTTCGGGTGTACAACAAAGTGATTGAGTTTATTTATATACATATGTATATGTATATATATGTATAGAACTTTTCAGATTCTTCTTCATTATAGGTTATTATATGATATTGAATACATTTCCCTGTGCTGTGCAGTAGGTCCATGTTGGTTATCTACTTTCCATACAGTGATGTGTTCTTTTAATCTCAAACTCCTAATTTATTCCCCTGTCCACTTTCCCCTTTGGCAACCATAAATTAATTTTCTATGTCTGTGAATCTATGTCTGTTTTGTAAATAACTTCATTTGTATCATCCTTTTTAGATTCAACATATAAGTAATATCAAATGACATTTGTCTTTTCCTGACTTACTTCACTCAGTATGATAGTCTTTTGGTCCATCCATGTTGCTGCAAATGGCATTATTTTATTCTCTTTGATGGCTGAGTAATATTCCATTGTATGTATATACCACATCTTCTTTATCCATGCATCTGTTGATGGGCATTTAGATTGCTTCTGTGTCTTGGCTATTGTAAATAGTGCCACTAGGAACATTGGGGTACATGTACCTTTTTGAATTAGAGTTTTCATCTATCCTAGATATATTCCCAGGAGTGGGATTATTGGATCCTATGATAACTTTCTTTTTAGATTTTTTTGAGAAATCTCCATATTGTACTCCATATGGCTGTACCAATTTACATTTCCACCGATGTTTCCTAGGAGGTCCCCCTTTTAGACACCCTCTCTAGCATGTGTTATTTGTAGACTTTTTTTGTTTTGTTTTGTTTTTTTATTTTGTTTTTTATTTGTAGACTTTTTGATGGTGGCCATTCTGACCACTGTGAGATGATACCCCACTGTAGTTTTGATTTGCATTTCTCTAATAATTAGCGATGTTGAATATCTTTTCATATGCTTATTGTTCATCTCTACGTCTTCTTTAGAGACATATCTTCTGTCCATTTTTTTATTGTGTTATTTGTATTTTTACATTAAGCTTTATTTTTAATTTAAATTTATTTTTAATTGGAGGATAATTGCTTTATAATATTGTGGTGGTTTCTGTCATATATCAACATGAATCAGCCATGAGTATACATATGTCCCCTCCCTCTTGAACCTCCCTCCCACCTCCTACTCTCTCAGAGCACTAGTTTTGAGCTCCCTACATCTTATAGCAAATTTCCACTGGCTATCAGTTTTACAGATGGTAATGTATATGTTTCAAAACCACTCTCTCAATTCATCCCACCCTCTCCTTCCCCCTCTATGTCCACAAATCTGTTTGCTGTGTATGCATCTCCATTTCTGCCTTGCAGATAGTTCATCAGTACCATCTTTCTAGATTCTATATATATACATTAATATTACAATATTTGCTTGAATAATCATTCAGCCAGTTTTAGTCCGAACTCTAATGTGTGTCAGAAAACTTCACAGAGAACTTAGTAAAAATGCAAATTTCTGAACCATAGCTTCAGAGATTCTGATTCTATCAATCTGGAGTTTTCCCAGGTATTTGCATTCTTACCAAGCATCTTGGATGTATCTGAATCAGGAGGTGACCACACTTGGAAAAAAGCTACTTTAAGCCTCCAAATATCAAACCAAGAAACTTTTGTTAAACTTGCTATTTAGAAATAGCAAATGCATTTCAGTTATTTCTACCTAGAACAGCTTTTCATTTGTTCATGTACATATTTTTTTTCTTCTTGAAGTATTTTTTTCTGGGTTACCCAGCCATAGCTCCCCTCCCATGCTGAGAGGTAAGTATGTTCCATCTATTACATTCTTTTCAGGCCTCCTAAGGAGATAATAAGGGATTGCAATTGATTGCAATTTATTAATCAGAGCAGGATATTATACAGTTTGGTGGGGATGGGGATGCGGAGGGAAGTACCATCTTGAAGTCTAGTATAAATGCAAGGGAGAAAAAAAAAAAAGAAATGCAAGGGAAGTGCCGAGTGACAAGGGAATAAGACAGAAATAACCCCAAATCACAGGATGTTTTAAGCTCACTCCCTATTTTACACTGTGGTATCCTGACATATAAAAAGGGGATATTAAAACCTGACTGGTCTACCAGCATAGCCAAGTGAGGTTTATTCTATAAATATTTATTGATTTCCTATGAGGTGACAGGCTAAGGATCACAGAGGAAGACAAAATTCTTGCCTCATAGAGGCATAGATTTAAAAAAATGTAATTACATACATTTATGTTACCCTGTAAGTAAGTAGAACTGAAGAATATATTAGAGAGGAATGGGGAGGTGCAGATGAAATCTCCTGTTATGTAGGAAGGTTGGGGAAGAACTCTCCAAGGAGGTGCTACTTAGGCAGATACGTAAGCAATGCAGAAGAGCATGCCTTGTGAAGAGCTGGTGGGAGAAGCTTCAGGAAGAGGGGGTGGCAATGCAAAAGACCTAAGAGGCCATCAGAGGATAAGGAATGAACTCTGTATGTTGAAGGAACAGCAGAAAATTCTACATGACTGGAACAGAGTGAGTGAGTGAGGAGTGATAGATGCAGTAAGATCACCCAGACAATAGCACACTGACAATTAGTCCATGATGGGGTAGTTTTATTCTCATGGGATAGTAAGCCACCAAGGACCATATCGGTCATTTGATCCAATCCATTCACTCAACAGGTAGAATGACACAATCCTAGAGAAGTTAACTGGTAAAAAAAAAAAGTGAAAGTGAAGTCGCCTAGTCATGTCTGACTCTTTGCGACCCCATGGACTGTAGCCTACCAGTTTCCTCTGCCCATGGGATTTTCTAGGCAAGAATACTGGAATGGGTTGCCATTTCCTTCTCCAGGAGATCTTCCCAACCCAGGGATTGAACCCGGGTCTCTGGCAATATAGGCAGACGCTTTACCATCTGAGCCACCAGGGAAGCAACTCTCTGGTAAAATTCAATTGGTAAAGAATCTGCCTGCAATGCAGAAGACCCCGGTTCAAATCCTGGGATGGGAAGATCCACTGGAGAAGGGATAGGATACCCACTCCAGTATTCTTGGGCTTCCCTGGTGGCTCAGCTGGTAGAGAATCCACCTGCAATGCGGGAAACCTGAGTTTGGTCCCTGGGTTGAGAAGATCCCTTGGAGAAGGGAAAGGCTACCCAGTTCAGTATTCTGGCCTGTAGAATTCCATGGACTGTATAGTCCATGAGGTCACAAAGAGTAGGACATGACTGAGCGACTTTCACTTTCAGGGAGATTAACAGATTTCTCTTATGTAGGAGCCTAAGAAAAAACAGTTCTTATGTTTTATAGTATGTAATAGAGTTTTTGTTGTCGTCTTTCATGATTTTCTTCTTCATCTGCCATTTTTCTTTTTCTTCCTTTCTCTTCCTATCCCTTTCTGCTAACTCCTCCTCTGAGTCCCCTTATTTCTCTTCCCTCTTTTCCTCCTTTTTCCTATCCTCTCCTCCTTTCTTCATCCTGCTGTCTCTCTTCTTCCTCATGACATCAGTCTTTTCTAAGTCCTGGCCTGTGGTCAATGTTAGGTCAAGGCAACAATATTTATCCCATAAGAAAGCAGTTCTAACCAACAGTCCTATGCTACTTAATAACACCAGATGATTTCAAATCCTGAGATCTGCAAACCTCAAACTATTACTCCCCTAATTCAGCGTAGAATCTTATGAGAGATGATAGACAATGATGGTACTCTGAGCAATGATATCAGTGACCCAAATAGATGTCTTTTTTTCTAAACTGTTTAGGAGTAGTGCAGTGTGGGTTCATCACACCCTCTCCCCAGCATACCTTCCCAGGTGGGTCCTAATACAAATCCCTGACCATTATATTTGGTTGGCCAAAAAGTTCATTCAGATTTTCCAATAAGATAAAACAGAAGAACCTGAATGAACTTTTTGCCAACCCAATATTTCAATTTCATATTTCTAACCACATAGCTGGAAAATACAGAGTTGGCATCTGTAGAAATTGATTTTTCTTTTTCTGTAGAAAGAGTCCTTTGCTGTCACAACAAAGCATATTCTTTCTCTTGGAAACAAAGTAAAAGGTGTTACTGGGAGTCCTTTTATCCTGCCAAGTAGCCAACATCAGTCTTCCACATAGCTTTTCAACTCTTCCAATTCTATCTGCTGCTGCTAAAAAAGAATAGCTACACATGCATTACTAAATCTTGAAAAAAGTGGCAAGTCAAAATTTATTCCCACACCTAGCCTCCCTGGGACTCAGTTTCCTCATCTGTAAAAAGAGGGAGTCAAATAAATGAGGTTTAGGTTTGTGGCAACTCTACTATCCTATTCCATCTAAGTTATAAATTCTTCACATTAGGAATGATGCTACTTGGAAAATAGAATGAGTCTCAGACTTTCCCCTCATCTCTCTCCTTACCGATGATCAAAGAAGATATTCCCTGTGTCTTTTGATCTTAATATTATTAAAAATGTATACTTTTTATGAAATTTCAGAGTGAGTAAGAAAGGATTAAAATTTGGTTATGCACTGCTGTGAGGTACTAGACAGTACCTCATGATGGTTTTGGGATTCAGCCTTTGAACTTGATTATATTTATAGGTAGTATTTAAATATGTAAGAGTATTTGCTTATGAAATGTATATGTTTAGATAAGAAACCAAAAAATGTCAGAGATAAGGTTTAGCAAATCCCCACCCAAAATGAAATGATGAAACTGATCAGAATTGTTAAAACAATCATTGTAGGGCTCTCTAAATTTATCAAAGGCATACAATAAATTGTGAAGTGTTTACTCAAGAAAAGCTACTAAACATCTATAAGGACAGTGAGAGTCTGTGACACTTAGGCTGCATCCATTCCCAGCTACCTGGCATAGTAGCTCTATCATGACTGGGGCAGAATGTGAGAACACACATCTCTACAAGCCATAGAGGGCTGGCTTGATTTGGAGAAGAGTGGAGAAAAGCCACTTGCCCAGTTCAGTTCAGTCACTCAGTCATGTCCGACTCTTTGCGACCCCATGAATCTCAGCACGCCAAGCCTCCCTGTCCATCACAAACTCCCGGAGTTTACTCAAATCCATGCCCATCAAATCAGTGATGCCATCCAAACATCTCATCCTCTGTCGTCCCCTTCTCCTTCTGCCCCCAATCCCTCCCAGCATCAGGGTCTTTTCCAATGAATCAGCTCTTCACATGAAGTGGCCAAAGCATTGGAGTTTCAGCTTCATCATCAGTCCTTCCAATGAACACCCAGGACTGATCTCCTTTAGGATGGACTGGTTGGATCTCCTTGCAGTCCAAGGGACTCTCAAGAGTCTTCTCCAACACCACAGTTCAAAAACATCAATTCTTCAGTGCTCAGCTTTCTTCACAGTCCAATTCTCACATCCATACATGATCACTGGAAAAACCATACCCTTGACCAGACAGACCTTTGCTGACAAAGTAATGTCTCTGCTTTTTAATATGCTGTCTAGGTTGGTCTTAACTTTCCTTCCAAGGAGTAAGCATCTTTTAATTTCATGGCTGCAATCACCATCTGCAGTGATTTTTGGAGCCCCCCAAAATAAAGTCTGACACTGTTTCCCCATCTATTTCCCATGAAATGATGGGGCCAGATGCCGTGATCTTAGTTTTCTGAATGTTAAGCTTGAAGCCAACTTTTTCACTCTCCTCTTTCACTTTCATCAAGGGGCTTTTTAGTTCCTCTTCACTTTCTGCCATAAGGGTGGTGTCATCTGCATATCTGAGGTTATTGATATTTCTCCCAGCAATCTTGATTCCAGCTTGTGCATCTTTCAGCCCAGCGTTTCACACTGCATATAAGTTAAATAAGCAGGGTGACAATATACAGCCTTGATATACTCCTTTTCCTATTTGAAACCAATCTGTTGTTCTATGTCTAGTTCTAAGTGTTGCTTCCTGACCTGCATACAGGTTTCTCAAGAGATAGGTTAGGTGGTCTGGTATTCCCATCTCTTTCAGAATTTTCCACAGTTTATTGTGATCCACACAGTCAAAGGCTTTGGCATAGTCAATAAAGCAGAAATAGATGTTTTTTCTGGAACTCTCTTGCTTTTTTGATGATCCAGCGGATGTTGGCAATTTGATCTCTGGTTCCTCTGCCTTTTCTAAAACCAGCTTGTACATCTGGAAGTTTATGGTTCACGTATTGCTGAAGTCTGTCTTGGAGAATTTTGAGCAACACTTTACTAGCATGTGAGATGAGTGCAATTGTGCGGTAGTTTGAGCATTCTGTGGCATTGCCTTTCTTTGGGATTGGAATGAAAACTGACCTTTTCCAGTCCTATGGCCACTGCTGAGTTTTCCAAATTTGCTGGCATATTGCATGCAGCACTTACACAGCATCATCTTTTAGGATTTGAAAGAGCTCAACTGGAATTCCATCACATCCACTAACTTTGTTCATAGTGATGCTTTCTAAGGCCCACTTGACTTCACATTCCAGTATGTTTGCCTCTAGGTGTGTGATCACACCATCATGATTGTCTGGCTCATGAAGATCTTTTTTGTACAGTTCTCCTGTGTATTCTTGCCACCTCTTCTTAGTATCTTCTGCTTCTGTTAGACCCATACCATTTCTGTCCTTTATTGAGCCCATTTTTGTATGAAATGTTCCCTTTGTATCTCTAGTTTTCTTGAAGAGATCTCTAGTCTTTCCCATTCTTTTGTTTTCTCTATTTCTTTGCATTGATGGCTGAGGAAGGCTTTCTTATCTCTCCTTGCTATTCTTTGGAACTCTGCATTCAAATGGAAATATCTTTCCCTTTCTCCTTTGCTTTTTGCTTCTCTTCTTGCCCATGGGCTTTGTAAAAATTAACAGAGATCAGTATCAGTCCAGGAAGAGGAACTACACCTCTGCCTAAGGCTGTGGTACTAACTGAGCCAAGAAACAGATTAGCCAGAAATGTGATAGGGGAATGGGTGGAATAAGGCAGGTTTTTTTTTTTTTTTTTTTTTGGCCCTTTATATAATTAACTTTATTTATTTATTTTTTTTTATTTTTTTTTATTTTTCAGTGGATTTTGTCATACATTGATATGAATCAGCCATAGAGTTACACGAATTCCCCATCCTGGTCTCCTATCCCACCTCCCTCTCCACCCGATTCCTCTGGGTCTTCCCAGCCCACCAGGCCCGAACACTTGACTCATGCTTCCCACCTGGGCTGGTGATCTGTTTCACCACAGACAATATACATGCTGTTCTTTCGAAACATCCCACCCTCACCTTCTCCCACAGAGTTCAAAAGTCTGTTCTGTACTTCTACATCTCTTCTTCTGCCCTGCATATAGGGCCATCGTTACCATCTTTCTAAATTCCGTATATATGTGTTAGTATACTATAATGTTCTTTATCTTTCTGGCTTACTTCACTCTGTATAATGGGCTCCAGTTTCATCCATCTCATTAGAACTGATTCAAATGAATTCTTTTTAATGGCTGAGTAATATTCCATGGTGTATATGTACCACAGCTTCCTTATCCATTCATCTGCTGATGGGTATCTAGGTTGCTTCCATGTCCTGGCTATTATAAACAGTGCTGCGATGAACATTGGGGTGCACGTGTCTCTTTCAGATATGGTTTCCTTGGTGTGTATGCCCAGAAGTGGGATTGCTGGGTCATATGGCAGTTCTATTTCCAGTTTTTTAAGAAATCTCCACACTGTTTTCCATAGTGGCTGTACTAGTTTGCATTCCCACCAACAGTGTAAGAGGGTTCCCTTTTCTCCACACCCTCTCCAGCATTTATTGCTTGTAGACTTTTGGATAGCAGCCATCCTGACTGGCGTGTAATGGTACCTCATTGTGGTTTTGATTTGCATTTCTCTGATAATGATTGATGTGGAGCATCTTTTCATGTGTTTGTTAGCCCTCTGTATGTCTTCTTTGGAGAAATGTCTGTTTAGTTCTTTGGCCCATTTTTTGATTGGGTCATTTATTTTTCTGGAATTGAGCTTCAGGAGTTGCTTGTATATTTTTGAGATTAATCCTTTGTCTGTTTCCTCATTTGCTATTATTTTCTCCCAATCTGAGGGCTGTCTTTTCACCTTACTTATAGTTTCCTTTGTTGTGCAAAAGCTTTTAATTTTCATTAGGTCCCATTTGTTTATTTTTGCTTTTATTTCCAATATTCTGGGAGGTGGGTCATAGAAGATCTTGCTGTGATTTATGTCAGAGAGTGTTTTGCCTATGTTCTCCTCTAGGAGTTTTATAGTTTCTGGTCTTACATTTAGATCTTTAATCCATTTTGAGTTTATTTTTGTGTATGGTGTTAGAAAGTGTTCTAGTTTCATTCTTTTACAAGTGGTTGATCAGTTTTCCCAGCACCACTTGTTAAAGAGATTGTCTTTTTTCCATTGTATATCCTTGCCTCCTTTGTCAAAGATAAGATGTCCATAGGTTCGTGGATTTATCTCTGGACTTTCTATTCTGTTCCATTGATCTATATTTCTGTCTTTGTGCCAGTACCATACTGTCTTGATGACTGTGGCTTTGTAGTAGAGTCTGAAGTCAGGCAGGTTTTGATAATAACCCAGACATTTCTGGTGATCAAGAAGGCTATGTGTCTGCTCAGGAGAGACAAGAGGGGACCTTAGCTATCTATTCATGGCTGAATGTGAGGTCTTCACAAGCAGAAAGTAAAAGCTGGAGCACGTTTGATAGCTGCCTGTGCTTTGAAGACCTTCTGCAATTTACAGAACTATTGGCAAAAGGTTAAAATTTCAAGGTGTTTAAGCACAGCTTCTGACCAGTATCCTTGTTGTTGCTGTTCAGTTACTAAGTCGTGTCCAACTCTTTGCGATCTCATGGCCTGTAGCACGCCAGGCTCGCCTGTCCTTCACTATCTCCCAGAGTTTGCTCAAATTCATGTCCACTGAGTCATTGATGCTATCTCTTGACCATTAAGGTCTGCTCACATGGAGGCAACCCTGGAAAGCCAGGTTTTAAAATGATTTTTAAAAAAGAATTAAAAAAAAAAAAAAAACCTGACTGGAGACATCAGTGGTCACACAATGCAGGGTAGATAGAGTCTACAGAATTAGTCCAACCAAGTCACTCAACAAATAAACAGTTAAAGCCATAGCATCTCCTGGAAATGATGAAATCAGAATCCAGTGAGCTATAATATATTATATAAAATGCTCAGTTAAAGAAACTATGAAAAATGCAACATAATAGAGTTTGGTCAATAAACAGAAAAAAAAAATCAATGAAAATTATCTTTGAGGGAATCCAGATGTATAGCAAACAAAAAACTACAAAGCAGCTACTGTAATAAGTTTACTCAAATGGAAAAAGGAGATGATATTTAGAGAATTAAAGGAGAATGTAACAACAATGAATCATCAAATAGAGTGCTAGTAAAGAGATTAAAAAAAGAAAAAATTGAAACTCTGAGTTAGATGTACAATACAGTAACTGAAATTTAAATAATACAGCAGAGAGGTGCAATAGATGCTTTGAACTGGCAAAAGAATCCACAAACTTGAGAACTGAGCAATAAACCCTATAAATCTGAAAAACAATGAAACACTGAAAAACAAAAATGGTTGGCACCTCAGAGACCTGTGGAACAATATCAAAAGGGGCAACATGTGCATAATGGAAATTCCAGAAGGAGAGAGGGAACAAAGATAGGCAGAAACACAAAAAAATATTTAAGGAAATAATAGCTGCAAACTTCCAAAAATTATGAGAAAAATGAATCTGTACATCCCAGAAATACACCAAACTCCAAGTATGATAAAGACTAAAAGATCAAAATCTAGACACCTTATACTATAAATATTGTCAACTAAAAAAAAAGATGTACAACTTGAGAGTTGTGTGTTAAGTTTTATTTGGGGCAAAATGAGGACTGCAGCCTGGGAGGCAGCATCTCAGACAGCTCTGAGAGACTACTCCAAAGCAGCAGTGGGGGAAAGTCAATATATAAGGTTTTGGTGAAGGGGAATTCAATACCATGAAGCACTCATTTTACAAAAGGGTTTTTGTTAGTCATGAGGGTCTGATGTCACCATGAAGGGATCTAGTGCTTCTCTAGATAAGAGGAGTTACAAGGATTAAGATAATAAAATTGGCTCCTAAAAACATCCAACTATCTAAAGACCTGTCCCACCAGATTCCCTGGAGCAGAGAGTGCCTGAAGGGTGGAGTTCAGTCCACCCTGAACTCCCTCAAGGACTGTTGAAGGTCAACAGCATGGGGTTCAATCTCCTTAGAGGCAGATGGCAAATGCCTCTGTTGTTCAGTTGTTGGCAGTGTCTGGTAAGTACCAATTTGTAGTTGACACTATTAAAATCTGAAAATAGATTATCTTGAGCCACAATAAGATTCACAGCTTATTTCTGATCAGAAACAATAGAAGACATGAAACAATGGAACAACATATTTAACATGCTGCAAAAAGAAGTTGACAAATAATTATCTATCCATTAAACTGTCCTTTGAGATGAATGTGAAATACTTTCCTAGGTAAACAAATATGGGAAATATTCATTTCTGGCAGAAATGTCTTAAAAATAGTTCCAAGGGAAATCCTTCAGGTTAAAAGGAAATGACACTAATGGTAATTTGAATCGACACAAAGAACCAAAGACCATTATTCATTGTCATGTAGTCTGAAGAAAATATTTGGCTCCATCATGTATTATTGAATTAGTAGTGCCAACAGTGACTTCATTCACCTTTTGGACTTAAACATCATCAATTTCATTAATTTTAGTCAGAAATATAAGCAGAATAAATTCCCTACTACCCAGAAGTTCAATGACTTAGTAGTGGGAAAATTTTATTGTAATTTTTTTGAGTGGAGGGCCAAGAGTGAAATTTTTCTGAACAAAAAAAATTGCTCTCAGAAAATATTGAGTACTGAATGGATTTGAAAAGTAACTGTTGCTGCATACTTCACAATATTTCTGACTAAATTCAACCTAAAACCACAAGAGAAAATAGCATGTGTTTGTGTGTGTGTGTGTGTGTGTGTGTGTGTATAAGACATACCTTGTGATTAAATAATTTTGATGTTAAATCGTTTTAACCAGAAGTAATAGCAAACTACATTATGCACTTCCCATACCATAAAAAGCAAAAACAAATACTGAGTTTTTCATTTTCTCATTAATTTGTAGTATGTATTTTTTCTGAGTTCAAACTAAAGTTATAGCGATATTTTTCAGATCTCAGTGAAAGTGCAAAAAGATTCATATTTCAAAGCCCATGTCACTGCAGTTGAGGAACTTTCACTTAATCCTCAAATGGAAATGATTAACCAGCAATGTAGTGACATGATAAAAAGAAAATATTAAGAAAATAATCTAATAGAGTTCTATAAATGCCTTCTAAGCAATGAATGTTTCCAATTAAAATCACATACTTATGAGGCTACTCAAAAAGAATAGTCTCTTCAACAAGTAGTGTTGTGACAGCTGAATGTTCACATGCAAAAAGTGAAGTTAAAACCCTACCTTATACTATAGACAAAAATTAACTTGACGTGAACCAAACTAAATGAAAAGACTAAAAGCATAAAACTCTTCCCAGAATATATAGAGGTAATCTTTATGACCTTGAATTTGATGAGGAATTTTAGATATGACAGCAAAAAAATGAAAAACAAAAGAAAAACATATACTAAACTTTATCAAAATCAAAAACTTCTATCCATTAAAGGACCCTTTCAACCAAGTGAAAATATAATCTACAGCATGGAAGAAGATATTTGTAAACCCTATATCTGATAAGGGTCTAGTACCCAGAATCTTCAGAGAACTCCTATAACCTCAAAACAGAATAGCAAACTATACAACTTTAAAATGGACAAAGGAATTGAGTAGACATTTCTCCAGAGAAGATTATAAATTGCCAGCAAGTATATGGACTTCCTTAGTGGCTCAGTAGGTACAGAATCTGCCTGCAATGTGGGAGTCCTGGGTTTGATCCCTGGGTTGGGAAGATCCCCTGAAGGAAAAAATGGCAACCCACTCCAGTATTTTTGCCTGGAGAATCTCATGGACAGAGGAGCTTGGAGGGCTACAATCCATGGGGGTCACAAAGAGTCAGACATGACTGACCAACTAAACACAGCACAGCACGGCCCAGTAAGTGCATAGAGGGCTTCCCAGCCGGTTCAGTGATAAACAGTCCACCTGCCAAGCAGGAGAAGTGGTTTCCATCCCTGGGTCAGAAAGATCCCCTGGAGAAGGAAATGGCAACCCATTCCGGTATTCTAGCCTGAACAGAGGAGCCTGGAGGGCTACAGTCCATGGGGTCACAGGGAGTTGGACACAACTTGGCAACTAAATGATAACAACAACATAGCACATGGAATGATACTTGTTCACCATTAGGGACATGCACATCAGAATCACAGTGAAAAAGAACTTAATTGCTTCACACCCATGAGAACGAGCTATTATCAAAAGACCAAAAGCCAGAAGATGGCAAGTGTTAGTGAGAATGTGGAGAAAGTGGAACCTTTGTGTGTTTCTCATGGGAATGTGACATCATAGAACTACTGTGACAAAATTTTGTCAGAAAGACAAGCATAGAATTAGCGTATGACTCAGCAATTCCACTCCTAAATTTATACCATCCCACGCCCAACTGAAAACTAGTACTCAAACATATATATACACATATTTATAGCAGCATTATTTACAATAGCCCAAGGCAGAAACATCTGAAGTGTACATCAGAAACATTGTAGATATATATACCATAAAAGATAAATTATGATATATACATTTACAAAGATCCCTGGGTCAGGAAGATCCCTTGGAGGAGGAAATGGCAACCACTCCAGTATTCTTGCCTGGGAAATTCTATGGACAGAGGAGCCTGGAAGGCTACAGTTCATGGGGTCGCAAAGAGTCAAACACAACCGAGCAACTAATAGACATACACCCCAAAGTACTTAGCAGTACTCATTGTGGATGAACCTGGAAAACATTATGCTAAGTGAAATATGCCAAAGAAGGTCAGATATCATGCGACTCCACTTAAATACAATGTGCAGAATAGGGAAGTCTACACAGTCCAAAAATATTCTGGTAGTTGCCAGGGGCTGAGATAAGGGGGAAATGGAATGCAAGTTCTTAATGGGTACACTATCCTTTAATAATGATGAAATGTTTGGAACTAGATAGAGATAATGGTTGCAAAACATTGTGAATGTACTAAATGCCATGTTGAAAGGGTTAATTTTATGTTATTTGAATTTTACCTAAATTCTAAAAAACTTGCATGCTCATAAATTGATAGCACTTTTAGTAGGACCTATTTATGCAGAAAGAAATTTTCAAAGATGAAGTATATAGACTTTAGTCACAGATCAGTATTACCATGTAAGTATTTACAATCAATTTTGATCATAGTGAGTCAATTCCTAGGCAGGTTGATAAGTCCAGGGTCCCTGAGGAGGAGAAAGAGGTCTGGGGCTCTCAAGGAGAAAATGACAAACTTATTTTCTATATGTCTTAGTTATATAACAATGTATATTGCTGGAAGACATGTTTCTCCTTACCAAGAAACCATCTGACTAATCTTGTTATCTTAAAATCTTATGGGAGTGGGTCTGGTAAAATCTTTCTATTCTTAGTTCTAATCCTGTCATCTTAAAATGTAAATTGTGGGAGTGGGTCTAGTAAGATCTTTACAACCTGGAGATATTCTTTTGATTTATTGTAATAACCAATTGAAAAAGTATATAACTCCCTTTTCTAAGACTAGCCAAGGTGGCACTCTCCATCCCCCTTCTGATGTCTGTGTCAGAGCTTTCTCTGTCCCTTTTTCACTTTAATAAAACTCTGTTACACCAAAGCTCTTGAGTGATCAAGCCTGGTCCCTGGTCCCGGAGCTAAATCTTTTTCTTTGGAGATCTCAAATCCAACATCGTTCACTGTAAGCTATCAATAGGAAATACAAAATTTTGCCCCTATCAATAGGAAATACTAATTTTTACCCTGACTAAAAGAGATGTTCCCCTCCATTCCATTCTTTTCATTAGTAGATCTGTACTGCAAAAGAAAAGAATTAACTAATATTACATTTGTATTTTAACAAAAATATTGCAAAAATTTGTTTTCTTTTTTGTTATGCTAGCATATCAGTTTTTTATTTCTGCATAAAAAACTACAACAAAATTAGAAGCTTAAAACAGCACTCATTTCTTGTTCCAAAGTTCTGCAGATCAGAAGTGTCAGTATGGCATCATTGAGTTCTGCTCAGAGTCTCACAAGGCTGAAATCTAAGTGTCAGCTGGGCTACATTATCATTTGGAGTTGAATTCCTATTCTAGTCTCATTCAGATTGTTGGCAGAATTCAGTTCCTTGGTTGTAGGACTGAGGTCTTTGTTTTCTTGTGTCAACTGCAAATTGGCACTTACCAGAGCACTGCCAGCAACTGAACAACAGAGGCATTTGCCATCTGCCTCTAAGGAGACTGAACCCCATGCTGCTATAGCTTTGACCTTCAACAGTCCTTGAGGGAGTTCAGGGTGGACTGAACTCCACCCTTCAGGCACTCTCTGCTCCAGGGAATCTGGTGGGACAGATCTTTAGATAGTTGGATGTTTTTAGGAGCAGATTTTATGTCTCAAACCTTGTATCTCCTCATATCTAGAGAAGCACTAGATCCCTTCATGGTGACATCAGACCCTCATGACTAACAAAAATGACTAACTTTTATAAAATGAGTGCTTCCTGGTATTGAACTCCCCCTTCACCAAAACCTTATATATTGACTTTTCCCCACTGCTGCTTTGGAGCAGTCTCTCAGAGCTATCTGAGATGCTGCCTCCCAGGCTGCAGTCCTCATTTTGCCCCAAATAAAACTTAACTCACAACTCTCAAGTTGTACATCATTTTTCAGTCGACCCCTGTTAACTGTCTGGCTAGAGGTCTCTCTCAGATCCTAGAGGCTGTCTTCTGGTCCTAACCACAACTTGGCAACTTCTTCAAAGCCGTTAAGAGAATCACTGTCTGTTATGAATGACTAAGTCTTATATGACATACCATAACCACAGAAATGACCATCCCAGTATTTTTGTCACATAATGAAACCTAACTAAAGGTTGAAATCTCATTCCAGTTATGGCCCTACACCCTAGTCAAGGAGAAGGTAGTATGTCCTTGGCATAAACCAAGAGGCAGGAATCTTCAGGGCTGTCTTAGAATTCTACCTGCTTCCTACATATGATATCCTCAGCATTGCCTATTGATCTGCAGAATCTAAAATATTTACTATCTAGCCCTTCACAGCAAAAAAAAAAAAAAAAAAAAAACAAAAAAAAACTTGCCTACCCCTGATCCAGCTGTTTTCTTTAATGCATGATTTCAGCTGCATATGCCTACCCCGATTTTTTTAGACTGAAAGCATGTGCATGGGAGGAGGTGTGTGTATACCCCAATCAAAAAATTGGACCATTTCTGTGCATTCAAACAAGAATAAAAACTACCTCAGGTCTAGACCTGCTCATCTAGTGTCTAGCTGTTCTCAGTTTTCTCCAGTATAAGCTCTTTGCCCACATTCCACATTAGCATTTAAGATAGAAAAGTGAGGGCAGTGCCTAGATGTTTCTGAGTATCTCAGCTTCCTGTTTTTCAACATCCTAAAAATCCATTTCTCCTAAGCTCCTTGTTTTTCTCAAGCAAATATATTGACTGCAACATTCTCCCAACAATTTTAAATGCCTTCTGTTTCAAACACAAAATTTCTTTTGGAGTTGAGGTTGATTTCTGAGCTGTGTTCTTTTCCATTATTTTTCTATCCAACTCTGAATTGGTACCATTCCGCTTCAACTATAGTAGCTGGTTGTTCCATTTTCCTGACAGGGTTAATTTCCTCTAAATATGCTTCTTTGTATGAATCCTTCTCATGTGGCTTATTTATTGTGGTTTTGTTGTTGTTGTTTTGACCATTTAAGTGAGTGTATTTATCTCCACATTCTGGGTCAGGAAACTGAAGAACAATGAGATGCAATGTCGTTCCCCAGGTGTGTGTTAAAGCAAAGGTTAAATCTCAGAGGTATCATCCCCTTCTTTGGAATTTTGCATTTATTTTGTGTTTTGTTTGTGTGTCAGTTTTTTCTATTCCATTTGTTGTTTGTGCTTTCCGAGTATTTTGTAAAACCCTGCTTGAACTGTTTGAACATCAGTTGTGATAAGTGTACCCCAGGGCGTTTGCTTGAGACAGCATCTAACACAAAGGATTTGTCTCTGGGGGCTTTGTATGATGGTAGCAGTTGCAGAAGGCAAAAGCTGGAGCATCTCAGAGAGGGGATAACATTTAGAACATAGAGCCATGGGTCACTTTATCAGACTTTTTACTTGAAAATAATTTCCAGCTTACAGAAAAGTTTCCTGAATAGTGAAGAATGTACTCCTTACCCAGATTCAATTCATGTTATCATTCTGTTCCATTTGCCTTCTTTCTGTCCCTACACACAATGACTCTTTTTCCTGAATGTTGGAAAGTAAATTGCATACATAATTGCCCTTTATCCCTAAATACTTCAGTGTGTATTTCCTAAGATGGAAATTCTTTTCTACAACCACAGCATGGTTCTCAGCTTCAGTGAACTGAACATTAATATAGAAATTCTATCTAATCTAGTGACTGCATTTCTTGTCAGTTTAGCCTGAAATGTCTTATATTGCACTGTTTTTCCTCCAATACAGAATCCCATCTGAGATCACATATTGTACTGCTCAGCTGTTTCAGTCATGTCCAACTCATTGTGATCCCGTGGACTCTAGCCCCAGGCTCTTCTGTCCTTGGGATTTTCCTGGCAAGAATACTGGAGTGGGTTGTCATTTCTTTCTCCAGAGGTTCTTCCTGACTGAGGAATCAAACCCTTGTCTCCTGCATCTCCTGCATTGCAGGCAGATTCTTTACCACTGAGCCACTGGGAAGCCCTTAGGGAAGCAATACGATCACACATTACCTTTATCGTGTCTGGAATATCCTATAATTTGCCAAAGTTCCCCAGACTTCTACTTTTATCACATTACTGGTTTTGAATTATAAAGTGTTTTTTCCCCTTTGGAGGAAAGATGGGGACATTCCCTTTAGGGAACTCAGTGAGGAGGCAGAGGGACCTCTCTCATCAGAGAGGTAATAGCTCCCCTTTCCCAGGATGTGGGATCAACAGAGACCTTAGTGCCCCAGTTCTTGCACTGAGCAACAAGATGCTCAAAAAAAGAAAACCACAAAAAGGATGAACTGTTTGTTAGGGTGGATTTGTCCAAGGAGAAAAGGGAAGAGATAGCAAGTTGCCTTGAAACCAATTAGGTCAGTGTCACCTGTCCAGCGACAGTATCCAAGGCATCCTTCTTCCATCCCTCCTGGAGAGTCTGTGTCTCCCATAAGGACCCACCAGCAGGTGGCAAGGGTGCCAGGTCCCACAGGCTGTTGTCACCACTGCCATCTGCTCTGTGTTATGGGCTGTGCCTTCCTCACTGAGCCCTAAAGTCTCCTTCCATCCATGTAGAACCTTCTCTGAAGAGGATAACCTGTTTTTTCTATCCCACCAAAATGTTCTTTAAAAATATGCTTGTTCAAATCGGAGAGTGATGTCCTCTGTGTCTGCTGCATTTGGAGTTAAGGTTTAGGCTATGCCAGTAGCTCGTGCTCTGATAAAGGGAGCACCAGCTCCTAGAAAGCTCCTGCTTTGCCTCCAGAAGAGCCCGTTCTGGAGGGAAGCTGACAGTGGGATTGCATTCTGTTACCATCCAGCGTTTCTTCATTTTCATCACTGAGAGACTCTATCCTTAAAATATGTTTTTCTTAAATTTATCATTTAAAAATTTCACAACAAAGACATATTATAAAAGTCTCTAAGAGCCTGTGAGGGTGAGAAATGCATCAGAGTTCCAAGCCCAAAGCCGGCTCAAGCAGCCCGTTGCCCTACACCCTGGCTCTGCTGAACTCTACACGGCGGTGGGGTGGACAGGGCCACATAGGCTTGCTATGGCCAGAAATCCTTCATGAAGAGTAAGAGACAAGTGCCTCACATATCACCCTGTGAGAATGCAGTCTGGGGAGGCTGGGCCCTGAGTCTAGAACAGTAGGGTGAAATCTGTGTTTCTCAACCTCTTGGTGGAAAGAGCTAACCCCTTAACTCAGACCCCTTTTCCTTCCTGATGAAGACTAGGAGACGGGCATCCCCCGCCCCCCACACACACACTCTGCCCCTCTGCCTCACTGAGGTGGAGAGCAGCCATGGCTTCCCCTTCCCCACTTCCACATGCTCCGGGAGCTGGATTTCCAGGGGTGTGTGTATACATACATGTGTGTGTGTGTGTGTGTGTGTGTGTGTGTGTAGCTGTAGGGATGGCTGCAGTGGGATTCATTTCCCTCTTTGCACAAATGAAGATGTTTATCATTTGTGTAGCCTCACTTCCTGTCTCAAGGCCAGAGAGGCTGCAAGTGGTCAGTGGGTGGACCATGACTATCCACCTTGTGGTGACCTTGACTATCAACTGTTGGATACAGTAGATCTAAGGAGAGCTGGGGATGGGGTGGTGGCATAAAGCAGTGTCCGTTCTGTGTTCTTTCCCCAAATGGGAGAACAGCAGAGGGGAGATAGGGAAGGTTTCAGAGGAAGTTTCCATGTAGGACATGAGGTTCATCAGCCTAGACATCTCTTCACATATTTTTGGGCCTCAGGGGTCTGTCTCCAGCCCTTGGATGGGAACTCAATTCAAAAGTAGGAACACAGAAATGGACCCCAGACCTAGGTCAAGTTTCCCTCCCCTCCCCAGTCGATAAGATAGCCCAGCTGTTAAGTGATTCAGAGATGGGAACATTTTCCTGAAGATACTAGAAACAAACTTTGAACATGACCATAACATGATTCCCCTGGATGGAAGGAAGGCTCTGCCTCTTTAGTCCTTGCCCGGAGCTTGACTGCAAATCTTTGCAGGCCAGGGGACTTCCAGCCATCAGTGGTGGGAACACCCACAGTGCAATTATATACCGGGCCGGGGAAAGCGAGATAGAGTGAAAAGAAGTGGGGACAGTGAGTGAGAAAAGAAGAAATAGATGGAAGAAGAGAAAGGATCCACCAACTGGCTGGAAGGAATGGAATGTCTCCGTTTTCCTTATTTGAGACTCCTACATTGTGATCAGCATGAGGTCGGTGCAGCCAAACAGGATCCTTCAGGAACACCCTCACCTCATGCTCCCCAGGAGGGTCTTCAGGCTTCTCAGGGGGCGAAGGGTTGCTCCTACTCTGCGCACGGAAGTCAGAGGTAATGACTGCTGCAAAAGAAGTCTTCAAAGGTGGAAGACACCAAAGGGACAGAAGCTTTGTGGGATGTTCCCATGGATAATGTGGGAGAAGAAATCCTGACGCCAGACCATTGTTGGTCTTCATGCCCTGAGAGTTGAATGAGGCAGGGGCATCCTGACTCCTGACTCTACCCCAACCCCTTCACCTTGTCCTACCTAATGAATCATAGGCCTAGACACAAATGGTTCTCCTATGTAAGTCTTTGCTTATTTCTCTTCCTCAAAGCCCCTTTGCAGCTAAACTTAAGTAACCAAGAAGCTGGTTTTCTGAGTGTGAGAACTTCCTAACTCTACTGTCTTGTATTCCACATGGTCCTACGCATCTTGCCCTTGAGACTGTCAGCATCCTGAAGCAAGGATCTCATCTCTCTTATTATTTGTTCTGCCATCTGCACCAGGAACACCCTGTTACAGATTAAATGTTCAAAGTTGAGAACCTTTGACTGATGGTCTGCTTCTTTCTACCCATCCAAGTGTGGGTCAAATGAGGACATCTGGGGCTGAAATCTCTACTGGCAGGCACGCCTGTTTCAGTGCAAATGAAACAACCAGAAGAGAGTCCTCTGGCTAGGGTTTTGATGTGACACCAATAGCCAGCTCTCAGGTTTCAGGTTCCTTTTTATCTAAACAGGGGTGTTCCTTGGAGGGCTAGGTACCTGTATCCTGAAGTAACACTTGGATCTCCCTGAATTTCAATTTTATGACTGCTTTGCAGAGATGTCATGGATAGGAACAGGATCCCTGATTTTGAAGGGTTGTGATGCGTAGCCTCTCTAGCTCTCTGAGGCTGAAATCCCCTGGCTCTCTGTATCTCCTGCAAGAGCTGTAACCTCATTATGCAGTGATGACTGTCCTTGTGGGGGAAGCATGGGGGATCAGAGCCCCCTTATATTACATGCACAGTCACTCAGAAGGAGTCTTATCTGTGGCTTTCACTTTTCATTTAGCTTTTTCTGCTCAGGTCGAAGAGATTAAAATTAAGGACTTAAGAGTGGAATCAAAATATTAACAGCTTTTTGTTTGTTTTTATGTTTCCCCTGACCTCTTCTGATGACTGTTGAAGGTCATAGAAAAATAAGCTCAGGCTATGGAACCTGGTTTGTCATTATTCTCTCTGTGACCTTTGGCAAAGTCATGTCTCACAGTCAATGTTTTTTCAACCACAAGGTGGAAACATCAACTCACCCAATGTGGTGCTTTAGTTACGAAGTCATGTCTGACTCTTGCGACCCCATGGACTGTAGCCTACCAGGTTGCTCTGTCCATGGGGATTCTCCTGGAAAGAATACTGGAGTGGGTTGCCCTGCCCTCCTCCAGGGGATCTTTCCGGACCATGAATCGAACCCAGTCTCCTGCATTGCAGGCAGATTCTTTACCAACTGAGTTATGAGGGAAGCCCAACTCACCCAATAGGTTGTTTTAAATGGAAGGGAAACCCAGTTATCAGCTGTCCCCTTGTTTTGGGGAGCCTTTGTTTCAGTGGGCTATCTCTGTGATCACCCAGAAGCTACTCAGATCTTCGCACCTCCTCCAGCTTCTCTAAGGGATCCACTCACACAAGTGTCTTCTTCACTAGCAAGATTAATTTTGCTGAAGCTTTTGTAAGATTGAGGAGGATGTTTTGATTACATATGTGATTTTTTTCCACTTTTCATTACTTGTTTTTTTCTCTCCTAAAGAGCATCAGCTGAGCTGCCACAGATAAGACAAGAGCAAGGATGCTCATCAACCCTTTGTCCACAGACGGACCAGTCCACCTGGTCACTCTCATTCCTTCTTGGGAAACTTGAGTTCTTTACCTTGATATTGTTAGGCACAATAGTTTTCTACCCTCTTAAACCTTGAGATCAAATCCCTGAGGCTCTGAAACCCTAAAGGACTTATGAAACAAATTTCAAAAAATAGGCTAGAGTCTTTAATGAGAGAGTGGTGTCCTTGTTGTAAAGAAAATTTTAAAATCCCCCTGGGGGCAGACTGCTTAGATTAAATTCTGGTTCTGCAGTTTCCTACCTTGTAGGGGCAAGTTGTTTCCTCTTGGTAAATTGTAATTTCCCTGTCTCTAAAATAGGAATAAGAGATTTTACATTATACTGTTGTTGTTATGATTAAATGAGATGATCCCTAAAAAGGGCTTAGCACAAGATCAGGCTCATAACCCCACAAATGTTAAGAAACAGATGTGTAAAATGCCGAATACACAGCAGACTTTCAGTAAAGAGAAACTATTGCTATTTCATAGGATTTTATGTGAGTCAGATGATGTCATGTTGTCACACACATTAAAAGGGTAGAGATTTAAGGCCCTGCTGGGGAAATAATTTGAATTGAATGTGTGGTTGGGCGGAGAGCATTTCTCTACTCATGGAATCAGAACTGTCTGTGAAAAGGAACCATCCTGGGTGGGTTTTGGAAATGTAAGTTTTCGTATGTGTCCAAAAACCTTTTAAATTTAGGAGGATGCTTTATCTTCCCCTTATCATTTCCAGACCAAGGTGCCACTGTTCTTTTTTTCTTATTAGGTAGTATCTGGGTTCATAGGGTGGTCTTTCACTTTAGTCAGAGATCTGGCCAATAGGATTCAGTTCCACAGGTAATTATTAAACTTTAATCTCATATGGCTTTTGGTGATCTGCTTCATTATAGACAAGGCGAAGTGCCACCCAGATTTCCCTTCATGGCAAGACATGTTCCCCAGTTGTCAGCAGGCCACCTCGGCTGATAGCTGCTCTGGGCCTATATCAGTGCAGGAGGGCCCACAAAGGCAGGCCCTTCTGAGGGAGCCTCATGTACCGTGACTGATCAAGGCAGCAGCTAGATGATGTAGAGGCCCTGTTGTGCTGGGACTTTGGGGAACAACTCTATAGGGCTGGGTTGACTGAGGCTTTGTAGGGTCTGCAACTCAGTTGGACTTCTCCATCTGCCCAATTCTTCTTCCACCTTCCTTCCACATGCATTGATCCCTGACAAATATCCTGCAAGTTCAGTTCAGTTCAATTCAGTCACTCAGTCATGTCCGACTCTTTGCAATCCCATGGACTGCAGCATGCCAGGCTTCCCTGTCCATCACCAATTCTCAGAGCTTGCTCAAATTCATGTCCATCGAGTTGGTGATGCCATCCATCCATCTCATCCTCTGTTGTCCCCTTCTCCTCTCGCCTTTAATCTTTCCCAGCATCAGGGTCCTTTCCAATGAGTCAGTTCTTCGCATCAGGTGGCCAAAGTATTGGAGCTTCAGCTTCAGCATCAGTCCTTCCAAAGAATATTTGAGACCAATTTCCTTTAGGATTGACTGGTTGGATCTCCTTGCCGTCCAAGGAACTCTCAAGGGTCTTCTCCAACACCACAGTTCAAAAGCATCAATTCTTCGGTGCTCAGCTTTCTTTATAGTCCAACTCTCACATCCATACATGACTACTGGAAAAACCATAGCTTTGACTAGATGGACCTTTGTCAGCAAAGTGATGTCTCTGCATTTTAATATGCTGTCTAGGTTGGTCATAACTTTTCTTCCAAGGAGCAAGCGAACCTGTAAACCGAACTTCATCTCTTTGTCTGCCTCTGGAGAACCCAAACTGTGATATATCATTATGGGACCTACCTCTTTGAGGTCTTAAGGAACATCTAGGACCAAGCTAAACACTATGGGGTTTATAAAGGAAGTGCATATGTTCTTATACTCAAGGAACACCATAAAGAGACAGAAAACACACACACACACACACACCTAAAATAGCTAAATAATAATGCAATATTGTTTACGTGACAGTATGTGAATTTGTGTGATTACATGGCAAGATGAGAGACAGAAAAATTATTTACAGAGAATTAGCAGTAAGACTGGGTAAGTTCAGGGATTTTTCAGGATTGTGTGGGCTCTTAAGGTTGAGGAGAGTTGGAATAAGCATTCTAATGTATAATTTAAGAAATGTTTTCCCTTTTAAGAGGAAATAGGCAGATTGGCCTTCTCGATCTGTGATAAACAAACAGATTAAATTCAGCTATTAATCCTAAGAGTCCTTGCAGTTCTTTCAGAAATTGCAAAATCAAGGCCTGACAATCACTGGGACCACAGCAGGATGGAGGAGTCATGCACGTTTAATACCGCTGACCTGGCAGTTTAAAGGTTCATCATGATGTATTGGGCACAGAACGTGTTGGGCAGCCTTAAGGAGATTCTGGAAGGTGGTAGATAAGAAGGTTTTCCAAAGACAAAGTCTGTGCTCAGTTATGGTGCTCCAAACTTGCCTCCCAGACAGCTTTGCATTCTATTTTAAGTGTCTGATGGCAGGGCCTCTGACAGCTCAAACCCTGGTTTCCCTTAATCCATGCACGACTGGGGAATCTACCAGGCATTTGTGCGGTGAACAGATATATGAGCTGAGCACAGGCAGAAAAGCGTATCTTCCATGCTCGTTCATTCATTCACTCATACAGCATTATTTATTGAAAGTTTATTATGTGCCAAGAACTACATTCAGCATTGCCCTCAGAGCTTAACAAGGGTTCACGGAACAAGAGACTATAAAAAATAATATCAATACAAATAGGGCAAAATGGAGGGAAGTCTCTTCAAGACAAGCTGGTGGGAAGAGCTTTTCAAAAGAGAAGACAAATAAATGGAAATCATAGAACCAAAAGAAGTCGACCAGGTGGAAAGATGGCAGGTGGAATGAGAGGATGTAATTTTAGGCTAGGAGACTGGAACATGTGGAGGGAGCCTGGGACAGAAGGTAGCATGGCTTATTTGCAGAAATGCAAAGAGGCCAGCTGTCTGGAGTTGATCAAAAGAGGGAACAGGTAACTCAGGTGAGGAAGAAAAGGAGGCAGGGCATGTACAAGAGTTTGAATCTTGACCCAAGAGCAAAAGGAAGCTATTTCAAATTGTATCATGATCTGATTAAATTTAAAGCACTTGCCTCCTGCAGGATGAAGAAAAGTTGCTCCCAGATAACTTAACCAAAGCCCATGGAGGACTAGTAATGATGGAGAATTTTTTTTATCTCTTTGTCTTTGTCCCCTTTGTCTAACCTTTCTCTCTGTGTGGTGGGCTCCAGCATCTGCCTGCAAAGCAAGAGACCCAGGTTCTACCCCTGGGTTAGGAAGATTCCCCTGGAGAAGGAAATGGCAACCCACTCCAGTATTCTTGCCTGAAGAATCCCATGGACAGAAGACCCTGGGGAGCTACAGTCCATTGGGTCGCAGAGAGTCAAACTTGACTGAGTGACTAACATTTCACCAGCCCCAGAACTGCACTGTAGAGTTTGCTGCTGTGTACACACACCACTGAAACCTACGATGCTCTGAGCTATATTTTGGGGAAAGCACATCAGATGTGAAGGAGTACATCCAGAAAGAACATGGGTGCTGGTGCCAGATACGTGACAGGTTGAATTCTGACAACCTGTTTCACCTCCCTGGGTCTCATTTTTTTTTGTTTATCTTTGAAGAAAATTAAGCAACATCTAATGCCACTCTCCTTTTATAAGAACAGCAAGGAGACATGAGATAAGAGATGACTTAGAAGCATAGTATTTTTTTAAAAATAGAAACATTTTCTTTGCAAAGTATTAGCATTAAATAACTAGAAAGATTAGGTTGAGTGCATTGGTGAGAAGTCAAAAGCACAGAATTTAAAAGAAAAGACATGATTTTTCTATTTTCAAGCACATATGGTTACAGCAAGTAGAGAAAAATTTATTCTCAGGGGTGTGCTACAGAATTTATTACAGAGCAAAGCACATACCTTGGAAGAATGCCATGAGAGGCTCTCTTTGGGTCATTGAGTGGCTGTGGGGAATGCATGTCAGCTTACAGGGAGCCTTCAGAGAAGGGCAGAGCTACTTGCTAGTGGCAGGAAACGAAATTTGTTCCTAAGTGGGAAAGAGGAGAGGGTGGAGAGAGAGGAGGGGAGAAGTGGGGGCAGGGGAGGGCAGAGGTGGCAGAAAGCTTTGCAGGACACAGTGTATGCTCTCCCCTTTGACCCTCCAAATGTTCGGTAAGGTGATATAACTCACAAAATGGGAGTAACTTTATTTCCCTGGAAAGAGGAGAGTAGGCCAACCCCACAATGACTGCAGACTTTGAGAGAGAAGTCACCAGGAGGAAGCAAGCTCCTGAGAACTCCTAGAAGTTTTGGTGACACTTCAGCCTTCCCAGAGCCATGGAACCAGCCATTTAAACAAGGGCTAGTTGTTCTCCAAAAGGCAAGGGAGCTTCTATCATCACCTTGGTCATAAGAGAAAGTAAACAAAAGTTGTTACAGGGGATGTTTAGATGAACCAGCATCCTGGATATGAGCACATTTTGGAAAACTGTCAAAATGCAATTTTTTAATTGCAGTAAAAGTCGCATAATATAAAACATGCTATTTTAGCTATATTTAGCTATAGAGTTCAGTGGCGCTCAGTGCATTCACTTTGTTGTGCAATTCTCATAATCCATCACCTGAATTTTCAGCTTCCTAAACTGAAACTCTGTCCACATCAAACACTAACTCCTCATCCCCACTGGTATCTCCCAGTGTACATTCTAACTCTATGAATTTGACTATTCTAGGTACCTTGTGCAAATGAAATCAGACAAATACTTTTTGATAGACCACTTAAGGTCAGACTACACTTAAGGTCATTTTATCAACATCATTGTTTTTCTTTTTTGGCAAACTCTTTCTTCTCAGAGCAGGGAAATTTACTGTCAGCCCAGTTCCTTCTCCAAGCCATGTAATTCCATTATATATGAAACTAGAAATGCTTTGTTATTCATTGACCAAGTTGTGTCTGATTGTTTGTGACCTCACGAACATCACCGTGCCAGGCTTCCTTGTCTTTCACTGTCTCCCAGAGTTTGCTCAGACTCATGCCCATTGAGTCAGTGATGAGTCATCCAACCATCTCATTCTCTATTGCCCCCTTTTCTTTCTGCCTTCAATCTTTCCCAGGATCAGAGTATTTTCCAATGAGTCAGCTCTTCACATCAGGTGGCCAAAGTATTGGAGCTTCAGCTTCAGCATCAGTCCTTCCAGTGAATATTCAGGGTTGATTTTCTCTAAAATTGACTGGTTTGATCTTGCTGTCCAAGGAAATCTTAAAAGTCTTCCTCAGCACCACAATTGGAAAGCATCAATTCTTCAGCTCTCAACCTTCTTTATGGTCCATCTCTCATATCCATATATGACTATTGGAAAAATCATAGCTTTGACTGTACGGATCGTTGTGGGCAAAGTGATGTCTCTGCTGATATTCATTCTTTAAGAGGTTCTCAAAATAAAAAGCAGTATAGCCTTATCTAGGGAGTGGTCAGCAATGAACTCACTCATGTAAATGGATGGAAGGATGGGGATTCATATTTCCTGCTGAGCAAGAGGGATCTCAAAGAAGGAAGACATTTCTGTATGATATTTTCAGATTTACTTTGCAGTGTGGCATTTTAATATTGTAAAGTAGTTAAGGACACTGACTCTAGAAACTAACTTCATAGGTTCAGATCCTATTTCTCCCACTTGCTACTGTGTGACCTTTTACTAATCTGTTAACCTTCCTGAGCTTTAGCTTGAACATCCATGAAATGGGCATGCCTACCTTATAGAGTTAGTGCAAAGGTTAGATGTATATGAGTCCTTAGCATAGAGTCTGGCACTGCAGAAATATCTAGTGAATGTTATCTGCCTATATTTCTATAACTATTATTATCTTTAATATTTGGGCCCTTTGTCACTGCTACTCAGGGCTATAATTCGATGCTTTTTTTTTTTTTAATTTAAGAACACAATTTCTCACTAATTTGGTTGGTATAAGTCAAGCCAAACTTTAAAGAACATGAGTTCTAAGTTATGTGTTTGACATTTTTCATTCTGATACTTATTTTTATTAGTTCTTCCCATCAAAACAGTGCCATCAAAACATATCTGTACTATAGTCACCTTCCATTAAGGCAAAAGGAGCAACTTTATTCAACTGAAGTTTTTTAATGGTTGATAATGACGCATGTACAGGATGACAGACATAATGTTCATTCTTAATTCAAAGACACAGGTCAATGTGGACAAAAGACATAAGTATGCATACCATAGCTAGATAGACATTAAGCAAATTCACCTCTTGTCTCTAGTTCTGCTTGTACTTAGTTGTATGATCTTGAGAAGGTCACCCAACCTCTCACGTAACCTCTCTGTCTTTCTTTGCTTCCTAGTAAAATGACAGTAAGTAACACTGTATGGGGTCATTTTTGTTTTAAAATGTGTGCAATTCATATTTCATTTTGAAAAACTGTAGAGGATTTTTTAGATTTGACTCTGCAATTGAAATGTATGGGGAAAAATCACAGCTGAAAGCCAGTGTTCTGAGTCCAGTGCTTCCCCTACATTTTTAATGTGACTAAATTCTTGACTTTATTCTTTTATTTTTATTATTATTTATTTACTGAAGGATAATTGCTTTACAGAATTTTGCTGTTTTCTGTCAAACCTCAGCATGAATCAGCCACAGTTATACATATATCCCCTCCCTTTTGAACCTGCCTCCCATCTCCCTCTACATCCCACCCCTCTAGGTGGATACAGAGCTGCGGTTTGTTTCCCGAGCCATACAGCTAATTCCCATTGGCTATCTATTTTATATATGGTAATGACACTTTCCATGTTATTCTTTTTTACTTTTTATTTTTTAATTGAAATATTGTTGATTTACAGTGTTTCACATTACAACAAAGTGATTTAGTGTATATATATATTCTTTTTCAGATATTTTTCCATTGTAGATTATTACAAGATATTGAATATAGGTCCTTGTGCTATACAGTAGGTCCTTATTGTTTATCTGTTTTATATATAGTAGTCTTATCTGTTAATCTCAAATTCCAATTTATTCCTTTTGCCTTTGGTAACCATAAGCTTGTTTTCTATGCCTGTGAGCCTATTTCTGTTTTGTAAATTATTTCATTTGTATCATTTTTTGGATTCCACATATAAGTGATATCAGAAGATATTTGTCTTTCTCTGACTTATTTCACTTAGTATGATAATCTCAATGTTGCTGCAGACGGTATTGTTTCATTCTTTTTTATGACTGAGTAGTATTCGATTGCATATATGTACCACATCTTCATCCATTCATCTGTCAATGAACATTTAGGTTGCTTGCATGCCTTGACTTTTGTAAATATTGTTGCTATTAACATTGGGGTGCATGTATCTTTTAAAGTTAGAGTTTTCTCTTTGACTTTATTCTTGACAGAACTGTTTCTTCATTATTTATAACATAAAATGGTTAAATTAGCACTGTCTCTCCAAAGCATTTCATGTATGCTAAGTCGCTTTAGTCGCGTCCGACTCTGTGCAATCCTAAGGACTTCAGCCTGCCAGGCTCCTGTGTCCATGGAGTGGGTTGCTGTGCCCTCCTCCAGGGGATCTTCCCAACCCAGGGACCAAATCCAAGTCTCTTAAGTCTAACCTGCATTGCCAGGCAGCTTCTTTATTAGAAGCACTACCTGGGAAGCCCTAAAAAGACATTTCATAGGTTTGCCAAACAAAGGGTTCCAGGAACAAGTCCCTTTACTGTAGAAAACCCCAGAGAGTTAAAACGCTGATGTATACTGTAACAATTCTTTGCAACCTTCCTGAAGCTTATTTGACCAAAAAAAAAAAAAAAGAGCCATTTCTTTTACCCACAGTGGCTCTTGTTTCATGGAACACCCATTGAAAAACATAGAGGCAGGCAACCAACCAAGTTCTTTCTGACCTCAGTAGCCCTAAGTTCTGTGACTCTGGGGTAAGGGAGCAGTGAAAATGAGGGAGACGTGGATTTCAAACCATGAAATCAATGCAGCATTATTCAATGTCCATAGGAGAGCAGTAATCCTCTCAAAGAGTTAAAACTGCCTTCCCCTGAGACAGAATCCACAGGTCCATAGGAGCTTGGGTTCTGAAGACATTATCCCTTCTGTTTTATTAAGGCTTAGAGATAGAAAAAAGGAGAAAATATTATATGACATTGTACTATATTATAAGCCTCTGTTCAGTGGCATCTGCTGTAATTCAAGTAAAAACAATCTGGAAAATGGAAACTTTAAAGAGGATTCTTCAGGAGAACTGGACAAGACTGTTGAGTGCACTTCTCCTGTCTAATGCTGATAATAATCTGCGAAGATCTCTCTTGCTCTCCCAGATGAGTTTCAAAGATGCTCATTCCACAACGGCTTGAAAGGGTAGAAAAAATGTTGTCAACCGCTGAAATTGTTTGGCTTGAAATAAAAGATTCTGAAACTCAATGTGAGGAAAAACTGCCTCTAAAAGGTCTTCTTCAACAATAAAAATTAGAATTGCCTAAAATCACAATAATATTTCATAGTAAGTATTTTATAAACAAATCAACAGTCAAGTTTTATCTTCATTAAAAATTCGGTGATGAAGGTATTAAAAAGCTTGTCCTTTAAACACATTAATGAATGAAATTGAATTTTGAGTAGTAGAAGTAAAAAGACCTTAGAAGATTGTCTAGTTTGCTCTCTCCCCTTATATAAAAGAAGAAATCAGCCCAGAGAGGGAAAATAACTTGCACAAGGTCACATAAATAAGTTAGTGTTGGAATTCAGGTTAAAAATCTTTAAGAATCTCTCCATTCTCTCTTTAGGCTGTACTAGATTTGCCAGGCATGGATCTGGGTATTTTATCTTAAAAAATAAGACAAGCTTTTGTTTTAGAATCCTCACTCTACTATGGAAATGTGGAGTGATTAAAAGGATTTAAACTCCTCCTCTAAATCTCTGAGGAGTTTACTAGTATCCCTTTAAGAATAATATCATGCACAATTCCCTCTAATAAACACAGTAGCAATACTGCTTTAATGAAATGCCATCTAGTGGAGTTTTGGAGTCAAGGCACAGTTCTTCCATGCAACCTTCTCCAAGCGAATTGCCTTTCTTAGACTCATATTTTAATCAATATCATTATCTCCCTGAGTGCTACGTGATTAAAAATAACACTCAAAATTGTCCTACTTCCAGAGCACAGCAGGGAAGATGAGACTGCGCAAAAGTAAGTTGGTTCACAAGAAAGACAGTATCTGAGGTCAAACTGAAAACCATGGAGCTAAGTGGCCTTAAATCTCCAACCCCTGTTGGACTATAAGAGAAAATAGATGAAGAATCAGAAGGAAGCTTGTTAGGCTATCACCTCTCCATGGTATGAGGATCCAAGTCTGCATGGAAGGTAGAGATTGGAAAGGGGGAGACTGCCTATTATGAACAGCTTACCAGAAAAACTTGCCTAAAATCAGAAAACCTCGGGATGAGGAAACACTAAAATGCTGTCTCATCTAGCTCACTGACTGGTGAGGCTCTCATATATCCACCCAGATTGTAATGTGTATGTGCAGCCCATCATGCAAGAATGAATGGGTGGGTCTGAAAAGTTCCACGTGGAAAACTTTCAGGCAGGCAGACTTCCACTAATAGAAAGAACTGTCGAAATCTAAAGTGTCCAACATGAAATGAAAAGACTGTCGCTGGAAGGATGGATAAGCATAAATCAGGACTGTTCTATTGGTTGTGGAGTGTAAAGAGGCTTAATATTAACCCTACAGAGACCTAATACTTAAAAGGAATTGGAGTGAACTATTCTGAATGGTGGAAGACTTGGGAATTTGTCTCAGATTAGTTCTCTGGTTAATAGACTGAAAAAGAGATTTGGTGGCAGGATATTGATTGAGAAGTGCCCTCAGGACCACCTTCAGGAGAATGAAGGCCACAGGCCTGGGCCAAGGGAGGTACTGGACAGTAACGCACAGGCAAGAAAGGCCCCCTCAGATCTCCTGGGGATATCTGCAGTTGGATGGCCTTTCAGAATTGTCCTGCCTTGTAGTAAGGGCTTTTATATAACTGCTAATTAGCCCTGGCTTTGGACTGCCCCTGGGCAATCAGTGTGACCTTGGATTAACAGCCCTCTTTTTATATATATATATATATAAATTTATTTATTTTTAATTGAAGAATAATTACTTTACAGTATTGTGTTGGTTTCTGCCATATATCAATGGGAGTCAGTCACAGGTATACATATGTTCTCTCCTTCTTAAATGTCCCTCCCCCCTCACATGCCTTCCCACACCTCTAGGATGTTGCAGAGCTCTGGTTTGAGTTCTCTGAGTGATACAGCAAATTCCCATTGGCTATGTATTTTATATGTGGTAGCATACATGTTTCCGTGTTACTCTCTCCATTCGTCTCACCCTCTCCTTCCTCCCTGGACCTGTGTCCATAAGCCGGTTCTCTATGTCTGTGTCTCCGTTGCTGTCCTGCAGACAGGTTCATCAGTACCATCTTTCTAGATTCCATATATACACACACAGAAATATATATATATATATGCATATGTGTTAATATACAATGTTCGTTTTTCTCTTTCTGACTTACTTCTCTTTGTGTAATAGGCTCTAGGTTCATCCTCCTCATTAGAACTGACTCAGATGTGCTCCTTTTTACGACTAACATTCCGTTGTTTATATGTACCAGTTTCTTTATCCATTTATCTGTCAGTGGGCATCTAGCTTACTTCCATGTCCCAGCTGTTATAAACAGTGCTGCAATGAACACTGGGGTGCCTTTGTACCTTTTTAAATTTTGGTTTCCTCAGAATATATGCCTGGTAGTGGGATTGTGGGGTCAAACGGCAGTTTTATTCCTGGTTTATTGAGGAATCTCCATGCTACCTTCCATAGTCGGCAGCCCTCTTTTTGAGAATAATTCCCAGAAAGGAACTCACTGAGAGCAGTCAGCAGTTAATATTGGGTGACTTAGCTCTGAGGAGGCTGTGGACAGCACATGGCGGCTTCCACCACAGCCAGCTCCCCCCATCTCCCTAGAACCTAACCAGGAAGTCGTTCTTGTCATCCTTCAGGGTTAAATAACCTTTAACCTGGAGTTTTTTGTAGGAGAGTATTCCTCAAGTCTTTTTGTTTTCTATCTACATGCTTTAGCATATACCTCACAGAAGTTTGCATTAGAAACCTGTTTTGTTCTTTTCTGATATTTGTCACGGAAATTTGGCCTCTCTTTGAGTTTTAACCTCTCTAAAATCTGTCTCACTTCTTAATCTCTAAAATTCATGTAATAATATATTGCCTCTCATGAGTTGTTATGGAGATTAAATGAAATAATAACTGTGAATTAGCTTAGTATCTAATTCAAAGTAAACAATGAGCTATCATTATTACCAAAAGAGAGAAAGATTCATGTATATCACAAACACTGAAACACATTCTCTCTTTCCCTCTCTCTCAGCCCTTTAACCTCCAGTGTCCTTGTCTGGACCTGTGGCTCTCAAAGGTCCTCAAGACCCATTTTGGAGGTTCATGAGATCAACCTTTTATAATAATACTGGCATTAACTGACTTTTCACTTTTATTCTTTCTTAAATGTAAAATGGAGTTTTCCAGAGGCCACATGATGTGTATTATTAATGTGCTAATGTTAACAGCTTATTATTGCTATTTTGAGATAAACTCACAACAATTTAACTTCTTTATAAAATGTCTAATGTGACAACTATTGCTAGATATAACCCACATGAGCAATAATTTTTACAAATGTGAAGAAATCCTGGCAATAAAATGTCTGAAGACCACTGTCCTGGAAAAACTGTCTCCTGCTTTTAAATCTATCTGCCTGCTCACACACTTACCGCAAGCCTGCCTGGTGGCCTGCCTGACCCTGTTTTTAACTGAAATCTATTCAGGATATAGGGGCTTCCTAGGTGGCTCAGTGGTAAAGAATCCACCTACCAATGCAGGAGACATGGGTTTGACCCCTGCGTCAGGAAGATCCCCTGGAGAAGGAAATGGCAACCCATCTGAGTATTCTTGCCTGGGAAATTCCATGAATGGAGGAGTCTGGCATGCTGTAGTCTCTGGAGTTGTAAAGAGTCGGATATGACTTAGTGACTAAACAACAACAATAATTCAGGATATAATCTGGGAGATGGGGACTTGCGATGGGATCAGAGAGTAAGTGCATGATATGCTTTGCCATTTGTTGCTGTTGTTCAGTCATGAGGTCATATCTGACTCTTTGCAACTCCATGGACTGCAGCACGCCAGGCTTCCCTGTCCTTCACTGTCTCCCACAGTTTGCTCAAACTCATGTCCATTGAGTTGGTGATGCCATCCAACCATCTCATCCTGTCACCTCCTTTCCCTCCTGTCCTCAATCTTACCCAGCATCAGGGTCTTTTCCAGTGATGCAGCTCTTTGCATCAGATGGTCAAAGTACTGGAGCTTCAGCTTCAACATCAGTCTTTCCTATGAATATTCAGGGTTGATTTCCTTTAGGAGTGACTAGTTTGATCTCCTTGCTGTCCGAGGTGCTTTCCCCGCCAGGCTCCTCCATCCATGGAATTTCCCAGGCAAGAATACTCAAATGGGTTGCCATTGCCTTCTCCAGGGGATCTTCCTGACTCAGGGATCAAACCCATGTCTCCTGCATTGGTAGGTGGATTCTTTACCACTGAGCCACCTAGGAAGCCCCTATATCCTGAATAGATCTCAGTTAAAACCTCAAATGGGAGTTTCTGGAATATCAAATGAGGTGCCAGAGAATTGGATGCTATAGTTAAAAACTGCACAGAAGTTGTTGGGTGGACCCAAAAGGATCACAGATGGACTGATGTCCTGCTGCTCAACTGCTGACTGTGGATTCGGAGGACAGCAGAACAATGTGGATTCCATCATTAAGTAAATTATCCTGTGAGGCTTTCTCTAATGATTACCTTAGAGATGACTCACACAAGTCAATTTGACAATGCAACAGAAAATTTCAGCAAGGCAGTTTCAAACTGTCAGAACTTAGGGAAAGAGTAACTCTGACAATATTTGCACACACTTTGGTTTCTTATCTTCCCTCCAGCCCGGTGAGCTCTCGAGATAAGGAGGGGACACAAAGAGGGGATACAGGGATGCTGTGTACCTAAAGGGGAATTTCACAGGGAAGGGAAAGCAAAAACTGGTAAGAAAGGTCCTCCTCATTCTATGTGACTGTCCTGCAGCAGCTCTGCGCTTCTCTCAGTTTCCCTCCCACAAGCCCCATGAGGTAGAGATGGCCACCCACACTCTACAGATAAGAAACCTTCTGATGAAAGCGGCTTAAATGACTTGCCTGAGGCCACAGCTCAATTAGCTGACAGAACTGGGTTACTCGCCCACATCTTTCTGCCACAAAACAGAACACTTTGCTTTTTGTGTGCCAGACAGCTTCAGTTTTTAATTGATTTGAATGTTTATTTATTGCCTAAATAGGTACATAGTTAGAATCAGTGGGGTCTTCAAAGATGTAAATCTCCACCTACCTGGGCCCTGCTTGCGAAGGGACCGTGGGAGTGGCTGAGAGCAGTCGGCCTGCAGAAGCCATGGAGAAGCCATGGAGTCCTGCGGAGGCACAGAGGTCGATGGAAAGGAAGGCCATTTCTGCAGCATTGCTGCTAGCCATTCACACAGCATTTCAGAAGCAATCTCTTTTTCCATCCCACAGGTACAGGAGGTATGACTGTCTCTACTTTATAGTCAAGTAAACAGAGGCCTGAAGGGATGGAAACACTTTGTCCAAAGTATGCAACTTGAAAGTTCTAGTGCTTGTATTCAAATCCAAGTCTGCACGAATCATGAAGCTCCAGGCTGTTCTCAGTCCCACTGCTCAAGGGCAGATCTAATCATCGGGACTTGGGAAGGACCTTGTATAAGAGGATATTCAGCAGTCTCTGATGTCCTTGTCCACCCCTCACTTAGAATTATCTCTTCCCTCTAAGCAGTGTGGTCTAATGGCCGGGATGTGGGTATCATGGATGGGATAAGAGAGTCTCCAGCTGGCATTAACCGTTTGCAGATGGGAGACTTGGGGTATGAAAGAGTTTTATCATCTATAGGATAGCACTTTTATGTTTTTGTTAGCATACTGTGTACAAGTGTTACTTCTTCAATTAAAAGAAAAGCTAGTTACAGAGAGAAGGGGTGATAAGTGAAGAAAGGAAAAGAGGAAAGTGTTTTGAGATGGAATTAAAGGATGCATAGGATTTTGAAAGAAAAGTGGATACACCATTCTGGGACGCAGAAACTTGAACCAAGTCTGTGAGATGGTGAGAGGGACTGAATCATGTCCCGAAATTCATATACCGGAGCTCTGATCTCCTGTACCTCACAATGTGACTATATCGGTGATAGGGCCTTTAAAGAGATGATCAAGTTACACGAGGCCAGTAAGGTGGGGTCCTGATTTGACATGAGTGGTGTCCTGATAAGAAGAAGGAGAGACACCAGGGGTTCCTCTGCACTGAGAAGAGGTCGCATGAGACAGTGAGAAGGCAGCCATCTGCCAGTTAAGGAGAAAGGTCTCAGGAGAAACCAAACCCGCCAGCACCTTCATCGTGGACAGCCAGCATCTTCAGCTCTAGAACTCTGAGGAATAAATTTCTGTTGTTTAAGCCACTCAGTCTGTGGTGTTTTGCTATAGCAGCCTGAGCAAACTAATACAGGTAACAACGTACAAAGTGAGGGAGTCTGAAGTGGCCATGGTAATGGAAGATCGGGAAGGATTACAAAGAGATAAAGTAGCAAAGACAGGGCAGATCGTGGAGAGCCTCATGTGTCATTAAAGAAAGTCAGATTTTCAGACCAGCAGTGAAGAGTAAGAAATAAAGGGAGAAAAAAGAGATTTTGCATCTACAGTTCCTCACCTCTCAGAAATATTTGTTGCAGGAGAAAATCTGCTAAGTTTTTTTTTTAATAATACTTTCTTTCTCTGAGCAAATTAATGATTTTCCATTACTCTAATTGGTGCCTTTCTTGTGCAGTTCTTTTTGTTTCTCTCTTGATGCTGTCTTCTGCCTTATTTCTGTATCCTGATTTTATTCTAAGCTTCAAGTTTCTGAGGATTATGCAACAGCAAAAGCATACTGACCTGCAGTTTTGCTAACCAGAAGAATATCCAAGGGAGGAGAGCTGCCTGAATGTCTTGTCTAGTCCTCTTTGTTCACATATAAACATAGTGAGGTCCAGAGAGGGAAGGGATCCTCACAAGGTCACAAGGCACCTCTGCAATCCAGTGCCCTTCTCATCTGCTCATTGCATTTGGTTCATCACCTGTTGGCCTACTCAGTTCATTCCAGGGACCATTTTTGCTTAGGTTAGAATCCGCAAACAAATCATCTTTTCTGTACATAAAGAAAGTATCACTCCCCTGCATGCAGGCGACAGGATAGCATGCACACAGACCAACCTGAGGTCACACATCCAAGCCTGGCCAGAACTGATCCCATGCTCCTCATCCCTCCAGGGTCCCCTTGAGCCTCTGTTTTCTTCACCCTGCACATCATTCAGCAGGAAATTCTAGCTGGGAAAACAGAAACAGTGTCCTGTTGCTATACCCAAATCCGTACCCAAACTGGCCACCTTTCATCCCAGAGTCTGTCTGTAGGAACATGTGAAGTCCCTTCTGTTCTCCTCCCAAAAGCTCTTTCTCCCCAGTAGTAGACTAGAGTCAAGGTCTGGCGAGAGTTGGATCAGACTTTAGCAAATAACTTATACTTTAGTCTCCAGCAAACAGTCTTTTGGTTCTGCTTAAGTTTCAAATGACAAGCTACTAATGGAAGGAAAAGAAATTCTCCATTCTCAGTCAGCTGTTTTAAAGTTGTATTTTTCATGTAACCATTACAGTCCAGGGACCCAGGTAGTTCAGTCACAGAGGAACTTTATGTTAAAAAATATGAATATACTCAATATCCAGAAGCAATGAGAGATGGACTTCCCTGGTGCTCCAGTGATTAAGACTCTGCCCCACTACAGGGGATGTGGGTTCAATCCCTGGTTGGGGAACAAAGATTCCACATGCCACAAACTGGCAAAAAAAAGTAATTAGAAAGGAATTATATTCTCCACTCAACAGCATTAAAAGTGACCCAAATACTGTGTCCATAGCTAGACACATTATCCATCCAGACCTAAGAAATGTCTTTCATCTGCAATCTTTTCCCCTCAATGTGCAGCTGCTGTTGCATCACCATCCAACCCTGAAACATTTCTCCTCTGTTACCACTATTACAGCTTTCCTTTTCTTCTGTCTTCCATTGCCCTTTCTCCCCAAGATGTGTGTTTTATAGACTGACTCAGCACCTCTCTCAGCAAGAGGGCATCATTTGTTTTATAAGAGGGAAAAATTGATGGCAATTTAGGGCTTCTCTTTTGTAGTTTTTTAAGCCTATGTTAGTATCTCCTAATACCTATTTACTGGTCCTGTCAAAGTGGCTTGACCTTGGAGCCGCTGCTTCACATGACAGACAGTGCTTTACTATTTGACCCAAGGGTTATAAGACTGTGTGTGTTGTTAGTTGCTCCGTCATGCCCGACTCTTTGCGATCGCATGAACTGCAGTCCACCAGGTTTCCCTATCCATGGGATTTTCTAGGCAAGGATACTGGAGCGGTTTGCCATTTCCTTCTCCAGGGGGTCTTCCCAATCCAGGGATCAAACCCAGGTCTTCAGCACTGCAAGCAGACTCTTTACCGGCTGAGCTATTGGGGAAGCCCTTACAAAACTACTGGGGAAACCATAGCTTTAAAAACATAGTATTAAGCCTGTACCCACTCTCTTTTCTTTTCTCCAGAAAATCATGCCTGTTAGGGGGTCATTTCTTTTCTGAGCTTTCATATCCAATATATGATGTGAAAATACTATGTATTGATCGAAGGGGTTGATTAAGAGAACAAACGTTGCCATCATTGTTATCAAGTATTAAACAATCCGATATTAACTAAGCCAGTCATTGTTCTAGGCACTGGGGATTAAGTGCCAAAGAAAACTCTGCCATCTAGGAGTATACTTTCTGACTGTGAGACACTGAATATTAATTAGTAAACAAAGAAACATGTAAGATATTACATAGTAATAAAATTCTGAGCAAACAAGAATAAACCATGAGGTAGAGAGTTACTAGGACATGGGGTCGAGTCACTTTCATTGCAGCTCAAGGTGGCCTAGGGAGAATGTGATATTAGAGGTGAGACCTGAATAAGCTGACAGTGGCATCCTTATGACCAACAGGAAGTCCAGGGCACAGACCTTCGGAAATGACAGCCTGGCATGTTCAAGAGTAAGGGGGTTCACATGGGGTTGGAATTAAGCAAATGAGGGCAAGGGCACTGACATATCACCTCATGGTCGAGGGGTCGAGGGGTCAAGTGTGTAAGGTAAGGAGAGCGTGGTTTTTTGTTGTTTTCATTCTTTAAATAGTAAATAGAACTTATATCTTTAGTCTTTCAAAGCTATCATTAAATGGATAGTGCATTTACATTAGTTTTTAATTTTATTGAAGTATAGTTGATTTACAATGTTGTGTTAGTCTTGGGTGTACAGCAAACTGATTCAGTTATACATATATATTCATCTACTCTTTTTCAAATTCTTTTTCTATTTAGGTTATTACAAAATATTGAACAATGTTCCCTGTGCTATACAGTAGATCATTGCTGGTTATCTATTGTAAATATAGCAGTGTGTACATGTCAGTCCCAAACTCCAAATTTAGCCCTCCCGCCAACTCTTCCCCGGTAACCATTAAGTTCGTTTTCTAAGTCTGTGAGTCTGTTTCTGTTTTATAAATAAGTTGGTTTGTATCATTTCTTTTAGATTCCATATGTAAGTAGTATCATATGATATTTGTCTTTCTTTGTCTAACTTACTTCACTCAGTATGACAATGTTTAGTTCCATCCATGTTGCCGCAAATGGCATTATTTCATTCTTTTTTATTCCTGTGTGTGTGTGTGTGTGTGTGTGTGTGTGTGTATACTGCATCTTATTTTCAAGGAAGAGCTAGTTTTACTGGTGCTGCTTTCTTGAAAATCACAGATGACTAAGAGAGGGCTTGATAAATCTTTCTAACACACCATGGTTCTGCTTTGGGAGTTGCCCCTGTTTCAGTCTCATTTGGAGGACATTTCTGCCCAGTTGCAAATTCAAGATGGTGAAGGAATGAGAAGTCCTAAAAGTTCTCTGGACACACAGAAACTTTCTTGCTGTTTCCTCATCAACACCCACACACCTGCAGAAGAGGAAGGTCTGACTTTCTAGCAAAGCTGTATCTATTTTCCAGCAGCCATCTTCTGCCAGGCAGACATTTAGTTTGCTTCCATGTCTTGGCTATTGTAAACAGTGCTGCTATGAACATTGTGGTGCATGTATCCTTTTGATCCATGTTTTTCTGTGGATATATGCTCAGGAGCAAGATTGCTATATCATAGGATAGCTATATTTTTAGTTTCTTAAGGCACCTGAACACTTTTCTCTGTAGTGACTAAACCAATTCACATTCCCAATAACAGAAGGGTTTGGTTTTCTCCACACCGTCTCCATCACGTATTGTTTGTAGGTTTTTTGATGGTAGCCATTCTGAGTGGTGTGAGATGATATCTCATTGTAGTTTTGAATTGCATTTATGTCTGTTTAGGTCTTCTGCACATTTTCTCATTGCATTGTGTTGTTGTTGTTGTTGTTTGACATTGAGCCACATGAGCCTTTTTGTAAATTTTGGAGATATATATTTTAGATAAAATTTTTATAGATACAGTTTTTGCAATTTTATTTTTTTATTGAAGTATAGTTGATTGCAATGTGTTTTAGGTGTATAGCAAAGTGATTCAGTCATATACACACACATATATATATATACACACACGTGTGTGTGTGTGTGTGTATATGTTCATAGAATATGTGTGTGTGTATATATATATATATATATACACATATATATATTCTTTTTCAGATTCTTTTCCTTTATAGGTTATCACAAAACAGTGAGTGAAGTTCCCTATGCTACACAGCATCTATTTTATAGATAGTAGTGTGTATAATGTGTATATATTAATCCCAAACTCCTGATTGATCCTTTGCCAAAAGGGGAATGTGTTTTATTCTGAGCGAGGTGAAAAGCTATGTGAGCATTTGAGCCAGGGAAATGATGATTAATTTTCAAAAGCTCCCTCAGCTGCTTTGGGGAGAATGAACTGATGGGAGAAAAGAGAAGGCCAAGACCCTGGGAGGAGCCTTCCCCACAGGTAGCACGTTGGTCCAGGCAGGAGAAGAAGGGAGCGCCAGCTGAATGTGCATGAGTGGAAGTGATGAGCCTGGTGCAGTTATGTGACATATTTAGAACCAGCAGGATCTTGGTTTTCCCTGTGAGCTGCCTTGGCCTGCGGTGAAACCCATGTGCACACAGCCTTCCTGAAGGGCTACTGAGCAACTAAAAATGCACACTCCACCCTAAACAAGCCACTGATTTTAGTCACATATATTTGTAAACCCAGACTTTGAAAGGAAAGTTGTCCCCCAAAGGAACTTACTCTGAAAATACGTATTTTCGCCTACAAAACAGAAAATGTTTAATATTATTATGGATCAGTTTAGTTCCTTCAGTTCCCCAGTTCTATCCTTCTACCCCTTCTTGTGATCCCACTTGCTTGTTGTTGGTGTTCAGTCATTATGTCCAACTCTTCATGATCCCATGGGCTGCAGCACACCAGGCTTCCCTGTCCTTCACTATCTCCCTGAGTTTGATCAAACTCATGTCCATTGAGTTGATGATACCATCCAGCCATCTCTCCTCTGTTGCCCCCTTTTCCTCCTCCCCTTAATCTTTCCCAGCATCAGGGTCTTTTCCAGTGAGTCATCCCTTCATATTGGGTGGCCAAAGTATTGGAGCTTCAGCTTCAGCATCAGTCCTTCTGCTGTATATTCAGGGTTGATTTCCTTTAGGATTGGCAGCTTTGATATCCTTGCTTTCCAAGGGACTCTCAAGAGTCTTCTCTAGCACCACAGTTTGAAAGCATCAATTCTTTAGCTGTCAAACTTCTTTATGGTCCAACTCTCACATCCATACATGGCTACTGGAAAAACCATAGCTTTGACTATATGGACGTTTGTTGGCAGAGTGATGTCTCTGCTTTTTAATGCACTAAGTTTGTCATAGATTTTTCTCCAAGGAGCAACCACCTTTAAATTTCATGGCTGCATTCAGGTATAATTAACTGCTACCTTGCCAGTGGCTAGGTTTAGAATCCAGGAATACCAGGGCTGTTGGTTCTGATACTGACCAGGGCCTTCCCCCGTCAGTAGAAATTGATGAGATGACAGACAAGAAATTTAGGCAAGGCTTTCTTGGGGCTCCTGCGCCAGTTGCAGGTTTCCTTGCTCTTTCCTTTTATGGGGTGAAGGTAGGGGTGTGTCCAGGGCTCAGCCAGAGGGGTGGCATGGGTAGATTGCCCACTCATTTGTGCTCTTAAGTGCAGGGGGCATGTGCAGTACCCTGCTTTTGCTCCTGACACCCAATTTTTTGTTACTCCCAACTCTTCTGAAATGATAGTTGGGTTTTTTGCCTTTTTGGATCTTTTGGTCCAGAATTTGCCCCATCTGTGCATGCATGCAGTTATTTTTAGTTCCATGTAGCCTCTTCGTATTTTGTAGCTCAAGGAGAAGTATGTCCAGGAACAAGAATTGCAGCAAAGGGCCCCAGGCCCCAGCTTGTCTCAGTCTGACTCCATAACTCAAGTGCAATGCACATTTATGAATGACTTTATTTCAGTTTCACTCAAGGTGTAATATTAGTCTAAGCCAGGCCAGATTCCACATCCCTTGATGAGTGATTCTGAAATGTGCGTGTGACCTAACTGGCCAATAAATGAAACACATAGAGGAATAGTTTACCTTCTTCCTCTGGCTGTTATCATATCTGCCAGCAATGCATGTAAATCCAACAGTCATTTTTAGGCACATAACCATCCATAAAATGAAGTCCAGGCTGAGGATGACAGAATAAAAAGAAGAGAAGAATTTGGGTCCTTGGTGACATTATTGAGACACTGATCAAAAGAACCTGCCACATGGCTAGGCTTTCAGGTTCATGAGATAAATTTTCTTTTTGCTTTTTTTCAGTTTGCATTGTAGGTTTTGGTTCCATTCAGGAAAATTCATTCTACCAAATTTGTTGAGGTTCATTTTGTTTAAGTATTTATTTAGCACCCACTATATGCCATGCACTGTTCTAGGTGCTGGTAATACAAAGGTAAAGAAGAAATCAATATCTACTTTTATTGCACTTAATTGTCTAGTTTGGGAGGACAGGAAGTAAGATGTAAGAAATAGATGGATTATCTTAGACGTACCAAATTCTAGAAAGAAAATAAAGCGGTGTTAAGTTACTGGAGAATTGCTAGGAGCTATGGAAGAGGAGCGGGCTTCTGTGGTGGCTCAAATGGTAAAGAATCCACCTGCAATGCGGGAGACCTGGGTTCGATCCCTGGGTTAGGAAGATCCCCTGGGGGAGGGCACAGCAACCCACTCTGGTATTCATGCCTGGAGAATCCCCATGGACAGAGGAGCCTGGGGTTGCAAAGAGTCGAACCCAGTGAGCGACTAAGCACCCACACACACGGAAGAGAACGGAGTCAACAAAGCTATTAGAGGTAAGCAGAAGTGGGCCAAGTGCAGGAATAAGTCCCCCTCAGTTTCTGTAATTGCTTTGTAGCAATAGCTACCAGAAATAACCCAGATGTCCATCTATGGGATCCTAATAAAATAAATCTTGGTACATTATGTGATGAAATAGCATATTTTCAGTAAAAATATTAGAGTATAAAATTATATTGCTTATATGACACTATCTCTAAGATAAATTGTTAATAAAAATAGAAAGCTGAGTGAGGAACAGTATATAGTGTGTTACCTCAATTCTGGGAATTAGAAGAAGTATAGCTGTATAAAAATATTGGTATAAATATATTTCTGACTGGATATGCAAGAAAGTTTATCAGTGTCCTTTAGGAGAGGTGAGAGAGGAGAGACTTTATCTTTTATTTTGTGCCTTTCTGACAGTTTTAGAATATATTTTAGCATATACCTTTTTAATTTATAGAAAAAACTTCATTTAAAAAATTTAATGACATCTAAATTGCCTTTCAATGCAAACCTGAGTTCAGCAATAATTAATCTAAGTAAATATCATTGCTTAGGAGGAGTGACTTTTGATATACATGACATCAGAGGGAAAGAACTTGACTTTAAATTGGAACCAGGCAAAAAGTGAGGCCATCTGTTCTACCTGGTGTCACCTGGCATACAGTCTCCCCACCATCAGGGATAAAAGCTGCAGGAAAAGATTCTACCTCCAAATGCTCTGCAGTTACCAAGAGCAGCATTGTGTGGGGCCAGCTGCCAGGATTATCCACAAGACAGTGTCAGGGCAGAGAGATGATGGGTAGGATGAAAAATATTTGAGGATGCTATCAGAGGCCAAAACCCTGAAAGATGATGGCAGTACCTGAGGAAGAGCCCGCATAACCAGAAACCTCTGAAGACCTGGAGGTTGATGAGGGAAAGTAAGGTTATTAGCAGGTGTATTTACATGGCCTTCCAGGGGATTTTACTCCCCAGGTCTTTTGATCTGAGCCAGGCCAAGAGCCCACATTGATTTCACTTAAGCTGTGACCTCCCTCTTCACTGAACATGTGTTTTGAAAATTCCTCATCTGCTCCATGTCAAACTCGTATTTGTAACACAATCAGCAGGTTTCCAAAGGAGGCTGACTCAAAGCCAACTTTGAGAGCAGAACGGATTGGGCAATCCACTATGGTGATGAGAAGGTTAGTGGCAGCCTGCTTTTCTGCATGCCTGGTTGTTTTCCTTCCAAGAAAACAAGTTTTGTTTTCTTGTCTTATCTTGTCTTATCAATAACGATCACCTGTTTGGTGGCTAGTGAGCCATTTTCTAATAAATAACACATGTGGTGAGAAATGATCAATCAAGATGAGGAAAACAGACTTTTGTTCATCCACGGAAGCTTCCACACACTCACAGTTCTGTCCTGTGAGTACCTATTCCTCAGTGCGTCACATGCCATTGCTTAATGATAACCAGAATTGCTGGAAACTTTGGGACTTTAGGCTGCTTCATACATGAACTGTGCAGGTTTAACCAGACCTTTAACCTCTTTCTAACTTGCTTTCTCCCTTCCTGACTTAGGCAGAGGTGGCAATCCGAGGATGAGAAAGGGAAGGTACCCAGTGGTTGCCATTTGAATTTGAATTTGAATTTGTCTTGCAAATTCTAAACTCTAAAATACATTCTCTCATCTAAAGCAAGCAAGACTGTGACACGTGTCACTTTCCTATGCTCATGGCCAGTATCACTAAGTCAGCATAACAGCACTCTCTCCTATTGCTCTGGAAGAGAACGTAGAGCTTCAGTCAATTACTTTAGAACTGGCCTGTGAGCTAGACTATCTGTCACCCCTGCAGCCGCTCTAGCCAGGCTTCTGCTTTGAGTTTTGTCCGTGGTTTGGGTCCCCGTGGTGTCAATTTCCCTTGCATTTATACAGTGTGATGTGTCCGTAGTCTAGTGCATCATGCTGTTGCTAACAGATGACCTTGTAACTTGCACAGAACACATCCTTATGATGAAAAGGAAGCTACATTTTCTCATGGATCATTGTCTGTCATTGACAGAAAGTTTGGAAATTGATGGTTTCCTCATTAAATCACTTCTATAGACTTTCTTTTTTTAAATCAATATATTTATTATAATTGTAGGCTAATTACTTTACAATATTGTGGTAGTTTTGCCATACATTGACATGAATCAGTCATGGGTGTACGTGTATCTTAAAAATAGCTTAATATAGGGGAAAGAAATTTTAGCTCTTGTCTCTATCCACTGTCTTTCCAGGTCTCCTTTCAAGGGAATGGTGGGACGGGGGCAGAATTTCTAACATAATTGGTCAGCAATCAAGAATTATTAATGGATATTCATGGATAGGGCCATGGCATTAAAAGACCTTAACCCATATCCTGCTCCTTTCTCCATTGCTATCCACTACACACAGGTTAGTTGTAAGTCAAACAGGACTTGTGTTTGGCAGGACATGTCATCTGCCTCTCCTTTTCTCAAACTTCATGAATACACTCCCTCAGCTGAGTCAGGATTCTCCTTGGAGCCCTACCATCACTTTGCCTGCATGCTAGCATGTGTGCATGCATGCAAGTCGTGCCAGACATTGCACTGGGTTAGCATCTCATTCACTAAATTTCTTCCGATTAACTAAATAATACCTACTATGTGCGAGCATCATGGAAGTCATGGGCTTGTAGTGCTGCACAGACCAATGAAAAATAGACCTTTCATTCTAGTAAGTAAGTGAGTCAAACTAGACTTCATCAGATGGTTGTAAGTTCTTTGGAAAAAATAAAGGAGGCAAGTGATATAAGGAATAGAAGGGTTCAAAGGAGATGCATTCTGATTTCAAGTAGTGTTGTGAGGAAAGCCCCACTGAGGAGACAGGTGAGTGACACCCAAGGAAGAGAGGATCAAATCATGTGACTATTTGGGGAAAAGAGCAGGCCAGGTATGTAAAAGTAAAGGCAAAGAGCAGAGGGCACGTCTGAGTGTTTGAAGCAAGGAGGCCAAGTGGCTGGAAAGAGTGAGCCAAAGGGAGGCTCATAGGAGGTGAGGTCTGAGTCACAAGGTGGATGGTGGGGAACAGATGGTATGGGACCCTGTAGGTCCTTGTGATGGCTTTGGATTTGACTCAGGATGAGCGGAAATGAAGAGGGTGCTGTCTTCAGCGCCTATTGCTGCTGTTACGAATGACCATGAGTTTAACAGCTTGAAACAACCCAGACTTATTCTCTTGTAATTCTGGAAGTCAGAAGTCTGCAATTAGTTTCACTGGACTGAGGTCAAGGTGTCACTGGGATGGTTCCTTCCGGAGGCTGGGAGAAGAGACTTTGTTTCCTGGCCTTTCTCAGGGCCTAGGGGTCACCTGCATTCCTTTACTTCTGGCCCCTAATTCCATCTTCAAAGCATGTTGTTGCAATCTCTGCTTTCATCATCACATTATTTCTCCTTTAACTCTGTTCAAGCATCCACTTATAAGGACCCATGTAGTTACATCAGACCTCCTCCCCCGAGATAATCTCATCTCAAAATCTTTAACTTAATTGTACCTGTGGCATCTCTTTTGCCATATAAAGCAACATGCATAGGTTCTGGGGGTTAGGATCTGGCCACACGTGGGAAGCCATTGTTCTCTCTAGACTTCCCTGGTTGCTCAGACAGTAAAGAATCTGCCTGTAATGCAGGAGACGAGTTTGATCCCTGGGTTGGGAAGATCCCTTGGAGAAGGGAGTGGCAACCCACTCCAGTATTCTTGCCTGAAGAATTCCATGAACAGAGGAGTCTGGTGGGCTAGAGTTCATGGGGTTGCAAGAGTCAGACACGCTTGAGCAACTAACACTTTCACTTTTTTTTTCTTTTCACTGTTCACTCTACCACAGATACCTTGCTGGTTTATGTTTCTAAAGGGTTCTTTGGCTGCTCTCTTAAAAAGAGAGTTCTGGAACTGCAAAGGTGGAAACAACGAAACCTGTAAGGTGGCTCTTGCAGTACCCCAGACCAAAGATGGTGATGGTTCAGTTTCAGGTGATGGGAGCAGAGTGACTGAGAAGTCATATCCTGGGCATGTTTGGAAGATAAAGTCAACACGGTTTGTTGATGTGGGTCATGAAAAAGATAGAAGAGGAACTGACTTCTCCAAGTTTTCAATCTGAGAAATTGGAAGGACAGATACGATTTTTCCAAAGTGGGAAAGGTTATTGAAGGAGCAAATTTAGAGGAAAAGATAATGAGTTTGTGGTTATACATTAAATTTGAAATTAAATATTACATTTGAAATAATATATCAACATTTGAATTAAATGTTAGCAGTTGAACCTAAACAGGCAAATCAGATTAACCTTTACCATAATTGTGTGCTGAGATGCTACATATTGTACTTTAAATACCATTTGGCTCTATCTCTTGCATATAATTCACATGGGAATATTGAAAGAGCAGGAGAACGTGGGAAATGGGTGTGAGCAGGGCAATATTCATGTACTACCCAAACTCTTAACTGTCATGTCATCAAAATACATCAAAAAAGACCTCAAATCCCAATTAACCCTAACACTGAATATTTGCAAATACAGTTGCAGTGTCTGAGTCTGACACTGAGATCCACTAAGATCCACTTGTATCTTGGTTGATGGTCTATTTCAATGGTCTTAAACTCTGGCTTGCATAGAAACAATTGAAGAGTGTGTTAAAATGCAACTTTCTGACTCTATATGAGGAGTCTGAGTCAGAAGGGCTAGATGGTAATAGCAGAGATCTGCAACCAGGGTAACAGTGGGGAAGGAGAGAGAAAGGACAGATGAATTGTGTTAAATGATACATGTGGTAGGGATTTGGTTTGGTTTGAGGTTAAGAATGTATTGAAGACTTAGACTGTGCAGTTGTGATATCACTGTAATCTCACAACACCCTAAAAAGCATATGCGTGTGTGCAGGCTAAGTTGCATCAATTGTGTCCGAGTCTTTGTGACCCTATGGACCGTCACCTGCCAGACTCCCCTGTCCAAGGGATTCTCCAGGCAAGAATACTGGAGTGGGTTGCCATGCGCTCCTCCAGGGGATCTTGGAGGAAACTACTATTATTAGTCTCATTTCACAGATGAGAAAACAAAAGCCATAATGAATTAGATGACTTTCCCAGATCACATAGCCCATCAAAGCAGAGCTGAGACCTTAAGCTGGGTTTGTTTGGCTCTGATTTGTGTATCCATGCCAGTACTGAGTGCTCTGTGATGCTGATCAGAACTTGGATTGATGAGTAGTTGGATGTGGGGAAGGGGACAATTCTAAGATGATGATGAATATGTCTGGATTTATGGTGGGACTTGTGCTTTGAGTTTTGAAGCCAGGTTGCCTGGTTTCAAATATGGACTCTGCCACTTGCCAGTGATGTGACCCTGACCATGCTACATCAGTTGTCTATGTCTCATTATTCTCTTCTGTAAATGGGGATACAAACAGCATTGTAGGGTTATTGTGGTGGTTGAAGAAGATAATGCATTGAAGTGTTATTTGCCATGGCCTACAACATCTCTTCAAGGCTTCCCAGGTGGTGCAGTGGGGATACAAATAGCACTTAAGGTGGATTTGTTTGGCTCTGCTAAGAATCTGTCTGCCAATGCAGGAGACACAGAAGACATGGGTTTGATCCCCTGGAGGAAGGCATGGCAACCCACTTCAGTATTCTTGCCTGGAAAATTCCATGGACAGAGGAGCCTGAAAGCCTATAGAACATGGGGTCACAAAGAGTCAGACACGACCGAGCAGCTGAGCACACATGCACACACACCACATCTCTACAGTCATCTGCCATCTGCTTTCCTCTCCAACCTTGTGTCCAAATGACTCTCTCCCATTGTGCATCTTGCTCCAGAGATGCTGACTCTTTTCTATCCCACAAACAAGACTGGATCATCTGGGACACTTGTCTTGAAATGTTCTAGAAATGTCTGCCTAGAAAACTTCCACCACAGATTGTTACATGGAAAATTCTTTCTTACCCACCAAAAGAATGTCAAAGTGTCCCTCCCTTAGAGTAGTTTTTCATGTACATGCAAAGGAAAGTAATCTTTCATCCCCAGGTCACTATCTCATATTACTCTGTTCTGTATCACTCTCTGAAGTTGTATTGTTTGTCTACTTGATTATTATTAGTATCCCTCCAAATAGAATTTAAGGTACATGATGTCACTTGTTCACTAGCATAGCCCTGGCTCTTAGAAGAGTACCTGATGTGTGTAGGGAACTCCATGAATATTAATGGAACTACAAAGAAGGGAAGGAAGGATTGGGGAGAGTGAGAGAGAGAGGAGAGGTGGGAAATATAGTACTTAATATATCACCTGATACATAGAAATAGTAAAACCATACTATTATTATTATTATTAAAGACATGGTTATTAAATACCTTCTCTAAGCCAGGCATTTTGCTAACCTAGACTCATCAGCCTTACAG